>NC_071421.1:6685166-7885166 GCF_017976375.1 Cuculus canorus | reverse complement strand
GTGTCTCATCCCATTCCTCCCGCGAGTTCCTGTGCTTGCATCCACCCTCGTCGTCTCTCCTTGAAATTCCTAGGTTTATGCCCAAGCTGCCGGCTGCCGAGACGAAAATCAAGGATCTTGCAGTTGGAGTTTGAGCTGCAAAAGATCCAATTACGGGGGCACCAAGCGGTGCCTGGAGCGAGAGCTGATGCTCTCCCGGCACCTGCTGGGAACGGCGCAGTCGCTCATGTGCCGGCACTGCAACTACAGCGACCTGGAGAAGATCAGGAGCGACTCCACCTGCCCACCGTGCCCTGGTCCTTCTGCCTCCAAGCCCTCTCCTTGGCCCCATCGGAGGCCGCTGCCAAGCGCGAGAGGGGCAAAAACCCCACGCTGACCGCGAGGTGTCTGCTAATGCAGGAAGACACCAAATCGCAGTGGTTCTGCACAAAAACCCCTCTCGCTCTACAGGGGGATGAGGGACAAAGGGGAGCGCCCTGCGCCCCCCAACCCCACTGCAATAAACCAGCCGGGCACCACCCTGTGAGGTCTTTCACGGGGAGGAGGATGGGAACGGGAGCCTGATGGGAGTGGGTGGGAACGGGAGCTTGAGCTGGGTGGGAATGGGAGAAGGAATGGGAGAAGGAATGGGACGGGAGTGGGAATGGGAGCGGGATGGGAATGGGAGCCTGAGTGGGAGTGGAAGTGGGAGTGGGGTGGGAACAGGAGCTTGAGCTGGGTGGGAATGGGAGAAGGAATGGGAGAAGGAATGGGAGAAGGAATGGGAGAAGGAATGGGAGTGGAAGTGGGAGTGGGGTAGGAACAGGAGCTTGAGCTGGGTGGGAATGGGAGAAGGAATGGGAGAAGGAATGGGACGGGAGTGGGAATGGGAGAAGGAATGGGACGGGAGTGGGAGTGGGGTGGGAACAGGAGCTTGAGCTGGGTTGGAATGGGAGAAGGAATGGGAGAAGGAATGGCAATGGGAGCAGGATGGGAACGGGAGCTTGAGTGGGAGTGGGAGTGGAAGTGGGATGGGAACAGGAGCTTGAGCTGGGTGGGAATGGGAGAAGGAATGGGAGAAGGAATGGGACGGGAGTGGGAATGGGAACAGGATGGGAACGGGAGTTTGAGCTGCGTGGGAATGGGAGCAGGAAAAAGAGCAGCATGGGACAAGGGTGGAAACGGGAGCAGGGTCGGGACAAGAGCGGGAAGGGAATAGGAGTGGGATAGGAACAGCAGCAGTACTGGGATCAGGAAGAGGGTGTGAGTGAGGTGGGAATGGGAACGGGGTGGAAACAGGAGCAGAGTGGGAACAAAAGTGAATGGGAAGGAGAATGAGAGCAGGTCCGGGACAGACACAGCCCCTCTGCTCTGAGGAGAGGCTGAGAGGGTTGGGGCTGTTCATCCTGGAGAAGAGAAAGCTCTGGGGAGACCTTAGAGCAGCTTCCAGTGCTGAAAGGGGCTCCAGGAAAGCTGGGGAGGGGCTCTGGATCAGGGAGTGCAGGGAGAGGATGGGGGGAACGGCTTTAAATTGGAACGGGGAAGATTTAGATTGGACATTAGGAAGAAACGATGAAGAGGGTGGGGGGTGCTGTGCAGAGAAGCCGTGGCTGATCCCGAGCGATCCATTCCCGGGGCAGGGGTGGAACTGGAGGGGCTTCACGGTCCCTTCCGAACCAAACCATCCCACGGCTGCACCGTCCCCCCCGCAGCCGCTGATTGGCCGTTGGCGCGGAGCTGTCTGCCGCTCATTGGCTGAAGGGCGCTCATTGGCTGAAGGGCGCTCATTGGCTGAAGGGCGCTCATTGGCTGAAGGGCGCTCATTGGCTGAAGGGCGCTCATTGGCTGAAGGGCGCTCATTGGCTGAAGGGCGCTCATTGGCTGAAAGGCGCTCATTGGCTGAAAGGCATTCATTGGCTGAAAGGCGCTCATTGGCTGCCGTTTCCCGTCTCTCATTGGCTGCGGCCGCTGATTGGCTGCCGCTACTCGGCTCTCATTGGCTGCGGGCGCTTCCGGGGGACTTGGCGGGGTTGGGCAAGATGGCGGCGCTGGCGCTGTTCTCGCTGCTCGCGGCGGCGGCAGCGGCGGTGGTGGCGGCGGAGGCGGAGGGGGGAGCCCGTACCCTGGTGCTGCTGGAGAACGGGAACCTGCGGGACACGCACTCGCTCTTCTTCCGCAGCCTGGCGGGTGGGGAGCGCGGCTGAGGGGGGCTTAGGGGGCGGGGGATTGGGGTCTCTGAGGGGCCCTTGAGGGGCTAAGGGGAGAGATTGGTGTCCCTGAGGGACTGGGGGGGGGATTGGGGTCCCTGAGGGGCTAAGGGGGGAGATTAGGGTCCCTGAGGGGGGGATTTGGGTTCCTGAGGGAGGAGATTGGGTTCTCTGAGGGGCTAAGGGGGGAGATTGGGGTCCCTGAGGGACTGAGGGGGGTAATTGGGGTCTCTGAGGGGCTAAGGGGGGAGATTGGGGTCCCTGAGGGAGGAGATTGGGATCTCTGAGGGGCTAAGGGGGGAGATTGGGATCCTTGAGGGACTGGGGGGGGGGGAATTGGGGTCCCCGAGGGACTAAGGGGGGGTGGGAGAGATTGGGGTCCCTGAGGAGCTGAAGGGGGAATTGTGGTCCCTGAGGGAGGAGATTGGAGTGTCTGAGGGGCTAAGGGGGGAGATTGGGCTCCCTGAGGCACTGGGGGGGTGGGATTCGTGAGGAGCTGGGGGGGAGGGTATTGGGGTCCCTGAGGGGGCCTTGAAAGGCTAAGGGGGGAGATTGAGATCCCTGAGAGGCTGGGGGGGAGATTGGGGTCCCTGAGGAGATGAGGGGGGGGATTGGAGTCTCTGAGGGACTAAGGGGGGAGATTGGGGTCCCTGAGGGACTGGGGGGGAGGAGATTGGGGTCCCTTAGGAGTCCTTGAGGGGCTAAGGGGGGAGATTGGGATCCCTGGGGGGGAATTGGGGTCCCTGAGGGGTCCTTGAGGGGCTAAGGAGGGAGATGGGGATCACTCAGGGGCTGAGAGGGGGAGACTGGGGTCTCTGAGGGCCATGATTGGGGTTCCTGAGGGGTGGATTGGGGTCCCTGAGGGGCTGAGGGGGCAAAATGGGGGTCCCTGATGGAGCTAAAGGGCGGAGATTGTGGTCCTGTATGGGGCTGAATGGGACATTTGGGTTCCAGGGGGCAATGTCAGGGTCCCTGATGGTGCTGAGGTGGGAAATCAGGGTCCCTGAGGAGCTGAAGGGTCTCCAAAAGGGCTGAAGGGGGAGATTGCGGTCCCTGATGGAGCTATAGGGCAGAGATTGGGGTCCCTAAGAGGTCTCCAAAGGGGCTGAGTGGGGAGATCATGGCCCGTGCTGGAGCTGAGGGGTTGGGGTCCCTGGTGGGGCTAAGAGGGAATATCAGGGTCCCTAAGGGGGCTGGGGAGCCCCCAGTGGGCTGAGAGAGGAGATCGCAGTCCCTAAAGGAGCTGAACGGAGAGGCTGGGGTCACTGCTGGACTGAGAGGGGTGGCTGGGGTCCCTTATGGGGCTGAGGGGGGAGATGGGAGTCCCTGATGGGGCTGAGCGTTCCCCAAAGGGGCTGAAGGGTACGTTGGGACCTCTGAAGGACTGAGGTGGGCAGATGGTGTCCCTGAGGGAAGGAGATCAAGGTCTCTGATGGGGCTAAGGGAGAACATCGTGGTCCCTGATGTGACTGAGAGGGGAATTTGGGGTCCCTGATGGGCTGAGTGGTGTGTCTGGGGCCCCTGAGGGCAGAGATCAGGGTCCCCAAAGGGGCTGAGGAGGGAGGCTGGGGTCATTGACCCCAGTCCCTGCTTGACAGACACCAATGCAGCATCCTTGCAACAGAGGTTTTCAGGGTTTGATCGCTCTTCATTTCCTGTGGGAACACTCTGGCATCAGACCCAGAAAGCCACCAAGCGTCTTTTTTCAAAATACCACTGTTTGTGGGGGAGATGAAAGCACTGGAGGTCCTGACGCTGCTGTGCTGCACCTTGTGTCGGTTTTGTCAAATGCTCAAGCTATTGGTTTTGTCTTGCGGTGGCAGACAGGGGCTTTGACCTCACCTTCCGGACAGCGGACGATGCGGGGCTGTCCCTGATAAAATACGGAGAGTTTCTGTATGACAACCTGATTATCTTCTCGCCATCCATAGAAGGTAAATACTAGAGGGGAGCACTCAGGTGTTTTGGAAGCTTGGTGGCATTTTTGGGAGGGGATTTCCAACTGCTTTGTGAATTTTAGTTAAACTTTGTGCTTTAGATACTATCCTTTGTGTCTCAGACCCGGTAACAAACTGCGGATGCTTCTGAGCCTTTCATGGTGGTTCTTTCAGCCATAATAAAAATGTTTTGGTGCTTTGCCCTGGTTTATTTCTTCTATAGTATCATTTCCAGTGGGAGATGTCCCTGCCCATGACAAGGGGCTGGAACTGGATGGGCTTTAAGGTCCCTTCTGACCCAAACCGTTCTGTGATTCAATGGTTCTGTGAAGTAGTCATGGATTTCTGGCATGTGCTTTCAGATTTTGGTGGAAACATCAATGTGGAGACCATCACGGCTTTCATCGATGGTGGTGGCAGCGTCCTCGTTGCTGCCAGCTCAGATATTGGTGAGTATGAACGCTTGTCAGAGCGAATTAAGCATGTCTTGTAATGGGCACCTGTGCTGCGTACACTCTGCAGTGACCGAATAGAGTTTATTCATCCTTCTCTGAGAATCTGCCACGAAAAGGGTGAGAAAGTAGAGTTTCTTGTTGTGAACTTCAAGGTCTGCGCTGTACGGAAATGGGTGATAAACAGCCTTTATTGCATTTTGAAAGGGAATGTAACTGGGAGAGCTGGTGATGGCCTTTGAGAGTTTGGCTCGTGGAGTGCTAAGTTATCCAACTGCTGTTCAACTTTAATTGTCTGTGAAAACAAAGATAGCTTCCAAATCATGAGAGAAGCTGTTGCTTGCCCTTAGCACAGCAAACATTGCCAGCCTGGCCCTGCAACATGTTCACCGTGATCTCTCGTGTCTCCTCCCATGGGGCAAATGCAGGACTCGGAGCTGAATTTACCCTTTTTGTTGAGTGCTGCGTAATGGAGAATCCGTGCTGTCCTTCCAGGTGACCCGCTGCGGGAGCTGGGCAGCGAGTGCGGGATCGAGTTTGATGAGGAGAGAACGGCTGTCATCGACCATCACAACTACGATATATCCGACCCTGGCCAGGTAAATGGGTTTTATGAATGGAAATTTAAGTGTCAGTGTTTAAGGATGCATCTTCTGTCGTTGTTTTCCTTCGTCAGTTCTCTACTCTCCCATGAAAGTCACCAATAAAGCAGCTTTGCAGTGTTCAGATTCACTGCTGTCAGGAGCACTGCCCTAACGCTGCACAGCTCCGCACGCTTGGAGTCTCTGCCTTCAGATCCCTCTTTCTGCGTTTCCCAGAGCTGATCTTTCAGGTTGCAGTTTCCGATTGCTGCCGTGTCTCAGGCAGCTGCAGCGCTGGTAGTGGTGGCCGTGAGCCACTCTGAAGGGTGTAGGGGGGAGTTTAGCCTGTGAGCGAAGCACATCAGATGCTGAGTGCGCTTTGGATGCAGGAAGGGAGATTCTCAATCCCAGAGAGCAACGGAGAAATGTACACATTTCTGTTGTTTTTTTTTCCCCTGATGCCATCCCATGCTTCAAAATTAGAACCTGTATTAAGGTCTGAGCTAAATATATTCAGCTAATTTTTATTTAAACTAAACCATTGCAGTAGTGTGTGGGTGTTGCCCTGGTTTAAGGTTGAAAGTTCCTAAATATGGGGGGGGGGAACATTGTAGGTATTAATGTCTTTATGAAAAGGTGCTTAACATTCCATGATGTATTGGTATTTAATGTAATTTGATTATCATTAATCAAAAAAAAGCTGGGTTTTGCTTTTTAATTGAATTGTTACATTTATCCAACCACTGCTCAGTGTTCACTGTCTGTAAAAACAAAGATAACTGTCAGATTCCAAGAAGCTATCGCTGTTAGCTCATCAAACGTCACCCGTGTTCACCCCATCTCTTGTCTCCTCGCAGCACACGCTGATAGTGGCGGACACCGAGAACCTCCTGAAGGCTCCCACCATTGTGGGGAAGGCAGCGCTGAACCCCATCCTCTTCCGAGGGGTCGGGTAAGCGCCCTGCGGTACAGGAAGGGAGGCAAGGGGCTGTGGGTGGGGGAATACAGCCAGGGGCCGTGTTCCCCACAGTCCCTTCATGCCGCTCACCACCCCTCTTCCCACAAGGATGGTGGCTGATCCCGACAACCCGCTGGTACTGGATATCCTGACGGGCTCTTCTACCTCTTACTCCTTCTTCCCCGACAAGCCCATTACCCAGGTACGCTGCATTCCTCTCCGTGTTTGGGCTGTGCTCCTACAATTGAATCCCTCAGCCTGGGGAAAAACCCTCGTGTTCAATCCCTGAGTCGGTTCTGAAATGGTCAGGCTTTTGTCTGCATTCTGACACCCCCTGGGAATCTTTGCTTTCCGCTGCTGGGAAAACACCCAGCATGAGGGAAGCTTTGGAAGAAAAGCCAGCCCAGATCAAAGCTTATCTCCTGGTTTCATTCCAGACGGAGAGGGCAGAAGCAAAATGCTGGGAATCCCACTGCTGGTTATTCTGAGCTTTCTGGCTTCTCCATGATTACGGAGTGTGCAAGCTGTAGTCGGACTGTTCCACCTGCAGCAAACCAGCGATTGACTCCCTTTAATCACTCCTAAATTGCCTCAATGCTCATCCAAACGTGTTCCTTTCCAGTACCCACACGCCGTTGGGAAGAACACCCTTCTGATTGCGGGACTACAAGCCCGGAACAACGCCCGCGTTGTTTTCAGTGGCTCCTTGGATTTCTTCAGCGATGCTTTCTTCAATTCTGCTGTGCAGAAAGCTACTCCTGGCTCCAAGAGGTGTGTAAGGCTTCCTGTCATCCCTGGAATATATAAGGAGCTCTTTGGACGCAGAAGTCCTGGGAAACAGACTGAAAATATTCCTGTCATGGGCAACAGCAGAAAGCTGGTATTGAACTGGGGGAAACACGTTCCTTCGGCCTGGAAAGCCATTCCTCCCTTAACGCTGGCTATCTTTTTGTTGCTTCCACATCCAGTAATGGTTCAGTTTTGGCATATAGTGGGCTTTTCCAGTGTGACTGCCATCCTTTCTCAGCCTTCCTCCGTCCATAGGTACACGCAGACAGGTAATTACGAGCTGGCCATTGCCTTGTCCCGCTGGGTGTTCAAGGAGGAGGGAGTGCTGCGCGTCGGAGCCGTCTCCCACCACCGCGTTGGGGAACATGCGCCTCCTAATGCCTACACCGTCACTGACCTTGTGGTACGTGGGCATGTGGGACCTGCTTTGGGAAAATGCGGACTCGGAATGGGTCAAGGGTTGTTTTCAGGCATCACTCGTTAACTTCAGGCATCGTGGGTTTGTTCCAGGAGTACAGCATTGTAATTGAAAAGCTCTCCAACGGCAAGTGGGTCCCCTTCGATGGAGACGATATCCAGCTGGAGTTTGTTCGCATTGATCCCTTTGTGCGGACCTTCCTGAAGAGGAACGGTAGGGTTCCCTGGCCTGCCTTGTGTTTTCTTGCCACTCCAGCCCCACATTCCCTCACCACTCTGGCTCTGTGTTCCCTCACCACTCCAGCCCTACAGAATCACAGAATGGTTTTGATTGGAAAGGACTTTTGAGATTGCAGAGTCCAACCCGTGTTTCTTCACCAGCCCTGCATTCCCTCACCCACCTCTCGCATTCCCTCGCTGCTACAGCCCCATGTTCCCTTGCCGGCCCCACATTCCCTTCCCTTGCCAGCCTGGTGTTCCCTCGCTGGCCCTGCATTCCCTCGCCACTCCAGCCCCACATTCACTTGTTGGCCCTGTGTTCCCTCACCCATTCCCTGTCCGGCCCCACATTCCCTCGCCACTCCAGCCCCGCATTTGGGCTGCTTTCCACAGCCTCCCACATCACCTAAACATCTCCACCATCTCTCAGGTGGCAAATACAGCGTGCAGTTCAAGCTGCCAGACGTCTATGGTGTGTTCCAGTTCAAAGTGGACTACAACCGCCTGGGCTACACCCACCTCTACTCCTCCACCCAGGTGAGCGCGGTGGGGATGAATCCCCCAGGAGGATTCCTGCTGGGGCCACCAGGCTCATGGTACCACTCTCCCATCCAGGTGTCCGTGCGTCCCCTCCAGCACACGCAGTATGAGCGTTTCATTCCCTCGGCGTATCCCTACTACGCCGGTGCCTTCTCCATGATGGTTGGGCTCTTCATGTTCAGCATCGTCTTCCTGCACATGAAGGAGAAGGAGAAATCCGACTGAGCTCCTTCTGGGAGGAAGAGCCTTTTCCCGGGTGCCAGGCGGGGATGGGCAGCTCGGGATCCTCGTTTCCAGCTGTGTAAAGACTGATGGGTGCCAGGCATGCTGGGAATTTGCGTTTGGTCATCTGATTTTCACAGGTTGGGGGATTAATAAGGAAAGAAAATGGGATTTTGGGGGGGAGTCAGTTCCCAGAGTGTCTCCGAATGTGGAGCCGTGTTGCCTCCGGTGTTGTCCTGTGAGGAGTTTGTGGTGGTTGTCCCACCTCACCATTGGGATGGATGTGATTCTGGATGAATAAAGCCTCCTTCCTTCCACCCTGGATTGAGATGAAGTGAATTTGCCACAGGAGGCTGTCGGATGCATCCCTGGAATCACTGGTAGCACAGGGGCTGTGCATCCCCCTCACAAGGTCTTCTGGTGGAAAGGAGAGTGGCACCGAGGGGAAAAGGGGGGACTTGGGACACCAAGGAATGCTCATGGGGGTTCCGGGGTGTCCCTGTGGGCACAGGAACAGAGAGGGGGCACCCTGACAGCCATTCTATGCCCCACAAAGCAAATAGGTGGGTGCAGGGACCCTCTGAAGGCTCACTGAGGGGTGGGGAGCACCCCAAAATGCGCCTGCGGAGTCTGGGGAGGGAACAGCTGCCAGAAGATGTGATCCTAGGAAAACAGGTGCAGCGGACGGAAGATGGAGCTGAGTGGCTTTTGGGGGACACGGGAGTGCCATTTGGGGGCACTGGGGCTATTTGGGGAGTGCCAGGGCTGTGTGGGGCATTGTTGGGGTTGGTTGGGGTGGGGGGGTTGTTGAGAGGACTGTTGCCATTTGATGGGGTGGGGTGCAGGGACTGCTTGGGGGAGAGGGTTGGAGCTAGTTTGGGGGCACGGAGGCTGGTTTAGGGGGGCGCCAGGGCAGTTTTGGGGATGCTGGGGGTGATTGGGGCTGCCTGGGGGGAGGGCACAGGGGCAGTTTGAGGGGGCGCTGGGACAGTTTGAGGGTACCGGGGCTCTTTGTGCATCACTGGAGCTGGTTTGGAGGGACTCTTTAGGGGGATACCGGAGCAGTTTGGAGGGGACACTCGGGTTGGTTGCAGGGGCACTGGGGCTGTTTGGGGGATGCTGAGGCTGTTTAGGGGGCACCTGAGCTCTTTGGAGGTCACTGGGGCTGGCTTGGGGGGACACCGGGGCAGTTTAGGGGGATGCCAGGGCGCTTTGGAGGGACACCGGGGCGGTTAAGGGGGATGCCAGGGCGCTTTGGGGGGACATCGGGGCAGTTTGGGGGATGCCAGGGCTCTTTGGGGGGACACCGGGGCAGTTTAGGGGGATGCCAGGGCGCTTTGGGGGGACACCGGGGCGGTTAAGGGGGATGCCAGGGCGCTTTGGGGGGACACCGGGGCAGTTTGGGGGATGCCAGGGCTCGTTGGGGGGACACCGGGGCAGTTTAGGGGGATGCCAGGGCGCTTTGGGGGGACACCGGGGCGGTTAAGGGGGATGCCAGGGCGCTTTGGGGGGACACCGGGGCAGTTTGGGGGATGCCAGGGCTCTTTGGGGGGACACCGGGGCAGTTTAGGGGGATGCCAGGGCGCTTTGGGGGCACACCGGGGCAGTTTAGGGGGATGCCAGGGCTCTTTGGGGGGACACCGGGGCAGTTTAGGGGGATGCCAGGGCGCTTTAGGGGGACACCGGGGCAGTTTAGGGGGATGCCAGGGCGCTTTGGGGGCACACCGGGGCAGTTTGGGAGATGCCAGGGTGCTTTGGGGGGACACCGGGCAGTTTAGGGGGATGCCAGGGCGCTTGGGGGGGTCAGCGGGGCAGCTTGTGGGGACTCCGGAGCTGTTTGGGGTCACTGGGGCTGTTTAGGGAGCACTGTGCCCGCCCCCCCCAGCTTCGGCTCCTGCCCCTGTGCCCTGGATCAGGGCCACGCCCCTCGGGCTCAGGTCACGCCCCTCGGGCTCAGGCCACGCCCCCGACACTGACGGGCCGGCGTTCCCCTCCGGGCGGGGCGGGCGCTTTGCGACAGCGGCGGCGCTTGGCGGCGGTCGGCGGGGCCGGTGGCGGCGGGGCGGCCATGCTGCTCACCGTGTTCTGCCTGCGCCGCGACCGCAGCGAGCTCACCTTCTCCCTCCAGGTTGACGCCGACTTCGAGCTGCAGAACTTCCGCGCGCTCTGCGAGCTCGAGTCCGGCATCCCGGCCGCCGAGAGCCAGGTCCGCCCACACGGGGCTCGGCCCGGGGCCCCGCTGCGCCCCTCCGGGGCTGGGAACCGCCCGTGTCCCTGTCCCCCGTCCCGCCCTGAGGCTGGGAACCCTCCCCCGTCTCCCTGTTCCTCCCCCCGGGGCTGGGTCCCCGTGTCCATGTCCCCTATTCCCTGCCGGGGCTGGGACCCTCCGTGTCCCTGCTGCTCCGCCACGCCGTGAATCGGTCCCCATGTCCCTGTCGTGTCCCCCCTGGGCCTTGGAACTCCTCCGTGTCCCCATTTCCTCCCCTCCGCCGGGGTTCGGACCCTGCCGTGTCTCCGCTGCGCCCCCCACTCCCCGTTAATGGGTCCCCGTGTCCCTGTCATGCCCCCCCGGAATTGGTCCCCGTGTCCCCCTGTCCCCTTCCCCAAGGCTGGGACCCCCTGGTGTTCCTGTTCCCTCCCCCCCGGGGCTGGGACCCCTCCCCCGTGTCCTGGCTTCCCCGGGGCTGGGTCCCCGTGTCCCTGTCCCGCCCCCGGGGCTGGGAACCGCCCCGCGTGTCCCCATTCCGCCCCCCTCTCTGGGGCTGGGAACCCCCCCCCCCCCCCCCCCCCGCCGTGTCCCCGTTCCCCGCCCCTCCTAAAGCCTGAGACACCCCTTCTTCCCCCCCCCCCCCCCCCCGTGTCCCCGCTGTGCCCTCGCTAGGGCTGGGACATCCCCGTGTCCCTGCTGAGCCTCCACACTCCACACCTCGGGGCTTGAGGGTCACAAGGGGAGTGAGGATCTGGCCTTTTATATTTGGGCAGAAACGTGTTCTTTTTCCCTCAGAATCCCCTTCTTCCCCACGGCAAATGCTCCAGTGCCCCAGGACTTAGTGTCTCCCTGGGAAAGGCTTGGTCTCCTCCCACAGTGAAACAGAAAAAGGGGGGGGGGGAAAGGGTTTATTGAGTTTTCAGATAAGTCTTCGGAGGAATTTGGTGTGTTAAGGAGGATGGATTTGAAGTAAGAGGAACAGGAAAACAAGGAAGGTGGGAGCTCATGGTCTCCTCACACGCTGGGGAATGAGACTGAAGTGCCCAGGAAAGGTTTTATTTATCCAATCTAATTCCTGCCTGCGGAAAGGGCAGATTGAGGCTTTTTTCCCTGTTTTCCCTGACAGGTGTGGGACCGGACACAGCTGCCTTGTTCCCTCACCCCATCCAGCTGGAATTTGGGGCTGGCTCGTCACGACGTGCCCAAGCACACGGCAGGCTGGGGCGCGGGGCTGGTCTGTCCATCCCTACAGGCTTTACTCACTGTTTTGGGGTCAATCCTGCTGGTTTTTGCCATTCCTGCCCCTCTGCCAGCGGGGCGACGCGGTGCTGGCTGGGGCTGTGTCAGCTCCGTTCCTCAGGGCACCTGGCAGAGTATTGTGGCGGCAGCTTTTGCTTCCCAAGTCTTTTCCACATCTCAATTAATGTAGTGTTTTTCCAGTCAGGCGAATATGAGTTGGCAGGGGAAGAACTGCTGAAGTGGCAGCCCGGGAGGTGGACGCGTTCCCTGGCCGAGGGGGTTCCCAACACATCGCCCACGGCATTTCCCTTTCCCTCTTGCTTCCAGCGAGCCTTTAATTTTAGGGTGAGGTGGGATTGGAGAGGGAAGCAGTTTCACAAGCAGGGGTAGGACATCAAGGTGAGGTGGATTTTTTCTTTTGGGGGGAAAAAACCTCTTGAGATTTGGTAGGCTGAAAGAGAAAAAACAGCTCCTGTGGGGGTTCCCACCCATGTCTCTGCCACCAGCGGTGACAGGGACGGCTGCTGCGCGTGGGATGGCTGCTGCGCGTGGGACGGCAGGTCTGTGGTGGCCTCAGTGTCTCTGGGAGTGTAAATCATCGTCAGCTTTGTCCCTGGCGTCAGGGTTACCACTGGCTCGAGGCTGGCATGGGATAGTGAGGGTCTACGGGCTTTTCCACTTACATGTCACTGGCATTTCCCGTCCTTGGCGATTAAACTGCAACTTTATTGGCCACAGGTAGCAAGGATCAGTGCTGTGCTTTTTGTCACCACCTCTGCTTTCCCTCTGCTATTTACACATCATCTCACTGCCTTTTTTAATGTTTCCTAGCCACAAATTTACTGCTCCTTTCTCTCCCATTGCTGCCCAGTGCTTGTGAAGTGTTTTGAGGATCTTTAGTGGGGATAGGGTTATAAAAACATAAGTTATTGGTCAAGCAGCTTGTGGTGCCGAGGGATTTTGCCTGCTCAAACCATCCTACGCGGACAGGCAGCATTCCCTTTCCCAAACTGGTGCCATTATCCACCACTTTTTTCCACAGCCGAGGCATACGTCGTGTTAAAGATGCCATGTTGGCAGAAAAGGACGATGAATTTAATAGGGTGGGGTGAGCAACTGCTGCCTGTAGAGGAGGGTTAATCCCAGTCGTATTCCTTGCTGGTTTGGGCAGTTTATTCCAAGTGCTGCAGTTAACTCGGGGCTGCGAGGTTTCCAAGGGCTGGCAGCGCTGTCAAGGCATGTGATAACAGGGACGGCTGCTGTGGTGATAAGAGGGGCTGGGTGAAGAGAGGGAAATAATTCAGCTCACCGCGGTTTCCTTCATGCATCGAGGCAGTGGCTTTTCCAGAGAGGAGACGGGAAGGCCCTCAGCTGAACCACGTTTTGGTGGCACCGTTTATTTCCTTCGTTTCTCTTTCCTTACATGCCATGTGCCTCCTGTCCATGGCTGCGTGTGGCTGTGCGCAGGGAGGTTAATGGGTTCTGGGATGGTTGGTCTGGGGTCGTGGGAGGTATCCAGCACTCCTGACTGGGGCTCCTGGTGCCATAAGGAGGTTCTACGAAAACAAATCTTGCCCAATCCAGCGCTGTGCAGCGTCTGTGCCGGCATCCCTGCCCTCAAATAGAGACTGTGTCCGATACCTGGCTGGCAAATAGCCAAACCACAGTAAAATGGAATCGGTTTGTTCGAACAGCAGAGCAGGATGGGTCAAACGCGCATTGAGCTGCGCTGCTGATGGATGTAGAGTGAGGGCCAGGTGCTTAATTCGTTGTCTGAGCCATTCAGGCCGAACGCTCGTAAATCCCTTCCCAGCAAGATGACAGAGGTAAAACCTCGCTTAAACTGATTAACTTGTCTCTTCTGGAGTGTCTGTGCAGGGAAGCTGCCATTTAGGATTTGCATGCGCAGCTGGGATTTATGGCAGGCGGGCAGCAGCATTAGTCAGGTCTGGTAATGTTAGAAGACACACCGGGACTCTTCCCATCATAATCAGCCTTAGTTGCACCAGGAATATCTTGCAGACCATCGGAGTGGGGACTGCACACCTTAACATAGCTTGGAAACGGCTCCGTGTTTGCTTAGGAAGGGATCCAGCCCGGTTCAGCGCTGCTGAGGTTGCTAAGTGTGTTGTTAATGAGGAGGTAGGAGGCTTGTGCTTGGTTCTAAAGGCGTGTGTTTCTCTAATTCCACTTGGAGTGCATGAGTGGGGTTCTCTGTAATATTCCAGAGTTCCAGAGTAAAGCAGTGAAAGTCCATAGTGTCTTCCAGACCTTAAAACACATAGTAAGGGAGTTTTGGGGTGGGGGTGTCTTCTTTTTGGATCTGCGGCTTGTGACAGCATCAGGTAGAGCCACAGCCCAACCAGGCAAGGACTATAAAAGCTTCTCCCACACAGCTTTGCCAGTCCTGACCTGCGGCAAACCTGTAGTTGCTGATCCGGTCTGTTCCAGATGCAGAGAGACGCGCTTTCGCTAAACGAGGTGGTAAAGGTGAAATTTGATCGTATGCCTGATGGTTTTAGGCCGAGTTCTCCAGCTCTTCTTGCTCTGGACTCCCGCCAGGGGCAGGAGGCAGCTGAACTGATCTGCCCGGGCCTGCTACGCTCCGATGAAGGCACAGAAACTGCAATGGTTAGCAGACAGCGTTTCTGGGAACTTCCGTTCTCATAAAGCCCTGCTTTATTTATTTTATTTCCTTTGCTTCCCTGTAATTCAGGACATCTGTGGGTATCGCAGATCCAGCGCTAATGGGAATGTTCCCATGGTGATTATTCATTTTTATCTCAATATGTTTTGATGTTTAATCTGCAGACCCCTTGTTAAGTCCGATTATCAGAACAGAAAAGGATGTGGCTTTGTGTTTGGTAGGCGAAAGAAGCGAATAGAATTATAGAATGGTTTGGGTTGGAAGGGACCTCAACCCCATCCAGTTCTACCCCGTGCCATGGGCAGGGACACCTCCCACTGGCTCAGGGGCTCCAAACCCCATCCAACCTGGCCTGGAACCCCTCCAGGGATGGGGAAACCAGGCCTCCACTGGGCAGTTCCCTGCCATGGACCAACTGCTGCTTGAGAGCGGTGTCTTTGGGTACAGAACCTTCAAGTCTGGCTGAAGTAAACTGGGGATCGCTGAGCTAATCGCTGAGGGCCCTGTAAAACTGGTTATTCTGGAGAACTGTGTGGTGGGAGATGGTAGGGATCATAGATATCAGCCTGGATCATCCAGGATCTGCCCTGAATGATGCTGCCTGTGTGTGTGCGTGGTAGGTGCTAGCCTGGAGGAGATTGTGCTGTAACTGTGACTTGTGTAATTGTAGAGGCCAGATTCTTGACATGTGTGGCAAGCAGCCCTGGCGCAGGGCTCACTTTCTTTTAATAATCCTGGTCTCTAATTAAGAGGGAGCAGCCCTTCTCTGAAATGCTGGGCATTGAGAAACCACTGTTGTGTGTTGATAAGGCCCGTCTGCGTCATTGTCCACCCACTGCCTTGTAGAGGTCTCCCTGTGTCTGAGGCATAGGTGCTTTGGCAAGGCCTGTGGTGAGAACCTCACACCTTCCCTCTGAGATATGGGAAAGGTCTGGAGGATTGACTGGAATGCTTTCCTCATAAAATGGAAATGATAAAGAGGACGAGGATGTCCAGTTTGTCGTGCGCGGTGTTTCACTGCACTCTCTCCACAAACAGATTGTCTATGCAGAGCGGCCTCTGACCGACAACAACCGATCCTTGGCTTCCTATGGCCTGAAGGATGGCGACGTGGTGATTCTGCGGCAGAAAGAGGCTGTAGAGCCGCGGCCCTCTATCCGCTTCCCAGGTGAGAAAGGATTTGTGGTAACTTTTGCTCTGAGCATCCAAAGATCCCTGTATTTATCAAACACTGACTCCATCAGCCTCCTTTAGCAGCTCACTAGGCAAAACATTTAGGAAGGGAGGGTGGCTCAGGATGAGGTGAGGGGCTTAAAATTGGCTGAAGGGTTTCTTATTTATTGGCTTTTTTAATTCTAAGGAGTTAAATATCATTTTACTGTTCTTTTGGGGAGATAGGGAGAATGCAAGAACGGGAAGGGGTTCAGAGCAGCAGCTTTTGTAAAGGCATTCGAATTTCCCTTCAGCCGCTGGTTCCCTTCCCGCTGGGCATAGCAGCACAGGAACACGCGCTCAGCCACGTCGAAAAGCTATTACGATGTGTGTCTGAGTCTGTACTGTGACAAATACCTGAAGAAACCACATCCTGACAAACCCACATGCACAATCGTGCTTACATGAAAGAGGCTTCTCAGCTAACATCGGAGCGGGGCCCTGCTCCTCCCTCCTGCCTCCCGCAGCCGATTCCTAGTAAATCCCTGCTATAAAATACCGCTGGAAGAGAAGGTGCCGCTGGCTGAGGAGAGCGTGGGAGTGTTGTGTGAGGTCTTCATCCTCCTGCCTCGGCTGGAGGAGGTGCCTGCAATGCAGGTCTGCAGGGATGATGCTGCCCACCTCTTCCTGCTTTTTTGAACCCAAGGGATTCAGGAGTGCCTTAGGGACACTAGGTTTAGCTTTGCAATTCCTCCATGTGGCATTCATGCGTGTGAAGCAGGGAATACCAGTCTGATTCTGTAAGTGTGTTTCAGGGTGTAAAAAACAGGGCAGATAGAAGGCTGGACCAGTTACAGAAACAGGTACTCGCATTCCTAACCCAGTAACCGGAGCACGTGGCTGTGCTTCCCGTATGAGCTGCTGTTTGCAGAATCCGCTTGGATTCTAGAGCATCAAGTGCAGCTCATCCTTCCCGTGGTTTTTCCACTGTGTTTTTCAACTGGAATTGTAAGCACAAAGTGCTGACGCCTCCGGCCTCTCTTCCCCCAAGGTCTGCCAAGGATAGACTTCAGCAGCATCGCTGTTCCGGGGACATCCACGCAGCAGCACCAACCACCAGCGCAGCGTCTTCGCCCCTCGCCTCCCGATGCGCCTTCCTTCCCGCAGGGTCTGGACAATCCGGCACTGCTCCGGGAGATGCTGCTGGCGAATCCCCACGAGCTGTCCCTGCTGAAGGAGCGCAATCCACCCTTGGCAGAGGCATTGCTCAGTGGAGACCTTGGTAAGTTGGATTTTTAATCTGCAGGAGGCAGTTTTCAATCCATTTGAGCTCAGTTCTGATAAAAGGCAGCCACGGATTTTTGACTGGCTGGGATGTTCGCTGCCAGCTCATTGATGGTGCTGATGAAAGGTGCCAGTTGGGAGGACTCAAGCAGAGTTCCTCTCCTCCTGACTAGACCGTTTCTGGCAAGTTGGGCGTATTTCTCCTGCTTGGCTTCTTTTGCATCCTCTATCCCCTACTTTGAAGTATCAGCTGCACGGATACATCGAGTTTCTGTGAAGACAAGTGGCTCCGCTTCTGATTTTTGTGCTAACACTCCGTGGTGTGTTTGCTGCCTCCCAGAGCCCACTGAGACCTTGACAGGGAGCAGTACACTATAAACCCAGCTCTGTCCATGATGGTCAGTGACTGGGGACATGGACATCAGAAAGGGAGAGGAAAAGGAACTACGAATAGTGGTTTGGGGAGCTTTTCCAGTAGGAATAGTCATAAATGTTTACGTTTCTGTTGATTGAGAGTCTTCCTGTATTTTGGGCACAGTTAAAGCCTAGTGCCACATCTGTCAGTTCCTCTGCAGGTGAGCAGCTGGTGTTGGTCCCTGTGCTGAAAGCTTTGAACTCTGGTTCCTTTTGGGATGAGAAGAGTGATGTTTGGGGCCTCAAGAGTTCTGCTTCTCAACCTCTATATGACGTTTAGTTAGGAAATAAGTCCTGCTGAGTTTGGAGGAGGAGCTTCCAGCAGGAAACTTTTTTTGCCACTTTCAAGGTTACATCCTAATGATTTCTCTCCATCAAAGGAAGCTGGAAGGGAGTTTGCCGCAGATATTTTTGGCCTGTTACATTGTTTAAGTCTGACTTTAGCACATACCCAGAGATAAAACTACATCTTTTGCGCCTCCAAGCTGTCTCACACCTCTTGCAAGTCTGTAGTGGAGCAGAGAAGTTCTTCCCATCACGTTGAGCAGATGTGCTGCTGCTGGTAGAAGAATTGAGAGGTTAAGCCCAAGACACTGAGCACTGGCTCATCTGCCCATCTGTCTTGTCTTGTGTGCATTAAGCTTCAATCCAGGGGCGCATTTTCAGTCCCAAGTGGCTGCAGTGGAAGGAAGTGGGGTTTGATCTGGTTATGCTCTCATCATTCTGTACTGCCGCTCACAGTGTTTGAGCACCAGTCCAGCTCAGCTCTGGCTCCGCTGCCCAACTACACACATAGAGATGGGCTGTGTGACTGCACTGGGTCCTTCACAAGCACTTTAGAAGGCACCTGCTATGCAGAAGCCTAATTTAAAACTGAAAAAACAATCAGGAAAACATACTTGAAGCCTTCCTGAACACATAACAGCCTGTGAGCCAGGGAGCCACTTCATGGGAGCTGCATTTCTGGAAGCAAACCCACAACCTTCTGTGTTTACAGAACTTATCTGTTGCCAAGTCCCTTTGGGAACGTACGTGATCAGATCCAGGCAGTAAAAATTAGACAGAAGCCCTCCAAAAAAGAGGAGATTTAAAATCTGTGTCCTTAAAACATGCGGCTAAACTTTGGGAAGCAGATGTCAGTGGTAGGCATTGAGCTTTAGGGATTATAATGTCTCTGTCGTTGCCTGCGTTGCTTGGGTTTCAAGTAAGGTTTGCCATTAGCCTTTTTATGTCTTACAATTTGCACTTGCTCTTTGTTGGGTCTCCAGGCTGCTGCTGCACCAGGGCCCGCTGAGCACAAAATGCGACAGTTTGCAAGCTGTTCTTCTGGATGGGCCATACTGAGCACTTTGAAATCTTGCTTTGGTCTCTCTCTGAATGCAGGCGCGCTCAAGCTTCTCGTTTGATTTATGCAAGTTCTGTAATCCTGAGTTCTGCTTTGGGTCTCATTTATGTGCTGGGGGGCTTGAGTATTGTGCAGGCAGTTCTTGCTCCCATAAAAGAGTGAATTCCTGGTTTAATGGCAGCTCTTTGTTTTAAATATTGTCTTCATGTGTTTTTCGTTTTTCTTCCCTATAAAAATACATGTGCAAGGAAATGGAGTTTGATTGTGCTCAGTCTGAGTAGCAGGCACAAGAAGGAGCTCTGTCTGGTTGCTTTTCATCTCTGCGGGTTCCCAAGTTTGCCAGCAATCCTTTGAGGAGAATCCATGCTGCCTTCAGACAAAGCCCTTTGTACCTGTGCTGCCGAGTCTACCCCGAGCGCATGCTGCCATAAAAAGAAGGGTTTGCTGTGCCAGACCTTGATCTGTAAGAGCAATTTCCAGTAAAAAGCATTTCTGTATCCCCTTGTTACTGCAGAGAAATTCACCAGGGTTTTGTTGGAGCAGCAGCAGGACAGAGCCCGGCGGGAGCAAGAGCGGATCCGACTCTATTCAGCTGATCCTTTTGATCTTGAGGCACAGGCCAAGATAGAAGAAGACATAAGGTAGGAGACCACGGCCCCTTGCAAGCTTTGGAGGTCTTCACGGTGCTTTTTTCCATAGGATACTTCCATCCGTGGTGCTTTTTTGTTGGAGGATGCAAGGCGTGTGTTTAGATCCTGCCTTTAGAGGTTCCCAACATGGTCCTCTGAGCCCTTTGCGCCTGGAATGGTTGGGAATCGGGGATATGAAGGTGATACCAAAAATGCTGGCAAATAAACTCTTGAGACTGGTTTTGGAGTTTTAGAAGGCAAGCATCCTTTTTCAGGCCTGGGCAACATGCGGGAGTGATCTCCATCGATCCTGTGCTGGTTACAGCTGAGCACAGATCATGAGGTCCAGCACTGCTGTCTGTGTGTGACGTTCCAGGGCTGCCTAAGCTGCTCCACTCTGAAACAAGAGCTCTTGCGGAAAGCACTCAGCTGAGGTCCTGTGAGAGGTGGCACTTGGGTGCCTCAGGCACGTTTTGAGCTGGAGAGTGGGCCTTGTGTTGCTCTCAGCTGAGCTCAGCACAGCAACGTGGCAGCGTTTCTCCCAGCTGCCTTTGAGATTTGGTTTTGTGCACTGCTGATCGCTGTGTCTCTGGCTGATTCCAGGCTGGGAACATCTCTGCTGGCAGAAGAGATGTTCTATGGAAATATGTCCTGCTCCTCAGCACTTGCTCCCTCTTGCTGCCTTCCAAATGTAATTGCTTTGGGCTCAGGCTTGGTTTCTTAAATTGAGTGATAAATCCTTGACTCGGAACACAGCTGACTCGTAGCTGGTCATAACAAAATCAACTTGTGATAAGAATCACTCTTGTGTTATGACTGACAAGATGGTGGTGCAGGTTAAATGCTTCGCTCAGCAATGCTGAAAAAATGTACGAAACATTGCTCAGAGGCACAGGAACGCTTCTCCTCTTCCTTAGGTGAGGGGACAGGTAAGGGTGACGTGCCCTGGGCTGTGCAGCTGGTAGGGAGCAGGTTAGACATCAGCAGTCCCCGTATTTCACACCCCACGTTCCTCTCAACTCATTGCTGCGCTGGATGGCTTTGCCCAAAATCCATTGGAAGCCACTGTGAGGATCATATTTTTGAGACCCATCTCTGTCCTTCGAGTGTGTCTTGAGTGGAGAGAGTGCCAGGGACAGAATAACGAATTTGACAAGGAACCAAACTAAAGATTAACCACTGTATATCTGATTTAAGCTTAAATAATAACGGATGGGATAGCACGTGGTGCTCTGCTTCACGAGTTTGTGAAGCGGGACACAATCCAGTAGGGTAGTGGGTACTTCAGCTCCCAAGCGAGCCAGGTCTTGGATGCCCTTAGCTGGTTTTCTTCCCTACCAAGAAACCGTGTCTACTTATCTTGTTGTGGGAAGGCTGCCACAGCATGGAAGATGGGTAAGAGAGGAGCTTGGGGTTCTTGCCCTACTAAGGATGGAAAACGAAAATGCACCAAAATTGGAAGCCATTTTGCCTTTCTGGTAGAGAAAGCTATTTCAGATGCAGTCACTACGTGTACCCATCACTTCCAAGATTACTGTAAGGGCTGTGATGGGCTTCTTGAAGAGCATTTCCTCTGCAGGCTTGAGTTTGCAGCAATGCTTTGTGCCCGTGGTGGTGTTCTTGCTGCAGGCTGTACTCATGGTGCTGTTCTCGCTGTGCTTGTGCTCACCTTCCCGCCTTCCTATGCTTGGAAAAAGGAAAGATACCAGGGAAACGCTGGAGGATTTGAACCTTCAGCTGTTGTATGGGTCTCCAGCGTTGTAGCTGCTGGCAACACCTTCGTGTGCTCGCAGTGCATTAGAGGGACTAATGAAGATGCAAGTTCTCGCTCACAAGTTCTCCAGGTGACCTCTGTGGTGTCGGCTGTCTGTCGCAAACAGGTCACCTGGTGCTGCTGTAGGAGTTGAACAAGGAGTTTGAAGGAGCAGTCTTCACGGCTGCTTGGGAGAGGCTTGGTGGCTCTGGATGAAGCCAAGGTCATGACTAGCAATTCCCCTGCTCAGAAGGCTGTGTTTAGCTAACGAAGCGGTCTTTGTTGTGGTTTAATCGTGCTGTTTCTCAGGCACGCTGTGGCGGTTGGGGCTACCAGATCTGTCTGTGGGTCAGAGGGATGCTTATAGGAATGGCTGATGGGAGGTCTGATTTTTTCCCTCTCAGGCAACAAAACATTGAAGAAAATATGACGATAGCGATGGAAGAGGCTCCTGAGAGTTTTGGCCAGGTGGTGATGCTGTATATTAACTGCAAAGTCAACGGACACCCAGTGAAAGCCTTTGTTGACTCAGGTGAATTGCCTCCCATTTTCACCCCTTTCTCTGTGCTCTCACCAACGGAGACAGTAAACCTTCCAGAAATTTTGCCCCAAAATTCCATCATAAAGCGTTGTGTTACAACATTTCGAAGCAGCTAACTGAAGCCTGAGAGCAGCCTGGGCTTTGTTAAAGGCACACAGAGCAAATTGTTCAGAGAAGCAGTGCACGTGAGCGCTTGAACACCCCGGATCAAGGCTCCTGCGAGGATTTCTGGGGCTCTGGTGCCGGAAAGGTCACTGCCACATGTGTTTCTTGTCTCATTTTACAAATGGGGGGGATTTTACATGCCTTTAATGCTCTGCTTCCCATCCGCAGCCTTAAAGGGAAAGTGCTGGGGTTATTCCAGCTCTGCAGTAGAACATATTTTGCCATCAGTGCTGACCTGTGTGTCACTGTCAGTACAGTGCTGTGGGATTCACAGGAAGCCTTTGAGCCTTAATGCAGTTCCGTGCTGCAGGCAGGTTGGTTTCCCAGCTGCTGAGTGCAGGATATTCAGCCCTTGCAAGAGACAATCTAATTTGTGATGAGCTGTCAGGATTTAACACGGATCCTCTTGCTGGTAGGTGCCCAGATGACCATCATGAGCCAAGCTTGTGCTGAGAGGTGCAACATAATGAGGCTGGTGGATCGGCGATGGGCTGGCATCGCGAAAGGCGTAGGGACACAGAAAATCATTGGCCGAGTGCACTTAGGTAAGAACTGGTGTTCTTTGGGCAGCGTTAGCAGCGGTTCGACTGCATTTCCCGCAACCTTGGCACCAAGGACTATCTGGTTTGATGCTGTAATCGTTAGAAACTCCCGCAGAGGAAAACAACAGCACAACTGCAGTATGTCTGTCTGACTTGGGCAGAATCCTGTGGCTGCTGTCGTGTTTAACGCTTTCCTAGTGGAATTGCTGATTCTTTTGGGTGAGGGAGTGCTCAGCTCCTGCGAATGTAGAGGCTGTGTTTGTTCTGGGTGTAAAAAACAGGGCTAATATGGAATAGCAGGATCTACCCTATTTGGGGTGGGATTGCTGGGCAGTATGGGGGAGGAGTTTCCTGTTCCTTTGGGAAGGGAACACTGGCTGTGCTCTTGTGCAGCTTTTCTGGGTGACAGAAGATTGTCCTTATTGTCTGAAAAATCAATTCGCGTCCCTGTTGGTGCTTTTTAGACGTGTGCTCTAACAAGCCGTACACAGCCACTCTAGGTTAGACAAGCAGTACCTGAGGCTTGAGAGCAGGTCAGCTTTTAAGATAATTAACTTCTTGAGACTAAAACTGGCCCGATAGTCCCCAGGGCGTGCATAGGGCTAGATTGTCTGTTATCCAGGCAGTACATCAGAGCTCTGGTTTCAGCTTCACCCAGCAGGTTTGCACAGACCTTTGCCAGGAGATGGAGGAGCAGAAAACAGATTTGTTGTGCTGTAATGTTGCGAGGTGATGACTTCTCTGCCTTACATTTCAGCTCAGGTCCAGATTGAAGGGGATTTCCTGGCATGCTCCTTCTCCATCCTTGAAGAGCAGCCCATGGACATGCTTCTAGGACTGGATATGCTGAAGAGGCATCAGGTATCTTTTGGAACAGTTACTGGCTCTCCAAAGTTAAGAGCTAAGCGCGACATAAATGCCATGCCAGAATTTATGAGGACTTTCTGGGGAAAGCTGATGTTGGATTATCTTCCAGCCAGTTATGAAATCTCTACGTATACTCCGTGCATCATCGGTAGCTATTAGGGTGTCTGGCTGCTCCTGAAGTTTTTTTCTCTCATCAAAGATGCTCAGAGCTCTCCAACTGAATGATTTATTATGAACCAAGTCATACAGAACCCTTATGGCTGGCGCTCTTGGCCCACTTTGCATAGCTGCTATGAGCTGTTCCCATTGGGAATGGATTGTTTAACCTTGGGTTTCCTCCTCTTCTGTGAGCTGACTGGCTCTCACACAGGCCCCTGATGTCTTGATGCTCTTTCACAGTGCTCGATTGATCTCAAGAAGAACGTACTCGTGATTGGCACCACCGGCTCCCAGACCACGTTCCTCCCAGAGGGCGAACTCCCAGAGTGTGCCCGGCTGGCGTATGGGGCTGGGCGGGAAGATGTGCGGCCAGAGGAGATTGCAGACCAGGAACTAGCAGAAGCAATACAGAAATCTGTAGAGGAAGCAGGTACCAGGAGGAGCCGGGTTGAAATGTTGATCTACTTAGTTTTGCTGTGTGTCAGGATGTCTGTCAGAAGTCCCCCTCCTCAGCTCTGAGGAGATACCATCTAATGCAGTGTCAGTGAGTAAATGCTGGAGAGAAAGGGGCTTCATTCTTGCTCGTGGCCTCTAACTGCACTTCTCCCTTCCTCTCTGTACAGCAAAACCTGTCTGCATGAAGGCATTTGGGGGTGCTCGCTGTTTAATTTGTGCTCTCCATGCCTGCTGTGCTCTCTTGGGTTTCACGGTGTGGTGGTGCAGGGCTGTCTCTGGCATCCATTTACCTGGGTTGGGTTGTAGTGCCCAGTCAGGATGTGGTTCTGCTCTGGGAGACCAGACAGCTTTGTGGATGCTTCCTTGTTCCTGTTCTGAAAAACCGCAGCGTATAAAAAGAGAGGAGCTGCAGCAGTCAGTGCAGATCTCTGGACAAAAGTTCGTGATGGTTTTTAGAAATAGCACTGTTTCAGCATTTTTTCCTTAGAATGGTGCTTGTGCCCTTGGAAGGCAAACGGCTGCTCTTGCTGACGATTTCTGTTGCTTGGAATTCAAAAGCAACAGCTGGACTCCCATCCTAATGTCTTATCATCAGCCTTAAATGTGATCTGCAAAGAGAATTTTCACCCTCCCTGTAGTTTTGTGCCTCTGGAGTCTGTAAGCTGCACACCCTCCGACTGGCAGGGCTGCGGAATGTTTTGGTAGCCGCAACATTAAGCGGAGATGCCGAAATAGCTGAAAGCCAAACTGTCTGACACTCAGGTTTTCTATCCAGCTCCTCCCATAACTTCAGCAAATGCTTTTGGTTGAAGGAAAGCTTTGTTATCTTCTTTCCCCACTATTACAGTGAAGCTGGGGATTCCTCACAGTGTCTTTCTTAGGCCTTTTCAGGACTTCTAAAGACAATGTTTTATATGTGTTTTGAAGACTTTTGCGTTTTTCTGCTATTTTTTCCTCTGAAAGCGCTCATTAAGATTCTCCTTCCCACAAACATGCAAAACTCTTTGCCCAGTCACATTAAAGCTGATAAAGCTCATTTCCTCAATATTTTTCTTGCTGATTTCTTAAGATTCTGGCATGTTCCTATTTAAAACTGAAGTGCGATGACCAGCTTTAGCTCTGTATTTTATATAACCAGCTGTAATGCACTGCTGTTTTCTTTAACGCTCCCCAGAGGCTGCCGGGTAGTCTAGAGAGTAAGCAATGATTTCCTTGCAAGTAACACAGTTGTTCACATTAAGAGAAGCACAGGACTGCACTTATTGGTCCATTTGAGCAATTTTCTTCCATTCTAAGAATGTAAGTTTTCAACAGATGCAAAAACCTGTCTCTAATGAATCGGCAAGAAATGGTTTACATGTTTGACTTGTAAAGCCAGACTTGAACGGTTATTAACTTTAGTTGCAGCGAGTTGAGAGAAACACAAACAGAGAGCTGACCTTGTTCCTGTCAAGTTTTGGCACAGCTGGGGGTCGGACTCGGTAGCTTGGGCTCGTGTCTCTTCACAGAACCTGGCAGAGAAAATGTGTAGACGTAAATATTGGTTCTGTTCCTGTAACAGTTTTGAGCCTGGTTGGCAAAAACCTGGGTTGGTTTTTGCAATCTCTCCATTTCGGATGAGGCTTTGCAGGCATCCTAGTTTGTTGGACTTGATTCTCTGCTGAAAGAGTCAAATAAAAAGCAAACTTCTCAGCCCAAAATATATGATTTTTTACAATAAAAGCATTTTAGTCAACTGCTTTGAAATGAAAAGTGTCTAAAATGACTTAAATCCAAGCTGCTTATGTGCCAGTACCGTTCTAAAGACCACGTGAATGCGTTCAGCCTACTCAGCAGCCTGCCAGTCTCCAGTGCTGAGCCGTAGAGGAATGTAAAAGATTTATGAGTGTAGGAAATCCATTTTGTGTATTCCCTTAATGCCCATAGAACCCCTGCATGCAAAACGAAGGCAGGTCTTGTTTTGGATTGGCCGTGTGCAAGCCTTAGACCCAGGACAGGCCTCTGGCCTGCAGGTGTTTGTCAGCTGTACCCTAAGATGTCAGAATATTAATGATTACCCTCTTCCTCTCTTCCCAAACTATCAGTTGCTGCTAGATGATACCAGAAAAACCAAGTGAAAGAATGGGAGAGGGAGAGAGAACAGAATGCAGCACCAAGGAAGCTCAGCGCCCCGCAAGTCCTGTGTTCTTTCATAATAGCTTGAATTTTTGCTGCCTTCTGGTAGACAGTGCCACAGAAACCACTGCGTACACCTGGAGGCTATTAAAGTTCTCACTGTGAATGCACCTGGATTATTTTTGAGCTTTGTTTAACTTCACTGTAGCGAGCCTCCCGATTTCTGTCAGTGTTCCAACACCTGTAGAAAGGCGGCTGAGCTGTAATGGAGTCCTGGATTGTCTTGCTGTGATTTAGATCCTCCACATCTGCTTCATTTATGTCTGCGAACTTGCTCATTTCTGCCAATGTGCAGTGTTTTACCAGCACTGGTAACAATTCTGGGATTATGGAGGATTTACCAAACTGGCAGTAGAACCACAGTTGCTGTGGGAGGAATTGTGGTCGGGGAGTTTACCCCAAACACAGCTTTTCATCCAGACGGCCTCCATGTCCCAACGGTGCTGCCATCACAAAGGCAGCTCAGGCTTTTCCTAATGTAGAGAGGAATTCATCCCTGATGGTGCGCTTTGTGGAGAGGAGTTTGCTCCGGGTGCTGGCTGGATCGATACCCTAGCTGGGACTGGGATTCAGCGCCTGTGGATACTCCAGGAGGAGGATGACAGACGGTCTTGGAAGTACCTGGGAGGATCCCAGCTACTTCTGCTGTCTAAATGATCCCTGACATATTCGATCAGACCTGATCCACCGAGGCAAAAGACAGCTCTGCGTCCTCTCTAAAGGATTGGCTTGGGAGCAGAGAGCCTGAATGTAATCCTACTGCCTAGAAGCAGGAAAAGATCCCTCTGGTTTTTATCTGTATCCTGTATCACAAACCCTTTTAAAACATGGGCAGTTGGAAAATCTGCAGGAGAATTCTGGCTTTTTAATGCTCCAGCGTCGCTTGGTTGTTGTAGCTGCACTGGGGCCGGGGCCACGGAGCTGATTGCTCTGTGTTCTGTACCCAAGTGTATCGATCGGAGGGGCAGCGATCCCGAGAATCAAAGAAACGAGCAGCTGAGGTGCAAAAGGCAGAGCTCTTCCGTGGTGAGGAACTGAAAAGAAATCCTGGCTGTACGTGTGAGCGCTGTTAGCTGCCCCCAGGGCACTGGCGTATCTGTAAAGAGAGAGAGAGTTCAGGTAAAGCAATGGTGTATGTTTGAGGACGCTGAGTTTGGAGGCTTTGGAGAAGGAAAAGGGAATTAGTGCAGCCAGTCAGGCAGCAGAGCCTGGATATCTGACACTGGAGAGGGTAGGGTTTAGTGGAAGAGCAGGCGCTCTTACAGCAAAGGTCATGTTGGCGATCTAACGAGAGCGTGAGAGCTGATGCACAGCAAGATAAATTGACTTATTTAATCTCTCCTGATAACTATCACCAGTGTTTGGTGCTACTGTTAGAGATCTGCAGTCCACATGGATAAGGAAGCAGTGAGCAGCTGGGCTTGACTCCCTTTGCTTTGGTCTCCCCAGCCTCGGGCAGCAGTTCCTTTGGGGGATTTCTGCCTTTCACCCAAGGATCTTTGCACTTCCCTTTTGCAGCAAGCTGATGTTTGCTCACCTTCTCTTGCTTGTGGTGGCAGCGCTGGGAGCACAGTTCCAGAATTACATTGCTATCCCAGTTCTCATTCCCCAAAATATGCCTCCTGAATTTCTTCAGTGGTGCAGAGAACAAGCCAGTACAGAGCTAGACGTGTGCCTTGTGCTGTGTATAGTGTATCAGGTGTGTAGTATCGCCCACGACCACTCCGCAGCGCAGATAGTCCAGAACAGACTTTAAATTGTTCTCCAGCAGAGTTATTTTTGACTTGATGTAATGAATTTCCCACGCAGAACTCCTTCTGGAAGAAGGCGGAGAACACGTGGGGCTCCTGCTGCTTTTGCACGCTGCCCACTCGGGAGGGGAGCTACGAGGCCACAGGGCTATAACCATGCATGTGGGGTGCTCTGAATATAACACGAGTTTGGTGTGTTTGTTTCCTAATCCAAACAGAACGTCAGAAGCCTTGATGCATGTAGTGTGTGTTTACTGCAGCTGGAGTGGGCCACAGACCAGGTATTTATGGCCATCGGTTTATACTTTTTCACTCCTACAGTACAAACTGTTTCTTGTGTGTCCTAACGGCTTCTTTCTGTCTGTCTTCTGCTAGAGAATAGTGACAAAGAAACTACCTCACTGGAAATGCCCTCATTACCAGCTTCTGATGGGTTTCAAGATCCAGTCCAGTCTTCAGGACTAAATTCCAAGATCTGTAATCCCACAAATCAATTACTTGATCGTTCTGTCTCTGCCCCTGCTTCAGTTTGCTCATCGGAATCTAGCCTCGCAGAGCCCATTGATCCTAGAGCCGTCAATTCTTTGGAGTCTCCAACTGAATACCAGATAAGCCCAGAAAAAGAACATCCTCTCTTATCACAGCATCTTTCCGATAACGCTTCCTTGGCAGATAACGATCCTTCTCCCCGGACAGGGGAGATGCCCTGTTGCAATCCAGCTTGCCTTTCACAGAAGACACTCAAAGAAACATTTATTGCTGACAGTCTAAAGGAATGTAATATTAAAGAACAAGACTATGGTCAGAAACATCCTTTGGAAGTGACAAAAGAAAACAGTTTTGCAGACACTGATGCTAAGCACGGGCAAAATACAGATATACATCTGTCTTCAGAGCAGGAGCAGAAATGTGAACTTGCCATAGACCCTCAGACATGCAAAGAACCTGAGAAGGAACATCTGGAGAAGCAGAGTGAGAAAACTGACCCACGACCTCCTTGCCACGTTGGTGGGGCTGAGAAACCTGTTGTGGAAGAAGCCAGCCAGCCAGAAAATTCTCCTACAGAAACAAGAGGAGATGGACTGGAGAAGGCAGGTCTTTCCTGTGTGAAAGGGGGTATCCAAATGTCAGCTTCCTGTAGCCTTATTCATACAGAAGCCTTCATGGAAGTAGATGTAGTCGAGCAGTCTGCAGCTGAAGCGCACAGCTCGGTGAGTGAGCAGGAGCCACAGGGTGAGGGCAGAAGTGCATCTGACCTGAACTCGGACACCTTTTCTATGGAGGTGGAGTCACTGAAGTCTGCATCCTCCTTGAGCGATCCGCTTACCACCAGCGATGTCCCGCAGTCTAACAGCAGTAGGGAAACTCCAGCGAAGTATGAGTTGTCTGATTTGGCGGCTGAAGACAGCTCTTCCTTCTCCAGCATCCATCAGCTGGACATGGGTGCAGGAAGGCCTTCAGAAGAGCCATGTTTCTCTCTAGCATCAGCCTTGAAAGAGCTGCACAAACTCTTGGTTATCAGTCAGAAAGGAGAATGTAAAATCCATGCATTGGAAGAAGTCTCTCAGCTGGAAATGGTTCGCAGAGAGCCAGCGGTGCAGCCAGAGGGGCTTTCTGACAGTGAGCAGAAGGGCTCAGATCCAGTCAGTCAGGAGCAGAGTTGTTCCTCCTGTGAGGTGAGGTCTGAAGGTGGAAGAGAAGAGGGGAAACAGCTTTGTGATTCCAGCGTAGGAAACGTCAGCACCGAGGCTATCAGTCACATGCAGTCAGCTCTCGGAGAGGGTGCTTTAGAGATTCAGGAGTTTCCAGGTAAGAGCGATGCGGTGGCGGCGAGTTCTGCAGCGACATCTGACCAGCAGCAGAGCTCTGAACAAGCAAAGGTTGTCGCAGAAGGTTGTCAGAGTCCTCCTAGTCTGACTTCAGAGCAGAACACATCTGTTTCCTCAAAACCTGCTTTGGATGAAGGAGCTCCTCAAGATCCTCGGAGCCTGCTCACAGGAGCACCCAGGAGAAGCAGCAATCCTGCTCCAGAAGGTCCGTGGCCATTGGGTGGGTGCGAGGACCCGCTGCCAAGCCCACCAACTCGGGGGGCTGGACCATCCTCAGGTGCTGCTCCACCACCTGCTTTCCCTGCGGCTGACGTTGATCGCATCCTCAGCGCTGGTTTTTCCACCCAGGAAGCTCTTGAGGCTTTGGAACAAGTGGATGGAAACGCAGATCTTGCTCTTCTCATTTTGCTAGCCAAGAGTATCGTTGTTCCTACGTACCTGCAGAAGAGGTAGCTGACCGGGGTGTCTTTGCTTTGAAAGGATGTGTCTAAGTTATGCATCATCACATACGAGCAGAACATTGAGCCAGATTTTTTAATTATTTGCAGCCAAAGTAATTTGTCTCTTCTGTTTCACTCGTTAGATTTGGCATTTTAAAAGAAAGGAAGCATCCTAGCAGTGTGTGGACAGGGTAGCTTTTGATTACGCATATTGGATTGAAATTGGTGTTTCTGTTTAAATGTATGATTTTAGAATAAGCTCCGATATTAGGAATAAAAAGCAGAAGCTGTTAAGAGCCCCACCCTGTCCAGCACGAAGCAGATTGTGAATTGCCCGTGCCCACAGCTGCCCAGGACAGAGGTACACGCTGAGCTCTGTGTGCGACGCGAAACAGCGCTTCTCCGGATGGACTTGGTGGATTTGTTGTAGCTCTCCTGTGCTTTGTAACCCAGTGCCCGTCTCTGGTGCTGCTCAAACTGTTATGGCAGCTACAGAAGGTACGTAGGTGCCCCCGGACGTGTGACGCTCCGCAAGAGGAGCGAGGGGTGGAGGGGGTTCGGAAGCGTGCGGTTTTGTGCGTGCGCGGGGAAGGCTGAGGCCTGGTTTTGCCAAACCCTATTATGCTCTTGGGCCAGCGTGTTCAAGTTTACAACGCGGGGATAGAAGAAGGGAAGGGACAGAAATTTGGTGCTACCAAAACTTCAGAGACGTTTTAACTTATGTGAAAGTGTGCTGGTATTGACTGGGAGGGGAGGGGGGAAGGAATAGTTTACATTTTTTCTCCCTTGCCCGCATCTTTTCCCCCGTACAAATGAACAAACTCAACCACTTTAAGGCAAAACCTTAATGATGAAATTGTTTAACAAACCAACCATATGTTGTGGCTCTGAACACCCCTCTGCCTGGGGAAGAGTGGCCTTTGTCAGTGGATCCGTTCCCTGTGCAGTGAGCAGGGCAATGATCGGAAGGAAAAGACCTGCTTTGCATGAGTTTGTCTGGATATCTGGGGTGTCAGCCCCTTGGCTGTGGGAATGCAAACTGCCGAGAGCCCCTGGGGGCTGGTGGGGTACTAATTCAATACCTCTTAACAAGTGAGGGCTCCCCAACAGGGTTTATGAAACAAATGCACTGACGTGGCTTCTGCGTTATAACCATCGTGGCCTTCCAGAAAGCCTCCGGTGAGCAGCCTGCGTGGTGAGGACTCACGCGGCTGTGCTGTAGGGAGCCCTTTCCAGATGCTTTTCTTGGGAATGAATTACACTGTGATACTCTGCAGAGGCCCAGAACACCGCTGGGGCCGGGGAGGGGGAAAGGGAAGTGTGGCTGACACACAATACCAAATTTTAACTAGGAACACTTGGAAGTCTCAGAAGTGGCTTTGTGTCACGAATTCATCTTGAACTTTCTGCTTTGAGCTAGACCTGAAGTGATGGGTGAGCAGTGGCTGGAAACGTGGTTTGTTGATGGCTTTCATTTGTCATTATCGTCGTCTCAGGCCTGTGTCCCTGGTGTTCTCTTCTCCCTGTTGCTTAGCGGATTTGCCTACGTGTACGCTAGGCTTTTTTTCTGCAGGGTGGCCTTTAAAAACAACACAAATCTGGTTTCATCTGTGAACTTGCAGGAGTTTCTGCTGTCAGCAAGTGGTGGTTGTCAGATTTTTCTTACATACTTGGGCAGCCAGGAGATCCTTAATGAGAACAAAGAGCTTTATGGCATTCCTCTGTCGAATGGAGCTTTGACCTGAGCGTACCAGCCAGGCCTGAGGCTCCCAGACATGTTTAGCTCGTATCCCAGTACCTGTGACACCAGCAGTAAGCGCTGCTCCACAGGGATGTAGGAAGCAGCACGTGGCTGTTTGGGAACCCCTTGCTCAAGCAGCATCAAATAATTCACTTGAGGCTCTGTTGAAAATGAATGATTGAGGCAAGACTACAGCTTTATGATCTCTACTGTGGAGGTGGTGAGTTACCCCTGCTAAGTTTTAATATTCTCCTTTCAATGAGCCCCTCGAATCAGCCAAACCCCCTCTGTAACACTCAGACTGGTACAGGAGTACGGTGTCGTCGGGTCTTTCTCTCAAAGCCCTCAGAAATGAGACCTGTTAGACCCGCTCCCATCTGCAGCTGGTTCACTCAAAAGCAGCAACAAGAGTGAAGCTGCTGGCTCTCCCATCCAGAGCATCCTCAGGCTAACGGCCGGATCTGCTTTGATTCGCACCCAGGTCTCAGTGAGGTGGTCCTGGGAGCCAGGCCCGCTCTGGTGCACGGATACCGGCGTTGAGCTGGCCGCCTTGGGTGAGCGAGAGCTGAATTTGCACCCTTAGCCTGCAGGTTCACCTGCTGCCAGCTCCCTGCAGCATCAGACATCAGACAGTCAATGTTATCCCCTTCTGTATTTACACTTTGTTTTAGAAATAGTGCTAATAGCTAGACGAAGTACTGCTGCTTTGCACCAAACTGGCTAAAGGCTCTAGTTTTATGGCCACATTTAGACTGCATATACAGAATTTATGCTATAAAAGCTTTAGAGCATCAGCCAATTTGCTTCAACGCTCAGTTTTATTCTTTGATAAAGAGATCTTCTGGAATCTGCCCTTCTGCCAAAGCTGTACTGAAGCATGTATCGACAGTGCTGGAATTTCCTGGGTCGCTATCTCTGAACTGCTAGAAACATAGCCTGACCCCAACTGAGAAATACCTGTAAAACTCTTTTGTCAAGTTGGTCCAAGCCTGGTGATTTAAATCTCTTCATTTCAAAGCCTATCTCTGAGCGAATGGCTACATGCTGCTAAATTAGAGAATAATTTATTTAGGAGTAAGGTTTATGTCAGAGAAAATCTGGGCAGTGGTGAGTATTTAAGGTTCGAATAAAATGTAATTGAACGTGTCTTTAGCAAACACTGTCTAGAAGTTGTCATCTGTTTTAACGTGCACGTGTGTCCTCTCTGCTGTCTGCACACGTCCTTTGCTCAGCCCTTAGCAATCCCTTATCCGCTTGCTCTCTGTGCTTACCTGGCCTCGGAAGTCGGAATACTCCTATTCATGTTGGGGTGGCTTCTTGGCTGGAGTCGGGGATAAAGGTAGCGCCAAAAGCTGTTTGGGTTTCCAGGGAGCCTTGTACTCTGGCCTGAAATAAAGCACTTCGCTCTCTTCCCCCTCCTCGTCCTTCAGTGTTCCACGTACTAACGCACATCAGCTTAGCAAAATTATTGCAGGATGAAAAGTCCATCTATAGGGAATAAAGCAATGCTGGGAAGCTGCTTCGTAAAGATGCCAGTGCCTGCGGGGACCCTCGTGGGTCTGCAGACCTGGTTTCTGGGTGTCTTCTGAGCCACTGTGGCCGTGCACCTCGCTGTTGGGTTCTGAGATGTATCCTTTTCCATTAAGATACTGAAGGAACTTGCCTGGTCTCTTGCTAATCCTGTTCATGAGTTCAGAGGTGATGTTTAGTGAAATAGCAATATCTGAAGGCGTCTGGGCGCAGATAGCTCTGACAAGAGGAGGAAATAGCTCCTGGTGCCGGTCCCTGGTGTGTTTGCCGCCTGCTGGACAAGGCTGCGCTGTGTTGTCCTGACAATCTCTGCCTCGTTGCTACATACGTTCAACTTTCTCCTTCCTCCAGGACTGTCCATCTTGTACCTCCTAGATGTGTTCCTTTCCTCCTGTCTCTGTCTCTCTGTTGGCCAACACCCTCGGCCCCACAGTGTGAATGTTGGGGTTGAACAGTGCAGGGACAGGAGTTGGATGTGATGATCCTTGTGGGTCCCTTCCAACTCAGATCATTCGATGATTCTCCTTCTGGCCATCTCCCTTCCTCAAAAGCACCAATAATTAAGTGTAATGCTGGACTCCCAGATAAGTTCTCCTTAGAACGCTGTGCCCCCCGCCGGGGCTACAAGAAAGCTGGGGAGGGACTGTTTACAGACGCTTGTAGTGGTAGGATGAGGGGCAACTGGTATAAACTGGAGAGGGGCAGATTTGGACTGGAAATAAGGAGGAATTTCTTCACTGTGAGGGTGGGGAGGCCCTGGCCCAGGTTGCCCAGGGAAGTCGTGGCTGCCCCATCCCTGGAGGTGTTCAAGGCCAGGTTGGATGGGCCTTGGGCAGCCTGAGCCAGTGGGAGGGGTCCCTGCCCATCACAGGGGGGTTGGAACTGGATGATCTTTAAGGTTCCTTCCAACCCAAAGTATTCTATGCTTTATGAATAAAAGGAGGAACAGATCCTAGAGGTTTCCTCACCAGACTTGGGCTTCTTGCCAAACAGCTCCCCAGAACTCTAACATGAATTCCAAGAGCAGAAATCCAAAGGTAATTTTGCCTGCCTCTCTCAGAAGTCGGCTTGGGAATTGGGGTTGGTTTCGAGTACATCATTCCCTTCTGAAGCGTTCAAGAGATTTCTCCCTGCACTGTAGATGTAGCTTAGCCTGTGATCCAAATGCATCGGGGTTTGGGTCACCCATTGAGTGATGCTTTTTAGCTGAGGAGTTTTACAGACTCACTTAAGGAACTTGAGGGAATCAATACTCAGGAATCCTAAAGCTGGTTGCATTTGTGTCATTTACTCTTCTGGGCTGAACATACTGTGGGTGTCCTCGCCGGTGGCTGAAGGGAGGAACGATTGTGTCATCAGAGATCGGGATGTGGTTCTGCCCAAAGTAATACACACTTGATTCTTTTTTTTTTGATCTCTGTTGTCTTGTTCTTTTTTTTTTTTTTTAATATTGGGGGACTGTTTATCAACAAAATTGATGTGTAAAAAAAATTTGATATTTAAAAAAAATGAATAAACAATTTATCATAATGTTGTTGGATTGGTCTGTCTGTATTTCTGAGGTCAGCATCGCTGCACTTGCATCCTCCTCTGGTTGGTTTTCTAAAGCCAACAGCGTTGCCGTCACGTAAATGCTGTTGTTTTGAACATAAGGAGTAGAAATGTGTGGTTAGAATGGTGCCGGGTGGTAGGGCTTGAGTCTGTTCTCCGAAATTCAGGTATTCCTCTTCTTAGGGGATGGGCTGTTGGATCCTTCAGACAGGCCTTGGAAGTGGAAGAGCATGAGAGGACAACATGAAACGCTGCACTCGGCCACAGCACCGTCTGCTGGGAGAAGGAATGAGGCGCTCCTCGTGTCTCCTGTGTAAAAACCTCGTTTCCGGCCAGATTAGGAGACAGTTTGGTTTATTTTTTCTGGAGCTGGAATCTCTTGGAGCATCAAAATTGTCATTTATGTCCCCTCGTGGCAGTTTTAGCTAGGAACAACTTTTTTTACAGTCCCATTCTCTTTGTGTCCTCTAACAGACCGGGTTTTGGAAAGGGAGAGTGGAGGCTCTTCTGATACTTGTGGTGCAGTCAGCTGATCCGAAGCACCAGCATTTCTCCCATGGAGAAATTCCTTTTCCATGTGCCAAAACCCACTTTTCCCTGAGAGAAGCGCTGAGGTTTTGGCCATTGCCTCTGGGATACGCAGAGAGCAGCCGGGTCCAGGTGAGCAGCCACGCAAACCGCGATGGGTCATGAATCGGCTGCTGTGACAAAGCAGACAGAGGTTTCCTCCTCAAGTGTTCAGAGCTCTGCGTGTGATGCTGTTGTCACTGTTATATCGAAGTTACATCATTACGGTGGGTAATTAATTAGGAAGCAAAACTACAGTTGGAATGCTGATTTTGGGGTGGGAAAGGGGGCAGTTTAATGTGTGGGCTGCTACAGCCCCGTTCGATATTCTCATACAGCCGAAACATTGGTTGCAGTTCCTTCTGTTGGGAGATGATTTAAGGACTAAATGGTCTTGCTGTTCGGAAATGGGTTTGAGCTCTCGAGCTGTGTCCTTTCTGGAGGGTGTTCTTGCGGTGTAGAAGCGCAAGTTAACACAACTGTGACAGCTGTATTCACATTTTGGGATCATCCCAGGCTGCCCGAATAGAGGCATTAGCACTTCTAAATCCACAGCTCCTTACACCACCCAGAGAGGCTCAGACCCACTGTAATGAATGCAAAGCTCATTGCACGTCAGCGTGCTTTTCTGGTTATCTTTCGTGGACACTTCAGGAGGAGGACAGAGGGCTCTCCCAGAGGTTTAGAGTTTAAAAATGACTTACGAAGGGCTTTCCCAGAGGTTTGGAGCTTAAAAATGACATATGAAGGGCTTTACCAGAGGTTTGGAGTTTAAAAATGACATATGAAGGGCTTTCCCAGAGGTTTGGAGCTTAAAAATGACATATGAAGGGCTTTCCCAGAGGTTTGGAGCTTAAAAATGACGTATGAAGGGCTTTCTGAGTAGCCACGTGGGTGCAGGAGCCGGACACAGAGAGGCGAGCGTTGCATCATAGCGCTTCCTGCGCCAGAATAGTTTGCGAAGCAGTCAGTGGAGGAAACGTGACTGAGCCATCCCTCGTGAATTCCGCGGTGCCACTCGCTTGCCTCCGCCGCCTCGCTCCTCTGCAGTCTCATGGGTTTAGCACGTGCCTGGTGTTGCTTTGCCGAGGGAGCCACTCTTTGGGCAGCTCTGTCACCAGGGTGGGATTTGGGAAATCCTGCTGGCCAGCCTAGCTTTCGGCTGATTCCAGCCTTACATCCATTATCTGCTCTACTTCTTCTTCCTTGTGGAAGCAAACCGGGGGTGAGGGATCCCCTCGGAAGTGTAACCGCACCACGTAATGGTCTGTGACAACCAAGCTCACTCATTACAAGGTGCTGTCACGATTGCCAATAAAAGCATTGAGTCACGCAGACGAGGATGTGAGTGGTTGGTGAGCGCAATGCCTCGCAAGAGCCGCTGCCGAAGGAGTGTCCGATCCCAATCCGGAGTCCCTTTGTTAACAAATGAGGATGGGAAGCGCTTTAAAAACAAAACATTTGTGCCTGGCTGTAGAAATGAAGGTGGCCCTTTCTTGCTCCCCTTCTATGTCATGTTTTTCCTGCTAACTTCAGGCTGTGAATATTGAGCAAAACATCTTATGTATTTTTATGTCCTGCCCCAAAGAGTTAAAAATCCCTTGGGAAGAGGGCGGGAAGCAGACTAGCATGTGATGGGAGCGGGATGGTGCCTCCTGAGCTTGTCCAGGGAGAACAGGAGCTGCCTTTAAATGCTGAGAGCAGGGAATTTTCCAGGTAAATCCATAACTCTGCAGTGGATGCTTTAAGGGATCAGAACGTGCTCATTTTCCTTGGAGTAAAACAGACTTGGGGCATTCAAAACATCCAGGAAAACTGTGGGAGACGAGGAAGTCTGCCATACCATGGGATTATCCAGGTGTATATTATACAGTGTAACATAAATTAATGTCTATTACATATAATATGCTACAAATAATATATGTAATGTATAGAATATGTATAGACTACACCTGTATGATATATATTATAACTAATATACATTATACGCTGTAACACTGCACTGTATCTAGTGCCTCTGGAGGGATGAGGAAAGCAAACAGTGGCGGCTGGTGCTGTACAGCTCATTTTCTTTATATCCAGAGTGTGCTTTAAATCCCCAAATTCACCAGTAAGGAACAAACCAGTGTATTAGATCAGTTGGGCTTCTTTAAAAGGGGCTGACTTTACCTTGCTGGTCTCTCCAGTGACTTGTTAGGGATCAGGCTTTAACACTTCACGCTCGGGACTGCAACTATGTAGTTGTGTGTGCATTTTAGGGCGCTTCTCCCATCTCCCTATTTGGCAGGAGAGGTTTACCTGCTTCCCCGGACAGCTCTGAGCCTTGTTGGGATCACAACTACCTGAAAGGAGGTTGTGGAGAGGAGGGAGCTGGGCTCTTCTCCCAAGTGACAGGGACAGGACAAGAGGGAATGGTCTGAAGCTCCGTCAGGGGAGGGTCAGGTTGGATATCAGAAAAAAATTCTTCATGGAAAGAGTCATGGGGCACTGGAACAGCTGCCCAGGGAGGGTGTGGAGTCACCTTCCCTGGAGGTGTTCAAGGAACGGGTGGATGAAGTGCTTAGGGACATGGTTTAAGGGAGTGTTAGGAATGGTTGGACTCAGTGATCCAGTGGGTCCTTTCCAACCTGGTGATGCTATGATTCTCTGATTCTGCTTCTTCAGCCACTGGTGGAGCTGAGAACAAAAAAAAAAAAAGGAGTTTTATGCTCTGGCTCCGTTTGAACCCAAATGCTGACGAGCTGCGTTCTCTTCCCTTCCCAGGGAGTTTCTTCCCCAATTTCCAAAGCTGCCAAACTGGCCGGGCCATTCCGCGGCTGCAGGGAAAGAGCAGGCTTGGCCTGGCTTGTTTTCTCCTCCAAGCCCCTGCTCAGCCACCCCTGCCAAGGAGGTTGTTTCCAGAGGAGGGGTGGGAAGCATCCGAGTTGGTTTTGTCTTATTTGCTTTTACTTTCAGTTCCATTTTCAATTATCAGGATTGAACACCGCAAAGGCGCTGCGCCAGCCCTAAAGGACGGCACCTGGATCACAGAAGGAGGGGTTATTATTTATCTCTTTTATTTCCCCCTCCATTAAGCCTTTGCCCCAGCCCTGGCTCTGGCCTGTGTTGGTGAGAGGCCCCCGTTTCCAGGAGCTTTTCCCACCCATGGTGGTTTGGGTTGAGCAACGTTTCTCTGGCCCATTTCTGGCTCCACGATGCCACCAAGAGAGTTGGGTCTCCTGCGCATCCCAGGGCTGTGAAGCCTGTGGTGATGAGGTGCCATGTGGGCCACTCTGTTTTCCCCTCACACCATTGAAGGTTTCTCTTCCCTCCCTGCCGGCACACTGGATCACTGCAAAGCCGGGCCCTGGCCAGGAGGCCCCAAAGAGGAGCTTTGCTGGGCTCTCAGAAGGCACCCAACACAGGGGTTCCTTCTAGGGCACGTGAGGCACCCAACACCATTTCCCCTCGTGTCCCCTGAGTCACGAGGGACCTAACTTCATCTCCACTCATGTCTCCACACTGTCCTCAATGCCTTTTCCCCACAGCTCTTCACTGAGCCCGGGGCTGTGAGGAACCCAGCGCCGCCTCCCTTCACCCCTCACTGTCCCAGCCTCATGGAACCATGGAATGGGTTGGGTGGGAAGGGACCTCAATGCCCCTCCAGTCCCACCCCCTGCCACGGGTAGGGACACCTCCCACTGGATCAGGGGCTCCAAACCCCATCCAACCTGGCCTGGAACCCCTCCAGGGATGGGGCAGCCACCACTGCTCTGGGCAACCTGGGCCAGGGCCTCCCCACCCTCACAGGAGAACATTACTCCCCAAGATCTCATCTCAATCTCCCATCTTTCAGCTCAAAACTGTTCCCCTCATCTCATCCCTGCACTCCCTGACCCAGAGCCTCTCCCCAGCTTTGGAGCCCCTTTCAGCCCTGGAAGCAGCTCTAAGGTCTCCCCACAGCCTTCTCTTCTCCAGGCTGAACTGCCCCAACTCTCTCCGCCTGTCCTCATACAGGAGGTGCTCCAGACCCTGGATTGTCTCCATGGCCTCCTCTGGACTTGTTCCAACAGCTCCACGTCCCTCTGCCATCGCTGCCCGCGTCCCCCTCGGTGCTCCCTATGGGCCATGTCAGTGTTGGTGCTGGTCCCAATGCCAGCGCTGGTGTCGGGGGCACTGGCGATGCGGGTGCCGGTGCCGTTGCTGGTCCCAGCACTGGTGCCGGGGGTGCTGTTGGTGCTGGGGCCGGTACCGGTGTCTGTCTGGTGTTGGTGCTGCTGCCGGTGCCAATACCGGTGTTGGTGCTGCTGCCAGTGTCTGTGTCCGTGCCGATGCCGGGGTTGGGGGCAGTGGCGATCCTGGTACCAGTGTCATTGCCAGTGCTGGTGCCGGTCCCAGTGCTGGTGCCGGTTTTGGTGCTGATGCCGGTACCGGTGCCAATGCTGGTGTCTGTGCTGATGCCAGGGCAGTGCCGGTTCTGGTCCCAGTGCCAGAGTGGGGGTCGGGGCAGTGGTGATGCTGGTGCCGGTGCCAGTGTCATTGCCGGTCCCAGTGCCGGTGCTGGGGGTGCTGTCGGTGCTGGTGCCGGTACCGGTGGCAATGCTGGTGCCGCTGCCGGAGCTGGGGGCAGTGGCAACGGTGGTGCTGGTGTCGGTGCTGATGCTGGTACCAGTGCCAATGCTGGTGTCGGTGCTGATGCTGGTGTCGGTGCCAATGCTGGTGTCGGTGCTGATGCTGGTACCAGTGCCAATGTTGGTGTTGGTTCTGGGTCGGTGCTGGTGTCGGTACTGGTGCCAATGCTGGTGCCGGGGTTGGGGGCAGTGGCGATGCCGGTGCCGGTGATGATGCCGGCGCCGCGGTTGTTGTCGGTGCCGGTACCGATGCTGAGGGCGGGGCCTATGCTGGGGGGGCGGTGCTGGGGGCGGGGCCGGTGCTGGGGGCGGGGCCTGTGCTGGGGGAGGTGCGTTCCCTCCCCGCCTGACCTCAGTTCCTGCCCGTCACGAGGCGGTCCCGCAGCCCATGGAGCGCCGGGAGCAGCCATGGAACCCGCCGAGGTGAAGGACCGCATCCTCCAGAACATCTCCCTGTCCGTCAAGAAGGTGCGGGAGGGGCGGGGGGCAGCGTGGGGACACTGTGCCAGGGCTCGGGACCCCCTGTGCCGGGGCTGTGGGGCTGAGACCCCCTGTGCTGGGGCTGGGGACAGCCCGGGGGACCCCCAGATCCAGGGCCATGGGGCTGGGGACAGCCCTGGGGACCCCCAGATCCAGGGCCATGGGGCTGTGGACAGCCCTGGGGACCCCCAGATCCAGGGCCATGGAGCTGTGGACAGCCCTGGGGACCCCCAGATCCAGGGCTATGGGGCTGGGGACAGCCCGGGGGACCCCCAGATCCAGGGCCATGGGGCTGGGGACAGGCCGGGGGACCCCCAGATCCAGGGCCATGGGGCTGGGGACAGCCCTGGGGACACCCAGATCCAGGGCTATGGGGCTGGGGACAGCCCGGGGGAACCCCAGATCCAGGGCCATGGGGCTGGGGACAGCCCTGGGGACCCCCAGATCCAGGGCCATGGGGCTGGGGACAGCTCTGCCTTCCCCTGTGCCAGGGCCGTGGGGCGAGGGACCCCTCTGCCTCGGGGTGTCCCTGGCTCTGCCTCTGGCTGGGGAGACACCTGGAGTACTCGGACACACGAGGCGCGTGGGATTGAGCCCTAGGGACCCCTCCCACCCCAGCCAGGGGGTTGGGAACACCCCAGAGACACTGGGGGGTCTTGGGTCAGGCCTGCGGGGCGAAGGACACCCTGGTGTCCTCTCAGCTGGAGCCTGGGGACACCTTTAGGGATCCCTCAGCGTGGGTTTGGGACCCCGGCCCACCTTGGCAAAGGGACACAGCCAGGGCCCCCCAGGAGCATCTGTCTGGTTGGGATACACTGGGCTTCCTGCTTTTCCAAGGGATTCTTTCTCCTGCCAACAGGAGCTGGGGGCTCCTTGGGTGATCCTTTTTCCACTGGGGAGCTGGACAAGTCCAGCATGAAACCCTCTTTCCAGAAAGGAAAGTGCCCTGCTCAGATCCCTCAACACGAAGGCTCAGCAAACACATCCCATCACACCTCATCTCTCACCTCATCCTCCTCCTCGCCCCTCGTTCCTCCTCGGCTTCTGTTGCCCACGAGTGTTCCCCAAAGCCCATCGCTTTGGTGGGCGCCGTTGGCCCAAAGGGGCCCAGAACACTGGAGTCTGACTGGGGAGTCTCAGGAGAGTGTTGTAAGGACAAATGGGAAGTCTGGGGCTGGAAGTTGTGTCCTTCCTGGTCCATGTGTGAGTTCCAGCCCTCTTTGAGAAGGAACGCAAGGTCTGTTTAGGAAGGGTTCCTTGTTTGTTTGCATCCTGTGTTTTGGGGGAGAGGAGGCTTCCTGGACTCGCTGATGTTTCTCTAGTTGTTGAGTTTCTGCTGCCTGGTGGAACAGGAGTTTTCCTGACCCAGATTCATCTGTGAAAACTTGTCTTACGGAGACCGTCACGAGTGAATTCCCAGCACCTTTAAGGAATGGATGGTCTGACATTGCCTTTGGGATGTAGGATAGATGTGCAAGTCTCTCCCAAGTTTTCTCTTCATGGGTCACACTGCCCTCTGGTCTCTCACCTTTCCATACACTAAAATTCAGGGAAGTCTTTTATCTACCTGGAAATCAGTGAATGTTCCGCCTGCTCTGTGCTCTGTTGGAATGCTCTGCAGCCTCAGTTTCCCCATGTGTGTAAGGATGTAGTGCTTCCCACACAGGATTTGTTGGACGGAGTTTGTTTGCTCTCGGAAAATCCTTGGAAATGCTGGAAATGCTATAAATCCAACATTATGGGGATTTTGATTATTATCACGCATACCTTTGCCTTGACCTGCCTCTGTCTCTGCCGCCTCCCTTCACAGTCCAGCAGCAAAAGTGGATTTGGGAATTTTTTCATCCTGCCTCTTTTGCATCCTTGTTCTGAGCAAGAAAACTCCATGAAACATGGAAACTGATGTGAAACTTCAGCGTGGTGGACTTGCTTCCACTGTCCCAGTGAAACCAAGCCCATCCATGCGGTGGAGGTCCAGTGCCGACATATCCCCGAGATGCAGTTCTCCCTCCTTGAGGACATCACTCCTGTTCTGCTATGGAACCGCTAACTTTTCCCAATGCTTCCCTGTCTGCCATCAGCCCTCAAGTCCCTGATGTTTCTCCTTTTATCTGCGTTGGTGGGAAGATCAGGGGTGGAGGGGAGCAGGTACAGCCTTCCTACACCCTGGCTGCCCTGGGAAACCATAGAATGATTTGAGTTGGAAGTGACCTTAAAGATCACCTAATTCCAACCCCCTGCCGTGGGCAGGGACACCTCCCACTGGAGCAGGTTGCTCCAAGCCCCATCCAACCTGGCCTCCAACGCTTGCTTGGCTCCTTGTCCTCCTTTCCCTACCTCTGGGTCTTGAGTAACTCCTCATTGCTGGGATTGTGTCACAGAGCGTGGAGGTTTCCAACTATCTCGCCTCTGATTTCAAAAGCCTCAAAGCTGTGTGGGCTGCTCGATCCTGACTTTCGCCATCGTGACAGGTTGGAGTTGTGGGTTTGGTTGCGTTTCGGGGTGACAGACACTCCTTTCTCTCAGCTTCAGACCTACGGAAAAGCCGAGAAAAGTCATGGATGCCCCATCCGTGGAGGTCTCCAAGGCCAGATTGGATGGGGTTTGGATCAACCTGATCCAGTGGGAGGAGTCCCTGCTGGACTGGATGGGCTTTGAGGTCCCTTCCAGCCCAAACCATTCCATGATTCTGCGATTCTCTGCCTCCTGGCAGTCTGTGGGCTGCAGGCCAGATGTTGTTTTAGGAGACAGCAAGGACTAAACCTCACGTCGAGACTGGGTAAACTGGGACGAACCACCGCTGGAGGCTGAGGTACCCGATTCCGATGTTAGGCTTGGAGCAGCAGCAGCAAAAAGCCTTATTTGCACCGAGTGGCCAGGGGAAGACCATCCAGACGCTTGTCGGCTTCCCTCTGCTCGGCCAGGAAAGGCAGCGAGGATCAGCACAGCCCTGGGCAAGGCTTGGACCACGCTCTGACTTCACCTGGTCGTGACTTCAGTTTCTCTGGGTGCTCCTGGATTTCAGGAATTGGGGATCAGAGCAAAGCAGCGAGTAAATTCTGTGCAATCCAGCAGTGAAACAAGTGCTTCAATTCCAAGTGGATCCCGAAGCAAACAGGACAATCTCTTATTTTCCTAGGAATACACACAGCTGGAAAAGGCAGGGATACAAACCTGCTTGGAGAGGGTAAATCCAAACCTGTGGGTTTCTCTGTGATACCCAAGTGCCAGATCTGGACTGTTCACATTCTTCACCCGTATCTCAGCAATCGGCGGTGTGAGATCAGGTCTCTGCTGCAGAGAGAGAGGCAGAACATCACACTCAGACACCCAGTAAATTGTCCCCTGTAGCTGGAGAGATTTCTAGAGGCTTCTGCTCGTGGTGGCTTGAGGAGAGGTTGGGAAAGACTTGGGTCCGTGCTTCAATTCCAGCACGTCCAAGGGAGCTGTGAGCACAGTGTGGATTTCCCATCTGCAGCTCCTCTCTGTCCTCCCTGGGAGAGCCGAGTTAGCTCAGAGGGCAGCGCTTTCTGCTCTGATTACGTGGATGCTGCGATGCCGCGGAGCTCACTGCTTCTGTCTCGTGACTGTTCTTTTCCCTTTTCCCATCCTGTGCTCCAGACAAATTACTGGGCAAATTGATGCCGAACCCTTATGTTTTTTAAAAGAATTAGGATTTTATTGAGGCCGAAGGCTGGGGAACTGCATGTTCTGGCTCAATGTGCATTCACCGCTTCCTGTGCGGACCTGTGTCCACTCCAGTGCTTCTGTTCTTCTAGGAGACATCGCTGTGCGATGCAGCAGTGGGAACAGAGCTGCCTCCTGGTGCTTCCCGGTTGAACTCGTGCCTTGATAAGCACATTAGAAATGCCAGCAGCTTCGTATCCATCCTCAGCCAAGCATCTCCTAGAAGCTGTTGCAGGTGACCTGATCCGTGCTGGTAGTGTAGATGTTTCGTATTCTTGTGTTGGATTTCCACATCCTCCTGGATGCCGCAGCAAGTTAAGGAGGAGTTTGTTGTTGTCCTGCTTGTGGTTACGTGCCAAAAATGCAAAGTGCTTCAACAGTACTCCGTGTTGGCAATTCCAGGAGCTAAACTTAAAATCAGAATAGAGATCGGAATCCAGCATTCTGGGTCTTCTCTCTGTTTTTTACAGTTTCCTCCTGGTTTTGAAGGACACACATTCCCATGAACTCCAGAGCGGCCGATCCTTGGTGCATGCCAATCAGGTGGAGCCATGGGTTTTGCCGATGTTGCAGGAGTTCTTGCCAGAAGCTCTGACTTTGGGAAGGTTTCCACTTCCTCCACAGTGAATTAATGCTGTGCCTTTTATTCTTGTCTCCACATGGGATTTTCAGCCCTGTACCACTGAAATGCTCCTTGAGCTCTGCCTTGCAGCATCTCTGCTCCTCCTACATGGCCAGGGAGGGTAGATTTGGGGCTAGCTTAGTACTCCCGTGTCCTGGAGAGAAGCAGGTAGAATAGAGTAGTTTGGGTTGGAAGGGACCTTAAAGATCATCTGGGTAGCGCTGGAGTGGAACATCCCTCTCCAAATCATGGAGAGAACATGCTCACGTCCAGCTGGGTGGCTTTATTTTACCCCAGCTGCTGTGACACCGAGGTAGCAGTTCTGGAGGTGTGACAGCAGCCAAATAGCAACATCTCTTCTGCTTCCCGTTGAGGGGCACCTCGCTGGCTCTAAGACCACATGGGTTTTATTTCTGCCAGGGTATTTCCGTTGCTCCTCTTTACTCAAGGCCACATCCTCCGTGTCCGTGGAGAGCGGGCAGCAGGGCTGAACATCGGTACGGGCACGCTGCTCTCCTTGGCACGCCTGGTGTGTCCCTTCGCCCCTACACCAGGTTCGCTGGGCGCTTGTGGCTGAAGCTGGCAGCAGTCTCGTGGAGCTTGTGAGTCCACCGTGGAGTTGCAGGATCACTCGGGTGCTTTAAGAAGGCTATGAACACTTGCAGCTCTGACGCTGCCCATTTTAGTGGTCCTGTAAAGGGTCAGCCACTGTTTGGTGAGCAAATGAAGCCGTTTGTGGCTCTGCTGAGAACACAACTGTATTTGCCTGGAGCAGTGGTGGCTGCTCCATCCCTGGAGGGGTTCAAGGCCAGGTTGGATGGGGCTTGGAGCCCCTGATCCAGTGGGAGGAGTCGCTGCCTATAGCAGAGGGTTTGAAATTGGAAGGACTTTAAGGTCCCTTCCAACCCAAACCACTCTATGAGTCTGTTTCTTGGGTTGCTTGTATTCCAAGGTTTATCTCTTTTGAAATTCCTCATGCTGCATCCTGACACAGGTGGTGATAGAATATTTGTCATCTGCAGTGCAAGGGGATTGGATTCTGCAGGTACCTAAACTGATGTTGTCTCTCTACCCAGAGGAGGTGTTCTCAAAGCCAGCTCCGGATCTGGTGCTGGACAAGGCTACAATAGCCTTTTGGGGAGGAAAGAAATCCCGTTTGCTCTCCTACCACTAATGCAAAGAGTTTTGCTGGGAGAGCAGCTGATTTAGGAGGATAAATTTTGGCAGCGGGTTTTGTACGAGGAGCTGAAACAATGCCTGGGAACCACTCTACCTCCGATTGCACAAGTTCATTGGCTGCTGAGCGATTTCAGCTTTCCCCTCTTCTGATATCCTGATCCAAGCAGAGAAACTGAAAATAACTCCGGGCTGGAGGACTTGGCTGACGTGGATTCAAAGCCGGTGTGTGGGTAAAGCAGCAGCACCGTTACACAAGCTGCCCTGTGCCTGCTTGTGTATTTTCCGCTGCTTGGGGTATTTACCAACCAGGCTTGGTTTTCCCTTCCCATGAAATCTGGTTTTGCTGTTGTGTCGAGCCTGTGACCTTTCCGTTTGTCTTCAGTGAGCACAGGGATCCAGTTCCACAGCTGGCAGCTCCGTGCGCTCTGCTCGCCGTGGCAGAGGGATGGGATGCTCCGTGAGACGTGTCACCGCTGGAAAAACTCATGGCCTTGGCTCATCCACGCACAGGTCCAGCCTGCTGCAAGGTTTGCTGCTCAGAAAGAATGAAGGAATGCCCTGGAAGAGCCTTCAGGGTGTGGGAGCTGATGAGTGTTCGTGCACCAGGAGGTGACACTTGCAGATGATTCAGGGCTCTGTGCTTTCAGCCATGAAGCATCTTTGCTTCACCTCTGTCAGGCTGCTGTCTCTGCAGGTCATGAACGCGCTCTGCTTCTCTCCAGGCTGCTCCAACATCACTTGTGCCTTCACATCTCGTCCTGCTGATGGATTTCAACACGAAAGCCACCTCAGGGAGCTGTACTGAGTCGAGGACAGAAAGCCTGGCACTGAGGCCAGTGCTGGTTTGGAAGCTTCTTGTAAGAAATGTTGATTCAGGCCATGTAGGCAGCCTCCAAAGTGTCCTGCAGGAGCTGAAGTTTCAGGTCTTTCAGTTATACAAGTGTACAGCCATGTCCTGGGCTGCAGCCAGAGCCGTGGGACCAGCAGAGAGGGAGTGGGTTCTACCCCCCTGCTCTGCTCTGGTGAGACCCCACCTGGAGCCCTGCGTCCAGCTCTGGAGTCCTCAGCACAGGAAGGACATGGAGCTGTTGGACCAGGTCCAGAGGAGGCCACGGAGATGATCCAAGGGCTGGAGCACCTCCCATATGATGACAGGCTGAGAGAGTTGGGGTTGTTCAGCCTGGAGAAGAGAAGGCTCTGGGGAGAACTTAGAGCAGCTTCCAGTGCTGAAAGGAGCTGCACGAAAGCTGGGGAGGGGCTCTGGATCAGGGAGTGCAGGGAGAGGACGAGGGGGAATGGTTTCAGGCTGAAAGAGGAGAGATTGAGGTGAGATCTTAGGGAGAGATGTTCTCCTGTGAGGGTGGGGAGGCCCTGGCCCAGGCTGCCCAGAGCAGTGGTGGCTGCCCCATCCCTGGAGGGGTTCCAGGCCAGGTTGGATGGGGCTTGGAGCCCCTGATCCAGTGGGAGGTGTCCCTGCCCATGGCAGGGGGTGGGAATGGATGGGCCTTAGAGTCTCTTCCAACCCAAATAATTCCATGAGTCTGTGAAGGCAGAATAACACCCCTGCCTCAAAATTCAGCCTGGCTTTGAGTGATGTGGAGGACTAGGGATTTTCTAGGCTGTTTGGTTCAACCTCTTCTCCGTCTGTTAGCCATTGCGTGTCTGTACTCCCCTGAGTGGGTACAAGAGGGCTGGTTTCTTGCCTGTCTTCTCGTCTGCCTGTCCTGTCTTTCCCTGTTGCCTCTTCCCATGGGACTGAGCTTCCATCGCCTGCCTGGGAAGAGGTCTCTCACCTCCCACCTTTTTTGTAGTGCTCCCTGAGCTCCAGGCTTGCTCCTGAAGGCGCTCAGCTCCGGGTGAAGCCCCAGACTGAGCGCTAAGACCCAGAGCTGCCTTCTTAATGAGCATTTTTTTTAATCACGTTGCTAGAGAGCTTTGCGAGCTGCATTCCCAGAAAGCCCCGTGGGTTTGCTCTTGCTGCAGAGGGTTGTTCTGGCTGTGCCAGGTGGGTAATCTGCCACCATCCTTGTCCATTCCTGCAGCCTGGTGGAAAAGTGAGCGCTGGGAGCAGGCTTGGGAAGAATTTTGAGTCCAGGAAAGGGTTTGCACCTTTAGCTGGCACCTGGGTGGCTCACAAAACGCTGCCCTCAAAGAAAGCCTCCTGCTTGATAGCTTGGAGAGGTGTCTTTCCAGCTGCTGAGGAAGATGGGGAGAGCATGGGAATCAAGGCAGAGAAAAGGCTGCTGCAGTTTGTTGTGTTTGGCTGCCTGCTTGCTGCCTTGTGGCCCTGCTTTCGGTTGCATTCCTGCAGTTGGGGTCTGCTGCAGCTGGGAGGGCTCCACTCGCCCGTGCGGCGGGCAGGGAGCCGGTGCGATGCAAGGGGCGCCTGACTGGGCTGTTTGCTTTGCTTTCACCGCGTTTGTCCTGCCAGGGAAATGCCAAGCGGAACAAGGGAAATGAACTTGATGTTGGAAAGCTGCTAGTGAAACATCTGCGAGCCAGATTTATGGAGGGGAGGCTGAGACTGTGGCCACCGGGAATGGTGCGTACGGGTCTGGACACTGTATTTCAGTAGGATTCTGGCGATAGTTCAGAGGAGCACTGCAGGAATTTTTAGATTTGAGGAATGGACTTCACGACGTGCCCTCCTGATTGCTTTTCGGCATCTCTTGCAGCACAGGAGCTCTGTAAATAGACCTGGAGAGCTTTGTGCTCATTGAGAACCAGTGCAATTAGTAGGCTATAAAGTTGGGCAAGGAAAGCCCTTTCTCTTGCTGGGTGGAGTGTGTCACTGCGGGAAATCAACTTGGAGTTGATAAACAGCATTTAAGTGGAGCTTCTCCTTGACAGGGACGAGGTGCATTTGTTAGGAGTGCAAACCCCGCATTCCACCCTGTGCAAACCAGCTCTCTGTTCCCTTTGGACAAACACCCTCCCGCTCCACTTTCTTCTCAAATGTGTTTAATTCACCAGCCTTGAGTGTTTGGGCTCTGGAGGAGCTTTTGTAACCGGTTTGCCGAGGAGGGTTTGGTCCTACACTGTTGCAACACCAGTGCTGTGACCCCGCTGGGGCTGTGGAGTGGTCTCGGTGAACGGTGGGGATGCCTTCTGCATGCCGACGGCGCTTATTTTGGCCGCAGGAATGTCTATAAATAGCCCTGGGCCAGGGCTCGAGGCGTTCGCAGTGCCCCAAACAAGTCCTTCATCCAAGTCAGCCTTCAACCCTTCCTTCTGGGTTTGGAGGGGATGAGGGAGAGAGAGTCTCTCTGAGAAACTCAGAGATGACCAATGTCGCGTTCGTTAATGCTTTTTAAGCCGATCGCTTGCCTCCTTCCTCATTTTTCCCAGCTCGCTGCCCGGCTCTGTCAGGGAGCTGCTTTGTGGATGCTTCATGAAGTTTGGTCTCCACCTCCCAAACAGGTTCGTCTGCCGCACCGGCATCAGGGAGAGATTGCTTTCCAATTACTCATGTGTGGTTGATGGTGATGTGCAGGATAGAAGTGAACACTCCGTTCAGAGGCCGTGTTTCCAGGGCAGTGCCACATCGCTCCTGTCTGTGCTCCACGACCAGAGTCCGGAGCTGGGATCATCCATGCTCTGTGCCTCTGCCCTAAGGTGGTCATAATCCCTACAAGATTTTCAGCTAGGTGGGTCTTGGAGCAGGGCAGCCTTTTGGAAATGAAGCAATTGGGTTTTGTTGCCCATCTGGAAGGGTGTTTCATTATACCTTTCCTCCGTGTGTCTTCACTCTCCTCCCAAGCTGAAAAAGCCATCCCGTCGGTTTTTGCAACCCTCAACCTTTTGCCACCCTCGCTGTAGGGAGGGCTCTGCCCAGGGGATCCCGAGGCTTGTTCTGTCTTGTTTCCTCCCTGGCTGTGTGGTAGCTCAGCGGGGATTCTCCTGGCTGATCCCTTTTGAGCTGTGCTGGTCCTCTGCTCGGGGCCATGCACCTTTGGCCGTGTTTATTTTTGAAGGGTGCTGGAAACAGCAGCATCCCTTGATGCGTGGAGAGCGTGGGGGCACATCTTTGTGCCTGGGGGAAGGAGTGAGCCCTCGGTGTGCTTTACTGTGACCAGTGGCTCCTAAACTGCTGTGACTTGAGTGCCCGAACCCAAATCCAAAACTGCTGAGCATGTGTCTCCCGCTGGCAGGGTCCCACGTGGCCAGGGCTGGTGTGACCCCGTGACAGAGCAAAGCACACTCGTGCCAGCTCGTCCTCTGGCTCCTGGTGTTGCAGAGGGGCAGCCGGGAGCCTTTTGGGGTAGGTTTGCTCTGGACATCACTTTGCGGCTGGGATTTTGAGCAGCCTCTCCAGGAACGGGTGCAGTGCAGGTGCTGGTCTGTGCGTGCTCCTTGCAGAGCAGCTGAAAGCAATGCAAGCCTTAATGTAGCACAGAATGAGCCCTTCAAAACCTAAATCCCTTCATAGGGGAAGATTTGGCTTCCCTAGGGAAGAGAAATGTGTTTGTCAGAAATTCCCTAGTGCTTCTTGATGCCTGGAGATGTTCAGGTGAGACAAGCGCTGTTTGCATCCATTGATGATGGGAGCAGGTTGGTCCATGAGCAACAGAGGGCCGGGAGCTGAACTGGCTGCAAGAAGGGCTGTAAGAAAGATCTCAGTTATTTTTGGAGAAGGAAGGAAAGAAAAAAAGAGGAAATGCTTCCATTTGCTCATCTTTTTCGCTGCCCAGGCTTGGAGTGTCTCTGTCATGGGGAATTCCTCTGGCTGGTAGCACAGACAGGCTCTAAGTTCCCTCCAAGATGAACCTCCCCCAGCTGTGTGTTCAGAGCTTCTCCTTGCTTTTGGTGGTAAGATAATGGAGAGTCCGATCTATATTCGTGTCCCCTTATCTGTCTCCCACAGCTGCATTGCCTCAAGCCACCACGGAGCTGGTGAGACTCCTGGGACAGGAGCCCTCCTCCGAGGGTGCCCCAGCGCCCTGCACAGGCAACAGCCCACGAGGGACAAGCTGGGAATTTCTGCCTTCAAATCCTGGCTCACATCCCATAGGGCAGGGGCTTTGCTTCCTGCCTCAGTTTCCCCAAAGTGGGATATTTCAGTGAGCTCCAGACAGCTCTTGGAGACCGTCGCCATTTCTTCATCTCTCTGTTTCCTGAGGGATATGGCTCTAAACTCTGACTTTGTTTCTTCCTCTGGTGTTCCGGCCGCAGGTAGCTCCTGAATTAGTTCTTGAAGAGTGGGATTTTAAGTCGTTCTTCCCCCTGCATGGGTCTGGGCTGTGCATTAATAGCATAAATCTTCTGGTTTGGCTTCCTCCCCCAAACGGCTGCTGAGCTGAAACCCTTCAGGTCTCACCTGGGTGTCATTCAGAAGTCTGTGCATCACCGGAGCACCCGCCTGTGGCTCCGCGAGCAAAATGCCATTGCCCATTTCCTTCCCCAGGGGATTCACCTTCTGGACCAGTGGGGACTGGGACAGGCTGAGCTGCGCTGTGCGATCCAACGAGGGAATTTGGCTGAGATTCTTTGGACTGTTCTTTCCCACGTAAGGGCTGGGACCAGCTCCGTGCAGGAACACGCCTGGCTCTCCTGTCTTACCTAAGAGCTCCAGAGAGGCAAGGTCTTCAAGCCAGGAGGGTGTTTGTGCTTGATATATTTAAGAGTGTTGTTGGGAGCAGTTCCCCAGGGGCTGTGAGGCGTTCTCTGTCCCGCTGATAACATTTACATTGAGACCAGATGAGTTTCTAAAGGAGCTTCTCTGGCTCCAGCAATAATCCAGGAGGAGGTACCAGTTTCTGGGGTCAGGACAGACTCGAGCACAACACCACCAAGTTTGTGGTTTTAAATGTGCCGTCTCGCTGGTGAGGTTTGATGGAGACTGTTGGGTCACCAGAATAACAGACGTATGGGTGTTGTGTTGTGGCGGCTCAGCTGACCCGTGCTCGCTCGCCGCCAGCCAGAACAAACAGCCGTGGCGTGTACGGCTGAGATTACATCCCGGATAAGTAATCTCCTTGCTGGAACGCCAAGTGTGTGCGAGACGGGGACCTAAAGAGATCCGTAAGCTCTAGGGGCAGGAGGAGGCCAGTGGGTGAGTCGGGAAGGGATGTGGGGTTTGGGTGGAAGAGGGTTTCTAGCAGGTTTGCAGAAGTTTATGCTGCGCTCAGCAGAGTGTGGGGCCAGTGTGGAATTCAGAGCCAACTTGGCGGCTGCAAACGCATTAACCAAGGATGAGTCAACCTGCCCTGATGTTTTAGAGTGCGGCAGCTGCATGATGTGATGCATCGTAGTGATGTAGCCTTGCCCCAGCAGGGCAAACAACTTGAGGTTAATTGAGCTGCCTTTGTCCCATGTGCGTGTGCCTCTGTCTGTATCTGCGCTGCCCTCTGCACCCTCTGAGTTTACGCTGCTTTTCAGCCAGACGGTCCGTCCCAGCCTGCGTTGGAAAGGCTGAGGCAGCTCTCGGCTGCCTGGCATCAATACCCAGCAGCACAGCGGTCACTCGAGCTGCTCCTTACAAGAAAACCTCTGTCTCTTCCCGGCATGCTGAAATTGCATGGAGATTTAGCCCAGAGAGCATGTGCTGTACAAATGAGGCTCCTGGACTCTTTCACCCCTGGAAGCAACATCTCTCTGCAAGCAGGGTTTCCTGAGAGAAAGACCCTGAGAGTGAGGAGGGGACTTATCCGTGGCAGAGACAGAAACAGAGCCTGGAGCCTCTTTGTTTCTGTTCCAAATGGGTTTGTGATCACTCTCCTGCTGTGGAGGAACCACCAAAACCCGGCTGCATAGAATCATAGAATCACAAGGTTGGAAAGGACCCATTGGATCATCGAGTCCAACCATTCCTAACACTCCCTTAAACCATGTCCCTCAGCACTTCATCCACCCGTTCCTTAAACACCTCCAGGGAAGGCGACTCGACCCCCTCCCTGGGCAGCTGTTCCAGTGCCCAATGACTCTTTCCGTGAAGAATTTTCTTCTGATATCCAGCCTGAACCTCCCCTGGCTCCCTCCTCTCCACAACTCCTTTCAGGTAGTTGTAGAGAGCAATAAGGTCTCCCCTCAGCCTCCTCTTCTCCAGGCAGTGTTTGCTGCAGAGGAGGAGGCTGTGCAGCCCAGCAGATGGGGAGGTTGGCTGTGCAGCTGTGGCCATGCTGCTGGCCTGTCTCCAAAACATGGATGAACCTTGGTGGGTGAGGCTCTCCTGATGAGTTCCTGCCTTTAGGGTACTCTTAAAATCAATCGCTACACCCTGTAAGTAGCCTGCATCGAGGTTTGTAAGCTGAGCGCTTTATAAAAGCTACTTAATGCTGTCTGTGAGTGTGTTGGCACCTCCCTCTGCCTCCTCAGTGGGCTGTAGAGGTGCTTCAGCCGTCCCACCTCTTCTTTTTGCAGCTGCAGAGCTACTTTGCTGCCTGTGAAGATGAGACGCCGGCGATCAGAAACCATGACAAGGTCCTGCAGAGGCTCTGCGAGCATCTGGACCACGCTCTGCTCTACGGGTAAGCGCGGAGCTGCCTCTGGGCTGCTGGGTTCCCCTGCTTCTCACCATGGTTTGCCTGGGGAATGGACGGAGATAAAGTCCTCACTTAACCTTCCTCTGGGCTGCTTCTTCCAGCCTGCAAGATCTTTCCTCGGGCTACTGGGTGCTGGTTGTTCACTTCACCCGCCGGGAAGCCATCAAGCAGATAGAAGTGCTTCAACACGTGGCCACCAACCTGGGGCGCAGTGAGTGTTTGCAGACGCTGCCCAGCCTCGGGCTGGGGGCACGGGGCAGGTTGTGCCAGGGTTGTGGCAGCTGCGTGTGCCACAACCCCGCTGTATCTGGGCCGCTTTGCTCAGGCTGTGGAGGTTCAGTCCTGCTGTAGCCACACAATGGCCCTAGAAATAACTGCACTGGGTCTCTGGATCAGGTGTTGGATCAGGGATGTAGCCCGGCTGCTGCTGCTGCGAAACCAAAATGATCTGGGCTGTGCTCCAGGAAGGGTTTCTGGCAGATGGGAGGCATCACCTCTGTTGCCCCAGAACATCTCGCTGTAGCTATCGTTGCCCAACGCTGCCTCCCTTGCTGTGAGTTATCTGTAGTGGATGTTTTGGACCATCAGGGCTGCTTTTGACGCAGAACAGTGCCCAGAGACCTGCTTTCTGCCTGATTATCCCAACATCTTTCATCTCCCAAGCCCCGTTCTGCTGAGCGCAGACTCCACCATCACCTCTTTCTGCACTAAAATTTGTGTGTGGTAGCTCCAAATGCGCCTGTGCTGATTTACAGCGACTCTCACTCCTGTCTCCTGATTCCTGCTGGAAATGCCAGCAGGTCTCCCATCTCGCTGGAGAGACACGGTTGTGTCTGTGCTTCTCTGTGGTCTCTTACTCCCATTCCCACTTGGAATCCTGAATCTGCCCCTTCATCTCCCACTGAACATTTTTCTCCCCTGAGGTTTCTGTAACAGTCAGTTGCTCCCCTGAAACGACACAAATGTGAATGAACAATCTGATATGTTTTAACCAATTCCTGGTATTTCCCAGGCATTTCTCCATGGGTAAATCTCTGCTCTCTTTTCAGGCCGGGCATGGCTGTACCTCGCCCTCAATGAAAACTCTTTGGAGAGCTATTTGCGGCTGTTCCAGGAGAACCTCAGCCTGCTGCACAAGTACTATGTCAAGTGAGTATCTCGGCTCCTTAGAATCACAGAATGTCCTGAGCTGGAAGGGACCCACAAGGCCCATCGAGTGCAGCTCCTGTCCCTGCACAGGACACCCCGACCTTCTCACCATGGGGCTGAGGGCGTTGGCCAAATGCTTCTGGAATATTGTCAGGCTTGGTGCCGTGACTGCTTCCCTGGGAGCTGTTCTCGTGCTCCACCACCCTCTGGGGGAAGAACCTTTGCCTCATGACCAACACAACCCTCCCCTGGTGCATCTTCCTGCCGTTCCCTTGCATAGTGTCATTGGTCACCAGAGAGAAGAGATCAACACCTGCTCCTCCTCCTCCCCATGAGGAAGCTGCAGAGCGTGAGGAGGTGTCCCTTCAGTCTCCTCTTCTCCATGCTGAACAGACCAAGTGACTTCAGCCGCCCCTCATACGGCTTCGTTTTTGTCTCTGGGCACTGGCTGATGGCCCTTCTGCTCAGCAGGAAGCCTTCATTTGCCAGTGGGGAACAAGGAGCTGATCTTTGTGGGTTTTGCAGAGGTTTTGCATGATTAATTTCAAGGTCCCACATGTGGACACACATATATGGCACGCGCCTCTCAGTGAACTGCTTTCACGCCCAGTCCCAAATGTAGCCTTTATGCGCTTCTGTCTTGTCCAAGAAGCTGTTAAGCTCTTGTCCAGGGCCTCGGCTTTGGTGGCAGCCTGGAGGTCTGGCTGTAGCTGGGTTTGGGGACAGCACACAGCGGATGCCCGACTGCTTGGAGCCACGCGGATCTGCCCTTGAGCTCTGGTGTCGCTCTTAGGAGACAAACAGCGGGCTCGCAGCTCCGGGGCTGTTTATACAGCAGCTCCGAGGCACCCACTGAGAAACCTAAAGGGTCCTCATGGGTGTTTCTTCTCTTTCCCACATCTCTAAAGCTCTTTTGTTTTATCCACACTGCAGGAATGCTCTAGTTTGTAGTCATGATCATCTGACCTTGTTCTTAACACTGGTGTCTGGACTGGAATTCATCCGCTTTGACTTGGATCTGGTGAGTGATTTATCTCTTTCCTTTGGCCCTGGGAGAGCAGGAATGTGGAGCAAGAGGTGTCCTGGGTGTCACAGGTCCAGGCTGTACCTTCTTGTTGGCCTGCAGCCGGAAACGTGAAGCTGCAGCTTTTAGGAAAGGCTTCAGGCTTTGGATCTTTGGAGATCCTTTGGGATTTATTCCTGCTGCTCAGCTCAGGAGAGGAGCAAGATGGGTGCAGGGAAGGCAGCTGTGGGGCAGATGAATGGGGATAAGGGAGGCGAGCTCCACAAGCGTGGTATGAAACGCTGGCGTCCCTCCAGGTAAACACAAAGGCACTGCCTAAGCCTTCGTGTCGCAGTGGAGCCGCCGGTTTTCCTGAAAGGCGGCAGAATTGGGCAGCCAGAGGACGTTCAAGGACAACCCCATCATTTCGCCTCTGCTAATAGTTGTCTGCAGCGTTTCGGAGCCTGACTCACCCCGTGCTCTGCCCTCCGCAGGACGCTCCCTACCTGGATCTGGCCCCATACATGCCGGATTACTACAAACCCCAGTACCTGCTCGACTTTGAGGACCGCCTGCCCAGCTCCATGCACGGCTCGGACAGCCTGTCCATCAATTCCTTCAACTCGGTCACCTCCACCAACCTGGAATGGGACGACAGCGCCATCGCTCCCTCCAGTGAAGGTCAGTGGGTTTTGGAGATGGGTGCAGTCAGGACTGTGCTCCCAAATCCCCTTCGGCTGTGCTGCAGGACCAGGCGAGGCTCCAAATGAGGTAGAAAATGATGGGCTGGAAGAGGCTAAAGTCAGAAACACAGCAATCAGTCTGTGAGTCTATCCCATCTCGCCCCGGGAGGTGCTGCGGTCTCAGCATTGGACCGGGAGAGAGAGAAGGACTTTCCCTGCCAGTCTCTTCCAGCCACATTTCCATCTGGGGAGAAATCTCCCCACGGAATGAAAACCGTGCCCATATCAGTGTGGCTTCCAGTTCAGAGCAGGTGCGCAGGCTGCAGAGGACCTTTTTCAACTGCTTATTTGCAGTCCAGACCCCAGAAGTGCTGGAGGTAGTAGGAAGGAGTTTCCAAAGCCTTTCTCCATGTCTGCAGTTTGAGGAAAAGGCCACCAGTGGTCTCGGAGGTGCTGGTTTTCCCTCTTTATGCATCTTAAATAGAGCAGCGAGCTGAGTTGTCATACTTATTCCCTTCTCTTGATCAGAGAGGGCTGAGTGGTGTTCCTGATGGATGAGAAAACACGTGCCTTGTGCCCCTTAACCTGCTCGAAGCTGGAGCAGAGAGCTGTTATCCTGCACAAGATGCGTTCGAGTGAAGGAACAGCTCTGCTGCCGATCTTCAGAGTGCGGAATATGTTGACCCTGTTCCTTGTTTGATGTCAGTTTGAGCAAAGCGAGATCAGGGGATTCTGGGTGTGCCGTTAATTGGATGCAGTGGATTCCAGACTGAGTCTGCGTAGGGATGGGTTCCATCCGAGACCAGGGGCTGCCAGCTGCTTTTTATTTGCAAGATGGAAGTGGCAGAGATTAAAGATGCTGGGAAGGAACAGCCCGGGGAGCGAGATGCCGATGAGGGGATAAGTGTTAGAGCCATTTTTGTAAGGGCTTAGGAGCACAGCGCTGTTCTGGGCTCCCGGTAGCGTCTGCCCTCGCGCTGTAAGCCTGGAAGGGTGTGCTTTTGGGGACTTCCTTATGCCAAACCTCCAGCATCCAGGCAAGCTGGACGCAGGATGAGAAGCCCAGCAGCAAAAGTCACAGGAGGGAGCTCCTCTGTCCCCAGAGGTTTGGGGGAAGCAGCCATTCCTGTGCACACCGCACCCCTGGGCTTGTGTTCCCATCCCTCCCTCAGCAGAACCGATCTTGGAGCCAGCGCATCCTCCTGTCCCTGTTGGCTGGACAAGGGGTGCCATGGGTTTGGCTACTCTCTCCAGCCTGTCTGATGGACAGGAGCTTAACGGGCGAGAGAAGAGGGGTTTGGAGCAGAGATTCAGGAGATTTTGAAGCTAGATCTTGGGGTTAGCATCATCACAAGCCATTCCATGTGTCTGGGCAGTGACTGTGATCCGTGTCTCAGTTTCCCCATGTGTAGAGGGGTTTGGTGTTGACGTGGAAACTCCATTCCCAGCTGCAGGACCAGGATGGTGGAGGTGTTAGAGCCTGGGAGGGCAGGCGTTGCCACTGTTTCTCCAGCGTGGAGGAATTTAACTTCAATAACTATCTCACTGCTCGTCGTTTCAACAGGAGCATCTCGCTACCCCAGGAGTGTAGGTGGAGCTGGGGATTTTAGGATCAGAGGACAAGTTTTTCCCTTTAATCAGCCCCCTGGCTTTGCAAACGTTAATGAATCAAACATCACAGTATCTATGGGAGGTAAGTGCAAAGCGGGGAAACTGAGGCACGGAGCGATTAAATCGGTTCACAAAGGGGATCCTTGATTAGGTACAGGACACTGACTGGTTTTCTGGTTTAGCTTTGCAGCAGCTCGCATAGCAGGGCCTTTGCTGGTCCCGTTGTAGCTCCCATCACAAACATCCAACAGGAACAACCCTTTGTGCAGCTGGTTCCCATTTGCATCCATGTTCCCTTATTATTTTCTCATGCATTTCAGATACCGGTGGAAGATTGTTTTGTTTCTCTCCCATCTCCCTCCCCAGATCCCCTTCACACTCCCTCCCTCCCTCCCCACTCCCTGTATTTCTAATCCTGAGTTTTATCCCTCGTTTTTGTAGATTATGATTTTGGAGATGTCTTTCCAGCAATGCAGACCATGCCCAGCAGAGACTGGGAAGGTGGGACAATCTCATCTCTTACAGCGTTCTGGTTTTCTCTCTGCATTGCTGCCCCTGACGCTTGCTGCATGCTTCCCGGTTCATTTCTTTAACTGCCACATCTTGATGGAATTCCGTAGAGGCAGAAAGGAGCAGAAAAGATCCCCCAAGGTGCGAGGTTGTGTGTCTCATCTGTGAGACCACGTGCAAAAGCTTTCCCTAAATCCTGGCGTATGCTCACCCTGCCACACATCCCGCAGCAGAGGGAGGATTCCCTTCCTCCGTGTCTTCTGTCTCAGAGCTTGCCGTGAGGCTTGGGTTCTGCGGCTGCTCGATACGTTGATAAAGGAGCTTTTATACCAGGTTACAAAAGAAAAGCTGCCCGATCGCCCCCGCTGCGAGGCTGGCGGGCAGGGACCGGCGACATCCGTGAGGGGGACTGTGCCAACTGACCTCGCGCTGTACATTTCCTCCGTGGGGTAAAGCACGCAGGGTGCCGACCGAAAAACAAATCCACTCCACTGATTTCCTGAAGGTCCGGGAAAACAGCTGAATTCACTCTGCTTTCTTTAATTTGGGGCATTTTGCAGGGATTTAATTGGGGAGAGTTTGTTTTCCTTGGACCCTGCTCTCCTGTATCAAAACATCTGTCTCAAAGCCGCAGCGTCCAGCTCGATTTGGGTCACTGTGCTTTTTTTCAATTCAATTTTACCACTTTTAAACCCAACTTGTTGGTTCTGACGGTCAAGAGCACGTACCCATTTGAGGGGAACTTGTGTTCCCTTGTCCCCGTGCAGTCCCTGTGTGCATCCTTTGCGTGTCGCGGGAGCCGGAGACCTCCCTGCTTTACCTCTGAAGGAAACACCCATGCTTTCTCCGTCACAGCTGAAAGCTGGATGGAGCCTTGGGTCCCAATTGCCTTGGCTGGTACTGCCTGAATACTTGAGGAGGCTCTGCCTGAATTCCATGCGGATGCTCCTGGGCTCTAACACGCTCCCTCCCATCTTCTTTCTTCCCCCACGCACAGAGATGCTTCCAGAGCTGGTTTAGCGCATCCCTGAAGCGTGAGTGTACGCCCCGCGAGGACAAACCATGTTTCCAAACCCAACACTCCTCGAGCAGCTCAAGCTCAAGCCTGGGGATGCCAGGGGCAAATCCCACTGGGATTTCAGACATGAGCACGGCTGCCCTGTGCCGATCCCAGTTACGCAGTGGTGCTGCTGCGATGCACCGGTGCTCCAGGCTGGTTTACTGCACGCTGAGCAAACCTCAGCCGTAGCAAAGCTCTCATCGTAACAAGAGGTTTAGAAGGTTGGGGCGGTTCTCAGCAAATGCCCTTTGGGGTAAAATTCTGTGTTTTGGACAAAGATTGTGTAGTCTCAATAGAACTGGCAGGGTTTAGGCAGAAGTGATATTTGTTTTGTTGGTACAAGCAAGAAGCCGGGGGCTGAAATAGCTTTTAAACGTTTTCTTTTTCTCCTTTAGTGTAGATGTTAAAGATCTGTCCCACTGAGTTCCGTGGATGGAGTCTGCAGCCTCCACGCTCTGAGGCAGCCGTTCCAGCAGGAACAAAGCAGCATTTTGAAATCGGCCGTCACAAAACTGCCTTTATTTGATTTTTATAAGAGGTTTCATTTTCCTACTCAAAACCTCCACCCCCGAATCAGTCCGGTGGGGCTGTGCTTCCCTTCAGAAGGGATCTCCCTGCCTAGCAAGGGGTTTCTGCTGCCTTTGGAAATGAAGGGAGAAGAGAAGGGCATGAGTAACAACCTTCCTTTAACTGTGACTTTGTGGATGGATAACTCCGAGCATGACTCCTGTAGCCCTTCTCCGCTGCTCCTTTTGCCTCTGAAGACTAACACGGGCCAAGCCGGTTGTGCTCCAGCCTGTCAGTGCACCCTGCTGTCCCCGGTGAATGCTGTTCCCCCTTCTCCTCCCTTCCAGTTCCCCGTGTGCGTCTCATCCAAGCAGAGAAAGCAGCCGTAAGGCTCCGTTTCTGCCCTCCTAGCTGAGCCAGTATCTTCCTAAAACCCAATCACAGGGGCGAGGCAGCAGCCTCGATAGCTCGCTGTCATAGAATCATGGCATCATGGAAGAGTTTGGGTCGGAAGGGACCTCAAAGCCCATCCAGTCCCACCCCTGCTATGGGCAGGGACACCTCCCACTGGATCAGGGGCTCCAAACCCCATCCAACCTGGCCTGGAACCCCTCCAGGGATGGGGCAGCCACCACTGCTCTGGGCACCCTGGGCCAGGGCCTCCCCACCCTCAGTCACCTTCCTCAGGAGCACCATGGCCCTGAGACCCCTCAGGTTCCTTCCCAAGGACACTATCTCGACTTCTTCATCCCTCTGCTGGCTCCTGGGTGACCACGCGGTCATTTCCAGGCATTGTCTCAGTTGCAGCGGGTGCAAAACGCGGAGCGGTGCTGGGTTGGGCGCTGGTCTCTCTGTCCCTCTCGCCAAGAGCCGCCCGCCCGCAGCAATCTCTGAAGCTAAGCTGGTCCAGCGGCTCTGCCGGCGCCTGGGATGGGGTCACAGCAAGCAGTGTGGTGACCACGTAGTGCCCCAAGCCCCCAGCACGCAGCTTTGCTTGTTTTGACCTGATGAGGTGCCCAAGCTGACGTTAATCCAGCTCTTCCCTTCTTGTCTTTGCAGATGGAGACCTCACGGACACGCTCAGCTGCCCGCGCTCCACCACCTCGGAGGTGAACGGCAGCAAGGCCTCTGCGAAGAGCCCAACGCAGCGCTACAACCCCTTCAACGAGGAGAAAGCCGAAGGGCTGTCCTCCACCGAGACCACACCAGTGCACACAGCGTCCCAGGAGAAAGCAGAAGCCACCCCTGAAGGAACGGACCAGTCCGAGAGCTGCACGGAGCTGGAGGTCATCAGGTAGGAGCGGAGCTGCCTGGGCTAGAAACGTGGCTCTGAGCAACACCTGTCACCAGAAGGTGACATTGTGCCACCCCTTCTAGCCCAACAGAGACTGCATCTGTGATGTAGCCTTTGCATGGTCATGAGAAAGCGGTTTTATAGCTCCAGACACCAACAGATGCTCAGGAGATGTCAACAGCGCTGGTCCCGGGGGTCTGTAGAGCCGTAGCTGGCTCGGCATAAGCAGCTTTGCCGGGCAGCCTGAATCAGAGCTCCGGGAAGCCGTGGGCTTTTATGTTAGGCTTTCTCCAGCTGGTGGCAGCTTTGCAGCAACTCTGGGTCTCAGATCTTCTCTCCCATCCTTGCTCTTGTTTGTTGACGAGCTGTGGCTAAACCTGTTGAGGGAGAAGCCTCCACAGACCGGACGGCCTATGTTTGACTCTTGCAGAGATCCCCCAGCGTCCCTCGGAGCGATTATCCCAGACAGAGCTCAGGGCTCTGTCTGCTCCCACTCAGGGATTGGGACACCCCAAAACTGGCCTCTGCTTTGCTTTCACGCCCTGTTTATCCTGGGAGGAGCAGAGGAGCTGGGTTACATCTCACCCAGCCGACACGAGGGACAGGGAGCACCGTGCTTGCTTCCCCAACAGGAGTGACCTGGTGGCCTTGGTGCCATGGGAGGCCGGAATGCTTCCGCAGCCGCCATCCCGGTGTGCCCCTGGGCTGGAGCCGGCTCCTGCCTGCACCTCCCTCTTCTGGCAATTAGTGACACAGCATTCCCACGTCCTCTCCAAACCTTCTTTCTTCCCAGCATCTTGCTTTCAGACAGGGATTTCTCCCACATCAGTTTAGCTCCGCATCCATTTGTATTCCCTTTGCAGCCAAAGGAAACCCAAGATGCTCTGTTCTTTTTTGGATCCGTGGGGAGCTGTATCCATACCCTGTGGTTCTTCTGCTTTTTCTGCTGAGGGCTGGCACGGAGACGGGTGTTCTGTCTTGGCTGCACAGGGAACAATGTTCTGGATGTGAAGGAAAATTGTGGAGGAGGGTTGTTGGGAAAGAGTGAGACCCCTCTCTGTCTCAGCGGGCAAAGACAAGCGAATCTGTCCTGCTCTCTCGCCGTGCAGGTTGGCCAAGAAGAAGAAAACAGGCAAGAAGAAGAAGGTGAAGCCTGAGGAGCGAGTGCACGCCCCTGCGCCCGCAGAGCCCGAGACGCAGCAGGCCAGCGGCGACAGCGGCGTGAACGGGATGAGCGACAGAGAGGACCCGCAGAGAGACGATGGTCCCTCGGCCGGAGAGCCACGCGCCAGCGGGCAGGAGGAGGGCCGGGAGCGTTCTGCCCTCAGCCAGCTGGCGTTACGCATCCCTGAGATGAAGGACACGTCTATGGAGAGCGTGGGGCAGCCGCTGAGCAAGGTGATGGACAGGCTCAACGGGCAGCTGGACCCCGGCGGCTGGAACGGCCCCCTCGAGCCCCCCGGGCAGTCCTTTCGGACTGGCACGCCAGGGGAGACCCCAGATGGATCGTCCTCTGGCGACTTTAGTGAGGGGATTTCAGCCCCCATGGACTTCTACCGCTTTACCGTTGAGAGTCCAAACGCTGCTGCGCCAGGTGGTGGCCACCATGACGCTCCAGGGCCTGGCCAACCGCCACATGTTTCTGGTAGCCCAGAGGCTCCTGAAGAAGAAGAAGGAAGCAGAGAGGGAGAAGCAGTTGGGGCAGTAGAGGAGTCTGGAAGGGCGGGTGACGAACCCCAAACTGGCCAGACAGAAACTGCCAACCCCCAGGTTCTCCGTGAGCCAAAGAAGGAGCAGCCCAGCCCTTCCGTGAGCAGCGCCGAGGACTCTGGCGTGGAGGAAGGGCAGGGCAGCCCTTCGGAGCTGAGCCATCCCTCCGAGTTCAGGTGAGGCTGGGTTTGCTCAGCAGGGAGAGCATCTTCCAAACAATCTTGAGCTCAGGTTCGCACTGCTTCCTTTATCCTTGGTTTGGGGGAAAAAGCCCATCCTTTCCAGGATGAAGATGAGGCCCAAAGGGTCAGAAGGAGGAGGTCAACAGGTGCCCACATTGTGGATGGGTTCAACAAGGAAGGGGATTGCCCTTCCTGGACCCACCCAGCCCCACGTCCATGTCCATCCTCTCCTGTCTGTCTTCACAGGGTGGATAACAACCATCTCCTCCTGCTGATGATCCACGTCTTTCGGGAGAACGAGGAACAGTTGTTCAGGGTAAGGCGGTCACACTCGATCTCTGATGAAGGACCAGGCTCTGTGCCTGGATTGGCCACAGGCTGAGAGCTCCTCTCTCTCTGCAGATGATCCGAATGAGCACCGGACACATGGAGGGGAACCTGCAGCTGATCTATGTCCTGCTGACGGACTGCTACGTGTACCTGATCCGCAAAGGTAGCCCATCCCGATCGCCTCCGTGCTCAGCTGCAGGGAAGGGAGACTTTCTTGTCCATAAATGAGGGCACCATAGCTCCTTCCCTTCGCTGCCAGCCCCTGCCAGTCCCCTCGTGTCCCCTGCTGCGGTGGCAGTCACAGTAGGGAGCCCAGGTTGATTTGTCCCTCAAGAAGCCCTGGGACACGGCTTGGTTTGGCCGGATCCGGGCAGCGCTGGGCTCCTTTGCCCCCGTGTCACGCAGCTCTTTGTGTGTGTGCAGGGGCAGCGGAGAAGCCGTACATGGTGGAGGAAGCCGTCTCCTATAATGAGCTGGACTACGTCTCGGTGAGCGCAGCCTGGATCGGGTCTCGCTTCTTGTGGGGAGCAGGAGGGCAGTTTGGGGGTCAGTCCTCACCTCTCTGGCCACGGGGGTGTCAGGAGCATGACGGTGGGGTGGGATTTTTTTGGCCGTTCTGTCCACAAGGAGCGTTTTGGCCAACAAATCTTTAAGACTAGGAGAGTTAGCAGTGATCCCCTCTCAAATGCCACCTCTGTGGGTGCCCGGATTGCTCGTGTATTCATGTGGGCAGCAGAGTGACCACTGGCCCTCTTCCCTGGGGCGGGAAGCCGAGTTCAGCCCTGCTTTGCCACCCCTCGTTTCCCTAACCAGTCGTCCGTGGCACAGGTTGGGCTGGATCAGCAGACGGTGACTCTGGTGTGCACCAATCGGAGGAAGCAGTTCCTGCTCGACACCGCGGACGTGGCTCTCACCGAGTAAGCAGGGACCGGGCAGCAAACCGGGAGGGTGGGACCTCTGGCCCGCACCTTGGGCTCCCGCCGTGACTTGGGAACGCAGGAGACTCTGGTGACAGCCCTTCACAATGAAGTTCTGTGACCAGTGGGGGGTTGGTTTGATGCTAAACCCTGCAGACTGTGCATCCTCTGTGTCCCTTGGGATGAGCAGAGACAAGGTCTTGAGTTTCAAGGTGCATCCAGGTTGGATGCAAGGCCAGGTTGGATGGGGCTTGGAGCCCCTGATCCAGTGGGAGGTGTCCCTGCCCATGGCAGGAGGTGGGAATGGATGGGCTTTGAGGTCCCTAAACCATTCCATGATTGTATGACGATTCCTGGGTCTCCCTGTGTGTGTTGTCACTCAGGGAGGTGACTGCATTGAGGCCCGGATGGTCATACTGGGACCTGTGTCAAGATGAGTGTCCGTCTCCCAGTTTCCTTCATGGACCTCAGACTCTGCAGGTTGCTTTTGAGACCTTTTTGGCCTGGAAGACCAGAGGCCCACATTGAAGGGAAGCCGCTTTGACATGAGAGAGATGAGCTGTTTGCCCTGACCTCACCAGAGAATCCCTGTCCCCCTCTCAGGTTCTTCCTGGTCTCCTTGAAGTCAGCCATGATCAAAGGGTGCCGGGAGCCCCCGTACCCCAGTATCCTCACAGATGCCACCATGGAGAAACTGGCACTTGCAAAGTTCGTGGCGCAGGAGTCCAAGTGCGAGGTGAGTTTGGATATCGCAGCCATTGCTGAATGTGGGGGAGGCTCACGTGGGAGACTCCTTCCCATTGATGTCTCCACATGATTCTCCCAGGCCTGCGATGTGGTCGTGCGTTTCTACGGTCTCGTTCATTGGGAAGACCCCATGGATGAGGCACTGGGATCTGCCAGCGGTAACTACTCCTCCGGTGAAAATGCAGTCACCAAGGATGGCATCCTGCACTACAAGGCCGGGACCTCCTACCTGGGCAAGGAGCAGTGGAAGACCTGCTTCGTGGTGCTCAGGTGGGCGCTGGGGCTGCGGTCGGGACTGGCGTCAGCCAGGATTGTTGGAGAAAGCGCTGGGACCACTCTGCTGCCCAGGAGCTTCCTGGGAGATGGAGAGGACTTCACCTGGGAAGCTAAAGTCACCGCTTGTGGTGCAGGAATGCGACGCCGTGGGGCTGTGTTGGGGAGGGGGGGAGTGTGGAGTTGCTGGAGCTGAGCTGACTCCAGTCACCACCTCTCTTCTCTTCCCAAACGGCAGCAATGGGATCCTGTACCAGTACCCAGACCGCACGGACGTCACCCCTCTGCTCTCCATCAATATGGGGTAAGCGGCTGGAAGGATGTAGCGCCCATATTCTGTGGGGATCTGGGAATCAGGAGCTGCTGGGGATGTTCGGGGAGCTCTTCTGGGACAGATCAGGATCCAGTCCGTGCTGCAGGACTCCCTGTTTGCTCCTGGCTCGGTACAGATGCCCGTTCCCTTTGGCTCCAGTTTGTGCAGCTGGAGATGAGCTCATTCCCTCCTGGATTTTGCATGCCAAGTGCCCCCTTTGCTGGGGAATCGCCCTCTGGAGGGGTGACGTGCCCCTCTGGGACAGGCAGAGAAGAGAAGGCTCTGGGAGATCTTAGAGCCGCTTCCAGTGCTGAAAGGGGCTCCAGGAAAGCTGGGGAGGGGCTCTGGAGCAGGGAGGGCAGGGATGGGGTGAGGTGGAACAGTTTTCAGCTGCAAGAGGGGAGACTGAGATGAGATCTTAGGGAGAAATGTTTTGCTGTGAGGGTGGGGAGGCCCTGGCCCAGGTTGCCCAGAGCAGTGGGGGCTGCCCCATCCCTGGAGGGGTTCCAGGCCAGGTTGGATGGGGTTTGGAGCCCCTGAGCCAGTGGGAGGTGTCCCTGCCCATGGCAGGGGGTGGGACTGGGTGGGCTTTGAGGTCCCTTCCAACCCTAATGATTCTGTGAAGAGCCACACTTGCGAGCTCCACAAACCCACCGTGCTTGACTCCTGCTCTACCACAACGTGGAGAGAGGGAGGGCATCCTTGGAGCAACCACAGGGGAAACGCGTGCTTGTGGGCGCAGGAGGTGACGTGGAGTACAGGGAAGGGCAGATGGAGGCAGTTTTGAGGCTGGCGGGTCCATCCTGCTCATCTCCCTCCTCCCCTCTCTCCCAGCGGCGAGCAGTGCGGGGGATGCCGGCGCTCCAACACCACCGACCGGCCCCACTCCTTCCAGGTGATCCTGACAGACCGGCCCTCGCTGGAGCTGAGCGCCGAGAACGAGGAGGACATGGCAGACTGGATGCAGTACTTCTGCCAGGCTGTCTCCAAAGGGGTGAGCCGGGGACGGCGCCCCAGGCGTGGGTGCCTCGAGCCCCTCCTTTGCCCAGAGCCCCAGCTGGCCCAGGGCCACCAAAGGGAGCGGGGACGCCTGGCAGGGATGGCGCAGGCAGTTTTGTTGCTTCCCCGTGGGGCGCCCCATGGCGATGGGGCTCCTTCATGCTGGATTTTAACCCCTCCCTGGGCAGGTGATCCCCCAGGGTGTTGCCCCTATGCCTTGCGTCCCCTGCTGCCTCGTGCTAACGGATGAGAAGGCTTTCACCTGCCACGAGGACTGCCAGACAAGCTTCTTCCGCTCATTGGGCACCGCGGACCTGACGGATGTCACCGCCATCTCCACAGAGGCGGGCAAGGAGTACTGTATCCTGGTGAGTGCCGCCCTTCGGAGCAGCCAGCCCGGGGCTGGAGAAGGATGGCAGCGGTAACGCCTGGGCTCTCTCTTGGTGTTTAGGAGTTTGCTCAGGACACCAAGCAGTTCCTGCCCCCCTGGGTCCTCTATTTTAGTTGCACTACAGAGCTGGAAAGGTTCCTCTCGGCGCTGAACACTGCGTGGAGGAACATCTACCAGGTGAGGCTGTGCTGCGCCCTTTGCTTCCCCCGGCGAGGAAGGGCAAACCTGTCTGGCACCCGCTGGGTGAATTATTCCCTGCAGGCTGAACCCAACTTTCCCCGAAAGAGCAGGAGAGCCGTGGAGCTTCTCCGTGTCCATAGAACCATGGGATGTGGGGTTTGGAGGCCTGAGCCTCCTGGCATGTGGGCTGTGAGCACCCATGGTGAGGGCACTGAGGGGGAGCCTGGATCAGCTCCATCCCCCTCTGCCACCCCAGTTTATGACACAGGCGAGGTTTCAAGGTGGTTTTACAACAAGAGGGGGAAGCAGCTGTCGCACCTCGAATACTGTGTTCAGTTCTGGGCCCCTCACCACAAGAAGGATGTTGAGGCTCTGGAGCGTGTCCAGAGAAGAGCAACAAAGCTGGTGAGGGGCTGGAGAACGTCTGACGAGGAGCGGCTGAGAGAGCTGGGGGTGTTTAGCCTGGAGAAGAGGAGGCTGAGGGGAGACCTTATTGCTCTCTACAACTGCCTGAAAGGAGGTTGTGGAGAGGAGGGCTCTGGGCTCTTCTCCCAAGTGACAGGGGACAGGACAAGGGGGAATGGCCTGAAGCTCCGTCAGGGGAGGTTCAGGTTGGATATCAGAAAAAAATTCTTCACAGTAAGAGTCATCGGCACTGGAACAGCTGCCCAGGGAGGGGGTCGAGTTGCCTTCCCTGGAGGTGTTTAAGGAACGGGTGGATGAAGTACTTAGGGACATGGTTTAGGGAGTGTTAGGAATGGTTGGACTCGATGATCCAATGGGTCCTTTCCAACCTTGTGATTCTGTGATTCTGTGATTCTGGTTCCTGTCCTGACTGCCCCACGCACATGTTCCAGGTTGACCTCCTCCACAAGGCCATTCTGGACGCTGCCGTCAAGAAGAAATGCGAGGACGCTCAGAGTCTCATCGACAGCGCCTGGCAGCGCAGCGACAGCCTCTGCCGCGGGCGAGCAGAGCGGGACCCCTGGTGTTAACCCTGGCCAGGAAGGACGGCTGACGGGAGCTCATTTTTGGAGAGCAGGGGGCCGTATCCGCCTGCCCCGCAGCCAACGGGGTGTCTCGAACGCTCCTGCCAACGCTTAGTCCCACCAGGAGCTGCCTGCAAGCGTGGATCCCATTCCCACCACGCTTTCCACCGAGCTGGGGACATCCGACGTGTTTTGGGGAGCAACCAGATGCTTCACCACGCTGGAGGCAAGGCTGAGCACGGCCGCTTTCCTCATGCAGGCGAGCCTGCGCCACCCTCCTTGTCCAGCTTCTGTGGGGCAAAAGGAATTCCCGTTCATGGAATAATATCCCACTACTAGCGAGGGAGAGGGTGGGAGCGGGTGGGCTGGGGCTGAGCAGCCCCCGAGCACGGCGGGGAGCGGGACTGAGTTGTTCATTTTAGAACAGGGTGGAGGCACGGAGGTGGCGAGACGGGAACGCTGCATCGCTACCGTGCATGTTTTCTCCTTGCTAATACAATCACCGAGTACGGCACTGCTTCGCCTCCACCTTCTCCTGGCACTGGATGTCACACAGCCACTCCTCAGCCTGGCAGTGAGATTTGAGGGTAAAAATTTAGCCTGGAATATCCTGACGCAGTTTGAGGAGTTTTCGGAAGCCGATTTGAAGTTGGATGCCTTCATGTGCCGGGGATGGAAGAGATGGAGTCCGATGTTCTTCAGGCACCCTAAGAGTTGTCACACGGCTCCACCAGACACGTCCCCATCTTCTTGGCTCGCTGCATCCCAGGCCGGTGAGGACCTGCCACCGCTTGCCCTCCGCAGTGAGCCTTTTGGGGCACAACGCCAGCTTTTAACTAATAATCACGATCATCCCGAGCCCTTCTCCTGTTAGATACCTTCACGGGGCCTTTTGCTGGGCGGACACGTACGAGACTGAATGTATATGTACAGACATCGGCTTCCTTCCCCCTCCCCAATAAACATCCATTGGTAACTTGGACAAATTCCCGCGCCAGGGCTGTTGTTCCTCCTCCCGGAGTGATGCTGGAGGCGGTGGCTTCGCTTCGGGGCAGGGAGATGGGGAGATTCCAGCTGGAGCCGGAGAGGAGGACGTGCGCCCCGGCTCCTCGCTCAACCCCAGCAGCGTTCACCCTCCAGTGGGGCGCGTTCACGGCTTCAACCTTGAATTATCCATCTCCATCCCGAACTGGGAATTATCCATCCTCACGCTCTGGCCCCATTTATCACTGGGTCTGGGAGGTATTCCCAGTCTAGACAAGGAATAAACAGCCCCAGGGCCAGCCCCCAGCGCCCTCCACCTTCCCCAGTATCCCTCTGTCACCCTTTGGGCTCAAACTGGGGGGATTTAGAGGGGAGGTGTCTCTGCCCAGGGCAGGGGGTTGGGTTTGGATGACCTCTGAGCTCCTCCCTTCCAACTGGAACCGTTCCATGATTCTATAATATTGGGGATGGGGCAGCCGGGCTGGGGGGGATTGGGAATTTTAGGGACAGTAATGACCCAAAGGGTTTGGCCACAGGTCGGGAGGCACCACACGGCCCTAAGAATAGGAACCAAATGGGGGAGGTGGGATGGATGGACGGACAATGCCATTGCCCCCCCAAGATTTATAGCCTGGGAAGCTCCAATTTTAAAGCGTTTCTGTAGCCCTGAGGGTCTGTCGCAGGGGGAGGAGGGCGAGAAACCCCTGCGAGCCCCCCATGCCACAGCCACAGCTGCAATGAGTTGGCCGGTGCTCAGAGAGCCCCCCAGGCTTCGTTTGGCTGGGGAAGGGGGGGCAATGGCTGCGTGTGCCCCCCCCCAACCCTTCCTTCCTGCTGGGCTTTCCCTTCCATCTCCTCATGCTTTTGTCTTTGCAGAAAGGGCCCTTTTTCTCGCTGTTTGCGCCGGGCACCTCCACGTCACGTGAGAGCGGGACGCGCGGCCGGGATTTGGCTGCGCGTCGCTGCGGGGGGAGACGCACCCCACGCCTGACCTTTGCCCCATCTCCCTTCCCCACACGGCGGGGTGGTTGCGGGTTGGGGGGGGTTCTTGGTTTGCGGGAGGCGCTTGTTTGCTCGCTGCCCCCTTTTCTTTTCCCTGCGTTGCGGGGGGGAAAAGGTGGAGCCTGGGGCCACCGCTGCAGGTGCTGCATGGCTGCCGGCACCCTCGCACCCTTCCCTGGGCCCCCTTCCACCTCCCTGCATGAATTCCCTTATGCCTCCCAAACCAACGCCCGCGTCGCCCAGGATTCTCCGACCGGTGGGGTCCCGCCGGCTATGGATTTGGTGTTGGGAGCGGCGGCCGGTTGCTTGGCGTGCGTCCTCACCAACCCGCTGGAGGTGGTGAAGACGCGGCTGCAGCTGCAGGGTGAGCTGCAGCCCCCCGGCACTTACCCCCGGCACTACCGCGGGGTGCTGCGGGCGGCGGGCGCCGTGTGCCGCGCCGACGGGCTGCGGGGGCTGCAGAAGGGCCTGGCCGCTGGCCTCCTCTACCAGGGCTTGATGAACGGAGTCCGGTTTTATTGCTATTCCCACGCCGAGGATGCCGGCTGGACCGGGTATCCCGGGGGCACCGTGGCTGCCGGGGCCGTGGCCGGGGCGGTGGGAGCCTTCGTGGGCAGCCCCGCGTACCTGGTGAGTGCTGCTCACGTTGCGGGGGCGGAAGGGAGATGGGGTGTTTTGGGGACCTCCCCCCAGAAAGGATTTGGCCGCTCTGGAGGTGGCTGCATCCTATAAACCAACTCAGCGCATCCCTGCTCCCCGTGTTTTGCTTCATCCCCCAAACCACGGGGATGCTTTGTGCGCGTTCTTCCCCCAAGTTCCCCCTCCATCCCAAAAACGCAAGCAAGGAATTCCCGTATAAAGAAACCAGGGTGTTTTCCCCCTCTTTTTTAGGGGGTCTCCCCTGTTCTGGGAGTTGCAGAGCTCAGCTGGAGCGCTTGCAGGGTCCCTTTGCTCCAGGAAAGAACAGGATTCGGAGCCAGGAGGTGCTGCTTGGAGCATCCAGGCCCCCCGCGGCTTCCAGAGGGGGCTAAAACACCCCAAAACACTGCTTAGAAGAGATGGGGGTGCCCACAGCCGCTCCCCAGGGTGTTTGGTCACCCAGTGTTCTCCTCCCCCAGGTGAAGACCCACCTGCAAGCGCAGACGCAGGCGGCCGTGGCCGTGGGCCACCAACACAACCACGAGGTGAGCGCCGAAAGGACTCGGTGGCACCGCGGTCACGCCGGGGTCTGGTGCAGATGATGCTGGTTTGGCCACTGGGTAATTAAAGCTGCTCTTTGGAGCTCGGCCCTGTATAAATGCTATAAATAACAGCGCAAGGACAGGGACACGGAGCTGTGACACCGGATCCGGACACCCCTCGGGGCCGGTGTCACCCGGATAGAGCTGCAGTGTCTTGGTGGCACCAACACACAACGGAGTTTGCACGCCAGCGGGGGAAAATTTTGCCAGGGTGGGGGATTTTCTGCCAGGGGGATGCACTTCTCCTGCTTTTCCCGAATTCCCTCTCTTCCCAGAGCATCTCCGGCGCTTTCAAGAGCATCTACCGGCAGCACGGGGTGGTGGGGCTGTGGCGAGGGGTGACGGGGGCTGTGCCCCGCGTGGCCGTGGGCTCGGCCGCACAGCTCGCCACCTTCGCCTCCGCCAAGGATTGGGTCTGCGAGCGCCAGGTGAGGGGGAGGCGCCCCGAATCCGGCTGCTGTTGGACACTCTGGTGCCATGGGATTGGGTGGGAAAGAGCTGGCGGCCGGCACTGCCCTGATCTGGGGGAGGAAGAGCTGGCAAACAGGGCTTCCCCATTCTGGGGGGAAAAACTGATGGACGGTGCTGCCTTGGTTTTGGGGGACAGAGCTGATGCCCTGTGCTCCCCTCTTTGGGGGACAGAGCTGATGCCCTGTGCTCCTCTCTTTTGGGGGGCAGAGCTGATGCCCCGTGCTCCCCTCTTTTGGGGGGCAGAGCTGATGCCCTGTGCTCCCCTCTTTTGAGGTGCAGAGCTGATGCCCCGTGCTCCCCTCTTTTGGGGGCAGAGCTGATACCCTGTGCTCCCCTCTTTTGGGGGGCAGAGCTGATGCCCCGTGCTCCCCTCTTTGGGGATAGAGCTGATGCCCTGTGCTCCTCTCTTTTTGGGGGCAGAGCTGATACCCTGTGCTCCCCTCTTTTGGGGCAGAGCTGATACCCTGTGCTCCCCTCTTTGGGGGATAGAGCTGATGCCCTGTGCTCCCCTCTTTTGGAGGGCAGAGCTGATGCCCTGTGCTCCTCTCTTTTTGGGGGGCAGAGCTGATGCCCTGTGCTCCCCTCTTTTTGGGGGGCAGAGCTGATGCCCGGCGCTCCCCGCAGTGGTTCGGGGAGGGCAGCTGGGCGGCGGTGCTGGCAGGAGGCATGGTGAGCGGCGTGGCGGTGGCGGTGACGATGACGCCTTTCGACGTGATCAGCACGCGGCTCTACAACCAGCCGGTGGAGGCCGACGGCACGGTAAGGCCGCTTGGCATACGCAGCGGGAAGGACCCGGCGTTTCCCGGGATGGCGCGGGCAGGGGTGCGCAGCCGCCTCCTCTCTCCCCAGGGCAAGCTCTACCGGGGTTTTTTGGACTGCATCCTGCAAATCTCCAGCAAAGAGGGGCTGCTGGGCTTGTACAAGGGCATCGGCGCCGTGTACCTCCGCCTCGGCCCCCACACCGTCCTCAGCCTCTTCTTTTGGGACGAGCTCAGGAAGATGGTGCAGCACCGGCAGCCGCCGGGGCCGTAGGATGTGACCCCGGCTTCGCCACTGCCATTAATAAAAGGGGTTTTTCTAGTTTTTGGCGTCGTTTCGGGGTCCTTGGGGTGGTGCAAAGGGAGGGGGGGAACCTGAAATGCAGGGCTGAGAGGATAACGGTGATGCCAGGGCAGAGGGGTTAAAGATGCTGGTGGTCCCCGAGCCCCACCACATGCATCCCATCACTGCATCCCTCCTCCCACCCTAATTCTCCCCTCCACGGGGCAGCTGGAGCTCAGCAGCTCCAGCCAAAGCTCCAGCTGCCCTCGCTTGCCCCGGCAATGATTTACTAGCCGGGGGGGCCGCTCCCAGCCTCCGCCCCGCGGACCTTGGAGCCAGGGCCTGGCTATGCCGTGGCTCCTCTCCATCAAAAATGTTTTCCCTATGTTCCTGGCTGCCGGCGCTGCCCGGGCTGGCGTGGGGCTGGGCGCTGCTGGATGCGCTCCTGCGAGGTGAGAGCCCTCGGGTGACAGGAGGACGGCTCAGGGACATCTTGGGGGACACCAGGGACCTTCTCAGGTCACGCCCTGAGAACGCTGCCTTCTCCCTGCAGGGCTGGTGGGTGCCTGCGCCGTCTCGGTGCTCTGCAGCCTCTTGAAGGTTTATCTCTACATCCAGTGCCTGAAGTAAGCACCGGCCCTTCTTTTCTTTCGGGGGATCGGTTTTGGGGAGCTGCTTTTGGGATCCACTGTGGAAGCTCTTGGCACCCACGGGTGGCCTGAGCAGAGGCTGCTGGTTTAGTGGTGGACAGGTACAGTTGGATTCGATGATCTCCAAGGTCCAACCCATGGTTCCACGGCTCTCTGCACGCTCCTCTCCCCGCTGCAAAGCGCAGTGAGGGGCCCCAGGGCTGTCACCCCGATCTGGGATGATGGAGGAGGAAAGGGACATCCCACACAGCTCAGCTCAGCATCCCTCTCACTGTCCCCAGCGACCCGGCGAGGCAGGCGGAGAAGGAGGCGATCCGGGCGCAGCGGCGGGTGCTGGAGCCACTGCACGTGGTGGTGCTGACGGGCGTGCTGGCGCTGGTGGGCTCCCGCGTGGCTGCACTGGTGGTGCTGGAGTTCTCCCTGCGCGCCGTTTCCACCGTCCTCTCCCTCCGCAAGGTGAGATGGGATGGGGGAAACTGAGGCACGGCAGAGCGGTGGTGTGGAGGGAGCTGTGGTGTCGTGCATCCCTTGCGGATTTGGAAGCGCTTTGGGGGCTGCAGCGGCCACAGCGGGGAGAGACCACAGCATCGCTCTGCAGCTGTGTATCCCCTTGCAGCTCTGCAGCCTCCACAGGGAATACGGTGGTGGTTGGGATGGAGAAAGCCCTGCGTTGCTCCGCAGCCGCACGTCCCCTGGCTGCTTGCAGCCCCCATGGGGAGGACAAGGGAGACAGCGTGGAGACCACGCGTGGTTTTCTGGAGTCCTCAGAGAGGATGAAGGCTGTGCATGTCTGAAATAATGCATCCTCCACGGCCTGCGTGGGGCACATGGGAGCTGCATGGAGGGGGTCAGGCATCCCCTTCCTGCTCCACAGCTTCTGAGGGTCGGGGAGGAGGCTGGTGTGGAGAAAACCACCCAGCGCTTGGAAGCCATGCATCCCCGAACTCCGAGAAGGACCTGGAGGGGCTGGAGGGCGTCTGGAGAAGGGAACGGAGCTGGGGAAGGGTCTGGAGAACAGGGGTTGTGGGAGCGGCTGAGGGCCCTGGGGCTGTTTATCCTGGAGAAGAGGAGGCTGAGGGGAGAGCTCATGGCTCTCTGCAGCTCCTGAGAGGAGGTTGTGGGGAGGTGGGTGCTGGGCTCTGCTCCCCAGGGACAGCCATGGGACGAGGGGAAATGACCTCATGTTGCACCAGGGGAGGTTCAGATTGGATAGTGGGAAAAATTCGTTCACTGACAGAGCGGTGAAGTCCTGGCAGAGGCTGCCCAGGGAGGTGGGGGAGTCTCCATCCCTGGAGAGGGTCAAGAGGCATTCAGACGTGGCACTTGGGGCCGTGGTTTATGAGACACAGCGGGGTCGGACTGGATGAGCTTAGAGGGCTTTTCCAACTTCAATGATTCCATGATCCCCTTGCTGCTTTGCGGTCTCCGCAGCAGCTGACGGCGCCGTCCCGCTCCCGCAGGGTGCCCAGAGCAGCCAGCTCTACCTGCTGTGCCAGTACTCGCTGGGCTGCGGGGTGTCCTGCGCCCTCAGCTTCTTGCTGGAAGAGGCTCCTCATGGGACGTCCAACCTGGCGCTGGCGGTGGGGCTGGCGGGGCTGCTGGCCTCCTACACCCGCCACCTGGCTCGTCACGTCTGCACCCTCTACGAGCTGCACAGCCAAGCGCAATACTGCGGCATCTGCATCCTCCTCCTCGCCAACGGTCACAACATCCCCCGGCTGCTCCGTAACGCCTTGGCCATCACCTTTGCCGTGGCCGACTTGGCCGCTGTGGCTCTCATCAACCGGGATTTCCTCTCTAGCGCGGAGGCCATCCGCTTCTGGACGCCACTCACCATCTGCTACACGCTGCTGGTCATCCACATGCAAGGTGAGAAGGGGATTGAACCCCCCAGGTACGGTTTGGGGGGATTAGGGAGGGGTGTACCCCAGTATGGGGCTGCATGGGGACCGTATGGGGCTGCATGGGGGCTGTATGGGGCCATAGGGAGCATCTTGGGACAGCATGTAGAGCATCCGGGGGGTATATTGGGCATCTCAGAGTATGTAAGGGTACAGGGCGGCACCGGGGGGGTTTAGGGGGTATATGGGGCATCCTGAGGTTATATGGGGGCTGCATGGAGCATCCTAGGGTTGTATGTGGATTACATGGGGCATCCCGGGGGCACAGGGGGCATCCTGGGGGTATATGGGACATTCTGGGGCTGTACGGGGTATTCTGGGGATGTTTGCAGGGCATTCTGGGGCTGTTTACGGAATATATGGGGCATCCTGGGGGAATATGGGGGCTGCATGGGGCATCCTAGGGATGGTCAGAGGCCCATGGGTTACCCTGGGGAACATATGGGGGCTCCATGGGGCTGTATGGGGGCTCTAGGGGGAATTTTGGGGGTCTATGGGGGCACAGGGAGGCATCTAGAAAAGTATAGGGGGCATATGGGGCTGTATGGGGAGGGTCTATGGGCATATTGGGCATATATGGGGCTGGATAAGGGGTACATGGGGCATATTGGGGGTCTATGGGACAGGATGGGGCATCTGGGGCTGTTTGGGGGGGTCTATGGGGCATATTGTTGGTCTATGGGGCTGTATGGGGCATCTGGGGCTGTTTGGGGGGGCCTGTGGGGCATATTGGGGGGCTGTGGGGTAGACTGGGGCCCTGGGGCTGTTTGGGGGCACAGGGAGCTCCCTGGGGACCCGTGGGGCACGCTAGGGGGGCACAGGGTGCCTGTATCCCCCCGAAATGCAGGTAGGCCCCCATCCATGGGGCTGGGGGGGGTCCACAGAGCCCCCGCGGTGACACCGCGACCGCGTGTCCTTGCAGAGGAGCCCAGCACGGGAGCGCGGGCGCCGCACCAGACGGTGCTGGTCCGGATGGGCGGCCTCTTCGTCCTCCTCCTCACCGTCGGCCGCTGGAGCGACGTCCTCCATGTCCTCTTCTCACTGCTGGGAGAGCTGTGGTGCCTGCTCCGTGCCGGAGTCATGCTGGAGGCGTGCCGGCAGCAGGTGAGACTGGGCACCCACCGCCCCGACGCCACGGTGAGGGGCTGACACCAGCCCCAACGCCACGGTGAGGGGCCTTCCCGCTTCTCCTCTTCCATCGTCCATTCATGTGTGTCTGTGTGTATGGAATTCAAGCTGGTTGAACACGCGCCAGCGGTGGCCCTGGTGGCCAAGAGGGCCACCAGCATCCCGGCTTGGCTCAGCCCTGGGGTGGCAGCAGGAGCAGGGAAGGGATTGCACCTCGAATCCTGGGTTCAGTTCTGGCCCCTCACTCCAAGAAGGACCTGGAGGGGCTGGAGCGCATCCGGAGAAGGGAACGGAGCTGGGGAAGGGTCTGGAGAACAGGGGTTGTGGGAGCGGCTGAGGGCCCTGGGGCTGTTTATCCTGGAGAAGAGGAGGCTGAGGGGAGAGCTCATGGCTCTCTGCAGCTCCTGAGAGGAGGTTGTGGGGAGGTGGGTGCTGGGCTCTGCTCCCCAGGGACAGCCCTGGGACGAGGGGAAATGGCCTCATGTTGCACCAGGGCAGGTTCAGATTGGATAGTGGGAAAAATTCCTTCACTGAAAGGGTTCTCGGGCTCTGGCAGAGGCTGCGCAGGGAGGCGGTGGAGTCCCCATCCCTGGAGGGGTTTAAAGCCGGGCAGCGGAGGTGCTCAGGGATGGTTCAGTGGTGGACAGGGATGGTCTCAATGATCTCAAAGGTCTACACTTGGCCAGGTATCTCTGGTCTTCTCCAACTGAATGAAGGCTTCCTTTAGGTCCCAGAACACAGGCACCAAGGACTCGTTGAGCCAGGCTGGGTTTCTCATCCTTCATCTCCCATTAAAGAGAATAACTAAAAGCCAGAGTATCTGAATGATGCAGAATGTGGGACGCTGATATCCGTTGCAGTTTTGACCACGAGAGATAAGACAGTGATCGCTGCAGGGCTGTTAAAGTCTGTGCCGAATTGTGGAAGCTGCACAACTAAAAAAATTGACTGTGAAGGTTTCTTGGTGTAGGAACGTGTAGGGAAGCTGGGGACTTTCTACAAGGGTGTGGAGTGACAGGACAAGGCGGAATGGCTTTAAGCTGGTGGGGGAGGATGTGGATTGGACATTGGGAAGAAATGCTTCACAGTGAAGGTGGGGAGGCCCAGAGCAGTGGGGGCTGCCCCATCCCTGGAGGGGTTCCAGGCCAGGTTGGATGGGGTTTGGAGCCCCTGATCCAGTGGGAGGTGTTCCTGCCCATGGCAGGGGTGGGACTGGATGGGCTTTGAGGTCCCTTCCAACCCAAACCCTTCCATGATTTTATGATTCTCCCCTTCCATCTCCCGCAGGATTCCCCGCGGCGCTCTCAGCTGCAGAGGCGGTTGGGATCAGCATCAGAAGAGACGTCCTGATGAGCTGTGGGGTGTAAGCGGGCGTCACAGAGCCAAGGTGGCTTCACTTGGCTCCCCGAAACACGGGCACCCCCCAAATCCTCCCCATTGTGGATCCCCCGAGGGGACAAAGGCAAAAGGGCTCCTGGGAGGCGCTCGAATCCATCCCACGGGTTGGGGGAGCCTGTGGGGAGGCTCATGTGGCCCCTGGTTTTTGGGGGGACCCCACAAGGCTGTGGTGGTGATGGGGGTTTGGCCCCTCGTCCTGCTGGGGGTGTGGGATGCTGACGGATGTCCCCGTCCTCGGCAGCTTCAGGCCCGCTCCGTTGCAGTGCAAGGGCCTCCAGGGGTTCATAAATCTTGGAAAATAAAGTTTTTTTCCAGCAAAATCCACGGGCAGAGCGAGGTGAGATCCCGCTGTGCCGGAGAGGGGCTTGGGGATGGACTTTGCAGGAGGTGGGTGGTGCGGTTCCTCCCCAGGCAGGGAAACTGAGGCACAGAAGGAATGACCCTCGAACTGAGAGGCGCTCCCATGCCTCAGTTTCCCCACACAGCCATGGGGAAAGCACCAGGCCCTGAGCAGTTGGGGTGTGGGGTTTGGAGTGGGAGGGAGGTTCCGGTGGTGGCTACTTCCCTGGACAAGACCCTTCTGGTCCTGGGGTAGGGCAGGAGAGGGGCTGGGGCTGTGTGGGACATCCTGGGGTGTATGGGACAGGATGGGGGCCCATGGGGGCTTGGGGGGCTCTCCAGAGCTGTGTGGGGCACATGGGTACCCTGGGGGTGCATGGGGCCACCTGGGGTCTGTATGAGGGCTTAGGGGGCCCCGTCAGCCACCCCCAGCACTTATGGGGCACACCAAGGCTGCATGGGGCACCCTAAGGACACACAGGGCGCCCTAGAGGGGTGCATGGACCACCCCATGTCCTACAGGTCACCTCCAGGACTTATGGGGCACCCTTGGGTCTATGAGGCACCCTGAGGTCCCATGGGGCACCCCAAGGTGGTGCATGGCGCACCCCATGTCCTATAGGCCACCCTCACAACTTATGGGGCACCTTAAGGACATACAGGGCAGCTCAAGGGGGTGCATGGGGCACCTTATGTCCTGTAGGTCACCCTCAGAACTTACGGGCCACCCTCAGGACACATGGGACACTCTTAGGGGGTGCACGGGGAACGCCATGTCCTACAGGACACCCTTGGGACCTATGGGGCACCCTAAGGACACACAGGCCACCCTCAGGACACGTGAGGCACCCTAGGGGGGTACATGGGCCACCCCATGTCCTCAGGTCACCTTAAGGACCTATGGGGCAGCCTAAGGGGGTGCATGGGACACCCCGTGTCCTACAGGTCACCCTCAGGACCCATGGGGCAACCTAAGGGGGGGGGGGGGGGGGTTGTATGGGACACTCTATGTCCTATAAGACCCCCTCAGGACTTATGGGGTATTCTGAGGACTTATGTTGCACCCCAGGATGCATGGGGCACCCCACATCCTATAGGTCACTCTCAGGACTTACGGGGCACCCTTAGGATACATGGGGCCCCCTTGGGACTTAGGGGGCCCCCTCAGGACTTATGGGGCACCCTGTGTTCTGCAGGTCACGCTCAGGACCTATGGGGCACCCCAGGGTGCCTGGGGCATCCTAAGGGGGTACATGAACCGCCCCATGTCATCCTACAGGTCACCCTCAGGATCTATGGGGTACCCTTAGGACCCATGGGGCACTCCAGGATGCACGGGGCGCCCCACATCCTATAGGTCACCCCCAGGATCCATGGGACACCCTTAGGACACACGGAGCACCCTAAGGGGGTGCATGGGACACTCCATGTCCTAGAGGTCACCTTTAGGACTTGTGGGGCACCCTAAGGACCCATGGGGCACCTTGAGGACATCTGCCCCCCCCCTCCCCGGCCGTGGGGCATGCGGGGGGAGGAGGGGGAGGAGGAGGAGGAGGAGGGAGGAAGGGGCGGTGATGCCGGGCGGCTCTGCCCCCGCCGCGCCGGGCAGGAGGCGCACCCGAGAGCTGCGGGACCCGCGGCGGCTGCCAGGTGGGACAGGGACCCCCCAGCGCCAAGGGAGCATCCCCCCTGCACGGGGATGGGGGACCCCGGGGAGGGGACACCCCCAGGTGGGACATGGGGACCCCCCGGTGAGGACCTCAGAGCTGTCCTGGGACGGGACGAGAGGGACAAGAGCTCCCCCGGGGGACAGGGGGCACCCCAAGGTAGGGGACAAGGGACACCCCCAGGGAGGGGACAAGGGACATCCCCAGGTAGGGGACAAAGGACATCCCTAGGTGGGACATGGGGACCCCCCATGTGAGGACCTCAGAGCTGTGCTGGGACGGGACAAGGGGGACTCCCAGGTGAGGACCTCAGAGCTGTCCTGGGACAAGAGCTCCCCCGGGGACAGGAGACACCCCAAGGTAGGTGACAAAGGACATCCCAAAGCGGGGCATGAACCCCCCCCTCCCAGCAATGGAGGAAAGACCACAGAGCTGTCCTGGGCCGGAGGAAGGGGACAAAGAACCCCCCCAGGGGACACCCCAGGGATGGAATGGGGGACCCTGCAGATAGGGGACACCCTAGGGAGGGCGTGGGGGATCCCGCCAGGTAGGGAACAAGGGACACCCTGAAGTGGGACATGGGATCCCCGAGGTAATGGGATAAAGATCACAGGACAAAGGGGACCAAGAACCACACCCCCCAAGGGGACAGAGACACCCCAGGTATGGAATGGGGGACACTGCCAGGCAGGGGACAAGGGACACCCCAAAGTGGGACATGGGACCCTCCAGGCGATGTAGTAAAGACCACAGAGCTGTCCTGGGCCAGGAGAAGGGGACACGGGACACCCCGGGTACGGGACTGGGGACACCACTGGGTAGGGGACAGGGGGCTCCCAGGCAGGGGGGGACGCGGTGGGGCCACTGCCACACAGGGTGGCCCAGGTAGGGATGGGGGTTGCAGGGGGCTGTGGGGCTGCCCCCCAGGGAAGGGAGAAGGGGACACCGAAGGCTCTGCCCCCCCTCTCTGTCCCTTCTCCCTTGGGTGCCCTCAAGAGGTCCCCAGGGCTGGGGATGGAGCTGGGGGACAGGAGAGCCACGTCCCTCCCAGTTTTGGGCGCATGTGGGGGTGCCCAGGAGCATCCCCATCCCCATCGGTCCCCCCAACGCCCCCACCCCCCTGGGAATTCAGGGGGGTGGTGTTTGCAGGAAAGTGGGGGGCCCGTCCCTTTCGGGCCATCCCAAACCAGGAGGGAGATACGAGAGGGGACCCCAAAAAAGGGGAACTGTGACCTCCATCCACGCGCCCCTCAAACCTCGAGCACCCCAACGCCCCCGGCCGCGCTGAGGCCGTGCGTGGGGATCTGGCGGCACAAAGAGGAATGCGCTGAGCACATGGTTCCCATTAGCCTCGCAGATGCTTTTTTTTTTTTTTCCTTTTTGGTTTGTTTTTTTTTATGATTTTATGGATTTTTATGACTTTTTCCCCCCCCTATTTTCTGCAGCTTCACCAGGAAAGAGGAAAGCGGCGGCTCCCGCGGGCAAGGATTTGAGCGGCCGGGCGAAGGCTGGCAGCGCCGGAGCCCGTTTGGGGTTTCGCCGGCGGGGAGGGAGGAAGGAAGGAGCGAAGCCGCTCGGTTTTTTTTCCCTTTAATCTCTTCCCCTGCTTGAGTCAGAGGTCGAAGTCACCCGTGTGTCCGTCCCGAAGCTTTTCACTCGCCACGGGGGGACTGACTGCCCCCGGGAAGATGCGCCAACACCCGTGAGCGGGATTGAGTGGGAGCAGAGCTGCCCCACGCTGGGGCATGAGGCCGGGCAACTCATCACACAGGTATTTTTTCAAGCAGCCGATTCATCTTGAGGATGAATTCTGCTGCATCAGCACAGCCTCAGGGCTCCAAACCATCCCGTTTGGGAAGGGGAAGCTTCGCTCCAGCTGCTTTTCCCATTGGGAAGCTGAATAAACAGCCTTTTTCCTTCCTGAGCGGGGTTTATCGGGGTCGGCGCATCCTGCCAGCGTTGCTCAGGGGCTGTTTCGGTGGTGGGGATGCAGTGATTCATGGCATCGTGCCTCGGTTTCCCCATCTGGAAAAATAAAGGATGAGGGGATGCCCTGAGCTAGGAGTGATTAACAGGGATAAGCAGGGAGGGAATGGTGAGCCAGGGGATCTAGAAACACCCCAAAAAAGTGTTTGCAAAAGCAGATCCTATTGCAGCCCTGGTTTTAAGAGGAAAGGTGGGTTTTTCCTGCTGCCCACAGGGAGTTCAGTCCCAGGTGGGGGCAATAAAAGGAAATAAAGAAGGCAAAATTGTAGGTATTTGCTACAGAGGTGGGAAAATGAGAGATTTTGGATGCTGCTTTGCTGACGCCCTTTACCTTCTGTCCTCCCAGACACGAGACCATTTATTGCCATGACGTGGACGGGGACACTCATTCCTTCTCCCTTTCCGGGAGGACGAGGAGGGTGGCGGGTTGAGGCCGAAGGGCGGCGCAGCTGCAGGAGCTGCCAGTGCATCCAGGGGTTTTGCTCTTTTTTCCTTTTAATTTACCCCAAATCAAACCCAGGTCTGGCCCTTCTGCGGCTTCAGCGATGCTGCCTGGGAAAGCGGAGAAGAGGATCGCTTCGTCCATCTTCATCACCCTGGTGCCACCACGCAGGGAGGCGGCCACCAAGGACGAAGCCCTGAGGGAGCCGCAGCCAGATGGTGCTGAGGTCCTGGGTGCTCATCGCCCCCGGGCCCCGCGGTCGCAGCACCCCGTGTTGCCCAACGGAGGTGAGGGGGACCTGCGGGGGGCCGGGAGGATGGTGATGGTGCCAAAGATGCTGTGGAGATTATTTGCTATAGGATGCACTTGCAGGCAGGAGGGGATGTGGGGTTTTGGGGGGTTATTCCCCAAATCCCTGCGCCCATCCCAGGATGGATCCGGCTGCTGGGGAAGGGCTGTGTTTGCTCTCCATCGCCGGGCGCTTATCGGTGCTGTTTGTCCCCTCCGGGCGGGACGGCATTTGCTTTTGGGGCAGGTCGGTGAGTGCCGCTGGGAAGCCAGCAGGGCGATATTGGACATTATTACCTCTCTAAATTCGCCATGTTTGGCTCTCGCTGCAGAAATCCACCCAGCAGCCCCTGTGCCTTCATCCTCACCAGTCCTCGTCCTCTCCGAAGCAGCCCAGCCCTTGTCCACAGAGACAGTGGGTCCAGCACTGCAGCAACTGGACCTGGCAGCACCCAGAGCCCTCCAGGTGAGGACGATGGTGTGTGGTCACCCCAGTGCCTCAGTTTCCCCACCTGCAAGAGCATAAATAGTGGCTTTAAATTGTACAGGGGAAGATTTAGATTAGACATTAGGAAGAAATTCTTCACAATGAGGGTGGGGAGACACTGGCATGGGTTGTCCAGAGCAGCAGTGGCTGCCCCATCCCATGCCCCTGGAGGGGTTCAGGGCCAGGTTGGATGGGGGTTGGAGCAACTGGATGCAGTGGGAGGTATCCCTGCCCATGGCAGGGGGTGAGACTGGATGGGCTTTGAGGTCCCTTCCAACCCAAACCATTCCATGACACTTTGATCAATGTAACCTGCCTTCACCTTCTTCCACTCGCCAGGCCCCTTCTGCCTTCCCTGCTGAACTGAGGCTACCCACATTCCGCCAGGAGCCAGCAGGGAAGCTGCAGCAGCAGGATACGAACGGGTACCCAGAGAGGGACGGCTCCAGAGGTAAAGGGAGGTCTTAGCTGTGCCGTGCAGACTCATCCCCAGCTGGGGAAACTGAGGCACGCAGCACTCAACCCTTCTCCCTTCTTCCTGCAGTCATCTGTGCCTTCTGCCACAAAGCACTGGGGCCCCGGGAGCCAACGGTGGAGGCGATGCGGAAGCAGTACCACGCCGACTGCTTCATGTGCCGCACCTGCCAGCGGCTCCTGGCCGGCCAGCGCTATTACCAAAAGGATGGGCGCCCCACGTGTGACACCTGCTACCAGGTACCTGTCTTCCCTTGGGGACAACCAACACCCCGGGCAGGATCTGGCACCTATGATGGGGAAAAACTTGTTAGCAGTGCCTGTAGCAACAGGACAAGGGGTCGTGGTTTTAAATGAAAAGAGAAGTTTAGGATAAATATTGGGAAGAAATTTTTTTGGCTGAGGGTGGCCCAGGTTGCCCAGAGAGGTGGTGGCTGCCCCATTCCTGGAAATATTTAAGGTCAGGTTGGATGGGGCTTGGAGCAAATTGAGCTGGTTGAAAATGTCTCTGACTCGCTGCAGGGGAATTGGACCGGATGACCTTTGTGGTCCCTTCCAATCCAAACCATTCTATGATTCTCTGTGTTCCCCAAAACCCCAGGCCACGCTGGAGAAATGTGCCAAGTGCCAGAGGCTGATCACAGAGCGCATCGTCCGTGCCCTGGGCAAGGGCTACCACCCCGGCTGCTTCTCCTGCGCCGCCTGTGGCCGGGCCATCGGCACTGAGAGCTTCGCCGTGGATGAGCAGGAGGAGGTGTACTGCGTGGCCGACTTCTACAGGTTGGGGAGCATCTTCCCTGACAGAGTGGTGAAACCTTGGCAGAGGCTGCTCAGGGCAGTGGTGGAGTCTCCATCCCTGGAGGGGGTCAAAAACCATGTAACTGTGACACTTTGGGCCATGGTTTAGCAGGCACGGTGGGGTTGGGCTGACGGTTGGACTGGATGAGCATAGAGGGCTTTTCCAACCTTAATGATCCTGTGCTTCTATGATTGTGCCATGCTGAAGGGGGGAACGTCTCGTCGCCGTCACCCCCCAGGCTCACGCCACTCCTGTTTGCTCCCATCAGGAAATACGCCGTGGTCTGCAGTGCCTGCGAGCGCCCCATCGTCCCCCGCGATGACAAGGACACCTACAAGATCGAGTGCCTGGGACGCAGTTTCCACGAGAGCTGCTACCGCTGCGAGGTACGGCCCCCCCAAGAGCCGTGGGGTTTGGCACCGAGCCGCTGCTGTGGGGTCCACAGCACCCAGGGTGGTTTTTAGCCAGCGTTTTTATCTTCCAGGCGACAGGGAGGCGGGGAAATAAATAAATTGGGTGAAAAGGACAGTGCATTTGGTCAGGAGAGCTTCAGCTTCTCATGCTTTTCACATAGTTTGTTGTTTTTTTCCAAGCAGTGGTGGGTTTGGCAGGAAAGATGGGATGCAGTGGCATGGTGTCTCACATGCAACACAGCACAGGGACCAGTAAAGAATTTGCCCCTACAGCTCCTGGAAAGGAGGTTGTAGTGAGGTGGGTGCTGATCTCTCCTAAGGAACAAGGGATAGAATTGAGAGGCAGTGGCCTCAAGTTGAGCCAGAGGAGGTTTAGACTGGATATTAGGAAACATGTCTGTACTGACAGAGCGGTGAAGCCCTGGCAGGGGCTGCCCAGGGCAGTGGGGGAGTCTCCATCCCTGGAGGGATTTAAAAACCGCATGGCTGTGGCTCTTGGGGACATGGTTTAGCAGGCACGGTGGGGTTGGGCTGACGGTTGGACTGGATGAGCTGAGAGGACTTTTCCAACCTTAATGATTTGATGATTCTATTCTATAAAGCATTCTTTCCGCTCCCTCCCCCAGAGCTGTGGGACACCTCTGTCGCCGGAGCCCACAGAGAGCGGGTGCTACCCCCTGGATGATCACCTCCTCTGCAAGTCCTGCCACATCCACAGGCGAAACGAGTCGTCCTGCTAAATCCCCACGGCTCCACCTCTTCCAGCGCTGCACATCACAAAGGGAGGTTCCCCCTGGAATGCACCCTGCGGCCAGCCCCGGGTGCCCGCTGCACCCCCAAATAGCTGCAGGACAGGAGTTTTCATCACTAAAATGTACCCAGGACCCTGGCTCGCCGGGCTGGACGAGCAGAGAGGCGAGGATAAAGTGTCCCGGCACAGCTCTGTGCTCCTTATGAACATATAAAGCCCTGGCAGAGCAGTGGTGGTGGAGGAGCTGAGGTTTTGTTCACTTATTTCTGTTCTTAAACTCCTTTTCTGAGGTTGGTTTGGGTTCCCTGGGTGTATTTTCTTTCTTCTCGAGCTTCCTTGGGGTTTCACTTAAACATTTTTCTCTCTGTGGTGACACAGAGAGCGGGCACTGATTTAGTTACTCGCAGTTAAATAAAACCCCACGTTTAAAACCCCCTGTTTATTTCATCCGCCCTGCATTCCAAACCCATAAAATACAAGGTTAGAAATAAGAAAAAAACCCTGCTTTTTAGACTCTCTAGGCCTGGCAAGAGTTGAGTTGCAGAGGGCAATAACGCAGCAGATTTTGGGGTGCAATGATCTGGCAGAGCTGCTGAACCCAGAGGAGAGCTGGAGGTTGTTTTTTGGGGGCTGGGTTTGGGATTTTGCCATGTGCTGTGGTGTTGATGAAGTGTTGAGGAAGGGTTTTTTTGCTGCCAGCCTGCAGCGCCTGGACTCCATCTCCACCAAATCCTGAAGCCGGCAGAGGGCAGGCAGAGCACGAGTTCTTCCATCAGGCAGAGAAACTCCAGCTAAACACTCCCTCCTGTGTCCAACAGCCTCATTTTTGCATGATATCCAAGATATTGCTCCGCTGTCCCAAGCTTTTTGATGTCCTCTTGATCCAAGCGCCAAAACTGCAGAATTGGACCATTTCTCTGCCTGCCCAACATCTGTGCAACCGATGTCATGGCTGCGCAGCGGTTTTGTTTGCAAGGGCATTGCAAACCAGGCAGAGAAAGAGGGGTTTTCCTGTGCTTAAAAAGCCACAAATCGAGAGCAGAAAATAGCAAAAGCATCTGAAATGACGTTTAATGCTTTCCTGATGAAAAAATGGAGCTGCTAAAAAAAAACTAGCAACCATCCAACCAGCAGCCACACGCTTCTAAGTCGCATTGTAGCCTGTTCCTGCAGTGCGTGCTGTATTTATGGATGAAGGGGTTAATGTATAGTTAATGTATGCACCGAGTCAATTAATCACACCAACCCCACAACTCTTTCCTGCCGACTCTGCCCATCTACAAAACCTAATTATTACTCAAGGTTTGTTAATGTGCGCCTACAGCCCATCAATCAGGTTGTAACTCGATATAGACTTATTTATAAATAGGATGTTAATGTAAAGTTGGGGTCTGTCGCAGTCCCGTAAGGAAGTGGCTTTGGGTCCCGTTGCTTGGGATCCCCATGTCCCACGCCAGGGAAATCCCGCACTCGGAGTCAGCTCTCACTTGCCAAAGCCTCTCACCCTGTGGGGAAAACCAGACACCAAAATGATGCTAGGAAAGTGAAAAGACGGGGGCAGGGTTGGCAGCGGCCAAAGGCCTTGGGGAAGGCAAGTCCTGAAGGGCAAAATGTTGCCTGAGACCCTTTTTTTTTTTTAATTGCAATACGGGTATTTTTCCAAGCGAGGTTTTCAGGGAGGATGGAAAGGCCAATGCTAAGCGGTGTCTTGGATGTGTCAGGGTGTTACACCCTGTGCGCAGCACCCTTGGGTGCTCAGCACTGCCCCTCTGCAGAGCTAACGGTGGGAAGGGGTCAGATATTCCCCCTGCAGAGCAACCCAGGGTGGGCTGTTAGCACCGGGACTGCAGTGATTCTCGGCCAGAGGCAGGCAGGGAAGGGTTTTGATCAACGTGAAGCCTTGCAGAAGATGCTGGAGGGAGAGGAGAATGGCAAGACACAGCTAAAGAGACTGGCATTGTGGCAAAGGGACACAGAAGGGGTCAGATTTGTCATGTTTTTCCAGAAGTGGAGGATAACAAGGGACAGATGGACATGAAGGTAAGATGATAAAAGATTTGCTTAAGCCATTTTCTTCTTGGATAAAGGGGAGAAACATTACGAGGTGTTGGGAAATGGTTAAGTGAAAAAGGACATGAGAATGTTGAAAAATGGATCGAGGAATGGTTAAGTGAACAAGGACATGATTTAACAGAAAAGCTTTGTGAGACACGTATTGTGTAAGTGGAAACCTTGTTAAACTTTGAGTGAAGATATGGACTGAAAGAACAAGAAGGCATACAAGGAGGAATCTCTAAGAAGAAACTTCTGAAGGACAAGTGAATCTTCCCCAAGGGAACAGGATGGAGCACCAAGCCCAGCTGCAACTGTAATATAACTGCAAGTTATATTACAATATAGATAAAGATAAACGGAACTCGAAGTAGCAACATAGTATTAATGAATTAACAAAGGACAATGAATCAATAGAGAACAAATAGTTTTAAGTAACTAATCATGTATAAGGTGTAACAAATTATAAAGCACAAAGCATCTTTTGAATGTTAGGGTATATAATCCGGGCTGATTTTGAATAAAGTCGAAGCTTGCTTTATCACTCACACTGAGTTGTCCGCTTGCTTCCCTCACCATCGACAACGAGGTGAGGTCCGGGGAGCGTTTAAGCCAGAAAAGCACAGCCCCACGTTTTCCCCAGGGAAGATCTCGAGGAATTTCCAGCGCTAGCCAAGCCATGTGGAGGAGGTTTCTCAGGGGTGAGGCTGTGGGAGCTGGGTCCCATCCTGCTGCTGCGTGAGCCTGCGTCGGCTGTGACAGCTCAGCCCATCCTTGTGCTCCTCGCCCTGCTGCAAGTGCCTTTGTGAGCTCTGGTAGCAAAAATAAACCAAACCAAATGACACACAGAGCAACACGAGCCCTCCAAAGCTTTGCAGAGCCCCCCCAAAACCACCCAGGCATAAAACCCACTCCAAGTCTCTCTTGTCTTATTCCAGCGGCCAAAAGGGCAAAGAGCATTGTCCGCCTCCGAATGGCCATAGACCTGCCCTTCCCTCGGCTGCTGCAATAAGCCCGTCTTCTCTTGTAATCCCTCTTGGCAGGGCAAGGAGAGCAGGGAGGGACGTGGCTGCCCTCCAAGGAGAAGCAAATGCAAATATTTCTTCAGTTCAGTGCTGGGTGCGGCCCCGGGATAAAATTTCCCTGGGCTTTCCCTGTGAAGGCATTGGATACTGTACCCCACTGCGAGGCTGGTCTGCTCCGAGGAATACAACGGTGTATGCCATTAAAAACCCCCAAAGGTTATCTTTCTTTCAATTTAAAGGCTGCCTGATTTTTTAAAAAGAGCTTTTAAATTAAAGGAGGAGCTGACGAGCACTGACGCAGTGTTTTAAAATCAGTGGTTGAAGTGTTGCAACGTAACCAGCAAAGCCTTTTGCAGGTTGTGTTTGCACGCTGAAGATTATGAAGCAGCGTGAGGAAAGTGAGCCTGTAAAGGAGCTGGAAAGTGCCTTTCCCAGCACCCCCCGGTGAGAAATGCAAAAAAGAGAGGGGGAGAGATGATCTGGATTCCTTGCGTGCCTTCACTCTGCGCCTTTGCTTCACCATCGCTGCCTCCAAGGCACCGGGAGAGAGCCGGCTGCGCAGAGGGAAATGCTTCAGGAGGGGAAACCGAGGCTAGAAAAGGCACCGGGAGGAGGATTGGGTGCTTGGGGCTTTGCTTTTTTTCAAATGGGACAGAAAACGCTCGAGGAAAATGGGGTTTTTACTTTCCTCGACTCCATTTATTTGCAACCATATCCCAGCTGGCTTGCTGCAGCGTCACGTCTCCCTACAGAGCCTTCAGACCCATTTTCTGCACCTTCTTGTCTTTGACGCAACCTAAAAATCTAACACTTCTTAAATAAAAAGTGATCTGATCCTTCTAAGGGTTAAGGGGAGGGGGAACAGCAGAGATTACTCTGGGACCAGCCCAAGCCCTGAATTTCTCCAGCTTCATTCTGAGCACAAGGGAGATGGATTAAAAAAATGATGCAATATTCTCCTTTTTTTCCTCCAACAAACTTAAAACGCCCAGCGCCATGATTTATTTTTAAAGCATGCTGTGTTTTCAGTAACGCGAGGTGGCATCGCTGCAGACGGTTACGCAAGTGTGTTACCAGGCTGTGAGCACTACGCTGGGTTATTTGAAAAACAAAAAAAGGCAAAAAAAAAAAAGAAGCAGGCAAAAAAAAAAAAAAAAAACCCAATGAATGCCACCCCACTTTTATTTCTGAAAATAGATGCACAGCAAATGCTGGCAAGCGGGGCTTTGACGTTTTATATCCCAGCTTTCCATTTTATATCCCAGCTTTCCTCCATCGCAGCAGCAGTGATGACAGCATCCTGCAGCCCTGCTCCCTGAAAATTAACAATTTGCACCCAAAAGAGTGTTCTTCACCTCAAGCAGCTTAGATCTTTTTTTGCTGGAGTCTGTAGGTGAGGAGTTTTATTTCTCTCAGAGGTTAGCCTGTTTATTGCCCTCACTGGGAAAAAAAACAGCGGAAGGAGGCAAAGGAAGGGAGAACTGCTCCTAAAAATAAATATATCCCTTAATTCTCCGTGCAGCTGAACTTTCCCTCGCAGGGGGAACAGACTTTAATCTCCTTTATTGGATTGCTTCGCCTGTGGCTGGGTCTCGCTGAGGCGAGCGGCGTTTTAAGGACACCACACTTTTGTGGAGGGGAAAAAAAGAAAAGAGAAATAAGGATGAAGAGGGAATGTGTGATACCGAAACTGGTGGGAAATAAACTCTCATTTTGGAGTTTTAGAAAGCAAACATCCTTTATCAGACCTGGGCAACAGGAGGGAGTGATCTCCATCGATCCTGTGCCGCCACACAAGAGCTGACGCAGAATATGTTTCCCATTTACGTGCAGATATATAAATGTTCCCAGAAATCCTATGCATATTCTATTACTTTCCAAGGACTAATTTTAATGTTATTATGAACGTCTCAACAGTCAAATCTCTCACTAATTTGGGGCTTTGGAGCCAGCTCTGCCTGACCTTGCATTTGAGATGGGGAAACACTGCAGAGGGGATTCCAGAAGACACTGCTGTTCAGCACAGGTCACGCTTCACACAAGACGTCATCATCTACAGAGAACGAACAGCGTCTGGAAAATCACTGTTTGAATAAAGGACATGCTATCAAAGGGACGTGCTGTCTAACTTTCAAAAAATACAGTTACTGAGATGAAACTATTCTCTGCCTTAAATAAAAATATTCCATTTTTTTTTCTCATAGTAACTACAACTTGTATCAATTCCAGAAGGAGCCACCTCTGTTCAGCACGGATTGTGCTCCACGCAAGACGTTATCCTCTACAAAGAATGGCCAGTGCCTGGAAAAATCACCATTTGAACAAAACCCTGTGCTCAGAGGAACGTTTTAACCTTCAGAAAATACACCTACCTAGACGAAACTCCACTACACTTCAGCTTAGATCAAAAAAATATTCCACTTTGCAATAGTTCTTGCATCATGTGGAAAAACACGCTGTCGGGGGGCAGTCTGTCTTTCAAAAAAAACAGTTACTTGGATGAACCTTGACTATACTATAGCTTTAAAGCATAATATTCCACCTTTTTTTTATAAAAAGTGGAATATTTTTATAATAGTAACTACTTATTGTATCATGTGGAAAAAACTGTTGGGAAAAAAAAACCCCATGGTATCGGGAGATGTTTTGTCTAACTTTGAAATGTTACTTGGATGAAACAACTATAGTATAGCCTAAATTAAAAAAAAATCCACTTTTTGTAATATTAACTTGTATCCTCTGGAAAACCACTGAAAAAAGCATGGTATCAGGGTGTAACTTTAAAAATATACAGTTACTTGGGTCAAACTGAGCTCCGCTTTAGCTTAAATACGAATATTCCACTTCTTGGAATTGTAACTGCTTCTTGTATCATCTGGAAAAACACTGTTTGGAAAAGAAAAGGTTATCAGGGGGGATATTCTGTCTAACTCTCAAAAAAATAAAGCTATGTGGGTGAAACTTCAGGTTAAATAAAAATATTCCACTTTCTGTAGGAGTAACTACTTGTATTGTCTGGAAAGACACCCCCCCCCCCCCATGCTAACAGAAGGATATTCTGCCTAACTTTCCAAAGATATAGGTAATTAGATGAAGCTTTGTCTTAAATGACAAATATCCCACTTTTATAGCAGAATCCCCTCCCGTGCCACCGGTTTATTGACAAGGGGGGGGGCGGCCCTGCAGGCGCTGCACAAAATGGCCGCCGCCGGCGCCGCCGAGACAAAATGGCGGCGGGCGCCGGGGGAAAGGGATGGGGGCGCGGGGAGGCCGAGGGGGTTCGTGATGCGGGTATCGCCTAACAAACGAGGCGGGGGGGAAGGGGCCGTCCCTCTCCCACCCTGCCGCCTGTGCAAAAGGATGTGGAACTCATAGAATGATAGAATGGTTTGGGTTGGAAGGGACCTTAAAGATCATCCAGTTCCAATCCCATGGGCAGGGGCACCTCCTGCTAGGTCAGGCTGCCCAAAATGGCCAGAAAAGAGCGTTTCCACTTGGCCGCGGGGGTGGTGGAGGCTTCAGTCTTGCCCCTGCTGCCTCAGGGACCCCCAAGTGCCACTGTCCTCTTATGGCCTCGATCCCCATTGCCCCTTCATTGCTCAGCATCCTCTCACAGCCCCTTCGTCCCCTCACAGCACCAATGTCCCCACTCCCCATTGTCCCCTCGTTCTCCTCACAGTGCCATCCCCTCATTGCCCATCATCCCTTCACTCCCCACTGTCCCCTCATTCCCCTCACAGTGCCATCCCCTCATTCCCCTTGTTTCCCTCACTCCACATCATCCCCTCATTCCCCCCACGATGCCATCATCCCCTTGTTCCCCTCACTGTGCCATCATCCCTTCACTCCCCATCATGCCCTCATGTCCCATCACCCCTTCACCACTCATAATCCCCTCGCTCCCCTCACAGCCCCATTGTCCCCTTGTTCCTCCTATGGTGCCATCGTCCCCTCACAGCACCATTGTCCCCTCACTCTCCATTGTCCCCTCACGGTGCCATCCCCTCATTCCCCATTATATCCTTGCTCGCCATCATCCCCTCACACCCCTCATGGTGCCATCATCTCCTTATTTCCATCATGGTGCCATTGCCCCCTCACTCCCCATCATCCCCCTACACCCCCAATAGTACCATCCCCTCACTCCTCATCGTCCCTTCATTCCCCATCATCCCCTCACAGTGCCACCCCTTCATTCCCCATTGTCCACTCACACCCCTCATGGCGCCATTGTCCCCTCACTCCTTCACTACCCATAGTCCCCTCATTCCCCGCTGTCCCCTTGTTCCCCTCACAGCACCATTGTCCCCTTGTTCCCCTCATTCCCTTTTTTCCCCTCATAGTGCCATCCCCTCACTCCCCACTGTCCCCTCATGGTGCCATCATCCCTTCATTCCCCTCACTCCCCACTGTCCCCTTGCTCCGCTTCGTCCCTTTGTTCCCCTCCTGGCACCATCGTCCCCTCATTCCCCATCATCCCCTTGCAGTGCCATCATCCTCTACTTCCTATCAATCCCTTCGCTTCCCTCACTCCCAACTGTCCCCTCACTCCCCATCGTCCCTTTGTTCCCCTCATGGCACCATCGTTCTCTCACTCCCTATTGTGCCTTCACACTCCTCATCATCCTCTTATTCCCCTCACTCCCCATCGTCCTCTCATTCCTCATTGTCCCTTTGTTCCCCTCATGGCAACATCGTCCCCTCACTCCTCATCATCCCCTTGTGGTGCCATTACCCCCTCACTCCCTATCGTCCCTTCGTTCCACTCACTCCCCATCATCCTTTTGTTCCCCTCATGGCACTGTTGTCCCCTCACTCCCCACCGTCCCCTCACACCGCAGCTCGCCAGCACCAACCCCTGAAACATTTGGGTTTTTATTTTCCTCATAGCGTGAAGATTTTTGGCCCAGAACTGCCCTTTCCACACTCCCCCCCCCCCCATCATCACCACATGCGCCCCAAGGTGGGCAGTTTTAAGCCTAATTCTTTCGCTCCCACAGCTTTTCTCCTTCGCAGGGGCTGAAGCCGCCCCCTCCCGCTCTCCTCTCAGCATGGAAAATACCCAAATGCGCTTAAAAAAAAAAGATAAAATAACGCCCCAAATCACCCAAAGGACTGATTTCTCTTCAGAGCCGCCGTGGTGTGAAGATGAAGCCGTCGCTGCTTGCCTGGCTCCCCATGGTTAATTAACCTGCCATTCGGTTAATTAAAAGCATATTCGCGGTGTGATCAGACGTGGTAATACCGTAAAAAATACCCCGTACCATCCAGCCCCTCTGTGCTGGGGCTGCAGCCAAGGGACCACGTACGCTTTATTGGTTAAATATCACTTTTAATGCTGCCTTACCTTCTCCTTTCTGCACCGCAGCGTTACGGGCTGCGATACAGCATCGCCCTTTCTTTGTTACAAACCACACGCCTAAAATAGGGCTGGTTTTTTTTCCTGGAATTGCAGATTTAGGCCCATGCAGATGCTCTTTTTTCTACGTATATGGAAGTATTTCTATATTTTTAATGCATATTTCTCTAGATCTATGTATCTCCTTTTCCCAGGGACTGATTACAGAATATAAAATAAACCCACACACCTAAAACATTATGATTTAATTATATATAATCACTATCATTTTGGCTCATACATATGTTTGATTTTATATATATATTACCTTTGTTTTCCTCCATTGGCTTCCTACTACAATATATCCTAAAAGCAGGAGAAAAAATGCCATTTAAAAAAAACAAAAAACACAAAAAAAACCCAAAAAAAAAGAACAAAAAACAACCCATCTCTTTTTTACAGTCCATGGTGGAAGTTTGTGCCTGAGTGTTTTATTTGATCCACAGAGATGTAGATTTTCCTTGGATGGTTTGGGAATGATTTTTTTTTTTAATTAGAGGAAAAAAAAAGAAAAAAAAAACACACCCAGAAAAACAATAAAAGAGAACCAAAAAGGAGACAAAAAAAAAAGAAAAAAGGCAGAGGAACCCAAAGGCGGTGACTGGGAACGCGGTCCCGCAGTGCAGATGGGGTTCCCCGCAGCAGCACCCCGAGTGCTCTGCTGGGATCCGGAGGAGGGATCAGCTCCTTTAGCCCATCCAGCGCTCCAAAACAACAGTATTTTTTTTTTTGTGCTTTGTGTTGGGGCGTTTTATTTCAAGCCGGGTGGGCTGCAGAGCCCCCGAACCAGGGCTGCCACAGCTGCTCCTGGGCTTCGGTTTCATAGAGAGATTTCCCCCCTGCGCGCACGCAGTCCTCTCCCTTCTATTACGCGCTCTATCGCTCGCTCTCCTTTTTTCCCCCTCTGCGTGTATGAAGGTTTCTCTCCTCTCCCCAGCCTGGCTGCTTGTTCCAGAAGCTTCCAGGGGGAGGGGAGCACCCACTGCGGAGCTTTGCCGCAGCGCCGGGGGAGGAGGAGGAGGATGCAGAGGATGCGCCACCTCTCCCTGCCTTGGCTGGCAGCCTCTTTCCAAGCCTCTTCCCCCTTCCTAGATTCTCCCAACCCTTCAAAACAGTGCTGGGAGGTGTTTGCAAGGCTTTTTTGAGGCTATTTTTTTTTTTCCCTCCCCCTTTTGCTAAATAAATTAAAAGCAGGGATGTCTCCTGATGGAGATGGATGAGGTTGGGCTGCAGCAATGGGGCTAGCGGCGTAGCGAGAGCGCGGATGGCAGCAGTGACCTTTCCCAGGCGGTGGGAGGGAGGCTTTCCCCCCCACCCCAACATCATCCTGCTTGGAATTCATTTTAAATAGCAGAGTTATTATTTTTTATTTTCTCTCCCCATCCCCTTAAAGAACAGCTTGTGCTTTCAGTAAGGTTTTTTTTTTTTTTCTCGGTAGCCTGTGGGTTGGAGCTTCCTCGTGATCCGTTTTTGTGTGTGTGTGTTTTGAATTGCGTTTTAGAATTGCCCAGCTGGAGACAAGTCTTGGTTAGAGCTGGAACAATAGCTCCATTTTATTAATAATGGGAAGGATTTACAATCCTACAGCACCTTCCTTGGAAGGCTTTCAAAATCATTTGCAAACACGCACAAATCTAAGGTTTCACAGCCCTTGTCTGTGAGGTGGGTAAGTATTTTAATGGTGCCACCACCAAAAATCACATCGGCGGCAAATCTCCGTTTCTGTGCCTAAAAAGATGGCAGCTTTGGTGGGGTTTAGGGCTGCAAAGCCAAGGTGGGGGGAGGCTGGCGAGTGGGGCTGGCTAAAAGCTGTAACCTCAATCTGTTCGGTGTTCTCTGTAGATGCAGAGGATTTTGTTGTGTCCTGGGAACCGGGCTTTTATTTCTCCGCCTGCTCCGTGCAGACGAGCACGCAGCGTGCCAGGGCGAAGCTGCCAACTCGCCCGCTTGTCAGCAAACATCTGCTGATAGATTTTATTGTTGTTTTTTTTTTTTAATTCATTATCTTTCTGTAGTCCCCAAGTGACCTCCGCTAGTGCTGGCTGCGCTGTGGTTTGACCGCAGCTTTGCATTAACGCCGGCTGCTCGTGCTAATGTGTCTCCCTGCAAGGCAGTGACCTTGCTGGGGGGCTGGGCCCCCCGAGCTGATGCAGATGTTCCGCTTCCATTACAGAACCATCCGTTTCCCCACACATCTCTCCCTGACCCAGGTAGCACAGGGTGGGGTTGCAATATTATGGGTGAAAGCTGTCTTCTGCTTTATTTTTTTCCATTTTAGTTTTTTTCCTTCCCAGGAAAATACGGGATTGTTTGTGTAACCCCCTCTGTGCAGCAGAGAACCTCTTAGCAAACACTGTAAACACAGAGGGATGCGAGAGCCGCCTGGGCAGTGGGATCGGGCCCTGCCGCAGAGCGTACGGCACGGCGCTCTGGTGTGTAAGTGGGTGTTGTACACGGGGCTGCAGGAACCCACAATGTTTCTGTGGTTACTTCTGTCTCGAGAGCGTGAGTAGGTCGCAGGGCTTCCCCTTCCCACCTCTGTTTCACAAAAGCAAAGGCTGGTGCTTCTGGAAAAAGCTCTGCCTTGTGGCCTTTAAAAAAAAAAAAGAAAGAAAGAAAGAAAAGCTGCTGTGGATTAGTCATCCTTATTTTGAAAGGAAGCTGTGTTTGCCAGCCCTATCTGTATAACGCATGTGCGTGTGAGATATTAACTACGAGCTTTATTTGCGGAGGCTGGAAATGTGCTCTGGCTGCTGCTCTCTGGAGCGGTGCCACCCAGGCTTGCAGGTGGAAAAACCGAGAGTCCGGCTTTTCATGCCCTTCCCTCCATTTTCCCATTTCAGTGCCGGTAGTTCCGTATCGGCACGTGATGAAATGTAGAGGCTGTAACAACAGCAAGCAAGGAGAGATGAGACGGCTTCTGGGGTCGCTTCCAGCTCCAGAGAAGAAACTGGTGATCTGGGGAGATGTTTTCCAAGGGCATGGAGTGATAGGACAAGGAAGGATGGCTTTAAATTAGAAGGGGAAAGATTTAGATCAGACAGTAGGGAGAAATTCTTAACGATGAGGGTGGGGAGGCCCTGGCCCAGGTTGCCCAGAGCAGTGGTGGCTGCCCCATCCCTGGAGGGGTTCCAGGCCAGGTTGGATGGGGCTTGGAGCAACTGGATCCAGTGGGAGGTGTCCCTGCCATGGCAGGGGGTAGAACTGGGTGATCTTTAAGGTCCCTTCCGACCCAAACCATTCTATGATTCTATAATTTATATAATTTTTTGGTGCCTGTGGAAGCTTTTACGCTAAGCTCTGCTGTAACCTGTGAGAAGGCAGAGTTGGACCCTTTTGGATGCTAAAACCTGTGCCGTTTTTAAACCTTTGTGTTTTCTCCCCTTCCCTGTGGTCACACGGAAGAGCGAGAGGGGCAGTTGGAATGGGGAAGCAAAGGACAGCGCCCTCCCCCCTTCCCCTTTCCAAAAACCTTCCAGAGACGTGTGCTCTCGAACTGCTGCATAGGCAGAAAACACACAATGCGGTTGTCAGCATTGTGCTGATGTGTGGCACATGGAAAAAAAATACACACAAAAGGGGTGGGGAGAACGGGTGCCTCTGGGGAGTAAAACCATGGGGCCCCTCTCCCTGCTTGCTATAGTCTATTTACTCCAAATTTCTCAGGCTAACATCAGAGGGAGCGTTGCAACAGCCTAAATTGTGTCAGTGAAGACCAGGGTCCCCTTGAACTATTTGTTTTGGTGTGAGTTTGCTCCCGTGAGACACTGCTGGTTTATTGCGTGATTCCTCAAAGTCGTGCTCGCTCACCAGGAAGAAGGAAAACGCTTCCTTATTGGGTGCAATTTCTTTTGTTGTGTTGCAAAAGGTGATAAAAAGCAGCTGGTGCTGCTCTCTCCCAGGTCACACATGGCTGCAAGGCGCAGAGCCTGGCCAATCCTTAGCGCGCAAAGAGCGTTAGGTATCGGCACCTTCTTGTTAGCCTTCCTTAATGAGAATATTGGCATTGGTGTTGAGTGAACGCCTCTGGCTGAGCGACGGAGAGGCCCTGCCCTGCTAGGCTGGAGCAACACCTCCTGAGAAACGCAGTGATTTGTAGCACAGCTACAAATTTTATGGCTAAAATATAGCAGAGGGAATGTATGAGGCGTGTGGGCCACATTCAGCGTGGGGCTTTGAGAGTGGGGAAGGTTGGTGTGCAGCATAGCTGCCCATCACCAAAGCTCCTGTGCCGAAAGCCTTGGCTGAACTTGAAATAAGTTCTCGCACTGGTGCTGACCCACCAGCTATAGTGGTGGTGCTTTCATAGAATCATAGATCGGTTTGGGTTGGAAGGGACTATAAAACCCATCCAGTTCTTCCCCCTGCCATGGGCAGGGACACCTCCCACTGGCTCAGGGACCCCTCCCACTGGCTCAGGGGCTCCAAGCCCCATCCAACCTGGCCTTGAACCCCTCCAGGAATGGGGCAGCCACCACTGCTCTGGGCAACCTGGGCCAGGGCCTCCCCACCCTCACAGCAAAACATTTCTGCCTAAGATCTCATCTCAATCTCCCCTCTTTCAGCTCAAAATCGTTCCCCTCGTCCTCTCCCTGCACTCCCTGACCCAGAGGCCCTCCCCAGCTTTCCTGCTGGCAGCTCCCACTCCTGGCACTGTGTGGGTAAAATCACCACTGGGAAGCCTAGCAGGGAAGAGCAGTTAAAAAGAAATCACTACACACTGGACTTCCGAAACATGAAGGGATCTCTCGACAGAGTCATCCCGTTATGAAGATTGGGAGCACCAGCCCTCAGAGAGGAAAGAACTGAAATCAATAGCTTTATTAATACAAATCGTGTACTTTGTGTTGCTCAGGGTCCAGAACCAGGCTTTGTGTTCAAAGCCTTATCCATTCAAAGCCAATATCCTCTGTCTTGGCAACAGATGAGCCCGAATATCAAACAGCACTGATTCCTGCTAGGGGAAAATTATCTATTGCATAAAACGTAATGGGTAAGCAATAAAATTAGGCCAGTAAATCAGGCTGGCTTAAAAACCAGATAAAAGCCTGGCTGGCAATTTGATATTCAGCTGCCATGCTGTCATTTCAATAAATATTGTTGATGGGTAGGAAAGGCACGTAAATACATTTCAGAATGAGAAGATGGTGGATGGAGCTGGCGGCTGGAACAAAGAGCCGCTCTGAGTGTTGCTGGTGATGGCCGAGGGCTCCTGTCTGGGTACCTGACCAGTTTCCTGTGAGAGCAAAGGAAGCCATCTGCGTCCTGGGCACTGGTGGAGATCATCACTGACTGACATTTCCTATTTGCAGCAAGGCTGTCTCCAGCTGTTTATGTGGACCCAAAGGATGCTTTCTGGTTCTCCTGCCCTTTTCTTTTTCCCTCCGAACTAGACAGCTGCTAACTTTATCAGCTCCTTATATGGCAGCGCCATTTTCTCACGCCTTTAATGGCTCTTTTGATCTGTCCTGTTCTTGCTTGGCTTTTGTTGACGTGAATGTGGTGTTCAAGCTGCAATGGGTTTATAACCTGCTCCCTCATTAATAAACGACCTGGCATTTTAATCCTCTCCGAATGCTGATAAGAAACGTCCAGGTTTAACCATGGGATTGGCCGAGATGCCCAGAGATAGCTGGGTTCCAGGCTACACCCAGCACGCAGGTGTGAGGAATTTCAGTTGCCTCAGCCCCTGCCCTTCACTATCCTGAAGGCTGAGGGCCACCAGACGATGGAGGGCAGCTCGAGTTCCCTCTTCCTTGGCTGTGTCCCTTTAGGAAAGGTTGCACGCAGGGATTATAGAATCACAGAATGGGTTGGGTTGGGTTGGAAGGGACCTCAAAGCCCATCCAGTCCCACCCCTGCCATGGGCAGGGACACCTCCCACTGGCTCAGGGGCTCCAAGCCCCATCCAACCTGGCCTGGAACCCCTTCAGGGATGGGGCAGCCACCACTGCTCTGGGCAACCTGGGCCAGGGCCTGCCCACCCTCACAGGAGAACATTTCTCCCTAAGATCTCATCTCAATCTCCCCTCTTGCAGCTCAAAACCATTCCCCTCGTCCTCTCCCTGCTCTCCCTGATCCAGAGCCCCTCCCCAGCTTTCCTGGAGCCCCCCTCAGCCCAGGAAGCAGCTCTAAGGTCTCCCAGAGCCTTCTCTTCTCCAGGCTGAACAACCCCAACTCTCTCAGCCTGTCCTCATACAGGAGGTGCTCCAGACCCTGGATCATCTCCATGGCCTCCTCTGGACTCGTTCCAGAAGATCCATCTTGTGGGCTGCATGTCCGTGTCTTGCCCCTGGCTGTCACTGGTGGCAGGGGACGCTCACAGAGCAGAGATGCTGTTGGAGAGCAGTCCTTGGTGAGGCCCCCTTGGCTTGTGGGGAGGGTCTGAGCTCTCTCCTGCCTGGCTTCTTTGAAACCTTCCAGCGAGTCGCAGGGACCCGGTTACAGTGGCATCGACCGAGTGTGGTTCCCTGTTGCAAGTGGGAACAGTTTCCCCCCAAAGCCTAGTAAACATATTGTGATAGTCCAGAGCTTCATTTGCGTCACCAGCTCCTTTTCCAGCTGGCATTTGTGTCTGGAGCTCTCAAAGCACTCATTTCAACCCCCTCCTCTGTCAGCAGTTGGTGGCTTTGTTGGCAATCCACAGGTGTCCCTCCCGGCTCGGCTGCCTGCAAGAGCACAGGGAAAAGGCATTGGATGCATGGTTTGGGTTTCTTCCTCTCCATACTGGGTGCCCACAGAGCCCATTAAAGCTCTCGACATGTTGCGAGTGCTCCTTGTGCTTCAAAGTCGAGCCCATTTCCATGGAGGAGCACACGGTGGAAGAGCTGGTGGAGCGCATTGGCAGCGACTTTTCCCACGCACGTGGCTCCATCACATTTCAAATAACGGATCCTTTGCATGCAAAGGGTCGTGGGGGTTCCAGTTAACCAGAGATCCCGGAGCGGACCAGCGTAACGCACTTCAGCCCTGGGGAAACTGAGGCAGGAGCTGGGCGAGCGTCAGTGCTGTGGGTGTATTGAGGGAAGAGAGGGCCCACCAGCCCACCTGGAGCTCTGCAGCCTTGGCCACTCAAGGTGGACTCGGTGGTGATACTGAGCGCCGCTCGCGCTGGTGGACACAGAAACATGTCGTTGGGAGGCTTTGGCTGAGGGACACCCAAACCATCTTCAGCGAAGGCTGCAGAGCACTGGTGGCCCTGGTGCACGCTCGGTTCTCTGGCAGCCACCAGCCTCAGCGCCTCGTGCGGGAATCACCCGGGCATGTCCTACTTTGGGCACTGAAATAGGGTCTTTTATCCATGTGGAAGCAGGTCCTGGTGTACAAGGAGGCCCTGCGCAGACATTTAGGTGGGAAAAGGAGGTCCTGGGGGGGACGTTTTGGGGCAAAAGGAGATCCTGGGGGGGATGTTTTTGGGGAAAAGGAGATCCTTGGGGAGAGGGGGTGTTTTTGGGGAAAAGGAGATCCTGGAAGGACGTTTTGGTGGAAAAAAGAGATCACGGAGGGGACTTTTTTTGGGGAAAAGGTGATCCTGGGAGGATGTTTTGGTGAAAAAGGAGATCTTGGGGGGATGTTTTGGTCGAAAAGGAGATCCTGGGGGGGCGTTTAGGTGGGAAAGGAGATCTTGGAGGGGACGTTTTGGTCGAAAAGGAGATCCTGGGGGGAAATATAGGCGGGAAATGGAGATACTGGGGGGCCGTTTTGTGGGAGAAGGCACACCCCCCCCCCCCCGCAGGGGGAGCAGAGGGCGGGGCGGGAAGCGCGGGGACTGCGCGTGCGCAGGGGCGCGAGGCGGGGGTGGGGGGTGGGTGGGAGAGCGGGGAGTGCGCCTGCGCGGGACGGGGGACTCGAGAGGGCGCGAGGCGGCGGGGGGAAGGGGTAGCACGGAGTGCGCGTGCGCTTGCGCAGGGCGGTGGGGGGGGTAGTAGGGACCGCGCGTGCGCAGCGCGACGGGTCTCGAGGCGGTGGGGCGGGGGGTCTTAGGGAGTACGCGTGCGCGGGGCGCGAGGCCGTGGGGGGGCGGTAGTAGGGACTACGCGTGCGCGGGGCGGCGGGGCGCGAGGCGGCGGAGGGGGGGCAGTATCGGTTGCGCGTGCGCAGGGCGCGAGGCGCGCGCGGCGGGGGGGGGGGGGCAGGGACCGCGCGTGCGCGGGGCGGCGGGTGCCGGGGGTGTCGGCGCGGCCGGTCGGGTGGAGCGCGGCCCCCCCCGGGGGATGGTGCGGGCCGGCGGCGCGGGGGGGGGCGGCGCGCGGCGCTGAGCGGCGGCGGCGGGGCCGGAGCCGGAGCGGCAGGGACAGCATGGTCCGAGAAACCAGGCACCTCTGGGTGGGCAACCTGCCCGAGAACGTGCGCGAGGAGAAGATCATCGAGCACTTCAAACGGTGAGCGCGCCGGGAACGCGGCCTTCGCCGGGGCACGGGGGGGTTCGCCTTTTGCTCTCCCGTGTCTCCTCCCCCCCGATTCTCGAAAACCGCGGGATTCCAGGGAAAAACCGCGCTGCCCTGTGGAGTTTCAGCGCTTTTCGCCGTTTCTCATATTTCCCTCCGCGCGGGTCTGGGGGATCCCGCAGCCCAGAATCGCAGGGAAAAACCGCGCTGCCTCCCGCCGCCGCCGCGCCTCAGTCCGTTCAGAGTTTTAGTGTTTTACTCCTTTTATTCTCCCGTTTTCTTGTGCTCCGCGAGGGTCCCCCCAGCCCCGGGGGAACCGCAGCTGCGATCCCGATTGCCCAAAATCAGAGGAATCTGGGGGAAAACCACACCGGAGCGCTGCCTCCCCGCCGCTGCGCCGTTCTCGCTACTCGGCGTTTGGAGTTTTATCCTTTTAACCGCCGTGTTTCCCTCCGTACCCGTTCCCTCCGTATCCCCCCATTCCCGAGGAACCGGAGCTGTGACCGTGATTCCCCGAAAACACTGAATCCGGGGGAAAAAAACACCCCGGCCCTGCTGCCTCCCCGCCGCTGCTTTGGTTTTATCGCTCATCGTTTGGAGTTTTAGCGGTTTTTTGCCTTTTATCCCCCGTTTTTCTTGCGTTCCCTTCCCCGGGGAACCGTAGCTGCGATCGTGACTCCTGAAAATCACAAGAATCCGGGGGAAAAAGCGCCCCGGCCGGGCTCCTCCGTGCATTGTTTGGGTGTTTTCCTCGCAGGGATCAATCCTGCTCCTAAGGAAGTGGTGGCTCTTCGCACGGTTGTGTGTTTTTTTTTCCCCTTTCCCTTCGTCTTTTCGTGCGAGGGGGAGGAGGAGGAGGCTGCTGCTCCCCCGCCGCCTCAGCGACACCTTTTTCCTCGGGAAATGCTCTCGCTCGAAGTTGATGCCGCGCTGGAAATGGGTTTTTTTTAGAGAAAACGAAGCCCAGCGTGGCTGCTCAGCTCACGGGTGGTTCACCTCCCCCTCAAAACAGAGATTGCGAAGCTTCCTTTAATCTTCCAGCGTTGGAAAAATATCGGAGCGTCCTTAATAATGAGTCACCATGGGAAAAATAGATGTGACAGTGGGGGGGGGCAGAAGGTCCCCACCACCTGGGCTGGGGGTTCGGGGGGCTCGTTCATCTCTCGGAGCTGCGGCAGCAGAGCCCGGGCTGGGCTGCACTCAGGAATTGCCCTGGTTTAATTCACCTTCTCTGTTTATTCCCATCAGGTTTAATTCACCTTCACTGTTTATTTCCCTCAGATTTAATTCACGGTCACCGTTTCTTTCCCTCGTATTTAATTCACCTTCACTGTTTCTTTCCCCCCTGGTTTGTTTGCTGTTTCCCCCTGCCTCCTCCCCGGTTTAATTCTCCTTCGCCGTTTCCTTCCCTCCTTGGCTTAATTCACCTTCGCTGTTTGTTTTTCCGCTCGCCAAGCCCGGAATCACTGCTCCATCCTTGGCTCTGTTTGGGGCTCCCTCTTGTCCCCCCATCCCGGTGTCGTGACCCAGTGCCGCAGGGAGGCAGGACCGGGGAGTTGTTTGTGTAATTCCAGGCATAGCTGGTTGAAGGAATAGGCACTCAGAAGTGGAAAATTGACATTCCTGGGTCTTATTTTGCCTTGTCCTCCTCCTTTTGTGAAATGTATTAAAGCAGGGAAAAAGTTGCTATGGTGCTGTTGCTTGGAGATGGATGGGAAAAAATGGCAGGCGTGGAATCGTTAATGACCTTTTTTCGGTTGTTTTTACCTTCCTGAGTTTTCATCAGAGGTTTGGGAAGGAGATTCCCCCCGTCACGCTGTGATCGCTGCCTGTTCCCCAGCCCCAGTCTTTACCCGGGATTGGCGTGTTTGGATGAGGCTGGTCCCACACCAGTAAACACGGCTCCGAAACACCCGTCTGTGGGTGCGAACGTGCGGCGGAAGGGACCGTCGTGGGTGTCGGTGGAGGGTTTGGGGCTGGGTTGTGTAGGTGCCGTAGGTGGACAATGGAGCGAGGTTTCCTTTGTATGCGGTGGGAGCCTGGGGGAAGGGACACGGGGATTGTGCAGCGTGGTGGCCGAATCCACGGGGAAAGCGGCTGCCTGGGCACTGAGGTGGGATGTGGAAAGCTCCCTCCACGGAAAGGAGAGTTTAGTTTGGAGAGAAAGTCTTTTCAGATGGAGCTGGGCTTGGTGAAACCCAGTTCCCACCCATCCCCCAGCCTGGAAGAGGGCGAAGAGTGAGTGGAGACGCTGAGCTGCGGCGTGGGGGAGAGACTGGGGAATATCCCTGCGGATCTCGGCTCCGAGGGCTGGGAATGCTGTCACCCCTCAATCTGCTGTGCTCCAAGCGTGTGTTTTTCCACTTGGGAAACGCTGCCATTTCCACATTAAAGCCGGTGTGCAAGCAATCCTGCCAGCACTGTCCCTGCTAGGGGCAAGTTTGGGGAACAACCATTTTGTTTTGAAGGAGCAGAAATGCCAGGAAGGCTCCGAAACTGTAAAATTAGGCAGCCGTGCTGGATACGAGGTGTCTCCCTCCCCCTCCGGTTAACTGATTACGTGGGAACCTCACTGGGGATTGCAGCTTCCGCAGAATTCTTCCAAGGGAGGAATTCAGAAACAGTAGGGTTTGTTTTTTTGCAGAAACGATAGGTTTTTTTGTGGAATGCTCCTGGTTGGTTTTGTTCAGGGTGAACTGAAATAACGCTTCCGAGTTCTCTCAGATTAGGGAATGCTGGATCTGGCTTCTGTGAGCACTGCTTTTTTTTTTTCTCTAAAAGCCCTTTTTTCAATCTATTGTCTTGATATTAAAGGGAGTTACAAAAGAATGGAGTTTGTGTTCATTTTCACAAGTTGCGTTTGTCCGAGCTCTCTGATTTGTACCCAGACCCTCCCAATTTAAAAACTTCTTCCTACTGTGCTGTATTTTCTTTCAACTGAGCAATTAAGGCATTCCCGGATATGAAAGTAGTCTGTACCAGGGTTGGAGATCGGCCGTTAAGATGGAATAAGCAGCGAATCCGTGTTAGGCTGTGGGAGAGGAGAGCTCAGCGCTCGGGGAAGCGGTGGTAGTGATCATTTGGGTTCACCTAATTAATGCTGTCTTGACTAGCAGAGAAAAAGTCATTCCCCATCATTGGAACAGATGCTCGGCAGCTTGCAGAACAAGGCGACTAAATATAGTAACAGTGTCCCCGGCGCAAGGGCTGGCCTGCCATGGGTTTTCTCCTCCTTGTGCTTTCTTCCAGTTAACGGGAAGAGCGTGGCTTTGTCCCTTTATTGGTGCTTTAAAGGGCAAGGGGGATAAAAGCCTCTTAATTATGAGCCGTGCGGCTTCGGTGTGCTGCCTCCTCTTTTGAGAGGAATTCAGACATTCAGAGAGGCAGCCAAGTCTGGGAGAAGGCCTGGTTTTCAGTAACCAAACATGTTCCTTTAAAATTCTTGGGAATAAATTGCAGATCGGAGCAGTTTCAGAGAAAATAAATAGTGGTTCAGGTTTCTGTTGGGAAAAGGTGTTTTTCTGGCTTCAGCGTGTTTTCTGGTTTGAGGAGATGTGCTGGGTACCTTCTGGAGAAGAGGTCTGTGTTTGAACACAGCTCTGAGGAACCGCTCTGTGAAGAACCGGCAATGTTTTCAATAACTTGTAGAAAGTATTCAGTCAGTTCACAAGCAAATGTTTTGTCTTGATGGCTGCGAGTACAAAATCCCCGTGGGCTCTGCTCGGCGCAGCATCGCCGTGGAGTGCAGTGGGGTGGAGGCGTTCGGGTGGGCTCTAGGGTAGATCGTGCGTGGGCAGAGCGGGGAGGGGTGCAGAGGCCCTCCGTGCCTGCTCAGGGTGACAGCTGCTAGGACAGCATCGCTCCGGAGCATGTTCCCATGTCTGGCACCGGCAGGTCTTGCAGGGCCTTTCCACGGAAACAGGCTTGAGTCGGAAGTAGCAGTGCTCTGGTTCTTGTAGTAAAGTGTGTTCCCAAGCTTTTATTGCTCATGATCAAGTAATAGCGCTTAGATATCGCGTGGGATGTAAACGCACGAGTGGCTGTACTGAATCAGAGAGATCTCTGTCCAGATGTGTGTTTATTTTGGGAAAATACAGAAGTGAGGCAACAGGATGAACTAGTCCTGTTGCCTTCCTCAATTCACATCACTTTTAAGTCTCAGTATTTCCACAGATGAGGTCCTGGCCTTTTTAGTTCAGAGGCTTTGAAGGGAGGGAGAACATAATATTCATGCCCATGCTTTGCCGAAGTGATATCTGGAACATTGGGCAGTGTCTAAGTTGTTTGTGCTGCGTTTTACGCATCTCCAGTGAGGTAATTTTAGTTCATAGAATCATAGATGGTGGGAGAACATGTGGTTGGGAGATTAGGGCAAGGGGATTAAATTAGCTGCCCAGAATCAGAAGGGAAGGAAAGGTGTGTGAAGCATGAGACAAGTCCTGCTTGAGTCTAGGTTGGCCCTAGTGAAAGTTGGCCTTGCGGTGGAGTAGGTTCATCAGACTTGTGGCTCACTCAGGGGTTGGTGCTGCTTCTGGGGGTGGCTTGGTCTTTGCTTTTGGTTGGATTGCCTTTAATAATTCTGTTCCTAATGCTGGCTCACCAAGCACCATAAGGCAGCCCAGGCATCGCCCCTGTGCTGTGCAGCGGGTGTTAACGGGGCAGCTTTGTCTGCAGCTGCCTACTTCACTGTGCGGGTGGGGAGGCCCTGGCCCAGAGCAGTGGTGGCTGCCCCATCCCTGGAGGGGTTTCAGGCCAGGTTGGATGGAGCTTGGAGCCCCTGAGCCAGTAAGAGGTGTTCCTGCCCATGGCAGGGGTTGGGACTGGATGGGCTTTGTGGTTCCTTCTAACCCAAACCATTCTGTGATTCTTCTCCCAAGACTGAGTCACACTGAGGATGGCTCCTCAGCAGTTTAACACTCATGAATGCTCCAGCTGCTCCAGACTCTGCTCCTTGCACATTTGCGGTGGCAGCTTGTTGACTCCGTGCTGGCCGAGGAAATGCCTGTGTAATTATTTCAAAGAAACTTAATGAAAAGCCACAAAGAGTGTGGATTTGGACTAAACTGCTGTGAGGTGGTTTTATACGCTGAGCCGCATTAGAAAGATAAGTTGGTGTCACTGGGTTATGGAACTGTCATCTGCTGAGCCTTTCTGATGGTGTTTCTTCTCTGAAGTTTCTTCGAAGGTCCTGGCCGTGTGTGTTTGTGATTTGATGGGAGCAGCTTCTGTTGTTGTTGAGCCACTCCAAAGTGACGTTGCCTTCTGGTATTTCTTGTCCTTGCCCTGAATCCCTTTGGTACAATGGCAAAGTAATCGTAGCGCCCTGTCTTGCAGTCTGCACAGAAGCAGACTCGCATGTTGAGAACTTCCTAGTCCTTGCGAGGCTTACGCAGACATTAAATCTATTCATCAAGTTAGAACAGCGGATGAGAAAAGGATTGAATTTGTTTTGATAGCCTCATTGAGTGCTTTTTTGCCCTCCTTGATTTTCCTAGGGCAGAAAGTCATGGCACGCTCTGCAGCGAATGACCTTATTGCCATCTTAAGGTGTGTCCAAAATTAGGTCCTTGTTTTCGCTGAGGGTGAGAGGTGCTAGCTGGCTTTTCATCCTTTTTAGGGACATAATTACCCAAATGAGGAGAGGGCAGGTGGCAGATGTAGGACAAATTGTAAGTCAGGATGGACCTAGGGCTCCTTGGGAGCCTGGTTTTCAAGAGCTGATGTTGCAACTGCAGGCTGTCTTGCTGGTGCAGTGGTTTCACACTGTTGTCGTGTTGTGGAAAAGAGGAGGAGAAGCCTTCGGTATGTGGAGAAGCAGCTGAGAAATAACAAATATCAAACCAAAGTCGTCTTGAAGGTGTTAGGGAAGGGGTAGAACCGAGTGTCCACCTCTCAGCTGGTTTTGAGACTGCTAGAGGTTTCGGGAGAGGTGCTGGCAAAGAGGGTGTAAGCAGGGTGGATGTGTTCCGGTTTTGGTAGCTACCAAAAATAAGCGCTTGTGAGACGTTTTTGATTGTGTTTTTTTTACTAGGTTCAGTGAATTTGCTGAGGTCTGAGAATGCCCCAAAACCGAAGATGGCAAGGGCAAACATTCCTTAACAATGAGCTGAGGAATAAACTAGAAAATACGATTACTCTCCATAATAAGATTGTGAGTTTAGCTGCATCTTCGGCATGCTGAGTTAGATACCTTGTGGGAGGATGATGAGCCTGAAGATGGACATTCATGGTGTACAATCTGCCTCACGGCTCACCTTTGCTGAGCCTGTGGTGGTGTGAGGACTGAAGACTTAAGGAAAATCAGACAAAAGCTGCTTTTTTCTGTTACCCGAGCTAACAAGTCAGTGGTGTTTTCCACCCGGTGAACTTAGGCGCTGGGGTTTCTCCTTTCTTTTTGCCTGGTAAGAGCGGCAGCTCTGGTCTCCTCATCTGAGAGACGTTTCCACTGCTGTTCTGCAGGAATACGTTAAGATGTGATGAAGGCTTCTGTACGGTGACTAAAACACAGCAACCACCGTGGTTTCTGCATTTCCATAGTTATTGTTTAACCTGCTAACACTGCGTAATCATCCCGTGTGATCTGTAGAATCCTGCATGTGGAGATAACGTCCTTTAATAACAGAACAAATGTCGTTACAGGCTTCTCATAAGTATGCTGGGCTATATTCCAGGGCCTGCTGCAGCCTGATCTGCCAGCAGGGTGGATTGGACATGCAGGCGGTGTCTCTGAATTCTGTTGAAGCAACCTCCTTCCCCAGACAGGTTTTTTGGAGGCGTATCCCATAGTGTTGCGTGTGCCTGGCTCTGTGCTGTACTTTGTATATTCCTGCCTTGTCCGAGGTCCAAATGTTCATGGTGACTTGGGTGACACCATGACAGAAGTCGGATGTGAAAGGCCCATCAATTTTCCGCTCAGACAGACTAATCATGGGAGAAGAGCAGCAGGCTCTTAATGACTGGTTTCTGTTTAAAGACTCAGGCATCTTTTAAGAACAAAAGGGAGCTTTTTTTTTCTTCCTTTCTCTTCTTTTTAATTAAGCTCAGCAACTTAAAATTGAAAGCACTTTTTTTTTGAACACACTCATATCTGAAGCACAAGCTTCCAAATGTGATGAGAATGCCCTGAATGTGCCCTCATCTCAGCCTGGAAAAGCCAGATGAGTCTCAAAGGACTGTGAGTAGATGGTGTGCCCCGCTGCCTGCTGGATGCCCATTGTGCACTCTGCAGATGGAGACTGTGCTAACCTGAGTGTGTGTTCCTCTTGGACATCCCTTTGCCCAAACAGGAGAGCTTGCTTGTCTTTTGTTAGTCCTGATTTGGTAGGAAATTCCAGCAGTGTTCAATCCACGTTGTTGTCATGAAGGCAATGAGGTAACAAGTCTGATTGGGTTTGAAATGATCTTTTAGCTCAAAAAAAGCTCAGCTTGCAAGTTATTTTTTTCAGCAACTGTGAATCGCCTTCAGTTCTTCTCCAGGTACAAACCCGAGCCAGTTGTGTTTTCTGTCCGTGCAATTCGTCAACAGTAACTGAATATCCCTGTCACAGATTTCCCCAACTACGGTGGACGCGTCTTCCGCGAGCTGCTCGCTGCTTCCGCACAGCACAAAGCACCGAGTGGTGGTCCATCTGCTCCGGCCGCTGGTGTGAATGCCTCCCGTCCTCACCAACAGTCAGCACTGCCAAAAGCGCACAGAGGCTTATTTAGTGTTCCCTCTTTCGGCTCCCTGGCAGCTGCAGGTGACCGGTAACTGTCAACAGGGCAAAATAAGAAAAATAAATTGCCAAGTTGTGTGTTTAAAGCAGTTGTCTTTGGAGGACAAGAGCCTTCCGGCCTCATTAGCATCCTGACTGTGTGGAGAATAAAGGCTCAGGATGGATAAGTATCTCCCTTGTAAACGTAATCAACATCTGATTTGATTTCGGGGATCTGTGCTTGTGCGTGTGAGACGGCTCTGGGAAAGGCAGCTGGATGCGCATCTGGGGCACTAGTGATCCACGCAGAACCCTCGTTGTCATCGTAGCCCAAGCGAACATTTGGTCTTTTCTTCACTTCAAACCAACTTCTTGGAAGTATCTGTGGCAGGGAAGCTGTGCTATATTTGAAAAATAACCGCGGTGTTGGCGGTGATGTTGTAGATGATCCACTGGTTGCAGTATGGCAAGATACGCCATGCTTTGTCCTCAGTGCTGCTCAGGAAGGCTCAGAGCGGTGGTCCATCCGTTCTCCTGACGGCTCATGCTCTTGCCTAGCTACTGTCAGACTGATTCTGGAAAACAAGCATTTAAAAGTGAAGCTGCTCACCAAAATGGCATAGAACTAGAAAGCAGCCATCCTCGTGGTTCCAGCGATGTTCCCAGCTGTGTGGTAGGGTGGTGTGTCTGCTGTCCCCCCACACCGCAGGAGAGCCCTGTAGGTCTGGTGGTGACCATGCGCTTCGAGGTCAGGCTCTGCCAAGTGCCTGCAAATAGCAAGGCCCCGGCTCGGTCAGCTGGCAGATCTGTGGTGAGGAACGTCGCCACCACTGCCTTGACGTTCACGCCAGCCTGTTTTCAGCTCGACTTAGCAAAACCTCGATTCTGAGTGGCATCAAAAGAAAATCCATTAAACTGACTGGCTGAGGAGCTCAGCTGTGGGAAGCTCTCCTCTCTGGCCCATAGAGAAGCACCCGGAGTGCAGGCAGTCGCTGCGCAGAACTCCGAGTGCATGCCTGGCTCTCACTGGGTGCTCGGCAGAGGGGAATGTTGGTTTCCTTGGGCTGAGACCTGGCTCGTGCCAGGTGCTGCGCTGCCAGCTGGGTTAGTCACGACAACAAGCACTTTCTCCAAGGTGATGGCAGTGGTGAGTCAGGAACCAAAGAAACAACATCAGCAGGTCTGTGTTTGGGTGACTGGCCAGCTTAAACACTGGGCGTCACGGAGCAGCCTGGGTTGGCCGGGAACCGACTTTTTTCCTGCTTGGTTTCAAGATCATCCCCTTTGAGGAGTAGGTGAGGTTTTGGGGCTGTGACTTGGATGAGTATGTTGATTCGGAATGAATTTCAAGCTGTCCAGCCTGTTGGCTGAATTGCAGCCGGTCAGTCCTTCTAACTGAGCTGTGGCTCAAGAGGGAAAAGCCATCCTGTCACTTGGAGTGGTTGAAGAGGTGGATAAACTTCATTTTCCTCTTAAGCACCATCTGGGAACTGTACAAAACTTTGGAGAAGAGATTATAAAGTTTGCGTTTGACTGGAAACGCCAAGTTGACTGGAAACTGGAGCGCCAAGAAGCCTTGAGATGACACGTATTTACTAGGCTCTGCAGCATGGCAAGGAGACCATCCTGTTCTGATGCTGCATGTTCCTCCATCTGCTGCCGGATACATGGAAAGCAGAGTTCAGGGAAGCAGAACTCGTATGGGGAATTACCCTTTCATATAAGAATGCAAAACCTGATTAATCACGAGATTCCCCTGCAGTTGTGATGCAGTGCATTGTTGCAGTCGAATCCAAGCGAATCCTAAAATCAGCCACACTAAAGAAGGGGCTCGAGCAGTTCCTTTGCAGAGAACTTTTCACCACTGGTACTTTTGAAGCAAACCTGCCAATGATCCTTCAGCTGGAAGGAAAAATGCCCTGGAGATGGAACCGAGCGGCTCTGTGTCTAGCGTGTAGTAACGTGATGCCGCACATCTGCGTAGGCTGGAGGGTACAGAATCACAGCGCCTTGTGCTTGACACAACACAGCCGAGCAGGCAGAGTTTCTACCGCCTGTTGTAAGATTTCTGAGCTTCTGCTAACAGTTGTGCTTATTCTCGTTTGCTTGCAGAGCAAGGCTGATGTGATCTTGCTGTGTGTATAGATCTTCCCTAATAAATTTTGAGCCCATTAGCCGTTTTCGGCTGTGCTTCCTCGTGACAGGGCACTCGCAGTCTCGGAGACACGACGTTCCTTTGAGTTTTGTGAAAACAAGCAGTTTTAATAGAGGAGAGAGACCTGATTAGCGGCCCCATGGAGAGAAAAGCTGCAGTGAGAGTGCAGCCCTTATTAGACATTAAAGAATCCACATGGGAGAGAGGTGTTCCTGACCGTGGGAAAAGCTGCAGTGGGAACTGGCAGTTATTGGACGCTGGAGAATTCGACCTCGAGACATGCATCCATGAGAAATGAGTCTTCATTATTTCTGCTCACAAAGCTGCTTTGATTTTTTTTTAAATAAGGTATATACCAATAAAGCTCTGTTATGGATCCTTGCTGGCTTCTCCTTAATTGTGCAGAGGTGGCAGCTGGGAAAAGTTCCTTACCAACAGAGCTTCTGCCTCGTTTCTGGCTGGCTGAGGTGGCCCTGTGGAAAGGGAGCTTGTATTGCTCAGCTCTAAGATAGAAATTCTGTGCGAGGCCCTTGGTTCCAGCCGGGCCGGGATCTGCCTGCGGCCAGCTGGATGCATCGCCGGGCTCGCTGTGCGCTGCAGGTAGTGGAACTGCTGATTCAAGCAAAGATGGTAAATGCAGCCCGACTGGGTGTTGCTGAGGATAAGCTGGGGCTGCTTTTTTAATCCATAGGGCTCTGTGTCTCCTCCCGGCATCCAGAGCCTGGATTCATCTCCCCTCTGTCATCCTCGCCACGCTGAGTTGTTGCTGGGACTCTGAGCGCTGTTTCTCTCTGTGCGGGTGTCGCAGTGGAGCTGATCCGCATCTCAAGGAGCGGTTGTATCTGTAGGCAGGTTTCACATGATGTGTATGTGCTGGAACAGCTTTTCTGTGGCTAAATGGTCATGGAGGTGGCAGAAAAATCTCCTGGTATGTCAACTGTTGAAAGAAATCAGCTACCAACAGTGGCAGCTGTGAATAAGCAGTTTGAAATACTCTATTTGTTCCCTCTCTGGGGCTACGTAATAATTTGATCTGTATATTAATGCCTCAGCAGTACCCGAACAGCGACTTTGCAATAAAGACATAAATAAAATTAGCAATCGCTCTTACTTTGTGTCTTAAAATGGAGCGTTCAGCTGGGCTGGAAAGCAAGAGGCGAGTGCTTATTTCATCACGGAGTTATCTGCTGGTCTATCTGATCTGCCGGGCTGTTCAATACCAGCCTATCGCAAGCATCGGCAAATGTGCCTGTGCTAGCTTTTTTATTTCCTACTTTGTCATCTCGCGGGGAGGGATTACGAGGGTGGACAAAGCCCTGGCTTTTGGTGCGTGGCAGGACCATGTGCTGTGTCCCATAAACAAAACCCCCGTTTGTGGCCGGGGCTGGGAGATTTCCTATTGGATGCTGAAGGAAGCTGGTCTGTGTTGGAGTCACTTGGGTGGTGGGGCAGGAGGGGAGGGCAAGGAGCAGCGTGTTGAGGTTTCACCCCACTCGTGTAAGTGCTCTGAGCAAGCTCTGCAGCTGGCTCGATGGTTTCTGCCCCTCAATTGTGAGGTTTCCCTCAAGATCCTCATGGCTAGGAGGAAGGCTGCAGGGAGTTCCCTGAAGAACGCTGGTTTTCTCCCTCCCCCCCCCCAAGAGGTCGCAGAGCCAATAAACATTGCTCTGAACAGGTTTTAAAGCGTCTCAGATTGCAATCTGGAAAATTAGGGGAGCGTGGTAATTAGGGCATGTTTCTGAATCACTGCTCTCACAAGATCTGCTCTCAGCATGGCTTGAGAACCAGTGCTCTGTGTGATACGGTGGGCTTGGATTTTGCCAGGCTTTGGGAAGGTAAAGGTTCTCCAAGCCTTACGTAGTGTGGATTTACAGCTCGCTGACGAGCTTTGCTACTCCTCATCATCCGAAACGCTATCCTGGCCACTCTTATTGTTATAGGAACAGCAGTTTTGTGCCGAGAGAGGTAGAACGAGAGAGGCATTTAATGTGTTTTATTTTCATCTGTCTTCAATGCAGTGTAGCAGCTGGGCATCAGGAGAGCCAACACCATACATTGAATCTCCTCTAGAGGCTGCTGGACCTGCTCCATACGTTGCTGTCAGCCTTTGTGCCGGTGCCCTCGTCCTTGCTGTTTCTTCAGGAATTGAGAAGGGTGGGGGAATTAGAGCAGTGCTACAAATCCGTGCTGATGGGCCCTCCAGGGTCTGTGTATTAGATAAATATCCACCATGTTTTCCCCATTAACCCAAATTGCCGGTTTTCTGTTTGGGGTTATAACTGCAGCGTGGTTGTGTGAGGGATTCCGGGTGTCCTGGGTGTGTAGAGCGGGGTCTGGTGCCCTTGGGAGTGCAGGCTGCTGCCCTGGCCGCCTTTGGATCCCGCCCTCAGCACCTCGCCATCGCAGCGAGGTGTTTGTAGTAAACAGTAAACGCTGCTGTCGGTCTCCCTGCAGTGCAGCCGCCGGCGCAGACAGCGGCCCCGTGTGCGCAGCCATATTTGTCGTTCAGCATTCGAGCGATCCCTGGCCGATTCCCCGGGGTGCTGTGGCAGTCCAGCTAAGGCGAGCAGCTGTGCTTCTCGGGTGGCGGCTCCCGCACTGGTTACAGGGGATTTTAGGTGTATTTTGCAGGACTCTAGATTCTGCTTGTTGTTTCAATCAAGATACATTTGAGTTCAGTTGCAGTGCGTTCCTCCCAGCCCTGCGCACCTCTCCCTACGCTCTGTATGCAGGTTTTTCAAACACCAGTTACTGAACTTACCAGAGCTCAGACCCAGCAATGCTGTCTGTGCATTTTCAGTACCTTTTGTTTAGATTCCGTTGGTTTTGGGTGTCTGTAGGCTCTCAAATCTTCCTTCCCTGCTGGGCATGTGATGAGATTGCCAGGTTTTGAGCTGATGCTTTGCATTACTGGAAGCAGAGTGCAGTTCCCAGGAGCGATGCTGCTCGTGTCTGATGGTGGTGAAAAACTGCCTGGTTTCACTCTTGATGTGAAATTCCCTTTCTGAAAAATAAATAAAGAAATAGATCAGAACTATGCAAATATTTTTTTGTGTCTAGTACAGTGTGTCTGTGAATACAAAGAGTGGAACATACCTGAAAGGAGCCCAACAAGAAAGCTGGAGAGGGACTTTTTACAAGGGCCTGCAGTGATAGAACGAGGGGGTGGCCTGAAGTTTGAAAGGGGAAGATTTAGGTTGAGACACTAGGAAGAAATGTGGCTGCCCTGTCCTTGGAGGGGTTCCAGGCCAGGTTGGATGGGGCTTGGAGACGCTGATCCAGTGGGAGGTGTCCCTGCCCATGGCAGGGGGTGGGACTGGATGGGCTTTGAGGTCCCTTCCAACCCAAACCATTCCATGACTCTGAACACCGTGCGTAATATCCTTAGGCCAAGTGTGTTGTAAGTGTGTAGTATTCTGTGCTGTATTTTATTTACGCAGTGCTGCTGTTGTGCTCAGTTACAGCCGTGTTCCTCATGAATGCCTGTGGAAGGGCTCAGGCCCCACTGCGTTCCTGGCTGAGGAGCTACAGTGATGACTGCTGAACACCGCTTTGAATGTGGTACATGAGAGGGGCACAGCTGGTATCGTGGGCTGGTGCCTATCTCCGAGCAGGATTTCTCTGGGGTAGCTGTCCCTGTGGCAGTGTGTCCTGCTGCAGCACCCTGGGGTTTGCTGCTCTTCCAGCCTGGTGTTCTGGGTGCAACATGGATGGGAAATGGATGTGCGTATCCTTGCAGTGCACCAGTGTCTCAGGTCGTGGAAGGAATGTCCATGGTGGCAGGAGAGCCCAGACCGGATGCTGAGGGAGTTAACAGAGTCAGCAGCCTGGCTAAAAGCCGTGGAGCCAGCGATGGCCATCGAACAGAGTCAGCAGCCTGGCTAAAAGCCGTGGAGCCAGCGATGGCCATCGCCTTTGTGGTAGCTTTGTCTTTTCATGCCTGCGTTTCCCCGTGCCTGGAGCTCTGCAGAGGGAGGCAGGGCTGGGGCAGTTATGGATTGGGAGAAGCATGGCAGACAGCTGGAGAAGTATTATTCCAGGTCACATTATTTTGTTATGAAATAACAGCAGAGGCCGAGGAATGCGATTGGCCAGGAAAGCCTCCCGCTGCGCGAGCGTTTTACTGAATAATGCAGGCTGGGGCTCGTCTGGGTTATATAATAATCTGGGAGGAAGGAGCCTGAGCGCGGCACGGAAAAATCATCCCTGCTTTTCAATTGCTAAAGATAGCTGGCTTTAGTCAAAGTGAATCTGAGCGAATCCAAAACATTCACATGTCCTGCTGCATCGGGACGTCTTCTCAAATCACATTCCTAATGAGCAGTGCAGGAACGAGCTGAGGAACTGATGCCGTTGTTTTTGATCTCGCAGCGTGCCCAGCCATTAGCTGTATCTGCAGCATGGCATGGGGCCGGCATCGGCATAAACACGTGGCCGAGTTCTTGTAGACAGGGGTCCAGCTGACCCGCAGGATTTGGCCCTGATGAAAATGGTTGGGTATAAAAGGTCTCAGCAAGCTCCGGGGAGCTCAGCGAGAGGAACAGGGAGGGAATATGTGAAGTGGGATTCGTCTTGAACTAAAAGCAAATCTCCCTGATTTCAACTTGCCTTTTCCTATTGTGTATAGATCATCCTGTAAAGACCCCAACTGGTCTATAAAATATCCAGCTACCTGGTATCATTGGCTTGCGCAGTGTTTGCTGGCTGCCTTTGTCCAGTCCATCCATTGTTTAAATGATTTTGCTGGGGAATAGAAGACTGTGCAGGAAGACGAGTGTTTGCAGTAAAGATCTGAGATGAAGCGGTTCATTAGAGGTGGGAAGGCGAAGGTCCCTGTGGGGGCTGGGACAGCTCGCCCTGGGGAGGAGGGCCCCACCTGGCCCGGGGTTGGAGCAGGCTGTTTCCCAACCCAGCCATGCTGTCTGCTGCGGCCAGCGGGAATGCCGAGGAGGAGGGAGGGCTGGAGAGCCAGGGGAGCATGCCGAGCAGCCATGCCACGAGCCTAGACGTTTCAGCTGCTTGATTAGAGAAGTGCTTTGATCTACAGCGAATAAACCGATAATGCCGAAATTATGAATTCCTTTCCTTTGTCTGAAAAGCTGGATTAGCCTAGCTTGCTTTGAGCAGTGATTACCGAGCAACTTTTTTGTTTGGAAAGGGCGCTGGATCTGCGTTTCCAGCTGGGGGCTGCGATCGGGCTGTGCTGGTGGAGGGGCTCGGTGACAGAACCACTCTTGTACATCCTCGCCGTGTTTGCCTCCAGCTGAGCTGTACACCCCTCCGAAAATGCAGCCTCGTCCGCCTTGGCTGCGGTGTGTAGCCAGTGGTTAATCCACAAGGGTTGCAGGCGAGAAGAGGCACTCATAAGCCTTGTTTTCATGTGGGTCTGTGGCGCTGAGTGAACGAGCCTCTTTGTTTTCTGTTGGGTCTGCCAGCAATTGCGAAACGTGGCCTTGTTGGAACAGGCTGACGCACAGGTATAAAGATAGGAGGAAGGGTTGAGAGGAGCCACTCTGTGGATGCTACCAAAGGTCGTGGTGATGCCTCCTCTTGGCTTTTGTCCCCCCTCTTCCCAGCCCTCGGGATCCGGACAAAGGTTGCTCCTCGGATTGCGTTCGCCTCCATCTTGCCCTAACTTGCGATCCGGGTAATGAAACACAGCGTTATTGCTGCCTCTCCTCCCCCAGCCCTCCAGAAAGGATTGTTTGTTCTTGTCATGCCTCGTTCTGCTGCAGTAAACCCTGGTGATGCAGCACTGCAGAGCTCTCCTCCTCTCCCCGCGATGCGGTCCTCCTCCCGGCAGCATCTGCCAAGACGGGAGCAGCTCGGAGAGGCGCCAACGGGTGGGGCCGGGTCGGATCTCCAGACAGATTAATCTTCGCTGTGGGGGACCGGAGGATGTGTGTAATCACAGGACGGCGGTGGGGCAAGGAGAATGCAACCCTTCCTCTCTCGGCAGCTGTCCTTGAATACTCAGGGCGCTCTCCTCCTTGGTTGGCTTTCATCCCCCCCTGCTCCCTTTCTCCTCCCCCTGCCTCCCTCGCTTTCAGCAAAGGCGATTGTCACAGATTATCTGCGGCGCTTGTCCGGGGACGGTGCAGGACACCAGAGCGCGGCATACGTTGATGTAGCTGGATAACGGATGGATTAAAAGTGCTGTCACCCAGCGGGATGATTCAGGACCGGGGCCGCAGTGGAATGAGCAGGACCTTCCCCCAACCATCCCAGATGTAGGAACATAAATAAAGTAAATAATTTTTTAAATTAATAGCAACCAAAGCACACTTTTCCCAGTACAAAAATCAAGAGTTGCGTGTTTGCTTGGGTGGTTTTGTTGGTACCTGAGGAGCATTTTACATCGATGCTCTGTATCCTCTGCACTTTCTGGGCAGCCTTAGCTCGAATGTTTGAATATTTAAACACATTCCTGGGTCTTCTGCAGCAAAAGAAAAATAATTGAGGTCTGTGGGTGCGTTATAAAATCACGTGTGTGTTAGGATTTCAGAATAAGGGGATGAAAGAACTGACAGACTGGTGAGCAGGAAGCCTGTCGGAGCCCATTCTGGTGTCCCCGTCAGGCACCGCTTCATGCAAAGCAGTCTGGGGCTGCAGTCGGAGGGCAGCTCAGATCCAGGGGCTTGGGAGTAGTGCTAGGATACTTTTTCCCCCCTGCCCCCAAAGCCCATAGGGAAGCCTGGGCTTGTGTTGGCAGAGTGAGCAGTGCGCTGAAGGGACGGATGTGTTCTGAGCAGGCCCTGCTGTGACCACATCACTCGGAGCCCGTGGGTGTGGGGGTCGCAGCATGGTCCGATTCCATCTCGCTTCTGTTGGTTGTAGAGGCCGGGCTCTGAAACGCCCGGGAAAGGCTGATGCTGACTGGGGTACCTGATGGCTTTTCTTGTTTTTCATTCATGGCATGAGCATTTTTTGAAATAGGCCCTTTCCTGTTTTCCTTCCCCCCTTTTCCTCTCCTGTTTCTTCTCTCTTTACATGTGCCACATCCAATTAGGATGTTTTTTTCCTCACATTTTTTTAACACATCCTCTACTTTTCTGGTCTTTCTCAATCTTGCCTGAAGGCGAGAGAACCTTTTCCAGCCTTGAGAGAGTGCAGACTGTGAGAAACGTCTCTCCTGCAGTACCAGTCGCCATTATTTGCTACTTGCAGCTTTTAATTAGAATAAAAAGGAACCAGTGCGTTGGTTTGGTGTAGGAGGTGAGGGAGCTCCTGAGAATGAACGTCACCGTGCTGTACCCCGAGAACAACAGCAGCACGCTCTGCTCCAGAGAGCTCGGAGGCAGGAACACCCATCAGCAACGTTGCCTTTCTAGGCCTCGCTTCTGCTGACCTGAAGGATGTGCCACATACGGGGAGAAAAAGCAGAGGAAAATGGGCTCTAAATCCCACCTGGATTGCGTATAGACTACAGTGGGTGAGGTTGGGGTGAGGAGCCAGCAGTCAGCGAGGCAGGTTCTCAAATCGTATTCGGGGCTTAGGTGATGAGATGGTGAGGTGTGTGGAAAGGCACGCACAGGGCAGAGCCAGGCGCGGGTTCCGACAGCAAGTGCTCCTCAGGCGGGTGGTGGAACTGGCTTTTCCCCATGTTCATGGCTGAAAACAGCTTTTCCTGGTAGGGTCCACTTACGTCTATGCAGCCTTGTGCTGCCTTCCTGAAGAGAAAATGGCTTTGGCAATAATTCTGGATAAAGTTTACAAACATTTATTGATTTGTTTTTTATTCCTGGGTCTGTTTCCCCTGTCAGTATGTTCACAAGCCTGGGTTTTGCCTCTCCCTGCCATGGGCTAAGACTGTGGTTAAAGCCCTTGCCTGTTCTGCTCAGCGTCTCCTGGCTGAGGGAAACGAGCAACCACACCGGGACCTGCAGCTCTCGCTGCTTCAAAATGTTGCTGTGTTCACACTTCCCATTTTATCCTTTCTTGTTCTGCGTTGATGGCAGTTATCAGAAGACATTAGATTGTGTTTTCTGTGTGCACACACGTCTGTGTTCATTTTTCACGCAGACATTTGTTCATCCCCAAGCACCTGCATCGCAGTCACTGGCAGGCGTTGAGCAGCGTGGAGTCCCGCTCCCTCGGCTTCCCTGGCATGCGGCTTCATCTGCGGGAGGGACGGAAAGTTGGGCCAGAATTGCCCTGGGCCGGGGGTGCCAGAGGCAGTTGCGCTTCCGGAGTGTCCTGCGTGGCCGCTGGGATGAGGTGGGAGGGAGATCAGGAATAGGGATCGGAGCGAAGGCTCAAATACCGACCAGAGCAGTGAATTGCTGTGTCAAGGTCATTATTTTCCTAAGAAGATTGTCAGAATGTCTTCTATTTTCACTTGTTGTGACATGGTTTTGTTTTAATTGTGTCTTGCTCGTCAGATTAAAGGCCGCTCTAATTGCAAACGCCTCTCTCTGCCTTCAGCTGCTCTGCTCTGCTCTCGCAGAAAGGGTGGCCTCGTGACGGGCTGCCCGAGAGAGAGGAGTTTTCAATATCGTGATGGAACACTGAAATGGCTTTCCCCCTCTACAAATGGCTTTTTGAAAGCGCGTCTTCCAGCCTCTGCCGTGCTTTGAGATCGATTTTCCTGCCGTGTGGGAGGGGTGAAGGGTTTGAGGCTGCTGTTGAGTTTGCGGGGGGCGATGAGGCCTGTTCCTGCCAGCACTAATAATGCGCTCTGCTCTGCTTCTCTTCCAGATATGGACGTGTCGAAAGCGTCAAAATCCTCCCTAAGAGGGGGTCAGAAGGCGGAGTGGCAGCGTTTGTGGATTTTGTGGACATCAAAAGTGCGCAGAAGGCACACAACTCTGTCAACAAAATGGGCGATAGAGACCTACGGACGGATTATAATGAACCAGGAACCATTCCCAGTGCTGCTCGGGGATTGGATGATACAGTTTCCATAGCATCTCGTAGTAGAGAGGTTTCTGGGTTCAGAGGAGGTGGCGGGGGGCCCACTTACGGCCCCCCCCCATCGCTTCATGCACGGGAAGGACGTTATGAGCGGAGACTCGATGGGTAAGTTCCAAGGTTTCTCTAGGCAGGTATTTTGTATTTGATGTGGTGAGAAACACAAACTCGTATCTAGGGCCCCCAGATGGATTTAAAATTTTGGGAATTATCTATGTTTCCTATTTTGGGTTGGAAACGGAAGTGATTTCTATCCCAGTGGCTGGTACCGTGTGGATCCATAGAGGATGTTTTCCGCAGCTGGTTGGATATCTACACTTGAAATAAGGTGGTTTTAAGATGGAAGATTTCCTTTGGCCAGCATCGATATTGGAGTTACTCTTTTCTAGACGTAACGATTCCATTTCTTGGATAATATTAAGGCCTTGCTCGGATGTATCCCTGCTGCCAGATGGAGCTATCTTACTCTACAACATGTGGTGAAGTTCTCTGTGGAGTATCTTCGGATTACTAGAACCTAAAATTCGGTGACAGCTTGATGCCTAGCTCTCAGTTCTCACTGTACCCAGTTGGTATGTTAATTGGATTGTCACCACAAAATTCCTAGTAGACTTTAACGATGCAGCCCCTTGGATTCTACCGACACCACTTTAGCCATGGAAATAACGCTTGGATGGAGAAGACCGAAGGCAGCTTGTGATGTTTCCATTTTGGATCTACATCATTTCCAAGTTATTGGGATTATTCTTGCTGATGGTGTTGGCAAAAAGAGCTGATGGACATTACTAAATTTTGGAGATTATAGTGTTTTTTAATGCTGGGATAAGAACTACAGCCTTGAGTTGGATGGTATACAGCCGAGACACCAGTAGCCATGGGGAGTGGATTACTATCTAGTCTGGTACACAGCTCTTTGCTGCTGCGCATTAAACACGTTAGCTCTAAGGACGTGGCGTGCTCTGGATACACGAGTGGGAAGTGACTGGGCTGGATGGTTACAAAGGCGGCCGGAGGAGGCCTGCTGGCCAGCCGCGATGGCGCCCGCGCGCGTCAGGCCTTCTGCTACCAGCTGCTCCTCTCAGACATAGGGCTGGAAGTTAAATAACGGATCTATTTCAGTGCCTACTGTCTCAAGAAAGAAGTCTGGGGGTTTCAGAGTTATGGTTTCAGTCTGGGACTGCTTCCTTCCCGTGGAATTTTTTTTTTTGTCTTGTCACTAAGATTTTTTTTAATTTTTTTTTCTTGTTGGTTCATCTAAAATCTCATTTGAGACCCTTGCCCATTGAGAAGGTGGATTTACCCCTGTAAGAGGGGCCCAAATTGGGGAAGTTATGTTCACAATTCTCTCCCTAGATTTAATTGGGAATATAGGTCGTGTTTCCACACGTGGAAAAGGTTGGTATGTCCTGCCCTGTGTATATTAGCCCCTCTCCTAACCCAGTCCAACCCTCTCTTTCCACTAACTCCAGTAGTCCTTAGCACTAATAGATAAATCGAAAAGCACTGTAGCCGATAGATTGTCAGCTCTGCTAGTTCCTCTGTCTGTCTTGTGTCCTTTTGACGGAGAAGGACTCTGTTCTTTTACGTCAGCTCTATAGCAGTAACCCTCTAGAAAATACTGCTTTTTCTCTTACCTCGTTAAATCAGCTTTCACTGATTAACACTTTGTAGGATGCTAAATGCAATCGGTTATGAAATTGTTGATCTTGGTCCTTCAAAAGGGGGGAAAAAGAGAGACGTTTTTGTGCCAGACCCTGAAATATCCTTCAAAATGCCATTGTTGCAAGCGAGAGATAATGGAAATAGAGAGGCAACAATGGGTGTCAGGCGGAGGTATGAGATAATGACATTCCGCCACACTGGCAAGGTAGTTCCTTATATGTAATTTGTGAGAAAAAATGCAGGCAAACCATGAGCCAGCTCTGTAGAAAGCTGGAAAATGAGTTACAATTGAACAGCAGAGGCTGAATACCTTTAGAGGATTAAGGATTCATTGGAAAAGGAACAGAAGGAACTTCCTGGGATGCTAATAAAAAAAGATGCAGATCCCATTCTCGCTTTATAAAATACACCTGAAATGTTTCTGCCGTTTTAAAGAGCAGACAGACTCGCATGCGGGAGAGGAGGAGGCAGAACTGGGTTATTGGGATGCAGGGGATTGCAGTAACTGATAATTGATTCTGAAGGAAGAATCCGAGAGAGAGGGCTGAACGAAAAAAGGTTGAGGTGTCCTTCACAAGGCGGATAATTAAATTTTTAAATTAACTTTGGCTACCCTGACATAGTTAGAATTTGGCAAGTATTTTTTAAACATTCACAGTAATCATTTCTGCCCTTTCATTTTGCGGACGTAACTTGGACGTGCCGTCCCGGCCCTTGTCTGAATTAGACCATGAAACTGTTGGCAATGCTCTCTGAACCATCAGTGTTCCTGTCCCTCCACTGGAGAGGTCACACTGCTGTTCTCGGAGCAGAGCCTTCCTCAGTCAAGACACGGAATATGTGAAAGACTAAAACAAAATGGGCCTGAGCTACTGGGACATCATGTTCTTGTGCACAGAAACTGTGGCTGCAGCGATAGTAACAGTGCCCGTAGACAGAAACACCCACTGGCAAGTTCAGTCTGTCCTCCTTGCCCAGGGTCTCGGTAGCTTTTTGGGGCCTGCGCCCTCGCAGTTTTAACATTCTGACATCAGTCATGGAGGTATTTGAGGGTGCGCGGCTTTAACTCAATGCCATTGAGTGTAGCAGTCCAATAGAAGCAAAATTCCCTCTAAGAGGATGACATATTTTAGAACAGCAACAAGAAACCCCCTGATTTTCTGGCCCTTCTCCATGGGCTGTGCTACCCCTTTTGAAAGCAGCTTCTTACCTCTGGGTCATGCTTTGCACGGAGGCTTTCATGGCTACAGCCCGACCTGCGATGCCATTTTTGCAGGGACAGAGCCAGAAGAGCTCCAGTAATGGCCAAATTCTAGAATAATCTCTGAGGCAAAAATGGAGGGAAGGGAAAAATTTGATCATAATGTTCCCAAATATTAAATTTTCCTTCTTTACTGAATTTAATGGAAATAGAAAATCACAAGTGCAACTTAAATGAGGATTCTGCGCTGGAAAGCAGTATTTCCTGCTGTGCAGGCAAGATGCTGGTCATGAAAGCCTGATACTGTGATTAAAATAAAACGATTGCTCAGCTTTGTTGTATACAAATATAACTTTGGAGTCCAGTAAAACGTTTTTAAGTTTGTCAGTGTTTGCTTGATAGGTTATTGCTGTTTAGCGGAGCAGCAGCCACAAAAATAAGTTGAGCGCTGATGTGAATGTTTGCATGATTTGCTGTTGGTCGTGCTTTCCCTTTCTGACAACGTGTTTTTCCCCCTTCCTAAACGCAGGGCTTCAGATAACAGGGAGCGTGCTTATGAACATAGTGCCTATGGACACCATGAGCGGGGGACGGGCGGATTTGATCGGACGAGACATTACGATCAGGATTACTATAGAGATCCTCGGGAGCGGACCTTACAACACGGGCTCTATTACACTTCTCGGAGCCGAAGTCCAAACCGTTTTGACGCTCACGACCCCCGTTATGAACCTAGGGCCCGGGAGCAGTTTACATTGCCCAGTGTGGTACACAGGGATATCTACAGGGATGATATTACACGGGAGGTACGAGGCAGAAGGCCGGAGAGGAATTACCAGCACAGCAGGAGTCGGTCGCCGCATTCGTCCCAGTCCAGGACCCAGTCCCCGCAGCGGCTGGCCAGCCAGGCGTCCAGACCCACCCGCTCGCCGAGCGGCAGCGGATCCCGGAGCAGATCTTCCAGCAGCGACTCCATCAGCAGCAGCAGCAGTACCAGCAGTGACAGGTAAGGCTGGCGTGGTGCTGCCCGACCCGTGGGCTTCGCGCGTTGGTCTTGAGGCACAGCGAGGAGTTGTGAACCGAGGCTGTGGAAATAGAATGTGTTTTGTGGCAAAGCGTTACTCGTTGATGTAGAAGTAAAGAAGGTGTGAAATGTAGAAGGATGAAGTTGGCAGGAAACAGATCTGAAGGGAACGCTGTTGCCATTGTTAATTGTTTTCCATGGTGGATCTGCACAGCATCCCTAAGGTGCTCACTGGGCATAGTGGGGGTATCCAGGCACCTCTGCTGCCCTGCGTGCTCGGAGAACCAGGCAGATATTTGATTAGCTTAAGGAAGGGAATAAGCAAATGTTACGGCCAACTGCTTTTTACTGGACACAGTGTAAAATAGTTGGGGAAATGCACACTAGTGTCCTGTTTCCTCCCATTCCCGATCACCACTGGTGTTTAAAAGGTCAATATGTTGCTGTTCCATTTTTCCCTGTTGCCTCACAGCAACAGTTGTAGCTTGGAAGGACTGAAAAAAAAATAAATCCAAGTATCTCCTAGAGGTGCATGGGTGGCCTTGGTTCTGCTGTTGTCTCAGTGGTTCTGTAGCTGTGTGGCTTTATGAACTCCATACAGGGGAAAAAAGAGTAGTGGAGCTAATCCTGGAATTCTTTGAGTGATCTGAAAATCCATGGTGAAATACCTCTCAAATGTTTGGCTTTTTAAGAGTAAATTCACCCAAGGAGTGGAAACCAAGGAGCCATTGCACCCGTCAGTGTTCTGTGCTCGGTTTGGTTCTTTTCCAAAACTGAAAATATTTGCTAAGTCAGTAAGTTCATCGGTATAATAAATGCTTAGTGTTTGATGATCCCCTATGGATGGAATTCTGCCACTGGTACCTCTCTAATCGCGGTCGTTATTCCCATAAAACCTGCTGGAATGCTGGTCCGTCCAGCAGGGCGAGATGGGCTGAGGGGTGAGCATGTGCAAGTGAGGATGAGGACATGAGTTTCTCCTCTTCTGTCTCCCCACCCCCACTGCCTGAAGAACCCTGCAAAGATTGATTTACTGCTTTCCGTTGTTGTTTTCTCCTCCTGGATTTAGAAGTCCAGGTCCTGTCTTGGCTGGAGAGCAGGTGGAGAGAGAGGCACCTCTGGAATATTTGAGAGGGCTTTTAGGCTGGGTTCTTTATTTCTAACACCTCTCTAGTAAGATCTTAGCACCTCGCTAAAGAGAGCCCTTTGTCACAGATTTTCACACTTACTACAGCTAACAGAAAGTGGGTGAGACTGCCAGAGTTCTCCAAAGCCACCCAGAGGTGACAGGAGGCCTGGTTACACTGAGGGGGTTGTTAAAAACCCAGCAGGGAAAAACCCTCTCTTGTGGTGCTGCTCTGCATGGCCGAGCGGATGGAAGGGAGTCCAAGGGCTTGTGGTGGTTATAAAATGTCACTGTTGGGCTGTCAAGGCAGGATGTGATGCTGCTCTGAATCCAAGAGCCCGAATACGATCCCAGTGGGACGCAGATTTAAGAGTTAATCAGAAGATCAGCAGTGTCTGCTGGGCTCTCGCCTTACGTTTTCTTGGCAATTTTGCGTTGTAGGAATGGTAAACGAGATGAGGAAACTCAGGGGGGAAAGGGAAATGGGCTCTTTTTGTCTTATTAATACAGTAAATTCAAATCCAGTAGAGCGAGGAATGGAATCTGCTGGGTGGTGTATTTCATTTGAAAGATCAGAAAGGAGTTTTATGTGTTTCCAAGCAATGAGTTAGATATTAACCGTATGTTGTTTAACCGTAACATTCAACAATATCTTTTATGTTGTAAAGCAAAACCCCACCTGGCCTTGGAATCTTTTAAAGCCCAAGTGGACTTTTCTGTTTAATTTTTAACACATATTGAATTTAGTGCTGCAGAGGTGTGAGCCCCTCACACCCCGTGGTGTCAGGCACTCTCAGTGCTGTGCACTGTGTTCAGGTTTCACGTTCCTGGGCCAGCATCTCTGTACCCTGAGCAGCGATTTCTGCCTGTCTCGTCCCCAGATTGATTTCCCAAATTCTCTCTATATATTTTTAATTTCCAGAGCGGGATTTATCTGGAACAACTCAGGATGGTTTGTTATTGTCTGAAGAAGAATTACTTCTTGCAATTTCTGTAGTATTTCTCATGGGTTTAGCAAACTGGAGATCCTCTTATGGTTTTATTCTGTTGGAAATGGCCAGTTCTGTGACGCTGTGAAATTAAGGTCTCTGACCCTGAGTTCTTCCGAACTGGTACGTCTTGTAGAGCTGTGTCACTCAGGTCTCATGGTGTTTGTCTGCCTCAGCTGGCAGGGTGGAAAACCAAAACAACTTGTGTTTGGAGAGGTGAGTCTTTCATCCAGCCCTGTGAGTGTTTGGAGACAAACGCTGGCACCTGCGGAAGCTCGTGGGCGTTGAGCGCTTGCAAGTGTTTCTGTGCGTGGCACCGTCCTTTGGGTGCTGTGAAAATAGAAGTTTGAGTTTTGTTCCGTGTGGTTTCCAAAGAGTGGTGTGAAGTAAACATGGCTTTCATTAAAGGGAGAGGGTTCTCCTGGACCATAACGTTTGGAAAGATGCTCTGCAGGTGGTTTTAAAATAACAGGAAAAAGCCTTTATTTCATAAAGTCTCAGGGTTTGTTGTATTGGATCTCAGCTGCACTTCGCTTTAAATGCATATTTGGGGCCTTCACAGGGATCTGTAGCAGGAGTTGCCAGGGAGCAGGGCAGGAGACGAGGCCAAGATGGACTCGATGAATAAACGGTGTTCTCGGAAGCCGGGCTTTGTGTGATGGATTTTGTTGCCTCCTGGGCTGAGGTGGGGAACCTGGTGGAGGCGGATGCTTTCTGCAGGAGCCACTTTCTCCAGCAGCATTGTCTGCACTGCATGGATTTGAGGGAGAGTTCATGTTCAGAAGTCATCTTAACGTGAGATTCCTCATTCCCCACCCATGTTATGGAAGAGGGTCGGTGGGGTTTTTCATCACCTTTAAAGAGTAAATACCTTGAATTTTCCGCCACCAGAAGCCTTACTTTCTCCATTTTGGTGATCCAGCCATGCGCCACCAGTGATAGATTAGCAAGTGTATTTTCTGTACTGCGTCACGGAAGAAGCTGAATATGCATGGAAGCTGTGTGATCCCATGGGAAGCAAACCAGAGTCCGTTGCTGCCTGGCCCAGCCTCCTGGAAAAAATCCCTCCCCTTTATTTTAGTAGAAAATTATCTTTCCTAGTCTGCTGTCGAGGTGTTCTACTGTGCCACAAAAATGTCCGTGCTCTGTTATTCGGGTTTAGAATATCCAGGGGTCGGACACGTTTCTCATTGATCTGTGCGCTGCCCAGGGTTTTCCAAGCCTTGCTGAACCACGCGGCACCGAGCAGTAGGATGCTCTGCTCTTATGGGCACGGGGCAAAGCACCTCGTGGAGATGGGAATGACAGTCCTTTTGGTTTCCTATAGGTGATGTCCGAAGTGTGGAAGGGGAAGCTGTGTGTGTATGAATTTGCAGAGAAGTGACCCGAGTTTTCCTTTTGCCGCTGCCTTTAATTTGGTTTTTGAGCGCTCTTTCGGTTGTCTGATGTCAGGGATGCTGGAGGATTTATCGGGTACATGAATAATTTCCTATAGCTTGGAATGTAAAACAGATCTTGCTCTGGAATTAAAACAACTTTAGCTTAGACACAAAGTGACGCGATTTCCAGCAGGATTTAGGAGAGCACAGTCATTCCCGTCGTGTGGGATTACAGCGAGGGTGAGAAGCGCCACGCAGAGATGTCTGAAAATGGATTTTTCTCGATAATTGTGAGAGCTGTATTTCCAGTTCTAATGACAAATGGGCAAGGCTTTCATAAAGCAATTAGAGTTTGGTTTTTAGGTTTCTCTGTGATGAGATGCTTTCTGGAACAGTGAGTTACAGTTGGAAAGGCATACGCACGTGTTATTTTATATGTCTTAATATTGAAATAAACTGATGAAAAACACTGCCAAGAGAATTTTAATCATGGGAAAAACAGGCTCCCATGGAGGCTGCGGTGGATTTGTTGCATTGGGGACTTTTTTTGCCTGTTTGAACAACTGAAGTGAAAGTGGAGAAAAGCGAACGTAGTTTCATTACACAATGCAAACCTTTCACTACCATTGTCTTCATCTTCTCTTTTCTGCACGGTTTGTCTGCCAGCAAGTGATGAATCATTGACTTAGAATGGGATTCGGGGGGTTTGAGTGGATTGAGAGATGCCTCTGCCGGGGACAGCCGAAAAACCTGGAAGAAGGAGGGTAAACGTAGCTGCTCCGTCTTTGTTTAAGAATCTGTGTGATAATTCCCCATAAATTTTGCCCTGTGATCACCTGAATGTTTTCAGTCTCCTCTGGTAGAACTACAGGGTGGAGCTCGCTCCTGTTTGTTTGGGAAAAAGAATCAGACGGAGATGGAAAAAATATTTAAAAATGGCAGAGTCATTTCAGTCACCACAGAGTAAATCCCGCCAGAGCCAGGTGAAACGCGTCATCTTTACCTTTTGTTCACACAAAGCCACGCGCCGCTTTGATGTTCTCTCTGCACAGCGACGTGTGAATTAGGGGAAGGGAAATTAAAAAATCCAGCTCAGATATTCTCAGGTTTTTGTTAACCGACTGCCGAGCGATTTCACTTTGTTCTTTCTTGCGTTTCTGTTCGTGTCAGCCTGCGCTGCTTCTCATCTAAATATAACCGAGACCAGCCTCTTAAACGGGTTTTTTTATTACCCTTGGGAGCGTGTCGGGTTTCTTGAAATCGAGCACAGGCAGAAAATTTTCAGCTATCTTTGAAGAGATATTTTTGTGCTGAGGAGATGAAAATACAGAAAGCAAACCTTTACCCTCCCGTCTTCAGCACAGCCCAGAAAGGCTCTGCAATGGCGTGTTTACATCGCTCCTCCCGGGGAAAGGGGCAGAGCGTGTCCCCTCACTGTCCCTCAGTGCATCCCCCTCAGGTGTGTCCCTTCAGTGTCACCCCTCAGTACCCCTTCTCAGTGTCCCCTCACTGTCCCTCAGTGTCACCCCTCAGTACCCCTTCTCAGTGTCCCCTCACTGTCACCCCTCAGTACCCCTTCTCAGTGTCCCCTCACTGTCCCTCAGTGTCCCCCCTCAGGGTCACCCCTCAGTACCTCTTCTCAGTGTCCCCTCACTGTCCCTCAGTGTGTGTGTCCCCAGAGGTGTCCCTTCACTGTTCCTCAGGTGTCCCTTCTCAGTGTCCCCCCCTCAGGGGTGTCCCCTCACTGTCCCTGAGGTGTGTCCCCTTGGTGTCCCCTCACTGTTCCTCAGTGTCCCCTCAGTGCCTCCTCTCATTGTCCCCCCTCACTGTCCTCTCGGTGTCCCCCTCACTGTTCCCTCGGTGTCCCTCAGTGCCCCCCCGTGTGGCCCCTCACTGTCCCGCTGTCCCCGTGTCCCCTCAGCGCGGGCGGTGCTGCCATGGGGGGGGCGGGGCTATCATGGCGGCGCGGGGCGGGCGGTGTTTGCGCTTCAGAACCGGTCTGAGCCGGCGGGAACCGGCCGGGCCCTGCGGGGGGAATAGCGACACCTGAGAGGGGAGAGGGAGACGGGAGGGAGCGAGGGCTGAGGGAGCGAGGGCTGAGGCAGCGGAGAGGGGTCTAAGGGAGCGCTGAGAGAGCTGAGCGAGGTCTAAGAGAGCTCTGAGAGAGCTGAGCGAGGTCTGAGGGAGCTGAGCGGGGTCTGAGAGAGCGCTGAGGGAGCTGAGCGGGGTCTGAGAGAGCGCTGAGGGAGCTGAGCGGGGTCTAAGAGAGGTCTGAGGGAGCTGAGCGGGGTCTAAGGGAGCTGAGTGAGGTCTAAGAGAGGTCTGAGGGAGCTGAGTGAGGTCTGAGGGAGCTGAGCGAGGGCTGAGAAAGTTCTGAGGGAGCTGAGTGAACTCTGGGGGAGCTGAAGGAGCTGTGAGTGAGGTGCAGAGGTGCTGGGCAAGGTCACAAGGACATGAGTGAGCTCCCAGGGAGGTGGCCAGGCTCCCCCACTCAGCCTTCAAGATTTTAGTTGCTTTGTATTTTTTAAAACCTTCCTTCAGCACCCAGCGCTCTGCCCGTTCCAGAAACTGTCCTCGCTGCAGGAATGAGCCCCTAAAACTCCCAGGATGGGTGACTTAAGAACCCACCTCCCTCCTCACCCTTTTCCTGCCGTGAGGGGAAGCAACACAGAAATAAAACGGACATTTCACCATTGCAAGTCCCTCTGAAACACCTGCCCCCGTCTTTTGAACAGACAGTGACATCCTTTAAAACATTTAAAGATCTTAGAGCAGCTTCCAGTGCTGAAAGGGGCTCCAGGAAAGCTGGGGAGGGGCTCTGGATCAGGGAGGGCAGGGACAGGACGAGGGAAACGGTTTTGAGCTGAGATTGAGATGAGATCTTGGGGAGAGATGTTCTCCTGTAAGGGTGGGCAGGCCCTGGCCCAGGTTGCCCAGAGCAGTGGTGGCTGCCCCATCCCTGGAGGGGTTCCAGGCCAGGTTGGATGGGGCTTGGAGCCCCTGAGCCAGTGGGAGGTGTCCCTGCCCATGGCAGGGGGTGGGACTGGATGGGCTTTGAGGTCCCTTCCCACCCAAACCATTCTGTGATTATCACCCAACTTAAGTGGCTATTTTATTTTATTTTATTTTATTTTATTTTATTTTATTTTATTCATAGTTCTGTTTGCATGAACTCTCCAAAAGAAAGTGGACAATTTTCTGCAATTAATACCCCTCCCAGTCTCCGCAGTTTTCCCAATAATAGTTGTTAATTCCTGGCTAAAAATGACGAAGAAATTAAGCGTCTTCCTAAATTTGCAGAAGTCGGTGTTTAGCTGAATGTAGTCTGTCAGTCTTTGTTTCTGTAGCAGAGCCCAGAAGCTGCTCCTGCTTTTCAAAGCACATTTGATGTCTTTGCCTCTACAGGCAGAGAAGGTTTTTTGTTTTTCCAAATTAAATTCAGGCAGGGAGACTTGAAAATGTGTCCTGTTGGGGAGGGATGGAAATTGAAGGGGGTCCTACGAAAATGCCTTTGTTTTATTACAGTGATAACAATTTTCGTTGTCTCAAATGATTTTGTTTTGCATTTCTGTTACCGAGATTTTTTTTTTTTTTAATGCTGTAAAGGCTTCTTGCAATTAAATCAGAGTCTTTGTTAGCTGATAGGAGGTTTTCTGGCAGCCAGATCCAGACCTGGGTGTGAGCTGGCCTTTTCTTCTGCTGGGGGAGGAGGACCTGCATATGTAAAACCACTGTTTCTGGGTCACCTGTGGGCAGCGGCAGGGCTGCGGGAGCTGTGCCTGGTGTCAGGATTGGCAGTTCCAGGTTTTCATAATGCACTTTTTTAGGCATCATGGGAAAAACCCAAGCCGTGTGGAAGGTGTTGCTCCAGCCAGCTCGTGAGAGACGTTACCCTCCTGAGTTCTGCTCTGGGGTGTTCGTTAGGCCCCCAGGAGCTGCTGGAAGTGGATTTTCTCCCTGCAGACAGGTGGCAGGGCTGGTGCCGTTGGTGGGTCAGGTTTGACTTTGGGGCTGTGCGTGCACGTATTAGCAAAATGGTCACTTCTAATTGCGTTTGTGAGGCTTTGATTTCCTTCCAAGTATTTTGCTTAATCATCTTGAGTAGGCTGAGGGAAGGAAAGAATTAGCTGAGGTCAGGGAAGTTGAAGTTGCCCGTGTTGCTTCTCAGAAGCTGGGCTTAGTCGGAGGGATCCCGAAGGCAGGAAGGAGTCTGCCTCCTGTTCTCTTCCTGCTGTACGCCGAAAGAGCAAGGGGAAATGAAGCCCTGGAAAAGCCAAACAAAACAGGGAAGTGGTGTTGCGTGATAGGCTGTGTTGGGTGCCTCTGTCTGTGTGAGTGGTCCAGATTCCCCTTCCTGTGGGAGGAATACCACTGGGATGTGAATCATCACTGGATTAGATGAGGGGATCCTGGTCTGGAAGTGCCTGCCTGTCTCCACCGATGATGGATGGAGTCTAGACAGCTCTGATGGAGACACAGGCGTTACAGGCACCGGAAGGTGGGGAGAGGACTCCCAGCATCCAGGCCTTTGGAATAATGGGCAGTTTAATAGTTTCTAATGAATATTCACATGGAAAGATGAATAGCGAAAGAGGAAGGCTATATTGAACGCTTCCTGAAAAAAGACCTGTCATTATGATGATCAAAGGAAAAATCCAGCCACTGCCTGCCTTCTGCCATACGTGTTTCTGTGAAAGCATGGGTCCCCTCACGTCCTAAAGGCCGGGCTTGTAAACACAGGAGTGGGTGTTTTGTCAAAGAGGACAGCGCGGGCTCTGCGGCACCTTTGGGAGGAGGACTTTCTACTTTTAAAACCTTGGGCTGGGACAACAGCACTTCTTGTGCCACGTGTATGGCTTAAAACCAAGAAAGATCACATGGATGTGAATTAGTGGTAAATAAACTTTATTGGAATGAAAAAAAAGACTTATCATCCCTTGGTCTTTGTGCATTGAATGAACCATGTGCTGATGCACTCGGGTTTGCCCTTAACGTCCAGGCATCAAGCGTTGTCAGTCCACGACGTCACGGTGCCAAAACCACTAATGATGGTTTTAAGTGTGAAAGCTGCTTAGCGGATGATGAGATATCCCTCTCCAGATCATTGCGGTCAGCTCGGAGGAGAGGATGCAGCACATTTACGAGTGGAAAATCACAGACGCTGATAGAAGTGAGTGCTCCAAGCTGTATAGAGGGGGAAAAATTTCTGTGTGCCAGGACATCGTCCTAATTTTTAAAAATCTTTAAAGGAAGCAAAACCTGAGTTTCCAAAAGGAGGAAGAGGGGGACGTGCCATGGGTAGATCCCATATTGATACAAGCCATGAAACCCTTGCGTTGTTATTTATGAAGTGCCTAACCTGAGGGCGGAGGGAGCCCTTCCAGCCTGTGTGGTGCTGAGAAACAAGGCTGCTCTGAATCCTTCTTCCTTGCAAGAATCCTGTAACAAAGGTAGGGCACTTGTTCCTTCATTTCCTGATGGTTTGAGAAACAAACGCCCTTGTCTCATTCCAGCCATGAGTCCTCTCTCCTCTTTGGGGAACTGAAACACAGAGCCTTTCTAATGTTTCTTTTTGACAAATGTCTGGGGTTCAGCATGCAGTTGCTTTGTTTAGCTCAAAGTGATGGTTTTGACTAGGAGACACTTAGGAATCGACAATGGTGGCAAAAGGAGCTGCTGGAGCTCCATCCTTTTGATGAGAGGAAAGTGGTTTTCAGGGCCGGCTTCTCTCTTCCACCGATGCCCAGAAATCGTCATCATTTTTGTACCTGGGCAAAATATGAAAACCTCATCAAGCCCTTTAGAAATGAGGAGAGGAATTAATGCGTAGATCCTGGTGATAAAAGCATTAACGTATTTTATTCTGTCGTCTGTTTGAGAGCCGAGAACTTTTCTAGTGTGATAAGGTGTGAAAGAAGGCACTGTTCTCCTCCTGAAAGAGAATTCCCAGGAATGACCAGCACCGGGTACCCCCAGCCAAATGGTGCCGGGTTGGGCTGATGGAGAGATGCAAAGTGCCCTACTTATTCCGGCTGCTACAGGTCTGACCTCCTTGTCTCATCCGACACCTCGTTGGGTAAGAGGTTGCTGCAAGATCTCAAACCTTCAAATTATCTTAAGATTTATGGGGTGGCTTTGAAGCAGGTCCCTCCCTTCGGTGTTTGTTTACTGCCCGGCATGTCCTGTTCTCCGGATTGTGAACGATGAATAGGCGCAGAAAGGGAGCTGTCGGGTTAGTACAACTTCTCTGTTCCTCTTCATGTTTCTGCACATGCTGTGTTTATCCCTGTTTCCGAGCCTGGGAATACGCCGACGACGTCCTGCACCGGTCGGGGCTTTGCTGTGTGGTAAATGCTGGCTTGTAATCTCAGTGTGCACGTGTGTGTTTGAGGTAGAGGGAAAGGAGGAATGGCTACTCGTGTGGTTAGAGGAGAAACAAAGGGATGCTGTCTGGCAGTATTTCAGGAGGAGCGTGTGCTGGGTTTGCTTTTTCACATACAGTTTCCCTCTAACTTTGAGCAATCACGTGTGAAAAAGTAAGATGCTTAATTAATAGTGTGCAGCTCGTACACTGTGCTTCACCGGGCGCCATGGTTTGGGATGTTAAAGTCTGCCTTCCACAAGCACTAAGTCCCGTAAAGGATGGACCTGAGTGGGGCATGCAGGTTTGCCGTATGGGAATTCTTTGGAGAACTTTTCTTCTGTCCCATAATCAGTCCCCAGGGCACCAGCTGAGCTGCCTGGCGCTGCTCCTCCTTTCCCAGCCCTGGTAACTGTGCTGCCGCTGCCATGTGCTGTGGAGGCTGGGGACAGCGGGGCGGTTGATCTGGGAGTTGTGAGGATGTAAGGCATTTTTCAATTGTGTTTTATTCCTATTTTTGCATTTTTCCCACCAATATCCAAGTCCTCATCCTTGCTTTACCTCCCTGGTTAGCAGGATGAGCTGTTTGGGCCCCTCACCCCCAGAAGGACCTGGAGGGGCTGGAGCACATCCGGAGAAGGGAATGGAGCTGAGGAAGGGTCTGGAGAACGGGGGTTGTGGGAGCGGCTGAGGGCCCTGGGGCTGTTTATCCTGAAGAAGAGGAGGCTGAGGGGAGAGCTCATGGCTCTCTGCAGCTCCTGAGAGGAGCTTGTGGGGAGGTGGGTGCTGGGCTCTGCTCCCCAGGGACAGCCATGGGACGAGGGGAAATGGCCTCACATTGCACCAGGGCAGGTTCAGATTGGATAGTGGGAAAAATGTCTTTACTGCAGGAGTGGTGAAGCCCTGGCAGAGGCTTCCCATGGAGGTGGTGGAGTTTCCATCCCTGGAGGGGGTCAAAAACTGTGTGGCAGTGGCATTTGTTTAATCGACACAGTGGTGTTGGTCTGATGGTTGAACTGGGTGAACTTAGAGGGTTTTTCCAACCTTAATGCTTCCATGATTCTGTGACGTCTCAACATCAAATGTCCTTGGACGTCCCACCGCATGGGAGTTTAATCACAAAATCAGCACAAACACTGAATTAAATCACAACAGGATGCTTTTGGAGGGGTTATTCTCGAGAGACAAATACGAGGGCTACCTCCTTGTGTAATCCTGGCTCTGTGTTTTCCATTTCCAAAGCTGACGTTACTCCGTGCAATTGCTCGGGAAATGTAACTATGCCTTTTCCCCACCAACATGACACACTTTCGCTCGGCTGTAATGCTCTACCTGGTTTGTACAAAGATTGTCCTTTGTGTTTTATTTTGGTGACTGAAGTGTTTTCTACCCATATGAAATTTCACAGAAAGTTCTAATTTAAGTTGTATTTTTATTTGCATGTGGGCAGAAAATGAAGTAATTCCCAAATATAGGCCTAGCCAAGAGATCCATCTGTTCTCTGCATTTTTAAATGGCAAATTAATCCTCAGCATACAACTCCTCAAATGTCTCCTCTTTTATAATGAATGAGATCACAGAAGGGATGGGTTTTTTTTTTCCCAGGCCTTCCATTTTAAGTAGGCCTTGACGTGAGAATAACAGCGACCGTTCTGGTTTGACAGAGCACTTGTGGGCATCTTCCAGTGGCTGCAGTTGGTCTAAAAAGGGTGTTAAAAAGAAAAACCTCTGAAATTATTCTTCCCTTCATCTCTTTGGCATTCCTTTAAGAGGCTGGGGAAGTTGTAAGGCCACAAACGTCGTGTTTCAGAGCATGCTTGCCAAATGCAGTTTTTGGTGTTGGAGAACCAGGGCCACGCTGTCCATTTTCTGTTGGATTTTGCTCTCCTGTCGACGGCGAGGGAAGCAAGCGGACAACTCAGTGTGGGTGATAAAGCAAGCTTCGACTTTATTCAAAATCAGCCCGGATTATATACCCTAACATTCAAAAGATGCTTTGTGCTTTATAATTTGTTACACCTTATACATGATTAGTTACTTAAAACTATTTGTTCTCTATTGATTCATTGTCCTTTGTTAATTCATTAGTACTATGTTGCTACTTCGAGTTCCGTTTATCTACTTGCAGTTATATTACAGTTGCAGCTGGGCTTGGTGCTCCATCCTGTTCCCTTGGGAAAGATTCACTTGTCCTTCAGAAGTTTCTTCTTAGAGATTCCTCCTTGTATGCCTTCTTGTTCTTTCAGTCCATATCTTCACTCAAAGTTTAACAAGGTTTCCACTTACACAATACGTGTCTCACAAAGCTTTTCTGTTAAATCATGTCCTTGTTCACTTAACCATTCCTCGATCCATTTTTCAACATTCTCATGTCCTTTTTCACTTAACCATTTCCCAACACTCTCCAAACAGTTTTTAGGAGGACTGAACTTCTCCAGCGTTATCTGCCAGAAAGGGGATTTCTATATTAAGGTTCCCATGTTCCCAGTGTTACTGAGGAGGCATTGTTTCTCGGCTGTGGATCTTGGCCTGCCTCTCACTGTGAAGAACAGTTCTGTTTGTTTTGAAGAGAGGGTGCGCCAATTCAAATCCCGCTCCGAAGCGGGAATTCCAACACATGGCTTTTTGTGTAGGACTAGAACAGGGCCTGGGAGAGGGAAGAGAGGGTCTCACCCGCCTTTTGGCGGGGCAGAGCACGAGGTTAGGGACAGGCCGGGAAAGTGGCCGAGGGAGGAGTCGTTGGGGCTCGTGTGGGGCCAGATAGCTGAGAAATGAGAGCTGCCAGGGATACCAGACGTACTGACAGTGCCAGGTTTGGGGGTTTTAGACAAGGTGGGATTTTTTTTTCAAAGGCGAAGGCAGAATTAATTCTGCGGGTCAGTTTGCCATGATCCACTGGTGGCTTTATGTTAAGAACATACCTCTGGAAGACTGAAATATCCTGGAGGTGAATCAAGAGCTGGTGGGCTTTTGTGTTTAGCGTATGTATGAAAAATGCTTTCCTTCTGAAAAATGTCCAGTGCTCAACATGGTGTCAGTGTTGTTAAGGCTGAATGCGTTTCAAATAGTATTGAGAAGTGTTTATTCCCAGGAAATGATTTGACAGTGCCTTTGAGATAGAAGAAGATGCTTTTACTCCTTAACTAACTGCGTAGGAATGTAGTTAGACACAGTAATGATTGCATTTTACATGGCATTGCGCTCTCCTGGCGTAAGACTGTACTTGCGGTAGGGTTGGGGTTTTTAAAGGTGCTTAGGAAATCTCCTCGTGAAAGCAGTACAGCTGTTGTTTAGGAAACTGCCTTTGAATGTTGCTTTCTTGGTATCTTGAGAAGATTTGGCCTCCCATGAGCTGGGAGATCAAGTTCCTCAGCCTGCTCCCTCGGTGATTCATCGAGTGACCTTGGGTAAAGCCCTTGGCCTCCTCTTCCCTGCAATGCAGGGATGTCAGGGCATACCTACCTCCCATCAGGCTCCAACCAAAATCGGTTTTTTGGAAAGATTTCATGTGCTCTGGGGTGACAGTTGCACAATATTAATTTAGATCGTCTGCAGATAGCTGGCAAAACCTGTTCACTTTAACAGTATTGTGCCAATTTTGGCCCAAGCATTGAAAGCCATTTTTCTTCCAGACAGAACAAGCCGTTCCTCTGCTGTAGTGGTGAGCTCTGCCCTCTGCCTTTGTCTTGTAAAAGCTGCTGCGATCGCAGACTGATCAGCGCCGGCAGCCTTGAGCAGGAGCTCTTCTCCAGGCAGGGCCTGGCAGGGCTTCAAATAACTGGGCTGAAGCCCGGCACGGTCACAGGAGGTGGGAATTGGGGTGGCTGCAGCAGGACATCTCACCGAGGCTGGTTCCTGACCCAGGACTTCCCTCCGTGGTGGTAATGTTTAAAAACCAGAGGCTCTTTGGGCTTACATATTCTCACACCCACCCTCTCTCTTCCCTCTTTGCATCGCTGAAGTTTAATTGTGGGAAAGCTGCACCAACGAGCTGGCTTTGTACTTCACCCTCAAGGCCTCGATGACTTTAATCTTTCCCAGCACTGAGCTCCATCACCGTGGCCGTTTGCTGAGAAAGCATTTCCTCCCCCTTCCTGGAGTTTCATTTCTGAGTGTGAGCGGTCCCACCGTTCCCTGAGAGCATCTGTGGTTCGAAAAGGCAGTGGCTGGGGCAGCAGACGACTCTCCCTGCGCCCAGGTTCAACTCCAAACCCACCTGTGGTGCAGTGAACAGCCGGCACGGGGGAAGAGGGCTTGGAGATCATCTTCCTAGCAGGAGGAGAGCTGTGGTTGCTGAGCTGCCCGTTTGCTGTGTAGATAGGCTGGTGAGTTTGTAACCAGGACATCTTTTCTTCCAGGTTAATGTTTGTTATCCTTGGCTGTTGAATTCCAGGGAAGGATTAAAAGGAGCCCATCGCTGCCTTGAAATTCTGGGAGCGTGGGGGCAGCGCTTCATCCTTCGGAGCTCCATCTGCAGCTCCTCCAGGGTTCATCTCAGCTGTCTGTTTCTCATCACAGATCAGGGGTGAGACATCACGATGAAATAGCTAAAGTAAATGTATTGATGTCACAGAAATTAAAACGTGAGTGTAATAAGCCAGACACAGGTTAAATGCATGGTAATACTGTCTAGAGGCTGTGTCTTAAAACACGTACTGGTCAAAGACTGGGAGAAATCCTGCAGCCAGCCCGTGGTATTTGGCCGTGAGTTGTCATGGCGGTGCTGCTTTCCCATGGCCTTTAAACAGCATTTCATTTAATTTCTGTCGATTCAGGATTCCGGCCCAGCAGGAGGTGTCTTAAGTCTTCTTTCTGGGCGTGGTGAGACAGAAGAAGTTAAAGAAAGAGGATGTCCCCATTCCCCCATCTGCAGCATTTAATGATCTGTCTTCAGAGCAGTAAACGCTTGTTTGGTGTGCTGCGTGACTGTTTTCCTCTCACATGCAGCAGGTCTTTTTTCCCTCCGTAGGTTGTTTTATCATAGCTGTGTGTTGTTGAATACCTCAGAGGCTGCGCGTGTGACTTGTACAGAGTTCTTGGGTGCTGAGTTCTCAGCGGCTTGAATGGGTGCCAGGAATGTCAGGCAGCCGCATCCCAGCATGCTTCGCGCCACCCGCTCCGAAGGTGCTGGAGCCCGGGGTGCTGGGCACAGGGGAGTTACACCCAGAGACTTTTGGGCGTAACTCGCTGCTCTGTGGCTCGCTTACTCCACCCTCTCGGCCGAACAGCCAGTCTGTTTGTGTACGTATTTAAAATGCAAAGCTGTGTTATGAAATGGAAAAGCAGGGCTGGTGCTGTTTGTGGTGTGCGCGGGTGGGCTGAGCCCCGTCAGCTGCTTGCCTTCCTCTGCAGAGCATGGTACAACTCCTTCCCTCCTCATCTCCCCACAAAAACAAACTGTACCCGTTTGACTGGGTTTTCCAATACCTTCAACTTCAGGTTCAACTCCTTTTAACTAGGAAAAAACCCGTGTTTATTTCCACAGACTTGAGAAATGTTTATTTTCTTACAAATGCACTGGTGTGGCCTGGTGTTAAGTGGGACGTGCCATGTGCAGGCGGCTGCCCGCTGCTCGCCTGCGTGTTCAGTTGGCTCTGATGAAGCAGCGCTCACCCTCAGCCCTCTTGGATCTTCATCGTGGTGGTTCCTCCTTGCCTGTGGCAGCACGGCGTCTGCCTCGCTGCAGTAACCTGCCTGGGTTTTGTAGGAACGGCTTACTTGCCGTAACGTGATTTGATGTGTGTTGTTCAGCTTCCGCGGGTATGAAGAGAGGAGGGAAACTCTGATTAAATACCTTTGTAGATTCACGTAGTGTTTAGTGGTGGGACAGAAGCAGCAGCCAGTAACAGGCCTGTGCATGGCTGATTTCAATATGCCATTTTCATCCAGAAGAGAAGTCAAAATGTTTCAGGGGCGGAGATCCCTTAATCCATAGCTACAGTGGAATGTGATACATTTTTGAAGGTTTCTTTTTTTGGGCAGCTAGTGTCCTATTTTTTCTGGACGTTGGCAATAATCAGGTCTTGTTAATTCATTTTTCTTGCAAAATAACTGATGCTTTCAGGATGGTCTGACCAATTTTCTGGTCCTGTTTTCCCAGGTCCAGTAAATATTAACTGGTAGTTTGTTTCCAAAGCCTATTGGTGATGTATAAAGTATCCAAGGATTTGTGTCAGAGCTGGGCATGCAGTGGTGTCCTTGCCTGCCCTGCACAGCCGGGGTGTTTTGTACGGAGATCATCTGCAATGTCTTAACTCAGATCTGGAAAGGGAGGGATGAGGGAAAAGGGTTCCTGGTGCCTCTGCTCTGAGATGACTGTATGTTAACTTCGGATTTCCTGCCCTGACTTGAGAATCTGCTGCTGACGAGGCCATGAGAAGAACATGCTGCCGGCAGGGCCTGGCCCGTGCTTTTGTCCCAGGCAAATCTTCCTGGGAGATAATTTTTGCTTAGAGGTTGTGACAGGGTGTTGAATCAGAGCTAATCTAGGCAGAGTTCCTGATTTGGCTTAATTTTGGCAGGAAACAAACCCGGCGCTCTGCATGTTTCTGTGGAAGGAATATTGGATCCTTTACGAGTCCTGGGTAAGCAGTTTTTGAAGGCAGCTATTAAAACAAATCCACTTTTACTTTTTTCCCTGCTGAAATGTGGCATGTATTCCCTTGGAAAATGGAAAGTGTTCCAACTGATTCCAGAGGCTGTGTTTGCTTTGCCTTTTTCTAAACCTGAAGCTTGGCAGCACGGGTTAATGCCTCTTTCTGCTGTACTTTCCACCCAGGTCATGGTGTTTCTCTTGCTGTCGGGAGGGCGGGCGCAGCTTTACGGCTGACTCACCACTCACATCCGCTCACAGAAATGAGGCTGCCCCACATTTTAAATTGCAGGAGGGCAGGATGTGAGATCCCTCGATCCAGCGCTGCTGCCGTTGACGGAAAGCAGCGGGTATCCTGTTCCATCGATGGGTTTGGAGCCACTCTTTCATCCCCTTTTGCTGGGGAACAAAGAGAACGGCTCGTGTTGTGTTCTTCACTCAAGTGCTTTCATTTTTCATACATGAACGGAGCTTCGCTTCGTAGTTCGTGACTCAAACTGCAATAGGCAATTACTTGAAAATGAGGTATTTCTGTGGAAATAAATTATGCAGTCAGTGTGCACCGGGAGCCGAAATGTCATCTTTGCAGTTGTGAGTGAGAAAAAGAGAATTCCGTGGGCTGGTTGAGCTGTGGCACGCCGAACCGAGACGTGGCTGGGGCTTGGTTTGTGATCTGCACCCCATCGCTGCATCCTGACACACATTCTTTGGGACTCTGCCATATGGATAAAGCTTGAAGACTGGGTTATGAATAGATTTTTATCTTGATTAATAGAAAATACTTACGTAGGTAAATCCTGTGAGTAAGAACACACGCATCCTCTTATAAAACACTGCAGGCAATTGTGGAAGGCAGATTAATATTTCAAAAGAGCCTGTAAAACATACACGTGTATGCAAGGGAAGGATTTTGTGTCCACCTCCTTATTGAAGTAGGAAGGATTACCTTGATAGCTCAGGTTTTCTGTCTGATTTCACGAGTAGTAAAATCAAAAATCTCCTTTCCACATCGCTGTGATGCCGTGGCAAAAGCTGGAGTGAAACTGCCTGGCTTCAAGTTGCGCCACGGCAGGTTCAGATCAGACATCAAGAAAAATTTCTTCACCGAAAGGGTTCTCGGGCCCTGGCAGAGGCTGCGCAGGGAGGTGGTGGAGTCCTCGTCCCTGGAGGAGTTTAAAAGATGGGTAGATTTGATGCTCAGGGATGCTTCGGTGGTGGACAGGGATGGCTGCACTCGATGACCTCCAAAGTCTTTTCCAGCCAAGCGATTCTGTGGTTCTATCTGGGCTGAACTAAAAAGCCTCTGAAATCCTTCCTGGTTCAGTCTTCATATTCATGATACGCGAGGACACGTCCTGACGGAAGTCCGCGAGCGCCACAGAGGCAGCTGAACCTGTGAGCTTAAGGTGTTTAAGGAGGCGAATTCCCAGCGCAGGCTCCCTCCCGGCACAGCGCGTGTGTTGTGACAGCCCGAGAGATTAGTTTGTCTGCGCGCTGGCATTCTGCTTTGCTGTGCTTACATGGGTGTTGAAGAGCAGGTTTTCCTATGTTGGGAAAAGGCCAAGTGCCAGAGCACGCTCTGCTTCTGGAAGAAAAACTTCCTGGGTTCCACACTGCTTGCGGGAGCCCAGAGTGGAATTCCAAAGCTGTTTCCTGGGCATTTCTGTGTGCCCCAAGGCCTATCGATCACTTGAAACTCTTTGGAGAACGGAGGTCATTTTAACCGATCGGTCGCATTCCCTGTTAAAATCTTCCCGGCCTGTTTTTCTGAGAGCTTTATGAACTCACTCACTAGGAGGACTTTTAATAACTTCTTTTCTGCATGTTGGCGGAGTATCGCTGTTTTCAGAATTACTCACGGGGAAAAGGAAGGCTGTACTCTAACGTGCTGGGAACACATCCCCCTGCAGCTTACGTGCTTTAGATTTGTGTATTTTTAAAGCCGGGGAGTTGACAAGGAGCTCTGCTTTTCTGCCTGAGCCTGCGTGTAATTCGCTGTTGGAGGCTTTATTTGGATGGTGCCGTGTGCGGCGAGTGGCTGACGCAGCCACTGGAGTTAACTCTTCCATCATTCTCCTCCGCACAGAACAGAGAACTTTTGACTTTTGAATCATTACGTCCATATTTCTACAATTGGAAAAGTGATGAGGCTTTCCCTGGAGAAAGGGGAATTGTTCTTGCCACCATTTTTTTTTCCTTTTTGAAAACAGAGAGAGGAAATAATGAGCCTTTTTTTTTTTTCTGGAAAGTCTTGATTTGCTTCAGGACAAACATCCTTAAAACTCCTCGGGAAGTGGAAATCACCGGTGTGGTCTTCGTTTCCCCAAATTGTGTGGAATCCAAGCTCGTGTTGTGGAATTTATCACCCCGCAGGATGCATTGTCTGGATGTCTGACCGTGTTATCCAGGGATTATCTGTGTTCCTCCCTGGAATGCTGGGATTTTAACAAGATGTTCTGTATTTTAAACCTCCTCATAAAAAAGAAGCTAAAATTAGGCTGTTCCCATTTTAAAGCGCTGCTGAAATAGAAATGCAGCACTGCCTCTTGTTTAAAGGATACGATCCCAGCAGAGAACAATGTTTAAAACACTTTGGGAAGTGCGTGGCCGGTCATAACACCGAGCAGCAAGACGTGAGAAGGGACAGCAAAAACGTGTGTGAAGCTGCTTGCCACCGCCCTCCAGTTGCATTTTAGCCTTCCCGCGGGAACGGGGAACCACACGGCCCACTGGCAGCCTGGGAATTATTTCCAGACACTCTGCCTGCACTCTCTCTGTATTTGTATTTTAGAAGAAGTTTCTCTGTTCATGTCCAATCTGAACCTGCCCTGGTGCAACGTGAGGCCATTTCCCCTCGTCCCATGGCTGTCCCTCGGGAGCAGAGCCCAGCACCCACCTCCCCACAACCTCCTCTCAGGAGCTGCAGAGAGCCATGAGCTCTCCCCTCAGCCTCCTCTTCTCCAGGATAAACAGCCCCAGGGCCCTCAGCCGCTCCCACAACCCCTGTTCTCCAGACCCTTCCCCAGCTCCGTTCCCTTCTCCGGACGCGCTCCAGCCCCTCCAGGTCCTTCTTGGAGTGAGGGGCCAGAACTGAACCCAGGATTCGAGGTGCAATCCCTTCCCTGCTCCTGCTGCCACCCCAGGGCTGAGCCAAGCCAGGATGCTGGTGGCCCTCTTGGCCACCGGGGCCACCGCTGGCTCATGTTCAGCCACTGTCATCCAGCATCTCCAGGGCCTTTTCCACCGAGCAGCTTTCCAGCTGCTCTTCCCTGAGCCTGGAGCCGTACGGGGTTGTTGTGGCCCAAATGTGGGACCTGACACTTGGCTGTGTTGAACCTCATCCTGTTGGTCTCAGCCCATCGAGTCAACCTCTTTGGGTTCCTCTGCAGGTGACTGCTAGCGTTACCCCTTGAGACTACTGATGGCCTGTTCCCAGGGGCTGCGTTTGTCTGCCTTTCCCAAAGTGTGGTAGAGAGAGCTTCAATTTAATGAGGGCGTGAGGTGATCCAGCATTGTGAGATTTGGCAGAAAGGCAGGAGGCTGAAGGAATGGGATAAACGGGCAAAATATGAAGAGTGAATTGCAGCGTCCTTCACTTTGAGCAATTAAATAATCTGTTAATGAGGAGGGCACAACAGCAGGTGGCATGGATGATTGTGAGGCAAAAAGAAAGGGGTTTACAAGGCTAGAAGAACTCGTGAACTGGCATCTTTGTGGTAGGAAATATGGAGCTGAGGAGCACACAGGGCCGTTGGTGGTTGGGGAGCCGTGGCTGTGTATGAAAATCCTGAGTGTGAAGCCCTGGCAGCGGGGGAGTCTCCATCCCTGGAGGGATTCAAAACATGTGCGGCCATGGCACTTCTGGACCTGCTTTAGGAGGCACGGTGGGGTTGGGCTGGGTGAACTTAAAGGTCTTTTCCAACCTCGATGATTCTATGGAATAACACGCTAGGCAGTGCCAAGCAGCGGTGGAGCATGGGAGAGGGGAGTGCGGGCCCCCATTTCACTCCTCTCCTGGCATGGCTTTATTTTCTTTCCCCTCTCAAAGCAATGCTGAGCTTCCTTCTCTGGGGAATGAGAATGTGTGGGAAAGGGACCAACACGTGAAGCGGTGGGATGTCGGCTGGATGGGAGGAGTTCCTTGTGTTTATTCTGCATTTTTGACCATTTCTGTGTTGTTCTGGTCAGTCATGGGTTTGTGTCCCACTTGGATTGTCTGTAAGTGCTTCGGGCCAGAGGTTCCCCTCACTCCTGTCTCCGGGTATATCAGGGGCAGAGCCCGGGGGCTTTTAGCTCGTTCCACCGAGAGGCACAAGAAGAACTTAGTTTGGGGGAAGGTCTTCAGAAAAACGACTCTGTTGCTGTTACCCTGGCGTTCCATAAACTGCAAACGCTCAGAAAAGAAGCATGGTTGGAGAGGTCACAGCATCAGATCAGGAGAATGGGTAAAGCCTGAAATGGATTCCCTGAGAAAAGTCTGGAAGTGGTTTAAGGTACAGAGTAATATAAGAAGCCTAGGAAATAATTTAAGATAAGAAAAAGGTAGATTGCTTGTTGTTTTTCTGTGTGATGTGGAGAGGAACCTAAAAAATAAACTGAAAGCAGCCGATTGCAAACAGCCGGGGTTATTTTTGTACGTGGCAGAACCCCCCCTACAGCCTCCGAGTTAGAATTCCAGCAGAGTTCTTTAGAAGACTGCTCGTGTAATGGAGAACGAGAGTCTCCAGGGTTATGTCAGACAACATTATTTTTAGCGATGTTCTAAGTCCGCATGCCTCGGGGAAGGAACCAGCCACCAAGAGAGATGGTTTGTCCCCACCGGGCAGGCTTTAATAACATTATTCTCCATATTTCTCACTCTCCCGTGAAGCGTCTGATGATCTGCGCTGTCAGGAGTGGCTGGACTGGATTCACTCCCTGTATGATCCTGTCCTGACTTAATTGTTGTTTGTAAAAGATGTCCTTGAATCTGGATTCCTCATACCCTGAAGTTGGCTGTGAAGGCTGTAAATAGTGATTGCTGATTCATACACTTCTGCCGGGTTTATTCTGAGCATTTGGACAAAAAACCTCATGCCATGATGTTCTTGCTCAAGGCTTTAGTGTCATCCGTGATGTGGGGAGGGGTTCTTGATCAGAGAGTGCAGGGGTAGGATGAGGGGAACGGTTTGGAGCTGAAAGAGGGGAGATTGACATGAGATCTTGGGGAGAAATGTTCTCCTATGAGGGTGGGGAGGCCCTGGCCCAGGTTGCCCAGAGCAGTGGTGGCTGCCCCATCCCTGGAGGGGTTCCAGGCCAGGTTGGATGGGGCTTGGAGCCCCTGATCCAGTAGGAGGTGCCCCTGCCCATGGCAGGGGGTGGGACTGGATGGGCCTTGAGGTCTCTTCCAACCCAAACCATTCCATGATTCTTTCTTTAAATCTATCAGGAGGTGATAAGGGGAACTCGAGGGCTCGCTCTTGGATTCACAGCGGCACCTGGGATCACAATTATATTGCTTTTTCTATGTATGAGAGTGCTGAGAGGGGTTTTCAGGCCCCGACAGAGCTGTGTACCCTCTCTGTATTCCTCCAGTCTTCCCACACAGCTCCGAAGCTGATACAACATTGTATTACTGTTAATTAAATCTCCGCTATTGTCACAGCGTGTAACAGGATCTGTCTGACGTTTTACCCATATTCCATTTCCCCGGCTGTCTCCTCCGAGGTCTTTGTGGGAGAATATTTGTAGAGTGACTCTAAATTCCTGTGTGTAACTGGGCTGTGTTACAGAAACTGGGGTTTCTGCGTCAGGCAGAGGGGAGAGGAAGGGCTGTAGTCAAGCAAAAACACTGGCATTTTGCTCTCTTAAATTAGATCCCGGTGCCCTCTGGTTGCTTTGTGTCTCCGTGCACTCATCTGCTGTTTCCTTTGTGCCATTTGCAGCAGCGACTCCAGCAGCAGCTCGAGCGACGAATCCCCAGCACGGTCCGTTCAGTCGACAGCCGTCCCCGCGCCCGCGTCCCAGCTGCTTCCATCTCTGGAAAAGGATGAACCCCGGAAAAGTTTTGGGATCAAGGTTCAGAATCTTCCAGTGCGCTCAACAGGTAAATGCGCTTGCAAAAGCAAAGTAGGGAAAAAATGACTGGGAGGCGGGTTAGGGACCGATTAAATAACATTTATTGTGTCTTTGGCACAGCAGCCACGTGCTGCCTCCAAGGACGGGATTCTCCCTCTGCCTCTGTCTCAATTCTTACGTGGTGATGGGAAAATTGCTTAATTAGTGCCCATCTGTGAGAAATCCTGCGGGTCCCTTGCTTGAGTCCCCAGGCTTGAGCACTCGCAGCCGCTGGAGCTGGCGCTTCGACTCGGTCACGTGTGTTTCCCCAGGGAAAAACCTGGAGCATCTCAGATTTTGTGCTTAGAACTCCGACCATTTCTTCTTGCCCTGCTTCCATTTCTTTTTTAATACAAAAAAAAAAGGATTTCTGTCACAGTGCTGAATGCTGTAAAACACCCATGAGTGTACTCGTAATGCCTTGAGTACTGCACAGCAAATAACACAAGAAACTGCTCACCGAGGAGTGCAGGCGATCCCTTTGTTCCCCGCACTAATTGCTGGAGAGATCCCACGGAAAAAAACAGCATGGGATCATTTGGAAAACATTTGTAGCGTAATTCATGGATACAAAGGCACTGGCTGGATTAAAACAATACATGTTAATTCTGTGGCACCTTGTGGTGTTAGTGCTCTCCTATACATTTTATTTCTGTGCTATTCCTTGAAACGCCATTGTGCCGAGGTCAGTGACCCACAGATCCAGGCAGGGAGCTCGCTCCTGAACCAGGCTTGGCCAAATCCGAGGAGTCTGCCGGGTTATCTTTCTGAATCGACCGAAACGAGTCCTGTTCAACTTTGATCTCTATTCTGGCTTTGGAAAACCACTCTGTGCAATATTCGTGTGGGGTTGTTAATGAAGTAACACTGTTTATTTCTCCTGCACCTTGAACTAGCTGTCGCTTAGACACAATAACTGTGTTCTGCCGGCCTCAGGGCTGCGGAATCCCGCACGTGTAGTCTCTCGGGTTTAAACCTCAAGGGAAAGAGGCAGATCAGCCGGAGGCTTTTGCATTGACAGATTCACGGCCAAACTGAAAGTGAAGTCACATTTCAGAAGGAACATCAGATTTCCTCCTGTCTTTTATGCTACTATTAAATTGGTTAACAATGTGTTTCTGTAGTACTAATGTGTACTTGTCCGTTTAGATACAAGCCTTAAAGATGGACTTTTCCATGAATTCAAGAAGTATGGAAAGGTGACGTCAGTGCAGATTCACGGGACTTCCGAGGAACGGTATGGACTGGTGTTCTTCCGACAGCAGGAGGACCAGGAGAAAGCCCTGAATGCCTCAAAAGGAAAACTTTTCTTTGGCATGCAGATCGAAGTCACCGCCTGGATTGGGCCGGGTAAGGGAGGCACTGAGTGAGAAATGCTAAAACTGCTTTTCTGCAGGAACATAATTTAAAGAAAATGGGAAATAGGCCAGAATGAATTCCAGAGAGAGTAGAGTGGATGCTCTTAGGTCAGATAGGGAGACAATTCCAATCTTATGCCTCGGGGAAGGAAACCTGCTGTCCTCTCAGACAGCACGATCTCTGGCTGCTGGAAGAAACAACCTCATCTTCCATATCTCAGCAGAGCAGCACCAGTGAGTGGTGTGAGCACAGAGCTGAGTCCTCGCAGGCTTTATTTCCTGCTTTAAGTTAAAATGGCTAACGATGGCTTCATTTTTGAGGCTCAGGCTGCACAGCCCAGGTGAGTGACCAGTGAAAACTGTAGCGTTGAGCACAGGGTTAAGTTTTCAGTCTGCACTTAAATTGCTTCTTTAAAAACTGATGTGTGCAAACAAAGCCCTTCCATGTACTGTTTGCAAGGACAGTGAAGCCTCGTTTGAGTTCATGGAAGGCGTAAATATTCGTTAAAAGACAACTTCTCTAGAGGAGCAGTTGGAGTGTGCAGCTACTTCACACCTGAGGGCACTCAGGTTCCTCGGTGCTCACCCAGCGCTGTGGTCAGAGGTGTTGAGCTGTGCCTAAATAACAGCTCACAAGTGCAGCACTGCGTACTTTTGTCATAGACGTTGGTTACTCTTGTTCAGATCGTATCTGCTCGGCAGGAAGTGGATGAGCAAACAAATCAACATGATCCGAGCACACATGAAAAGTACCTCCATGCGTCACAAATTCCTTGCTCTCTTTTACTTCTAGAAACGGAAAGCGAGAATGAATTTCGTCCCTTGGATGAAAGGATAGATGAGTTCCACCCAAAAGCAACGAGAACTCTCTTCATTGGCAACTTGGAGAAAACCACCACCTACCACGACCTCCGCAACATCTTTCAGCGCTTCGGTGGGATAGTGGTACGTGAGCTCTCTGCTGCACATGCTGTCGTTGCCCATTCTGTCTGACCAGGCCTGTAAAATGCTACGAGCTGTGATAAATCGTGGTGTCAACGACAGATAATCGGGCTTTATGTGATAACCCGAGTCATTGATCTTCCTGGAATACACCGGAAAGCTTTTCTTCGCATTTAGAGAGAAACCTTAGCACACGGGGGGGGGTAACGTAGCAGTAGGAACAGTCATAGGAGCATTTACAACGTGCCAGCTCAGAGCGTTCACAGAGCAGCCGAACTGGGTGGCTGGGCTGTGGCTCTGCCTGGCGTCATTTTTGTGTTGAATCAGAACAGCTCTGTGAAGTCTTGAATTTCCTGTTGATTCCTGAGACAAAGGGCTTGGTTGCTGCGGGTGGAAGCAGCCATCGGCTCTCACGGCCTGTGCCCTGACAGGAGTGGATGGATTAGCAATGGCATGCGTGGGATTGGGATTTTCAACCAGGCAAGCATCTCTGAACAAGGTGGAGAAGCAGCCATCCTCTCTCCTCTCCTTGACGTTTGTCAAGTCATGTCGGTGTTGCATTAAGAGAAGTGCTCCAGACAAGTGAGGTCACCGTCCAGTGTCGGTGTAATTGATTGGATCTGGGCTGGCACTGATGTCTTATACACTGACTGGGGCTGCTCACAAACCTGCCCTGCTGTGTTTATTCTGCTCTGAAAGCCTTCTGTACCCACTGAGGTGCCGGTCCCACGTGCCAGAACCCCATACGTACTTCTCTCAAAGAAGAAGGGAAGTGTGCTCCACACACGACGTGGACAAATACAAAACCCTCTTCTTACGATGTCTGGCAGCTCTGGCACATCCAGCCTCTGCTGCATCCGTGACATCAGCACCCATTGAGGAATCCACGCAGTGTCTGCGGCTGAAACGCTTTCCTGGTGTTACAGCTGTCCTGATGCAGATGTTTATCAGCAGTGGTGCAGTAAATTCACGTTTCTGTGGAACGCTACTGTCCTGTCAGCGTTATGAATCAGGCAGACCTTGGCAGTGGTGCTGCCTTGCACAGTTCCATCAAAACTCACAAGCTCAGGTGCGGAAAGGGCCGGTTTCCTAACCTTTCCGGTGGGTAATGAGCAAATTTATGGTGTTTTATTTGCCTGTCGGAAAGAATTGCTTGCCCAGGGTGAGTGCTCAAGTGTAATTTGCCATGGCTGCAGTCGTGCTCCTGCAGACTCTTGGAACTGTAGCCCTCTATTAGCATTCCATTTAAATTGTGAGCTTGGGGAAGTCTGAACAGTTGTGTAAATCTCCCACTTGACTTCTGTTTTCCCAGATAAAGGGTTCTTGGGTGAGACCGTATCAAACTGCTGCCGCGTCCCTAAATTTATTAACCGTTAAATTAGTCTGTCCTGGACCTTGGAACGTTTGTACTTTACTGGCGTTGGTGTATAGCTCACAAAGGAGACTTGTGCTGTTCAAACAAACACAGCAAGACGCTCCACCCGTTTTCAGATCGGGATGAATCATCGGATCATGAGTTTGTTCCGAGGCTTTTGGTGCATCTGCCAGTGCTAGCGCTGAGCTTGCATGTTACTCGAACATCAGCCCTGAGCTTACATTGATTAAAGCCGGCCTTTGTTAGGCTTCCGGAGCTTTCTCCTTCCAGCCCTTGCTTTTTAATGGGCCCTTGGTGGCTTGGGAGCAAATACCAGCAGCGAGAGAAGATGAAGATCTTCCTTGCCTTTGCCAAACGAGTGCCAGGTTGGTTCAGGAGATGAGGCCAGCATCACCGTCTGTTTCTAGGAACAGGATGGATCATGTTTGTTTGGAAAAGGAACCCTGCTTGCTTCTTGGCTCAGAAAGGAGGATCCGAGCAGGTTGTTTTTTCTTGAGCCTTTGTGAGTGAAGAATAATCTGTGTTTGTTTGATTCTGAGTTGTCTCTACCTGACATAATGTTAACAGACTGCAGGTGCTGTGTGTTGATCAAGTCAGGCTTAGAACTTGGAGTCTGCATTATGAAGAGCTTTCCCGGCCTCAGGAGGGACTTGGTTTTGTCATTGAATGAGATACAGCAGAAGAGCGAAGTTGTTAACTGTTCACTGTTGTTTAGATCCTCTCCCCGAAGAAAATACTAATTACAGAGCACTCGTGGGGACATGGATCTCTCAAAAAATAAGCGCACTTAGCTCTCATTGACACTGTGGAATGTCCTTTTCAGGCTGGTGCTGACCGACAACTGCTCTGTTTTGTGTTTTGCCCAGGATATCGACATTAAGAAGGTGAACGGTGTCCCTCAGTACGCGTTCTTGCAGTACTGTGATATTGCCAGTGTGTGTAAAGCAATTAAGAAGATGGACGGGGAATATCTTGGAAATAACCGGCTCAAGGTAAAGAAATCCTCCCACAGACTGTGTTTTCCCTGTTGCTGTCGTGTGTGGCATCAGTGGATGATTCGCAGCAGCACGGTCTATGGAAGTAAGATGTGCGCAGGTCAGATTAGAGCGTGAGGCTTTCGACCACCACCATAATGGGGATTAATCAGCGTTTTTGTTGGCTGTCTCAGCAAGGAATCACAGAATCCTGGAGTGGTTTGGGTTGGAAGGGACCTCAAAGCCCATCCAGTCCCACCCCCTGCCATGGGCAGGGACACCTCCCACTGGATCAGGGGCTCCGAGCCCCATCCAACCTGGCCTGGAACCCCTCCAGGGATGGGGCAGCCACCACTGCTCTGGGCAACGTGGGCCAGGGCCTCCCCACCCTCACAGCAAAACATTTCTCCCTAAGATCTCATCTCAGTCTCCCTTTTTTCAGCTGAAAACGGTTCCCCTCGTCCTATCCCTGCCCTCCCTGATCCAGAGCCCCTCCCCAGCTTTCCTGTAGGTCCCAAAGGAGCACCACGTTTGAGCAGACCTGGAGGCCGACATCCCCTGTCCTGGAAGGTCCACGTCTGGTGAGACTGCAGGGACGCGGTGCTGGTACCGATGACAAACAGAGGCTGTTGGCCCCCAGAGCTGTCAAGCTGTCACTTTGCAGACGCATTCAAATTGTAGAAGAAGGCAGTGTTGCCAAACACTGCATTTGTTTAAGCATGCAGAATTATTGTCATTAATTGCCATTTGATTTTGGTCTCGCTTGCACCTGCGTGAGATGCTAATTTTAGAAACCCCGTACAAACAACTCGCTTTCTCCAGATAACTTTAATTAGGCGTGCTCTGTGTGGTCGGTTTAACCCTCCTGAATTGTACTGACGGAAGTTCTGCCCTTTTGTGTTCAGCTGGGCTTCGGGAAGAGCATGCCCACCAACTGCGTCTGGTTAGACGGGCTTTCCACAAACGTTACGGATCAGTATTTAACCCGACATTTCTGCCGATACGGACCTGTGGTGAAGGTAGGTGGGAGACTTTGGCGTCTGATTTTAATTGTTCCTGTCTTCCTTTCTTCCCATCCTGTCCTTTCAACCCCAACTGTCCAGGGCTTTATCGCTCAGGTAGAGAAATTCTCTCTGGGGTGTGATTTGGCTGACAGGGCTCTGAGCTTTGCATCCCCTTGATCCGACAGCGGGGCAGTTGCTTCTGGGGTTCTGAAAACCAACAAAAGCATTTGGAATGAACGAGCCGAGATAATGAGTATTGGAAACCATTCATTGCCCTTTTGCACTGCAGTCTCTCTCCAACAAAACTTCTTCAGAAGGCGAATATGGAGGAACCGCAGTCTAATTACGTAGTTACGCACATGCGTGCTAATTACTTAATTAGACGTCGCAATATATTTTTCTCATCAGACTAAAAAATGATTGTTTTAAAAGCATTTAGAGTCATCACACACAAAAGACATGAAAAAAGCAGTGGGCGATGGTGCCGTGCACCCGTATCAGCCGTGGGAGCGCTTTACCTGCTCTGCGCCAGAGAGCTACGCATGTGCTTAAACTTCAGCGTTGTCCCACGTGTTTCTGTTGGACGTGGATGCGCTTAAAGTTAAGCAGCATGTGTGGATCTCCCCGGGATCAGGGTCTTGCCTCCTTAACGGAGCTTTGTGGGCTTGTGTTGCAGCTTTGACGTTCTTTATAGCTTGAAGAATAAGTCCCTGCTGCCAAAGGCAGGTGATATTTGGAAATTGGGCGTTCAGCAACTGGCGAGTGGTACTGCAGACCGGGATACCAAACCATTCCCGTTTGGGGATTAAATGTTCCCTTTACCTTTTTTCCCCCCTAAAAACACATTGGAAATTTTTCCAAAACCGAAAAGTAATGAAAAAGAAACCACAAAACTCAGTCGCCAAAGAAAAAAGTTAAAAGTAAAATACAGAAAAACAAAATAAAGGCATAAAATACCTCAAGCCACAATATCCACAATTCAAAGCAGTCCCGTGTCCTTGGATCATTTCTCCGTTATGATTACACCTCATCAGAAAAGCCTGGAAATTTACCTTGCTAAAATTTATTTTCCCTCTGGTATCTTCATGACTTAGGATTCTGCTGGGACTGACGTTAAGTCCTGTGGATGAGGCTCTTATTTGGTTTTTGTTTTGTTTTTTTGTTTTTTACAGGTGGTGTTTGACCGCTTAAAAGGCATGGCCCTGGTTCTCTACAATGAGATTGAATATGCACAAGCAGCTGTAAAAGAGACCAAGGGGAGGAAAATCGGTGGGAATAAAATTAAGGTGTGCAGAATGACCTCCAAAACAAACCAAACCAAATTGTATTTAGGCCTCACCCCTTAACTGCCGGCATATGCAGACTTGCCAGGCAAAAGGAACACTTAGCAGGACACGGATGTCCCAGGCACCAAAGGCTTAAACTACCTTTTTATTCTCGGCTTATCGAGGCGTTAGGGAATCTCGGACCGTTCCTTGTAGAGCCTTTTCCAGCATTCTGCCGTCTGTTTTGCTGAACTTGTCTCTCTCCGCTCCTGAGTGTTGGTGTCCGTGTTGCCACCTCATGTGCCCCAATCCAAGGCAAACTCTTGTCCGTTTCAGTGTTAGAGAAGTGAAACCTGGGTGTGAGCTCCTCTGGGGTAACGCATCGCTGCGTTTGCGCTGCTCCATGCGGATGTCCGGGCTCTTGAGCTGGCTCCGTGGTGGCTCGCCTGCCGTAGGCACGGGGCACAGCAGCCCAGGCACATCGTCTGCTCCTGCGACGGCAGCTCCTTCCTTGGAACAGATTTAAAAGATAAATCATGAAAAACACTATTCAAAAAAGCAAATACGATCTTTTTTCTCCTGGAGCACCGCTACACGCTGACAGGGATGTCTTGGATTTGGGTGACAGGTGATTCCTGTTCCTACTGTCCCATCAGTTCCAGTGCCCGGGGAGGCGAGGGGTCAGCCAGCCCTCCGAGTTATCTTCCTCCTCCTCCTTTCTTCTCTCCTGAAGAGTGGGTCACGATGTCTCATCGGATGTGTTAACTGAGCGGCTTCAGGCCCGCTGGGGCTGGGGTTGGACGTCCGTCCGTTTCAGTGCGCAGTGGCTAAATCTAAATGACCTTTACATGTACGTGGGGTCGTTTAGAAGATCGATGTCTTGTGTTTGTGGGTCAACTTTGGAATAAGCAACTCCCATGGTGCGTGTGTGCCTGTGCTCCACCACTGCGGTCACGCAGATGTCTGGGCTGACCCAGAAAAAAGGGAACTAGAATGGTAAAAATAGTGCGTTCCGTGACATACGCATAGTTAAAACCATCCTAATCCTTAATTTTTGCATCAGCTACGCCATTAACTTCTTGATATTGTCACCCTTGGCTAGAGAGCATCCGCTCTTGGAGCTGCTGGAATAGGGAGCTGCGATTCCAGAGCCTTGGTTCCATTCCCGGCCCTGCTCATGCCTGGCTGTGTAGCCCCAGGCAAATAACGTGGAGTCTGCAATAGAAGAACAGCGCTGACCTGCTGTTGCTCTGCGGTGTGAGAAAGGGCCTTCGGAGCACTGATTGGAGTCACCGTTAAAAACAGACCATGGTAACAGCGTGGATTTTTCCTGCTGATTTACTGAGCAGGAGCCTCTGGTCTTGCAGCTCCAACCCAGCCTAGTCAGAAGGGAGTTCTGTCTCTCCACGCCCCGACACTGAATGAAGAGGGAAAGGTCTTGATTCCCCGGGAGGCCCAGGGCCAGTCCAGACCAATGTTCATCTTCTTTTGTTAAATATTGTCACCCCCACTGTCAGTTCTGCTCCCATCTTCAGACTCTGCAGCAGTGACATGTTGTCGGCATGGGATGGTTCTCTCCTGAACGTGATTTATTCTTTATTTTTCAGGTGGACTTCGCGAATCGAGAGAGTCAGCTGGCGTTTTATCATTCCATGGAGAAAACGGGTCAGGATATCAGAGACTTCTATGAAATGCTGGCGGAAAGGAGGCAAGTGTTTCATTATCGTCATCGCAGCCTGATCCTGTTCCAGCATTGTTAAAGTGCAATAAAACTCTCTCCGGGCAGTAATTACGAAGGAAACACTTGGTTTGGTTACTCTAACTTCACCCTTCTTTTTAAATTTCTCTTAACAACTTCTTAGCCTATTTTTAATACCTTTTAGCTTTTCAGTTTGTTTTTTTTAATCAGGTGTGGGTGGTCGCACTTACACCGTGCGGATGGAACAGATACCGCACCCCTCAGGTGTAGCTGGTGTCTCGAATTCCTACTCGGAGGAGGTTTTGGCCTCCGCGTGATCCATATGTTTAGGATCCGGTTGCTGTGATGGGTCACCAGGACACAGTTGTGAGTCATTCATCACGTCCTAGGAATGCAGAGTAGCTTGTCCGTAGCGCCTTCCCGTGTCCACAGGAGAAATGGATACGTTATGGTCTGATAAACAACTGCTGCTCGTCTGCTGAGCAGATACTGAGATTTGCTCTTCCCCTGCCCCTTCTAACAGCGCAGTTTGTTAATTTGATAAAATAATAAAGTAAGATTGAGGCAGCAGTGGGTTTTTTTTGCTGTTAGACATGAAAACCATGTTCTGCATTGCTGCCCTCCTGCAAACTGTCGCAGAGGTACGTAGCTGCGGCCGCCGGTCCCCGCAGGCGCTGGCCGGGAGCAGCCTGGCACAGCAGCACACCTCATTCTGTTCCTTTCTTTCCTCTGTGTTTCTCTTATTGGCAAAATCTGAAAAGGGAAGCATTTTCTTCTTGTGTGGATGTGTTTTTATTACCATCAGAGGCTGGCTGAGATGTTAGGCTCTGGTTTACCTGTGAATAAGCACAGCGTGACGCTGGTTGTACCTGTGTGTGAGACACAGCTCGTTGGTTTTTGCGGCAGAGTAGATCGGTCTCACATGCGAAACTGCCAGATGTAAAAGCGAGAAGGGTTTGGAAATTGGCAGTTGGGATTTGCAGAATGGAAATAGATGTGTGCATTCCCCAGTCCGTGCCAGATGTTGTGATGCGCCAGCAAGCAGGCGGTAGTAATTCCCTCTGAACCACACCAAACCAGAAGACAGCAGTGTATCATCAGGCGTCTTTTAGCGCAGAGGAGCCAGCTGGGCTTGTCTCTGCCACGGAGTAATTCCGAGTAGAACACTGCTTTCTGGTTTGGGTTGGAAGGGGCCTCAAAGCCCATCCAGTCCCACCCCTGCCATGGGCAGGGACACCTCCCACTGGCTCAGGGGCTCCAAGCCCCATCCAATCTGGCCTGGAACCCCTCCAGGGATGGGGCAGCCACCACTGCTCTGGGCAACCTGGGCCAGGGCCTCCCCACCCTCGCAGGAGAACATTTCTCCCCAAGATCTCATCTCAATCTCCCCTCTTTCTGCGTAACGTGAGTGAGCTCTACAGCTCGTCTTGCCATTCTGCGTCCTCTATCCCTCCTCTGAGCTGCTCCTGGCAGGTCGGGGTCCCCTGCAGCAGTGCTGAGGTCTGCACTACCCAGGTTCTTCTAGGTTGTAGGTGTAGCTGGTCTAAATACCCAAAGGAAAACAGAACACAAAACCCCCATGGTTATTTTTTTTTAACTTCACAGCTGCCTTTTGAAGCTGCCCGCTTGGCTGCAGAATGAGTTTGCTGTCGTTGCGTTTTGTTTCCTTCTGTTCTTTTTCAATTTTAAACATTTCTTAAAACCTGGAACCTGTCAGCTTGTAACATAAACCATCAGCTGTGGAGGCAGATAAATGTACGTGAGACTGAGTGTGTAAAACGCACTGCGATGGTGGGGAGCGGGAGCAGCATCTCCGTGCCGCTCCTCTGCCAGAGAGACCTGTTCAGAGTTGCAAATGGCATATTTTTGCCATTCGGAGGTATTGAGATAACGACATCGCTTGACGATTTACCTGATGTCATAAACAACCTGTTTGGTTTTTTCCTTGACCTGGTCTTACACTAAACAGGCAACGTCAGCGTGCTATCACGTGCAGCAAATTAGCGAATTGTGGAGTTAAATGGTCACTTGCAGTGTTCAGGGTTTTTAAAGATACCCTACTGCCACTTGACTGTTCAGTGCTGGAGAGGTTCCAGCCTCAGATTCTGATTTGAGTTGTGTTTTCAGAGGTCCTCGAGACGAGGTGGTCCTCACCGGGACAGCCGGTGCGTGAGCACAGTGGTGCTGTGCGGGCTCGGCCTTACTTTAACGCAGTGTTTGCATTTGGCAGAAGTGAAACAGTGGGGCTGATGAAAAGATGCTTGGCAGAGCTTGTCAGTAAACGACCAACTAAGTGCATATGGTAATTGATTGGCAAACAAAATGTTTAATCCACTGTGCACCCATTCGTTGATGTTCAGCACAGCTGTGTACGGTGGCCTTGGTGCGCATCTTAAGAAATTGTTGTAAACCGATTCCCCTCGTAGCAAAGATTGTGGTAACGCAGGGCGCTGGGTGGAGAGGAGAACTGACCTGTTTATTCTCATATTTAGCAGAGACGAACGAAGAGGATCTTACGAGTACGCCCCTGACCGTACCTACTACGAGACTGTTCGGACTCCTGGGACTTACCCTGAAGATCCTCGGCGCGAATACCCAGCTCGAGGCAGAGAATTCTATGCAGAGTGGGATCCCTACCAAGGAGATTACTATGACCCACGCTACTACGACGACCCGCGCGAGTACAGGGATTACCGAGGCGATCCGTACGAGCAGGACATCAGGGAATACAGCTACCGGCAACGGGAGAGGGAGCGGGAGAGGGAACGCTTCGAATCTGATCGGGACAGAGACCACGAACGAAGGCCGATTGAACGGAGCCAGAGTCCGACGCATTCCAGGCGTCCGCAGAGCCCTGGCACGTCTCCCTCACAATCAGAAAGGCTGCAGAGCGATTCGGAGCGGAGGATTTACAGCAGGTCATCGGATCGCAGCGGCAGCTGCAGCTCTCTGTCTCCTCCACGATATGACAAGCTCGACAAAGCCCGTGTGGAACGCTACGCGAAAAATGAAAAACCAGAGAAGGAGCGTGCTTTCGAGCAGGAGAGAGTCGACAAGGAGAAACGGTTGGTGAGGAAGGAAAAGCCGGAAAAAATAGAGAAGGAAAAAACCGATAAGCAAAAGCGAAAAGCAAAAATCCATTCGCCCAGCTCTCAGTCTTCTGAAACGGATCAAGAGAATGAGAGAGAGCCCAGCCCTGAAAAACTGAAGGGCAACAGTAAACAAAGCAAAGAGAGAGGGGACAAAGAAGGGACAGCTAAAAACCGCCTGGAACTGATGCCCTGTGTCGTGTTGACCCGAGTGAAAGAAAAGGAAGGGAAAGTTATTGACCAGCCCGCTTTGGAGAAGCTGAGGGCAAAGCTGGATAATGACACTATGAAGTCCCCACTTCTGGAGCAGAAAACACAGACATCCCAGGCAGAGCAAACCAAGACGGATCAGTCTAAACTGGAACCTGCCAGAACCAAGGTACAGAAGGAGAAAGCCCTTGCCAGTCACGTGGAAGTGGTGGATAAGGAGGGAAAAATGAAACCCAAAAAGCACTTGAAGACAGAGCAACCTTCTGAGGGGGCCAACGCGGTAGATTTGGACAAGTTGGAGGCTCGTAAGAGACGTTTTGCTGATGCAAATCTGAAGCCCGAGAGGCAAAAACTGGAAGTAAAAAGAAGCAGCCAAGATGAGGAAGATGCACGTGTGGTTTTGAAAAAGCAGCTTGATGCAACGGCTTCTTCTAGAGAAGCGACAGTATTGAGGGAAGGAGAATTGGAAAGAAAACCCCTGAGGAAGGAAATGCTTAAAAGGGAATCCAAAAAACTCAAACTGGAAAGACTTATTCCTGTTACCAGTCCCAAAGAAGTTCAGGAGACTCTTAGCGTTGGTGGGATTGGCATGCGTCCCACCCTGGACCTGCAGGCGAGGCTCTTGGAGGCAGCCGATGAACCAGCTGAGGTGCAGGAGCTCTCTTCTAGGAAACTGAACCCGGTCAAGCCCCAGCACAAACAGGTGCAGCTCCTGGACGACCAAGGAGCAGAGAAGGAGGACGCCAGGAAGAATTACTCTGGTCTGCCTGAGGACACACCTGACCATAAACTTGGCTCAGAGAAGCCTCCGTCAGCTGATACAGAGGAGAAAATTGGCATCGACATCGACCACACACAAAGCTACAGGAAACAAATGGAGCAGAGTCGCAGGTTGAAACAGCAGCTGGAAATGGAGATCGCAAAGTCTGAGAAGTTTGGCAGCCCAAAGAAAGATGTGGATGAATATGAAAGGCGGAGCTTGGTCCACGAGGTGGGAAAACCTCCGCAAGATGTCACCGATGACTCTCCACCAAGTAAAAGGAAAAAGACTGACCAGTTTGACTTTGAAATCAGCACTAAAAGAGAAAGAAACTACAGAAGTTCTCGTCAGGTGAGCGAGGACTCTGAAAGGACATCCTGTTCCCCAAGCATCAGACACTTCCCTTTCCATGAAGATGATGACACGCTCGATTCTCCGAGGCTGATGCCGTTAAAGGAAACCAAAGAGTCGCCTAAAACAGAGGAAAAGGGTCTTTCATATTCCAGCATGGCTGTGAGGGAAGACTCGCTGAAATTCAATCCTTACGATTCCAGCAGAAGGGAGCAGATGGCAGAAATGGCGAAACTAAAACTCTCCGTGCTGAGTTCTGAAGACGACTCGAGTAGGTGGGAAACACAAGTGAAGCAGGAGCCTGGTCGAGTGGATATCAGCTTCCCGAGCAGCATCGTCAAGAGAGACAGCATACGCAAGCGCTCTGTCCGAGACCTGGAACCAGGGGAAGTGCCTTCGGATTCAGACGATGACGGTGAAAACAAGCCCCATTCCCCAAAAGCCTCGTCCTTGTTGGAGAGTTCCAGGTTGTCTTTTTTATTAAGGGACAGAGAAGAGAAGTTACGTGAAAGAGAGGAAAGACTGTCGAGTTCCTTGGAGAGAAACAAATTTTACTCTTTTGCGTTGGACAAGACAATCACGCCAGACACAAAGGCCTTGCTCGAAAGAGCTAAATCTCTGTCATCGTCCAGAGAAGAAAACTGGTCCTTTCTAGACTGGGACTCGAGATTTGCTAGTTTTAGAAACAATAAAGACAAGGAGAAGGTTGACTCGGCTCCGAGACCTATTCCATCTTGGTATATGAAAAAGAAAAAAATCAGGACCGATTCAGAAGGTGGAAAACTGGATGATAAGAAGGAAGATCATAAAGAGGAGGAACAAGAGAGACAGGAACTGTTTGCCTCTCGTTTTTTGCATAGCTCAATCTTTGAACAGGATTCCAAGCGCCTGCAGCATTTGGAGAGAAAAGACGATGATCTAGACTTCATTTCGGGTAGGTTGTACGGGAGGCAGTCTTCTTCCGATGGGACAAACAGTGCAGCTGATTTGGTACAAGAGCCAGTGGTTCTCTTCCACAGTCGGTTTATTGAGCTAACGCGAATGCAGCAGAAAGAAAAGGAGAAAGATCAGAAACCAAAGGAAGTGGAAAAACAGGAAGATAAAGAAAACCGGCCAAAAACACCAGAAACGGTTCCCGAGAGTAAAGAACCAGAACATAAAACTTCCTCGGTGGTCGGTCCCTCTTCAGTCACTGTCCTACCACAGGAACCAGCACCCGTTGCTTCTGAGAAGACAGCGAATGAGAAGGTAGTGGTGGAAACTACTTCTGTAAAAGAGGAAAAACCATCTGAACCTGCTTCTGCAGCAGAGGAGCAAAAACCTTTTCCTGAAGTTGCTGCTCCCATCAAAATCGAACCACCCGAGCAAACTGAACCACCACCAGTCGTAGAAGCTGGTAAAGAAGTTGTTCCTACAACCCTTGTGCCGGAGGAAGATGCTGTAGCAACTGAGCATCCTTCGTACTTGGATACGAAGCCTCCTACTCCTGGATCTTCCTTTTCCCCAGGAGACACCAGTGTAGATCCAGAACCTGAAGCTGCCCAGTTGATTCCACCTCCGCCCAAGGTGGTTCAGAAGTCCGATGAGGCTGCTGAGCCTAAGGAAGAAAATCCTCTGCCTTCTGCCAACGCTGATGCTAGCACGAGTCAAAAGGTGGAGGTGGCTGCCGAGGTCCTGCCGCCCGTTTCTGACAATGATATGGAAGTCGAACCTCCGGTGGTTGTGAAAGACAAGAAGTCCTACAAGAATAAACGCTCCAAGACCCCCGTGCAGTCGGCTGCAGCTACCGTCACGGAAAAGCCCGTCACGAGGAAGAGCGAAAGAATTGACCGTGAAAAACTGAAAAGGTCGAGCTCTCCGCGTGGGGAGACGCAGAAGCTTTCTGAATTGAAAGTGGAGGCGGAGAAGGTTTCGAGGAACGCTGCTAAATCCCCTAGTTCTGCCGCAGAGCCAGAAAACGTGGAGCCAAGCTTGCCAATAGGCCGCACCAGGCGCAGAAACGTGAGGTCCGTGTACGCTACCACGGGGGACAATGAAGGCCCATCTCCAGTGAAGGACTCCATGGAGGTCACTAGATCCACCAGGAAGAGAGGGGAGAAGGAACCACAGGAAACGGTGACAACCGTTCCTACAACCCCGAGGAGGGGAAGACCTCCAAAAACCCGCCGTAAGCCAGAGGAGGACATCTCCCCAGTAAAGACAGAACCAGCACAGCAAGAGGCAGAGGAGACTGAAACTAAAGAGGTTATGGAAGCTCCTAAGCCTGCAGAAGGTTGGAGGTCTCCTAGATCACAGAAGCTAACACACAGTCACTCATCGGCTGCTGCCAGCCAACAGGGGAAGAAAGGGAAGAACGAACCAAAAGCCGATATCACAGCTGAATCTGAAGATGCTGCTGAAAGAAGTGGTCAGGAATCGAGCGTCGGTGACAACAGCAATAAAGCAAAAGCCACTGAGAAAGAACTGGCAGCAAGTGAGCAGAAACGTGATCGGAAAGAACTGGATGTGGAGAAAAACCAGCTGGAAATCCCCACGGTTGAGATTATCGAGAAGAAGACGGTGCCAGAAAAGGTTACAAAATCCAAAAGGGGAAGGTATAAAAATACCAAAACCGTTGTAGATAAAGCATCCGTGTGTCTCAAAAGTGTAGAAATACGTCTCAATGTGGACGAAGTCAAGGGCGCCCTGCGGCCGGCTGACGAGGAGCCCGAGCCGGTGGCAGTGTCGCCAGCCAAAATGAAGAGCCCTCCGAAAGAGGACATCCTGCCACCCCATTTTGTTAAGAATGAGGTAGAAGATCCATTCCCAGAAACAGAAAAAGAGATGCTGCGGGAGCCAAAGCCGTCCCCCGAGGCTGCCCAGTTAGCAAAGCAGATCGAGCTGGAGCAGGCAGTGGAGAACATCGCGAAGCTCACCGAGACGCCTCCCGCAATTGCTGCCTACAAAGAGCCATCGGCAGATGTGCCGGAGGTTCGTCAGGAGGAGGATGGAGATAAACCTGCGCATCAGGCGAGTGAAACGGAGCTGGCAGCAGCCATCGGCTCCATCATCAATGATATATCCGGGGAGTCGGAAAGCTTTCCTGCACCTCCGACATATCCCGCGGAATCGGAAGCGGAAATCCCCACAGAGCCCTTAGTGTTACCATCGCCTCGAGAGGAGATGGAGCCCGAGACGGATCAGGCGGTGAATAATATCCTGGAGACGGAGGCCGCCATTGAACCTGCAGTGCAGCCGGTTCCTGGCTCTGCCCCGGCGGTGGTAGAGGCGGAGAGCAAGGAGGCCGAAATCAGCTTCAGTGAATCTTCCAACTCCGCGCAGGAGGCCGAGACCTTGCAGGAGGCTGAAGTTGCTCGGAAGGAGAAGGGCCGACAGAAAAGCACGCGGCAGCGGCGCAAAAGAAGCACGGGCAGAAAGGGCGACGTAGCCGAAGTCAACGCCTTCGAGCCAGAGAGGGTGCAGAGCAAGTCACCCCCTGCCAGCGAAGTGAAAGCAAAACCCGAAGAAGCCTTGAAGGAGGAAAAGCAAACTAAACCCGTTGCTCAGGCTTCCACGGAGCCGAGCGCTTCTGATATCAGCAAGACTGCAGCCGCTGACATCGTCCTAGCCACGCACGAAGCCGTTACTGAGAGCAGCACCTCTCCAAAAGCGCCTGCTCCAGCTCCTCTGGACCTGGCCGCCCCGCCGGTTCCCCTCGACGAGGGGAGTCAGAGTGGCTTCAAGATCCGGTCGCCCATAGACAACGCGCCCATCACGCCGCCGAGCGTCCCGAGCGCAGCCCTCCCAGCCATCCCTTCGGCAGTGGCAGCAGCCAAGCTGCCCGCCCCGGGGCCCGCCGCTATCGTCCCCCTTCACTCCGGCGCTGCCAAGGTGCCCGAGTGGATGGTGAGGCACGAGGAGCCCCGTGCCCGCTCCACGCCCCCACCAGCTCTCCCACCAGACACGAAGGCGTCAGATATCGATACGAACTCCAGCACTTTGAGGAAGATACTCATGGAGCCCAAGTACGTCTCGGCGACGAGCATAACCTCCACGCACGTGACGACGACGCATGCTGAGCCAGTGAGCGCTCCTCGCTTGGAGGAGGCGCCGCTGCACCCCGCTGTGGAGGCCATAAAGCCGGTTTCAGAGGAGAAGCCGGCAGTTCCCATCACCAATGCCTTGGACCCGCCGGTGGCCGAAGCACCGGTGTTCAGTGAGAAGGAAAAGATCAGTACCGTGATTGCTCCCAAAGCCACCTCGGTGATAAGCAGGATGCCCCACAGCGTGGATCTGGAGGAGGCTCCGAGGATCACCTTGGTGAAGCAAACGCCCCAAGCCCAGACGTGTCTCGTCAATGCCCCCTCGCCGAAGTTTAAGCAGAGGTCGAGCGCAAACGATAACAGCCGCTTTCATCCCGGATCGATGTCTATTATCGAGGACAGGCCTGTAGAGACTGGGTCCAGTCCAGGGCTGCGGGTGAACACCTCGGAAGGCGTGGTGCTCCTCAGTTACTCGGGGCAGAAGACAGAAGGCCCTCAGCGAATTAGTGCTAAGATCAGCCAGATTCCTCCAGCCAGCGCGGTCGACATAGAGTTCCAGCAGTCTGTATCCAAGTCGCAGATCAAACAGGAACCCATCACCCCGTCCCAGCCGACGCCAAAAGGCTCCCAGACCTCAGGGGGCTACGGGACTGTTTCCACTCATTCTTCTTTGGTACTAGGAACCCAGCCTTACAATACGTCGCCTGTCATCTCCTCTGTTAAACAAGAGCGTGCTGCACTGGAGAAGTCCGACGCATCCCACCTCTCTGTCCAGCCTCCAGCGTCGCAGCCTGGCAAAGTCCTCACGCAGACTGTAAACACTCCTCCCGTGCTCGTCCACAACCAGATGGTCGTCAACAAAAAGCTGTCCGACCCGGCTGCTTTGAAAGTGGAGACCAAGACTCTGCAGCCCTCTTCCAACTTGAGTCCTGGGGTCAGTCCCCACCACCCTTCCCTCTCTGGGAAGATACATTCGGAAGCGAACCACGTCAGCTCGGGGCCCAGCACGCCAACCGACCGGGCTATTTCCCACTTGGGGGTCACCAAACAGGAGCCGCACTCGCCGCGTACCAGCGGGCACTCACCGTCGCCGTTCCCACGGGCCTGTCATCCCGGCAGCACCTCATCTCCAGCTTTATCGAGCAGCACCCCAGTGATGCTGGCGCCGGGCATTCCCGTTCCACAGTACATATCCAGCATGCATCCTGAGCAGTCTGTGATCATGCCCCCTCACAGCGTCACGCAGACGGTGTCCCTGGGCCATCTGTCCCAAGGCGAGGTGAGAATGAACACCCCTCCTCTCTCCGGCATCCCGTACGGCATCCGCCCGGAAGCGCTCCACTCCCCCAGAGCTTCTCTTCAGACCCAGATGGAGATCAAACCTCAGCGGTCCAGCACGCCCCAGCCAGCGCCAATACGAGACATCGTCATGCCCGCCCTGTCCTCTCAGCATCCCCCGGAGGAGGAGATGCACTACCACCACAGCACCGTGTGCCGGGGGCCGGCTCCCGTCCAGTCTGATGTCCTGGTGATGCAGCCGGATTACCGCATGCATCCCACCGGCATCAGGCTGGACCAGTACAACGTCCCCCGCGATGTCAGGATGATCATGCATCCGCACATGGCTGCCGTGGGTGAGCACCACTCGGAAACGCGACAGTCCCGGACACCCGAAGGGGCTGGGAAAACTCCTCCTGTCAGTAAGACCCCACAGCCCGGAAAAGAGACGCCAAAACCTTCCGAAGGGAAGATGGCGCACTCGCCGCACAGTGAGACGCGGCTGCTTAGCGTCCCCTCCAGCAGCCAGCTGCCCGGACTGCCGCTGACGCAGCCGGTGGTGGTTCCGCACGGGGTTCAGATCATGCACCCTGCGGGGAGCTCCTTCCACGACTACCGCTCTGTGTACGGTGACATGAGGAACTACCACACGGCGGCACAGCTCGGGCATCCTCAGTTCCCAGGTGCCTCGCCAATCGGGTTGCCTTCCCGGAGCATGACCCCATCTCAGGTGAGAAATAAACCCTTTTCTTCTCCTTCTGCCTTCAATCCCGAACGTTTTGAGCTAATTCCAGCCCCAGTGAGGCCACAGGAGTTGAGTTTGGCACTCAGTGGTCACTCTGCAAACCCTGCATAAGCTCATAGCACGAGAGAATCGTAGAATCATGGAATGGGCTGGAAGGGACCTTAAAGATCATGTAATTCCAACCCCTTGCGAGGGGCAGGGACACCCCAGCCTGTCACCACTAGGTGGCAATCGGTGACCGCTGGGTGCTGGCTGGGTGCTGGGGTCCCGGGCACCCAGGGGTGACATTTGGGGGCAGAGCGATGCATCCCATCGCAGAGGTCCAACCACCACTGTCCTTCCGCTTCCTGTGCTGGGCTGGGGGCTTTCACCATAGGCTTACTGGATATTAGATGATTAAGGGCTCTTCTAACTCAAACCACTCAGGGAATGGGTTGGGTTGGGTTGGAAGGGACCTCAAAGCCCATCCAGTCCCACCCCTCCTGGCTCAGGGGCTCCAAGCCCCATCCAACCTGGCCTGGAACCCCTCCAGGGATGGGGCAGCCACCACTGCTCTGGGCAACCTGGGCCAGGGCCTCCCCACCCTTATGGCAGAACATTTCTCCCTAAGATCTCATCTCAATCTCCCCTCTCTCATCTCAAAACCGTTCCCCTCATCCCATCCCTGCCCTCCCCGATCCAGAGCCCCTTCCCAGCTTTCCTGGAGCCCCTTTCAGCACTGGAAGCTGCTCAGAGGTCTCCCCGCAGTCTTCTCTTCTCCAGGATGAACAGTCCCAACTCTCAGCCTGTCCTCATACAGGAGGTGCTCCAGACCCCGAATCATCTTTGTAGCCTCATCCGGACCCATTCCAACAGCTCCATCTCCTTATGTTGAGGATTCCAGAACTGAGGAGCTGGTTTTGTTTGGAAGTGGGGTTGCAGTGCTGCTCAGCATTAGGGGAAGCTAAAATAACCCATGTTCTTTGCTGCTGAAGGGCTCAAACCAGAAGGGGCGAAGCTGCCGACAGGTTTCTAGCCGTAGGGGTGCTGCGGGCAGGGCTGCCAGCATCGAGGGGCGCGTGGGTCAGGCATTCCCGGACGGATGGCGGGGCTAAGGATGGGCGTTGGGCAGGAATGGGGGAATGGGGTTTCAGCTCTCTGGTGTCAAAACCCTTGGAGGACGATCAGTGGTCCAAGCCCTGCCGCAACAGAGCCGATGCTGTCATGTGGAGTCGGATTTCTCCACCAGGAATCTGATGGTGCCCTGGAAACCTTTTTGTTGAATTAACGAGTTCTGATAAGCCCACAGACTAAAGATTTTTGGTTTGCCTGAAGCACTTCAAAGAGAGGCTGAGGGTCTGGGCTTGTTCAGCTTAGAAAAGACTCCGAGGAGATCTTATTGTGGCCTTTCAGTACTGAAAGATAGGGAAGATGGGAAAAGACTTTTTAGCAGGGCCTTTTGCAATAGGACAAGAGGGAACGTTTTCGAGCTGAAAGAGGGGAGATTGAGATGAGATCTCAGGCAGAAATGTTCTCCTGTGAGGTTGAGGAGGCCCTGGCCCAGGTTGCCCAGAGCAGTGGTGGGTGCCCCATCCCTGGAGGGGTTCCAGGCCAGGTTGGATGGGGCTCGGAGCCCCTGATCCAGTGGGAGGGGTCCCTGCCCATGGCAGGGGGTGGGACTGGGTGGGCTTTGAGTTCCCTTCCAACCCAAACCAATCCATGATTTTGTGATTCTACAAATCTTTTCTTTTCCCCCATGGCTGCTTCCCAGGGTCTGCCGGAGGGCGAACACTCGCACGCCAGCCAGCCGGTGCGCAGCAAGACTCCTCAGATCCCCCCGGATGCCAAGGGCCCGCCAGCAGCAGGATCCGAACAGAGCCACCACCCCACTGTAAATAGGCACACGGCACAGATAGACCCTCACGTCCACCTTCAGAGGGCACAGGCGGACACGGGCCAGACCTCCTACCCTTCACCTGTCGCCATTTCAATGAAACAGGAGCTTCCATCACCGCACCAGCCTCAGGCGGTTCCCAAGCAATCCATGTTTATCCCCACGACGTCGGGTGCTGGGGCTCCACCAGGGCTGCCCCTCAGCCGCCCCGAGCCCCAGTCTGCGCTCAAACAAGAGCCATCTCCTCACCCTGTTTCACAGAGACCTGTGGATATGGTTCAGCTCCTGACGGTGAGTATTGCTCCATCAGCTTCTCCCGGCCTCGCACTCCTCCTCTGGGGAGAAACATGAGGTTCTACACAGCTTCTCTCACTTGTGGCGCTTTGGTGCACCTCCTGTATGAGAACAGGCTGAGGGAGTTGGGGTCGTTCAGCCTGGAGAAGGCTGCGGGGAGACCTTAGAGCAGCTTCCAGTGTTGAAAGGGGCTCCAGGAAAGCTGGGAAGGGGCTCTGGATCAGGGAGGGCAGGGAGAGGATGAAGGGAACGTTTTTTTGCTGAGAGAGGGGAGATTGAGATGAGATCTTGGGGAGAAATGTTCTCCTGTGAGGGTGGGGAGGCCCTGGCCCAGGTTGCCCAGAGCAGTGGTGGCTGCCCCATCCCTGGAGGGGTTCCAGGCCAGGTTGGATGGGGTTTGGAGCCCCTGAGCCGGTGGGAGGTGTCCCTGCCCATGGCAGGGGTGGGACTGGATGGGCTTTGAGGTCCCTTCCAACCCAAACCATTCTATGATTGTGTCAAAGAGCAATAGTTATTTAATTTAAAGAAAACCACCTTCCCAAACCCAGAGACTGAGGAACAGGCATGAAGTTGGGTTCATGTTTCCCGTATAAACTCGAGCAACTCCTGCTCTTTCTCAATTCTCCCATTTGGAAAAGAGAAAGCGGCGTTTGGTGTCGGCCGCGCTGCGGGGGAGGCTGGGAGCCTGCCGAGGGCTCTGATGTTAAGGGTGAAGGAGCCGCCCAGGCGTCTCAGCCAGCTGGAAGGAGAAAGTGCTGGATTAGGGATGGACCGAACCCACGCCCAGAGCGGCGTGGACGAGGGCTGATGAGATGTTACACATGTACCGAGTGCTCGCAGCAAATGCTGGCGCCGCAGTCACCCGTGGAAATATCAGAGGCAAATGAGCAGCTCAGCCAGGGTTCAGGATCACTCTCTGCTTCGTTTGTGTTTAACGCTGCTTCTCTCTCTCTTTCCAGAAATACCCAATCGTCTGGCAGGGCCTCCTGGCTCTCAAAAACGACACGGCTGCCGTTCAGCTCCACTTTGTCTCCGGGAATAACGTCTTGGCGCACCGGTCACTGCCGGCGCCGGAGGGAGGGCCCCCGCTGCGGATCGCCCAGCGCATGCGACTGGAGGCTTCCCAGCTGGAGGGCGTCGCGCGCAGAATGATGGTGAGGGGTGGGACGGGGCTGCGGGAGGCGCCGGAGGCCGGGCTCCTCTTGGCTTCTCCCAGGAGCTTCGGCTCTCGCAGTGTGGGTCACATTGTGTGGGATTCTGGCAGTTGCTGTGAGGTTCCTTCATCCCAAAGGGTGTGAAATGCAGATGGCGAGCAGGGAATGGCGGAGGTGGGAAACGCTCACCGTCGCCCATCCCTCTCCCCCAGAACAAATCCCTGCTGGCTCTGACACCCCTGAGGAAGGTGGAAATTGGGCGGCTGTGGAAGTTCAGCCCTTCCCAGCAGCCGAGCCTCTGGCACGTGTTTCCTTACTCTGGAGTTGAGCAAGAGGGTTTTCCACAGCAGGTTGTGGATTAAACACTCTGAGCAAACGTGTGACTGCGACGCTGCCTTTCCTCCCCAGGTGGAGAGCGATTACTGCCTGCTGCTGGCCCTGCCTTGTGGCCGAGACCAGGAGGACGTGGTGAACCAGACGGAGTCGCTGAAGGCCGCGTTCATCAGCTACCTGCAGGCGAAGCAAGCCGCTGGCATCATCAACGTGCCCAACCCCGGCTCTAATCAGGTACTGCCAGGGGGATACCCTGAATCCATCGATAACGGCACCTGCAGCCCCAGGGCTTTGCCCGAGCTGGTGCCGGAGGTGCTGCTTGTTATTGCTGGAATAAACCCCGGTGTTCTCCGCGCTGGCCTGTGCCGTCACTGGTCAGAACGCTCCGATATAACCGATGCAAACCAAACAAACCCAGCCCCACGCCCGGTGTGTCCTTCCCAGTCCCGTATCTTTGGCTGCGAACAAACCAAATGTTGGAAGCGGGGAGCTCTTTCCTTTCCCGTTCATATCCTGTATTTTCCAGGAAACCTTTTCTTGCTCTTGGCCACGTGGATACAAAATGTTTGGGGTTGGGGATGCAGAGCCTTTATTCCAGATCCGCTGCATTGAGTCAAATCGTATCCATTCCTGGGTGGAAACAGCTCAGAATGAGCGGTTGGCGCTTGGAGCAGCTGCTGAAATGATAATTATTGGGAATTTTACTGCCTTTCCCAGTAAAACCAACCAGCTCCGACATCTCTGGTGTGGAAAAACTCCCCACTTCGGGAACCACGCCTGCGTGTGGCATCTCCCTTTTTTTACACAACTGCGCTGCTTTTGAGCTTTCAAGCATCCAAAAAGTCCCCAATATGCCATTTCCCACCATCCTGGCCCTCGTCCCGCTCCATCTCTCACCCGTCTCTCTCTCTCTCCCTCCCAGCCCGCCTACGTCCTGCAGATTTTCCCACCCTGTGAGTTCTCGGAAAGCCACCTCTCCCGCCTGGCCCCGGACCTCCTCGCCAGCATCTCCAACATCTCCCCTCACCTGATGATCGTCATCGCCTCCGTATGAGCCGTGTCCGGTACCGACTTCACTTCGGTTTGTTTTTCCAAGGCCCTGCAGCAAAAAAAATATTTAAAAAAGCCCACAAAAACCACACACACACAAAAAAAAAGAAATTTAAGATAAAAGTAAATAAAAAGCACGAGAGAAAGGAATGAGATGGGCGATGCTGCCGGCCTGCCGGCCTCCTGCCCCGGCCGGCCTGGATCAAACTGTCGCGGGTGGCGCTCCCGCTGCCCTGGATGTTTACATGTTGCTTTTGCTCACGGACAACGGATGCACTCGGCGGGTGGACGGCGGGGGTTCCTGTGCCTCCTTGGGGAAAAGAGAAAGGACGGCTTATTTTTTTTAACAAAAAGGAAAAAAAATTATTAAAAAAGAACCTGAACTGCCTTTGCACTAAACCAGTGACTGGGGAACGGCCCCACGCCGCCGCGCGGCCCGGCCACGCTCCGCAGCGCCGACACGCAGCCACGCTCCGCGGCTCGGACACGCAGCCCACGGCGGTAACGGCACGGCCGCGCTCCGCAGCTCGGACACACGGCCCGGCGGGCGCCATGCGGCCACGCGCCACAGCTCGGCCACGGGGCGGCTGCTGGGCCGCGTGGGTCAAGGATCATTTCACACATCGGCTTCGGGGTCCCTCTTAGCGGTTGGGTTTGGTTTTTGGGTTTTTTGGTTCCTTTGGGGGGTTTTTTTGGGTTGGTTTTTGTCCGGATGCGAACCCTCCTCCTCTCCGCTCGCCCCCGCTGCAGCGCCTGCTCGTCAGCTGGGATGTACAGTTTACACTGAAAAAGAGAAAATACAAACCGGATAAAACACACAAAGGGAGAGCAATTTTCCTTCCCGGCGGGACACGCAGGACTCCGTGGGTGTGTGTATATATAAATATATATATAATATATATAAATATATATAATACTGACTCGAAACAGCAAAAATCAGATCCCCACAACATACTTTTTTTTTTAATCTGTGCCAAAAATGTGTTTTCAGAGAAAATCTTATTTTCATACTCAGACTTTGTATCGTCACTCATTTGTAAGTGCGCTTCATTACAGCCCCTCGTCTCCCGCGCCGTGGAAGCGATTCCACGCCTGTACAAAGCCCCGGCCCGGCCCCCGCCCTCCCCAACACTTTATTAATTTATGGAACTGTTTTTTTTGTTTTGTTTTGTTTTGTTTTGTTGGTTTTTTTTTTTCGCAGCGCAGTTTTTGTTTTGTGTGTCCATTGGATTACAAACTTTATTAAAAAATACAAAACACCTCGGCTCTCGTCCCTCGGCCGCGGGGGGGGGGTTGGGGGCTCCCCGGCTCGCGGTCAAGAACAAGAAAAACAGATATTTTTATCAGAGGAAACCCAAATCTTGATTTATTTTCCCTCAATGCTGTAAATGTGAGTTGGAAACCGGAGCTGCCGTCTTTCGTCTGCTTTTCATTCCAGTCCACACCAGCTCCTTGCAGAAATCCCTGGATTTTGGTTCCAGCCTTAAAAAAAAGAGCTCCAGAGCACCTTTTCCACTGCTTTTCCCCCTGGAACGAGGCTGAGCTCCGGCACGGGGGCAGCCGCGGCAGCGCCTCAGTCGATGGGTGCGAATGGGGCCAAAGGGAGAAGATTTGGTAAAAAATATGATTGGGGAGAAATGTGGGGTTAAAGGGGCACCTGCGTCCCCCCGAGAACCTTGGGGTGATGACACAGGGGTGGATGGACAGACGGACACGGCTCAGGGCACGGACAGGTGGACAGTGGCGCAAGGGTGAAATCACTGGGTTTTAGCATGAGGCCTTTGGGGCAAAACCCTCCAGTTTTGGGAGGTTTGTGCCAAGGGGGTGAAGGGGAGCGTGTGGCAGAGTGGGCATCTGTCTGTCCATCCTTCTCTGTGTCAGCTGGGCCTGCCCCCGGCTGTGTGTCTGTGTCCGTCTGTCCGTCTGTCTGTCAGGAAGTGGTGACGCCGGCTGTGGGAACAACTGTCCCTATTTCCAGCTGAACCTGCCCTGTCCGTCCGTCTGCCCAGATGGACACACGGACAGTCAGCTGGTGGGATGGACAGACCGACCGACCCCTCCCCAGCCGGATGCTCCCCCCTCTGCCCCCGCCCCAGCCTGAATTCCCAAAAAATGGAGCTCTTTGCCGCAAAGGTCCTGCTCCGTTCCCAGCAATTTCACACCCCGACCCGTGGGCAGGGCCCGGCCCTTTACCCCCATACTGTCCATCTGTCCGTCTGTCCGTGCCCTGGTCTGTGTGTCTGGAACCAGGACTGGGCCTGAACCACCACCTCTCTGGGGTGGGTGACAGACACACAGACAGACAGACACACGGATGAGGGTGGTGGAAGAGGTGGGTCTGTCTGTCTGTTTGTACAGCCGTGTCCGTGGTCCATACAGCTGTCCGTGTGTCCATCCTATTGCCCCCAGAGTGTTGGGGGGTTTGTGGGTCCAGGCGTGCAGTGCAGTGGCTGCAGTTGGGCTGTGCTGGACACACAGACAGGAGCACGTCCGTCTGTCCATCACCCACCTCGGGGGAGTTCAGGCCTGATCCTGACTTCAGGGCCCCCTTTTCCCCCCTGTTCTGCCCCTGACAGACCAACCCCAGGTCCCTCCCCGCGCTGGGGCTGAGGGATGGGTCGCAGGTAATGGAGAGGACGGACACACGGACACAGGGACCCCCAGTTCCCCCCCCAAGGACAGCAGGGCCGGGGGGCCCATGGGGTGTCCCCAGCCCAGCCCCAGACCCCGGGGGCAGGACAGGGCCCTCCTGCCGGGGGTCAACAGCACCTTTTTGTCCTCTTTTCCACCCAAAACAGCCTCTCGTCCGCCTCCACCCCCCCTCACGCTTGGCACCAGGGAGCTCTCTTGAACCCCAAAACCCCCACGGCCGCTCCCAGGGGGCACAAACCCTGCCCCAACATTTTCATCTCCATCAGCTCCGTTATCCGTTTTCAGCCAATGGGGCCCTCGTCAGACGAGCATTTCGGCTCCAGTCCCTCCGTCCCCCCCAAGCATCAGCTGGGGGGGCTGCAGGTGCCCCCCCAGCCCCGCATCGCATCCGTTAGAAAATATTCCAATTTATTCCATCTCTCCTTCCTCAAATACACTTTGTCCACCGCTTCCAAGCAGCTGGAATAATAAATCTGTTAAATAAAGGCGAGGGGAGTCACTCGGGGGGCGCTGGAGCCTCCCCAGCCGTGGGCGCGGGCGCCAGGGGGGCAGCGGGGGGCTCGGCAGGGCTGTCGCGGGTTCGGAAGAGCAGTTCTCCGGCGGGAATAACCTGCTCCGTTTGCCAGGCGGCGGCGGTTCCGTACTGCTGGTAAAAGTCCGTGTCGGCCTGGAACATGACGAGGGCCTGCGCCGTGTGGATGCGGACGTGCTGCGCCAGGCTGCTGGCATCCAGGAACTTCTCCCCACAGGAATCGCAGGCGTAAAGGATCTGAGTGTTGGGATCTGAGAGGGAAAAACAGGGTCGATGCTGGGGTGAGGGTGGTGGGGCCGGAGCTCACTGTTCCCCCCATCCCCGTTCTCAGCTCTCCCCCCCCCCGTTCCTGTTCCCAGCCCTTCCCCTCCATGCCCATTCCCCCCAACGCCCATCTCTGGCCATTCCCCTCCATCCCTGTTCCTGGTCCTACCCCTATTCCCATTTTCCCCCTAATCCCCATCTGTTTTCGCCCCATTCCCATTTTCCTCTCCATCCCCACTAGTGGCTGTTCTCCCTGCCACCCCCATCCCCCCCATTTCCCATTTCCCACCCCCGTTCCGGGCTGTTCTCCCCCTTCCCGGCCGTTCCGTTCCCATTCCCATCCTCACCTGCCTCCTGCACTTGCTTCACGGCTTTGGTGATCTCAGCTTTCAGCGCTTCTGTCTCATCGGCAGTGACGGCGGCGGCCACGGGCACCACTGCGGGGAGAGGGGAGCGATGGGGACACGGGGGCCGATCGTGGATCGTGCCTGCCAGCGCTCAGCCAGGCCGGGACGCTTCCCAGCCCCGGGACACAGGTCCACGGATAAGGATCCAAATTCCTTTGCAATGGCTTTTGGGACCCCTAAGCTGCGGCCCATGGATAAACCTCCCCTTTGGGATGGATCCGGGACCCCCGAGCTGTCACCCGCGGATAAATCTGCCTTTGGGAGTGATCCAAGACCCTCAAGCTACACCTCCACGGATAGACCTGGCTGTTGGGATGGCTCTGGGACCCCCCATTATGCCACCTGGATAAGTTTCCCTTCTGGGATGGCTTTTGGGACCCCCAAGCTGCACCTCCATGGATAAACCTCACTTTTGGGATGGATCTGGCATCCCCGAGCTGCACCTCCATGGATAAACCTCGCTTTTGGGATGGATCTGGCATCCCTGAGCTGCACCTCCATGGATAAACCTCGCTTTTGGGATGGATCTGGTATCCCCGAGCTGCACCTCCATGGATAAACCTCGCTTTTGGGATGGATCTGGTATCCCCGAGCTGCAGCTCCATGGATAAACCTCGCTTTTGGGATGGATCTGATGGATCTGGTATCCCCGAGCTGCACCCCATGGATAAACCTCACTTTTGGGATCTCCAAGCTGTGCCCTGTGGATAAGCCTTGCTTTTGGGATGGCTCTGGGAACCCTAAGCTGCACCCCACGGACAAACCTTGCTTTTAGGGATGGATATGGGATCCCCAAATTGCACCTCATGGATAAACCACACTTTTGGGAGAGCTTTTAGGACCCTTAAACGGCACCTTGTGGATAAACCTCACTTTTGGGACGGATCAGAGACCCCTAAGCTGCACCCTGTGGATAAGCTTCCCTTTTGGGGTGACTTTTGGGACCCCTAAGCTGTGTCCCATGGATAAACCTCCCTTTTGGGATGGATCCCAAATCCCTAAGCTGCACTCCATAGATACACTTCCCCTTTGGGATGGCTTCTGGGACCCCCAAGCTGCACTCCATGGATAAATCTTGATTTTGAGACCCCTATGCTGTGCCCCATGGATAAGCCTTCCTTTTGGGATAGATCCGAGCCCCTACGCTGTGTCCCATGGATAAACCTTCCTTTTGGGATGGATCCGAGCCCCCTAAGCTGTGCCCCACGGATAGGTTTTCCTTTGGGATGGCTCCCAGGCTCACCCGTCAGCTGTGTGACTGCGGTGGCCGCCAGCGCCTCGGTGGCCAGCGTCACCATGTCATCGGAAGCCACTGTGACGATGTTGACTTCATCTCCTTCTTCCGGCTCCAGGATTTTGATTCCCGCCTTGCCTTGATGCACCGTCTTCACGTGGGAACGCAGGTTGTCCACCCGGTTAAAACCCCGCCCGCACTTATCACACAGGAACGGCTTCTCCCCTGGGAATGAGACGAGGAATTTAGATCCGATTGAGGATTTAAGGAGGTTGGTCAAGACCTTGGGAAGTCCTCGAGGAACCCACCCGTGTGGATAATGATGTGTTTGGAGAGATCGCCCACGTTGACGAAGGCTTTGTTGCAGACGGTGCATTTGTGGGGTCGGATGTTATCGTGGTGACGGATGTGGTTGGCCAGTTGGCTGGACTGGACGAACCTGGAGGGAAAAGAAATGGCGTCACCACGATCCAGGATGCTCTGGCCCTCCCAAAATCCATGGGGATGGATCCTCACCTCTTGCCGCAGCGCTCGCAGACGTACGGCTTCTCCCCCGTGTGCTGGCGCACGTGGGCGATGAGGGAGCTCGCTTGGGTGAAGGCTTTTCCGCAGATCAAGCACTGGCACGGCTTTTCTCCTGGGAGAAATGGGGGGAAGAAGCATGGATGTCAACAACCCAGGGATGGGATCATGTTGCTCCACCCAAAATCCCTTGGGGAAAGAGCAGAGCTGTGTCCCTACCGGTGTGGATGCGGATGTGCCGCTGCAGCGCCCCGGGGTCGGCGAACTGGCGCTGGCAGTAGACGCAGACGTAGGGTTTCTCCCCGCTGTGGATCCGGAGGTGCCGTTTCAGGTTGCCTGGGAGGAGACGAGGCTCCGCTGGAGGCACGGCGATAGCAGCACCTTCCCTCCCGACTTCCCGGAACCCTGGGGCTCCATCAGCAAAGCCCATCACTGCCGCAGTAGCGATCCCCGGAGCCAGAATGTGGCAGTAGGGAACACGCAGCCAGTTTTCAAGGCGATGGAGAGACTCCATCCAGCCCCCTCCAGTCCTGCAGGGGCTTGGGGAGACAGGAGGAGACATCTCCATCCCCAAAAGCCGGTCGAGGGCTCCTTCCAGGAGCATCCCAGGATGCAATCCCATGGGCAACGCCAGCCCAGCCCCACAGAGGGAGAAGTTTAAGCATTGCAACCACAGTTAGAGGTTTAAACCCTCCTCTGCTCAGGATGAAACCCTTCCTCTGGCTCCGATTCCCCCACGGAGCGCTCCGTGTCCCCCTCCAGGCCGGCCAAACCTCCATCACTTGGATCTCACCACCTACCAACCCCGTGCTACCTGAAGTGGTGAACTGCTTGCCGCACTCCCGACACTTCAGGGGCCCGTCCGCGATGTGGATCTTCAAGTGAGCCTTCAAGTTCCCCACCTGGGAGCACACAGCGGGATGCAGTGAGGCCCCCGCATCCGCCATCTCTGTCCGGACAGACCTGACCCACCGTGGGTCCCATTTCCCACCCCTAACGCACCTGATTGAATTTCTTGTCACAGTGGGGACACTTGTGCTCCTTGTTGGTGTCGTGGGTCTCCAGGTGTCGCATTTTCGAGGTGGGATCGGAGAAGGAGCGGCCGCAGTAGTCGCACTGGTAGGGTTTCTCGCCGCTGTGGACCAGCTGGTGCCGTTTGAGGTTGCCCGAGGTGGTGAAGAGCTTGCCGCAGTCGTCGCAGCGGTACTTGGCCTCCCCCGTGTGCCGTTTCTTGTGGAGGTTCAGCAGGCTGATGAGGCGGTAGCTCTTCCCACACTCCTCGCAGCCGTAGGGCTTCAGTGGGCTGGAGACGAGATGCAGTGGGAAGAACCGGTGTGCTGAGCTCTTAGCACCCCAACCCGAGCTCCACCGCCCTGGTGAGGCCCACCCGGATCACAGGGTGCTTTGCAGCAACACAAAACCATCCCAGACTCATGGAATGGGTTGGAAGGGACCTCAAAGCCCATCCAGTCCCACCCCTACCATGGGCAGGGACACTTCCCACTGGATCAGGGGCTCCAAGCCCCATCCAACCTGGCCTGGAACCCCTCCAGGGATGGGGCAGCCACCGCTGCTCTGGGCAACCTGGGCCAGGGCCTGCCCACCCTCCTCGTGAGGAATTGCTTCCTTATGTCCAATCTAAATCTTCCCCCTTTAATTTAAAGCCCCTCCCCCTTGCTCCATCACTCCATGCCCTCAGGAAAAGTCCCTCCCCAGCTTTCCTGCAGCCCCTTTCAGCACTGGAAGCTGCTCTAAGGTCTCCCTGGAGTCTTCTCCAGGCTGAAGAACACCAACTTTCCCAGCCTGTCCTCATCGCAGAGGTGCTCCAGCCCTCGGATCATCTTTGTGGCCCTTAAGGAAGGACGTGGCAGAAAGAGAACTCTCCTCCTGGACCAACCCACAAGGGTGATGGATTTCACAAGGATCTGAACCCTTGCAGCAAAAGCCACATTTTGTAGGTGCTCCTGACTCCTTTCCATGACTTGTGCTGCTGGAAGTCTCCAACCCTTCCAGACTGATGTGAGACGCAGGGCGGTGTTGGCTGTGGAACCCTTATGCCCTCAGCCAGCCACCGGCATTGTCACAAGCCTTCCTCGGCCTGGTGGCATCTCTCAGATTCCAGTTTTGTGGTACCTGTGTGTCTTCTCGTGGGCTTTGCAGGCAGCTGGGTCAGAGAAGGCTTTGTTGCACTCCCTGCAGGAAAAGGGCTTCTCACCGGTGTGGATACGGATGTGCCTCTTGAAATTCCCGGTGTGGGTGAACTCCTTCCCGCAGTCCTAGGACAGAGAGACAGGCATGGCCACACCAGTGATGCTCGGTGTTCCCGAGGGACCAGAGACAATGCTTGGGGCTGCAGCCGGCCTCACCTCACACTTGTGTGTGACAGAGCCGTAGGCTTTCGACTCGGTCCTGTCGCTGTACGTCCCCGAACGGAGCAGACGGGTCTCGCCTGAATTTTCCTGCCCGGAGTCAGTGCTCCCCGATTCGTTATCTTCAGCGTTTTCGCCGTTTTCTATCTGGGGCTGCTCTTCCTCAGGGATTTTAGCCTCCTCTTTGTCCTCAGCCATCACCTCCCCCTCTTCCTCCTTCACTTCCAGCTCCACCTCTGCAGGCATTTAGAAAACAGGGACAGCAGGGATCAGGAGCAGCACCGGAGACGCAAAAACACCCTTATTTGCTAACCCCAAGCTCAGGTTTAAGGCGATGGGAATTAGCCCTGCCCTGTTGCACTCCCGTAACACCACTCGGGTGCCTGGAGTCTGTTTGGATTTGCAGGTTTAGTTAGAGCTGAAATCCAAAAGCGTGCACAGAGACAGGAGCGCTTTCCAGTTTCTCCTCAAGGACACATGCTCCCGTGGGCTCTGCGACTCGCAGGAAACAGCTCTTGCCCAGCAAAACTCACTTTAACAGAATTAACTGCATGGAAAACAAGGATTCATCCCTTGCCCAGCTTTGCTTCAGCCCCGCTGAAGGGAATGGGCGAAGTCTCGCTCACACACACACCTCCTGTTTCGGCACTCGGAGAGACGTTGTCCTTCGCTGTGGGGCTGCTGCTGTCAACCACACTCTCCATCGGCTGCGGATGGCTGGGAAATTCAGTGTTGGGGCCCTCCTGGATGGCAACATCTGCCCCTGCGAGAAATAGAGCGTCTCAGGCAGGCTCGAGGAGACACCAGGCTTGGCGCAGCAGAGCCTGGCAGCAGGACAGGGGGATTCTGGGGGTCATTCCTCGGTGGCTCACCGTCTTGGACACCTGGCTGCTCCGGCTGTGCCTCGGGCTGTGCTGCTGCAGTCGCGGGTGCCTCTTTCTTCCCTTCTGGGTCAGGAGCCGCTGGTTTTGTTTTGTCAGCATCACCCGGTGCTGCTTCTGCTGACGCCTTGTCCTCGGCAGTCACCTTGTCTGCCCCTGCGAGGGAAGAGGCAAAGCACTCCAGTTTTTCCTGCCCGCACAGGGGATCCCAAGGGCTGCTAGAAGGATCCTGCTGCCGGGTCCTGTGCCCGGGACACCACAGCCCTGTGCAGCCCCAGGCTCGGGAAAGTACAGCTGGGAAGCTGCTGGGCAGAGAGGGATCTGGGGGTGCTGGATAAGAGCTTCTGAACATGAGCCAGCAGTGGCCCCGGTGGTCAAGAAGGCCACCAGCATCCTGGCTTGGCTCAGCCCTGGGGTGGCAGCAGGAGCAGGGAAGGGATCGTCCCCCTGCATTCAGCACTGGGGAGGCCGCACCTCAAATCCTGGGTTCAGTTCTGGCCCCTCACTCCAAGAAGGATCTGGAGGGGCTGGAGCGTGTCCAGAGAAGGGAACGGATCTGGGGAAGGGTCTGGAGAACAGGGGTTGTGGGAGCAGCTGAAGCGGATCAAACCCCACTCAGCCACCCCTGCGTGCCACGAGATGTACAGCAGCAGGTTTGGATGGTGGTCGGAGTGTGTGGCTGCTCCACGGGGCAATTCCCAGTCTCCCTGGATGAGGGGAAGCGAGGAGGCTACACACCCATCTCGGCCGGGGGCTGCTGGCTTTCTGCCAGCACGGCGAGGGACTTGAGAGCATTGCAAGCGCTAACGATCTCCTGCATTTGGAGGAATCCTGCCACGGCCAGCACGTCTTCCACGTTGTCGGGGTTGAGGCTTAGCTTCGCTGTGTACATGAACTCCAAAACCTGGCCCAGGCCTGCAAGGGAAGCGACACAAACAGAAATAAGCTCTCATCTCTCAGCCATTCCATTTTGGAACGCCCAAAGGCCATGGAATAACAGGCAGAACCTCAAACCATGGGCACCAAACCGCTTCGTTTAGGTCGCACGGGGGATATTGGATGTACCTGCTGCATTGCTGATGTCGAGGTGCACCACGTCCTTCTGGTCAACAAAAAGCATCCTGAAGTACTCGCTGCAGGCGGCCAGCACGGCTTTGTGGGCCTTAAAGTTGATGCCGTCCACCACGAAGGTGCAGTCGCACAGCAAACCCAGCTGCCGCTGCTGGTTCAGCTGCTCCAGGACTTGTTTGCTGTGCTGGGGGAAATCCATGGCTGTGGGGAGGCAAACAAACGCCGTGACCAGGGGGTGAGGTGGGTGCTGAAACCCCAACACCACATCCGAGACAACCACAAAACAGGAGAGCTGACAAAAGCCATGGATCAACCACTACCCGACTACCCCGTGAGTTAAAAAACGTGGCCCGAAGAGCCCAATTCCAGCTCCTCACTACAGCCACCTCCCTCCCCCACCAAAAACAACCCCAGAACTTCTCCAATACAACACAGCTCTCAGATCATCTGCGGCCTTCTCTGGACTTGCTCCAGCAGCTCCATGTCCTTCTTGTGCTGAGGACTCCAGAGCTGGACACGGGGCTCCCGGTGGGGTCTCACCAGAGCAGAGCAGAGAGGCAGAATCCCCTCCCTGGCCCTGCCGGTCCCACGGCTCTGGATGCAGCCCAGGACATGGGTGGTTTCTGCACTGCAAGTGCACGCTGACGGCTCATGTGGAGCTTCTCACCCATGAGCACCCAAAATCTTCTCAGGGCTGCTCTCCATCCTGTTATCCCTCAGCCTGTGTTGAGGATTGCCCCAAACCAGGTGTAGGACCTCACACTCAGCCTTCTTGAACCTCATGAGGTTCACATAGCCCCACTTCTCCAGCTTGTCCAGGCCCCTCTGGATGATATCCCATCCCTCAGGGGTGTCAACCTCACCACTCAGCTTGGTATCATCTACAAACTCGTTGAGGGTGCACTCAATCCCTTCATCTATGTCACTGATGAAGATACTAAACACCACCGGTCCCATCCTAATAGCATCTCGTATATATTTATTGCTCTTCAACTGGCCCAAGCTGCGATCAGGAATCCTGTTGCCTCTTCAATCAAGATTGCGGAGGGTGCAGTGCAGAAAGCGTTCATCAGAATCTTCAGTCCCTGCTCATTTTAGGTGCTCACATCATGATACCAAGGGAGTTTTTGATTTTCATTGTGTGTTTGGAGGGAGTTCTCCCAGCTTGAAGCACAACTTTGTCTGAGGAATGCTGCAAACTCCTGGAAACACTACAAAAACCTGTTTTTCTTGGATAGCAAAGAATGAGGGCCACCGCCAGCTCGATCTGCTGCCACGTGGTGTGTTTTCTCCTGGGTGCAGGGTAGCGAATGAAGGGCTTTCATACAGCTTTGTTTTCCAGCAGTGATTCCTGTGCAAGCTGACAGGATCGTTTCATCACTCTCTGGGCGAGTGGTCTTTCTCTGAAGGTTTCCAGCCTATAGCAGTTGCTTTTCCACTTTAAAAACAGCCTGGGGAGTCTCAGGATGGGGAAAGGTGACAGGTTTGGACCCACAAAACCAGGTGGCTTCCAGGCAGCCGTCAGCACATCATCCGGATCCATTGCAGCAGGCGAGCGCTGCGGGCAGAGGGAGCCTCCTCCTGTCTGCTGCGGGTGTTAGCAACGTGCTTGGTGAAAGATCTGCACAAGGATCGATTCGGTTTCCAAAATCATTCCCAGAAGGGATGAGAAGCCCAGACACCTCCAACAGCATCAGATCACGCATAGAGAGAGGAAGTTTCACTCCCAATACATGCTGCTTGTCTTCGCAATTCACCCACCGCCACGACTTTCCAGCAGCTCTCCAAAACACCGGGTACTTTGTAATTGAACGCCCACGGCCTGTCCCAAAATACACCCCTTGGGAGCCAGAAAAATCAGTATTTGTGTCAAAATCTGCCTAAACCCCCGCAGGCGCACGATCTTGTAAGGTTAGCAAAGGAAGAGCTGGGAAAAAAAAAAGGGGTGGCTTTTCCCAGCAGGACAAACAACGCTGCCTTCCATGCTTGGAAAGCTCTGCGCAGCGGGACCTGAGGAATCACGACGATTTGATGCACAAAAAGGCTATTTTCATATTTGTAGGAGGCACTTTGTGTCTGAATGGTGATTTTTATCGCTGCCAATTGGATTTGCCTCAGTTTTTGCACCTGAGCTTTGTGAAGGAAGCAAAACCCCAAGAAATTCAACTCTTCCTGAAAAACTTCATCTTTCCTGTGTGCTCTGTGGTGTCACAGCACATGAGGGCAGTGGGGTGGAGGTCGGGACGAGCTGTGTACGCCCTCACGCCTGAACCAATGCCCAACGTCCCCCAGCACCTGAGATCACCTTTGTGCACTACAATTCTTGACTCCACGCTTTAAAATCCCAAATATCTGCATCAAAAATCCCACGGTGCATCCAAAACGCCACCCTGGTTCCTTGGCACCGCTCGGGCAGGGCTGGCTTGCAGCTCCAGTGCTGAGATCCATCTCCTTTCCCATCTGAATGGGACGTGACGAAATGGGGAGCTGGTCCACCCAACCACCAACCCATCACCCCCGTTAGCACAAATCCATTGCTGTCGGCGTGTCTGAGGCCATGTGTCAGAGCTCCTTGCCCAAAAAACAGCGATAAGAGAGGGCTGGTGCCCAACCTCACCCCTGAGCTGCGAGGAGTGGAGAGATCCGGAGGGCTGAGGCTGCGGCTGAGACGGTTGCAGCTCTCCTCCACAGCTTCCCCCCTTCCCTGTCGGTATGAAACTCAGTCTCTACGCAGCCATCCTGGAGAAACAGAATGAAAAGCTCTGTTTTAAACCCAAACTTCATGTGCTGAAGGCACCAAAGTCTGACATCGCCAACCCAGGAGCGGGTACCACCAGATTTCACCTCACCAGAGGCACACCCGTGCTACTTCCCCTCCTGACCCCTCCCTGATGTGGCTGTCGAGTCTCTCATTACCCAATTAATCACAGAAAAGCTTTGTTAGGAGAACACCCACGCCTGCTGTACGCACTCACAGAGATAAATACAGTGCCTATGGTCCCAGGGAGCTTCCCACACGAGCTCTGTTAAGCTCTCATGCTTATTAATCCCATTAACCTCTCCCCATACCTGTCACTCAAGTGTCCACCTATAAAAAAATCCCAAAGCCTCAATAAATTGGAAAAAAACACCAATTTAAACATTGCTGTTGCCATCCAGGCATCCGGGCTTACACTGCGAAGATAGAAAGGAAGAGGGGGTTAACTTTCTGCCTACCGTCATCTCCCTTCTCGTGTGTCAGCTCCAGGAACAAAGCAGCCATAATCCTTTCAGTCTCTGCGAAGAGGAGTCTGTCCTCATTTCCAGGAACCAATCCTGTAACATTTTCAATTAAAAAAGATGAAGTTAGGAGCTGATCAAGGTACAGGTGCGTTATTAATATAAAATATTGTGTTAAGGGGGTTTTAGTGCCAGCCCACATCCAAACATCTGGTTAACATATGTTTTAGCCTCCTTACTGATCACTGAACGAAGAGGAGCTTAAACTGAGCTGCCTCTTGCGAGGATCCACAGCTTTTTAACAAGTTTCCAGGTTGAAAACAGGAAAAAAAGATCCCTGGACATGGTGGAGTGAAGTGAATGAAACAGAGAAGGGCTCTGGAGTTTGTGGTTGGCAGCGGAACCAGAAGGCGAGCTCACATTCAGCTGTAAGGAGGGGAAAAAGGTAATCATGAGTGATGCCAGGCAGGAAAACAATGTGGTGGAAGGGAGCTAAAAGGAGAAGAGAAGAGAAGAGAAGAGAAGAGAAGAGAAGAGAAGAGAAGAGAAGAGAAGAGAAGAGAAGAGAAGAGAAGAGAAGAGAAGAGAAGAGAAGAGAAGAGAAGAGAAGAGAAGAGAAGAGAAATCAGAGCCACTCTGGAATCCTCTGCGAAAGAGAACCCTCAGTGATTCAGTTTTCAGGCCCACGGATGTGCTTGTGCAGCTCCTGGCACAACGGGACGCGGCTGGGCAGGCAGGGAGCCAGCCGGGCCACCGACATGAGGCCAGCCTCTAGCTCTGCCATGGAATCTGTGCGGTTCTGCAGCACCCGCGTGATAAAATCTTCATCTTCTTCCAAAAAACCTGCCTGTGTGATACTGCCCGGTCTCTAGAAGCTTCTGATGCAGAAATGTAAGTAAGGAAACACAGCTTGTCCATAAAACATATCCTCCATGCCTGAAAATCAATGCCTGCAGAGGGCACAAACAATCCGGTCACACCAAAAATGACACCAGAAGATGAGAAAACTCCTTTTTCCTCAAGTTGCTGCGTGGTGCTTGGAAGTTTAAGCAACTTTTTTGCTGGCAACGTCCTTGGTGGGCAGGAAGAGAGCTTGAGGGGTGCTGGGGCGCTCAAGGGCTGTTGGAAGGGGATTCAGCGGTGTTGACGGGGGCATTAAGGGGTGTCACAGTGGATTGAGGAGTATCGGGGGGGATCGAGGGGTGTCGGGGGGGATTGAGGGGTGTCGGATGGGATCGAGGGGTGTCGGAGGGCTCATCTTGGCTGTCAGGGCCTCATTTCCATGGACATTCTGCTGTGTCCCAAGGGATGGCAGCTGCGCCACATATAGGGGGCCAGGGCTTTGCTCCTGAGGGACCCCACGGCTGCATGGAGGGGTCACGGGGTTCCCAGGGATGTGCAGGAGAGGGGGGTGCAAGGGCCCTGGCAGCTCCTGCTCCGCTCACAGCAGAGGCCGGAGGGGAAGGGTGGGAAGAGGGGTGACAGGGAGAGGCAAGGGGGGACACAGGAAGGGTAAAACAGAGAGGGAGGGGTGACCAGGAGAGAGGAGGGGGACAGGAAGATAGGGGGGACAGAGAGGAGGATGACAAAGGGAAGGGTGATGGGAGCCGAGTGACAGAGAGAGAGGGCGGTGACGGGGGGGACAGGAAGAGTGGGGAGTGACAGATATAGGGGAGAGTGACAGAGGGAGGTGATGGGGAGGTGACAGGGAGAGAGGGAATGACAGGGAGAGAGGGGTGACGGGGAGGTAATGGGGGGAGGAGTGACAGAGAGAGGGGAGTGACAGAGGGGGGTGGCGATGGGGGAGGATGACAGGGAAGGGCGGCGACAGGAAGAGAGGGGGCGACAGAAAGGGGATGTGACAGGGAAAGAGGGGGGTGACAGAGAGGGATTGACAGAAAGGGGGGTGACGAGGGGAAGTGACACAGGAGGGGGTGACAGGGAGAGGGGGTGACAGAGCGGCCGGTGACAGGGAGAAGGGGTGGCTGAGGGTGACAGGGACAGGGGGGTGACACACGAGAGGGCCATCAGGGGCAGCGAGGGTGCCGGCGGGTGCCCGAGCGAGCGGGGCGGTGAGGTGGTTGGCGGGGCAGTGATTGCCCTCCCTCAGGTTCCCAGTCCCCCCCTCCCCTCACACAGACCGCCCCCCCCGCCCCGAGCGGGGCCGCAGCCCCCCCTACCCTCCCCAGCCACGGCGCTCACCGTGACACCGGCCGCACAAAGGGCGCCGCCATCTTGGGGCCGGGCGGAAGCGGCTTCGCCTCCTTCCCCCGCCCCCCCCCGCCGCGGGCCGCGAGTGCGCACGGGGCGCGCGCCGCGCGTGCGCAGTGGGGAGCGGCGGGCCCGGGAGGGGCCGCGCGTGCGCGGTGGGGAAGGGCGGGGTCGTGGGAGGGACACGGGCGGGACGGCGGCTGCGCATGCGCGGGAGGGGTTTGAGGCAGGTCACGCGGTGCTGTTTCCCGCTTGGTGGCGGTACCGGGGCCGGTGATGGAGGCCTTGGGGCTGCGAAGCTGTCGGGGCTCCTGGAGCCCCCCCCGCCGCGTGTCTGCTAAACCGCGTCCCCAGGTGACACCTCTGCATGTGTTTTGACCCCCTCCAGGAGTGGAGACTCCCTCACCTCCCGAGGCAGCCTCTGCCAGGGCTTCACCGCGCTTTCCATGAGGCGTTTTCCCACTATCCAATCTGAACCTCCCCTGGAGCAACGTGAGGCCATTTCCCCTCGTCCCATGGCTGTCCTCGGGAGCAGAGCCCAGCACCCACCTCCCCACAACCTCCTCTCAGGAGCTGCAGAGAGCCATGAGCTCTCCCCTCAGCCTCCTCTTCTTCAGGATAAACAGCCCCAGGGCCCTCAGCCGCTCCCACAACCCCTGTTCTCCAGACCCTTCCTCAGCTCCATTCCCTTCTCCGGATGCGCTTCAGCCCCTCCAGGTCCTTCTTGGAGTGAGGGGCCAAAACTCAACCCAGGATTCGAGGTGCAATCCCTTCCCTGCTCCTGCTGCCACCCCAGGGCTGAGCCAAGCCGGGATGCTGGTGGCTCTCTTGGCCACCGGGGCCACCACTGGCTCGTGTTCAGCCGCTGTCTGGACTGGATGAGCCTAGAGGTCTTGTCCAAGATTAATGATTCCACAATTCCATCATCCTGTGACTCCAGACCCTGTGCGGGTGTGCAGGACCAAGTGACCTGAGCAGCCCCACATGGCTTCACAGCCAGCGGTTTTCCGGCACCTTGCACAGTACCGGTGGCTTTGGGGGGGACTCTAAGTGGTCTTTTCTGACCCGGTGATTCTATGATTCAATGATTCTAAGCAGCCGGCTGGAGAGCAGGCAACCTCCAAAAGTGTAATATTCCCATTCCTATCAACCTGCTTCCCTCTAGGTCCCAATTTCCCACCCTTCCTGCTCCAAACGAGCCTTGCTGCTGGATGGGGCAACACCGGCGCAGGTCTTCGAACCTCCACTGAGCAAACCATCCTCTTTGGAGAGAAAAAGGGGTTTTTTTCTTCCTCATTCGGTGGAGCTGGATGAGGCCCCCAGCCTGTCACCACTAGGTGGCAATCGGTGACCGCTGGGTGCTGGCTGGGTGCTGGGGTCCCGGGCACCCAAGGGTGACCTTTGGGGGCAGAGCGATGCATCCCATCGCAGAGGTCCAACCACCGCTGTCCTCCCGCTTCCTGTGCTGGGCTGGGGGCTTTCACCATAGGCTTACTGGATATTAGATGATTAAGGGCTCTTCTAACTCAAACCACTCAGGGAATGGGTTGGGTTGGGTTGGGTTGGAAGGGACCTCAAAGCCCATCCAGTCCCACCCCAGCCATGGGCAGGGACACCTCCCACTGGCTCAGGGGCTCCAAGCCCTATCCAACCTGGCCTGGAACCCCTCCAGGGATGGGGCACCACCACTGCTCTGGGCAACCTGGGCCAGGGCCTCCCCACCCTCACAGCAAAACATTTCTCCCCCAAGATCTCATCTCAATCTCCCCTCTTCCAGCTCAAAACCATTCCCCTCCTCCTCTCCCTGCACTCTCTGATCCAGAGCCCCTCCCCAGCTTTCCTGGAGCCCCTTTCAGCACTGGAAGCTGCTCAGAGGTCTCCCCCTTCTCCAGGCTGAACAACTCCAACTCTCTCAGCCTGTCCTCATACGGGAGGTTTTCCAGCCCTCACATCATCTCCGTGGCCGCCTCTGGCCTTGCTCCAACAGCTCCATGTCCCTCAAGCACTGAGGACTCCAGAGGTGGGTGCAGGGCACCAGGTGAGGTCTCACCAGAGCAGAGCAGCACCACAAAGAGCTTTTCTTAAATAACTTTTCACCATTTTTCCTCGTGGCATCCCACAGTTGGGAGCCCCCTGAGTGGCCGGTGAAGCCGAGAGGGAAACCGCCTTGGTGCTTGTGTTTGTGTGCATCCCCCGCGCTGCAGGTGTGTTCATGCAAGTCACGAGTTGTTAGGGGACAAGCAGGGACAAGCTGACCTCAGAGCTGGAGCAGCAACACGAGCTGGGCGGCGTGTGGTAGCTATAAACAGCCGCTCGCTCCACATGGGCGCCTCAGTGTTGTTTGTACACACAGGGAGATGGAGTTGGGGAGTCAGGAGGGATTTGGGGCAGCTTTTTGGCCCCCTTAAAAGAAGTCCCTGGGTTTGGCAGCCACACTGGGCCCCTCGTCCTGGCTCATGCTGGTGTCTGGGGCTTCTCTGAGGGTGATGGGTGAGGGTGGGCAAGGGGAGAAGAAGGGTTTGGTGCCCTTCCAGGTGGGCTGGCGGCTGAACAGCTGAGGGAATGGCTCAGAAATAGAGCTGCGAGGAAGGAATGAGTCACCCCGGGCTGGAAATAAACGGACCGTGGGCATCGGAGGGGAGCCAGGGCAGCTCCTCACTCTCATTTTTGACGGGAAGAGGAATTTCTGATGGAATCCATACAAAGATGGCCCTTAGGGCTGAACCTGCACCCTTTTAGGGGAAAAGCATCAAGAAAACATTTAAAAAATGGAGGCGACGGCAGGCAGGCATTCTCAATAATTTATCACAAGCTGTATATACAGAGACAGGCTCTGGCAGAGGGCTGGGAATTGATCCTCACTCCTTGCTCCTGGCAGGTCTCTTGGAATGCTAGATCTTCCCTATCAACCCTCGCCGGCTAAAGAACCCCGGTGCCAGGAGCCAGCACTCCCTTCTGGAGTTTCTCCAGCGGGTGACGAGATGCCTCTCACCGCACCAGCTCCTCGTCACAGGTCTGACCCCGGGGGGGAGCGTTCCCATCCCCTACCCCATGTCCCACCTCCTTTCCAAATCACCCAAATCATTAATGAGGGAGGGAAAGGGCCCCGCTGTTCCCTCAAATCTTGATCTCAGTCCGGAAGGTTTGCTGGACGTGGTCGGTGTGCTTGGCTGGCTGTCGCTGAGCCCGGATGGTCAACGTGCCATCGTCCCCCAGCGAGGATGACACCGATGTGGGGTCCACGTCCTCGGGCAGCTGGCATTTGTGGGTGAAGGTGTTCATGACGGTGCCATCCGCAGCCAGCTGGGGCAAAAAAAATGGGTGAAAAGGTGTGATTTTGGGGTGCAAATGGGACCCAGGCTCGTTGTTCCCTGCCTGTGGGTGAGGCCGGCAGTTGCACCTTGTGTTTGGTGTTAATATTTATCTTCCTGAGGGGACGAGCGGGATGCAGGTGGCAGCTGTGGGGACAAAGGTGCTCTTTTTGCCTCCCACCCCCCAGCAGAATGGTGATTACAGGACATGAGTTTGTTTGGTCTCAGGGGGGCTTCCCTTCTGTGAAATACGGAGTGAAAAGATGAGGGAGTTGTGAATTAAACCCCACAGCGGTTATGGTGGGGACCCTTGGGGTGGGAGTTGGGAGTTGAGGATTTTGGGTTCTCCCTCGCTTTGGGGGTGCATGGGGAGAGAGCACCCACCTTCTCGGCGTGCACCTCGATCTGGTTGTTGGAGGTGGTGACGATGATGTCCTCGGGGGCGAAGTCACTGACGTCCACAGTGAACTGATAGGTGTTGCCCAGGGTTTTCACCGTGCCGGTGTTGCCGGGCCGAGCTGCCGGAGAGGGAGTGGGTCACAGCCACCGTTCAGCTGAGGTCCCCCCAAACACCTCTCAGGGTCACAGACAGGATTCGCTTGGGGTCCCCCCCCAAATGCCTTCTTGGGGTTACAGACGCGGTTTGCCTAGCATCCCCCCAGACACCTCTTGGAGTCACAGCCATGGTTCATTTGGTGTCCCCCCCAATGCCTGTTGGGGTCATGGCCACGGTTCACCTGAGGTCCCCCATAAATGCCTCTTGGGGTTACAGACACGGTTTGCCTAGCATCCCCCCAGACACCTCTTGGGGTCACAGCCGTGGTTCATTTGGTGTCCCCCCAATGCCTGTTGGGGTCATGGCCACAGTTCACCTGGGGTCCCCCCCAAACGCTGCTTGGGGTCACGGCCACATTTTGGTTGGGGTCCCCCTCAACGCCTCTCCCACAGCTCCGAATCTTGCCCAAACCCTCCAGGACATGGTTACCAGCATGGAGGAAGAGGAGGCATCACTGACCCCTCCTTGGCCCCATCTCCTGGCCCTAAACATAGGATGACACCCCTCAAGCTCACCTTGGAACCCCAAAGTCTCGCCGTGGGGCCGAACAAAGCTCCCAAAAAGCTCCATGGTGCCCGTGGGCGACACCGACTGAAGAAAGCTGCGCTCTGATCGGAAAGCACTCGAAGATCTCACGTTCATCCACCGCGTCCCCCCAAGACCCCGACCCCCAGCTTCTGCCAAGGAGGAAGAACGGAGCCCTTTTCCTCGTCCTCCTCGTGGCGAAGGCAAAGCAGGACTGGTTATTTTCAGGGGGGGGCAGCTTGACGAGCTTTTTAAAGCCTCGTTAGGGCTCCCGGCCGCCTGCCAGACCTCTTGTAAAATGGGCTAAATTTAGGTCTTGCACCAGAGACGGTGGAAATTTTTCCCCTCTCCGTCTGTTCCCCGTCCCCCGTCCCCTCCCGCCGCACTGTGGAATGTGATGTCGGTGTTCCTGCCTATTATTAAGGAATAATAATGATAATTCATTAAAATACTTATTAAATACTCCTCGTTCCGGGATGTATTTGAGGACTTGGAGCTTGGAGGTGGCAGGAGGGGGGGGGGGAAACCCAGCTCACTCCGGCTTGAGCGGGTCCGTTGGCTTCGTCAAGGTCGTTTTTAATGAGCTCGTTTGCAAACTCAGTCTGGTGGTGGAGGCCGAGGAGGGAGAAGCAGTGAGGGGGTGCTGAGGAACAGGGGGTCCTGTCCCCTAAAACATCGCAGGATGGAGCAACCCGTCCCCGTGGGGCTACAGGAGGAGGAGAGGGTGCTGGTGTCGGAGAAGAGCTGGAGACCCTGTCCCAAAGCCCGGAGGAGGCTCCGAGGTGAGACCCCCCCCACCCAGAGTGGGGGGACCTTGGGTGCAGGGGGGTGTTTCTGGGGGGGATCAGCACCCTGTTGTCCTCCCCTCAGGGTGCCTGGAGTGGGTGAAGCGGCAGCTTTTCCGCGTCGGGGAGGACTGGTATTTCCTCTTCATCCTGGGGGTCCTCATGGCCACCATCAGCTTCATGATGGACCTCATCATCCACAGGCTCTTCGAGGGTAAGCGAGGAGCTCCCACTGGGGGCTTTGCTGGCATCTGGGGGTTCACCAAGGATGGGAGTGTGTCTTTTTTGGAGGGGTCCATCTCCCTTCCTGGCACTTCTCCAGCCCACCGGTGGCTTTACCGCGAGGTTGGTGACATCCTGGTGCTCAAGTACCTCTCGTGGACCATGTACCCCATGGCGTTAGCAGCCTTCTCCACCGGCTTCTCCCAAAGCATCACCCCACACTCGGGAGGTGAGCTGGTCACTCACCAACTTCCTCAGCTCCCCAGAACTCCCCTCTCAGTAGCAAGGAACCCCTAAAATATGGACAACCTCCTCTCCAGGCTCTGGCATCCCGGAGCTGAAGACCATCCTGACCGGCGTGGTGCTGGAAGACTATTTGGCCATCCAGAACTTCGGAGCCAAGGTGGTGGGTTTGACCTGCACCCTGGCATGTGGCAGCACCATTTTCCTCGGCAAATTGGTGAGGGATCCCCTTTTGTTTCCTGGCATCACTGTGGTTTTCCATCAGCACCAGGGTGGTGGGGGAGGGACACTCAGTGCCGTGTCCCCTCCTTGGCACTCAGGGTCCCTTTGTCCACCTCTCCGCCATGGCCGCGGCATATCTGGGGAAGATGCGGACTTCAGTCACAAAGGAGTACGAGGTGGGGGTGCTGCCTCCCAAAAATTATTTGGGAGAGCACTTCCTTCTCTCCAGTTAGGGGGGAATTTGTATCTCCCCCCCCCCAAACAAAATGTTGGGGTTATGGCTGATCCTCCCCCCCACAGAACAAGTTCAAGCAGAACGAGATGCTGGTTGCCGCGCAAGCCGTTGGAGTGGCCACGGTTTTCGGGGCACCCATCAGCGGTGAGGATCCCCCTTATCCCACCCCGAGGACCCCAGAAGCCCCCTCTAAGGTCGTCCCTCCCCCTTTTTCCAGGGGTGCTCTTGAGCATCGAGGTGATGTCCTCCCACTTCGCCGTGCGGGATTACTGGCGGGGCTTCTTCTCGGCCACCTGCGGCGCCTTCATGTTTCGCCTCCTCGCCACCTTCAACAGCGAGCAAGGCAGGGCCGGGGGCTGACCCTTCCCCTGGGGGGCTGCTGTGGCATTTTTGGGGTGCCCACCCCTAAACCCACACACTCATTCTTCTACCTCCTCCTCCCTCCCCCCAGAAACCATCATTGCTATTTTTAAGAGCAACTTCCAGATTGATTTCCCCTTCGACCTCCTGGAGACCTTCTTTTTTGCCATTGTGGGGTAAGGAGCGCCCTGCCTGTCCCCCTCCCCGTACATCTGTTCCACCCCCTGCCCCTGTCCTTACCCATCCTTCTGCCCTTATTCCTACCCCCATCCCTGCCCAGCCCTGTGCCCCCACTCCTGCCCCTACTCCTGTCCCCTCCCCCTGCCTGTCCCCCTGTCCCTGCCCGTATCCCATCCCCGTCCCTGTCCCTATCCCTATCCCATCCCCATGCCCATCCCCATCCCCATCCCCATCCCTGTCCCTATCCCATCCTTGTCCCTATCCCACCCCCATCCCTGTCCATGTCCCATCCCTGTCCCTATCCCATCCCTATCCCCATCCCTGTCCCTATCCCATCCCTGTCCCTGTCCCATCCCTGTCCCTATCCCATCCCTGTCCCATCCCTGTCCCTATCCAATCCCCATCCCTGTCCCTATCCCATCCCTCCCCCTGCCTGTCCCTGTCCCTGTCCCATCCCTGTCCCTATCCCATCCCCATCCCTGTCCCTGTCCTGTCCCTGCCCCTATCCCACCCCCATCCCTGTCCCTATCCCATCCCTCCCCCTGCCTGTCCCTGTCCCATCGCTGTCCCTGTCCCATCCCCGTCCCTGTCCCTGTCCTGTCCCTGCCCCTATCCCACCCCCATCCCTGTCCCTATCCCATCCCCATCCCTGTCCCTGTCCTGTCCCTGCCCCTATCCCACCCCCATCCCTGTCCCTATCCCATCCCTCCCCCTGCCTGTCCCTGTCCCTGTCCCATCCCCATCCTTGTGCCTATCTAATCTCCATCCCTGTCCCAACCCCATCCCTGCCCCATACCCTCCCCCTGTCCCTATCCCATCCCCATCCCTGTCCCTATCCCACCCCCATCCCTGTCCCTATCCCATCCCTGTCCCTGCCTGTCCTGCTGCTCCTGCCCCTATGCTGACTCCATCCCTGTCCCCCTGTCCCTCTGCCCATCCACCTGTTTCTGTCCTCCTGTCCCTGTCCCCCTGTTCCATCCCCCTGATTCCTGTCCCCCTGTCCCTTTCCTCCTATCCCCCTGTCCCTGCCCCCTGTTCCACTACCTGTCCCCATCCCCCTGTCCCTGTCTCCCTGTCCCTGTGTCCCCAGGGTCGCCTGTGGCCTGGTGGCCTGTGCCTACCTGTGGTGCCAGCGCTGGCTGCTGGCGGCTGTCGGGGAGATGCGGCTCACGGCCAAGCTGCTGCGCACTGAGTTCGTACCGGCCCGCGCCCTGTGTGTCCGTGTGTCCATCCCACACACCCTGCCTGTCCGTGTGTCCTCCCACACTCTACCCACCACCCCATCTATTTCAGGTGTCCATGTGTCCTCCCACACACTCTGCCCACCACCCCATCCGCCTCAGGTGTCCGTGTGTCCTCCCACACACTCTGCCCACCACCCCATCCACCTCAGGTGTCCATGTGTCCTCCCACACTCTGCCCACCACCCCATCCACCTCAGGTGTCCGTGTGTCCTCCCACACTCTGCCCACCACCCCATCCATCTCAGGTGTCCGTATGTCCTCCCACACACTCTGCCCACCACCCCATCCACCTCAGGTGTCCGTGTGTCCTTCCACACTCTCTGCCCTCCACCCCATCCACCTCAGGTGTCCGTATGTCCTCCCACACTCTCTGCCCACCACCTCATCCACCCCAGATGTCCGTGTGTCCTCCATCCCAGGTGCCCATATGTCCTCCCACATACCCCACCCACCCACCCGTCCGTCTGTCCATCCCCACACCCCAGCCCTCCTCTCCCCGTTCCAGTAAGCCCATCTACACGGTGCTGGTGGTTCTTCTTCTCGCCTCCATCACCTTCCCGCCCGGGTTGGGGCAGCTGATGGCCTCCAGGGTGAGTGGGGGGCTCCCTAGGGCACCCCGACACGTCCCCATGGGCGCTTACAGGCTGTCCGTCTGTCTGTCCAGCTCACCATGAAGGAATATCTCATCTCTCTCTTTGACAACCGCACTTGGGGTGAACTGGTCCCCAACACCTCCTCCACAGTTGGCCCTGAGGAGCTCTGGCAGGAGTGGTACCACCCTTTGGCCACCACCTTCGGCACTTTGGCCTTCTTCCTCGTGATGAAGGTAGCCACGGCCCCCTCCACGCCCCTCCTATCCCCCCCCTGAGACTGTGTCCCCACGGGGGTGACCCCCAAATCCTCGCCTGGGCTCTGCCCCCCAGTTCTGGATGCTGATCCTGGCCACCACGCTGCCCCTGCCCGCTGGCTACTTCATGCCCATCTTCGTCTACGGTGAGCGCGGCGGCTGCGGCCACCTCCAGCGGGGACAACCAGCCCTGGGGGGGGGACAGGGGGACAACCAGCCCCGGAGGGGGGGACAGGAGCCCTGGGGGGGGGACAGGGGGACAGGAGGACAGACAGCCCTGGGGATGGGGACAGGAGCCCTGAGGGGGGACAGAGGGGACAGGAGCCCCCAGGAGGGGGACAGGAACCCTGGGGGGGACAGAGGGGACAGGAGCCCTGGGGGAACAGGGGGACAGACAACCTTGGGGAGGGGGACAGAAGCCCTGAGGGGACAGAGGGACAGACAGCCCTGGGGAGGGGGACAGGAGCCCTGGGGAGGGGACAGGGGGACAGGCAGCTCTGGGGACAGGGGGAAAGGAGCCCTGGGGGGGGAGAGGGGACAGACAGGTCTGGGGAGGGGGACAGGAGCCCTGGGAGGGGGGACAGAGGGCACAGACAGCTCTGGGAAGGGGGACAGGAGCCCTGGGAAGGGACAAGGGACAGCCAGCTTTGGGGTGGGGGGGACACAGGCCCTCAGAGGGGACAGAGGGACGGGAACCCTGGGGTGGAGAGGGGACAGTCAGCTCTGGTGGGGGGACAGACAGCCTTGGGGGGGACAAGGGGGACAGGAGCCCTGGGGGGGATGGGGGACTGGGAGGACAGAGGGACAGGGGACAGCCAGCTGTGGGGGGGGGGGGACACGAGCCCTGGGGAGGGGGACACGGGGGGTACAGGAGGACAGGAGCAATGGAGGCATGGGGGGGGCAGGGGGGACAGGAGCCCTGGGGATACAGGGGGACAGGAGGGGGCCCCCTCCAGCTGCTCCATTGCTCTGGGGGCGCTGCTGGGGTGTCCCCATATCTGTCCCCCCGTTTCAGGAGCCGCCCTCGGCCGCTTTCTCGGGGAGGTGGTGGCCCTGCTGTTCCCCCGGGGGCTCCGCTCGGCTGGGACCCCGCGCCCCATCACCCCCGGCGGCTACGCCCTGGCCGGTGAGGAGCGGGGACACCCATGGGTGGGGGGCACCCACCCCACACCCGCTGACCCCAACTCGGTTCTCCTCCTCCAGGCGCTGCCGCCTTTTCAGGCTCGGTCACCTACTCCCTGTCCACGGCGTTGCTGGTGTGTGAGGCCACCGGCCACCTGGGCCACGTCCTCCCCATCGTTCTGGCCGTGCTGGTGGCCAACGCCATCACCCAGAAACACCAACCGTCCTTCTACGACGGCACCATCATCGTCAAGAAGCTGCCCTACCTGCCCCCCATCCGCAGCCGGCACATGGCGTAAGGACCTCCCGCCTCCCAAAAAGTCCATATTTTGAGGAGTTTGGCCTCAAAATGATGATCCGGTGGAAGGTGTCCCTGCCCGTGGTAGTGCGGTTGGAACTGGATGGGCTTTGAGGGCCCTTCCAACCCAACCCATTCCATGATTTGATGAAATCTGGGGTTTTATGGCTCACCAGCTCCTACAGAGTGATGGCGGAGGAGTTTATGGAGCGCCAGGTGGTGACCTTGGCCAAGGACTGTGGCTTCGAGGAGGTGCTGGCAGCCTTGGATGCCTCCACCGATGCCGAATACCCCGTGGTGGAGAGTGCAGGTGGGATGTGGGATGTCAGGGGGGGTCACCACACCAGAGGGGGACGTCACCAGCTTGTCCTTGTCCTCCAGGGTCACCAACACTGGTGGGCACCGTCAGCAGAGCCCAGCTGGTCACCTTCCTCCAGAGCCACCAGCATCCCCAAGCTCCCCCAGAGGAGAAGGTAAATGGGGGGGGGGGGGGGGTGTGAACACCCCGCCCAACCCCAAAAAGCTGGTTCTCCACCCCAAAATTAACACATCGCCTTCCCCAAGCCGGCCACTGTGGGGACACTTGGGGACAGCTGCACCATCGAGCCCATCATGCTCCAGCTCTCACCGTGGACCTCCTTGCACCAGGTTTGGGGTGGGGGACATGTCCTGATGGGGCTGGGAGCCACCAATGGCCCCCAGGTCTGTGTCACAAAGAGGGGACAGGAGGGGTGGCTTTGTCCCCACGTGTCCCTGTTGTCACCTCCTCAAGGCCCATCACCTCTTTGAGCTGCTGAAGCTGCAGCGCATCTTCGTCACCCACTGCGGGAACGTGGTGGGATCCGTCAGCCGCGTGGAGGTGAGGGGACACTGGGGGGGACAAGGGGGGGACAAGGGGGGGCAAGGAGGTGACGTAGAGGGACAAGGGTTAATGTTGATGTGATGTGGAAGGACAAGGGGGGCACAAATGGGGTACAAGGACGTGACATGGGAGGACAAGGTGGGGGCATGGGGGGACAAAGGGGGGACAAGCCCCAACCTCCCCTCTGTCCCCTCACAGCTGCGGAGAGCGATCGAGGACCTCGCCAACCCCAAGTGATGGCTTTGGGGGACCCCAAGGGACCAGGGTTGTCACCCATGGAAAGAGGGGGAACCTGTCCCCTCCCGGGGGGGACCCCGACATCTAGGGGGGGATCTCTGGCAGAGGGTCTGCATTAAATACACCGGCCCTGCAGCTCCCTCTGCTTCCTCCTCCTCCTCCTCCTTCTTCTCCTCTTCTTCCTCCTTCTCCTCCTTTCCCTCCTCCTTCTCCTTCTCCTCTTCCTCCTCCTTCTCCTCTTCTTCCTCCTTCTCCTCCTCCTTCCTCCCTCCTTTTCCTCCTCCTTCTCCTCTTCCTCCTCCCGCTCCTCTTCCTCCCCCCAGAGTTCATTTTGGGGGTGTCACCCCTTTACCCCACAGCAGCGCTCAACCCCCCCCGGATCACCCCAGAACGTCGCCCAGCCCCAACCTCAGCGCCCCCCACCCCATGGGCCCCCTCTGTAATTATTTGTGCATAATTATCCTTAATTATTGCCATCAATAAGGGTGGTGGGTGTTTTGCCCCCTGGGGCGGATGGGGGGGGCCGAGCCCCCAGCCCAGCTCTTGGCGCCTCCTCAAACCAGGGCGCAGCATTTAGGGGGGCAGAGGGTGCGGCACCGCTAACGAAGATGGGGTGATTAAGCACACCACGGTAATTAAGCGTGGCGAGGCAGGTTGGGTGAGGCGGGCATGCCCGGGCCCAGACGGAGGAGAGGTGACATGGGGTCAGCGGTGGGGAGACACCCCAAAACCGGGGCGGGGGCGGCGAGGGGCGAGGCTGCTGGGAGCGGCTGCACCCAGGGAGGGGCTGGTGGGGGAGGGACCATGGGGTGGTGGTTGGTGGGGTGAGGGACCATGGGGAGGTGGTCGGTGGGGTGAGGGACCATGGGGAGGTGGTCGGTGGGGTGAGGGACCATGGGGAGGTGGTTGGTGGGGTGAGGGACCATGGGGAGGTGGTTGGTGGGGTGAGGGACCATGGGGAGGTGGTCGGTGGGGTGAGGGACCATGGGGAGGTGGTTGGTGGGGTGAGGGACCAGGGGGAGGTGGTCGGTGGGGTGATGGACCATGGGGAGGTGGTTGGTGGGGTGAGGGACCTTGGGGAGGTGGTCGGTGGGGTGAGGGACCATGGGGAGGTGGTCGGTGGGGTGAGGGACCATGGGGAGGTGGTCGGTGAGGTGATGGACCATGGAGAGGTGGTCGGTGGGGTGATGGACCATGGGGAAGAGGCCACAGCACCCATAGAGGGTGCTCAGAGGGGTGAGGGTGCTCAAAGAGCGATGGGACCACAGCACCCATGGAAGATGGGTGGTGGGGTGAGGGTCTATGGGGTGGTGGTTGGTGGGGTGAGGAACCATGGGGAGGAAGCCGCAGCACCCATGGAGGGTGCTTGGAGGGGTGAGGGTGCTCAAAGAGTGATGGGACCACAGCACCCATGAAAGGTGGTCGGTGGGGTTAGGATCCATGGGGTGGAGGCTGCAGAACCCATGGAGGGTGCTTGGGGTGACGAGGATGCTCCAAGAGTGATGAGACCACAGGAAGGTGGTTAGTGGGACCACAGCACCCATGGAAGGTGCTCACAGGTCAATGGGACCACAGCACCCATGGAGGGTGGTCAGTGAGGTGACAGATCCACAGCACCCATGGGAGATGCTCAGTGGGGTGATGGCTCCATAGCACCCATGGGAGATGCTTAGTGGGGTGATGGGTCCACAGCACCCATCGAGGGCGGTCAGTGGGGTGATGGGTCCACAGCACCCATGGAAGATGCTCAGTGGGGTGAGGGGACCATGGGGAGGGTCCCCCTCGCTGAGGACCCTGAGTGGGCGCTGTCCCCCTCCCGCTCCCACGGTGACAGTTCCACCCACACCAACCCTGGCGCCAGGATCCGCAACGGCCCCACTGCCTCCGTGCCTCAGTTTCCCCACCGCACTCCTCCGGCCCCGCCGTTGGCAAACAGCGATAAGGCGGTGCCGGTGCTGCCGTCGCCTCCCGGCGCTGCCGGACTTTGAGCTGAGCCGAAGGGCTGAGCCCGGGCACCTCGTGACACCCATGGGGCGCCCCCGGCCCTGGGCAGCCCCCAGCGCGGCCCAACTGGCGCCTGCGTCCCCCCACACCTCTCCCCGTTAGTTACGGGTTTGGACCAAAAAACAGCCCTTTTCCATCATTTTTTCCACCCGGTTCTTAGCAGGCACCATCGGCACCAAATTCCTCCTGGATTTTGCTGAGGAAAAGAGGCCCTGGATGGGAAATTGTCCTGGAGGTGCCGACAGCCCCTCAAATTGCCTAAAAAATACCCTAAAATTCCTTAAAAACATCCTTAAGCCCCCCTTGAATTCCTTAAAATGCTTTTAAATTCCTTAAAAAAACCTTAAATTCCTTAAAAGCACCTTCGAAACTCCCTTAAATTCCATAAAAACACCCTTAAATACCCTTTGAAGTCCTTAAAATGTTGCTTAAAATCCTTGAATTCCTTAAAAATGCCATTAAAAAAAACTTCTAAAATTGCTTGAAGCTCCTTAAATGCCTTAAAAAACCCTTAAATGCCTTAAAAAACCCTTAAATTCCTTAAAAACATCCTTAACCCCCCCTTGAACTCCTTTAAAATGCCTTTAAATTCCTAAAAAAACCTTAAATCCCTTTAAAACACTCTTAAAAACTCCTTAGATTCCTTAAAACCCCTTAAATTCCTTAAAACAGTTACAGATACAGTTCAAAGTCCTTAAAATACACCATAAAATCCCTGAATTCCTTAAAAATACGGTTAAAAACTCAAATTCCTTAAAAATGCCCTTAAAACCCCTTAATTTGCTGTAAAAAAAAAATCTCTTAAATTCCTTAAAACCCCCTTAAATTCCTTAAAAACCCTTTAAATTCCTTAAAAACACCCTTAAATACCCTTTAAAGTCCTTAAAAGGCCCCTTAAAATCCCTGAATTCCTTTAAAAATAGTGTTAAAAAAACCCTAAATTCCTTAAAAACACCCTTAAAATTGATTGAATTCCTTACTGAAAAAAACCTTAAAACTCCTTAAATTCCTTTTAAAAACCCTTAAATTCCTTAAAAATACCCTTAAAACTCCTTTAAGGGCTTTTTAAAGGAGTTTAAAACTCCTTTAAATTTAAAACTCCTTTAAATTCTTTAAAAACACCCTTAAAACCCCTTAAATTCCTTAGGAAAAAAAAAAATGAAAACGCCTAAAATTCCTAAAAATACCTTAAATTGTTAAAATAAAACCTAAAATTCCTTACAAACGCCCTCAATCTCCCCTAAAATCCAGGGGAGGACCCCCCGCCGCCCCCCAACCCGCAGGAGGAATCACCACCGTTCTAGAAAACAAAAAAGCACATTTTTTTATTCAAGTCCAAACCCACAAAATCTTCCCCAAACCCACAAAAATCCACAAAAAAGGGGAAAAAAAATTAAAAATAAAAAAAAAGGCTCCGAGTTTGTTTTTTTTTCTCCTTTTCCCCTTTTCGCTCCGAAGCCGCCCTCGCAATAAATATACAAAAATAGAATAAATTAGGTTAAAAAAACAAAACAAAACGGGGAGGGAACGCTCAGCAAAAAGGGGTCAGAAAACCACCCGAAACCCGACAGGAATAAATAGGGAGAAAACCCAACGCAACCGAATCCCTTTGGGGCTGAACCCCTTTTTTTCTTGCTTGAAATGTGGAAAAACGAAGAGGGAAACGCGCCGCGCGCCCGGGAATCCTCGGCCTCAGCGCCCGCCGGAGGTGGCGCCGCGTCGTCCCCCGGACCGGAGGAAGGATAACACTATCAAGCCCATAATTTAGTGGAAATGATGAGTGGGGGTCATGTGGGGACCCCCCCATATCCCGCCTGCTCCCGCAGCCCCAGCAGTCCGTACGCCAGGCGCTTCTGGTGTCCCGGCAGCCGCACCCCGATGCGCCCCAGGTCCCTGCGGAGACACCGGAATCGCCCCAACCCAACGTTAAGGAGGTGGGATAACCCAAAAAGGTCTTCGGGGTGCTCGTGGGGATGGCGTTGGATCCCCCCGGGGCACCCCAACGCCCGCGGCCAACCCTCGGCGCGGGCGGACAGCGGTGTTCCCATGGGATGGGCAGGTGGATACGGCGCAGCCACACGCGTCGGATAGGGAATGTCTCGTTTTAGGGCGTCCCTCGACGCCATGGATGGGGTTTCCTATCCCGACAGGTTGGTGTGTCCCCAAGGGAGATGGGAGGGGATGGAATGGGGACAGCATGGGGACAACGAGGGGATGGAATGGGGATGGAATGGGGACAGAATGGGGATGGAATGGGGACAGCATGAGGACAGCGAGGGGATGGAATGGGGACAGCACGGGGACAGAAAGGGGATGGAATAGGGACAGCGAGGGGACGGAATGTGGATGGAATGGGGACAGCATGGGGACACCATTGGGACAGAATGGGGATGGAATGGGGACAGCACTTGGACAGCAAGGAGATGGAATGGGGACGGAATGGGGATGGAATGGGGACGGAATGGGGACAGCAAGGGGATGGAATGGGGACAGCATAGGGACAGCACGGGGACACCATCGGGACAGAAAGGCGACGGAATAGGGACAGAATGGGGATGGAATGGGGACAGCACTTGGACAGCAAGGGGATAGAATGGGGACGGAATGGGGATGGAATGGGGACAGCACGAGGACAGCGAGGGGACAGAATGGGGACAGTGAGGGGATGGAATGGGGACAGTGAGGGGACAGAAAGGGGCTGAAATGGGGACAGTGAGGGGACGGAATGGAGATGGAATCGGGACAGTGAGGGGACACCATGGGGACAGAATAGGGACAGCGAGGGGACACTATGGGTCCAGAAAGGGGACGGAATAGGGATAGCACAGGGATACCATGGGGACGGTACAGAGGACAGCAAGGGGGTGGAATGGGGACAGCAAGGGGACAACAAGGAGAAGGAATGGGGACTCCATGAGGACTGGACAAGGACAGCATGGGGACAGCCAAGGGGACGGAATGGGGATGGAATTGGGACACCATAGGGACAGCATAAGGATGGAATGGGGACTATGAGGAACCCCACAGGGACAGCCTGGGGATGGCATGGGGACAGCAAGGAGACACCACAGGGACAGCACAGGGACACCGGGGAGGCACCATAGGGACAGCGTGGGGATGGCACAGCAATACCGCAGGGACAATATCGGGACAGCATGGGGATACCCCAGGGATGGCGTGGAAACACCAAGGGGATGCCATGGGGATGGTAGGAGGATGCCATGGAGACACCATGGGGACGCCAAGGGGACAGTGTGGGGACACTACAGGGACGCAGACTCACTCGCTGGTCATCTGCAGAACCTTCTCGATGGTGCTGTAGCCTGAGGCCATGAAGTGCTCCGTGTACTGCGGCATCCGGATGGACTCCAGCCACTCGGGGACAGAGCGGAAGGGGACGCCCTCGGAGCCGCTGGTGCTGGGCAGGCGGATGGAGACCCTGGGGGGGCAGGAGGGGTGAGAAACGGGGTCGGGGGGACAAACGGTGTGGAGATGGGAGACACTGCAGAACCAGAATGAGGCAGAAAACCCAACGCAAAGATGGAAGAAGTATCGGCAAGAGCCCAACATGAACTGGTGTTGGTCAATAGTGGCTGAACACGAGCCAGCGGTGGCCCCGGTGGCCAAGAGGGCCACCAGCATCCCGGCTTGGCTCAGCCCTGGGGTGGCAGCAGGAGCAGGGAAGGGATTGCACCTCGAATCCTGGGTTCAGTTCTGGCCCCTCACTCCAAGAAGGACCTGGAGGGGCTGGAGCGCATCCGAAGAAGGGAACGGAGCTGGGGAAGGGTCTGGAGAACAGGGGTTGTGGGAGCGGCTGAGGGCCCTGGGGCTGTTTATCCTGGAGAAGAGGAGGCTGAGGGGAGAGCTCATGGCTCTCTGCAGCTCCTGAGAGGAGGTTGTGGGGAGGTGGGTGTTGGGCTCTGCTCCCGAGGGACAAGTGGAAATGGTCTCCAGTTGCATCAGGGCAGGTTCAGATTGAATAGTGGGAAAAAGTCCTTCACCAAAAGGATTCTTAGGCCCTGTCAGGGGCTGCCCAGGGCAGTGGTGGAGTCTCCATCCCTGGAGGGGGTCAAAACATGTTCAGAGGTGGCACTTGGGGCTACGGTTTAGCAGGCACGGTGGGGTCGGGCCAACGGTTGGACTGGATGAGCTCAGAGGGCTCTTCCAACCTCCACGGTCGCCCAATTCTATGAGTTACAAAAAGCACAGGGGCAAAGAACCTCGTGAGAAGGCGCGAAAAAGCGACACAAGAACACAAAGGTCCGAGTCTTCGATGCTAAGAGCAACACCAGAACACCGAGAAGCCTCCTTGCCCCGTGCCAGCGTTCTCCACATCTCACCGGGGGTCAAAGTCTGCCACAGCCTTGAGGGAGTCGGGGGCGCGGATGAGTTTGTCGAGGATGCTGACGATATCGGCAAACTTGGGGCGCCGGCTGCGGTCCTGCAGCCAGCACTGCATCATCAGCTGGTAGATGGCAGAGGGACAATCCAGGGGCGCGGGGAGGCGGAAGCCCTCATTGATGGCCTTCATCACCTACGAGAAGGAGGAGGTTGAGTGGTCCTCCTCAAAAAAGGTGTCTGTTTGCAAGGACGCCCCCAAAAATGGGTGGTGGAGGAGGGTGGAGGCTCACCTCATGGTTTGAGAGCTCCCAGTATGGTCTCTCGCCGTAGGACATCACCTCCCACATGACGATGCCGTAGCTCCAGACATCGCTGGCGGAGGTGAACTTGCGGTAGGAGATGGCTTCGGGTGCCGTCCAACGGATGGGGATCTTCCCACCCTACAGCGACAGTGGGGTCAACCTTGCATTCCCCCAAGACTCCCCCTCCATGGCCAACCACTCAACCTTGGTGCCACTTACGCTGGTGGTGTAGGTGGCTTCAGGGTCGTCTTCCAACACCCTTGAAAGGCCGAAATCGGACACTTTGCACACCAGGCTGCTGTTCACCAAAATGTTGCGGGCGGCCAGATCCCGGTGGACATAATTCATGTTGGCCAAGTACTTCATGCCAGCAGCGATGCCTCTCAACATCCCCACCAGCTGGATGACGCCAAATTCCCCCTCCTTTTCCTGGGAAAAAGGGAGAATCCAGCCTCGAACCCACCTCTCACCCCACCTTCTGTGGTGGCTTTGGGTGGTTCCACCACCTGGTAATCCCTGCCCGGGGCAGGACAATGCCATCACGCTTCACCTACCCGCAGGAATTTATCCAGCGCGCCGTTCTCCATGTACTCTGTGATGATCATGAAGGGCTTGTCTGGACAAAAAAATGAGCCAAAATGGGTAAATCCTCCCCAAATCCCCTCAGCCTCACACCCCAAAATCCAAAAAAACCCTAAACCAACACCTCCAAGACCCCAACCCCCCTGAAACCTCCAAAAGAACCCCAAAACTCATCAACCCTTGCCCAAAAATCTGATCACCCCAATATCCCACCACCCAAAGCCCTTCCCTCGCCTCAAAATGATCCAACTCTCCTCAACCCTCCCAAAAGCCAACCCCCAACCCCCTCCAATACTGAAAGAAACCCAAGAGCCCCAAACCCCACCCCACCAACCCCCTCCAACCATCCCCCAAGAACCCAACCCCCAAACATCGTTGCTCAAAATGCCCCATTTTGGTTTTTTTTTGAGGGGACACCATGGGCACTCACACTTGGAGACGACCCCTTCCAGGCGGATGATGTTTTGGTGGCAGAACTGGCCCATGATGGTGGCTTCGCTCAAGAAATCCACTCGTTGCTTCTCCGTGTAACCCACCTTCAAGGTCTTGATGGCCACCGGCACCTCCTTCTTACCACGTTTCAGGGTGCCCTTGTAGACCTCCCCAAATTCACCTGCTCGGAGGAAGGGTGAATGTTTAACCCCCATCACGGCCCATCTTTGGAGTCTCTTTGGGGTGAAGAAGCCACCTGAGGACCTACCAGCGCCAATGACCTTCTGGCGGGTGATGAAGGATGGAGGGATCTCAGTGGTGAACTTGAGCATGGCTTGGTTGGGGTCTTCATAGGTGTGGGGGTCAACGTAGGTCTTGAGGGGCTTCAGCTGGTCTGTGGGGTGCAGGAGGTGGGGTGTCAGCACCCGTGTGACCCCCCCTCCATCCCTGTTGACCCCACTGTCCCATTGCTCACCTGACTTGGAGAAGTAGACGTCCTCGGCGGACTGGCGTGGCCGCGACCTCCTCTTCCTACAGAAAAGCAGTGGTTTGCCCCCCAAAATCAGCCCTCACCCGTCTTTGGAAAAACGGTATTTTGAGGGGGGTTTTGGGGTGTTTTTTTGGGGGGTATCTCCTTACCGCCGGAGGATGTAGAGGAGAGTGGCCAGGAGGAGGACAACAAAGATGACACCTATGACAGAGCCACTGATGACAGCAGCAGACGCCATGGACTCGGCACCTGCGGGACGATGCGGGGGGTTGGGGTGATCCAGGCACCCCCGGAGCCCCCCCAGATCCTGCGCCCCGGCTCGGTCCTCACCCTCGGGGAGGGTCTCGAAGTCGTGCTGAGGGCTGTAGGCGCCGTGGCCGTCCGGGGTCAGCGCCTGGACCCGCACCACGTAGGCGGTGGCAGGGGACAGCTTGGGGATGGTGACGGAGGTGCCCTCACAACGCAGCACCGAGTAGCTGTTCTCGTCCACCTGCGGAGAGCCGTGGGGGCGAGGGTGGAGATGACACAGGGGAGGGGACACGGATGGAGGGGTGACGGGGATGGAGGGGTGACACGGATGGAGGTGATGCAGGTGGAGGGGTGACATGGATGGAGGGGTGACGGGGATGGAGGAGATGCAGATGGAGGAGTGATACAGATGGAGGTGACGCAGGTGGAGGGGTGACATAAATGGAAGAGTGACACGGATGGAGGTGACACAGATGGAGGGGTGACACAGATGGAGGGGTGACACAGATGGAGGTGACGCGGATGGAGGTGACGCGGATGGAGGTGACGCGGATGGAGGTGACGCGGATGGAGGAGATGCGGATGGAGGGGTGATGGGGATGGAGGTGACACAGATGGAGGGGTGACACGGAGGTGACGCAGGTAGAGGGGTGACGTGGATGGAGGTGATGCAGATGGAGGGGTGACACAGATGGAGGTGACACAGATGGAGGGGTGACGGGGATGGAGGAGATGCAGATGGAGGTGACACAGATGCAGGGGTGACGGGGATGGAGGTGACACAGGTGGAGGGGTGACGTGGATGGAGGTGATGCGGATGGAGAGGTGACGGGGATGGAGGGGTGACGTGGATGGAGGAGATGTGGATGGAGGGGTGACGGGGATGGAGGTGATGCAGATGGAGGGGTGATACAGATGGAGGGGTGATACAGATGGAGAGGTGATGGGGATGGAGGTGACACAGATGGAGGGGTGACGCGGATGGAGGTGACACGGAGGTGACATAGATGCAGGGGTGATGGGGATGGAGGTGACACAGATGGAGGGGTGATGCGGATGGAGGTGACACGGAGGTGACATAGATGCAGGGGTGATGGGGATGGAGGTGACACAGGTGGAGGGGTGACGGGGATGGAGGGTGGACACAGCTAGAGGGTGAGGATGGAGGTGGTGTGGATGGATGGATGGATGGATGGATGGATGGATGGATGGATGGAGGTGATGTGGATGGTGTGACACGGATGGGGAGATGACAGATGGAGGTTATGTGGATGGAGGTGACAGGGATGGATGGAGGTGACAGGGATGGATGGAGGTGACTGACAGGGATAGGTGTGAGGATGGAAATGACGTGGATGGAGGTGACACCGATGGGAATGTGACACAGACGGGGAGGTTACCTGGATGGGTGCAACGGTGGAGGTGACGTGGATGGGGGTAAGGGTGGAGGTGACACGGGTAGGGGGGACGGATTTTGGGGTGGTGGGGCCGAAGCTGTGACACGGGACAGACCTTCTTGCTGTAGGTGACCTCGTACTTCCAGACTCGACTCTGCTGCCGGGACGGCACCGTCCAGGAGAGGGTCAGGCTGGTGGCCGTCCGTCCATCCAGGCTCACTGACGTCACCCGGGGTGGCTCTGCCGTGGGGGACACGGACGTCACTGGGGTGTCCTGTGAGGACAGGGTGGTGTCCCCACGGCGGATGCCGGTGGCCCCTTACCCGTCTGGTTGACGCTGATGGTGGCGGTGGCCACGCTCCGGCGGTGGCTGTAGGGGGACACCCCGTTGCGAGCCTCCACGGTGAAGGTGTAGTTGACGTGGGGTTCCAGGTCGGTGACGGTGAGGCCGGTGGCCGTCAGCCCGCGCGGGGGCTGTGAGAAGCGGACGCCGCCGTCGCAGGGTCGGCACTCGCCGCTCTCGGGCCAGCACTGCTCGCAGCTGACGCTGTAGGTGACGTCCTGGCGGCCACCCGCGTCGGCCGGGGGACCCCAGCGCAGCTGCACCGACGCCCCCAACCCCACGGCCGTCACGGCCTGGGGGGGCGAGGGGGGACCTGGGGGAGCGGGGAGATGGGGATCAGGGGAGGGGTGCCCTGCCTCAGTTTGCCCTCCTGAAAAGGTCACTGATGAGCTGTGCCTCAGTTTCCCCCTCATGGTCACTTTGTGCCTCAGTTTCCCCACCCAGATCACTTCGTGCCTCAGTTTCCCCCCCCCAGGTCACTTTGTGCCTCAGTTTCCCCCCCTCCAGGTCACTTTGTGCCTCAGCTTCCCCCCCACGGTCACTTTATGCCTCAGTTTCCCCCCCCCAGGTCACTTCGTGCCTCAGTTTCACTTCCCCCCAGGTCACTTCGTGCCTCAGTTTCCCCCCCAGGTCACTTTGTGCCTCAGTTTCCCTGCCCAGATCACTTCGTGCCTCAGTTTCCCCCCCAAGCCACTTTGTACCTCAGTTCCCCCCCCCCTCCCCTCAGCAGTCACTTCGTGCCTCAATTTCGCCCCCCCCCCCCCAAGATCACTTCATGCCTCAGTTTCCCCCACTCACGTCACTTTGTGCCTCAGTTTCAACCCCCCAGATCACTTTGTGCCTCAGTTCCCCCCCCCTCCCCAGCAGTCACTTCGTGCCTCAGTTTCCCCTGCGGTCACTCACGGGTGCAGGGCTGGTCGGGGGGGTCTGCGGGGGTGCGGAAGAAGCCATCCTGGCAGGGGCAGGCGGTGGCGGCGGGCGGCGAGGGCAGCGTGTGGGGCGGGCAGGGGCGACAGGCGTCCCCCGACACCACCGCCTTGAAGGAGCCGGGGGGGCAGGCTGGGGGGGCACAGAGTGACAGCGGTGAGACCCCGAGTGGGGACCGGGGGAGGTCCCTATTGTCCAGCTTCTTTGTTACTGGGACCCCCCAAAACCCCCCTTTCCGGCTGAGCCCCGTCACACTCGTTACACCGATGATGCTCAAGGGTGGGGATGAGGGCGCTGTCTCTGCCCTCTGCACCCAGAGTGGGGATTTTGGGGGATTTCACCCCATTTTGCAGCTTTGTGACCAATCGGGGAGGGCGGACAGGACCCCCCCAAACCCCCCCTCCTGGCTGAGCCCCCCCCCCCCCCCGAACCCCTGTCCCAGCTGAGCCCCGTCACGCTCGTTACACCGATGGTGCTCAAGGGTGGGGATGAGGGCTCTCTGCACCCAGAGTGGGGATTTTAGGGTTTGTCACCCCATTTTGCAGCTTTGTGACCAATGAGGGGGGGACAAGACCCCCCCAAACCCCCCCTCCCAGCTGAGCCCTGTCACGCTCGTTACACTGATGATGCTCAAGGGTGAGGATGAGGGCACTGCCTCTGCTCTCTGCACCCAGAGTGGGGATTTTAGGGTTTTTCACCCCATTTTGCAGCTTTGTGACTGACGTGGAGGGGGGGACAGGACCCCCCAAACCCCCCCTCCAGCCGAGCCCTGTCACGCTCGCTGCACCGATGATGCTCAAGGTGCCCTGACCCAGGGAAGCCACAGCTGCCCCATCCCTGGAGGGGTTCCAGGCCAGGATGATGGGCTTCAGAGCCCCTGATCCAGTGGGAGGTACCCCCGGAATGGATCTGGATGGACTTGGAGGTCCCTTCCACCGCACCCCCACGGTTCCCCGCCACGCCCTACCTTGGCAGCTCTCGCCCACTCTCTCGTAGCCGGCGCGGCACAGGCACTCGCCGATGGGCACCAGCCACTCGCCGTCGGCGTTGCAGTGCAGCGCCGGCGCCTGTTCGGCCACCGCGGCCTCCACGCACGTGCCCCGCACCTCGGCCAAGGTCTGCGAGTCGGCGCCGGCCACCGTCTCCGGGAAGCGAGCCATGCCGCGCACCACGGCCGGGCAGCGCTTGTAGTAGATCCTCACCGAGAGCAGCGCCACGCACGCCCCCAGGTCCTGGAAAGCCAAGTAGAAACCCTTCCGATGAAGGGGTCCCACCGAGCGCACCTCAACGTTGAGTTTGACGTTGCGAGAAGCAAAGTCTTCCTGGACGGTGATTTCATCGGGAGCGATGGTGTCGATCTTCTTGAATTGTCTCTTCTGGAAGTTGGTGCCGTAATCCACGTCGGATTCGGCGTAGTAGAGGTTGAAGGTCTCCTTGCAGGAGCCGCCGCCGGCGGTGGGGAAGCTGTTGCAGTCGCGGACGGTGAATTGGAGTTCGATGAAGATGCGCTGGGCCACCCCGCGGTAGATCCAGTTGGTGCGCAGCCAGTTCTCCTGCTCGCCCTCCAGAACGTTGCACACCGAGTAGATGTAGATCAAGGAGTCGTTGAAGACGTTCTGCAGCAGGTCCCACTGCACCCAGGGAGGAATGGCGGTTAGCAGGGAAACTGAGGCACGGCGGGCAGTGCTCTTGGTCACCATGGATGCACTTGTCCTCATCCCTGTGGATGCCCTTATCTTCATCTCCGGGAGTATCCCCACTCCCATGGGTGTCCCCATCTCCATCCCCATGGAGGACCCTATGTCCATGGAAGTTCTAGTCCCTGTTCCCATGTAGGTCCCCAACCCCATGGAAGTTCCAGTCCTTATCTCCATTGAGGTCCCTACTCCCACGGGAGATCTCCACGGATCCCCCTGTCCCCATCCCCACGGGTGTTCCCCTCCCCAAGGATGCTCCCATCGCCACACATGTCTCCATCCCCAAGGTCACCCCCCATCCCCACTGAGGTCCCCATTCCCATGAGGTCCCATCTCCAACTCCATGGAGGTCTCTGTTTCTGTGGGAGTTCAGTCCCTCTCTCCATGGGGGTCCCCAACACCATGAGAGGTCTCCAGTGATGCCCCCGTGCCTGTCCCCTTGGGTATTCCTGTTCCCGTGGGTGTCCCCATTCCCATGGAAGTCCCTATGGATGTCCCCATCCCCGGTGTGGGCTCTCGGGGAGCTGCTGGCCAGCGGGCGGGATGCCGGGGTCCCCAGGTGCTCACCCCTTTGCCGTAGGGATGCGTGAGCCATCCCAGCTCCCCCTGCGCCTTGGCGAAATCCAGCAGGACAACTGAGGGGAGAGGAGAGGGGACGTCAGCAGGGTGGGTGCAAAGCCTGGGAGATGACACCAGGACCTACAGTCGCTTCCAGGACACGCAGATGCCACCAAGACACCCAGATGCCTCTTGGACCTCTGGATGGCTCTGGGACCCACAGACATCCCCCGGGACCCACTGATGTCCCTAGGACTCACAGATGTTCCCCAGGACCATAGCTGTCCCTGAGACCTGTGGATGTTCCCGGGATCCACAGATGTCCATGGGACCTGTGGATGTCCATAGGACCCACAGATGCCGCTGGGATCCGTGTGTATATCCCTGGGACCCACAGATGTCCCCCACATCCAGAGATGTCCTTGGGAACCATGGGTCTATCCATGGGACCCATGGATGTTCCCCAGGACCCACAGTTGACCCTGGGATCCATAGTTGTCCCTGGGGCTCACGGATGACCCTGGGACCCATGTCTGTATCCCCGGGACCCACAGATGTCCCTCAGGACCCCCAGATGACGTCCCCATGACCCATGGATGCCCCCCAGGCCCCACAAGCATCCCTGGGACCCCCCTCAGAAGATCCCCTGGGAGCCGTGCCGAGCCCGGGCAGACATGCCGCGGCACGCCGGGCGCTCCAGCGAGGGCGGTGGCCGGATCCTGCACCCGGGAGAGGAAGAGGAGGCCGGGAGGGAAGCGGTGACGGGTGGTGGCCCCCCCTTTGGTGAATCAGCCCCCAGGAATGCGCCCGGACGCCCGGGTTCACCCGTGGGGTGGGGTGGGCGAGCTCCGGGGTCCCCCCTCGCCTCAACATTCTCTGCTGAGAACGAGCGAACTCATGACAGCCCCCGCGATGGTGAAGTCTCGGTGGAAGCTCGGGAGCCTGGTTTGGAGGGGACATGCAGCTCCGTTCCCACCGCGCTGCCCACGGCCAGGGTCAGGAAGGATGCCGGGGCGGATATCCCGGCTTTCCTGCGCCTGGAATTCCCCCCACAGCTCCGGAGAGCGGAAAGGCGGCGGGAGGCCATCCGGGAGCCGAGTCGGTGGGTTCTCTGCAGGGTGTCCCCACCCTGCGCTGAGTCAGGGCAAAAGCCCGGGGCTGCGGCTGTTGAGTCAAGGGGTGCAGCTCCTCGGGGCGCGCCCCACCACCATCACCGCCATCTCCATCGCCATCATCAACACGGCCATCACCACCATCTCCCTCACCACCATAAACGTGGCCATCACCATCATCTCCCTCGTCATCATCAACACGGCCACCGCCATCTCCCTCGACATCATCAACATAGCCATCACCACCATCTCCCTCACCACCATCAACATGGCCATCACCACCATCTCCCTCGCCACCATCAACACAGCCATCACCACCACTATGTCCCTCACCACCATCAACACGGCCATCACCACCATCTCCCTCGCCATCATCAACACGGCCACCACCACCACCATCCACACACCCATAACCGCCACCACCACCGTCACCCGCAGCCGCCGCAGCGCCTTCCCCACACGCATCTCCCCCTCCAGCCCCACCATCACTGTCACTGCTCCATTTCCATCAGCTCTGCTGGTGCCGCCACCACCGCACTCCTCAGCTGCATCCTTGTCTCCATCCCAACTGCATTTTCATTCCTATCCCTGTCCTGTTCCCATCCCAATCTTAATCCCAATCCCAAAAGGAATCCCAATCTGAACGCAAATCCTGATCTGATTCTCAGTCTTAATCCCATCCCCATCCTCATCCCATTCTGAATCCCAGTCCCTTTCCCATCTCAATCTGAATCCAAATGCCAATCCGAATCCCAGTCCTAATCCCATCCCAATCTGAATCCCAATCCGAATCCCAGTCCTAATCCCATCCCATCCCGAACCCCAGTCCCCAAATTAATCCCAGTCCCGTTCCCATCCCAATCCCCATCCCATCCCAATCCCCATTCCGTCCCAATCCCATCCCCATCCCAATCTTAATCTAAATCCCAATCTGAATCTCAGTCCTAATCCCATCCCATTCTGAATCCCAGTCCCTTTCCCATCCCAATTTGAATCCAAATCCCAGCCCCAATCTCAGCCCCTCTCCTGTCCCAATCTGAATCCAAATCTCGGTCCGAACCCCATCCTATTCTGAATCCGAGTCCCCAAATGAATTCCAGTCCCATTCCCAATCCCATTCCCAATCCCTTTACACCCCCCCCTTTGCCCGATTCTGCCCTTTCCCCCAAAGCGACGCAAACGCCCCCAAATCCCGCTGCCCCCCCAACCCCCTCCGGCACCGAACCCCTTATTTTAGGTTTTAGGGGTGATTTAGGGCTTATTTTTCAGGTTATTTTTGGTCTTATTTTAGGGGGTTTTACCCCATTTTTATACGCGGAGAGGATTTTCCACCCCCGCCTCCGATTTATTTGCATTCAGGGCCAGATCCTTCCCTCAAAAAGCGTCGGATTCCACCCTTCCCGGGGAGATTTTTAGAAATTTCATGAAGAAAAAAATTAAATATATGTATGAAAAAAAGTTACTTTCCCCCCTTTTCCACAAACTCCCCCTTTTCCCCTCAAACCCTGCGAGGTGCAATTTGCTTTTCCCATCGCTTTTTTGGGGTTTTCCTGACATTGTTCCCGGTCCCTGGGCCGGATCCTGCTCGCCCCGTGGGAAACGCTCCGCTTTGGGCCCGATTCCCCCTTTTTTTGGGTGATTTTCTTCCACACCCCCTGAAGCTCCGGATAAAAACCTGCCCCAAAACCGCCGTTTCCCCCCATTTTACCCTCTCCCCCCATTTCCCCTTCCCCCCCCCTTTAGCTTTCCCCCATTCCAGCCCCCATCTTACCTTCCCCTCTCCTTTACCTTCCCCTCTCATTTTACCTTTTCCCCCCTTATTTTACCTTTCCCCCCTCATTTTACCTTTTCCCCCCCATTTTAGCCCCTCAATTTTACCTCCTCCCCTTCTCCCCCTTTTAACTTCTCCCCCCTTTTTAACATTTTCCCTCCTCTTTCCCCCTCTTTTCAATTTCTCCCCCCTTTTACCTTCCCCCCTCTTTTATTCCCCCCTTTTTACCTTTCTCCCCTTTCTCCCCCCTTTAACTCTTCTCCACCCCTTTAACTTCTCCCCCTCTTTTTCATTTCCCCCTTTTTAACTTTCTCCCCCCTTTAACTCTTCTCTCCCCTTTTTACCTTTCCTCTCCCCCTCTAACTCTCCCCTTTAACTCTTCCCCCCTTTTTAATCCCCCCTCTTTAACTCTTCTCCCCCCCAACTCTCCCCCCTTTTTAACTCTTCTCTCCCCCTTTAACTTTCTCCCCTCTTTTTAATTCCCCCTCTTTTTAACTTTCTGCCCCCCTTTAACTCTTCTCCCCTCTCTTTAACTTTCCTCCCCCCCCGTTTAACTTTCCCCCCTCTTTAATTTCCCCCCTTTAACTCTTCTCCCCCTTTTTCTCCCCCCTTTTTACCTTTCCTCTCCCTCTCTCACTCCCTCCCCATCTTTAACTCTTCCCCCCTCCTTTTCACCTCCCTCTCCCCCCTTTAACTCTTCCCCCCTCTAACTCTCCCCCTTTTTAGCTCTTCTCCCCTCCTTTAGCTCCTCTCCCCCCTTTAATTCCCCCCTTTTTACCTTTCCTCTCCCCCTTTAACTCTTCCCCCAACTCTCCCTCTTTTTAACTCTTCTCCCCTCCTTTAACTCTTCTCCCCCCCTTTAATTCCCCCTTCCCACCTTTCCTCCCCCCTTTAACTTCCCCCCTTTTAACTCTTCTCCTCCTCTTTAACTTTTCTCCCCCCTTTTTACCTTTCCTCTCCCCCTTTAACTCTTCTCCCCTCCTTTAACTCTTCTCTCCCCTCTTTAACTTTCCTCCCCCCCCGTTTAACTCTTCTCCCCCCCTTTAATTCCCCCTTTTTACCCTTCTCCCCCCCTTTAACTCTTCCCCCCCTCTAACTCTTTCCCCCCTCTCCCCCCTCGGTCTCCCTCGGTCTCCCCCGGTCCCCCCCGTACCTCTCTCCGCCGCCAGACGGGGCAGGAGGAGCCCGAGGAGGGCGATGCGGGCGGTGCTGAGGCCCATGGCGGGCCCGGCCCGGGGGCTGCGCGGCGGCCGCTCCGCTTCATTCATGTCCCGGGGCCGACACCGCCCAGCGCGGACCAGTGCGGGACTGGGAGGGACTGGGAGGGGCGGGGCGGGGCCACCCCCAGCGCCGGGAACGGCCCCGCCGATCCGGATCGGGCCCGGGGCGCTCAGTGCCTGATCCGGATCGGGCCCGGGGCGCTCAGTGCCTGATCCGGATCGGGCCCGGGGCGCTCAGTGCCTGATCCGGATCGGGCCCGGAGCACTGAGTGTCTGATCCGGATCGGGCCCGGGGTGCTGAGTTCGTGGCTCGGGATCGGTCCCGGGACGATGAATGCCTGATTCGGATCGGTCCCGCAGCACCGTTCCCGTGGATCCGGATCGATCCCACGGTGCTGGGCTCGCAGGACCGGATCCATCCCACAGCACCCTTCCCATGGATCCGAATCGGTTCCGCATCACTATTCCCGTGGATCCGAATCAGTCCCGGCATGTTGAGTGCCTGATCCGGATCGGTCCCGGAGTGTTGAGTGTCTGATCCGGATCGTTCCCGGGGCGCTCAGTGCCTGATCCGGATCGGTCCCGCAGCACAGTGTCCGTGGATCCGGATCCGTCCCCCAGCACCCTTCCCATGGATCCGAATCGGTTCCGCATCACCATTCCCGTGGATCCGGATCAGTCCCGGGGTGCTGGGTGCCTGATCCGGATCGGTTCCGGGGCGCTGAGCTCGTGGGTCCAGAGCCATCCCACAGCATCCAGACCGTGGGTCCGGATCGGTGCTGCGGTGCACACACCCCCCCCCCCCCCCCGGCCCGGCGCCGAAGGGGTTAATCGCTCCCGTTCATTCATGAACCGCGTGGGAAGGGGGCGGGGCAGTGCGAGCACTGGGAGACACTGGGGGGCACTGGGAGACACTGGGGGCACTGGGGAGCACTGGGAGACACTGGGAGCAGTGGAGGGTACTGGGAGCAGTGGAGGGCACTGGGAGCACTGGGGGGCACTGGGAGACACTGGGGGCACTGGGAGCAGTGGAGGGTACTGGGAGCACTGGGGGGCACTGGGAGACACTGGGGGGCACTGGGAGCAGTGGGGGCACTGGGAGACACTGGGGGCACTGGGAGTACTGGGGGGCACTGGAGCACTGGGGGGCACTGGGGGCTCCGTCCGTCCCGGTGCTCGGGGGGGGCGATGCCCGGACCCCTTTTTCCCACGACCAGACCAGAAAAGGCCTTTTTCCGTCCCCAAAATGACGCCGGGTTCCCAGCGCGAGTGGGGGGGGCCCTCGGCCCAGCACCACAGAACCTGCACCCCAAAATCAGCTCCCCAAACACCCCCAACCCCCTGAATCCTGCCAGCACCCCAAAACCAGACCCCACCGCCCCACACCCCAAAATCCACAGCACCTGTAACATCCCCATCCTCCCAAACACCCCAAATCCCCCAGACCCTCCCCACTCATCCCCCACCCCCAAATCCTGCAGACCCCCGCAAATCCCCCGCATCCACGGCACCCTTCCCTCCAGCAGCCCCAGCCCCCCAAAACACCCCAATCTGCATGATCCCATCAGACCCCAAATCCCGCAGCCCCCAAATCCCCAGGATCTCATTGCACCCCAGCCCCCCAAATCCCACAGGCCCTCAAACCTCCCTGCACAACAAATCCCCATGATTCCATCCCCCCAAATCCTGCGCCATCCGTAGCCCCCAGCCCCCCAAATCCCACCGCCCCCCAAGCCCTCATCATCCCATCCCCCCAAATCCTCAAGCTCCCATTACACCCCAGCCCCCCAAATGCCCAGGATCCCAGTCCCCCAAATCCCCCCGCACCCCAACTCCCCATGATCACAACCCCCCAAATCCCAGTCCCCCAACTCCCCATGATCCCAGTCCCCCAAATCGCCCTGCACCCCAACTCCCCATGATCCCAGCCCCTCAAATCCCCAGCCCCCCAAATCAATTCCCCCCAGCCCCCCAAATCAGGCGAATCCCGGCACTGAAAGATCTTTTTGGCAGAAACCTATGGATTTTGGTCCAGAAGCAGCGGGAGGCCCGAGGCTGGGGTGAGGGCCCCCCTAAACCCACCCACAAGTTGGGGTTCAGGCCTGGGGGGGGTCCTCGGCGACGCCAGCGCGGACCTGGTCGTGGCGCCAGAGCCTCTCGGCCAAAGTGTCGAGAATCGGGGCGACCCTCGCCACCCCCGCGCGCCCCATGCCGGCCCCCGGCCCGTTGCCTGCCCGCAGCACCGGCACCCCCTGCGCCTCCTCGAACGCCACCACCGCCGCTTCTGGCACCGCCGCCTGTGTGACCAGGTCAAATCTGGGGGACATGGGGTCAAGGAAGACAGCGGCACCCCAAAAAATCCCCCTGAAGCCCAGCAAAGCGAGTGGCAGTCACTTCCCCATCACAGTAACAAAGTGTGCACGTTCTCAGCCTACCGAGGGGTTGAGTGGAGGGGGTAAACCCGCTTGTGGGGGGACAAACCTGCTGGGGGTTGGCACACAGACATGGGGAGACACCAACACCCCAAAAAGTTGCCCCCTGAGAGGGGAAACTGCCCTAAAAATAAGCAGGTGCTGTGAATCCATCACAGTAATGAAGTGTGCGCGTGCTCAGCCTGCCCAGGTATCCAGCAGTGGGTGGACAAATGCACTTGTGGGGCGTCACACAGATGCGGGGAGACACCGACACCCCAAAAAAAATCACCTCGGAGGGGACAACACCCCTTAAAAATAGGTGTGCGTTGTGAATCCATCGGTGAGATGAAGTATGTGTGTTCTCAGCCTACTGAGATGCCAAGGGGTGCAAAATATCAGGGTGCAAACCTGCTTGTGGGGGCACAAACCCACTTGTGAAAGTGTCACAGAGCCAGGGGAGACACCGACACCCCAAAAAAATCCTCCCCCAGGAGGGGAAACGCCCCTAAAAATAAGCGTGTGCTGTGAATCCATCAGTGTAACGAAGTGTGCGTGTTCTCAGCCCACCAAGGCGTTGAGTATGGGAGGTAAACCCGCTTGTCAGGGGACAAACCTGCCTGTGGGGGCGTCACACAGACACGGGGAGACACCCTGAAAAATCACCCCGAGAGGGGAAATCTCCTAAAAAAATAAGTGGGTGCTGCGAATCCATCCCTGTAATGAATTCTGCATGTGCTCAGCCTACTGAGATGCCAAGTGGTGCAAAACACGGGGGTGCAAACCCTCTTGCGTGGGGACAGACATGGTCCAGGGAGACACCAACACCCTGAAAGGACAGCAACACCCCAAAAAAATCACCCCGGGGGGCTGGATGGGTAAAAAACCCTAAAAATAAGCAGACGCTGCAAATCCATCAGTGTGACAAAGTCTGCACATTCTCAGCCCATCAAGGTGCCAAGTGGTGTGAAATATGGGGGTGCAAACCCACTTGTGAGGGTGGGATGTGGTCAAGGGAGACACCAACAGCCTGAAGAGGCAACAACACCCCAAAAACTCACCCCAAAGGGGGCAAACCCATTAAAGTGGGTTCTGTGAATCCATCCATGTGATGATGTTCTCAGCCTACTGAGATACCAAGTGGTGCAAAACAGTGGTCCAAACTCACTGAGGGGGGGATACGGCCCCCCTTGGGGCACCCCAAGAAGGATACTTGGTGCCGATGACAACCTTAATGAGGTTTTCTTCGTCAGGTCCCACCACTCGGCTCATCTGGGCCGGCAGCTCCTCGAAGGACAAGCGGTCAGTGAAGGAGAAGAGGAAGAGGATGGCGTCCGCTTCTTCCTTACAGTCCTGGCAGAGGTGGGTGACCACCATCAAGGGAGGGTCCAATGTGTCCCCCCACCCCCATATTTGTGTCTGTCCCCCCGCAAAAAACTCACGGGCAGCAGGTACTCGAATTTCCTCAACGCCCCGTCCCCGCAGTCCCAAAACTCGAGCTGGAAGATGACGGGGCGGCCGGTGGCTCGCAGCTTGGCCGGCCAGTAGACGGTGGTGACTTCTATACCTGGGGGGGACAGACGGACGGACAGACGGACAGTCACCCCCAGAGCACAGGGGGTTCCCTGTGCCCCCCCCGGTCCATACCCAGGGTCTCGTGGTGGGCGGTGGGCGCGGGGGTCCCGGCCAGGGTGGCCACCAAAGCCGTCTTGCCAATGCCGCTCTTGCCGCAGACGAAGAGTTTGTAGGGGACGAAGGGGACGGTGAGGGCGGGGGGCAGCACGGGGCGCTCCAGCAGACCTGGGGGGGGCACAGGGAGGTTAAGGAGGAGGGGGGTTGGACACCCCCCCCCCCTTCGGATTTGGGGGTCTGGAGGGTATCGGGGTGCTGCACTCACCAAAGACACGGCGCTGGTTCTTGCGGAGGATGGAGGCCAGGTAGGGGCGGCCGGAGGGGGCCAGGAGCCAGCCCCGCTCCAGCACCGACTCCCCCGCCTCACACATGGGCACTCCCCGCTCCTGAGGGTCACTGGGGGTGGGGGTGGGCAGGGGGAGCCCTTCTGAGCCCACAGACAGGGGCCCCTGCATGCCTCTAGGTCCCTGCACCCCCCCATGGGTCCCTTTACTCCTTCATTGGGTCACTTTATCCCCCCCATGGATCCCTTTACCCCTTCATTGGGTCCCTTTATCCCCCCCACGGATCCCTTTACCCCTTCATTGGGTCCCTTTGCCCCCTCATTGGGTCCCTTTACACCCCATGGATCCCTTTACCCCCTCATTGGGTCCCTTTGCCCCCCATGGATCCCTTTACCCCCTTACTGGGTCCCTTTATCCCCCCCATGGATCCCTTTACCCCCTCATTGGGTCCCTTTTCCCCCTCACCGGGTCCCTTTACCCCCTCATGGGGTCCCTTTTCCCCCTCACTGGGTCCCTTTACCCCCTCATTGGGTCCCTTTATCCTCCCCATGGATCCCTTTACCCCCTCATTGGGTCCCTTTTCCCCCTCACCGGGTCCCTTTACCCCCTCATGGGGTCCCTTTTCCCCCTCACTGGGTCCCTTTTCCCCCTCACTGGGTCCCTTTACCCCCCCATGGATCCCTTTACCCCCTCATGGGGTCTCTTTACCCCTCCCCCACGGTCCTCACCTGGGGGTGTGCCTCACCCCCTCAGGTCCTTCACCCCCATTCAGGGGCCCCTGTGCCCCCCCGGGTCCCTGTGCCCTCCCTATAGGGTCTCTATGCTGCCCTGGGTCCCTGTGCCCACCCTATGGGGTCCCAACTACCCCCCAGGGTCGCTTTGCCCCCCAACAGTGTCCCCACCCCCCCTTCACCGCCGCCGCCGCCGCTCCCGCCAAGCAGGAGCTCCCTTAGCCCCGCCCCACCGCCGGCGCGTGCGCGGTGTGGGAATGGGGGATCTCTGGGGATGGGGGGTGGCCTATGGGGCATGGGAGAGCTGGAGCCTATGGGATGTGTGGGAGCGGCCCTATAGGGCATGGGGGGGGCTGTAGGGGATAGGGGGATCCTATAGGGCAAGGGGGTTCCTATAGAGCATTGGGGGGCTGTAGGGCATGGAGGGTCCTATAGAGTGTAGGGGTCCTATAGGGCATGAGGGGGGCTATAGGGAGTGGGCGGGGCTGTAGGGCATGAGGAGGGTCCTGTAGGGCATGGAGGGTCTATAGAGAGTGGGGGGGGGGGCTCTAGGACATGGAAGGATTCTATAGGGCATGGGGGGCTATAGGGAGTGGGGGAGTCCTATAGGGCATGGGGGAGCTATAGGGCACAGAAGACCCCGATCCTATCAGGTATTGGGGGGCGATGACCCTACAGGACGTGCGAGCGCTGGACCTCATGGGGTAAGGGGCAGTGGCCCTATAGGGCATAGAGGGGGTCCTATAGATCATGGAGGCAGCCCTACAGGATATGGGGAGGTGGCCCCATAGAGCATTGGGGGTCCTGTAGGTCATGGGGGAGAGGGAGCTATAGGGTGTGTGTGTGAACTATAGGGCATGGAGGGTGCCTATAGGGTATGGGGGGGCTATAGGGAGTTGGGGGGGCATAGGGGGTTCCTACAGGGGATGGGGGTGTCCTACAGGGATTGAGGGGGTGGCCCTATAGGGAATGGGGCACTTGGACTCTATAGGCTATGAGAGAAGGTCCAACAGGGAACGTATGTGGTCCTATAGGGCACAGCTGGGGGGCCTATAGGGCATGGGCGGATTGTAGGGATGGAGGGAGTCCTAAAGGGCATGGAGGGATCCTATAGGCGATGGAGTCCTATAGGGGATGGTGGTCCTATCGGGAGTGTGTGTGTGGTCCTATAGGGCATGGAGGGGCTATAGGGTCTTTGGGTGTTCTGTAGGGATTGAGGGAGTGGCCCTATAGGGTATGGGGTCCAGTCATATATGGAGCATGTGTGTGGTTGGTCTGATAGGGTGTGTGGGGGGGTCCTATATGGAACAGTGGAGTGGCACTATAGAGCATAAGGGGGACCCTATAAGGCATGAGGTAATCCTATAGGTCATGGGGAGTCCTACAGTGCATGGCGGGGGCCTGTAGGGCATAGGGGGGGACTATAGGCCATGGAAGACCCAGACCCTATAGGGTATGGGGGTCCTATAGGTCACGGGGGGACTATAAGGTATGGGGGAAACCCATAGGGTATAGGGGGGTTCTATAGGGGCTGGGGGGCTCCTATAGAGCTTGGGGGGTAGCCCTATAGGGAGTGTGTGTGTGGTCCTATAGGGTATGGGGGGGGTATAGGGGCTGGGGGTGACCTATAGGGCATAGGGTGTCCTATAGGGGATGGAGGGGTCCTATAGGGCATGGAGTGGGGTGGCTATAGGGAATTGGGGTGGTCCTGTAGGGCATGGGGGTGTCCTATAGGGGATGTGTGGGTCCCTATAGGGGTGGCCCTAGTGGCTATAGGAGACCCCCTGCCCTTGTGCCCCCCCTGCACAGATCTTTCCCTTTTCCCCCTCAAACACCCCAAATCCCCGCTTTCAGCCCCAAACTGGGGGCACACCCCCCCCTCCAAGCACCAAACACGGCTTTGATCACTTTTTATTTGTTAAACAGCTAAAAATTCATCCCGGGGGGCAGAGACTGATCAGCACCCAGAGACCCCCGAACCTCACCCACAGCACCCACGGGGCACTCAGAGACCCCCGAACCTCACCCACAGCACCCACGGGGCACTCAGAGACCCCCCCACAACACCCATGGGGCACACAGAGACCCCCGAGCCTCGCCCACAGCACCTATGGGGCACTCAGAGACCCCCCACAGCACCCACGGGGCACCCAGAGACCCCTGAGCCTCGCCCACAGCACCCACGGGGCACTCAGAGACCCCCCACAGCACCCACGGGGCACCCAGAGACCCCCAAGCCTCACCCACAGCACCCACGGGGCACTCAGAGACCCCTGAACCTCACCCACAGCACCCACAGGGCACCCAGAGACCCCCGAACCTCACCCACAGCACCCACAGGGCACCCAGAGACCCCCAGGACTGGCACCCACAGCACCCACGGGGCACTCAGAGACCCCCCCCACAGCACCCATGGGGCACCCAGAGACCCCCGAGCCTCGCCCACAGCACCCATGGGGCACCCAGAGACCCCCGAGCCTCACCCACAGCACCCACGGGGCACTCAGAGACCCCCGGGACTGGCACCCACAGCACCCACAGGGCACCCAGAGACCCCCGAACCTCACCCACGACACCCACGGGGCACCCAGAGACCCCCGAGCCTCACCCACAGCACCCACAGGGCACCCAGAGACCCCCCGAGACTGGCACCCACGGCACCCACAGCACCCACGGGTCACTCAGAGACCCCCCACAGCACACATGGGGCACCCAGAGACCCCCGAGCCTCGCCCCCAGCACCCACAGGGCACCCAGAGACCCCCCCCACCCCAGCACCCACGGGGCACTCAGAGACCCCCCCCAGCACCCACGGGGCACCCAAAGACCCCCAAGCCTCGCCCACAGCACCCACGGGGCACCCAGAGAGCCCCCCAGCACCGATGGGGCACCCAGAGACCCCCGAGACTTGCCCACAGTGCCCACGGGGCACCCAGAGAGCCCCCCAGCACCCATGGGGCACCCAGAGACCCCCGAGACTTGCCCACAGTGCCCACGGGGCACCCAGAGACCCCCCCCAGCACCCATGGGGCACCCAGAGACACCCGCCCCCCCCAGCACCCATGGGCACCCAGAGACCCCTGGGACTGCCACCCAGCGGTGCCTCGGAGGGACTGGGAATGGAGAGGGGGGATTTGGGCACAGATCGTGGGGTTTGGGGACCACAGAGTGATGATTTGGGACTGGTTTGTGAGATTTTGGGGCCGGTTTGTGAGGTTTTGGGAGCGGGAAGCATTAGTTTGGACTGGTCAGCATTGTATTGGGACCAGTTTGAGGGATTATGGGGAGCATTTTGTGGGCTTTTGGGACTGGTTAGTGTTATTTTGGGTCCAGTTAGTGGGATTTTGGGACCAGTTTAGGGGATTCTGGGACCAGGTAGCGTTAAGTTTGGACTGGTTAGCGTTATTCTGGGACCAGTTTGTGGGATTTGGTGACTGGTTAGTAGGATTCTGGGACGGGTTAGTGAGATTTTGGGGCAGGTCAGCATTATTTTAGGGAGCAGTTAGTGGGATTTTGGGAGCGGTCAGCTCCCAAAACGATTTTGGACCCATTAGAGGGATTTTTGGACCCATTAGTGGGATTTTTTGACCCATTAATGGGATTTTGGGGCCAGTTGAGGATGGAGATGGGAAAAACGCCCCTTGAGGGATGCTGCACACAGGGAGAGGGATGGAAACCCACCTTCGATCCCAGTTTTGACTTTTTTTTGGGAGTGGATGGCAGGAGAACATGCAAAGGGGAGGGAGAATCAATGCTGAAGCCCCAACCGCCTTCCCTGCGGTGAAGCTTAAAGCGGAGACTTCCCAGATGACCTTGGGTGCTCCTAAGGTTTTTTTTTTGAGGGAAATTGCCTTTTTGCCTTCGTTTAGGATCAAATACATTTGGAATAGAGTGGGAGAGGCTGGATTTCATCAGGGATTTATTTACAGAGGGGGGAAAAGCTGCAGACGAAGCAAAACCCTCCCCATCCCTACGTGGCCGAGATGCAATTTAAGGCTCCAACCGGCAAAAAAGCTCAGTGGGGACAGAGAGGGAATAAAAAGAAGGGAAAAGGGGCCACGTCATGGCACTGCCGGTGTGGAGAGGGCTCCCACGTGTCAGGGGCTGGAGGTTGTTGACCAAAACCTGGCAGAATCCACCCATTTTTCCCACCCCCCATCATCTGGAGGGGAAAGGGAAGGAGGGAGGGTGGCCTGGAAGGATGCACAGGTCGAATCCCTTTGGATTTGAATGTTTGCAGGAGGAGGCATGTGCAAAGATGAGTTGCAATTACTGCCCTCGCGCCCTCAAATTTACCAATATCCAGCTTTTTGGCTGGAAAAGCAGCCCTGTTGCCAGGCTACAAGGACTCGTGTGCACTAGTCCAACACTAGGGAGGTGCTGGTTCAGCCTTGGAAGGGTTTGCACGCTGTTAAATGGGACAAAACCTTCAAATTTAGAAGGGAATCAGCAGCCAAATGTCTCGGCTTTGGGGGAATAATGGGGTTTTTAGAGTAAATTGTGTGGGTTTTTGCTGCTTAGGAAAGATCAGGGATGATCCCAAAGCCCGATGCAGCACATGGCAGGGAGGAGAGGAGAACACCCGGATCGTTCTTAATATTTTTGGCATCTTAATGCAAAAAAATCTGCGCTTTCTTCCTTCTTATGGTCCCAGACAGAGGACAGGAACGTGAGCTGTAGGCCAAAGTGTGAGAGGTGAAAACAAGGCATCGTGTTCATGTCAAGCAAAGGTCTGCAGCGCTGGGAGATTCCTGCTGGGGTATTGCTGCCATTTTCCTTACGGAGTCAAGCACAGAGCTAATGAGTGCACGCACCCCGACAGCCTCCTGCCTGCCGGCCTTGAGTTTGTTCATATCAAATCGTTTTTACTCCCATCAAGGAGGAGTTTGAGACACAAAGCCTCTCAAATCCCTCCAAAATAAAGAGGCTACTGGAGGGTGCAATTCCCTACCTGCTCATCCCAAATCCTTGGCTTGGATGGCAGCGGGTCCTTCGCCGCCTGTAAACACGATTCGTTTAACTGGGATCTTACTGGGAAGCGGCAGGGCAGCGCTGGAGGTTTTGCTTGGCCTTTATTGGTTTCTTGCTCCCTAAATTCACAGTTTGAGCACCTGCGGATGGAGCACGGGTCGGGCAAGGAGAGGGAAGAGCCGCAGGGATGGGGGAGGAGGGGACGACGGCGAAGGGCTTGGGCCGCATTATCTTTTTGCTCGCACAAAGTACAAGGCATTTGTTTTGGGATAGTATTTGACGTTTTGTTTCTTGTCCATGAGGCCCCCGAAGATGATTAACTCCCCTCGGCCTTGCACCACTGTGTGTAAACTGGTTTCGGGTGGCCCCACCACCGAGCTGCTGTTGAACACTTTCCATTTAACTCGTCCTTTCTCCTTGGTGTCCTTAATGTCCAGCACGTACATCTGCATGGGTTTGCAGTTCATGCTCTGGTATAAAGGCTTCCCAACGTTGAGGGATTGGGGAGGGTGGTGGCCCAGGCGGCGGGCGATGGGAGGTAAGGAATGGCCCTCGCTTTGGGTAGAGCCCGGACGCGCTGCCGAGCCCGTCTCGGCACCCGGAGACCCTGGGGAAGAAGCCAGCGGAGGGCTCAGCGCCGCAGAAGCCGAGGTGGCTTTGGAAGAGAGGGCTTTGACAGCCTCCAGGCTCCTCCGAAGCGCGCTGGGGGAGACGGCACCCGGGAGGGAGCTGGCGACGTGAGGCGGCGTGTGGATGCCGTTGGTTTGCTCAGGGGGGTTCCTCACGCTCGTGCCGACCGTCCTGCCCTCCACACCGTCCAGCTGGCAGATGATGGAAGCCGGTTTCTGGTCCCAGCTCAGGTCGACGGATCCCAAACGCAGGTCTTTCTGCTCTGGAAGCGATCCTCGGCGCGGTGCCAAGGCGAGTCCTACTTTTAGGTCGTATCCTTCAGCCGTGGAAGGCGTGCTGGGCGATAGGACCTGCACGGGGCTGTCCAAGGAGGCCCCGCCGGCTGCCATGGCTCCGGGCGATAAACTCCCACCGTTGAGTACGGGGGAACTGTCCCCCCTGGCTGGGGAGAGGCTGCCTTCCCGCGAGCCCGAAGGGGTTTGCCTCTGCGCTCTGGGTCGCAAGGTGCCCCAGCGGCCGTTGACGCAGGGAGCCTCGTCCGTGTTCCTGACGGGAGACTGTGAGCGGTATTCCCGTGTTTCGGGGACCAGGGCGGGCGGCGTGGCACTGATGGGAGAGGGGCGAGAGTTCAAGCTGGGACTCAGCGGGGCTCTTCCGCTGGGAGCTTGGCTAAAGACCACGACGCACTGTCCCACCTGGAAGAGGAGGAGAGATAAAGGGTTAAAAACTGCGGGATGAGCGTTTGTGCTGGTTTGGGGTAAAAGTAAGGGAGAGTGGAGCATTCCAGGCAAGCAATAAAGATCAGTGGGTGTTTGAGAAAGCAGAGACCCCGCTGCGTACCCGGCAGGCAGGATGGCACCACAGCTCTGGAGCTCCGTGGTCTTCATTCTCCACCTTGAGCGGCTGCCACGTCCAGGGGTTGGAGTGCATGTGCAGTAACCAGGCATCTTTGAACAGCTGTGAAGGCAAGCGTGACAGATTGAGGAGCCCGGACGGAGAGGGAGGAGTGTGCTTTGGTGCTGAGATCATCCCATCACAGGTAGGAGCTGCTGCAGACAGAGGAATGGTGACCCAGATCAGGATCCGACTGCCCAGGAGTGACCGCACCCCGCTGTGGCCACAGACAATCCCTCCATCTCCATCTTCTACCCCAGTATAAAACCAGGGCTAATTCTTCCAAGGCTCAATTAACCTTGGCGAGCTGCTCAGATAGTGCCCGGGGTGCTTCTTCCTTAATTAAAGCAGCTCTAGCAAGAGCAAGGCCGCTTCTCTTGAAAATCTTCTGCGTGGGTGCCCAGATTTGCAGGATAAGATGCCAGGATAATGCGCGGTGTCCCTGCTCTCCCCAGTCCAGCACTCAGGGCTCAGTTACGGCGAGAAGCCCACACTCCCGCCAGGATACTTACTGCGTTGGGACCACCACAGCCGCCGAGGATTAAAATGGTTTCGTTGTCAATTACGATCTGGAGAAGACAGAGAAAAGCGTTTCAGACCGGGAAGAACACAATGCCATCCCCGGTGCTTTCGGCAAGGCCTCCAAGTGCAGGCAGAGCCACGTTACGGCTTCCCAGCCATGCAGACGCTGCCAGTTCTCTCCGCCCCGGGATAAGGAGCAGAGCTGGGATCGAGAGCCGATTTTGCTGGGCCCGAGGATGCAGGGTTCACCTCAGTGTCTTATCCCAAATGGCTCAAAAACCTGTTCCTCTTACAGGGAGAACAATTATGCTTCCCAAAGCTGAGGAAGGGGCGCAAAGGGAAGAAGGTAAAAAGACCACAGGGAAGGAGGCCACATCCTTGCAGTAATATTTGTGAGATGCTAGTGGGTGACGTAGCTCCTTCATCTCCTTTTCCAGCAGATGGAAAAAGACAGTTTGAAGCAAGATCCATCCAATCTTTCTGGGTGCCCTTGCTAGGCCAAAATGAGCTCACACACCTCTGGCCCCAAAGGGAAAGCCGGGATGCCAGCTGCCACGGAGACACCTGCATCGAGGCGAGTGACTGCCACGAGCTCCCTGCCCCAGGCGGGCAATTAAAGAGGCGCTGCCAGCTCTGCGCTTCAAGCGGGTCCAATCCAGAGTCGCTGGAACCCAGGATGAGGAGAGCGGAGCAATCAAAAGGGCCCTGAGCCAAACCAGCCTGCGATAACACCTGATTGATCTTAAATGCCATGAGGGACGTGCGCTGGGTGAAAACAGCAATTTGTTTTCCAGCAATGCTCATTAGAGCTGAGTCACACGCGAGGCACAGCACCCGCCTGAGCGCTGCGAGGTCGCAGGTGCACCCTCACCCAACGGATGGCTACAAAAAGAAGGGCCCGCTGGGCAATGGCTCCAAAGATAACTTGGAAATCAAGTGCTGGCTTCCAGGAGACCTGCTAAGAGCTGCCTGGAAGATGGAGCCGTGTCTAGTTTACCTCCGGCAGCGCGTTGGGGAGCTGAGCTAGCAAAGGAGAGCTCACCTGAGACTGGCCACCACGCGGGTGAGGGCTGGGCCCAGAGATGTTGGGCTTGGACCAAGCCCACTGCTCGAGATCCAGCACCCAGACGTCGTTGCTCCTGCAAGGATGAGACAACAAGTGTTGATGATACCGCTGGGATAAGCAGACCCTCGGGGCAGTTGGGATTATCACGGGCTGCAGCCTCAAGGGAATTCACCATGAGAGGTGAAGGCCATGCAAAGGCAGGAGGTAGACCCAAATCCCTACAGAGATTCCCTTCTCAAATGCTATGGGCAACCCCGGGACCACCACACCTCACTCCTTGCTTGCAGGAGCACTTGTCAAACACCCTCACCCCAACCTTACATCTGTCGAGATCCTAGTGAGCCCCCAAAGACGATCATTTTGTCTTCGATGACACAGGAGGAGTGTCCTGCCATGGGAGGGGGGCCATGGGTGGTCACGATGCAGTTCCACCTGGGGAAAGAAGGAGCAAGACATTCACCATTGCGCTGGAAAAGAATGTGCTGGATGATCTGGCCTGCATCAGCCCTGGGGTGGCAGCAGGAGCAGGGAAGAGATCGATCCCCTGCACTCGGCGCTGGGGAGGCCGCGCCTCGAATCCTGGGTTCAGTTCTGGCCCCTCACTCCAAGAAGGACCTGGAGGGGCTGGAGTGCATCCGGAGAAGGGAACAGAGCTGGGGAAGGGTCTGGAGAACAGGGGTTGTGGGAGCGGCTGAGGGCCCTGGGGCTGTTTATCCTGGAGGAGGCTGAGGGGAGAGCTCATGGCTCTCTGCAGCTCCTGAGAGGAGGTTGTGGGGAGGTGGGTGCTGGGCTCTGCCCCCGAGGGACAGCCATGGGACGAGGGGAAATGGCCTCACGTTGCTCCAGGGGAGGTTCAGATTGGATAGTGGGAAAAATTCCTTCACCAAAAGGATTCTCAGGCCCTGGCAGTGGCTGCGGAGGGACGCGTGGAGTCCCCATCCCTGGAGGGGTTTAAAAGACGAGTAGATGTCGTACTTGGGGACGTGGTCTGGTGGTGGGCTTAGCAGGGCTGGATCGGTGGTTGGACTCGACGATCTTAAAGGTCTTTTCCAACCAAAACCATTCTGTGAATGGCAAAAGGAAAAAATCTCAGAGGCCAGGGAAGTCCTCAAGAACCTTTTACAGAGGAAAGCCTCCAAAGATCCAGATAATAATGAAACTAATTAGAAATACTAATGTGCTACGCATTTTTTAAGCACACCAAGAGTCACAAGGCCGGGTTGGAAAAGTTGCTCCTTTCAATTAAGTTCACCCTGAATGATCTCCAACATGGTTTAATTACAGCGTTTAACAACACTGCCCCAAAGTGCATCGGATAATTGATACTTCTGAGGATGACAAGTTCTCAATGAAAGAGGAGCAGGAACTATAGTCGCTTTGATACAGCAGTCGCTCCTTTCTCACGCACAAGCAGCAGTGAGAAAGCCTGGTCTGAAAGCAGCTGAACTGAGCTTAAAGGGGAAAGGAACATTCCTGCCATCTCTGTGGTCACTGCTGGACGCACTCACCCAGGAGCCGCAAAGGCAGAGAACTCTAAACCGGGGCAGACACAGAGAATCAGGGAATCAGTGAGGTTGGAAAAGACCTCTAAGCTCATCCAGTGCAACTGTCAGCCCAACCCCATCGTGCTTGCTAAACCATGGCCCCAAGTGCGATGGTCACATGAGTTTTTGAACCCCTCCAGGAATGGAGACTCCACCACCTCCCTGGGCAGCCCCTGCCAGGGCTTCACCGCTCTGTCAAGGAAGGACATTTTCCCTCTATCCAATCTGAACCTGCCCTGGTGCAACGTGAGGCCATTTCCCCTCGTCCCATGGCTGTCCCTCGGGAGCAGAGCCCAGCACCCACCTCCCCACAACCTCCTCTCAGGAGCTGCAGAGAGCCATGAGCTCTCCCCTCAGCCTCCTCTTCTCCAGGATAAACAGCCCCAGAGCCCTCAGCCGCTCCCACAACCCCTGTTCTCCAGACCCTTCCCCAGCTCCGTTCCCTTCTTCGGATGCGCTCCAGCCCCTCCAGGTCCTTCTTGGAGTGAGGGGCCAGAACTGAACCTAGGATTCGAGGTGTGGCCTCCCCAGTGCCGAGTACAGGGCGACGATCCCTTCCCTGCTCCTGCTGCCACCCCAGGGCTGAGCCAAGCCAGGATGCTGGTGGCCCTCTTGGCCACCCGGGCCACCGCTGGCTCATGTTCAGCCACTGTCATCCAACACCCCCAGGTCCTTCTCCTCCAGGCAGCTTTCCAGCCGCTCTTCCCCAAGCCTGGAGCCACATGGGGTTGTGGCTCCGGCACTTGGCTGTGCTGAACCTCATCCCGTTGGCCTTGGCCATCGATCCAGCCTGTTCCGATTCCTCTGCAGAGCCTTCATGCCCTTCAGATCATGGATCCAGCCCAGCCAGATCCCTCTGCAGAGCCATCCTGCCCCCAAGCAGGTGAACACTCCTGCTTGGTTTGGTGTCATCTGCAAACTTTCTGAGGAAGCGCTCCATCTCCTCATCTGGATCATGGATAACAATATTAAATAGGACCAGCCGCACCGTGGAGCCCTGGGGACGCCGCCTGCCAGCTGGACTGGGCTCCCTTTATCCTGTCTCCCTTGGTGAGAGCTGAGAGCGACATGGAGGCCAAAACCACCCAGGCGGTGCCGGGCAGCAGCGAGCCCAGGTCTCTGCTCTGCTCTTGTGTTTTAGGGTTGGTTGGTTTGTGCTGTTTTTAGTAAGAGCACAGCAGACAACGCAGGATCAGACACACCTTGGAAACCCAGCTTCCCTACGAGCCAGTGCCAGGTGGGCTCTGCGAGACGCCCTCCGGCATTCCTCCAGCTGCATTACACATTTTTACAGGATCAAAGCCCACGCTTCAACTCCAGATGTGCTCTTACCAGTTTTTGGAGGGTGAGTACGTATGGATTTCATCGAAGAACCTCTCTGGCTGGTGCAGAGGGTAAGGGCTCGGCCGTGTCCACCCACCAAAAAGCACAAGCAAGTCCTTGTAGACCACCAGCGTGGCCCCGGCCTTGGGCGAGGGGTAGGAACCTGGGCAGGGACAGAGAAGGGGAAGGTTAGGACACCACGCTCCACCTCAGCTGCCAACTCGACATCAGATTTTCCGAAGTGTGACAACAAGGACGCTCCACCTTTAAAAAGAGCGCAGAAAAGAAGGCAAAATTAGAGCTGGGAGTCTGGGAAGCAAACTCCTGCCAATTTGTGTCGTTGTAATTAGTAGGAGCCTGAAAGCACATCTCGCGTACAGCAAAACATCTGCCACTCACTGCCAGGAAATTGCCGGCTTTCCAACACATCCTGGGAAATTATTGCTTTAGCACGGAATAAAAGCAATAATTAACCTCCAAATCCCTCGTAATTTCTCCCAGAGGACGGGGGGAGAGCGAACGCCGATTCCAACGCAGGCGGTGTCACTCGTGGCAGATCGCTGGGGTACGCGCGCACCAAACCCATCTTTCATGAAGTGGCACAATTAAACCCCGAAAGTTTCCCCACGGGAGCTGACAGACCCCCCCTGAGCCTGCAGAGCCAAAATCACAGAAACAGAGAATTGTTTGGTTGGCAAAGACCTTGGAGATCATCGAGTCTAACTGTACTTGTCCACCACTGAACCATCCCTGAGCACCTCATCTGCCTGTCTTTTAAACCCTTCCAGGGACGGGGACTTCACCACCTCCCTGCGCAGCTTCTGCCAGAGCCTGAGAACCCTTTCGGTGAAGGAATTCCTCTTGATGTCCACTCTGAACCTGTCCTGGTGCAACTCGCTTCCCTTCCCTACTCCTGCTGCCACCCCAGGGCTGAGCCAAGCCTGGATGCTGGTGGCCTTCTTGGCCACCAGGGCTACTGCTGGATCGTGTTCAGCCGCTGTTGACCAACACCCCCAGATCCTCCTCCTCCAGGCAGCTTCCCAGCCGCTCTTCCCCAAGTCTGGAGCTGCACACGGTTGTTGTGACCGAAGTGCAGGACCCGGCACTTGGCTGTGTTGAACCTCATCCCGTAGTCTCAGCCAATGGATCCCACCTGTCCCGATCCCTCTGCAAAGCCTCCCTGCCCTCAAGTAGATCAACCCTTCCACCCAGCTTGGTGTCATCCATGAACTTAGTAATCAAAGAGACTTTTTGCTTGACTTGTTGGAGGTTCAAAAAGCTCCATGGGGGCTGAGGCCTCCTCAGTAGGACACACACAAGCAAGACAACGCAACTTTGAGCTCAGCACTGTTGCGATAGCTGCACTCAGGAAGTGCTGTGCATCCCAAAGGTTTCCCTGGTGGCCAGCAAAGCTCCAAGCTTGTCTCCTAACCTATTGCTGCTCTGCCACCACCCCAGTGCCTGCGAGCGCTGGGTCACTGAGGCGGGAGGCGTCCCTGCCCATGGCAGGCGGTGGGACTCCATGGACTCTGAGGTCCCTTCCAACCCAACCCATTCCATGGCTCTATGAATTGCTTCCCAGGAAAAGCTAAAGCCTCTCCAGCCGGGATTGATGCATCTGAGCGTCCTCCTCCCCACGCTGTCACTGACACTGGACAGATTCCTCTGCCTCCGCAGTCACGCTTTCCAAAGAACCGGAAACACATCACGCCAAACCCAGGGCCGCGCGTGCCCGGGGCAGCTCAGGGGCCAGGTAGACGCCCCGTCACCCGCTGCGAGACGGCTGCTGCACCAAACCGCCCTCTCCTCCGCTGCCCCAACGGGACTCGGAGGAACACTTTTAGCGGTGAATGACATACGGAAAAGGGCCTGCTTTTAAAAGAAAGCGGAGCAGCTATTTTTAAGAAGCTGCAGCTGAGGAAAGCATTTTGATCGCAATGGGTTCCACTTCGATTGCGATGGGATCCAGGTGGTGGGAGGTGAAAGCCCAACCAAAACACAACCAGACATGGGGGAGATGGACACGAGGTCCTGAGACTTTAGCCAGGGACAATGCACATTTGGGTGCTCCCATGCACACGGTTTAGGGGAAAAGGGAAAGAAGTCACGCACAAAGCAATTCTTGTGCTGGAGCACAGACAGAGCGATGCCCATGGTCTCCTTAAAGACAAGGAGGTCACATCTGTGACCTCTCTTATGAGACCTCATCTGGAAGATTGTGTCCAGTTCTGGAATCCTCAACATAAGAAGGAGATGGAGCTGTTGGAACGAGCCCAGAGGAGGCTGCAAAGATGATCTGAGGGCTGGAGCACCTCCCGTACGAGGACAGGCTGAGAGAGTTGGGGTTGTTCAGCCTGGAGAAGAGAAGGCTCAGAGGAGACCTTAAAGCGACGTTCCACTACCTGAAAGGGCTACAAGAAAGTTGGAGAAGGGCTGTTCATAAAGGCTTGTGGGGATAGGATGATGGGCAATGGGTGTAAACTGGAGAGGGACAGATTTAGACTGGACATAAGGAGGAATTTCTTTACTATGAGAGTGGGGAGGCCCTGGCCCAGGTGGCCCAGAGCAGTGGTGGCTGCCCCATCCCTGGAGGGGTTCCAGGCCAGGTTGGATGGGCCTTGGAGCCCCTGAGAGTGGGAGGGGTCCCTGCCCGTGGCAGGGGTGGGACTGGATGATCTTTAAGGTCCCTTCCAACCTAAACTACTCTATGATTCTATGCTTTGGTTACTCTTTGTTCCCAAATCTCAGCCTGCAATTCCAGGGCAGCTCATTCTCTGCCTCTATGCAATTCATTAATCCACACCAGAAAGTTTCCAGCCTAACTATTTCCCCGGCAGAGGATAAAGTTGCTCTCCCAAGCTTGGCATCACAACCCAGACCACTAGGAACACTTCTATCCAGCTTGCAGAGGCTGGCTAGGTTTCTCCACCGAGGACACCACAGGGTGAAAGGGGCGGGTTTAAATTAGGTTATTTTTCAGTGAGAAGGATCAAATAGAGTTATTTAGGATAAAGAAACAGATCAACGCTTGGGTCAGAAAGGTCTGGGTTGGTGCCGAGTGAGGAGAGCCACCCTCCTACTGCTGTAACCTGAAGGTCAACCCCAGCTTCAGACACTGAGATGGTTCCCAAATGAGTCAACAGGATGAACAGCCCAGGGGAGAGGCTCGGCCTGTTCTTTCAGGAAGCTTTCCCTGTTATTGGATGCCGCACGGGTGTCCGTGAGCAGAGTTTCAGTCTGCAATGCAGGAAACGCATCTGGATTTCACAAGTCAAAGAAGCGATGGCCTCTCAGAGCCGCTTCCAACCAGAGAGATGGGATATGGAACCATGGAATCATTCAGGCTGGGAAAGCCCTCTAAGCTCATCCAGTGCAACCATCAGCCCAACCCCATCGTGCTTGCTAAACCATGGCCCCAAGTGCCACCTCTGAACATGTTTTGACTCCCTCCAGGGACGGAGACTCCATCACCTCCCTGGGCAGCCCCTGCCAGGGCCTGAGAATCCTTTTGGTGAAGGAATTTTTCCCTCTATCCAATCTGAACCTGCCCCGGTCATTTCCCCTCGTCCCATGGCTGTCCCTGGGGAGCAGAGCCCAGCACCCACCTCCCCACAACCTCCTCTCAGGAGCTGCAGAGAGCCATGAGCTCTCCCCTCAGCCTCCTCTTCTCCAGGATAAACAGCCCCAGGGCCCTCAGCCACTCCCACAACCCCTGTTCTCCAGACCCTTCCCCAGCTCCGTTCCCTTCTTCGGATGTGCTCCAGGTCCTTCTTGGAGTGAGGGGCCAGAACTGAACCCAGGATTCAAGGTGTGGCCCCCCCAGTGCCGAGTGCAGGGGGACGATCCCTTCCCTGCTCCTGCTGCCACCCCAGGGCTGAGCCAAGCCGGGATGCTGGTGGCCTCCTTGGCCACCAGGGCCACCGCTGGCTCATGTTCAGCTCCTGTTGCCCAGCACCCCCAGGGCCTTCTCCTCCAGGCAGCTTTCCAGCTGCTCCTCCCTGAGCCTGGAGCATTACATCCACAGCTGTCCTTGCAGAAGAGGCACCATGAGTTTGTCGCACTGGAGAGGGCCTCAGTGATCTCACACTGGAGCAGAAACACATGGAAAAAGAGCGGTTAAACCCGGGAATGAGCACCGCTGCTCTCCAGGACAGAGCTGCCCTTCCTGGGAAGGGCCCAAGGAGACAGAGCAGCTCCTGCCCTGCCCATGGGGAAGGCGACCGGTAGCCTTTGTGACTTCAGGTCCCAAGTATGCGGAAGAGCGCAGGGAGGGCAGCAGGGACATCAAACGGACACGACGCAATTACATGGGGCCCTTAACGACCTCCAAGCTCTTTGGAAGGAGCGCCAAGCGGCGTTTCAAAGGCTCGCAGGAACATACTTGACATGGGAGGGCTTCTTCCTCTCCAGGATTACGCTTGCAAATGAAACGGCTTCTGTTCCTCGCCAGGAACCTGAGCACCTGCAGAACATTGTTAGCTAATTGCGCTGCTTGGAGCTGCTCCCTTGGTCAGAGCACAGGTTTCCAAGCTCCACGCCCTGATAGCACCGTGCAGCCCAATATCGGATTATCTTTCCTTGGGGATAAAAATCCAAGCAGGCAGAGGGTGTAACACAATTAACTACTACTAAACATAGAAGGCACCATCTCTTTACAGCTGACGCTGTTTATTCGGTACGGGTGAGGAGTTAAAAGCTGTACCCAGCTATTTTTTCCCCAGCTGATGGATTTTCCTGGCTTGCGGAGCAGATCCATACTTTACACAAAACAAAGATCTCTGGCTTCCACGGATGTTTGGAAGAGAAATGCTGGCCTCTGATCTCTTCTGGCACAAGCTCTGGCTGCCATCTATTTAGGATCCATCCTTATCAGCAGTTTTTAAAGCCCATTTATTCAGCTCTCTAATGCAACCGGAGCAGCACACGCAGAGCTCAGCAACCACAAAAGCAAAGCCTGGCTGTATGGGCACGCGTAGCATGGATTTGCAGACCAGTCTTTCACTTACAACTCCAAACTCAAATACCAAGTGGAGCTTAAAGCGAGCAAAAATATCCTGTGGTGCCTGATTCAAAGCAATCACACGGCTTTAGAATCATAAAATCAAACCAATCATAGAGTTGCTTGGTTGGAAAAGACCTTAAAGATCATCAAGGCCAACCCTACTTGTCCACCACTAAACCAGATCAGGTTGACACCGTTAGGGGAAGCAGTGTAAACGAGATGCACTGGAATGGATCCAAGGGTTTGCACCGGATTGGGGCAAAGGAGATGCGGAAAGAGTTCAGGGGTTGTATCCAGGGATAAGTTTGGGGGAGTTTTATCCCAGCAGACTAAGCTTTCTGGAGGTGGATAACTGCTTGGGGCCGTTACTGCTGGATCTGACGGGTTTCTCAAGCTGCCTGAGCTCTACCAGCGACGGACGAGACAGCATCCAGACAATGCTACTCTCCCTGTGACTCCAGCGAGGCGATCACAGTCATCACCAACCAATTCCATTTACACCAAACGCCAGGATAAACAAAACCAGGCCCACAGCTGCGCTTCCAGTTTCAAAGGTGAGCAATTAAAGCAAGCTCGGTCCAGCAGCCAGTGGACTTCAATGAGTAAAGGAAGCCAAGTTTCCAGGTTCAAAAGCCGACTGCAATCTGCACACCAAAGGCGTAGGAAACCATCCCTGGGAAGGGCTCGGGGCTAACAGCCACTGACAGCACAGCAAAGAAAGCACGAAGGCAATGGTCCTGCTCCGCTGTGGCTCCAGCTGTGCTGGAAACACGGCAGCCAACGCTGGCCTCTCCCTGCCAACAAATTCCTTTTGTTCAACAAATCACACCCCATCACAAGGATGTGCTTAAACTGGAGGGTGTATTGGACCCGCTGGAATGGGTCCAGAGGAGGCCATGGAGATGATCCAGGGTCTGGAGCAACTCCTGTACGAGGACAGGCTGAGAGAGTTGGGGTTGTTCAGCCTGGAGAAGAGAAGGCTGCGGGGAGACCTTAGAGCAGCTTCCAGTGTTGAAAGGGGCTCCAGGAAAGCTGAGGAGGGGCTCTGGATCAGGAAGTGTAGTGTTGGGATGAGCAGAACAGTTTTGAGCTGAGAGAGGGGAGATAGAGAGAAGATCTTAGGGAGAAATGTTCTCCTGTGAGGGTGGGCAGGCCCTGGCTCAGGTTGCCCAGAGCAGTGGTGGCTGCCCCATCCCTGGAGGGGTTCAAGGCCAGGTTGGATGGGGCTCGGAGCCCCTGAGCCAGTGGGAGGTGTCCCTGCCCATGGCTGGGGTGGGACTGGATGGGCTTTGAGGTCCCTTCCAACCCAAACCAATCCATGATTCTGCTTTCAGAGAGGTGTATTACAATCTCAAAGGAAAAGCCCGAGGTAGATGCTGGACCTGCACAGTCAGGTACAAAAGCAACGTTTGCTAGTGACCAATGTTCCCCAAGTGGTTTGTCCCTCCGCGCAGTCACAGCATTTCAGGACATCCCACCTGCAGAAGAACACAAAGCTTTACAGGATTTCACCCTGAGGAGGTTGTGTTGCTTACGGCGAGTCAAAAAGAGGTGTTAAAAAGCAAATTGCTTTTAAGAAGGGAAAAAGTTGACCCAGCTGTCAGATGTCGCAGCAGAATTGGGGCTAAAAGGACATTTGGACCTACTCCGACACACAAATCCCCATCCCAGACCTCTCCCTGCAGGAGGAGCCAACTGTCTCGTTGCAGTTTTAAACCGTGCCCTGTCCCGAGGAGCTGCCTGTGAAACACAGAGCTCAGGCTCTCGCTCATGGCTTGGCAGAGGGTGAAACCTGCCGCCCCGAGGCTCCCTCGGGATTTATCAGCCCAGCTTTTAGGCTGGCAGAGACTTAAAGAGGCCACATCACAGGTCCTGATCTAGAAACATCATCCACTCCAGCTGAGGCATCACCTTGATGACACCTCATCACATGAAGGTCCATCCTGAACTCGAACGACAGTGTGAAATCCCTAAATCTTCCCCATTTGATGGAAAGGAAACCAGGGAAGGAAGAAGGAACAAATCCCTCTGCTTCCCAGGCCAGACAGGGATCCTCAGCAGCATGCAGACTGGCCGGGGAGCTTTGCCCTCACCAGCAGCTTGTGAGGTGTCACAGAGCGGGGACGATGAGCTGGGGAGCAGCAGCCCAGGGGCTGGAATACGGCGTGGCCGGCGGAGGATGAGCATCCTGACCACCCCTGCATCAGCACTGGCTTTGGGAGGTGCCGAACGAGAGCTCCTACACAAAGAGCAGACATCTCCACAGCTCACAGCACACCGGCTCTTTCCCCCCGGCAGTTCAGACTTGCTGCCCTTCGATCCAGCATCTGGAAGTCACCTTTTTCATCCCGAGACATTTGAAACAGGGCACTGGGATTACAAATATTTTCAGGATGGCTTCGATCCAGTCCTTGCCAGACCCTTAAAGCTTTTAAGAGCCAGGAAAGTACCATTTTCCCTTACTAAAGCCACATGCGATTTACTGTTCCCTCAAAAGTGGCTTTAAAAAATTTCCTTGCTCAGGAATTCAGCTTTGCAAGATTTTAAGAAAAACTGGACAAGATCTGCTTTGTTGCCCCACCAGGGAGACAAAACCTTTGAAGCACACGCATCCAAAACACCTCTCAGGTAGTGGGGGAGGATATCTGCCCCACTGCAGAGGGGTTTTATCCAAGTCAGGGGTGTTTGTAACCAAACCACGCAGAGAAAAAGCTTCCACCACACTCCCAGTGTTGAGATTCCACCCTACAAGGACACAGGCGCCCGGTACAAACCCACGTTTGAACCAGAGGGTTGGTTTCTCACAATCTCTACAAGGTGGAGGCAGAAATCCCCGCTGGGGAGGATAAGTCACCTCAGAACTTTTGCAATGTCACAGTCATTATTTCACCTGGGAAATCCTTACATGCCCCAACTCCGAGCCCGATAAAGCTGTTGAAAAGGAGAGGCAGTGCCCTCTGAACCCTGTGCAACAGGATTACTGAGTCACTCTGTACTAATACTTTGGCAAAAATGTCCTTACACAGCAAGCTGAGCAAACAGCAACAAGATAAAAGCACCAGAACATCCTGGGGCTCCGTCCCCTTCCCTCTGCAAACAAGGATCGCTCCCATCCACACAGCCTGAAGCCGCAGGAGAGGTTTAGGAGGGTCCACCCTGAGCGTTCCTCACCAGCAGCATCGCTCCGAGGTGCCAAGTCCTCCTTAGGGTGAGGTCACCCCACATTCCAAGCACAACTACAGGCTGGGCAGAATGGATTTGGAGCCACCATGCTGAGAAGGACTTGGAGGAGAAGCTCCATGACCCGGCAACGTGCACTCACACTCCAGAAACCAACCATGTCTTGGGCTGCATCCAGAGCAGTGGGACCAGCAGGAAGGGAGGGGATTCTGCCCCTCTGCTGCTCTCTGGAGAGATCAAACTGGAGCCCTGGGTCCAGCTCTGGAGTTCTCAGCACAGGAAGGACATGGAGCTGCTGGAGCGAATCCAGAGGAGGCCAAAGAGATGATGTGAGGGCTGGAGCACCTCCTGTACGAGTTCAGGCTGAGAGAGTTGGGGTTGTTCAGCCTGGAGAAGAGAAGGCTGCTGGGAGACCTTAGAGCAGCTTCCAGTGCTGAAAGGGGCTCCAGGAAAGCTGGGGAGGGGTTCTGGATCAGGGAGTGCAGGGAGAGGACGAGGGGGACGGTTTTGAGCTGAGAGAGGGGAGATTGAGATGAGATCTTGGGGAGAAATGTTTTGCTGTGAGGGTGGGGAGGCCCTGGCCCAGGCTGCCCAGAGCAGTGGTGGCTGCCCCATCCCTGGAGGGGTTCCAGGCCAGGTTGGATGGGGCTTGGAGCCCCTGAGCCAGTGGGAGGTGTCCCTGCCCATGGCAGGGGTGGGACTGGATGGGCTTTGAGGTCCCTTCCAACCCAAACCATTCTGTGATTTTATGATTCTCTCTTCGCAAACACCTCACCTGCTTTTGGGAAATGCAAATTTAGTCTTGCAGTAATAGGTGCTGCTGTTGCAAAAGCTGCTTTTCCCTCCGGGTGGGTGGAATCAAAACGTCAGCCAGTGATCCACCTCTCTCTGCTTTACTACTTGGGTTTTCCCCCCTCCTTAAGCGATACCGTACAGATACCTTAAGCGATACCCCGCAGACCTTGAGTAACAGTCTGTCATCCTACACAAAACAGCTTCAATGCCAACTAAAGAGCTCAGCACTTGGGAGAGAAAGGGTTGATCAGCTCTGGCAACTTGTCTTCCCTCCAGGAGGCAAACGGAGAGATGGAAATTGCTGTATCAGACTCCACGAGGCCGTAATAAGCGGCTAATTGCAGGGAAGGGAGGGCGGGATGTGTGGGTTAGTGGAGGAGCGTGCCCTGGCTCTGCTGAGCTCCGCACTTTTTGCTCCAGTCACGCTCCCGTTGCCACAGTGCGAGGGAGGCAGCAGAGGCTTCACCGACATCGGAGAACCCTCAAATTACCGGCATTTCAGGAAATGGCCACTGTGTAATTTGGTGAGGTTTTAGCTAGATTGGGCTAAAAAAACCTCAACCATCCTCCACAGAGCATCCTGTGGGTACAGGCAGAGTCGGCACCAGTATGGGCAAAAAGCTTGTCGTGGGGAGGAGCGGGGCTACACCCGTGAAGAAAATGCAGCTCCTTCCTGAAAATCCAACATCTTCGTATTGGAAGCTCCAGCACAACACAGGAAGGGATATTCACCCGTGTCCTGGGCTGCATCAAAAGGAGCGTGACCAGCAGGGAGGGAGGGAGGGGATTCTGCCCCTCTGCTCTTGGGAGAACTCATCTGGAGCCCTGTATCCAGTTCTCAAATCCCCAACATAAGAAGGGGATGGAAATATGGGAATGGGTCCAGAGGAGGCCACAGGGATGATCTGAGGGCTGGAGCACCTCCTGTAGGAGGACAGACTGAGAGAATTGGGGTTGTTCAGCCTGGAGAAGAGAAGGCTGCAGGGAGACCTTAGAGCAGCTTCCAGTGCTGAAAGGGACTCCAGGAAAGCTGGGGAGGTGCTCTGGATCAGGGAGGGCAGGGAGAGGATGAGCAGAACAGTTTTGAGCTGAGAGAGGGGAGATTGAGATGAGATCTTAAGGAGAAATGTTTTGCTGTGCGGGTGGGGAGGCCCTGGCCCAGGCTGCCCAGAGCAGTGGTGGCTGTCCCATCCCTGGAGGGGTTCCAGGCCAGGTTGGATGGGGCTTGGAGCCCCTGAGCCAGTGGGAGGTGTCCCTGCCCATGGCTGGGGGTGAGACTGGATGGGCTTTAATGTCCCTTCCACCCTAAATCATTCTGTCACTCAGTCCAGCTCTTTGCACCTCCCTTTTCACCAGCCCTTCCCTTGCTTGCTGTCTTTCCCTTTTTTTCATTTCCACCAGTTCCTGCACTGCCCTTTCTTCATGCAGGGCCTGCGCTTTTCCCACCATTCTGGTAAATCCAGCACTTAATGCCAAACACACTAAATATTTCATGTCGGGAATAAAGATTCACCTTTTGGACTGCAGACAAGCACGATCCAACACTTTGTTCACCCGCACACCTACTAGACTGAAGGATGTTTTGCAGCAGATGCTTTTGGGGAAGATGTAAAATCAGGCTGCGAGCATTTACAGACAGTTTGGAAGCCGGGCACATGCTGTAAAGTGAATATTGCATATTCAATCTCCAGTATCACGTGTGCAATCCTGGTGGATACGGTCCTTAAGGCAAAGTCACAGCATCAGCATCAGCTACGAGACAGAAAATCCACAGCTGGGCCGTGTGCCTGCTGGCTGGGATGCTTCAGATGAGCTCTTGCCGATAGGTGTCAGCACAGCCTGCCCCAAGCCTCCAAGCGGGACCTTTCCGAAGGCTTCTCAAAGCTCTTTCCCAGCTGGCAAGAGTTATCCAGCCATGGGACAGCGGGCGTTGATTCCAGTGATCCCAAGCTGGAGCTGGCCCCAAAGGGGAAGGAGCCTGCTGCAGAGGGAAGGCTTGGTGACAGAGCCGGGAGGAGCGAATAAAATACCAGAGGGGGATATAAAATGGAAATAAAATGCCCAGGGGAACTCGTGGTCAGGCAAAACTTCATCACACCTTGCCACCCACCACGCCTTTCCCGAAGGTGACGGCACAGCCTCAGGCAGGGGCCGGTTCAGGCTATCGGCTTCCTCCCTGGTGCAATGCATTAATTAGATCGGAGACAACACCAATGTCAACAACCGCAATGTGCGGACACGGCGCCCGTTTGCATATTTTTAAGCCTTCTTTCCTGAAAAGGAAATAAAAGAGAAGGTTTCACAGATGCCTTGGCTGCCTCACAGCCTCCCAACAGCTCACAAATACCTTGGCTGCGCTCAGCCAAACTTAAGACGAGCCACAAGGAATTAAACTCTCTGCAGGGCTGTGAAATCAAGCATCAGGAAAAGTCAGAGCCCAAAAGGAAAAAATTCTCATGGAAAAGTAAAAACTCTTGCACAATCAACCTTAACTTCTGCTTTTATCACTTTAAGGGGCTCCAGAAAAGCCGAGGAGGGGCTCTGGATCAAGGAGAGCAGGGACAGGACGAGGGGAATGGATTTGAGCTGCAAGAGGGGAGATTGAGATGAGATCTTAAGGAGAAATGTTTTGCTGTGCGGGTGGGGAGGCCCTGGCCCAGGCTGCCCAGAGCAGTGGTGGCTGCCCCATCCCTGGAGGGGTTCCAGGCCAGGTTGGATGGGGCTCGGAGCCCCTGAGCCAGTGGGAGGTGTCCCTGCCCATGGCAGGGGGTGGGAATGGATGGGCTTTGAGGTCTCTTCCAACCCAAACCATTCCATGATTCTACGTGTGAGACCTCCTGCAGTTCTCACACCCATCGGGAGCCACTGGACGCTCAGCACCATTAACATGACACAACTCATTTGCCTGTATAAGGACTCCTAACTTCAAACCCCTATTTTTACAGATCGCAGACTTCTTATTTACCAATAGGGCTGCAAACAGTTCTGCTCAGTTTTGGTACCGCCTGCTCATCAGCAGGATTTTCAGAGGGCCTGGGGGTCATGTTTAAGACGCGCCCGTGCCACCCACAGTGATGCCCAGCACCGTCCAGCAGCTGCCCCGGCCCCGCTCGAGCTGCCTTTGTGCGCTGCAGGCAGGGACCAGGCTAAAAATCCTCCGCATCCATCCTGGAGGCTGATAAAGGTGATAGTGAGAAAAATTCCTCCGTTAATCTCTGGAGGGATCTGTGCCCAGGGAGCTTCTCTCCGGGACTCTAAATCCAACAAGGTTAAAGCAACAAGCTGGTTTCCATGCCAGAAGAAGGGCTGAGAGATACAGAGACACAAGAATGCTGCTAGAAAGGTGAATGCCATACAGGTGGATTTCAAATGCTGGATAAATCCCCCTCCCTCTCACGATGCAGTGTTACCAAACCTATTCCTATTGAGTCTCTTGCTCTTGCCGGTTTTACCCCGGCAAGGTAGCCAGCTCCCATGAGGGCAGAGCAAGCCCCCCTGGACACCTCCTGGCAGCTCTTCTGGGGTCTCCTTTTGAACATGAGGAAGAAGGGGTGGCAGCCAGTGAGCTGTGGGGCACAAGAGGCACGGGATGCAAACCCAGCCTCTCTTAGGGCTGCCTTTACTGCCGACACGGAGCCCCTGGGTCCTCCGTGTCTGAGATCTTGATGAATTAAACCAAAGCCAAGGCTCAAAGATGAACACATCTCCTCCTGCCTGACTCTATTTTTGCACCAACACAGAAGATGCTCAGCTCTTCCCTTGCCTTAAAGGGAACTGCAGGTTCCCAAACCCACACCGAGGCAAGAGAAAAACCAGATCACTGCTCAAAACATCCACTTCCCTTCCAGCCACTTCTCTCGAAGCCCCTTTTCCCCTCCCTATTTCTCTCCCATATATTCCTACCACGTCAGGCCAAAGTGTCTGAGTTAGGATAAAGGGCAAAGCATGTTTCCCCATGGAAGCACCACAGCCAGAGACGTGCCTTGCTGACCCGCTGAGAAAGCAGATGAGCTGTCACACTGAGGACACTGTTTCCCACAGCAGGGACTGTTTTTCCCCCAACACACTGTGTCTGCAGATAAAAATGTGCAGAACTTCCAACTACTGCGGCGCACCAAGAGCAGGGAACAGGAGAGAGGAACCAGCAGTTACATTGCTTTGTTGGTGTAAAATCACCTTTACCGATCCTCAACCGCATCGTGAGAGCTCATTTAGCTGCTCCCTGGCAGGGACGGCGACTGGAGTGCACGCAGAGCAGCATCGACCCAGCACAAGGCAGTGGATGGAGCCATTCCATCTGACATCACACAGAGCCGACTCAACCAGATCATTTGAGGTGGAGAAGTGGGCGTCTGAGAACATCATCAGGTTCAACAAGGCCAAGTGTAAGGTCCTGCACCTGGGTCGAGGCAATCCCCGTTTTCAACACAGGCTGGGGATGATGGGATGGAGAGCAGCCCTGAGGAGAAGGACTTAGGGTGCTGGTCAATGAAAAGCTCGACATGAGCCGGCAACGTGCGCTCACAGCCCAGAAGGCCAACCGTGTCCTGGGCTGCATCCAAAGCAGCGTGGCCAGCAGGGTGAGAGAGGGGATTCTGCCCCTCTATTCCTCTCCTGTGAGACCTCATCTGGAAGATTGTGTCCAGTTCTGGAATCCTCAACACAAGAAGGAGATGGAGCTGTTGGAATGGGTCCAGAGGAGGCTGCAAGGATGATCTGAGGGCTGGAACACCTCCTGCACAAGGACAGACTGAGAGAGTTGGGGTTGTTCAGCCTGGAGAAGAGAAGGCTCCGAGGAGACCTTATAGCAACCTTCCAGTACCTGAAGGGGCTACAGGGAAGCTGGAGAGGGGCCATTCACAAAGGCTTGTGGAGACAGGACCACAGAGAACGGGTATAGACTGGAGAGGGGCAGATTTAGACTGGACATTAGGAAGAATTTCTTCACTATGAGAGTGGCGAGGCACTGGCATAGGTTGCCAAGGGAAATTGTGGCTGCCCCATCCCTGGAGGGGTGCAAGGCCAGGTTGGATGGGCCCTGGGCAGCCTGAGCCAGTGGGAGGTGTCCCTGCCCATGGCAGGGAGTTGGAACTGGATGATCTTTAAGGTCCCTTCCAACCCTAACTATTCTATGATCAGCATGAGATCGTACCCATCACAAGTGAGCTCAGCGCTCCCTCAGGCAGAGGCATTGGCTGTGCTGCCACCGCGAGGCAGAGCCCGGGGCCCACTTCAACCTCCATCTGTGGGCGGGTTGGCTTCTTCAAACTGCTTCCCGCCTGCCTCCGGTGCCACATGCCTGCGATGTCACGCACGCTGAAGCCAGAGAGGCAACAACAGCAGTGTCCCACCATCCCTGCAGACAAGGTGAGGACCAGTCACTCCTTTAATTCACACACTCTGCTCCCCACCCTCAAGCTGTAAGGGAGGAACGAAGTTGTGGAGTGACTTAATGACCTCTGCCCATATTGAGAGGACTTGGAAGTGCTGGGCAGGCCTGGCTCAGGCGAATCGACAAAGATAGCTCACCCAACACCAGAAGGGGCAAGCGGCAGGCTGCGCCAGGCATCATCAGGGCAGGGAGGAGTGGAGAAAGCCACGTAGACAGGCGGTTTTTCATAGAATCATGGAATGATTTGGGTTAGAAGGGACCTTAAAGCCCATCCAGTTCCAAAAGTCCTGTGCCCAGTTCTGGAAAACCAAACAGCAGGAGATGGAACTGTTGGAGCAGATCCAGAGGAGGCCATGGAGATGATCTGAGGGCTGGAGCACCTCCTGTACGAGGACAGACGGAGAGAGTTGGGGTTGTTCATCCTGGAGAAGGGAAGGCTGCGGGGAGACCTTAGAGCAGCTTCCAGTGCTGAAAGGGGCTCCAGGAAAGCTGGGGAGGGGCTCTGGATCAGGGAGAGCAGGGACAGGATGAGGGGAATGTTTTTAAGCTGAAAGAGGGGAGATTGAAATGAGATCTTAAGCAGAAATGTTCTGCTGTGCGGGTGGGGAGGCCCTGGCCCAGATTGCCCAGAGCAGTGGTGGCTGCCCCATCCCTGGAGGGGTTCCAGGCCAGGTTGGATGGGGCTTGGAGCCCCTGAGCCAGTGGGAGGTGTCCCTGCCCATGGCAGAAGGTGGGATTGAGTGGGCTTTAAGGACCCTTCCAACCTGAACAATTCCATGATTCTATCATCTTATCACCACCGCAGAGTGACCCTACTGAACCCAAACAGTGATGGATGCATCTCCTGGCAGCCAGCCCTCAACATACAAGCAGTGCTTCCCCAACGAGCCACCACAGCTTTTCAAAACAACCCTTTACCTGCTGATTCTTCATCTCTTTCCTTGGAATAGTTCACATTTAATAACAAAAATCTCATTAGAGACACTTTCAAAGCCACCCAACGTTAGAAAGAAACCAATTAACGTCCTGCCTGCCTCACCCAGACGAGCCCAAGGACTGAAAAGGACTGAAAGAAACCCGATCTCCAGGGAGCCACAGCTCAGAGCCAGCCAAACAAGCTCTGGAAGGGCAGTAACAAGTTTAAACTCTATATTCCAGGATGTCGGTTCTTTTGGAGCTCAGGGCCCTTTCCAAACGCAAACCCAGCTGCCTGCACGGTCCTGTTGTGCAACAGCAATTGTTTCAGGTTGGCACAGACAGTTGTCACCTGCGAGCAGCATTTCTCCTGCCCTACGTACCCAGAATGTGGTGACTCTGATGTGCTTTGCAGCATTCCCGCTTGGACTGACAGCGAGATGTCTCTGGTTACCAGGATTCTTCTTCAAAACCTGCACTCTGCTTTTCCTTTCCCCAGTGCAGCTTAGCATTTGAAAAGCTTCATCCTCCAGCGCTCCTCATCACGTCTCCAAGAGGAGAAACCAAGCTGGAGGACACGGCTCCTACCACCGTCCTTCTGATAACTCATCTGCTTGTAAAGGTGGAATCCCAAAGAGGGGAAACCATAGAATCACTGAGCTCATCCAGTCCAACCGTCAGCCCAACCCCCACTGTGCCTGCTCAACTGTGACCCCAAGTGCCACCACCACAAGCTTCTGAACCCCTCTAGGAATGGAGGCTCCACCACTGCCCTGGGCAGCATCGGCCAGGGCTTCACCACTCTGTCAGGGAACGAATTTTTCCCACTATCCAATCTGAATCTCCCCTGGAGCAACGTGAGGCCATTTCCCCTCGTCCCATGGCTGTCCCTGGGGAGCAGAGCCCAGCACCCACCTCCCCACAACCTCCTCTCAGGAGCTGCAGAGAGCCATGAGCTCTCCCCTCAGCCTCCTCTTCTCCAGGATAAACAGCCCCAGGGCCCTCAGCCGCTCCCACAACCCCTGTTCTCCAGACCCTTCCCCAGCTCCGTTCCCGTCTCTGCAGCTCATAACCATCTTCACATCCCTTCCTGGTAAAGCCCAGTCCTTGCTGTGGCTCACATCTCCTTTCAGCTCCACAAAGCTCTCCTCACCGAGGAGGCCCTGAGCGAGGAAGCTCACCCTCCATCAGTACCAGCAGCATCAACTTCACCTACTGTTTTCAAAACTTGCCGGTGTTTTCTAGAAGACAATGAAAACAGCGCTGCGGGGAAGGTTTTCACACAGCTCCGTCAAGGGCAAACCAACAACTAACGGGCAGGTTCCTCCTTCAGCCAAAAGAGCCTCCCACCGCACGGGGACCACATCTGATACAACCACCTCGGGCAGGGGACAACAGAGCCTCCCCTCCCTCCTTTGGGCTCTTGTGTTGACACAACACCATCAAAGGCACCTTCCCCTCTGCTTTCGAGGGGAAAACCAGTCCACAAATTCTAGCAGCTCCCACTCAAAGCCAAACCCCTCCAGGGATGGGGCAGCCACCACTGCTCTGGGCAACCTGGGCCAGGGCCTCCCCACCCTCACAGCAAAACATTTCTCCCTAAGATCTCATTTCAATCTTCCCTCTCTCAGCTCAAAAACATTCCCCTCAACCTCTCCCTGCACTCCCTGATCCAGAGCCCCTCCCCAGCTTTCCTGGAGCCCCTTTCAGCACTGGAATCTGCTCTGAGGTCTCCCCGCAGCCTTCTCTTCTCCAGGCTGAACAGCCCCAACCCTCTCAGCCTGTCTTTGTACAGGAGATGCTCCAGCTCTCGGATCATCTCCGTGGCATCCTCTGGACTTCCTTACTTTCTATAGACAGCTAAAGACTTGGTTATAAAATGAAAAGCCTTCCACTTCTGTCCCACGAGCCCCTGGGAACACAGGCAAAACTACCAGCATTTTTCTCTGTGATTTAAAAAAGGTATTTCCCAGTTTAGCGCTGGGATCTGGCCGGCAGAGGCCAAGTGTGGGGCTCTTGAGGAATCTCACCTAACAACTCCAGGAAGGGGGAAAGCCAGCAGAAACAGTCTGAAATAGCACAGCCAGGCCCCAAGGAGAACTGCCTGGGAACGCACTCTCAATTCAGCCTGTGAATTTATCCCCCACAGCCTGAGAAGGACACGGGCAGGGGCACAGACAATGGCAAAGGGCCTGGGTCAGCGCTGATGGCCGAGGGCAGCCTCTCCCAGGACCTGCCAGCAGCTTTTGTCACACAGAGTTGGAAGGGATTTCATCAAGACCCACACGGAAAGAGGACAAACCTTCCCGGCCACCGGCACAGCAGATCCAGGGCCAAATGCTGGGTCAGCCAACTCCAGGCATCAGCAACCCCACGCTGAAGCCCTCGCCACGGGAATCCCTGCGGCTCCTGCATCACCCACTGCATTAAATCCTCAGAGCCTCCGTTTGAAATGGGTTTTGGTTTCTTTCCTGGCTGTTTCACCTGCACGAGAGCTCATTTCTGGGGAACACTGGAGCACTAGTGTCACTGAAGTCAGGGAATCACAGAATCATGGAATGGTTTGGGTCTGAAGGCACCTCAAAGCCCATCCTGTTCCACCCCCTGCCATGGGCAGGGACACCTCCCACTGGACTAGGGGGCTCCAAGCCCCATCCTGAGCTCCAGGGAGTGACCCAGCCTGTGCCCTCGCGGCAGGAGCAGCGTGCAGCAGCTTGAGCTGCAGAGGAGTCAAGACTAACCCTCGCCTCCAGCTGGATAAACAGACATAAACCACCTCTGCCAGGTTCTCTCTGCTCTGTGCAGAGAGGCTAGAAGGCAAAGAAGTGCCCAGATTAATTATGCAAATGAAGGAACACATGGAAAAAGAAACCCCCCTCCCAGGGACCACCTACCCTGGGATAACACTGCCAGCTTCCCACACAACATAGGATGTGAATTATCACTCCCCTCCTGCTCCAGCAAGACTCCTACGTGGGAGTGAAGGAGGTGGGAAGCAGCTCCAAAGCAGCCAGAAGAGCTTCAGGGAGAAAGAGTTTACAGACATTCCTGTCCACGTTCCTAAAACAGCGATCCTGCTGCTTTACACCCTCCTTTGTAGAGAGCTCCACCAGTAAAAAGCGCTACATAAAAGCCATGCGTTAACTCTCTTGTGCTGCTCCAGCCCATTAAGTAGAAAGTCAGTGCCATTGTTTTAGATCTAAGCGAAAAAATACTTTAAAACCTCAAAAATTAGGGCTTTCTGAAGTAATTATCTCCCTCCTCTGTCTCCAAGAGTAAAGAAACGCAGGCCAATTATTTATTTGAAGGCTAAATATTTACTCCTAGATGAAATGCAGCAGCTCAGACGGGAGGCGAGGTATCCAACTCTGATGTCATCTAATGCCTGCAAGTCAGAAAACCCAAACGAAAACAGGTATGAACAAACAACAACAACAACAACGAGTGTCTTCTCTTGGAAAAGCCCTTTGGAGAGGGGAATGAGATGGCGCTGTTTCACCTGAGCCGTGTCCAAGGCATTTAGCACAGCCCTGGCACCACGCTCCCATTTCCTTCAGGCAGGAAGGTCTTATTAGACAAGATGCCAGAGCTTAACGAGGGCGCAAGCAGGGCACGATCAAACCTCTCCAAGCTAGAAACCGGCCTTGAAGTGTTCAAGGCCAGGCTGGATGGGGCTTTGAGAACCCTGATCCAGCGGGAGGTGTCGTACTCATGACAGGGGGGTGGGACTGGATGATCTGTAAGGCCCCTTCCACCCCAAACCATTCCATGACTCTCTGAGGAGGCCAAAGAGATGATCCAGGGTCTGGAGCACCTCCTGTACGAGGACAGGCTGAGAGGGTTGGGGTTGTTCAGCCTGGAGAAGAGAAGGCTGTGGAGAGACCTTAGAGCATCTTCCAGTGCTGAAAGGGGCTCCAGGAAACCTGGGGAGGGGCTCTGGATCAGGGAGAGCAGGGACAAGACGAGGAGAACGGTTTTGAGCTCAGAGAGGGGAGATTGAGATGAGATCTTAAGGAGAAATGTTTTGCTGTGAGGGTGGGGAGGCCCTGGCCCAGGCTGCCCACAGCACTGGTGGCTGCCCCATCCCTGGAGGGGTTCAAGGCCAGGTTGGATGGGGCTTGGAGCCCCTGATCCAGTGGGAGGTGTCCCTGCCCATGGCTGGATGGGCTTTGAGGTCCCTTCTAACCCAAACTATTCCATGACTCTGATCACAGAAAGCCATCACCTTCTTCAGGAGCAAAACCCACTTATGGAGTCTGTGGGGCCAAGAGTGGGAACTCCTCCTCACCCTCCACACGCAATTAGCCTGCACACACAGAGCGTTCATCAATCAATGTCAGCTCTTCTGTTTAAAAAGAACCCTCCTGCCTTATTTACACCTGACTCAGAGTTTCAAAGCTCCGCTTTTACCCCCTCCAGTCACTATTCTTTCCCAGGCAGTGGGTGCCAACCCTCTGGATAAGGGGCACAGAAGAAGAAAGCAACTATGTGTAAGAAACCACCAGCGGCACAAGCGCGGGGTGACTCATCTCCTCGGAGAAGCGAGGAACAAGAGCGCTCTCTGTTCGCCGAGACTGCCTCAAGTTTCAGTTGCGATCCCATCTCGCTCCACGCACTCATGACAGCATGCAGAAATATCTCCTCGGGGGATCTTCCCATGGGACTTAACTCTGACACATATTCCCACAGGACTCATTCTTTTACAAGGGTTATTTGTCAGTGAGGCAGCGAGAATCTGATTTTACGAAATACCAAGAGAGTGCCTGAGATGTGGAGCTGGATGCCGGGGGCCGGACTCGTTAACGTGCCTGCGAGTCATGCCCTGCATTCAAGGCAAAGGAAGAACTCGCTGAGCTGCAAGAATAGACGTCCTGGGTCAGAGCAGAGGTCTGCATCACCCAGTATCCTGTTTGTGCTGCTCGTGGCCTCCTCTCCACCTCTGAGAAGAGGGAGAGCGCTACGGCAGGGAAAGAGGAAGAGCAAGAGCCGGCTTCTATGGACATGGAGACTGTGGTTTCTTGTCTGTCTCCATTTTCATAATAACAAGGAATCACTTGGTTGGAAAAGACCTTTGAGATCATCAATTCCAACTGTCCCTGCCCACTACCGAACCATCCCCGAGCACCTTACCTGCCTGTCTTTTAAACCCTTCCAGTGATGAGGACTCCACCACCTCCCAAAGCCCGTGACTGCTTAATTCTCACCTGTAGGCATCACACGGTGGATGTACAGACACAAAAATCGCATCCAAATGTTAAGAGCTGCACAGAGCAATGCCCAGCGAGCACTCATCATGAGTCGGTTGGGGTTGGAAGGGACCTCAAAGCCCATCCAGTCCCACGCGCTGCCATGGGCAGGGACACCTCCCACAGGATCAGGGGGCTCAGAGCCCATCCAACCCGGCCTTGGACTCCTCCAGGGATGGGGCAGCCACACCTTGCTGATGCTCAGCTTGGGGTGCTGAAAGCACCAAGTTATGTGTTGACATTCCCAAGTGACACCCGACCAGTTCCCAGATAACACCAGAAACAGATGTATTTAAGGGGACTTCACATAAGAAGAGTGTCAGACAAGAATATATCACTTTAAACAATAACCAAGTAACCCCCAATACTTTGAGCACACAAAGTGGAGCCAGAGGGAGTCAGACGAGGCAGCAAGGAGCACTCAGTGGATGCCGAATTCCTTTTCTCCTTCTTGCTCTTCATTACATGTAAAACTTCTGCTTAAGTGGAGAGTTTAAGACCGACTTCCCCACCTTCCTCCTCTCCCTTTTGTTCTTCCCTCTCTCCATCCAAAACGCCCAGGGCAACACTGACCGTTCCCCCCCCTCAAGAGTTTCCCCCAATTCTTCTGCTTTTCTCCAAGTTATTTTAGTCAAATTCAGACACACAAGGAAAACAAGCGTGCCGCCTGTGACATTCTGAGTACAAAAACCAGTGTGGGAAATAATCTGTGGTGTTTTCCTGCCCTTCTCGGAGTGTGTGGACGGCAGGAATGTACCTGCTTTCCCACGCTCTCCCGGCTGCTGTGGGCAGCCCGCATGGGCATGTTTCCTCCACTCCTCAAAATACCTGAAGTGGCAGCTACCAAAATTATTAACAAAAATAAAATCTCAGCTGTGGGACAGCAATTCTGATCAATACAGGCTCTCCCGACAGCATCACTCATCCCGAACCAGCACCGAGCAGCTGCTCCAGACAAAGAGACACAACAGTGCGGGGCCATGAGCACAAAGACACGCGTGTTCTGGGGCAAAAAGATAAGGATATAACCTGAAAATCAGTCAGATAATGACAAAACACAAGGGTGAATAAAGAGTCAGACCAGCCAGTCCTAGGGATGGGGTAGGTTTTGCTCCAGTGGGGTTGGGGTTGCACCCTGCCCCCACTCACCCGATGCCAGGGGCCGGATCCACTCCTTGCTGTTCAGGTCAAGTCTCCAGAGGTCATTGAAAGCGGCATTGCAGCTGCTCTGCGTGCACCCCCCGAACACGTACATTGACTGGTTGGCATCATAGTAACATGCGCCTAGGAAAAAGCAAAGATGCAGGTTAGCCAGCTCCCTCTCCTTCATGGGTTTAGGTGAAAAAAGGGATCATTTTCCTTCCCATGCTGCGTTTCAGATGGGACTCCAATAAACCCAGGCCAGCTTAGAGGTAACCCTGACCGGTGTAAACCTCCAGCAAGAACCTTCTGAGACAATTATCCCCTCAAGCAGAGCTGCTCCTGAAAGTGCAAAGCTGCCTTAGAAGCTTGTGGTTAATTAGATTAGCTCTGATTACCGCACTCGCTACACTTACCTTCCCTAAGCCTGCTTGTGTGGCCCACAGGGCTGCCAAGCTGGACCAAGAAACCAGCCCGTGTCCTTAAACCTGGTCGCTTATTCTCTTTGGTTAAAGCTGACTGCATTTCATAGAATCATGGAATTGTTTGGTTGGAAAAGACCCTTGAGATCATCAAGTTCAACCATTCCTGTCCACCACTGAACCACCTCTGGGCACCCCATCTGCCCGGCTTTAAACCCCTCCAGGGACAGGGACTCCACCGCCTCCCTCCGCAGCCTCTGCCAGGGGCTGAGAACACTTTTGGTGAAGGAATCTTTCCCACTATCCAATCTGAACCTCCCCTGGAGCAACATGAGGCCATTTCCCCTTGTCCCATGGCTGTCCCTGGGGAGCAGAGCCCAGCACTCACCTCCTCTCAGGAGCTGCAGAGAGCCATGAGCTCTCCCCTCAGCCTCCTCTTCTCCAGGATAAACAGCCCCAGGGCCCTCAGCCGCTCCCACAACCCCTGTTCTCCAGACCCTTCCCCAGCTCTGTTCCCTTCTCCGGATGCGCTCCAGGTCCTTCTTGGAGTGAGGGGCCAGAACTGAACCCAGGATTCAAGGTGTTGCCTCCCCAACGCCGAGTGCAGGGGGACAATCCCTTCCCTGCTCCTGCTGCTACCCCAGGACTGAGCCAAGCCAGGATGCTGGTGGCCTTCTTGGTCACCGGGGCCACCGCTGGCTCATGTTCAGCTGCTGTTGACCAACACCCCCATGCCCTTCTCTGCCAGGCAGCCTTCCAGCCATTCTTCCATGAATGGCTCCAGACTGGAGCACTACAGGGGGTCTTGGGCCCACGTGCAGGACCCAGCACTCGGCTGGGTTGAATCTCATTTCATGCAATCTCATCACAGCCACTGATACACACGGCTCTTACGCGAGTATCCCCTCTGCTGCTTAGGTGAAAAGATGAGGTCAAGAAATGGGGAACAGGGAAGCGACGCTTGACAACCCCTCAGAGATACCCAGGGAAATAAAGAGAGTTTGCAAGCGTTTGGATGTTCACATCCTATCGTACTCAGGTACCTCTGACAAGAACCAAATTGAACAAGAGGGAGCAGAAAGGACCAGCTCAGCTCATCTGCCTTGAGGATGAGCAAGACTCAAATGTGTTCAGAAAGTTTAAGTCCCATGAATACCATGAGGCTTTCCCAGTTTCTGCATTTCCCTCCCCAAATGCAACAAGCCCCATTGACTTTGTAGGACAACTCCTGGGATGGAGGGGCCACCACTGCTCTGGGCAACCTAGACCAGGGCCTCCCCACCCTCACAGCAAAACATTTCCCCCTAAGATCTCATCTCAATCTCCCCTCTTGCAGCTCAAATCCATTCCCCTCGTCCTGTCCCTGCTCTCCCTGATCCAAAGCCCCTCCCCAGCTTTCCTGGAGTCCCTTTCTGCACTGGAAGCTGCTTTAAGGTCTCCCCGCAGCCTTCTCTTCTCCAGGCTGAACAACTCCTCTTTTTGGGTAGCAAATCATGGCTAAGGGCATTTGTAGAGCTTTACCTGTCCTTAGGATCCATCCCCATCCCATTTCTACAGAGTAAGACCCCTCGTAGGCTGCAGCGTCACCTCCACGGGGACAGCCCCAGCCAGCCCTTCCCACTCAGGGTTCATGGTGCAAAGCAACGCTGTGGTTTTTCTACTTCACCTTTCTTGAAAGGTTTGGTTTCCTTAGAAATCTCCTCACTGCCTAACGATGACAGGACGAGAGCCTCTCCCCTCTTCCCCATGCCAACCCTTTGGCAAGCGCTGCTTTCACACACCAGCGCAGCTCATTTATTACTTTTGAGGGGAGGTGGCAGCATTCTTCTCCTCTATTTGGATTTCCAACCCAGGCCAGCCAGTCAGGCACCGTGACATCCGCCCGGTGTGTATTTTAATCCCAGACCAAAATAATTTAAACTGGTTCTTCTTTGCAAGCCATTTAAAGCCACCGGAGCTGAGTGAAACAGGTGGGTTTGGGAAAAAAGAAAAGCACAACCCCAGTTTATACCACTCTTGTAAAAGCGTAGGATAAACTGTGAGGAGGGTGAGAGTCCCTGGTGCCTTTGGATGGAAAGGGTGGAAAACACTGGATGGATTTTTAGTTGTTTTTTACTGAGTCCCAGTAAAATTCAGTGCCCTCCAGAGTTTCAGTGTTGCAGAGACAACACGTCTTTAACTGGAAGTGAAGGGAATAAATATTTCATAGAATCACAGAATCGCCTGTTCGGAAAAGACTTTGGAGATTGTCAAGTCCAACCACCCCTGTCCACCACTGAACCATCCCTGAGCACCTCACCATGACTGTCTTTTAAACCCCTCCAGGGATGGGGATTCCATCACCCCCCGGAGCAGCTTCTGACAGTGCCCAACAACACTTTGGAGAAGTAATATTTCCTAATACCCAAACTAAACCTCTACTGCTGCAACTTGAGGCCATTTCCTCTCGCCCCATCTCTTACTCCTCGGGAGCAGAGCCCAGCAGCCCCCTCACCAGAATCTCCGGGTCGGGAGCTGCAGAGAGCGATGAGGTCTCCCCTCAGCCCTGTTTTTTCCAGACTAAACAGCCCCAGGGCCTTCAGCTGCCTCTGGTGTTTGAAGATTCCGAGATCCAAACGGACAACAGCGCCAGCGTGGCGTGAACGCATTCCTGCCTCCCCTCTGTGCCGCACAGCCAAGCATCAGACAGTTTCACCGGGAGCACAGGATAACAGAAACAAAAATCAGCTGGAAGGGAAAACAGAATGCAAAGCACAAGCCCTTTGCTATAATTAAAGGGTGCTGACTTTTTAAACTCTGAGTGCATCAAACGGAGTAACCTATCCAAGTCTGAAGGTTGTGTTCCCCACCGGAGAGAGGGGAAAGAGTCAGTGTGGCTACTGGAACCCCCCTCTACGCAGCCCTTGGGTGAGAGTGGCACCACAGCCCTGTGGCAGCCCCTGGGGAAGGCATTCCCGGCACTCCCAGAATCACCACGCGGAGCCGATGCTGCTGGCACCGCTTCCCCCAGCACAGGGCTGGGTTTTGGAGCGAACTCAGGAGCTGGCAGGACAGCGGTGCCGCGCAGGCAGGGCTGCAGATGAAAGCGCCCGGTCCTGCTGGCTGGCACCAGTATTTACACCAGCGATGCCACAAGTTGCAGCACGATAAAAACGCACCAGCCCTCAGAAAGATCAGCCCTACAACCGCCTTCATGTCTCGGGGCGGGGATAAAACATCCCACAACTATCCCTTTATTCCCTATAACACTGTGTTCCTGCTCCTTGCAGCCCCGGGACTCAACGCAGACAACAGGCAGAGTATATTGAGCAGGGTCGGGTGGCTCGAAGAGCCATAACTCACATAGAAAAGCCGCCCATCCTGTAAAACAAACAACATTCCAGCTCTCACCTCTCTGGTGCCTCTCAGGGTAAACGCACAGAATTGCTTTAATGAGTCATCATGCTGGTGCCAGGCTCCTCAGACTGGAGGAGCAAAAATAATCAGCATTTCAAATGAGTCACTCCTCCATCAAAGGATCGATATTTCTGGCACAACGGCCAGCATTCCTCTGCTGCTGTTCCGTTTTCACATTCCTGTGCCTCCTGACATCGCTCTCTGATTGCGGGCAGTTATTTCACCCCATGAGTCATTGCCCTGCTATGATCTTTGTAAGTTCATAAGTCAGGGCTAAAAAAGCATTAGATGACTCCTGCAAACATAGAATCATCCAACGGTTTAGGTTGGAAGGAACCTCAAATCCCACCCAGTTCCACCCTCTGCCATGGGCAGGGACACCTCCCACTGGATCAGGGGCTCCAAGCCCCATCCAACCTGGCCTTGAACCCCTCCAGGGATGGGGCAGCCACCACTAGAGCAGTGGTGCACCAGGGCAACCTGGGCCAGGGCCTCCCCACCCTCATAGTGAAGAATTTCTTCCTAATGTCTCATCTAAATCTTCCCCTTTCCAATTTAAAGCCATTCTCCCTTATCCTGTCACCCCAGGCCCTTGGAAAAAGCCCCTCCCCAACTTTCCTGGAACCCCTTTCAGCACTGGAAGCTGCTCTAAGGTGTCCCCGCACCCTTCTCCAGGCTGAACCACCCCAACTCTCTCAGCCTGTCCTCGTATAGGAGGAGCTCCAGACCTTGGATCATCTCTGTGGCCTCCTCTGGACTCGTCCTTACAGTTCTATCTCCTTCTAATGTTGGGAACTCCAGAACTGGATTCAGGGCTCCAGGTGGAGTCTCATGAGAGCGCAGCAGAGGGGTAGAATCCCCTCCCTCCCTGCTGGTCCCACTGCTATGGATGAGCCCAGGACACAGTTGGTTTCTGGGCTGTGAGCACATGTTGCTGGCTCATGTCGAGCTTCTCCTCCCCAAGCAGCCCAAGCCCTTCTCCTCAGGGTTGCTGTCAATTACGTCATCTCCCAGCCTGTATTGAAACTGTGGATTGCCCCAATCCAGGTGTAGGACCTTGTACTTGGCCTCGTTGAACCTCATGAGGTTCATTATACCTGATTTTCAGCCCCAAAACTCAGCATGAAGAAAGTCTTCCTGTAAGTTCGTATCTGAAAAATAGCATCGTTGACATTGTATAATGTTCCGAGGCTTCAAATCCCTTAGAAAACCTGCAGCTCATCCATAAAGTTGTTATCAGCTGTCATGGGATCAAAGACCTTGCCAAACGCTCCCTCCCCAGGAGATGACAGCACCTTCCATTAATTATTCCTTATCAAACGGATTTTCTATTCCTCCCTTCAGCGCTGATAGCACACACAGTGACCTCTAACTCTTTAAAATTCTCCCGTTCGCCCCTTCATGCTCTGCGTGGGCACTTCTGGGATGGTTCTAATACACTCTAGAAGAGAGACAGCCCCAACCGCCCCTTTGACGCCGGCTACCGTTGCCTGTTGGCTTCAAGCAACTCGTGCCTGCTCGATGACGTCTTCCCACCAACACTGCAAATCACTCACCCCTAAAAAAGAGGTCTGAGTCCTCCCCCACTGCCCCTCCTCAAACCTGCTCTGACTTCACCGCATCTTAATTATTTTAGGTCATCGGTTTAGGGATTACATTTGAATTCTTGCTTTGAATGATTAGCAGCTTTGGTTCAATACCGGAATCCACATACAGACACGCAAGGCTTTGTCGCAGGGAAAGAAGATCCTGCAGATCTGTAGAACTGCTTCAAAAGAAATCAGTTTAAGTCAGCAAACAAGTTAATCCAGATTAGCTTCAGGTGCATAAAGTGTGTTAATAATGCTTCTGGAGCAACCGAGGGCTGACCAGAGCCAGGATGCTGACAGGTAGCAAGGCTAATGCAGATTACACGCTGCAAGGCCAGTGGCTTTGGTACAACTTATTGTGGAAGGAGTGTAACCGCAGCACAGGTAGAGGAAGCCCCAGGTGGGCATTAATTAAAGAGCACAGAGCAATCTTCGGTGCAATATTTGGGACTTTTTCAGGCCATTTCTAGCCCTAGAGCTCACCAGGCTGCGAATCTACAAATCATTAATAAGTACTTTACTAATGCGGCTGCTTAAAAGCGAGCTGTGAACAGCAGGGCCTTTTTTTATTCTACGAGGACAAAGAAATCTTTGAAGAGCAAAATGACTTCACCAGAGCTTCCTGCAGCACCTCCTGGCCTTGTCCTGGCAGGAATTGTAGAATCGCTTGGTTGGAAAAGACCTTGGAGGTCGACTCCAACCATCCCTGTCCACCACTGAACCAACCCTGAGCATCTCCTCTGCCCGGCTTTAAACCCCTCCAGAGGGGACTCCACCGCCTCCCTGCGCAGCCTCTGCCAGAGCCCAAGAAGACTTTCAGTGAAGGAATTTTTCCCACTATCCAATCTGAACCTCCCCTGGAGCAACATGAGGCCATTTCCCCTCGTCCCATGGCTGTCCCTGGGGAGCAGAGCCCAGCACCCACCTCCCCACAACCTCCTCTCAGGAGCTGCAGAGAGCCATGAGCTCTCCCCTCAGCCTCCTCTTCTCCAGGATAAACAGCCCCAGGGCTCTCAGCCGCTCCCACAACCCCTGTTCTCCAGACCCTTCCCCAGCTCCGTTCCCTTCTCCGGACGCGCTCCAGCCCCTCCAGGTCCTTCTTGGAGTGAGGGGCCAGAACTGAACCCAGGATTCGAGGCGTGGCCTCCCCAGTGCCGAATGCAGAGGATCAATCCCTTCCCTGCTCCTGCTGCCACCCCAGGGCTGAGCCAAGCCAGGATGCTGGTGGCCTTCTTGGCCACCGGGGCCACCACTGGCTCGTGTTCAGCCACTCTTGCCCACCACCCCTGCGTCTTTCTCCTCCAGGCAGCTTTCCAGCCACCCTTCCTGAAGGCTGGAGCTGCGCGGGGTCATTGTGACCAAAGTGTGGGATGCAGCATTTAATCAGGACAAGGAGAGGTTTTCCCAGCAGATACTCACTGTGCGAGAAGCGTTGTGTGATGGGGGTGCCGGGGTAGGGGTAAGTGCGACTCTCCCACTGAATATTTCCTTCTTGCACCGCTTTGATAAATCCATGATAGCACTGATGGGCCACACCTAGGGGAAAACAAGATGTCAGCAAAATCTGGGGCAGGTTAGGAATGAACCGTGCCTGCACAGTTGCACAAGCAGTGTGACAGCAATTATATGGAACCCCTGTATTTAGAATATAGATGCGCCGGTGGGAATTCGGTGGATTAAAGAGAATAAAACATAGGGACTCTGCAAATATGGAAGATTGGCAGCGTTCACTGATTTACTACATTTCTGGTGTTTGTCAGCCCTAGCTTGGTAAAGAGAAGCCTTTGTGCAAGGTGGGTGCCTTTGCAGAACTGATTTCAGCCGTCCTTCCTACACTGCAAGCCTGTTGTCCCCTTACCACAGCCCCAGAGAGCAGAAGCTCTTCCCTTAATGGACTGAAGAAGACAAATCTTGGAATGGTTTCGCTTGGAAGGGTCCTCAAAGCCCACCCAGTTCCACCCCCTGCCATGGGCAGGGACACCTCCCATGGGATCAGGGGCTCCAAGCCCCATCCAACCTGGCCTGGAACCCCTCCAGGGATGGGGCAGCCACCACTGCTCTGGGCAACCTGGGCCAGGGCCTCCCCACCCTCACAGCAAAACATTTCTCCCCAAGATCTCATCTCAATCTCCCCTCTCTCAGCTCAAAACCGTCCCCCTCGTCCTCTCCCTGCACTCCCTGATCCAGAACCCCTCCCCCCAGCTTTCCTGGAGCCCCTTTCTGCAGTGGAAGCTGCTCTGAGGTGCAACAGTGAGTTTTTAAGAGCCTGCACGCAGCTACTGTGCAACAACCTAGAATAAACATCAGAGGAGACATCGATGACAGCAGTTAGCGTGTGTTAGCAGGAAATATCCCTCCTTAGCTGTGCAAGGAAGTGGATCTAGGTAAGAACAGCTCCTCTGCTGAGCCGTCCAGCCCCAGAGCTGCAGTCAATTCCGTGTCTGTGTGTGCTGAGAGTGGCCCGAGCCTGGAAAGCAAAGGCTCCGGTGGAGACTCGGACTGCAATAGCTCAGCAGCATCCGCTATAGCAGCGCTGAGGAGGCTGCCACCTGCTAAGATTCTTTCCCAAGGATTTGCTTACTGAAAGCCCTGGGTCAGGAACACCCCCAGTGAGAAATCACACTCTGGGACAGAGAGCAGGAAGCTTTACAGAAAATAAAGCTTGGGGTCCTCCGGCAGCTGGTCCCGAGAGCTGTGCGGGAAATGCAACCCCAGCAGTAGGGTTTCATCGCAGATGTATCCTGACAGACAGGAAAAATTAACCCGAAGCAAACAAATCAAGCAGTTACCTCAAGTGACCTCTCTGCCTCATGGCAAGCAGCTTCGCAATTACACTCTCTTTTGCTATCACTGGTGCAAAAACGGCAGGGCTGTTCAGCACCCAGGACCTGAGATTCATACAACTCACTCCTATAGCACATCGTGCCTGGGGCTGCTCATCCCTGCCCTCCACTCCAGGGATGTTTCCCACAGTTGCTTTTGGGGTGAATCACCAGGTGCTTGGTCACTCCAGCTGCATCCTTTCATCTCTCAATACTGCTCCAGGAACAAGCATGCGTGAGAAAGCTCACCCGCACAGCAACTCAAGGGTTGCAGACACTCAAAAAGCCTTTCACAGGGACACAGGCTGCCACTGGCCCGGAATTATGCAAAAAAAGTCATTTTGTGCAATGCCTGCTTCTGAAGGAGCTGGGTTTTCATAGAATCATGGAATGGTTCAGGCTGGAATGGACCTCAAAGCCCATCCAATCCTAGCCACAGCCAAGGACACTGGTGGCCTTCTTGCCCACCTGGGCCAATGCTGGCTCAGGTTCAGTTGCTGTTGACCAGTGGTCCCAGTCCCACCACAGCCATGGGCAGGGACACCTTCCACTGGATCAGGGGCTCCAAGCCCCACCCCACCTGGCCTTGAACCCCTCCAGGGATGGTAGCTCCACCGCTGCTCTGCACACTGCCATCTCTGCAGGGTCTAAGCTCATAACCATCTTCACATCCCTTCCTGGTAAAGCCCAGTCCTTGCTGTGGCTCACATCTCCTTTCAGCTCCAAAATGCTCTCCTCACCGAGGAGGCCCTAAGCGAGGAAGCTCACCCTCCATCAGTACCAGCAGCATCAACTTCACCTACTGTTTTCAAAACTTGCCGGTGTTTTCTAGCAGACAATGAAAACAGCACTGCGGGGAAGGTTTTCACACAGCTCCGTCAAGGGCAAACCAACAACTAACGGGCAGGTTCCTCCTTCAGCCAAGAAAAGGACGGGGACCCACCACACGGGGACCGCATCTGATACAACCACCTCGGGCAGGGGACAACAGAGCCTCCCCTCCCTCCTTTGGGCTCTTGTGTTGACACAACACCATCAAAGGCACCTTCCGCTCTGGTTTCGAGGGGAAAACCAGTTCACAAATTCTAGCAGCTCCCACTCAAAGCACAGAAGGGACCTGGGGGAAGAAGAGAGACAAGAGGAATGGAGGTAGGAGAGGTTTTTTGCACTTACTGTGCCAGTTACAGCTACCTGAGATATTTTAAGTGCAAATTGCAAGCTTCTCTACTCATTTTCAGGCTAAAGACACGGGGAAGATGAGCTGCTCTGATGTGCCCATGTCTTCATGCTGTGAACATGGACAAAAGAGCAGCTAATGAAGGAGTTTTGCCCTCAAGCCTGTTTTTATCCTGAAATCTTGAGAAAAAAAAAAAAAGAGAAGCTTTTCCATCCTCCCAGTGAAAGTGAATGCAGTGTCACTGCATGGAGGCAAACCCACCAGGGAGTTCTATCCCTTCGGTGGAAAGGTGGACGCAGGGCCGGCTGCATGGTGACCCTGCTGCAAACAGGAAAAGCAGAACCACAGGTCTGATATCAGAGCAGGATATTGCAGCCCAGCAGCTGGAAAACACCCTGCATCAAGGAGGGAGCGGGGTCTTTCGAGCTCTCTTGCTTTCCCAGGACATCGTGGGGAAGATGGTAGCAAAGTGAGGGATTGTGCTTGGCTGCAGATGATAAAACACAGACAGGGAGGATGCGCAGACCCCACAGGGCTTCACCTCGCATTCCTCTCCTGGCAAAGATCTGGTCTTTATATCATGGAATCAGGGAATGGTTTGGGTTGGAAGGGACCTCAATGCCCACCCAGTCCCACTCCCTGCCATGGGCAGGGACACCTCCCACTGGCTCAGGGGCTCCAAGCCCCATCCAACCTGGCCTTGAACCCCTCCAGGGATGGGGCAGCCACCACTGCTCTGAGCAACCTGGGCCAGGGCCTCCCCACCCTCACAGCAAAACATTTCTCCCCAAGATCTCATCTCAATCTCCCCTCTTCCAGCTGAAAACCGTTCCCCTCATCCTATCCCTGTTCCCCCTGATCCAAAGCCCCTCTCCAGCTCTCCTGGAGCCCCTTTCAGGGCTGAAAGCTGCTCTAAGGGCTCCCCCGCAGCCTTCTCTTCTCCAGGCTCAACAACTCCAACTCTTAAAACCTGTGCAAGGCAGGAAACGCCTGGAATCCAAGGAACGCTTTCACACGTGCAGAGAACTCCACAAATTAGGCATCACCCCACACACTGCCAAAGGCGTTTCTCACCTGACGCCTGCTCTGCCTTCTCCAGAAGGAACGAGCTACCCTGGTGCAGCAGTGTGCCTCATCGCCTACAGATTTAACTGTGGTCTCTTCAACTGTTTGGTTTTTAATGAAGAAGCTTGCAATCTAAACATGCGTCCCCAACCAAAACATCACAGATATCATCCAATGTACTGAAAAAACACCAAAGCCGAGGGCTTTGCTTGTATTCTTCTCCAAACTTCGCCTACTTACTGTCATATCATCCCAGCTAGCATTAAAATATTCCCATAAGGCTTCAGAATTAACACTGTGCGGAGGCAAAGCGAAGGACCTGTGCCTCAAGGCTACTCTTTCAGGAAGTCTGAATATGTAGATCTACATTAATGTAGATTTTATATCCTGCTTATCTTCAGCAGAGCTATAACAACCAGACAGTTTGTTTCCGGCCAAAAGCTTAGGCTTCGGGAACACTAATTACTGAGCAAGACACAAACGAAGCACAATTACAGCCACATTAGACACGGGATGCTGGTAACTGGGTCTGCTGTGCGGTGGAGAGGGAGCCCGAACGCAGGGCCAACAGCGCCGCACGCCAGCAGTGCATACGGAGCATCCAAATGCAGCACAACCAAGTGGTTCTTCTTTGGGGTTTCACTCTTTTGAAGTACAAAAGAGGCCGAGGGACTCAATTCTGTGCCATTATTCAGCAAAGCAAACGACCTGGTGGCCGTAGCTATTTTTTGGCATTTTGTAGAAGTCAAATTTTTGAGTCAAAGAGGGAAAACAACAGGTGAGGCTGAAGCAAAGCAAAAAGCAGCTGGGATATGAATCTGTGTGCCCACAATTAAATAAACACCCTCTTGCTAGAGCCTGTTGTACCTTTGATGAGTCGATACCACTGTTTGCAGACAAGGGCAGCGGTTTTGTGCTCCTGATACGGTGAGAGGAAGGAGAGGATATATTCCAAAACCTCTTCTGGGAGCTCCAACATCGATCTGTTGTGCCTGGTCTCCTCGACCTCCAGCTCAGCGTGCGGCTCGTCATCTTGCTCCATCGTCCCTTCAACCACAGCGTCTTCTGGATCCACAGCCATGAAACCATCATCTTCACTGTCTGAGGAACTGGCCATGGCATTCCACTTCAGACCTTAATGAGAGGGAAAAGGCAACAGTAAGGTCACAAAGCAAATTAACAGCATCAGAAACACACCTACACCAGGGTCCCCGAGCTCTACCAAGCCGAGGACACGGTTTCTGCAGAGTTTTGGAGCAGGTGGAAAGTGGTCTAGGAACAATCCATCCTCCATCGGCACAGTGCTTTCCCAGGCTCCTTCATCTGCCCCACCATCGCAGCAGATGGACTCAGAGAGACAAAAGCAAACCCACAGATGGAGCTGCAACCTCTCCAGCCCTGCTCACTTGCTGGGCACGAGACAGCATCACGCTGCCACGCTGGAGGCCTCGGCTGGTTTGCAGGGCTGGGAAAAGGGCTTGGGAATGGGATCCCACCGAACTCGAGGCGAGGCAGGATTGAAGCAACAGCTTTGCAGCCCTTCTTCCCCTGCGAAACCAGTTTTGCCAGTGAGCGTGCTTTACCCCAGCAGCGCCTCAGCAGCACAGGGAGAAAAGAATCCGTGTCCCGTTCTCCCTTAACACCCCTTTCCTTCTTTTATTAAGTGCTCGCAAGCAGTCGCTCACTGACAGTAGGTGAGGAAAGAGAAACTCTCCCAGGATTTACTGCCAGTGAAAGGCTAGAATATCAAATCTTGCATCTCCAGCTGTTCAGAACATCTTAAGTATAAGGTAATGAACCGATGACAGAAATACATTGGGAAATAAATCTATGGTAACAAGCAGCTGCGTCGGATCCAGTCGGTTGGCGTGGTCTGCAGCTAAATCCAAGCCTGCCACGGCAAAACAAATCCCTGGACCCGATTCCTTAGGAAGCAGCCAACCTGTTTTGTGGACAGCACCAACAGTTTTCCCTTGCAGCACCACTGGGTGAAGACTAAGGGATGCAACTGCTCCGTGACCGCACATGCATTGATAGCACAGACCAAAGTGACAGCCCATGAGGGCGATACAGGGGCTTTCTTCTCCAGAAACTGCAATCACAAACTCCCTTTTTATCTTTTCACAGCACACCACATTGTGATGAAGGACCCAAAACAGGGTGAGCTCTCAGCTCTTGCATCACTCCCAGCTCCCCAAGGCACAAGTTGCCCAGGCATCATCAGCACCCCAATCCACCAGACAATGGGATACAGATCAACAGAGCCCACAGGACAAATCCCACCTGGAGGGAGCCCAGGAAGCAAACCTGCTCCTCAAGGTGACTTTTTGGGCAACATGATTAAATACAAGTACTTTGCACCATGCTGGTCATAAAATATAGCATCTCATCATAGAGCCATGGAGTGGATTGGGTTGGAAGGAGTCTCGGAGCCCATCCAGTCCCACCTCAGTCACAGGCAGGGACACCTCCCACTGGATCAGGGGCTCCAAGCCCCATCCAAGCCAGCCTGGAACCCCTCCAGGGATGGGGCAGCCACCACTGCTCTGGGCAACCTGGGCCAGGGCCTCCCCACCCTCACAGCAAAACATTTCTCCCCAAGATCTCATCTCAATCTCCCCTCTTTCAGCTGAAAACCTTCCCCCTCATCCTGTCCCTGCACTCCCTGATCCAGAGCTCCTCCCAGCTTTCCTGGAGCCCCTTTCCGTACTGGAAGCTGTTCTGAGCTCTCCCCAAAGCTTTCTCTTCCCCAGGATGAACAACCCGAACCTCATTTGTACCAAACTTTCAGTATTGCAGAAAATATCTCTGGAAGGAATTTAAGTTACCGAGTATCAGGAATAAACCAAGCTCTTATAAGGTTCCAGCAATGCAAACTCTATCCTCTTCCCCAGCTAAACACAGGATTTTCCCATCCCAGCATACACTGAGCCAAAGAGCCATGGGAATAGCAGACAGTGGAGACGAGGAGCAGAAAAGCTTGCCATGACAACTGATTCATGCTCAGAAAAATTATATTTGACAGCATTACTCTCTGCTTCTGTCAGGTTCCCTGAGGAAGCAGCATCGGAAAATCCTAGGGGCTGTCAATCTCTGGGAGAAACCACGTCAAAACTGAACTCACAGTTATCATCCTAACAGATGCTTGGCACGTTTTCCCATGTCAGAAATCCTTCTTGGAGTCAATGTTATGACAGAGGAAGGCTGAAACCCAAACGCTTTGACACAAAGCCAGCAAATTGCATTACGCAGCAGATAACACAAATTCCCAAAGATTAAGGAATGGAAAACTAGAAAAAAAAAAAAACAGAGCTGCACTTAGAAAAAAAAAATCATTTCAAAACAGAGAGTTGGGTTTTTTCCAAGCAAAAGCCTCTCTCGTCGTGAAGCGCATGTGCTGATTCCCATCCTGACACAGCACGGCAGGAAGCCAAAAGCTCCCGGTCCTCTGGCCTCGGGATGCGGTTTTGCTTGAGGCGGGGAGGTTGGAAGAATGAGGGTCAGTTCATATCTGAGGGCTTGGGCAAACAGGGAGCAGCGCATCTATCCCGGCACTTCACTCCCTAAAAACATGCCAGGAAATCAAACAGAACACGCTCCCAGCCAGAGCGAGCCCAACAGGGCACCGGCGGGTGACAGCGCCAACATATGCCACGGCTCGACAGGCTCACACACCACATCTGCAGTGCTAGGAAGGTCTGGAAGCAAAAGTTGTGTGTTTCCCCAAAAGCTTTGATTTATCCTTTAAATGCCACCCAAAACCTGCCGGAAGAAGACAGCTGAGAAGGGCAGGAACGCGCGCCTGGCTAGCCACGGCTCTTTCCAGCTATACAATCCCAGTTTCAATCCTCCGAAACAACAACACAACACGGGAACTTAATCACAGGTGCAAACCAGCTCAGGGGTCAGAAAAGGGGCAAGTTCAGATTAGACATCACGAAAAATTCCTTCACCAAAAGGGTTCTCAGGCACTGGAACAGCTGCCCAGGGCAGTGGTGGAGTCCCTATCCCTAGTGGGGTTTAAAAGACGGTGGATGAGGTGCTCAGGGATGGTTGGACCCTACAATCTCAAAGATCTTTTCCAACCAAGTGATTCTAGGATAAAGTGTCTTTAAAACCCATTTTTAAAAGGCAGAAAGAGCAGGGAAACCCCTTGATGCCTCCCAAGAGCAGATTTGGGGATGGAGAAGCTGCACTGAGTTTTGTCTGATAACATTATAAATATTCAACTGCATCCATTCTGCTGGATCCTTGTTTTCTAAACATTTCACCATAAGAAATAACCCCCTTCCAAGTTTTCACGCCCACACTACGTTATTTTTCTCAAGGGAAACAAGACTGGCAATCAACTCGAGTCCCGAAAAGGAAGTTGTTGTCAAGATAACCCTGCAAACTCGACCTGCTGCGGATGCAAGTTCTGCTCTTACGGCACGGAATTACCACCCCTGGGTGGCAAAGCAGAGAAAGCCCTGTCCTATAACCCTGCTCCAGCATTGAAATAGGAAAAAGAAACCCAGGCAGTCAGCACGAGAGTGCTAAAGCATCCCAGCCAGCTCTCGTCACCAATTACTCAGTAGATCCACAAGAAAAAAATCCCATGGCAGCATTTTTACTCATTATCTGACGAGCAGAACAGTGTTTCTGTCCCGTTTGCATTTAGGGGGGACGTAGTAGGTGTTTCTCACTCATCCTAGCTCTCTGGGTGCTTTCTGCTTGCACTGAGACAGGCTTCAGTTTGTACACAGGCTAAAATTAATCCCCGAGCACTTAAAAAGCCGCAGTGATGGGATTTAAGCAGTTGTGTCTCATCCAAAAGGGCATGCAATTCAATTAACTCGCCAGGATGGATCCAGCAGTCCCTTCCTGCTTGGATCTATCGCTGTGAAGCCCAACATGACTCCCTCAAAGCAACACCTTTTATTTTGCACCCTACAGCCCCTCCTGCTCTCAATTACATCCCTACTCCGGCAGCAGAAACACTTTGTGTGGTTTAGAAATCACCCTAAAGCTGCACTGAGAGGGAATCGCAGCTGAAAAGAACACATAAAGACACGCTCGAAGGGCAATCTAAAAGAGCTGTACCAGTGCCGATAAAATTTGCCTGGCCCTTCCCAAAACCTGCAACTCTGCCAGTTGGCAAAACACTTTATCAACTCCTTTCCTCCTTTCAGAGCATTTCAATTCTCCCTCTCTCCCCTCCCAAAATGATTTCAGAACCTGTTATTTATTTTGCTGAAGTAAATGATCCGCTGCAGCAGAACAAACGGATGAAAAATATTAAATGCAGATAAATAACCAAACCCTGCAGGGCTTTAAGCCCTTCTGGAAGCCCAGTGGCCACCTCAGGGAGCCCAACAGCCAAATCCCCTCTCGAGCCGAGGTTTCCCTACCTGCAGGCACCTCTCCTGGTCCCATGGACCCCAGTTTGCAGGCGTGGGTGGCACTGGTGCTTCCCATCCCCAGCTGCCTCCTCCTCTGCGCGGCTCGCAGCCGGTTTGAGAAGCGCTTGAACCCACAGGGGTTTTGACCTGGCTGCTTTTTGGTTTTTTTTTTTTTTTTTAAGAGTCAACAGATTTTAAAGGGAAAAAAAAAAGCCTCCGAGGGAAAGTTGCTGAATGAAAACAAGAAGCCGAGTAACAGGGCTGAGTCAGAGCGCGTTAGTCATAAGGGAATGCTCATTTTCACATGCCACACACAACTCTCTCTCCAAACATCATCAGACAAGTTGAGTTCTCACAGGGGAAAAAATAAGGAATAAAAGGGTGTGAATGGGCCTGGCTCTGGCCGGCTGCTCCGGATGGAAGGGGAAAAGGATGTGCAGCACGGAACAGTTAATTGCACTCAGCAATCAGAAGCGATGGCGTTAATTTAGGGGTGGAAGACAGCAACTGTCTCGAACCCAGAGTCTTCCTCCTCCTTTGCAACTGCTTATTCCAGCACAGCGGGGGAGCGATTATGAAGACACATAGACCTCTTAGGCTCATCTCTCACCCCGCTTAAACAAAAGCCTCTTCCATCACACAAACACATTTAATACTAAGTCTTGGGCTGCCTTCCTTGAATAACATTCCCACCTGCATTGCAAAGGATTGTTTTCCCCTATATTCTCGCTTGTTCCATGCAGCTGTGCCATCAAGGACTTGGGTGGCACCTTCCCAAAGTCCAGTTTGGCATTTGCTGTGCCAGTTGCCCTGCAGAGGCCCTGAGCCCTCGTCCAGCGATGTAAGAGGGAAAATAAAGCACCGGTTTCTTGGCAGAAGCAAAATGTTTGGTGAAAGAAAGAACCCTGGGAGGAAAAGGCCCCGCAGAGGCTGTCCAGGGAGGTGGGGGAGCCCCTGCTCCTGGAGGGATTTGAAAGTTGTACAGATGAGGTGCTCAGGGATGGTTCAGTGGTGGACAGGGACGGTTGGATTCAACCTCCAAGGTCTTCTCCAAACAAACAATTCTATGATTCTATGATATGAAAGGTCTGTGGGAGCCTTGGGACAGGGGTAAACACCATTAAATCATAAGAGTCATAGAATCACTGAGGTTGGAAAAGCCCTCTAAGCTCATCCAGTCCAACCATCAGCCCAACCCCACCATACCTGCTAAACTGTGTCCCCAAGTGCCGCCACCACCACATGGTTTTTGAACCCCTCCAGGGATGGAGACTCCACCACCTCCCTGGGCAGCCTCTGCCAGGGCTTCACATGTTCCAATATTCCAGTGAGGCCCTGGCTCAGGTTGCCCAGAGCAGTGGTGGCTGCCCCATCCCTGGAGGGGTTCCAGGCCAGGTTGGATGGGGCTCGGAGCCCCTGATCCAGTGGGAGGGGTCCTGGGTAGAACTGGATGGGCTTTGAGGTCCCTTCCAACCTAAACCATCCCATGATTCTACAATCACCACTGGCACCAGCTGGAGCCGACCCAATGGAAAACCAACTGCTAGACAAGTTCCACAATAGGAAAGAAGAAGATTCTAGGCAATAAAAAGAGAACAAAGGCTTTGGGAACAGAGCGCTGAGCAATATCCTGTCTGTGCCACCATCGAGAACCGTGTCCAGGCGAAGGAGCAAGGCCTCAGGGACACCTGCACCACGTTTCTCTCCTTATCCCGGCAAACCAGGCAGTTATGAGCACCGGGAAGCTCAGCTTTTCCCTTTAGCTGCCTGCCAACAGGAAATTGTTTTTTTTCTTCCATATAAGTCCCAGCTTCAGCCACGAAAACACAGGGTTCCTAAATTCCACCTGCAAGTGAAAATTCAAATATACCAAGCTTTCGGCACTACCTCCCTGCCGGTTTTCCCTGTTAAAGTAGCGTTTTTATAGAGACTCCAGAGCCAAACTGCAAATTCCCTGACTTTTGTTTTACAGTGCCATTTAACCTGCACCCCATGGTAACAGAACAATGTGATCACAACTGAATTTTAATTGATATTTGTGTCATAAAAAGGTCTAGAGTTACCAGTAATCCCTCCCACCTGGACAACATTGAGCCAACCCTCGGCCACTACAGATTTCAGCTTGTTTCGATTCTACGCTTTCAGGAAAAAAAACCAATGTAGCAATACAAAATTAAACAGTAAAATTTACTGCACATTAGCCCAAAAATGAATTCTGCCCGATCCATCTTCCTACAAAATTAAAGCACTCGGAATGAGAAATGAGGTTTATTCTGGATTTATTATAGGAACACAGACCTAGGCAGCACGTGTTTTAGGTACTTCTCACGTGTACGGTTTGTGAGAACAAAGGGAAACAGTGGAATTTAATGACACCACACTTCAGGTGCATGCAGTGAAATCTGCCACTGGAATTTGCTGATGGAATAAACAGAACAAAACCTCGGAACTGGACAATGAGCTACAGGAAATATTAACAAATCCAGAGCCAGACCAAAAAGAAAAAGCACTGAATCTGTAATGGTTTTAAGCTGGAAGCTTATAACAGCTTGATTTATTCCTGATACTGGGTAACTTTGATTCCTTCCAGCCATATTTTCTGCAATACTGAGATTTTGGTGTAAATAAGATTGGGATGGCTCAGCCTGGAGTAGAGAAGGTTCAGAAGAGACCTTAGAGCAGCTTCCAGCGTTGAAAGGGGCTCCAGGAAAGCTGGGGAGGGGCTCTGGATCAGGGAGGGCAGGGATGGGACGAGGGGAATGGTTTTGAGCTGAGAGAGGGGAGATTGAGATGAGATCTTAGGGAGAAATGTTTTGCTGTGAGGATGGAGAGGTCCGGGCCCAGGTTGCCCAATCCCTGGAGGGATGCAAGGCCAGGATGGATGAGGCTCCAAGCCTGTCCCTGCCCATGGCAGGGGATGGAACTGGATGGGCTTTGAGGTCCCTTCCAAACCAAACCATTCCATGGTTCTATGGTTCCATCTCCGCTCATCCCTGCAGAACACTCATAAACAAGCTGAGATCTCCAACATCCAACAAACCCCTCCAAATGCATCCTTAACAAAGGGAATCGGAAGACTTTTGAGTTCCTTTTGACAGCCTTATTACACTTTAAACACGTAAGCTGTCCAACCTGGCACAGCATAAGCCGTTTCATCACTGCTTTAGGTATCGCTTGAGCTCACACATGTGCTGTTGGCCAATGAGCCTCCAGGCTGATCACACTGGGTGTTAAATACATTTATCATTAGGATAAAAAGCCGATCAGGGAGGGCCAGGCATTTACCCACGGAGCACAGTGCTTTTCGGGGTCCCCTGATAAACACTCAAGCCTCCACATGAATGCCTCCAGCTCCAAAATCTCTGTAATCACTAAACAATGCTACATCACTCCAATCGTATTGGAATTAGTCTGGATATCAGCCCCAGTCGGGCTTTTCCGGAGGCAGAAAGGGTCATGCGAGGACCTTAGATCCCAATCTGGTGCATTGTGAAAATTGCTCTGTGCAGGTGCAACAATCGGCTGGGTCTGCACCTCGGTTTGCTCTTACAATCCATCCTCTCTCCTGGAATCACCCCGAATTCCAAAGGGCTGGAAATCAGCAGGATTCCAGGCTCACACGCTCCCTCTACTGGCTCCCAGCAAACCCTTAATTAAAATTATTCTCGCCTAATTTCTAGCAAAACAAATCATCACGATTCATTACAAAATGAAGAGGAAGCTGCCTGCTAGCCAGAACACGGGAACGATCCCTGAACGAGCAAATAAGAGGCTTTGAGACTTGAAAACAGAGGGTTTTACAGGAAAATGCGCTGATGCTTCTCCTGTTGTAACACACTCTGAGGATAAACAGTTTGACAGGAGCTGCCTGGATGTGATTTTCCCTACCTACCCAAACCTGCCTGTGCTGATTCATCAGTGAGAACTCCCGCTCGATCATCAGAGAATCACGGAATGGTTTGGGTCAGAAGGGACCTCAAAGCCCATCCATTCCCACCCCCTGCCATGGGCAGGGACACCTCCCCACTGGCTCAGGGGCTTCAAGCCCCATCCAACCTGGCCTGGAACCCCTCCAGGGATGGGGCAGCCACCACTGCTCTGGGCAGCCTGGGCCAGGGCCTCCCCACCTGCACAGTAACAAATCTCTCATTGCTTTAAGCAACACGACAAATGGTCAAGATTTCAGTTTCTGACACCGCTGCAAAATTCAGGCTTAATGTTTGGCTGTGGGAACAGGAAAACAAAGTTAATCAAAGGCTTGGGTCAGGGTAAGGTTTTACTAGCGGGAGAATCTGCCATGCAAGTGCCTGTTTGAGCCTCTGCTTCCCCCCTGTGACGGGGTCTTTGGCTCGGCACGCACACATGAAGGAGGAGCAGAGGGGAGAACTGAACGTTTGTAGTGGAGCAAAGTTATTTCGCAGTCCAGATCCACAAACCACAACACTTCTCCACTGGCTAAGACATCTACTGCATAAGCAACCCAAAGATTTTCGTCTGAAACGAAGACGAGCTCAAGGGTACTGGCTTTCAGGCCAGAAAAAGAAGGATGCTCTGGAAAAAGCCGTGTGTTTGTGCAGGCTCGGTAGCCAAGGTTTAATTTAAATCGATCTCCGCAGCTTTCAGCCCCGGTGCTGACTGCGCAGCAGGGCGTGAGGCAATGTTTTCATCTTTGTTAGCAAGCAGGGCGCCACGATATCTAATCCCATCTCGATGCAGACATTATCAGCATACGAGCACTGCAGACAATGCTCTCTTCTCCATCTCAACTCCCAGCAGATGAGCTGCTTGGCTGTGACGTGCAGTGTTTGCCTAACACAATAAAAACCTGGTTTTGCCATGTCCACTCGCCCGATTGCATCAAACTAATTCATATGCCACCTCCAAAGAGGTTTGTGTAATTCCCGCTGCGAAGCCTTTGATGGAAGCTGCCAACCACGGAGTTAACCATCTCACAAATACTACCCAGGAGCAGGGCTGGATCGCACCAAAGGGAATGTAAAGGCAAGTCTGTTTGCTAAACAGCAATTGCAACGATACAGAAAATATTTTCTCTGTCTTCATGGTGGGAAAAAAAAAGGAGTTTATACCAACATGGATCTGCTTGGCCAGAAAACCCTCTGGCCACGCCGCACGTACCTGCCCAGCGCAACCTTAAACGCCTTCACACGTTACAACAGCCCAGCATCCTTACAGCAGCATCGGCTGGCTCATCAGTGCCGCAGCGGTAATTAACCCCATTTTATAGGTAAGGAAACAAAAGCACCGCGGAGCTGAGGTCAAGCTAGCCCTCGACAGCGCTGGGATTACAATGCCAGAGGTTTCTGTCTCCCTGACCTGTGCTGAAGAAACCAGGCACTGCCTCTCCTGGGTGAAGATGAACACTCAGATAGCGCCAGGAGTGCTGTTTCATTTCTGATGGGTGAGCTGGAGATGGAGATGCGCTAACAAAAACAGAGAGGGTGAAGGGAAAGCAGGATTTAAGAAAAGCAAGCACAGAGCCAAAGCACTCGATACCCACAAACGGGCTTAAGCATCAGAATGTGGCTGGATGCATCACAGGGGTTTTAGCAGAAGAGAACATCTCAGGAGGGCAAACACCCACCAGTCCCTGCATGAGGCTCCACAGCCCTTCGTGGCACTGGGCACTGCGGGGGAGAGGAGAACAGCACCCAAGGGGCCAAGAGCACGGGATGAGACTGCAATCCAAGGGCATCGCTTGACCCCAGCAGAGGTAAACAGCAGCTTCAAGGTGGGACCAACTTTGAGGCAGCGTGACTTCTCAGAGCGCAGAATCCCACAAAGACAGCGTTAGGTGGGGACTGGCAGTCTAGACAGCATTGCTCGCATTCCCTGTCAATACGGTGTGGGCAGCAAGCACTGGGAGAGCTGTTCTGGTGCTACAGCCTCTGCTGAACACATTTCTCCTATAAACCAACATCTTGGGGAGAAATTCCACCCAGCTCCCAGCTAACAGCGGTGTCCTCCAAAGCCAGCAGCACATGATTCCGTTAAGTCTTTCAGGAGGTGAAATCAATGGGAAGGATACTTTCCTCTTTGGTGATATGAGAGCGCAAAACAGCCCAGAGGGTGGGGGCCACTGCAATCTTATTACTACAGAACAGGAAGGACAGCTCCATGTCCACACCACAGCTTCAGAGGACCAAGAAATGGGGCTGACACCCTGATGAAGACCCGGGCACCACGGCGTGAGGCATTGCAAGCAGCCCCAGCACAGCAAAGTCGGCTCAGCCACCTGCAGGAAAACACAACCCAGCAGCCCCAGCAATTCTGTTTCAAACGGATTTCGCCAGAGCTAGTCTGGCCCACCCGACAGGCTGGATGGGGATTTGCTGCTGTTTCCACACACTTGGAGAGTCTGCCTTCCTTTTTATAGGTTTCGGGGTTTTCTTTTTTAATTCCACAGTTAATGAGGAAGGAAATGCAGTGAGAAACGTGGAATGGTTTGGGTTGGAAGAGACCTCAAAGCCCATCCAGGGGACGCCTCCCACTGGATCAGGGGCTCCAAGCCCCACCCAACCTGAACCCCTCCAGGGATGGGGCAGCCACCACTGCTCTGGGCACCCTGGGCCAGGGCCTCCCCACCCTCACAGCAAAACATTTCTGTCCCAGTTCTCACCTCAGTCTTCCCTCTTGCAGCTCAAAACCATCCCCCCTCATCCTCTCCCTGCACTCCCTGATCAACAGCTCCTTCCCATTTTTCCTGGAGCCCCTTTCAGTACCAGATGCTTCTCTAAGGTCTCCCCAGAGCCTTCTCCAGCCACTTGAGAAGCCCCAGACAACTGCCCTCCCTTAAGCCTTCCAAATTCCACGTTATTACAAAATTTGCCCAAGTGCAGAACAAAACAAGCCAGACGAGCTCCAAAATGAGTCTGAAACACAGGAAGGTAGACATCAGGTCTGGGTGGCAAATCACTGCAGCCTAAACTAGCCAGAAAAAGCACCTTCCAAACTTCCAGATGTTTCAGTAGATATTCAGCTGGTGAAAAGAAATATCTGACAACTTGAGAAGCGAATACATTCCACAGCACAGTCCGATGTGAATTATCCCAAACTCCAGGAGAACATCTGCAGCTCCTGGAGGCAAAATCCACATTTGCTGCATCTTGCTTAACGTAAGCCACAGTTTTTGATGCGGATGTGTCACCCTGCTCTCCTTTAATCTAAGACATGAGTGAGTTCCAAAGGGATTTTGACCTGAATTGCTAAACTACATCACAAAGCCGCATGAGCTGCTAATGCAGTGTAGCCCAGACACCCTGGTGCAGCTCTTGGGGACGCTGCCCACTGCAGATGGCTCAGAAAATGCACTCCAAAAGGAGCTCCTGCCCGCAGGAAGAGCCAGAAACCTCTTTTCCAGGCTTTTACCTGGATTTGGACCAAACCTCTGGCTCCGAGCCCTTTCACAAGCGCTTGCAGCCACCCCTGCGTGATGCTGCATTGCAAAAGCCAAGGGCTGGAAGCTCATTTGTGTTCAACCTTACCAATCTGTTCAGTCAAAGCCTGAATCCATGTTTTACAAGAAAGCCTGCCACGACCAAACACACAGGGAAGAACTTCCCACAGAGCGCAGCTCTGTTTACACAGAAAGCGGGAAGCCTTTTCCAGCACATCCTGTGGAAGCGGCTGGAATAGAAGCAGGCTGCTCCCAGACCCAACGCCTCCTCGAAGCTCAGAATGGACCTTTACAAACCAGCCACGTGCTGGAAATGCAGAGAATCCCCATTACACAGTCAGGGTCATTCCTTCTGTTAAACAAGGATTATATATATTCAATTTTCTAGATTAAGGAGAGCATCCCCACTCTCCTTGGGAATCACAGCCCCCCTGCAAGGTGCTCGATGCAGCAGCTACCGGCACCAGTGGCTTGAAGTCTTCAAACCAAAGAAAACACGTTCAACACCAGCAATAAACCATCCCGACATTTATACCAACCACAGCAGCAACAACATTTGTTCTGTAGGAGAGATTTCTTCCTGGGCTTCTCCGACAGCCAAACACAGAGGATTTGAGTCCCAGAGACAAAAGAATGTAGCAAGCTCCTATTAGAAATCTAAATCCTGCCTTTAAGAAAGAGTCCAGCACTTCAGTTGCCACCGTGCAAAAAAAATGTGGCTTGAGCAAAGCCAGCCCTTGGTGAAACCACCAGGAAACGTGGCAGCAAAACCCAAAACACACCAGGAAATGCACCGGGAAGACCCCAAAACCACCCGGGAAGACCAAAAAAACACCCAGGAAATGCAGTGGGAAAACTAATAGCCAGGGTAGGGCAGCATGAAAAATCCTTCACTGAGCACAAAGCACTGCTGGATGCAGTCCTACACTGCTAGCAGCACGCAGGCACAAAAACCCCAGTGAACAGGACAGAACCTGGCGCAGTCACCACTGCGATTCCTCCTCCTCCAGCACAGGCACCAGTCAGCCTTGGAATCAGCCCGGAATCCTGCTCTCCTTCCCGATTCCAACATAAAGGAAAGCCTTCGAACCTGAGGGAAAGCCATTTGGCCTTTCTCTGAAGGAAAAGGAAGGAGAAAGGTGGTGGGAACATTGGGAAACAAGGGAATAACAGCAAGCCCCTCAACTCCTGAATTACCGCCCAGCTCGGCTGTGGCCCCTGCGATACCAAGCAGTTCGCAGGACATTGCAGCATCGCCTGTGACTCAGGGCGGCACGAGGCAGCCCACGAGGCAGCGATTGATTCCGCAGCAGCAGGAGGCGGCTCCTGAAGGGCAGGGTGGGTAAAGGCATCACTACAACCAGGTTACAAATCCAGGTCAGCGGCGGCGCAAACGGCATCTATTTTAATTCATGTCCCCTTTAGGACAGGGGAAGGCTTCCAGCTGCTGATGGGCAGCGGAGCAGCCTCATCAGCGCTAATTAAAGCCATTTTAATACAAACAACATCCCCAGCAATCAGCCGGGTTATCTCACATCCAGAACACAGACCCCACGTAATGAACCGGTCCCCTGTACCGCAGGCATGCGTTTCAGCTCGCACGACTTCTCTTTTGTTCTTCTGCCGAGCATTAATTAGAATTTAGGTTATTAAAGAGCAAAATACCAAGGCTGTGTTCCGGCTCTTGTGTCTCCTAAGAAATTCCCTGCCTTATCTGAACACCCAAAGCCGTATGCTTTGCCCTGGAGAGGTTTGGGCAGCGTGAAATAATCTTCCTGAGCGAGCCCCTGCAGAGCCTGCTCAACCCAGCCCTGCCAGGACACAAAATAACAATAAATAAAGCCACTATCAGAGCACTGACACAGGATTACCAGTGAAGACAATAGGGAGTAACCCTCTCCCTGAGCCCCGCTGGTCTAATAAACGCCACACTAGCCGCCGCTGCCGATTCAATACAGCGCTTTTGCGACCAAAACAAATACAGGGACACAGTGAGCGGCACACAGGGTGCGGACCGGAGCCAAGATGTGGATGTGCACAGATATTCAGAGGAAAACTGGAAAGCGAGCCTCACCTTTGTTCTCACACAGGAGATGGGAGAGCCACGGTGCCCGTGCTTCCAGCACTGACAGGGGGTTTGGGAGGAATTGTGGGTGTTTGGGGACAGGGAGAGAACCTGAGGGGCTGAGAAAGTGAGGATGATGACCTGGGGGGTTGGGAAGGATTGGAAGAAACCCTGAGGGGTGTTGGGGAGAGAAAGGGGGAACCCTGGGGGCTTGGGAAGAATTGGAAGCAACACCAGAGGGTTTGGGGAGGGAAAGGGGGAAAGAACCGGAGGACTGAGGGAGAAGGGAGGGAAACCTGGAGGTCTAGGGATGGCGGGGAAGGGAAACTTGAGGGTTTCAGGGGGGTGGGAAACTGGGGCTTTGGGGAGGAGAAAAAGGGGAACCTGAGGGTTTGGGGAGGGAAGGAGGGAACTTGGGGCTTTAAGGGAGGGGAAGCGTGGGGTGCTAGAGGAAACGAGGGATCCTGGGGTGTTGGGGAGAAGGAGAAAGTGGGATCCCGGGGCCTTGGGGAAACGGAGGACACCGTGGGGCCCTGGGGACAAAAGGGAAACCTGGGGGGTTGGAGGGCCAGGGAACCTGGGGTTTTGTTTATTTGGGGTGAGGAGGTGTGGAGGTCAAGAGAAGGAAAACCAGAGGCGTGGGAAAAGTGGGAAAGAGATCTGACGGGCTTTGGGGAGGGGTTGTGTGGAAGAAAGCTAGGGAAGGGTGAGAAGAAGTAGAGGGCTGTGGGGAGAAAGCTTAGGAGTTTTGGGGGGAGAACTAGGGGGTTTGGGGAGGGGGATGAACCCTGGAGGTTTTGAGGGGTGGGAACCTGGGACGGGGGGGGGGGTAAGACTGGGGGTTTGGGGGAGTGGGGAAGCCTGGGGCTTTGGGGGGAAGCCCGAGGGTTTTGGGGAGGGCAACTTGGGAAGCCTGGGGGGTTGGGGGGGAGACGGAGAAGCCTGGGGGATCGGGGGGCGACGGAGAAATCTGGGGGTTTGGGGGCGTTGTGGGGAGGAAGCCTGGAGGTGTGGGGGGGAACCTGGGGCTCTGCCCACCCCGGGGCCGCTCTCCCCACGCCTCTGGACGGGCAAGGAAAGGCCCAGTTCCTCACGGGGCCGCGCAGCCCTGCAGCGGGGGGGCTCTGCCCTCACCGGCCCCCCGAAGGAGCTGAGGGAGGCGGGGCGGGAACGGGGTGCAACCCCCCCTCCCGCACCCAGCCCGCGGTGCCGCTCACCTGGGCCGGGCCGGGCCCTCAGGGCTGCGGGCACCCTGCCCGCGGCTCCGCCCGGGGGGCGGCTGTGACCGGCGCCGCCATCTTCCCTCCCCGCCGCCGCCGATGCGCCGCGCGTGCGTGGGCCGGCCCCGTCACATGACCGCGACGCTAAGTCACGTGGTGAGCGCGCCATGGTGGGGAGGTCAATATCCCCCACCCCCCCGCATAGTACCAAAAGGCCGGTGCTTCGCACGCGGACGGCGCCATGTTGGGAGGGGCATGAGACCCGCCCCGCCGCCATGATGGGAAGGGCACGCGGGGGTTAGTCTGCCACGTTGGGGAGGTAGGATGTAAAAAGAAGGTGGCGGGGCGGCTCCTGCTCCTTCCTGGCCGCTCTCCTCTTCGCACCTCGGCCCTGCTGTGGCTCCTCAGCCACTGCCTGGTGCAGGCACAGCTGGGGTCAGGGGACCCTGCTGGCACAGCCCCACGGTGTCCCTGCCGTTTCCCTGTAGCCTGGCCGCCTCTTCAGGTGGAGGAGATGGGATCTGTCCCCATTCCTGTAGCCTGGCCGCCTCTTTAGGTGGAGGAGATGGGATCTGTCCCCGTTCCTGAAGCCTGGCCGCCTCTTTAGGTGGAGGAGATGGGATCTGTCCCCGTTCCTGAAGCCTGGCTGCATCTTTAGGTGGAGGAGATGGGATCTGTCCCCGTTCCTGAAGCCTGGCCGCCTCTTTAGGTGGAGGAGATGGGATCTGTCCCCGTTCCTGTAGCCTGGCTGCATCTTTAGGTGGAGGAGATGGGATCTGTCCCCGTTCCTGTAGCCTGGCTGCATCTTTAGGTGGAGGAGATGGGATCTGTCCCCGTTCCTGAAGCCTGGCCGCCTCTTTAGGTGGAGGAGATGGGATCTGTCCCCGTTCCTGAAGCCTGGCCGCCTCTTTAGGTGGAGGAGATGGGATCTGTCCCCGTTCCTGAAGCCTGGCCGCCTCTTTAGGTGGAGGAGATGGGATCTGTCCCCGTTCCTGAAGCCTGGCTGCATCTTTAGGTGGAGGAGATGGGATCTGTCCCCGTTCCTGAAGCCTGGCCGCCTCTTTAGGTGGAGGAGATGGGATCTGTCCCCGTTCCTGAAGCCTGGCCGCCTCTTTAGGTGGAGGAGATGGGATCTGTCCCCGTTCCTGAAGCCTGGCCGCCTCTTTAGGTGGAGGAGATGGGATCTGTCCCCGTTCCTGAAGCCTGGCTGCATCTTTAGGTGGAGGAGATGGGATCTGTCCCCGTTCCTGAAGCCTGGCCGCCTCTTTAGGTGGAGGAGATGGGATCTGTCCCCGTTCCTGAAGCCTGGCCGCCTCTTTAGGTGGAGGAGATGGGATCTGTCCCCATTCCTGTAGCCTGGCCACCTCTTTAGGTGGAGGAGATGGGATGGAATGGTGGTATTCCAGAGGGGTAGGAGCCAGCATCCCCCCAGGAGCGATGCACGGCTCACAGAACGGGAGGAAAGGGTGCCGTGGCCTCAGGCTGTACCTGCTCATCCTCTGGATTTTTTCCAGAGGGAAGCAGGCCCCATGTTTCCACGCAGCCCGTACCCAGCTACCCAGCGTCGTCGGCTTGATCGTAGCCTAGTAAGCATCCCAGCAGTGATATTCTTGGGCGCTTCCAGGGCTGAAAGGGGCTCCAGGAAAGCTGGGAGGGGGCTCAGGGAGTGCAGGGATGGGACGAGGGGAATGGTTTTCAGCTGAAAGAGGGGAGATTGAGGTGAGAACTGGGGCAGAAATGTTTTGCTGTGAGGGTGGGGAGGCCCTGGCCCAGGTTGCCCAGAGCAGTGGTGGCTGCCCCATCCCTGGAGGGGTTCCAGGCCAGGTTGGATGGGGCTTGGAGCAAAGTGATCCAGCGGGAGGTGTCCCTGCCCATGGCTGGGGTGGGACTGGATGGTCTGGGTTTGGATTTGAGCTGGATTATTTATTTTTCATTTTGTAAGAATCCGGTCGCCATCTGCTGGCAAAGTGCGGGTCTCGGGCGGTGGATTTATGGGCAATTTAGGATTTATGGGCTGTTTTTCCAACTCTCTGTCCAAATACTTGATGTTTAGGATGGTGTAAGAGGTGTTAATTTTAGAGTGAGTAAAAACTAAATGCATCCCTCACGCCAGATACCTTTGTATCACTCAAAGTGCAAAGTAAGGCATCGCTGTGGGGAATATCCCAGGTAAGGGTGGGATAAACCAAATAAATCAATTTTATTTTGGTAAATCCTGGGTGTTTTAGAAGGCTGGAGCTGACACGGTCCCTGCTGCTCTGTGGGAGATGGAAGAGGAGCTGAGGGCTTCAGTGATGGACACAAGGACATCTTGATGCCTGCCGGAGGATAACAGGCAAAATTTGCTAACATCAATAGTCAATAACCACTAAATTAAGGAAAAATGCCCCCAAACCACCAAGCTGCGTGAGTGTGGAACTTTGCATGCTGCTGAGGCTTAGTGTGTGCTGTAAGGTCTGGATGAGTGCTAAAGGGTCATGGACACATGTGCCCACAGTACCCGGAGTGCTGTGTCCAGTTCTGGAACCCCCAACATACCTGAGTCTCCGTGGAGACTTCTCCAGGCTGAACAACTCTAACTCTCTCAGCCTGGCCTTTGACACTGTCCCCCACAACATCCTTCTCTCTAAATTGGAGAGATATGGATTTGATGGGTGGACGGTAAGGTGGATAAGAAACTGATTGGATGGTCATATTGAAAGAGTAGTGGTCAGTGGCTCAAAGTCCAGATGGAGATCCGTGACCAGTGGTGTCCCTCAGGTGTCCCTACTGGGACCAGTGCTGTTTAATATCTTCATGAATGATATTGACAGCGAGTTTGAGTGCACCTTCAGCAAGTTTGCAGATGACACTAAGCTGAGTGGTGCAGTTGCCACACCGGAAGGGCGGGATGTCATCCAGAGGCACCTGGACAGACTGGAGAAGTGGGGCTGGGAGAACCTCATGAGGTTCAACAAGGCCAAGTCCTACACCTGGGTCAGAGCTATCCCTGATTTCAATACAGGCTGGGGGATTACATGATTGAGAGCAGCCCTGAGGAGAAGAACTTGGGGTGCTGGTCGATGAGAAGCTCGACATGAGCCAGCAACGTGCGCTCACAGCCCAGGAACCAACCGTATCCTGGGCTGCATCCAAAGCAGCGTGGCCAGCAAGGCAAGGGAAGCGATTCTGCCCCTCTATTCCTCTCTTGTGAGACCTCATCTGGAGTATTGTGTCCAGTTCTGGAATCCTCAACATAAGAAGGAGATGGAGCAGTTGGAACAGGTTCAGAGGAGGCTACAAAGATGATCAGAAGGCTGGAACATCCTGCTATGGGGAGAGAGTTGGGGTTGTTCAGCCTGGAGAAAGCTCCAAGGAGACCTTGTAGCGACTTTCCAGTACCTGAAGAGGCTACAAGAAGGCTGGGGAGGGGCTGTTCATAAAGGCTTGTGGTGACAGCACAAGGGGAAACGGCTGTAAACTGGAGAGAGGCAGAGTTAGACTGGACATGAGGATGAATTTCTTCACTATGAGGGTGGGGAGGCCCTGGCCCAGGTTGCCCAGAGCAGTGGTGGCTGCCCCATCCCTGGAGGGGTTCCAGGCCAGGTTGGATGGGGCTTGGAGCCCCTGATCCAGTGGGAGGTGTCCCTGCCCATGGCTGGGGTGGGACTGGATGGGCTTTGAGTCCCTTCACACCCCCATTCTGTGGTCGATGCGCTCCTCCCACCCATAGGGGGCGCTGTGCCCGCCGGCTGCACGTGGCCTCGCGCCGCGCATGCGAAGCGCGAAAGGCGCGGGGAGGGGGCTGGGGGGGCGGGAGGTGAGCGGAGACCGCTCTCCGCTCACCTCCCGCCCCTCTCCCCCCACTACTGGCGATGCGCATGCGCGGCGGCCGCGTGCCGGCGGGGGGGGCCGGGCGGCGCATGCGCAGAGGCCGCGGGCGGGTGGCGGCGGCGGCGGCGGAGGGGAATTAAAATGGAAGATGAGGAGGTGGCCGAGAGCTGGGAGGAGGCGGCCGATAGCGGGGTGAGAGCGGTTGCTGGGGGAAGGGGGGGAGCCGGGGAGGCGTGGGTTGGGGCGGCGAGGGGGGCGGCCAAGAGAGGGCTGGGCGTCTTAAAGGGCTCGCGGCCTCGCTCGTTGGGGGGCAGCACGGCCTGCGCTGGGCAGCCTGGGCCAGGGCATACCCGCCCTCACAGCAAACACTTCTCCCTAAGATCTCATCTCAAACTCCCTTCTTGCAGCTGAAAACCGTCCCCCTCGTCTTATCCGAGCACTCCCTGATTCAGAGCCTCTCCCCAGCTTTCCTGGAGCCCCTTTTAGCACTGGAAGCTGCTTTAAGGTCTCCCCACAGTCTTCTCTTTCCCTGGAGCTGCTCTCAGTACTTGGAAGCCTCCGGGAATAACGCTGCTGGGTTGTAGAATGGGTTACGGAATGTGCCTACTAATCATAGAATCATGGAATGGTTTGGGTCGGAAGGGACCTCAAAGCCCATCCAGTCCCACCCCAGCCATGGGCAGGGACCCCTCCCACTGGATCAGGGGCTCCGAGCCCCATCCAACCTGGCCTGGAACCCCTCCAGGGATGGGGCAGCCACCACTGCTCTGGGCAACCGGGGCCAGGGCCTCCCCACCCTTACAGTGAAGAATTTCTTACTAGCATCTCATCTACATCTTACCCCTTCAATTTAAAGCTATTTCCCCTCCTCTATCACTCCAGGACCTTGTAAAATGTCTCTCCTCCGTGTAGGCCCCCTTCAGGTCCTAGGAAGGGACTATAAGGTCTCCCTGGAGCCGACAAAACTGCTTGGAAACATGCGGTTCTGCCCCGAGGTTCTCCTCAGCCTCCAAACCCCTTCCCTTTCTCCCTTCTGGCTGTCGGCAGGGCAGCAGCTTGGTTGTATCCGAGCCCCAAACAAAGCTTCCCCAGGCAGGGACCATGCGGTCGGGATGGGGCGCTGCCCTCCTATGCTGAGGGGCTTTGACAAACCATCCCACCTCGGCCTCTGTTGGACCTGGCAGGGTCTCTGTTGGAAGCAAGTGGCGGTGTTGCCTCCGTGTAGCAGGAGAACCGTGGGTGCGTGTAACAGCCCATCCTGCCCTTTCCTCGAGGTGAAAGTGCTGCTTCCTTAGGACGGAACACGAGGAGGCTTCGCAGGGCCTCGTGCAGCTTCCAGCGTTGAGGCTGAGCTTCTTGCTTGCTTTTAATCACCAGTTTGGTAGCTGAAGTTTTCATCACGTCTGTCATGCTCTCACTTCTGCGTGTGATATTTGTGAAATAACATCATTATTTTAGCAGAAGTGTGGGTGGGTGGCTGCGGGATATTTACAGCAGTGTGACGAGAGAGGAAACCATCTCTGCCCGGCAAACCCCTGGTTTAATAAGCTCATCAGGCTTGTTAACGACCAGAGGGCAGAAGGACTTCGTAACAATGACTCAGTGAGAAGGCCGAATTTGATTCTGGGCAGGAGATTGGGTTACCGCAGGCCAGAAAAGGGGAACAAAATAGAGCCTGTAACTCAATGCCCTCGCCAAGCAGCGCAGAGATGCCAGCGGCAGGCTGGCAGCCCGAGCCAAGCACTCGCCCTCTCCTCTTGCCAATGCCGCCACACTGGTCATAGGAAGCCTCACAGCAGGCAGTGGAGTTAATTCCGGCGCTCGTGAAATCATTCCATGAAGGGGCATAGCTGATGTCCTGGGAGCTGCTGATAGCTGGGGCCTTGAGTAATGGTTTAAAATTGTAGGGCTGCTCACATCCCAGCCACCGGTTGTCCTTCCTCACTGTCCTTGTACCTGTTAGTTGCTCTTTTAAAGCCCCTAGAAGGAAAAATCTCTGTCACCTGTCCTTTGGCACATCCTCTCCCTGTCCATGCTGCCGGGAGTTTGTGTTCATGAACTTGGTGGTGCTTGTGCTGCTGAGCAGAGAGATTTCTTGAGGAGTCACCACCACGCTTGCAGCTGCTTGTGCAGTTGTCAGGGCTTTGAGTGTCTGCAAAAGCAGTTGGAGCAACGTGAAGAGCGAGCTGTCTGTGGCAGGAGCTCCTCTTACGTGAGAGAAGAGACGGGAGCTGCCCTCTGGCATCTGTTGAGGTTTAGAAAGGTCATTTCCAGACCCTGTCCGGCAGGAAGGAGACCCGCTGCTGCTGCTGGTGGCCACAGGAAGTGAAAAGCTGAGCGGGATGGAGCACTGGAGAGTGCAGCCTCGTTTATTTGTGGACAGAATGGATGCTGGTGCAGGCAGGGAGTGCGGGTTCTCCGTACTGGTACAGAAATCAAAGCTCCCCGGGGTAGGCAAGTTGAGAAAAGAGGAAGAGAGGGCAGGAAGAGGCTCTGCTGCAGAGCAGGCGGTGTGACAGGCTTGCTCGTTGGCAGTTGAAAGAGAGTTTGGGTTTGCCTGCTGGTGAGAGGAAGAGCGATGCACAGGAGAAGCGAATGAGCCAGCCTGGTCCTGTCATCACAGGGGGATTTGCCTTAGGAGAAATCCTGACTGCCCCATCCCTGGAGGTGTCCAAGGTCAGGTTGGATGGGGCTCTGAGCACCTTGATCCAGTGGGAGGTGTCCCTGCCCATGGCTGGCGGTGTAACTGGATGGGCTTTGAGGTCCCTTCCAACCCAAACCGTTGTGTGGTTCCCCCTTTATCTTATTTGATGTGGGTCCGTGGCGGCACGAGGTGGATCCTGATGGAAAGGCATGAGAGCTGTGGTCAGCACTCAAGGCAGGAGAACTCCTAGGTGCTGAGGAGCAGCTTTAAACCCACTCCTGATGCTTCACACAGTTGAGAACCGAGTCATTATTTGTTTCAGGCCCTTCAGCATGTTGTTGAGGAAACAGAGATGTAGCAAGAGATCCCTGATGGGCTTTGGGATACATTGCCTGCTTCCCGGTGTTTCATTTTTCAATCATCCACCCAGAGGATGTTCTTTGGGACAGGAAATACAGCAGGATTTCGATGCTGGCCTGTTTTCTGTGTGCAGTTTTTGGTGTTAGGCTGTGAGCTGGTTGCTCAAGGCCTTAAAGAAGGTGGGCAGCACTTCCAGGCTGAGCGGATGCTATTGCCTCCTCGTTATATCACCTCATTTATCTCTTCCAGACCTGCTTTCTGAAACAGGCAGTGCTAAAGTCTCTGGAAAAAACCTGACACAGACTTTCTTCTTTGGTTTGGTCGGTGAAGGAGCAGTAAAACTGATCCTTGGGCGTTTTTTTGGTGTTTAATGTGGCTTCTGTTTGTCTTTTATTTCTCTCTGTCATCAGAATCGCCCAGTGTTTGCCACAAAAAGGAGCAGCTCCCTGGGTACCTGCACCCCTGAATGACCATGTGCCGAGAAGGTGCCCTCTGCTCTGGCAGCATCACCTCCCCGGGCGTTCTGCTGGCGCAGTGGTGTTAATGCTGGCGTGGCAGAACTCTACGGGGCCTCCAGAGCTGCTCTAATTGCTATCTAATTAAACCTTCAAAATGGCTGTGAAACAGGGAAGTTTTGCTTGCCTGTGAGTTACAGATGGCAAATCAGCACGTGAATAATGAGTGAGTTGTCAAAGTTAGGAGTAAGGATTGAAGAACCAGGCTTCCGTGGCCCAGGCTGGGTCAGTAAAAGAATGGTTTGGGTCGGAAGGGACCTCAAAGCCCATCCAGTTCCACCGCCCTGCCATGGGCAGGGACACCTCCCACTGGATCAGGTTAGTAAATGACTTAATGCATGGCTCGTTTTCCCTTTGTGTGGCCATGCTGGCTTTAGGGGAGAGGAAAATAAAAAATGAGAAGTCTATTTGTGACGCCCGAACCTATTTACCTGGCTAAACTAATAATTAAAGGTCAGGTGGGAAGTTGAGCTCCAGGTCTGGAGCGGCAGCCCTGTGTCCAGAGTCACAGGGAATCCGCAGCCCTGAACTGATACTCTTGATTGCTTGTTCCTTCGCTAACTCGAATTTGAGCGTCTTCTTAATTAGTGACTTATTACAAGTTGGAATCTGTGTAGATAAGCATTAGCCTGGTGACCCAAAATAGATTTTTTTTCTAGAAAAAAAAGTGATCTTGTGTGTGTTTTATTTGTTTTTCACCTCAGCCTCCTTGGTGGTGCTTAAAACTTGCTGTGTCCCAGCCCAGAGTCCGGGTTCTGTGGTTCAACTGCGCCAGCAGAAAGAGAACCCCCCGATCACCTGATAGTGACTGCTTGTGGGGGTGTTGGCCATCCAGCAGGGGTGACTGAGCTTTGTCCCTTGTCTGTGGGGATGGGGATCATCACCGGCTTGTGACCCTTCCCTTGAGGTTTGCAAGCCCCTCCTGTTCCCACTGTCTCCAAACAGGTTGACATCTGAGCGGTGGAGAGGGCTTCACCAGGCAGTCACTGCTCTTAAAGATTTGAGCTGGTATCGCTTTGAGTTGCTAAACGTGATCAAAGTACAGAGCAGTCAAAGCGTGCAACACTGCGACCTCCGCCTGCTGACTGCTCGGGCCGTCAGGACAGGGTGACGGGGCAGTGGCACGTGGGAACTGTGCGGATAACCACAGGGTTTGCTGTTGGAAGAAGGGCTGTGAGGATGGGCTTTTGTAGAACACTTCCTAAAAGTTTGCTCTAGGTATTTGTATTTGGCCAAAAAGATCCTGAAACTGGGAAATTCAAGTGTCTGTTCCTGCTGCTCAGTGTTGTTTGGTGGGGAAAGTGATGTTTGTAGGTTGGAAATGAACAAGCACCTTAATATTTGATCTTGGAGGTCTTTTCCAACCTTAATGGCTCTGTGGTTCTATGGCTCTACACCATGGAGCGAGTGAAGCAAGTTCTGCCTGGTTCTGATCGCATCGCGGATCTTGGCAAGCAGCCTAACAATATTCCAGAAGGATTTAGACTGTGCGCTCAGACTTGTTGGGTAAATTTTGAGTCTCTCCAATGCAGGGATAGGAGTTGGACTTGACGATCCATGTGGGTCCCTTCCAACTCAGGTCATTCTGTGGTTTGGGGATCTGTGCGTGCTGATGAACGCCATGCAGGGGCCTGGGTGCCGAAGGGAAAAGGAGTCCTCTGGATTAACAGATCTAGCGATGCCATGGCAAAATGGTTTGGAAATATAGGCTTTTTCTAGGTTTTAGTCTTTAGGGGTGTCAATATATTCATTCTCTGGATCTCTAAGGATCTGCCAGCTGCCTGCCACGGGAAATGGGAAGGGAGAGAAGGATCTGCAGCCTTCCAAAATACTTTCCCCAGCTCCATAACAAGTCTATGCTGGGAATACCGTGTGGCGCCTGCCAGGCTTATTCCCAAAAATACTCCCGTGTCTTATTTCCCAGTATCGGAGCAGCCGAGAGCGTTATCTGCCGATGGAAGATGTGAACACCAGAGCACAAAGGCCTCTGCGGCTTTCTGGAGTACCGTCCCCTGCTGGGATTTAACGGGAGTGAAGTAACTTGAAGAATTAATTAATAGAGCAGTCTGATTCCCAATAGCCTTAGGAACTGAAACCTTCCCATAATTAATAGAAGATTAATTTATCAGGTAGCTAACGAGGAGTCAGCTGGGAGGTATCTTAACGTTATCTCATTCTGCTCTTGCTGGACGGTGTGTTTGGAAGAAGCAAGTCAGCCTCTGCAGCTGTGAACCCTTAGGTGCCCACGGATGTCTTTGGGACACCCACTCTCCTCCCCCCCCCCCCCCTCCTCCGGTTAAACCCTGTTTTTCCCTAAAAAAGGGCCTTGAAGTTTATCTCCTGCCTTTTATGAAATGCCAGAGTCCCTGACAGTGCTTTTAATAAGCAGACAAGGTTTTGTTTTTAGTACTGGTGTGGGAGGATGCAACTCTGGCCCGAATTCCCTCTCTGCGGGTTTGATCTTACACGTTATTTGAATGAGCAAGGGCAGAAGGTTGTGTTGAGGAACAATCTCCAGTAGGTACAGCACAGAACACTATCAATCGTTCTCTAGAGCTGCGTGTTTGAAATGTTACCAGATTTCCAGGAAAGCATGGCTTCCTCAGGGATGATCCTGTGCTCAGGGTGTCTCATAGAGTCACAGAATGTCCTGAGCTGGAAGGACCATCGAGTGCCACTCCTGACCCTGCACAGAACACCCCAACATTCACACCGTGGGGCTGAGGGCATTGGCCAGGCGCTTCTGGAATATTGTCAGGCTCAGTGCTGTGACTGCTTCCTTGGGAGCTGTTCCCATGCTCCACCACTCTTTGGGGGAAGAACCTTTTCTTGTTGTCCAACCTAACCCTCCCCTGGCATCTTCCTGCTGTTCCCTCCGGTCCAGAGAGAAGAGCTCAGCGCCTGCTCCTCCTCTCCTAGTGAGGAAACTGCAGATCACGATGAGTCTCCCCTCAGTCTCCTTCGTGCTGAACAGACCCAGTGACTTCAGCCGCTCCTCACACTCCTCCTGTCCAAACCCTTCCCCGGCTCCGTGCCCTCCTCTGGATGCTCTCCAGCACCTTTAGACCCTTTTTATCCTGTGGCGCCCAAAGCTGCCCCCAGAGCTCAAGGTGGGGCCGCCCCAGTGCGGAGCAGAGTGGGACAATCCCCTCCCTTGCCTGGCTGGCGATGCCGTGCTGGATGCACCCAGGACACGGTCGCCTTTTGGCTGCCAGGGCCTTGCTGGCTCGTGTTCCACTTGCCCTCAGCAGAACGCCCCAATCCCTTGCCACAGGGCTGCTTTCCAGACCCTTGCTCCCCAGGCTGTGTGGGCACCCACAGTTCTGTGTCTGGGGTTCAAAATCTGGCACGTTTCCTTGTTAAACTTCGTGCAGCTGGTGATTGTCCAGCTCTCCGATCTGTCCAGATCCCTCCTAGCACAAGGGATTTGTCGGAAGCACAGGTCTCTGCCTTCTTTCAAACATTCAGTTGTGGTTGCTTGCTAAACTGGAAATAAAAAGTAGCCAGCAATTATCTTGTTACTCCTTCCCCCTTATCAGCAGAGCTTAGAGCTGCTGCTGTTTAGTCTGTTCAGAGAGACTTTGCTGGCAGCAGTGGGAAGGAGGACGCTTTGTACGTGTCCGACACAGTACAGTTATTCCAACAAAGTTCTTTAGGCAGCAGCTCAGGCCTCTCCACTTCGTGATGTGCTGGAGAACCGCATTTGCTTAGGAACGTGGACCCCGCATGAAACTGCGAGACGACTTCTGTTGGGGCATCCCTTCCTGAAGGGCACGTTTCTGGTGTGGCGGGGCAGCATCCATCCTCGTGTGGAGAGGCTCTGGATCAGGCAGTGCAGAGATAGGAGTAGGGGAACAGTTTTGAGCTGGAACGGGGGAGATTGAGGTGAGATCTTAGGCAGAAATGTTTTGCTGTGAGGGTGGGGAGGCCCTGGCCCAGGTTGCCCAGAGCAGTGGTGGCTGTCGCGTCCCTGGAGGGGTTCCAGGCCAGGTTGGATGGGGCTTGGAGCCCCTGATCCAGTGGGAGGTGTCCCTGCCCGTGGCAGGGGGTGGAACTGGATGGGCTTTGAGGTCTCTTCCAACCCAAACCAATCCATGATTCCATGAGAATTATTATTTGTGTCAGTGGGCTCTTGCGTAGAACGACCCCACAGGAGCCTGAGGCTTGGTGTCGCAGTGTCTGACTGCTTTTCAGGAGGTGTTTTATGGATCCTTTTAGGCATTCCTGTTTCTCTCGGGGTTAAAGGGTGGGAAGGATGGCTGTGATGGGACTGGAGTTCCATTTCCATTACATCCTCATCTACAAATGCGGCTTAAATGTCAAAGAACAGTGTCTTCTTTGCGCTGTTTGTTTGGGTCCTTTTTAGTACCTAGACATAATAGCACTAAAAATAGCTTGCTGAGATTCTTCGCTAATCTTTGGGGTGGGTGTTTTGAAAGGAGTGCAAAGGAGACTTAGTTTTCCATTATATAAATAAGCTTGTTTGGGAAATGAAGGCTGGAAGAGCCTCCTAAGAAGGTTAATGCCTGGTTTTGGTAGGGTACGACCTGCCCAGCTGCTGGGGACGTGCAGCGATGTCCCCAAATGCTGAGTGTGATTGCCTCTACTCTGAGTCTTTGGGGCGGTTGTAGCGCTGCTGGCACTTGCCCGCTAAGTCATCTCCTAATTTTATCTCGTTGCCCACACGGCTCGGTGACAGCGTGACATAGCAGCGGAGAGGGAATGACATCAGCAGTCTGTGCAGAGCGGCAGCAGGGATTTTTGTTGTTAAGAACGAGCCATGGCAAGGTGTTTCTGCTCCTCAAGCTCATAAATTCGTGTAGTATGATCCCGGTCACGAAGTGCTTGTGGTGTGAGGCTGCTAATGTCTTGGCTTGTTTCTGCAGGGCGATAAAGCGCTGCCTGTTTGAATTTGCAACGCTCTCCACATTCAGACACCTCCATACCTGCAGTTCCAACCACAGGAGATTTAAACAGCAGGAGTTTATGATGCTGAGAACAGACAGGATCAGTGCCCGTGTCGGAAAGCAAACAGCTTCTAATGCATCAGAGCTGTGCGTGAGCTGGGGAGCTGCTTTTGTACCCAGCCGTCCCCTCTGAACACAGAGGGAGACTCTTTCCACCTGGGAGTTCAGTAGATGTCTGGAAGCAGCCAGGATTCCCTCAGCAGCACTGGGAATTGTGAGGGTGGCGTATGGCTGACAGTTGTTTGGATGGGGTGGGAGCGATACATGTTTATTTGGTGAGGATGATTGTTCTATGTTACTCTGCCAGGGTTCCTACGTGTGGCAAAAGCCTCATGTTTTGGAGAGCACGCAGCAGTTTGAGCAGTCGCTGGTGCTGTAGCTGAGGGGATGTTTTAGCTGACCATTACTTTGCGAGGAGCAAGTGTTGAGCCTGCACACGGCAGCTCGTGAGCCAGGGCCGTGCGTGTTCGCTCCACGACCGCTGGCAGTCGCGGAGGGACGAGAGGCAAACATACCAAGTACTTGGCAAGAAGTGGTCTGGACATGAGTAGGGAGGAGCGAAACAGGCTGGAAAAGGGCTGGTTTGGGTGTTGGATGGCAGGGTTTGAAGGATCACTTGGAATAAGTTTGTGTGTGTTGAGTGAATTAAAGAACTCTGGTTTGTTCTGGTAAGGGGAAGCTGCGGGCTCTGCCATCAGAGGATACAGTTGGGAAACACTGCATATGTGAGGGTGTGAAGAGCTGGCCGGCAGTGCTCAGCGCCAGGGTGACGGGTGTGTTAATCAGTGTTTTCCAGCTGCTGAGGTCAAACTGACACTTTGCAATTACAGGATCTCCTGGTCTGATGTACGGACCGTGACGTTAGCCCCAGGACTGGCCTGCAAAGCCACCAGGAATGTAGAAAGGTGGCTTTTGTCAGAGACCTCTCTCCTCTGCTGAGAAAGAGGGCGAAGTGGAGGCTTCCTCGTGGCTTCCGTGTGGCTTGCCAGGCTGCTGTGCCTCGTGGTCCTCGCTGTGGGCTGTCGAGCTTGTTGGCCCTGGTCGAGTGCTCAGCGCTGAGGTTCTGACTTGCGGCTGGCTCTGTAGTTGCTGCGTGGTGCCAAGCACTCTCAACTGAGTTGCGATGCTGTTGAGTGAGCTCTACCCCTCTTCCTGTCCTCTCTCTTCCCTGTACACTGAAGTATTTAATAAGGGCGATTTAAGGACACTCCCTTCTAGTCTGCCACTTGCAGGAGGCCCCAGGGAAGCTCAGTTAACTACTTCAGTTAGGAAAAGTATTTTAGAAACTGTTGTAGCCAGATGTAGCCTCTTCTGGCCTAGTGCGGGCAGATGAGGTGACTCCTTCCCCTTAATTTGACTTTCATTGTTTGTTGCCAGCTGCTCTAAAACCTCTTCATCCTTGCCCGGATATCAGTTTCCCTGTTCCCAGCCGGCTATTCATCCGTCTTTGTGGGCAGGAGGCAGCTGATGGATGTTTTCTCTGTCCACCTGAGCAGCACTGGGATGGGATTTGCCTCCCAGTCCACCTGAAGAGGAAGGAAGCTACAGGTGTGTTTGCCATTGGTGGGAGGCTCTGGCTGTGACCTGGCCTTCAGCTCCATGCCATCTGAATCATGGAATGGTTTGGGTTGGAAAGGACCTCAAAGCCCACCCAATTCCAACCCCCTGCCATGGGCAGGGACACCTCCCACTGGATCAGGGGCTCCAAGCCCCATCCAACCTGGCCTTGAACCCCTCCAGGGATGGGGCAGCCACCACTGCTCTGGGCAACCTGGGCCAGGGCCTCCCCACCCTCATGGTGAAGAATTTCTTCCTAATGTCTCGTCTAAATCTTCTCCCTTCCAATTTAAAACCATTCCCCCTCGTCCTGTCACTCCAGGCCCATGGGAAAAAGCCCCTCCCCAGCTTTTCTGGAGCCCTTTTCAGCACTGGAAACTGCTCTGAGGTCTCCCTGCAGCCTTCTCTTCTCCAGGCTGAACAACCCCAGCTCTCAGCCTGTCATCACAGAAAAGGTGCTCTAGCCCTTGGGTCATCTCTGTGGCCTCCTCTGGACTCATTGCAACAGCTCCATCTCCTTATGCTGGGGATTCCAGCACTGGACTCAGGGCTCCAGGTGGGTCTCACAAGAGAGGAGGGGCACAATCCCCTCCCTCCCTGCTGGTCCCATTGCTCTGGATGAGCCCAGGACATGTTTGGTTTCTGGGCTGTGAGCATGCGTTGCTGGCTCATGTTGAGCTTCTCCTCCCCCAGCTCCCCAAGTCCTTCTCCTCAGGGCTGCTGTCAATCACATCGTCTCCCACCCTGTATTGAAAGTGAGGATTGCCCTGATCCGGGTGTAGGACCTTGCACTCGACCTTGTTGACTCTCATGAGGTTCAACAGTGAAGTCCCTCACTGGTTTTGTTCTTACCAATCATATTCCTGTACAGAGTTAGGTGGGAAATTCAACCTCCCACCCACTGTTTACCTTCCCGAAACAGTTCTGGATGGAGGTGACTGTGGGCTCTTGGCCCGTGTAGCTGCATGACCAAGAGCAAACACTGTGGTTTGGTATCTTGTAGCGACTTGTGTTCATTTCCTGCTCACTGAGGCATCGGGGAATCACTGTGCAAACCAGTTCCTTCACCGGGTTGCGCCTGCTTTGGTTTTTGACAGCAGGGTAGGCTCTGCTGGCAGCAAGCTTTCAGTGTAGTTAAGCAAACTGACCTGAAAAGTAGAGCAGCTGCATTCTGCCAGAAGCTTGGAATTTCCTTCAGGATTGCCTGTTATCGGCTGCTGGAACTAGGACATGCGCGGGTAGGGTTTTTTATTGATGATTAAATAAAGACATCGCTGTTTCGGAGCTTCTTTGAATAGCATTGGCTGCCGTGAGGATCTAAAGACATCAGTGAGGCTGGGGCAGGTTACCTGAAGGCACTGGGGCTGGGAGCTGGCTTTGTTTTCCTATTTAGCAAAGTTTCTCTGTGTAATTGCTCCGCTTGCAAAACACAAACACTTTTGCTAAGGTAGGTGCAAGCCTTGGACAGAAGCTGCCATGCTTACAGCTACGCTCTCTTGGCACTTGGGAGTGATTAAATGGGTTGTGCTGCGACTGATGACTCGGCAGCTGTGTTGCAAAGGGAAGGAGAAGTGCAGAAAGGCTCGGCTCTGCCCCGGCGAGTCCTTGAGTGCACGTCGGGCAGGGCAGGAGCTGCGAAGGAAGGTTATTGCAGCAAGCAGCAGGAATGCGGCCCTGCCGGCCAGGCCTCCAAATGGCTCTGGGGCTGAGCTGAAATCGAGCGCATAGACTGATGCGCGTCACCTCAGCCGCCTGGTGCTTCTCTGCCCTCTGGTTTGGCGCTGGTTCCTGCTCGGATCTGGGGATACCTTTCTGCATATTCCTGTGGCTTTTTACCCTTCGCAGAGCTTTCTTGCCGGACGAAGTCATTAAAATGAACGATGAGCGCCTCGCAGCTGCCCTCTTGCCGCGATACGCACGGCCCGCAGCCTGCTGTAGGTGCACGGATGGCGGTGGAACAGTCGAAGTGGCTTTGCTCTCCTCCCCTGCTCACTTTTCTGACCATTTGCAGGTGGAGAGCCACGCTCTCCCTGCCCCCTTTGGAGCATTGCTGTACGGAAGAGGGACATCGAACGCAAGCGCGGGCAGGCTCGGCCTCCAGGAAGAGCCTTCAGGTTTTCATTCTTATCTCCTTCTTTTGCAGGAAATAGACCGACGGTTGGAAAAGAAGCTGAAGATCACGCAGAAGGAAAGGTAACGATGGGAAAACCCCTGATTTTCCTGAGCTGCTGTTGGATATCTGAAGGCCTGGGGAACAGGAACAGTGCGGAACAGCTTCGAACTGAGCAGGGAGCCTTGGGTTTGAGTTCAGAAATCTGTCACCGTGCCACTAGATGGCCCTTTAGATCCACAGCAGGGCAGCGGAGAAGCTTCTTGAGAGTGATTTTATTTCAGAGCTGGGGCTTCCAGACGGGGTACAGCTCCAGCTGTGGGGAAGGCATGTAAGAAAGACACCCAAAGGAAGAAATGGGTGAGTCAGGTGATCCCAGCTCATGGACCTGAACTGGCTTGCCGTGCCTTGCATCAGTGCAACAACTCTTTTCCTGCTTCCTTTGGACTGGAGCGGGGGTGCCTGGTGTTGTCTCCTAGCTGGAAAGTTTCTGATCGCTTCTGACAAGTCCTTTGTTGGTGTTTTTTCCCCTTTGATTCTTAGTCGGCCACGTAAAGAGCCATGGTATTGCTTCTCTGGGAGTTCTGCCCAGGGAAGGGACCATAAAGCAATTCAGATGGTGAGATGGGGGCCAAGGCTGACTCTGAGAAGTGAAGCAGAAGGCTGGGTATCCTGGCGAGAGGAGCCCTGGAAGTCCCACAGGGAATGGACTCAGGACGCCTATAACGATACTGTTGAAGGGAAGTGCTAAAACTCTTGCCCAATGTCTGCTTCCCATTCCTTCGGTTGCGTTTGATGGTGTTGGACGCAGCAGGGACTGGATTTCTGTCCCTGACTGAGCTAATCTGCAAACTTGCCTGCCGCTCTAGTTTAGGGTTCCAAATATAACGAGGTCTTTAGTTATTACAGGCTTCCTCTTAATCACGGGTATGACATCTGACTAAGAGGAATTCACACGGGGAGTGAAAAACATACTGCCCGTCACAAACAAGTACCAACTGAGTGTTTTTGTTTTTTTTCTTTTAAGCAGTAGAAAGTCAAAATCTCCTCCCAAAGTGCCGATAGTGATTCAGGACGACAGCCTTCCTGCAGGTCCACCCCCGCAGATCCGCATCCTGAAGAGGCCGACGACCAACGGTGTGCTGAGCAATCCCAACTCTGCCAGCAGACCGGCCTTCCCCGTGAAATCCCTGGCGCAGAGGGAGGCGGAGTACGCAGAAGCCAGGAAACGAATATTGGGCAGCGCGAGCCCTGAAGAAGAACAGGAGAAACCCATTCTAGATAGGTGAGGGAGAGGTGGGGCAGCTTTTTGTGCCGCAGCAGCTCTGCCTGCGCTCCTCACAAACATAGAGTCATGGAATGGTTTGGGTGGGAAGGGACCTTTAAAACCCATCCAGTTCCAATCTCTGCCAGGGACCCTTCCCACTGGATCAGGGGCTCCGAGCCCCATCTAAGCTGGCCTGGAGCCCCTCCAGGGATGGGACAGCCACCACTGCTCTGGGCAACCTGGGCCAGGGCCTCCCCACCCTCACAGGAGAACATTTCTCCCTAAGATCTCATCTCAATCTCCCCTCTTTCAGCTCCGAACTGTTCCCCTCATTCTCTCCATTCCCTCCCTGATCAAGAGCCTCTCCCAGCTCTCCTGGAGCCCTTTTCCCTTAAGCACTGTCCTGTCAGAGGGAGAGGAATGAGCTCCTTGAAGAGCAAAGTGAGGCTGGTAAGGAGAGAGGAAGGCTTTGTTAGCAGGCAGGGTGTCATAAATCCCCAATGCATGGGAGTTGAGGGAGGCGCCGATGCCTGTTACAGCCGTAAACATTAGTTCAGGCCCTTTGAAGGTTGTGCTGGGGACACAGAGGAGTGTGGGCAACCAGAGTTATCCTGGTGGGTAATATCCATGTCCTTGAGAGGCTTTTCGTGTAAGGGAGCTGCCTCCTGCGGCAGAAGAGTCGAGCTGAAGCGCTCTTAAATGAATGCAGGCTGTTGAAACACTCTGCATTTGCCTTTTTGTTTGCAGCGTGGGTCTCGGCTGCTCTTTGGAAAGAAAGGAAGCTCTGGTTCAATGTCGGTTGTGTTCCCTACCCCACGTAACAAACTGTGATGGTTTGTCCCATGGCAGTGTCTTCCCACCAAGGCGAGCAGGGAATATCCACGTTGCCTCCACCTCTGATCTCCTTTCTTCTTGCAGGCCGACGAGGATCTCCCAGCCAGAAGACATCAGGCAGCCCAATAATGTGATCAGGCAACCGCTGGGTCCCGATGGCTCACAAGGCTTCAAACAACGCAGATAAACGCGGGCGAGTGATGCTGCTGCGGAAGGCAGGGTCCGCCGCCACGGGTCGCGCTGCTGGGGCGGACAAACGGACTTGAGCAAAGGGAACTCCCTGGTTTCTTTGCACTGTGATCCCCTTTGCTCTGCCCACTGTGACCTTCAACCCCACGCACTGTGACCTCCCCTCTCCACCCACTGTGACCGGCAAACCGGGAAGGGCTGTCCTCGAGCCGCTGGGAAAGGAAAGGGGACGACGAGCGCAGGGGAAAAAGAACTCAAAGGGGTGCAGGGAGGCGTGCGTGTGCCGCGGGGGTTGGAGCTAGCGCCAGCAATAATGTTTGTACTCGGAACCTGGGATTTAGGGGAAAGGATGGGAAGCCTCCCCAGACGCGCATGTTGTTCTCATCACTTTACAAGCGAGTTCTGTTTCCAGGGATCTCTGTTTTATTTTTGTCCGTTTGTTTCCTGTGTATCAGCTCACAGAGTGCGTGGGAAGGGTTGGAACTCTTGGTTTTAGCGGAGAGAGGTGGCTTGGGGTTAGGAAAGGAGTTTCAATGAACTTCTGTGACTCTAATGGCTCTGCTTCGGCAAGCTCTTGCTACTCCTCCTGTGTCCTGCTGGTGCCAAGCACCTGGAAGCGGACTCTGGATACCTGGTTGTTCCGATCGCCTTGGGTGCTGTCAAGAGTCCGACCTAGTTTACATCTTGCACCCGTTCAAGCTTGGATTTTCTGCTGGCTGTGAGGAAAAGCTTCAAATGCATCTTTTTCTTGTTTTCCTTTTTATATTTGGGGAGAAGGGAACGTAGCCAGATCCCGTGAACGTGCCCGCTGCCCAGCCACTGTTTGCAGTGGTGCACCGGGCGGTGCAGCCGCAGGGCTCTGCAGGAAGGAGAGAGCCCAGCTCCGTACGGCCGGGCGGAATGACATCCCGAGGCTCCGAACTGGAGTCGGAGCGAAGGTCATGGTACGAGTGGCGTTTGCCTCCTGAAATTGCAGTAGTTGGGGTACAAAACCAGCGTTGGGTCAAGTCTGGGTGATTCCCCTCCTCTTCCTGCTGCAACTGGCTCCCCGCGAGGCTGCAGGGAAGGCGTTTTCCTCCTCTGGCTCCCGGGAAGAGAACACACAGGCTGAGGGTCTGCCAGAACGCGGATGCTCCCGCCGGAAAAAGCTGACCTACCTTGTTATCGAGGGATGAGATGAACACTAAATGCTCTCCTTGGAGGGGATGGGACCTAGAAAACCAGTTCTAGTTGTCGGCGGATGGTTCTGTACGGGTGCAGCCTTCCCTGCCACTTCGTGCTCAGTAGGTTCAAGGGTAAACAAGCAAATCCGAACCTCTTCCGCGCTTAGGGAAGCGACCGTACAAAAAAAGACGTGTATGGAAATAACAGCTTAAAAGTTACCGGTAAAATAAAACTACCTGTGTACAAAAAGAATCCGCTAGAGCGTTAATTAGCTGATTGAAGCTGATTAAAGCAGCGAGGATGGGGTGAGGTGGGGACAGGCATCCCAACCGCCGGCGCTTTTTTGGGGCAGGGGCTCGTTGGTCCCCTGTCTCCGTGCAGGCTGGTGGTTGGGATGAGTCCCGATGGGAAGGGAAGAGGAGCAGCACGTCAGCAATAACCATAGTCACCGCGCCTTTCCTTAATTACTGCTAAAAATAGCTTTTAATGGCCAAAAACCCCCAAATCCACCCGAATCCTGGTGTAGTTGGCCAGTCTTAGCGTCGTCACTTCCCCCGGCACCGCGATCCCCTGCTCCTCCGTCCCGGTGCCCAGGATACGTCCCGCCCGCGGGCAGGGCTCGGCGTTCCTGCAGGAAGCCCCCTCATCCCGGGGAAGGTGGAAGATGAACACGGTACCGTGTGTTTTCCCCCAGAAACCCCTGCACCGAAGAGAAAACGTTTTATAAATTGTATTTTAAATAAATGTCTCTAAACTTTTAACGGCTTTTTTTTTCCTCCTTTATCCCCGGTTCTCGCAGGGGAGGCTACAAGAGGGATGGTTTGGTGGCCACTTGAGCTCCCGGCACGAGTACATGCTTAAACACTCATCCAAAAGGTAAAATCTGGGAGTGCTCGGCTGCAACTGTCCTGGTATTTGCCCAAAAAGGGGATGTTTTGCCCTGTTTTTAGGCTCCCTGCGGAGATGCGCTCTGAGGAGGGTGGGAAGTGGCAGTGTTTGGAGGGAAGGTGTAGTTTCCCAAGCTGGGGCATGACTTGAGGAGGAGAAAAGTGATTTTTTTTGTTTAATTTTCCGTTTGTTTGGTGTGTTTTATCCCCTCGTTTGCTGTGCCCTGGCCTCCCCACGCGAGCCTTGCGCTCGGTGCCCCGTGGAGGAGGCAAGCAGGGCTGGAGGGGTGCTGTCAGCTCCCTCAGCCTCCGGCTCCCTCTTCGTTCTTATTTTTAATATCTTTTTTCCAAGTGAAATCGGAAGAGACGCGAATTTCCAAGGGGGAAGGGGAACTCCTGCGGGGCGTCTCCGGCCGCCAGGGGGCGCGGGGCCACAGAGGCGCGGCCAGAGCGGCGGCGGGCGGGGCCGTAGAGGCGGGGGCGTGGCCAGAGCGCCGGCGCCTGGCGGAGCGGAGAGGGCGGGGCCAGAGAGGCGAGGCCAGAGCGGCGGCGGGCTGGACCATAGAGGCGCGGCTAGAGCGACGGCGCCGGCGGAGCCGAGAGGGCGGTATCATAGAGGCGTGGCTAGAGCTGCGGCGGGCGGGGCCATAGAGGCGGGGGCGTGGACAGAGTGGTGGCGGGTGGGGGGTTCCGCCGCGATGGCGGCGGTGGCGACGGCGGAGGAGGAGGAGTACGAGGCGGTGCTGTGCGTGAAGCCGGTGGTGCACGTTTACCGCGTGCCGCCGCGGGCCTCTAACCGCGGCTACAGGTGGGACCCCCTCCTCGGGGGGCGAACCCTCCCTGCCGCCCTTCCCCGGGGGCCTCGTCCCCTCCCTGAGGGCCTGGGGGTCCCTCCCCGTGGGGGTTGTGTGGGGCTTGTCCCCTCCCCGTGGGTGGCTGAGGTTTGTCTCCCCCATGGAGTGTTTGAACCCTCCCCGGGGCTGTGGGGGTCCCCTTCTCGCGGGGTGCGAGGTGTTTTCCTTCTCCGCAAGGGGCTCTGGGGGGTTTACCCCCTCCCTGGGGATGTGGGGGCCCCTCCTTGTGGGGTGCGGGGCGTTTGCCCTCTCCCCATGGAGCGCTGGGGGATCTGAACCCTTTCCCGTGGGGTATGAGGGGTTTGCCGCTTCCCTGTGGGGTGTTTGTCCCCTTCCCTGAGGTTGTGGGTCCCCTCCCCATGGGGTGTTTGCCCATCCCCGTAGTGTGCAGGGGGTTTGTCCGTCCCCGTTGGTTTGGGGGACCCCTCCGTGTAGGGTGCAGGGGGGTTTGTCTCCTACCCATGGGGTGTGGGGTGTTTGCCCCCTTCCTGTGGAGTGTTTGTGTTCTCTCCATAAAGTATTGGGGTGGGTGAACCCTTCCTGTGAGGCTTGGGGGTCCCCTTCCCATGGGATGTGAGGGGTTTGACCCCTCAATGTGGGGCACAGGGGGGTTGCTTCCTCCTTGGGGGATGTGGGGGCAAAGCCCCCTCCCTGGGGGTGTTTCTCCCTCCCCGGGGCTGTGGGGTCATTCCCCTGCCATGGGGCAGCAGGACTGTCCCCATGAGGTGTCCCTGTGCCCCATCTCCGCCCCACGCCAGGGTCTCTCCCCCCTGCTGTGTTTTGGGGCCCCTCTGCCTGGCCTAAAGGCTGGTCGGGCAGAGCCAGGCTGGAGCCAACGCAGCTCGGTAGCGCTGAGAAGCTGCTTTTGAGCTGGAGATCCCGCAGAAAAGGAAGTGAAACCTCTGGTGCTGTTGGTGCCTGAGCCCCACTGGGACTTGACAGCTCTGTTTGCAGGGGCCTGTCTGGGTTTGGGTGAAACGAGAGGCCTCTCCACGAGCCTCCCTCCTTCCGCAGCGAGCGTGGGTGCGAGCGGGTTCTCACCTGCGCTGCTTTGTTTCTGGCGACTGAGGGAGTGGAGTAGGCGAGCTCTCTCACAAATGATGGCGTGCTAAAATAGGTCGCTGACGTTGTCTGGAGTGCGAGAGGCGACTCGGATGCTGGTTGACATTTCCTCTTTCTCCAGAGCCGCAGAGTGGCAGCTGGACCAGCCGGCATGGAGCGGCCGCCTGCGCATCACAGCCAAGGGCAAGGTCGCCTTCATTAAGCTGGAGGACAAGACCTCGGGTAAGGAGAAGGAAGGACGACGGCAGCTCTGTGCCTCTTTGTGGGGCGGAAGACAACACGGAGACGCTGGCCTTAACCCATGCCCACTTCTCTTTTTCAGGAGAACTTTTTGCCCAGGCGCCGGTGGAGCAGTTCCCCAGCATCGCTGTGGAGAGCGTGACGGACTCCAGCAGGTACTTCGTCATTCGGATCGAAGACGGGAACGGTACGTGGTGATATCCATGGGATGGGCTGAGGGAATCGCCTGCGAAGTCTTCAGTTGCTCTTTATTTGTGATGGATTCCTGCTCTCAAGTGCTAAATATTCCCTGTGTGGGCTGACAAAGCGACAAATCCTCTTGCTCCTGTGTGCCAGTCCTGCTCTGTCCTTCACCAGGAAGGAAAACGGGAATTTTCCTGTTCGGCATTAGCCTGGGGACCCTTCAGTATAAAAGAGCGTCACCGTGACGCCCGCTGCTGCTGTGACTCGCTTGGGTTCATTTAGAAGCTGGTTTTACTAAGCTCGTGTGTGCAACCATGAAGCTAAAGGTCTCTTCTGTAGCTCCATCTCCAGAGTCCCGGCTCCAGCTGGAGGAGGCAATGGGCTTGGGGATGTGCCTGAAAAGTATCCCATCCCTCTTCCTCCACCACTTTGTGCCTCCAGCTCTTCCTCTTCCTCCTTCCCCAGGCCGCCGAGCGTTCATCGGAGTTGGCTTTGTTGACCGCGGGGATGCCTTTGACTTCAACGTGGCCCTCCAGGACCATTTTAAGTGAGTTTGTGCCTCTCTCTGCATCCTCTCAGCTCGACGGTTCCTTGTGGGCACCTGCCAGAAGCGGAGGGGGAGAGGAAGCTCTGAGCTCCTGTCCTGAGCATGGTGTAAAGAGGTGGAAGCGCCTGTTTCTCTGCACAGCCTTTGCACAGGCGGCTCTCCTGCTCGCCGATATTTCCCAGCAGGCTCCCAAACTGGGTTTCCCCCTCCAAAACTGGGTAAAGTCCCTAATTCCTTTTAATTTTTTCACATGCGACCAGTAAGGGGCTGCTCCTGAGCGGCTGGGACGCTGCTCCAGCTGCTGGCACACAGTGGGGCTTTGGGATAGGATGGGATGTGGAGGATGTGGAGCTGGCAACGAGTGCTCGCAGCCCAGGAAACAACCGCGTTGTGGGCAGTGTCCAAAGCAGAGGGACCAGAGGGTGAGGGAGGGGATTCTGCCCCTCTGCTCCGCTCTCTGAGGCCCCACCTGGAGCCCTGTGTCCAGTTCTGGAGTCCTCAGCACAGGAAGGACATGGAGCGGTTGGAGCGAGTCCAGAGGAGGCCTCGAAGGTGATGTGAGGGCTGGAGAACCTCCTGTATGAGGACAGGCTGAGAGAGTTGGGGTTGTTCAGCCTGGAGAAGAGAAGGAGGTCTAAGAGCAACTTCCAGTGCTGAAAGGGGCTCCAGGAAAGCTGGGGAGGGGCTCCAGATCAGGGAGGGCAGGGATGGGACAAGGGGAATGGTTTTGAGCCGCAAGAGGGGAGAGTGAGATGAGATCTTAGGAAGAAATATTTTGCTGTGAGGGTGGGCAGTCCCTGGCCCAGGTTGCCCAGAGCAGTGGTGGCTGCTCCATCCCTGGAGGGGTTCCAGGCCGGGTTGGATGGGGCTTGGAGCCCCTGATCCAGTGGGAGGTGTCCCTGCCCATGGCTGGGGTGTGACTGGAGGGGCTCTGAGGTCCCTTCCAACCCATTCCATCTGTGCGCTCGAGCGCTGGAAGTGCAGGAATCTACTGGCATTGCCCATATCGTTTCCCTCTGCTCTGGGCTCACATCCAGCACCTCTGACGAGCGGCTGCCAGGCAGAGGGGCTGCTCCCGGCTGGGATTTCTCCGTCTGTCCTTCTCTTACTGAATTCCTGCAGGTGGGTGAGGCAGCAGAGCGAGCTGGCTAGGCAGGCCGAGAATCCCGATCAGGGACCCAAGCTGGACCTGGGCTTCAAGGAGGGGCAAACCATCAAGCTCAACATTGCGGTGAGGGGCTTTTCTGGCTAAATCCACTCCTGATGTTTCCCTTGGGCGGCACAAGAGGGAGCAGCGGCTTCTCCCCCAAATTCCGGTGCAGGAGGGAGCCTGGAAGCAGAGCTCTTGGTGATGATGCTGTATGCTGGGCTTTGCAGAGTGGCCGAGTTACAATTCCTGGTTACAGAACCGGGTCTGTGTATTCGGGGTGGGGATTTGAGGGCAAAAACCATCTTTGCTTTGACCCTTCTTACTCCTCTGGCAGTGGGACATCGTGGCACAGCCAGTTTTTCCCTAGAATAAAGCCATTTGGCTTCCTGTGACTCATGAGTGGGAGGAATCGCACTCCGAGTCTGAATTTAAATGTGATACCACCCAGATTTCCCTGTCTTTCAGAACATGAAGAAAAAAGAAGGAGCACCAGGGAACACCAGACCGCGTCCCGTGAGTGCTGGGGGCCTGAGCTTGCTTCCACCACCTCCCGGAGGAAAACCCGCTCCGGTTTGTCCTCCCGGAGAGCGGCCGTCTTCGGTCTCCACTCCCACCCAGCTCCCAGGCACCCCTATCACAGGTCTGTGGTCACGCAAGGATGGCTATAAGGCTCTTTAGATTCAGTTTTACCCATCAAAGTTGGGAAAACAGAGAGAGAATCTGGGAATAATAGTGAGAAATAACTCCTGATGTTTGTTTTCTCTCTTCCCGACATTCCTGGCTGCCGACAGACTCCCTCTTGTTGTGGCCGCAGCCTGACGCTCCCTCTGCCCCCGCCGATACCTGGGGAGACTTTGCTAAAGCTTCGGGGTGAGGCCGTGTAGGGTTTGTGTGTGGTGTGGGCGATCCCTGCAGCGTTAGAACCCACGGTCTGGATGGAATCCCACTGGTTTTCCTGACCCTCCCTGCTGGGATGGGGACCCCACTTCATGAAAACACCTTTTTGGGATTTAAAAGCACGTCTTGACAGCACGTGGCACAAATTCCCTGCATTTAGAGCAGGTCCGTGGGCCCTGCCTTCCTCTTCCTCCCCATTCCAGCAGCGTGTCCCATCTTCCCCAGCCGCTCTGTGCAGCGGAGAGTTTTGGGGTGGCCCTGGAAGACCCATTTCTGCCTGCCTGGCTCCTTCCTACTATCCAAAACTTCTTTTTTCTCCTTTTTTCTTTCTCTCCAGGTCCTCTTCTAACCAGCCTCAGACAAACATGGGCTGGGTTCAATTCTGACCTCATCCGCTCTTCCCTACGTGGGTGCTGGGATTGTTGCAACGCCTTCGGGACCAAAGCAGGGGCTTCAGGAAACTCCGCTCCTGCCCTTCAACCCCTTTCCCACCTCCAAATGCTGAAATAAGTACTGCAGAGCAAACACACTCGTGCCTTAAAACACTCCGCACCAGTGCCTTCCTTGTCAGGGGCCTTTTCTTTTTCACCTGGATTGCAGCAAATCTTGTTTCTCCATTAAAAAAAGCCATGGCTTCATCACCTCTCCTGAATAACGAGAGGGCGAGCGCATGCTCGGTGCAGGAGGACTCTCGCTCGTCACTCTGCCCCAATTAGAATGATTTTCGGTACAGGTTTATACGATCGAGCCTCCTTGGAGTCTTCTCCACTTTCTTCTCGTGTATTTGGGCTGGATAAATCCTCCCTGCGGAGGGGAGCAGCCTCTTGGAGACACCTCCCCTGTGGGGAACAGCCTCCTGGGGATGCCTCGGCTGCAAAATCCATCTGAACGTGCTGCCGAGATGCAGGAGGGGAGCCGGATGCTAAAGTTCCTCATTTCTTGCTACAGGAAGGCTTTTTTTCCCCCCTATATTTTTACTTCATTCTGCAGACACTTCATTAAGTGGTTTCTGCAGCGAAGGACAGGATGGAGTTGGTCTCTTTGACAGAGCTGGGCTTGAGATTCTTCTTTAAATAAATATTTTCTTACCTATTTATTAAGGCTTTGGGTCTACAGGGTCCTCAGTGCCTCGGAGTTTATTCCTTCCCTTTCCATCCGGATGCTGAGCAGTTTGGTTTCAAAGCTTGGCTTTACCTGGCAGCCAGTTTGCGAGACCAGGTGAGAGACGTAACGCTTTGAAGTGAGTCATAAAACAGCTTTGATGCCAAACGGGAATGTTTTACCCCCGCCGGTGTGGGCTCAGAGGAGCTGTGATGAGCATTTGTGGTTCACGGAATGGTTTGGGTTGGAAGGAACCTCAAAGCCCATCCAGTTGCAACCCTTGGGACACCTCCCACTGGATCCGGGGCTCCAAGCCCCATCCAAGCTGGCCTTGGACACCTCCAGGGATGGGGCAGCCGCCGCAGCTCAGGGCCTCCCCACCCTCACCGTGAAGAATTTCTTCCCAATGTCCAATCCAAACCTTCTCCCATCCCACTCGGAGCGGTTCCCCCCTCGCCGGGGCCGAGCGCCTCTGCCAGCCGAGCACAACACACGCCTGTTGCTTAGCAGTGCTTTTACAGTCGGGAAGGACTCCGGGAGGGGAAGGTAAGGAAAGAAAGAGGAGGAAAAAAAGAATTTCCTTCCACCGCCAAAGCCTGGGGGGACCCTGGAGGCAGCTCCGTCTCGGCGGGTGGGACGGGAGACCCCGATCCTTTCTGGAGGGTGGTTTGGGGGCACCTCTGTGATTTAATTCCGGTGCAGGGGATTTTGAGCTGAGCTTGGGGCTTTAGCGGCAGCGTTCCCTGCTGGGCTGGGGGCAAAATGCCTTAATTACCCCAGATGGGTACAATTTCCCACTCCAGGGGGATAAATTTTCCCATCCTGGGGTGGTTGTGGGGGCTCCGTCACAGCGTGGGATGCATCCTTAGGGAGTTTAATTCCGCTTTGCCCCGTCACAACCCTCACTCGCTCCACCCTAAAGCTTTTCCTGCCCGGAGAAAAACCTTGGCTTTTAATGAGCTTAACCAGGGCTGGGATTTAACGAAAGGAGCTCCTTTCCCCGGTGGGAGCCAGCACCATCCTGCCCTGGGGGACAGCGCGACAAAGTAAGGACAATTCCCCCTTCTTTGGGCCCCGGGAAGTACCCGCCACTGCTATATTTTTGAATTCTCCTTTATTTCGCTCGTTCCCCTCTCGCCAAGAGCTCGCTTGGTTTGCTTTGCGACTCCCCGCTGGGCTGCGTGGCTTTCGGGGGGTGGTTTGGGCGGTGGATGCTCCACCATCACCAACGGCGTTGGGGACCCCCGAAGAAACCAGGAAGAGGAGGGTCCCCACTCCCTCCGTCACGCTCGGAGGGGAAGGCGAGGATTTCCAGCTAATCCCAACCACATTATTGGCTTTCCTCTCGCCGGACACCTCCGTGCCCCAAAGAATCCAACGCAAAGGGCTTTGGGAGCGAGGAGGCTGCGACGAGGGGGTGCGAAGGGCTGGTGGCAGCCTGTGCGTGAGCCCAATGCTGGGGGTGAGGTGGGCGCTTCCCCCCCTCGCCGAGCGGGATCTGACGGCCGCTCTCGCGGGAGCAGCGGCGAAGGGGTGACGGGATGGCGAGAGCCACTGGCACGGCCGCAGTGGGGCTGCCGGCACCTCGCGCTGCAAAGCAATGATTGCAACAGTTTGGGGATCACGACCGTGACTCTGCAACGGGTTTGTGAGCGCCAATGTGAAATTGCAGCGGTTTAGGGGACTGCAAACGCCAATTTGCAGCGGTTTTGTGGCTGCAAACACAAATCTGCAGGAGTTTGTGGTCGGCACCACAGCTCTGCAGCAGTGTTGTGGCTGCAAACACAATTCCGCAGCCGTTCTGCGATTGCAAATGCAAATTCGCTGCAGGTTTGTGTCTGGAGCTGTGAATCTGCAAGGGGGTTGCGATCGCAGCCACGAGCCTGGAGCGGGTTTGTGACTGGAGCTGCAACTCTGCAGCGGTTTTGTGGTCAGATCTCCAACTCTGCAGCGGTTTCGTGGCTGCAAAGTGTAATTTGCAGCAGTTTTGTGACTGCAAAGACAAATTTGCAGCAGGTTTGTGCTTGCACTTTGCGAATCTGATGTGATTGGGGCATCGTGAGCACTGATTGCAACAGTCTGGTGATCCTAACAGCGAATCTGCAGTGGGTTTGTGATCGCTAACACAAATTTGCTGCGGGTTTTGTAGCTGCAGCTGCAAATCTGCAGCGGTTTTGTGGCTGCAAACACAAATTCACAGTGGTTTCGTGGTCATGGCTACAACTCTGCAGCAGTTTTGTGATCGCTAACAGAGATTTGCAGTGGGTTTGTGACTGTTACTATAACTCCGCGGTGGTTTTGTGAATGCAAACACAAATTTGCAGCAGTTTTGTGGTTGCAACTACAAAGATGCAGCACTCTTGTGAGCACAGCCGCAAATCTGCAGCGGCCTCGTGGCTGTAGCTGTGAATTTGCAATCGTTCTGCAATGGCAACTATACATTTGGAGGAGTTTTTGTGATTGCAGTTCTAAATCTGCTGTGGCGTTGTGGTTGCAGCTTCACCCTGCAGCGCTCTTGGGATGCACCTGCAAATCTGCAGTGGGTTTGCAATTGTAATTGCAAATTTGCAGTGGGTTTGTGGCAAATTTTGCAATGGGTTTATGACTGTAATGACAAATCTGCAGCAGCTTCGTGATTGCAAGCACAGCTTTGCAGCGGTTTTGTGGCTGCAGGCACAAACTTGCTGCGGTTTTGCCATCACAGCTGCGTGTTTGCGGCGGTTTTGCAGCTGCAACTCTCAATCTGCTGCGGGTTCGCGGTTGCGAGCCCAGCTCTGCAGCACCCGCGATCGTGATCTTAAATCTGCTTCATTTTTTGCGACTGCAATTATGAATCTGCAGCGATTCCGAGGTCGTAACGGCAAATCTGCAGTGGTTTTGGACTGCGGCGCATGTGAGCTGCAGGAGGTGAATTGTTGCCCAGCGGTGGCTGAACCCTGGAGGGGTTCCAGGCCAGGTTGGATGGGACTTGGAGCCCCTGAGCCAGCGGGAGGTGTCCCTGCCCATGGATTGGAACTGGATGGGCTTTGAGGTCTCTTCCAACGCAAACCATTCCATGATCCCATCTGCCGTGTTCCGGCTCTGACCTGAGCCCTGTTCTCATCCCTGTCCCGCAGGGGCCATGTCCTCGCTGCTGTCCCTCCAGGAGGAGAACCGCATCCTGCAGCAGGAGCTGTCGCGTGTCGAGGATCTGCTGGCCCAGAGCCGCGCCGAGCGCGATGAGTTGGCCATCAAGTACAACGCCATCAGCGAGCGGGTACGAGAACCCAAAGCCATCCGGGACAGGATGTCACCCAGATGGACCTGGACAGGCTGGAGAAGTGGGGCTGTGAGAACCTCGGGAGGTTCAACAAGGCCAAGGGCAAGGTCCTACCCCTGGGTCGAGGCAATCCCTGATTTCAATACAGGCTGGGGATGATGGGATGGAGAGCAGCCCTGAGGAGAAGGACTTGGGGTGCTGGTCGATGAGAAGCTCGACATGAGCCGGCAACGTCACTCACAGCCCAGAAACCAACCGTGTCCTGGGCTGCATCCAAAGCAGCGTGGGCAGCAGGGTGAGAGAGGGGATTCTGCCCCTCTATTCCTCTCCTGTGAGACCTCATCTGGAGGATTGTGTCCAGTTCTGGAATCCTCAACACAAGAAGGAGATGGAGCTGTTGGAATGGTTCCAGACGAGGCTACAAGGATGATCTGAGGGCTGGAACACCTCTGCTGTGGGGACAGTTGGGGTTGTTCAGCCTGGAGAAGGCTCTGAGGAGATCTTATAGTGGCCTTCCAGTACCTGAAGGGGCTACAGGAAAGCTGGAGAGGGGCTTTTTCCCATGGGCCTGGAGTGATAGGGCGAAGGACAATGGAAACTGGAGAGGAGCAGATTTGGACTGGACATGAGGAAGAAATTCTTCCCCACGAGGGTGGGGAGGCCCTGGCCCAGGGTGCCCAGAGCAGTGGTGGCTGCCCCATCCCTGGAGGGGTTCCAGGCCAGGTTGGATGGGGCTCGGAGCCCCTGAGCCAGTGGGAGGGGTCCCTGCCCATGGCAGGGGTGGGACTGGATGGGCTTTGAGGTCCCTTCCAACCCAAACCATTCCATGATTCTATGATTTTAACCCCCAAATCAAGAACAAGGCAAAGCGCAGCGGTTCCTCTGCTCCGAGCAGGGGATGCTGTGACATCCCTCGTGCCCTCCCGGTACTGGGAATTTCAGTGCCGTTCATTCGACTTGTCCGGGCCCGTCCTGCCTTGTTGGGGCTTGTCCTGCTCCATGCACAGCCCCTCCTCCCCATCCCTATTTTATTTATCCCTCTGGTTTTGGGAGCAGAGCCTCCCCATCGGCATCCGTCACCTTTTCCCCTCGCAACAGGGGATGCCCAAAGGCTTTGGGCAGTGGGCGGACGCGGAATGCGGCTCCTGGACACCCAAATCGAGGAGAGATTGGGGTTTTTGGGGCGCTGCACCTCAGTTCATTGCTGATTGTTAATGAAAAAGAGGGAAATAACAGGAAAACTCCCTAAAGGGGGATCCCTGGTGTCAGGGCCCGGAGCTGCTGGGAATGGGGCTTCTCTGGGCACCGAGAGGGGTTAAAAAGCAACCCCCAAATCTCCGAAGGATCCATGTGAGGAGAGGGGGAGCCGGAGGAGCACCCAGAGCGCGGCTTTGGCGCTTGGAGTGAAGGTGGAAGAGGCTTCGTGGCTGAAGGGGCAACAGGAAAGCTGGAGGGGGGGTATGGGTAGAGGGTCCAGGAGTGGTGGGATGGGGGAACGGCTTTGAATTAGAAGGGAGAAGATCTGGATGGGGCATAAGGAGGAATTTCTTGGATGTAAAAGTGAGGAGGACCTGGCCCGGGGTGTCCAGAGCAGTGGTTGCCCCATCCCTGGGGGGGTTCAAGGCCAGGTTGGATGGGGCTTGGAGCTCCTGAGCCAGTGGGAGGTGGTTGGAACTGGGAGGGTTCCGAGGTCCCCTCCACTCCTGTGCTGGTTCTGTGTGTCTCTCATTGAGGAGCTCCTGATCCAGTGGGAGGTGGTTGGAACTGGGAGTGCTTAGAGGTCCCCTCCACCCCTGCGTTGGTTCCGTGTGTCTCCCACCGAGGAGCTCCTGATCCAGCGGGAGGTGGTTGGAACTGGGAGGGCTCCGAGGTCCCCTCCACCCCTGTGCTGGCTCTGTGTGTCTCCCACCGAGGATCCGATGGGAGGCGTCCCTGCCCATGATGGGTTTGAGGTGCCTTCCAACCCAACCCATCCCACAACGGGGATCAGAACGAACCTCCCCAGGGCTGGTTGGGGTATCCCAGCATCTCCTCCATCCCATCCCAGCTGGAGCAAACCCTCCGGCTGGAGACGGGGGAGCGGGAAGCGGCGGAGAACCGGAGCCTGGCGCAGCACAACATCGAGTTGCGGCGGCTGCTGGAGGAGGAACAAAGCGCCTACAAGCGCAAGCTGCAGGCCTACCAGGAGGGCCAGCAGCGGCAAGCCCAGCTGGTGCAGAAGCTCCAGGCCAAGGTACGTCCTGCCCAGGGGACACGGGGACGTTTTGGGGACCCTCACCAGCATCACCTCCCCTCCCCGATGTCTCCACCCAGGTGTTGCAATACAAGAAGAAATGTGGAGAAGTGGAGCAGCAGCTGCTGGAGAAGGCGACGGAGCTGGAGCAGGAGAGGCTGACGGTGAGGGATGGGCTTGGGGGGTTCCTGGCTCTGGTGAGATCCCATCTAAAGCCCTGAGTCCAGTTCTGGAGTCCTCAGCGTGAGAAGGAGATGGAGCTGTAGGAACGAGTCCAAAGGAGGCCATGGAGATGATCTGAGGGCTGAAGGACCTCCTGTCCGAGGACAGGCTGAGAGGGTTGGAGAAGAGCCTGGAGAAGAGAAGGCTGCAGGGAGACCTTAGAGCAGCTTCCAGGGCTGAAAGGGGCTCCAGGAAAGCTGGGGAGGGGCTCTGGATCAGGGAGGGCAGGGAGAGGATGAGGGAAATGGTTTTGAGCGGAAAGAGGGGAGATTGAGATGAGATCTTGGGGAGAAATGTTCTCCTGTGAGGGTGGGGAGGCCCTGGCCCAGGCTGCCCAGAGCAGTGGTGGCTGCTCCATCCCTGGAGGGGTTCCAGGCCAGGTTGGATGGGGCTCGGAGCCCCTGATCCAGTGGGAGGTGTGGGACTGGAGGGGCTTTGAGGTCCCTTCCACCCCAACCCTTTCCATGGTTCTCTGAGGCTGGAGTGCGCTGCCGTCCCTGCAGACTCAGCTGGACGCGAGCAGCTCGCAGCCGGAGGAGGAGAGCAGCAACGAGCTGGAGAACGCCCTGATCCGCCTGGAAGAGGAGCAGCAGAGGTGGGTGGGGGTCCCCGAGGAGCCGTTGGGACCAAAGTTGAGTCTCCAGCCACGGGTGACCTCTCCCACCCCAGGAGCAGCAGCCTGGTGCAGGTGAACTCGATGCTGCGGGAGCAGTTGGAACAAGCCAACGTGGCCAACGCGGCCTTGAGCGAGGACATCCGCAAGCTGACGGCCGACTGGGCACGGGCGCGGGAGGAGCTGGAGCAGCGCGAGGCCGAGTGGAGGCGCGAGGAGGAGGTTGGAGGGACCCTGGGAGTGAGGGATGCAGGACCACCAGGATGGGCGTGGGGCCACCAGCAGGGATGTGGGACCACCAGGAGGGGTGTGGGATCACCAGGAGGGATGGTGGGAAGGATGTGGGACCACCAAGAGGGATGTGGGACCACCAGAAGTGATGGTGGGAAGGATGTGGGACCACCAGGAGGGGTGTGGGACCACCAGGAGGGGTGTGGGATCACCAGGAGGGATGGTGGGAAGGATGTGGGACCACCAGGAGGGATGCAGGACCACCAGGAGGGATGTAAGGGAGGGATGTGGGACCACCAGGAGGGATGGTGGGAGGGATGTGGGACCACGAGGAGGGATGTGGGACCATGTGGAACATTGCATGGAGAAGATTTTGGGGCAGAGCGTATGCAGCAGGTGGTGGGAGGACAACGCAGGGCAGAAGGACATATCCCCACCCCTCTCCATGGAGGGTGGAAGGGGTTGGGCTGGGCTGGCTGTGGAGGACCGTGGGTGATGAGGAGCTGATGGGCATGGGTGGACATTTGGGGAGCAGAGGAGGAGGATGGACCAGGGGAGGTGGGGGCTGCCAGGCAGAGGTGGCCCACGGGGAGGAACCCCCGTTCCTGGCCAGACACTTCTCCATCCCATGGCCAGTCCTTCAACACCTACTTCAGCACCGAGCACAGCCGGCTTCTGACCCTCTGGAGACAAGTGGTGGCCTTCAGGCGTCACTTCGGCGAGATGAAAGCCAGCACTGAGAGGTCAGAGGGGTCTCCAGGGCAGGTCCTGGAGGACCAAGAGGTCCAATCCTGCATCTCCTGTTGCAGGGACTTCTTGGAGCTGCTGGGGTTCTGGGGGGTTCCTGGAGGACCAAGAGGTCCAATCCTGCTCTTGGAGCTCTTGGAGCTGCCAGGGTTCCAGGGAGGGTCTGGGTGGTTCCTGGAGGATCAAGAGGTCCAATCCTTCTCTTGGAGCTCTTGGAGCTGCCAGGGTTCCAGGGAGGGTCTGGGTGGTTCCTGGAGGACCAAGAGGTCCAATCCTGCATCTCCTGTTGCAGGGACCTCTTGGAGCTGCTGGGGTTCTGGGTGGTTCTGGGTGGTTCCTGGAGGACCAAGAGGTCCAATCCTGCTCTTGGAGCTGCCAGGGTTCCAGGGAGGGTCTGGGTGGTTCCTGGAGGATCAAGAGGTCCAATCCTGCATCTCCTGCTGCAGGGACCTCTTGGAGCTGCGTCACGAGGTGTCACAGGTGGGCAGGGTGGCCCACGCCGCGTGCCTTCACGTGGCCGCCAACGTGCGGGTGGCCGAGAGCGAGGCGAGCGCGGCGCGGGAGCAGCAGGCGCTGCGGGTGGCACAGCTGGAGGAGCAGCTGGCGGCGCGGGACGCCGACCTGGGAACAAAGTATGGGGCGGGGGGAGGGTTGGGGTGGCAGGAGGTGGGTGGTGGCATCTCCTGGTGGCCCGTGTCTCGGCGCAGGCTGGTGGAGCTGGCGGCCGCCCTGGAGCGCCTGCGGGATGACGATGGCGAGAAGGAGCGGGCGGTGGAGGCGCTGAGTCTGCAGCTCCAGAACCTGGTGAGAACGCGGGGGACGTGTGGGGAGCACGGGGAGAGGTGACCTCCTCGCTGCCCACGGCTCCTGGGGGGGACCTCGGGGTGAGGGGGTGCTGGGGTCTTCTGCCAAGGGCCAAGGGATGGACCAGAGGAAACGGCCTCAAGTTGTGCCAGGGGAGGGTTGGGTTGGACATTTGTAGACCCATGGAATGGTTTGGAAGGAACCTCAGAGTCCGTCCAGGGACACCTCCCACTGGATGAGGGGCTCCAAGGCCCATCCAACCTGGCCTGGAACCCCTCCAGGGATGGCATCTGGGGGTTCTGGTTGACAGCAGGTGAGAATCATGGATCCATGAGATGGTTTGGGTTGGATGGGACCTCAAAGCCCATCCAGTCCCACCACAGCCATGGGCAGGGACACCTCCCACTGGCTCAGGGGCTCCAAGCCCCATCCAACCTGGCCTGGAACCCCTCCAGGAATGGAGTCACCACTGCTTTGGACACCCTGTTCCAGGGCCTCCTACCTGTGTTGGGGAATGTTCCTTCAGCAGAGGGATCTCAGGCCCTGGCGCTGATGGGGTCTCCATCCCTGGAGGGGTTCAAACCCTGTGGAGATGTGGTGCTCAGCGCTGGGGTTGGTGGTGCTGTGAAAGAGAGAGGGTTGGGGTTGTTCAGCCTGGAGAAGAGAAGGGGGAGACCTTAGAGCCGCTTCCAGTGCTGAAAGGGGCTCCAGGAAAGCTGGGGAGGGGCTCTGGATCAGGGAGGGCAGGGATGGGCTGAGGGGAATGGTTTTGAGCTGAGAGAGGGGAGATTGAGATGAGATCTTGGGGAGAAATGTTCTCCTGTTCAGGTGGGGAGGCCCTGGCCCAGGTTGCCCAGAGCAGTGGTGGCTGCCCCATCCCTGGAGGGGTTCCAGGCCGGGTCGGATGGGGTTTGGAAACCGTGATCCGGTGGGAGGTGGTTGGAACGGGGCGGGCTCGGAGGTCCCTTCCAGCGCTGCGGTGGCTCCGTGTGTCCCCGCGGGGCTCTGCGGTGGCACCGGCGGAGAGGACCCCGCGCAGCGCTGACCCCGAGGGGCTCTGCAGGAGGTCCTGCGCGCTCCGGACTCGGCGGAGGAGGCGGCGCTGCGCTCCGAGGTGGAAACGCTCCGGAAGGCACTGCAGGAGGTCACCCAGGTGCTCCCCCCCGTGCCACAGTGTCCCCCCGTGCCTCAGTTTCCCTCGTGCCTCAGTTTCCCCCCGTGCCTCAGTTTCCTCCCATGCCTCAGTTTCACCCGTGCCTCAGTTTCTCCCCGTGCCTCAGTTTCTCCCTGTGCCTCAGTTTCTCCCCGTGCCTCAGTTTCTCTCGTGCCTCAGTTTCCCCCATGCCTCAGTTTCCCTCGTGCCTCAGTTTCCCTCCAGTTCCTAAGTTCACCCCATGTGCCTCAGTTTCCCCCTGTGTCTCAGTTTCCCCTGTGCCTCAGTTTCCCCCTCTGTGCCTCAGTTTACCCCATCCTTCAGTTTCCCTGTGCCTGTTTCCCCCATCCCTCAGTTTCCCCCATGCCTGTTTCCCCTGTCCCTCAGTTCCCCCCATCCCTCAGTTTTCCCCCCTGTGCCTCAGTTTCCCCCATCCCTCAGTTTCCCCCATCCCTCAGTTCCCCCCCTGCCCCTCAGTTTCCCCCATGCCTGTTTCCCCCTGTGCCTCAGTTTCCCCCATGCCTCAGTTTCCCTGTGCCTGTTTCTCCCCATCCCTCAGTTTCCCCCTCCCGTGCCTCAGTTTCTCCCCCGCCGTGCCTCAGTTTCCCCCGGCTCTCCCCCCAGGCTGTCCTGGCTGAGGACCCCGCTCCGCCGCCGTCCCCTCCCGCGTCCCCTCCCGGCACTGAGGCCGTTCTCGCTGCTCTGCGCCGCCAACGCCTCCAACTGCAGGTGGGGAGGAGGAGGAGGAGGGGGAGGAAGAGGAGGAGGGGGAGAGGGAGGAGGAGGGGGAGAGGGAGGAGGAGGATGGGGGTGGGGAGGGTGGGGATGAAGATGATGGGGATGAGGATGGGGGTGAGGATGATGAAGATGAGGAAGATGATGGGGGAGAGGATGAGGAGAACAGAGATGACGATGATGGCGATGATGAGGTGGATGAGGACAATGAAGATGGTGCAGATGAGGCTGAAGAGGAGGGGGATGAGGAAGGTGATGGGGATGGTGAGGAGGAGGAGGAGGATGAGGATGAAGAGGGTGATGATGGGGATGAGGAAGATGAGGATAATGGGATGATGAGGTATTGGGATGATGAGGATGATGGGGAAGATGGGGATGAGGAAGATGATGGGGAAGAAGATGAGGATGATGGGGGCAATGAAGAGGGTGCGGATAAGGCTGAAGGGTATTGGGATGAAGATGATGGTGAAGATGGGGATGAGGAAGATGATGGGGAAGAGGATGAGGGGAACAGAGATGAGGATGATGGTGATGAGGATGATGGTGATGAGGATGATGGTGATGATGAGGTGGATGAGGAGGATGATGAGGACAATGAAGATGGTGCAGGTGAGGCTGAGGAGGAGGATGAAAAGGATGGAGGGGATGAGGGTGGGGATGAGGAAGATGATGGGGATGGTGAGGAGGAGGAGGGTGAAGAGGGTGATGATGATGGGGACAAAGAAGATGAGGATGATGGGGGCAATAAAGAGCGTGCGGATGAGGCTGAAGGGTATTGGGATGAGGAAGATGATGGTGAAGATGGGGATGAGGAAGATGATGAGGATGATGGGGAAGATGGGGATGGGGATGAGGAGAATAGAGATGAGGATGACTGATGAGGATGATGGCGATGATGAGGTGGATGAGGAGGATGATGAGGACAATGAAGATGAGGCTGATGAGGAGGCTGATGGGGATGGGGAGGATGAGGAGGATGAGGATGAAGAGGGTGATGATGATGGGAACAAAGAAGATGAGGATGATGGAGGCAATGAAGAGAGTGTGGATGAAGCTGATGGGTATTGGGATGATGAAGATGGGGAAGATGGGGATGAGGAAGATGATGAGGATGATGGGGATGAGGATGATGGAGGTGAGGATGATGGGGATGAGGAAGATGATGGGGAAGAGGATGAGGAGAATAGAGATGAGGATAATGGTGATGAGGATGATGATGATGATGTGGACGAGGAGGATGATGAGGACAATGAAGATGGTGCAGATGAGGCTGATGAGGAGGATGAAAAGGATGGAGGGGATGAGGATGGAGATGAGGAAGATGATGGGGATAGTGAGGAGGATGGTGAGGATGAAGAGGGTGATGATGATGGGGACGAGGAAGATGAGGACGATGGGGGCAATGAAGAGAGTGTGGATGAGGCTGAAGGGTATTGGGATGGGGAAGATGGGGATGAGGATGAGGAGAATAGAGATGAGGATGATGGCGATGATGAGGTGGATGAGGACAATGAAGATGGTACAGATGAGGCCGATGAGGAGGATGAAGAGGATGGGGAGGAGGAGGATGGGGCTGATGAAGATGATGGGGATGGTGGGGAGGAGGCGGCTGTGGGGCTGACGGGCGCTGCGCAGGAGGCGCGGGCTGCGGCGGAGCGGCTGCAGCGGGAGCTGAGCGCGGGGCAGCAGCGGGCGCAGGAGCTCAGCACCGAGGCCGAAGGCTGCCGGCGGGCGCAGGAGGAGGCGCTGGAGCAGCTCAACTGCCTGCGTGCCGAGAGGGACGGCCTGCGCAGGTACCGCCCTCTGTCCGTCCCTCCGGCTGTCCATCCGGCCCTCTGGCTATCCGTCCATCCATCTGTCCATCCTTCTGTCTGCCTATCTGTATGTCCCTCCATCCCTCCCTCCATCCATCCCTCCCTCCCTCCATCCATCCCTCCCTCCATCCATCATCCATCCCTCCCTCCATCCATCCATCCGTCCCTCCATCCGTCCCTCTGTCCATCCATCCCTCCATCCCTCCCTCCATCCATCCCTCCCTACATCCATCCCTCCATCCATCCCTCCATCCATCCCTCCCTCCATCCATCCCTCCCTCCATCCATCCCTCCCTCCATCCATCCATCCGTCCATCCATCCCTCCCTCCATCCATCCATCCGTCCATCCATCCCTCCCTCTGTCTCTCCATCCATCCCTCCCTCCCTCCCTCCCTCCATCATCCATCCCTCCCTCCATCCATCCCTCCCTCCTTCCATCCCTCCATCCCTCCCTCCCTCCATCCTTCCCTCCATCCATCCCTCCCTCCCTCCATCCTTCCCTCCCTCCATCCCTCCCTCCATCCCTCCATCCGTCTGTCCATCTGTCCATCCATATGTCCAACCATCCATCCATCCCTCCATCCGTCTGTCCTTCTGTCCTGAGCTCCATTCATTCCTGTGTCTCTGCACCCGCGTGTCCGTCTGTCCCTCCACCTGACCCTCCCATGTCTGTCTGTCTGCATTCCCACCTGTGTCCGTCTCTCCGTCCACCCATGTCCATTCCATATCCATTCCCATGTCCGTCTGTCCATCCCCCTCCCCTCCTGGGTCCGTCTGTCTGTCCACCCTTGCCCGTCCATCTGCACGCCTGTATCTGTCCACCCCTCTGTCTGTCCGCATTCCCACCCGTGTCCGTCTGTCTCTCCGTCCACCCACATCCATTTCCGCGTCCGTCCGTCTGTCCTCAGGGCGCAGCTGCGCGCGGAGGCGTCTCTGGCGCAGGAGCAGCACCGGGCGCAGGGCTTGGAGGCCGCTCGCCACGAGGCCGCCCGCGACGCCGAGGATGCGCGGCTGCAGCTGCACCAGAGGTGGGGACGGGGGGGGGGGGAGGGGAGCTGCGGCCGTGCCCCTGCGCAGCTGCTGCGGAACCGCAGCGAGTGCTGCAACCCCCTCCCCAACTGATTAAGGGCATGCATCCCGCACGGCAGTGAGTGCTGAACCCCCCCAATGCATGCATGCTGCATGGCAGTAGGTGCTGCAGCCCCCAATGCATGCACGCTGCATGGCAGTAGGTGCTGCAGCCCCCCAGTGCATGCACGCTGCATGGCAGCGGGTGCAGCCCCTCCTCCCCATGGGTGCCGTGCGGCAGCGGGTGCTGCAGCCGCTGTCTCTCTGTGCAGCCAGCAGCAGGCGGAGGAGCTGGAGGCGCAGCGGGCTGCGGTGCAGCAGGAGCTGCTGGAGGCGCGGGAGGCGCTGAGCCGCGCTGCGCTGGAGGCTGAGGTGGCTCGTGGCGAGCGGGACGCGTTGGCCGAGGCGCTGGGCAAGGTGGGTGCCCCAACCCCCCCCCCCGCAGCCGCTGCAACCCCTGCGGCGTGCCCTGCGCCACTGCACAGGGGCTGTGACCCCCTCATGCAGCAGCTCCCCCCCTGCAGCAAGCGCAGCCCCTCCCGTGCAGTGAGTGCGCCCATGCAGCAGATGCAACCCTGATGCAACTGGCTCACCCTGAGCTGCGGGTGCAGCCCCGTGCAGCGAGTACACCCCCCCACAACAGATGCAACCCCTGCAAGGTGCAGCTTTGGAGCAACAGCTGCAGCTCATGCACTGAGTGCTCCCAATGCACCGGCTGCAACGCCTGCACCGGGTACACTCATGCAACAGCTGCAACTCCTGCATCAGGTGCTCACAGCATAGTAGGGACCCCCATTGCAACCCCTGCACCGGGGCCCTCCATGCAATGGCTGCAACTTTAGGAAGCAGATACCCGGCACGCAGCAGGTGCTGCAGCCTTGGAGGTGCTGCAGCGCCGCCTCTGCTGCTCGGCAGGCGCAGGGCAGCTGCGGGGAGCTGGCAGCGGCGCAGCGGGCGGCGCAGCTGGAGGAGGCTCGGCTGCGGGACGCGCTGGCCAAGACGAGCGACCTGGCGGCGGCGTTGGCGCAGGAGAAGTCGCAGCTGAGCTGCAGCCTGGCGCAGCTGGAAGAGGAGCGGGAGAGCGGGCGCATGCAGCGCGAGGCGCTGGGCCGGGAGCTGGCGGGGCTGCGGGCGCAGCTGCAGCGGCTGCAGTGCAGCGCCGAGGCTGAGCAGCAGCGGTTGCAGCGGGCATGCGGCGCCGCCGAGGAGAGCTGCAGTGCGCTGCGGGAGGAGCTGCGGGCGCTGCGCGGACAACACCTCCGCATGCGCCAACACCTGGAGGGGACGGGGGCAACTGGGAGGGGGTGGGGTAACTGGGAGAGGGGTGTGGGCAACTGGGAGAGGTCTGGGGGTAACTGGGAGCAGCTCTGGGCAACTGGGAGAGGATTGGGGGCAACTGGGAGGGGGCAGAGGGTGACTGGGAGGGGGCTGGAGGCGACTGGGAGAGGACTGGGGGTAACTGGGAGGGGGCTGGGGTAACTGGGAGGAGAGGTGGGGTAACTGGGAGGAGAGGTGGGGTAACTGGGAGCAGCTCTGGGCAACTGGGAGAGGATCGGGGGCAACAGGGAGAGGGCAGAGAATGACTGGGAGAGGACTGGGGCAACTGGAGGGGGGTGGGAGCAACTGGGAGGGTGCAGAGAGTGACTGGGAGGGGGCTGGGGTAACTGGGAGCAGCTCTGGGAGGGAGCTAGGGGCAACTGGGAGAGGACTGGGGGTAACTGGGAGGGGGCTGGGGTAACTGGGAGGAGAGGTGGGGTAACTGGGAGCAGCTCTGGGCAACTGGGAGAGGGTTGGCGGCAACTGGGAGGGGGTAGAGGGTTACTGGGAGGGGGCTGGGATAACTGGGAGGGGGCTGGGGGCAGCTAGGAGGGAGCTAGGGGCAACTGGAAGGGGGCTGGTGGTAACTGGGAACAGCTCTGGGCAACTGGGAGAGGATCGGGGCAACTGGGAGGGAGCTGGGGCAACTGGGAGGGGTCTGGGGGTAACTGGGAGGGGGCTGGGGGCCACTGGGAAAGGGCTGGGGCAACTGGGAGGGGGATAGGGGCAACTGGGAGGGTGCTGGGGCAACTGGGAGGGGGATAGGGGCAACTTGGAGGGGTCTGGGGGCAACTGGGATGGGTCTGGGAGCAACTGGGAGGGGGATGGGGCAACTGGGAGGAGTCTGGGGGCAACTGGGAGGGTGCTGGGGCAACTGGGAGGGGGATAGGGGCAACTGGGAGGGTGCTGGAGCAACTGGGAGGGGGATAGGGGCAACTGGGAGGGTGCTGGGGCAACTGGGAGGGGGATAGGGGCAACTGGGCGAGGATCGGGGGCAACTGGGAGGGGGATGGGGCAACTGGGAGGGTGCTGGGGGCGACTGGGAGGGGTCTGGGGGCAACTGGGAGGGGGATGGGGGCGACTGGGAGCAGCTCTGGGCAACTGGGCGAGGATCGGGGGCAACTGGGAGGGTGCTGGGGTAACTGGGAGGGGAGGTGGGGCAGCTGCCGGGCCGGGTGGCGTAACTGGGAGCACTGGGGTGACTGGTGCTGCGCAGGCGGTGCAGGCGCAGGGGGCGGCGGGCGAGGCGCTGGGGCGGGCGCGGGCCGAGCAGGAGCAGCTGCGTCGGGAGCTGCAGCGCGTGGGCCGAGCGCGTGGCGGCTGCGCCGAGGAGGGCGCCCGCCTGGCCGTGCAGCTGGCAGCCGCGCAGCGCCACGCGCAGCACCGCGCCCACGAGGCCGCCGCGCTCAGGTGGGTGCAGGGGAGAGGGGGGGTTCCCCTGCGGGGGTCCCGCGTCGTCCCACCGTCGCAGCGCCTGCGCTCCGCAGGGCCGAGAAGGAGGGGCTGGAGGGCAGCGTGTCCCGGCTGCAGCAGCAGCTCGGCCAGAGCGACGCCCGCAGCCGCCAGCTGGAGAGCGAGGGGTGCGCCCTGCGCCGCACCAACCAGGAGCTGCAGGGTGAGCCGCAGCTGCAGCCGCGCACCAACCGCCCACACTCAGCCATCCACCATCATCCATCCATCCATCCATCCGTCCATCCATCCATCCTTCCATCACTCCATCCATCCATCCCTGCATTCATCCATCCCTCCATCCATCCCTCCATCCATCCCTTCATCCATCCCTCCATCCATCCCTCCATCCATCCATCCCTCCATTCATCCATCCATCCATCCCTCCATCCATCCTTCCTTCCATCACTCCATCCATCCATCCCTCCATCCATCCATCCATCCTTCCTTCCATCCCTCCATCCATCCATCCCTCCCTCCATCTATCCCTCCATCCATCCCTCCATTCATCCATCCCTCCATCCATCCATCCATCCATCCATCCGTCCATCCATCCCTCCATCCATCCATCCTTCCATCCATCCCTCCATCCATCCTTCCTTCCATCACTCCATCCATCCATCCCTCCATCCATTCCTCCATCCCTCCATCCCTCCATACTGACCCTTCCTTCCTTCCTTCCTTCCTTCCTTCCTTCCTTCCTTCCTTCCTTCCTTCCTTCCTTCCTTCCTTCCTTCCTCATCCATCCATCCGTCCATCCCTCCATTCATCCATCCATCCATCCATCCGTCCATCCATCCATCCCTCCATCCATCCATGCTCATCCATCCCTCCCTCCCTCCCTCCCCCGTTCGTTCCTCACCATCCCTCGTTCTCCGGGTGCCCCTCTCCGGGTGTCCCGCAGCGGAGCTGGCGGCGGTGCAGCAGTTGCGGGCGCAGGAGCTGCAGGCGCAGCGCGAGGCGGTGGCTGCGGCCGAGGCGGCGGCAGTGGCGATGGCCCTACAGCGCACCCGCGACACCCACCAGCAGGAGCTCGAGAGGCTGCAGCAGCGCAGGGTGGGACCCGCGGGGGGCTGCGATCCGGGGGGGGGGGGAGATTCGGGGGGAGGGCTGAGATTTGGGGGAAAAGGCTGAGATTTGGGGCGAAAGGCTGAGATTTGGGGGGAAAAGGCTGAGTTTTGGGGGGAAAAGGCTGAGATTTGGAGCAAAAGGCTGAGATTTGGGGGGAAAGAGTTTTGGGGTGAAAGGCTGAGATTTTGGGGGAAGGGCTGAGATTTGTGGCGAAAGGCTGAAGTTTGGGGTGAAAGGCTGAGATTTGGGGAGAAAGACTGAGTTTTGGGGTGAAAGGCTGAGATTTGGGGGGAAAGAGTTTTGGGGTGAAAGGCTGAACTTTGGGGTGAAAGGCTGAGATTTTGGGGGAAGGGCTGAGATTTGGGGCGAAAGGCTGAAGTTTGGGGTGAAAGACTGAGCTTTGGGGAGAAAAGCTGAGTTTTGGGGGGAAAGAATGAGATTTGGGGGAAAAGACTGAGATTTGGGGGGAAAAACTGAGATTTTGGGGTGAAAGGCTGAGATTTGGGGGGAAAGACTGAGGTTTGGGGCGAAAGGATGAGATTTGGGGTGAAAGGCTGAGATTTGGGGCGAAAAGCTGAGTTTTGCGGTGAAAGGCTGAGATTTGGGGTGAAAGGTTGAGGTTTGGGGTGAAAGGCTGAGATTTGGGGCAAAAGGCTGAGTTTTGGGGTGAAAGGCTGAGTTTTGGGGGCAAAGGCTGAGATTTGGGGCAAAAGGCTGAGATTTGGGGGAAAAGGCTGAGATTTGGGGTGAAAGGCTGAGATTTGGGGGAAAAGGCTGAGATTTGGGGTGAAAGGCTGAGGTTTGGGGGGAAAAGGCTGAGATTTGGGGCAAAAGGCTGAGATTTGGGGGGGAAAAGGCTGAGATTTGGGGGAAAGGCTGAGATTTGGGGGGAAAGGCTGAAATTTGGGGCAAAAGGCTGAGATTTGGGGCGAAAGGCTGAGATTTGGGGGGAAAAGGCTGAGATTTGGGGTGAAAGGCTGAGTTTTGGGGGCAAAGGCTGAGATTTGGGGCAAAAGGCTGAGATTTGGGGTGAAAGGCTGAGGTTTGGGGGGAAAAGGCTGAGATTTGGGGCAAAAGGCTGAGATTTGGGGCGAAAGGCTGAGATTTGGGGGGAAAAGGCTGAGATTTGGGGTGAAAGGCTGAGTTTTGGGGGCAAAGGCTGAGATTTGGGGCAAAAGGCTGAGATTTTGGGGGAAAAGGCTGAGATTTGGGGCGAAAGGCTGAGATTTTGGGGGAAAGAGTTTTGGGGTGAAAGGCTGAGATTTTGGGGGAAGGGCTGAGATTTGTGGCGAAAGGCTGAAGTTTGGGGTGAAAGGCTGAGATTTGGGGAGAAAGACTGAGTTTTGGGGTGAAAGGCTGAGATTTGGGGGGAAAGAGTTTTGGGGTGAAAGGCTGAGATTTGGGGTGAAAGGCTGAGATTTTGGGGGAAGGGCTGAGATTTGGGGTGAAAGGCTGAGATTTGGGGTGAAAGACTGAGCTTTGGGGAGAAAAGCTGAGTTTTGGGGGGAAAGAATGAGATTTGGGGGAAAAGACTGAGATTTGGGGGGAAAAACAGATTTTGGGGCGAAAGGCTGAGGTTTGGGGCAAAAGGCTGAGATTTGGGGGGAAAGAGTTTTGGGGTGAAAGGCTGAGATTTTGGGGGAAGGGCTGAGATTTGTGGCGAAAGGCTGAAGTTTGGGGAGAAAGGCTGAGATTTGGGGAGAAAGACTGAGTTTTGGGGTGAAAGGCTGAGATTTGGGGGGAAAGAGTTTTGGGGTGAAAGGCTGAGATTTTGGGGGAAGGGCTGAGATTTGGGGCAAAAGGCTGAGGTTTGGGGCGAAAGGATGAGATTTGGGTGAAAGGCTGAGATTTGGGGCGAAAAGCTGAGTTTTCGGGTGAAAGGCTGAGATTTGGGGTGAAAGGTTGAGGTTTGGGGTGAAAGGCTGAGATTTGGGGCAAAAGGCTGAGTTTTGGGGTGAACGGCTGAGTTTTGGGGGAAAGACTGAGATTTGGGGGGAAAGGCTGAGATTTGGGGCGAAAAGCTGAGTTTTGGGGGGAAAGAATGAGATTTGGGGGAAAAGACTGAGATTTGGGGGGAAAGGCTGAGATTTGGGGTGAAAGGCTGAGATTTGGGGCGAAAAGCTGAGTTTTGGGGCGAAAGGCTGAGATTTGTGGTGAAAGGTTGAGGTTTGGGGTGAAAGGCTGAGATTTGGGGCAAAAGGCTGAGTTTTGGGGTGAACGGCTGAGTTTTGGGGGAAAGACTGAGATTTGGGGTGAAAGACTGAGGTTTGGGGTGAAATGCAGAGTTTTGGTGCGAAAGATTGAGTTCTGGGGCAAAAGACCGAGTTTTGGTGCAGAAGATTGAGTTTTGGGGTGAAACGCTGAGGTTTGGAGCAAAATGCTGAGTTTTGAGGTGACAGACTTGGAGTGATTAAGTTTTGGGGTGAAATGTGGAGTTTTGGGGTGAAACGCTGAGGTTTGGGGCGGTTTTCAGGGTGTGATGCTGGTTTTGGGGGGGTGGGATGCTCGTTTTTGAGGTTCAATGCTGGTTTTCAGGGTTCAATGCTGATTTTTGGGGTCTGATGCTGATTTTTGAGTTTCAATGTAGATTGTTGGGGTTCAATACTGGTTTGGGGGCTCAGCGCTGGTTTGGGGACTCAGTACAGGTTTGGGGGTTAAATACTGGTTTGGGGGTTCAGTGCTGGTTTGGGAGTTCGGTGCTGGTTTGGGGGTTCGGTGCTGCTTTGGGACCTCAGTGCTGGTTTGAGGGCTCAGAACTGGTTTGGGGGTTCAATACTGGTTTGGTGGCTCAGCGCCAGCTTTGGGGCTCAGGTCTGGTTTGGGGGCTCAGCACCGGTTTGGGGGCTCGGGGCCAGTTTGGGAGCTCAGTACTGGTTTGGGGGTTCAATACTGGTTTGGGGGCTCAGCACTGGTTTGGGGGCTCAGTGCCGGTTTGGGGGCTCAGTGCCAGTTTTGGGGTGTCGGGGCTGGTTTGGGGGCTCAGCGCCGGTTTTGGGGTATGGGGGCTGGTCTGGGGGCTCAGTGCCGGTTTCGGGGTGTGGGGGCTGGTCTGGGGGCTCAGTGCTGGTTTTGGGGTGTGGGGGCTGATCTGGGGGCTCAGTGCTGGTTTTGGGGTGCGGGGCTGGTCTGGGGGCTCAGTGCCGGTTTCGGGGTATGGGGGCTGGTCTGGGGGCTCAGTGCCGGTTTCAGGGTGTGGGGGCTGGTTTGGGGGCTCAGTGCCGGTTTTGGGGTGTGGGGGCTGTTTTGGGGGCTCAGCGCTGGTTTCGGGGTGTTGGGGCTGGTTTGGGGGCTCAGTGCCGGTTTTGGGGTGTTGGGGCTGGTCTGGGGGCTCAGTGCCGTTTTTGGGGTGTCGGGGCTGGTTTGGGGGCTCAGTGCTGGTTTTGGGGTGTCGGGGCTGGTTTGGGGGCTCAGTGCCGGTTTCGGGGTGTGGGGGCTGGTTTGGGGGCTCAGTGCTGGTTTTGGGGTGCGGGGCTGGTCTGGGGGCTCAGTGCTGGTTTCGGGGTGTGGGGGCGCAGGAGCAGCTGGAGGCCGAGCGCGGGCGGCTGGCGCGGGAGCACGACTCGCTGGCGGCCGAGCTGGCGTCGACGCAGCGGCAGCGCGAGGCTGAGAGGCAGCAGGTGGGTTCCCCCCGCCACCCCACATCCCCCTGGGGACAGTTTTGGGGGTTTCGGGGTCCCCCCCTGAGCTGCGTCCCCGCAGGCGCTGGCGCTGCAGGAGGAGGAGAGGGCTGCGGCGGCCGAGGCGCTGCGGGGGCTGCAGAGCAGTCTGGACGAGGCCACGGCGCAACTCGAGCTGCAGCGGCGGGAGGTGACCGAGCACCAGGAGAAGGAGCAGGTGGGAACCCCCCAGAGTGGGACCGAACCCCACGTGTACCTCACCCTTGCAGCCCCCGGACCTGGGACCCCCCCCGTCACCCCAATGCCTGTCCCCTCCTTGTGACCCCCATTGCACCCCCTGTGCCATCCAATCACACCCCTCAAACCCCCCGGCTTGTAACACCCCATACTGCCCCCCCATTGACACCCCCATTCCTGGAACCCCCTCTTGCCCTCCCATTGACACCCCCATTCCTGGAACCCCTATTGCCCCCCATTGCCACACCCATTCCTGGGCACCCCCAATTGCCCCCCCATTGGCACCTCCATTCCTGGGCACCCCCTATTGTCCCCCTATTGACACACCCAATTGCCCCCTCATTGGCACCCCCATTCCTGGGCACCCCCTGTTGTCCCCCATTGGCACCTCCATTCCTGGGCACCCCCTATTGCCCCCCCATTGGCACCCCCATTCCTGGGCAGCCCCTATTGCCCCCCTATTGACACCCCCATTCCTGGGCACCCCCTATTGCCCCCCCATTGGCACCCCCATTCCTGAGCACCCCCTATTGCCCCCCATTGACATCCCCATTCCTGGACACCCCCTATTACCCCCCATTGACACCCCCATTCCTGGGCACACCCTATTGTCCCCCCATTGACACCCCCATTCCTGGGCACCCCCTGTGCCCCCCATTGCCCCCCCATTGACACCCCCCATTCCTGGGCGCCCCCTATTGCCCCCCATTGGCGCCCCCATTCCTGGACACCCCCTATCCTATTGCCCCCCCCATTCCACCCCCATTCCTGGGCACCCCCTACTGCTCCCCCATTGACACCCCCATTCCTGGGCACCCCGTATTGCCCCCCCATTAACACCCCCATTCCTGGGCACCCCCTACTGCTCTTCCATTGACACCCCCATTCCTGGGCACCCCCTATTGCCCCCCCATTGGAACCCCCATTCCTGGGCACCCCCTGTGCCCCCCATTGCTCCCCCATTGACACCCCTATTCCTGGTGACCCCCAATTGCCCCCCCATTGACACCCCTATTCCTGGGCACCCCCTATTGCCCCCCATTGGCACCCCCATTCCTGGACACCCCCTATCCTATTGCCCCCCCATTCCACCCCCATTCCTGGGCCCCCCCATTGCCCCCCATTGCCCCCCCATTGCCCCCCCCTTTGCCAACCCCCCACTGAGCGCCCCCCGCTTTGCTGCAGTACCCTAGCATCCTCACCCCTGCGCCATCCTCATCTCAACACCCCCCACCCTGGACTCCCTCTTTCCTCCCCTGGGACCCCCACATTTCCCCCCCCCCCCACCTCCCTTCGACCCCAAGACCCCCCCGCATGTTTCGGGGTGTATGTGGGGGTGTCTCAGGGCTCCCCCCCCCGCTGCAGAGCTTGGCTGCCGAGTTGCGCGGGCTGCGGGCGCAGCTGCAGGAGGATGCAGCCACTCACGAGCAGGAGGTGAAGATGCTGCGGGAGCAGGCGAAGGCAGCGGGCAAGCAGCGGGACAGTGCCCTGCGCGAGGTCAGCACCCCAAAACCCAGCCCACCCCCCCAAAACCCCCCTAAACACCATCCCACCCCCCCAAAGCCCCCCTAAACACCATCCCAACCCTCAAATCCCACTAAACCCCATCCCCCATGCATCCAAATCCCCGCTAAACCCCATCCGACCCCCAAAATCACACCCCTAAACCCCATTGCAACCCCTAAAATCACACCACCCAAACCCCATCCCAACCCCCAAAATCACACCCCCAAACCCCATCCCAACCCCCAAAATCACACCCCCAAACCCCATCCCATGCTTCCAAATGCCCCCTAAACCCCAACACACCACCTAAAATCCCCTCAAACCCCATCCCACGTCTCCAAATGCCCCCCAAACCCCATCCCAACCCCCAAATCCCTCCCAAACTCCATCCTAACTCCTAAATGCCCCCCAAACCCCAACCCACCACCCAAAATCCCCCTAAATCCCATCTCAACTCTCCAAATCCCCCCTAAAGTCCATCCTACCCCCAAATCCTCCCTAAACCCCATCCCACCCCCCAAAATCACACCTCTAAACCCCATCTAAACTCCAAAATCCCCTTAAACCCCATCCCACGTCTCCAAATGCCCCCAAAACCCATCCCAATCCCCAAACCCCTCCCAAACTCCATCCTGACCCCTAAATGCCCCCCAAACTCCATCCCACCACCCAAAATCCCCCCAAACCCCATCCCATGCTTCCAAATGCTCCCTAAACCCCATCCCAACCCCAAAGTCCCCATAAGTCCCATCCCAAATCCCCCTAAAGTCCATCCTACCCCCAAATCCCCCTAAACCCCATCTCAACACCAAGATCACTCCCCTAAACCCCATCCCAACCCCCCAAGTCCACCCCAAACTCCATCCCACGTCTCCAAATGCCCCCTAAACCCCATCCCAACCCCTAAACTCCCTTATAAAACCCATCCCACGACCCAAAATTCCCCCAAAACGCCATCTCAACCCCCAAAATCTCCCCTAAACTCCATCCCAACCATCAAACCCCTCCCAAAACCCATCCCACCACCCAAAATTCCCCCAAAACCCCATCTCACCCCCCAAAATCTCCCCTAAACTCCATCCCAACACCTAAACTCCCTCCTAAAACCCATCCCACCACCCAAAATCCCCCAAAACTCCATCCCAACACCTAAACTCCCTCCTAAAACCCATCCCACCACCCAAAATCCCCCCAAAACCCCATCTCAACCCCCAGAATCTCCCCTAAACTCCATCCCAACCTTCAAACCCCTCCCAAAACCCATCCCACCACCCAAAATTCACCCAAAACCCCCATCTCAACCCCCAAATTACCCCTAAACTCCATCCCAACCCCTAAACTTCCTCCTAAAACCCATCCCACCACCCAAAATCCCCCTGAAACCTCATCTCAACCCACAAAATCTCCCCTAAAATCCATCCCAACCATCAAACCCCTCCCCAAAACCCATCCCACCACCCAAAATTACCCAAAACCCCCATCTCAACCCCCAAATCTCCTCTAAACTCCATCCCCACCCCTAAACTCCCTCCTAAAACCCATCCCACCACCCAAAATTCCCCCAAAACCCCATCTCAACCCCCAAAATCTCCCCTAAACCCCACCCCAACCCCAAATCCATCTGCAGGTGGAGGATGCGCGGGCGCAGCTGCGGTTGGTGGCGGAGGCGCGGGCGGCGGGGCAGCGGGAGCTGCTGGAAGCGCAGCGCGAGGCCCGGGAGAGCCGGGAGAGTCGGGAACTGCAGCGGCGGCAGGCGCAGGAGGCACGGCGAGCCCTGGGAGACGAAGCCAGGGAGAAGCAGGCTCTGCGGCGTTCCAACGAGGAGCTGCGCGCGGCGCTGCGGCGCGCCGAGGGCGAGCGCATCAGGTGAGGGGCGGCACGGTGGCGGTTTGGATGCTCAGAATCAGGGAGATGGTCAGGACAAGGGGATGACCAAGGTGGGAGATGTAGGGGGTGATGCGATGCCTTGAAAGGTGATGTTTGGGGTCAGGATGATGGTCAGGACGAGGGTGATGGTTGGGACAAGAGGACAATCAGGTTAGGAGACGCAGGGAGTGATGTGATGTCTTGGAAGGTGGTGCTTGGGGTCAAGGTGAAGCTCAGGATGATGGGATGCTCAAGTTGGGAGATGCAAGCGGTGACGTGATGCCTTGAAAGTTGATGTTTGGGGTCAGGATGCTGCTCAGGGTGATGAGATGCTCAAGTTGGGAGATGCAGGCAGGGATGTGATGCTTGGGGTCAAGGTGATGGTCAGAATCATGGGATGCCCAAACTGGGAGATGCAGGGAGTGATGTGATGCCTTGGAAGGTGATGCTTGGGGTCAAGGTGATGGTCAGGACAAGGGTGGTTGTTGGGACAAGAGGACAATCAGGTTAAGAGACGCAGGGAGTGATGTGATGTCTTGGAAGGTGCTGATTTGGGTCAAGGTGATGGTGGTCAGGATCATGGGATGCTCATGTTGGGAGATGCAGGAAGTGATGTGATGCCTCGAAAGTTGATGTTTGGGGTCAGGATGCTGCTCAGGATGATGAGATGCTCAAGTTGGGAGATGCAGGCAGTGATGTGATGTCTTGGAAGGTGATGCTTGGGGTCAAGGTGATGGTCAGAATCATGGGATGCCCAAACTGGGAGATGCAGGGGATGATACGATGCCTTGAAAGGTGATGTTTGGGGTCAGGATGATGGTCAGGACAAGGGTGGTTGTTGGGACAAGAGGACAATCAGGTTAGGAGACGGAGGGAGTGATGTGATGTCTTGGAAGGTGCTGATTTGGGTCAAGGTGATGGTGGTCAGGATCATGGGATGCTCATGTTGGGAGATGCAGGAAGTGATGTGATGTCTTGGAAGGTAATGCTTGGGGTCAAGGTGATGGTCAGGACAAGGAGATGCAGGGGGTGATGCAATGCCTTGAGAGGTGATATTTGGGGTGAGGATGATGGTCAAGACAGGCGTGATGGTTGGGACAAGAGGACAATCAGGTTAGGAGACACAGGAAGTGATGTGAGACCTTGAAAGGCGGTGCTTGGGTGCAGAGGGATGCTCAGAATCATGGGATGCCCAAGTTGGGGCTTTCATGGGTGATGAGGTGCCTTGGAGGACGATGCTCAGGGTGGGGAGATGCAGGGGGTGGTGCGATGTGTTGGATGCTTGGGGTCAGAGTGATGGTCAGGGCGAGGGCTCCACTTGGGAGATGAGAGGGGCGATGCAGCGCCTTGAAATGTGATGCCCGGGTTCACGGTGACCATCAGGACAAGAGCATGCTCCAGTTGGGAGATGCAAGGGGGGACACGATGTTTTGGATGCTCACGGTTGGGTTGATACTTAGGATAAGGACATGGTCAAGATGGGCCAAGCAGAGGATGGGGGAGGGCAATGGTTGGGGTCAGGGCGATGCTTGTGATAAGGGTGGTGGCTGGGACAAGAGGACAATCAAGTCAGGAGATGCGGGGGGTGGTGTGATACCTCGGAGAAGGTGATGCTCGGTCTTGGGGTGATGCTTAAGGTCAGGAGATGCATGAGGTGGGGCGACGTTTCAGTTGCTTGGGGTCAGGGTGATGCTTGTGATAAGGGTGATCGTTGGGACAAGAGGACGATCAAGTCAGGAGATGCAGGGGGTGGTGCGATGCCTTGGAGGGCGATGCTTGGGGATGAGGTGGCGCTCAGGACAAGGGCATGGAAGCTTGGGGCTGGGGGGAGGCAATGGAGCAGGGGGCCGGGGGTGAGAGGAGCTTCCAAGGGTCCTGGGAAGGGATCCCCAAGGTCAGGGGACACCAGGGACAGAGGGACACCAGGGGCAGAGGCACACCAGGGACGGAGGCACACCAGGGACGGAGGCACACCAGGGACAGAGGGACACCAGGAATGGAGGGACACCAGGGATGGAGGGACACCAGGGGTGGAGGGACACCAGGGATGGAGGGACACCAGGGGTGGAGGGATGCTCAGGGTGGGGTTGGCTCAGGACAGGGGGTGGTTGGGTTGGTGCTGGGGCCGCGGGGATGGCCCTGTGGGGTGCTGGCAGCCCCTTCTCCCTGATCCTACAGCCTGAAGCGTGCCAGCGAGGAGAAGGAGCAGCGCCTGGCACTGGTGGAAGACGGGCGAGAGGCTGCGGACCGCGAGGTGACAGAGCTGCGGGCAGCCCTGCGGGAGCTGGAACGCGCCCGCCTCGACGCCCGCCGGGAACTGCAGGAGCTGCGCCGGCAGGTGAGGAGGAGGGTGACGGCAAAGACCTCTGCCCCCCAGTTTAAGGTGCCACCAAGGCTCCTCCTTGGGCAGGTGAAGGACCTGGACGGCGAGAACAGCAAGAGGAGCAAGGAGGTGGGCGAGCTGCAGGCGCGCGTGGCCCTGGAGGAGCAGCGGGAGGAGGAGAGCCGCCGCGAAGCCTTCGGCCTCAGGCAGAAGGTGGCGGAGAGCGAGGCCAGCGTGGAGGCTGCCAGGAAAGAGGTGGGGGTTCCCCAAGGGTCTCCAGCCTCGCTGCTTGGTGCCCAGCACCCCAGAGTGTCCCAATCACCCCACAGCTCGGTCCCCGGTGTCCCCTTCACCCTCCATTTTCTGCCTGGCATCTCTGGGGGTCCCTTGTACCCCCATCACCCCCCTTGCTCTAGGCCTGGGGTCCCCTGGGGTCCCCACCACCCACTACTCCATCCCCTGCAGCCCTGGGGTCCCTAACACCCCATCACCCGATCCCTAGGGGTCCCGTACGCCCCATTGCTCCATCCTCAGGGGTCCCCATTGACCCATCGCCCCATCCCCTGCAGCCGTGGGGTCCTCATCACCCTACTGCTCCATCTCTGGGGGTCTCCATCACCCCATTGTTCTTCCCCTCCATTTCCATCACCCTGTGCTCCAGCCTTCATGTCCCCATCATCCTCTCGCTGTTTCCTCTGTGTTCCCAAGGGTCCCCAATACCCCATCCCGCCATCCCTGGAGGTCTCCATTGCCCCATTGCTCCACTCCCTGCATCTCCACCACCCTGTTGCTGTGTCTCCTGCACCCCTGGGGTCCCCCATCACCCTATTGCTCCCTTCCTTGCGTCTCCATCACCCTACACTCCATCCCTTGTACCCCATTAGCCCATCCTTTGCATCCCTGGCGTCCCCTGTGCCCCATTCTTCCATCCTTGTGGGTCCCCATCACCCCTCTGCTCCATCCCTTGCATCTCCATCACTCTGTGCTCCATCCCTTGCATCCCGATCCCCCCATCCCTCCATCCTCTGTCTCCATCCCCCCCTTTCCATGCCCCCCAGCTCCAGCTCCTGCAGCGGCGACTGTCGGAGGCGGAGAGCGAATTCCGGCAGCGGGAGAAGGACCTGGCCCGCAGCTTGGAAGAGGCTCGTGGCAATGAGAAGAAGCTTCTGGCCGATGCTCGCAACCTGCAGCTGAAGGTGGAGGCGGCGCGGGACGAAGCGGCCGAGCTGAGCCTGCGGCTGAGCGTGGCTGAGGGTCGGGCGCAGGGGCTGGAAGCTGAGCTGGCTCGCGGCGAGGCGCTGCGTCGGGCTGCGGAAACCCGCCTGGGTGGCATCCAGTCCGCCCTACGCCGTACCATGGGCATCGGCCGGGCACGGGCCAGCTCCCCGGGCAAGGGTGAGAGCCCTGGGGACCCCCCCTGCACCACCCCTCGCGTAGGGGCAGGGGATGCATCCTGCTGCGGTGCATCCACTGCAGTGCTCCATTCCCTGTGCCCCTGCAGGTCTCCCCTATCCCATTGCTCCATCCCCCGCATCCCCGTGGGTCAGGGTCTCCATCCCCCAACGCTCCATCCCCTGCATTACTGGGGTACCCCCATACTCCAGTGCTCCATTCCATGCATCCCCATCTTCCCCTTGCTCCATCCCCTTCATCCCTGGGGTCCCCCATTATCCCATTGCTTCATCTCTTGGGCCCCATCACCCTGTTGCTCCGTCCCTTACATCCCTGGGGTCCCCTGTCACCCCACTGCTCCATCCTCTGCCTCCCCATCTTCCCCTTGCTCCATGCCCTGCATCCCTGGGGTCCCTTGTCACCCTATTGCTGCATCCCCTGCATCCCTGGGGTCCCCCATACCCCATTGCTCTATCCCCAGGGTCCCCAATCACCCCACTACTTCATCCCCTGCATCCCTGGGGTCCCTTATACCACATTGCTCCATCCCTGGGGTCCCTATCGTCCCCCTTGCTCCGTCCCCCTTTCTCCATCCCTGGGGTCCCCATCCTCCCCCTTGCTCCATCCCTGGGGTCCCCCATCCCCAATTCTCCATCCCTGGGGTCCCCATCCTCCCCATTGCTCCATCCCTGGGATCCCCATCACCCCCATTGCTCCATCCCTGAGGTCCCCCATCATCCCCAATTCTCCATCCCTGGGGTCTCCATCCTCCCCATTGCTCCATCCCTGAGGTCCCCTATCACCCCCCTTGCTCCATCCCTGGGGTCTCCATCACCCCCAATTCTCCATTCCTGGGGTTCCCATCCCACTTGCTCCATCCCCTCCATCCCTGGAGTCCCCCACCCCCCAATTCTCCATCCCTGGGGTTCCCATCCCACTTGCTCCATCCCCTCCATCCCTGGGGTCTCCATCACCCCCCCTTGCTCCATCCCTGGGGTCCCCATCACCCCCATTGCTCCATCCCTGGGGTCCCCATCACCCCCATTGCTCCATCCCTGAGGACCCCCATCATCCCCAATTCTTCATCCCTGGGGTCCCCCATCCCCATTGCTCCATCCCTGGGGTCTCCATCACCCCCCTTGCTCCATCCCTGGGGTCCCCCACCCCCCAATTCTCCATCCCTGGGGTCCCCCACACCCCCTCACTCCACCCTTCCCTCCGCCGTGGGTCCCAGGGGTCCGTCCATCCCACTGTGGGGTGCAATCCTCCCTCGGGTCGGGTGTTTGTCCCGGCGCAGGTGGGGTTCCGGAGGGTTCCGCCAGCCCCGTCTCCTCGCCGGACCCCGATGTGGCTGCTGAGCCCGAGGTGGTTCGAGCAGCCCTGCGAGATTTCCTGCGTGAGCTGCAGGATGCGCAGCAGGAACGGGTACCCCTCTCCCTATGACCCCCCCAAAAACCATCTTTTCACCAAAAATACCCCTTCTCACCCCATTTTCTCCCCCCAGGAGGAGCTGCGGGGGCAGGTGGGCACCTTGGGCCGGCGGCTGGCGGCGGTGGAGGAGGAGCGCGACAAGGCCAGCGCCCGCGCGCAGCAGCTCCAGAAGCTCGTGGCTGAGAGGGAGGAAGGCGGTGAGGGCTTTTTTGAGCTGTTTCCCCTCCAAATGGTGAGGTTTGGGGTGCTTTGTCCTGCCCTGGAGCCTCGGCAGCGAGACGAGGCTTTGGGGAAACTGAGGCACGGGGCAGGGCGGCGGTGGTGCCTCTGGCGCTGCAGGATGCAGGGATTTCCCGCATGCGCCACCCCAAAATATTGGTAAACTTGATAAACCCACCTGTGTGAGCTCTGTAAATCCAAATAAAACCCTCACGCATGCCCAGTAAATCCCAGTCAAACTGGTAAAGCACTCATAGATCCCTTAGGGAGCCCAGTTAAACTGGTAAAACTCTGCATGCAACGCCCATAAATCCCAACAAAACCAGTAAAGCCCTCATGCATCCACTGTTAATCGCAGCCAAACTGGTGAAAGAGACCTGCACTCCTGCAAATCCCAGTCAAACTGGGAAAAGAGAGCCTGCAACCCCTGTAAATCCCAGTCAAACTGGGAAACGAGAGCCTGCAGGCCCTGTAAATCCCAGTCAAAGTGGTGAAGCCCCCGTGCGCGCCCCAGTAAGGCGGGTGGCCGCGGCTCCGGCAGGGCGTCGCGGTGGGGAGCTGAGCAGCGCCCAGGCCACGCTGCTGCTGCACGAGGAGACGCTGCGATGGGGCGAGCGGGAGCGACAGGCGCTGCAGGAGAAGGTGACGGCGCTGGAACGGAGCCTGCAGGCGGCCGAGGGCGAGCGCCGAGCAGCCCAGGTGGGCATCGCCATGCGGGGCCTCATCCTGCCCCCATCCCCATCCCTGCCTGCTCTGCGCCAGCCCTTAGGAAGGGTGACGCAACCTTAGTAAATTCATGGGTGACACCAAACTGGGTGGAAGGGTTGATCCGGAGGGCAGAGAGGCTCTGGAGAGGGATCAGATTGATTCTACGAGCCGTGTGGTGCCCTGCAGGAGAGGATGAGCGCGGTGCGTGCCGGTGAGGCCGAGCTGCAGGATGCCAAGCGGCGGCTGGAAGTGGCTGAAAGCCGGAGCAGCCGCCTGGAGCTGCAGCAGCGGGTGCTGGAGGGGGAGCTGCACCGGGCACGGCTGGCGCTGAGCGAGCGGCAAGCGGAGGCGCGGACAATGCAAGACCGGGCTGAGCTGCTGCAGAAACAGGTACCAGCCCAAATTCCCCCAAATCCCCCCATTTTTTAATGATTCTCATAGAATCACAGTATGGTTTGGGTTGGAAGGAACCTCAAAGCCCATCCAGTCCCACCTTCTGCCATGGGCAGGGACACCTCCCACTGGCTCAGGGGCTCCGAGCCCCATCCAACCTGGCCTGGAACCCCTCCAGGGATGGGGCAGCCACCACCCACACCCCCCTTATATTGATTTTTCTCTTATTTTGGGGTGCAGCTGGCAGAAAGCGAGCAGCGTGCTGGTGCGTTGCAGCTGGCGATGGAGCGTCTCAGCGTGACGTTGGCAGAGAGCAGCTCGAAGGACGATGCGCCGAGCGTGACGACGGTATCGGCCGATGGCACCGTGGTCCACGAGCGGCTGCTGCAGCTCCAAAGCGCCCTGACCGCCGGCGAGCTGGACCGCCGGGCGCTGCAGGTGGGGAACCAGCACCCAACCAGCACCCTAGGGTGACACCAGGGTGCTTTTATCTTGGGGGTGAGCCTGGGTGTCGCCTGCCTGGCAGGAGGGGCTGGAGGTGGCACGGCAGGCGCTGGCGGAGGCGCGGGAGGAGAAGGGAGCGCTGCGGGAGCAGCTGCGGGCGCTGCGGGAGGAGCAGGAGGCCCTGCAGCGCAGCAAGGAGCAGCTGGAGGTGCAGGTCCGGCAGCAGCAGGAGGTGAGGGAGTGGGCGCCCCAAATTTCTTTGCCCCTGGTCAGCATCTTTTACACCTATGCAGAACCCTTTGCGCACTGCAGTAGCAGCTTTTCCCACCCCTGCAGCTCCCTGCATCCTCTCCCCCCACCTCAAACACCCAATTGCCCCTGTGCAGCCCCCTGTGTGCCTCTGCTTCCCCACACAGGATCCTTCACCCCACTTGGCATCACCCCACGGCTCCCCATAACCCCAGCACCCTGTTGCCCGCCCCATGCAGCACCCTTTACTCCCCCTCACACCGCTCCATACCCTCCCCAAGACCCAGGAGCATTGGTCCCCCCGCCTTGAAGCACCCCATGGATCCCCTAAGCCCCTGCATCCTCTTGCCCCCCTGCAGCATCCTTTGCCCCCCCAGCCCCCTTTACCCACCCCAGTTCCCCTTTTCATCACCCTATGGCCCCCCCAGCCCCAACAACCTTGTGCTCCTCTGTGCAGCATCCTTTGCCCCCCCTTGCACCACCCCATGCCCCACAGCACCCATTTCCACCCCCCCCTTGCCCCTCTTCATGTCCCCCAGCCCCAACACCCATTGGCCCCCCCATTCCCCCAGCCCCAACACCCCTTGCAGCCCCCCTTGCATCACCCCATGGGACCCTCCAGCCCCTATTGCCCCCCTTGCCCCACCCCATGCCCCCCAGCACCCATTTCCACCCCTATGCCCCAGCCCCAGCCCCCTTGCACCCCCCCTCACATCACCCTATGGGACCCTCAGCCCCCATTGCCCCACTCCATCCCCCCATCCTCAGCCCCCTTTCAGCCCCCCTTGCACCACCCTATGGGACTCCCAGCCTAAACACCCATTGTCCCCCCATTCCCCCAGCCCTAACACCCCTTGCAGCCCCCCTTGCATCACCCTATGGGACCCCCATCCCAACATCCATTGTCCCCCCCATTCCCCCAGACCCAACACCCCTTGGTCCCCCAATTCCCCCACCCCAACACCCCTTGCAGCTCCCCTCGCATCACCCCACGGGACCCCCAGACCCCGTTGCCTCATTGCCCCCCTGCCCCCATTGTCCCACTCCATCCCCCCCATCCCAACACCCCTTGCACCCCCTCTCGCATCACCCCGTGGGACCCCCAGCCCCCATTGCCCCATTGTCCCCATTGTCCCACTCCATCCCCCCCATCCTCAGCCCCCTTGCAGCCCCCCTTGCACCACCCTATGGGACCCCCAGCCCCAACAGCCATTGTCCCCCCCATTCCCAACACCACTTGCAGCCCCCCATGCATCACCCTATGGGACCCCCATCCCAACACCCATTGCCCCCCCCATTCCCCCAGTCCTAACACCCATTGCAGCCCCCCTTGCACCACCCTATGGGACTCCCAGCCTAAACACCCATTGTCCCCCCCATGCTCCCCAGCCCTAACACCCCTTGCAGCCCATCTTGCATTACCGTATGTCACCCCCAGCCCCAACAGCCATTGTGCCCCCCATTCTCCCAGCCCTAACACCTCTCTCAGCCCCTCTTGCATCACCCCATGCCCCCCAGCCTCAACAGCCATTGTGCCCCCCCATTCCCCCGGCCCCAACACCCCTTGCATCACCCTATGGGACCCCCATCCCAACATCCATTGTCCCCCCCATTCCCCCAGACCCAACACCCCTTGGTCCCCCAATTCCCCCACCCCAACACCCCTTGCAGCCCCCCTTGCATCACGCCATGGGACCCCCAGACCCCGTTGCCCCCATTGCCCCACTCCATCCCCCCATCCTCAGCCCCCTTGCATCACCCTATGGGACCCCCCAGCCCCAACACCCATTGTCCCCCCCATTCCCCCATCCCCAGCCCCCTTGCACCCCCTCTCGCATCACCCCACGGAACCCCCAGCCCCCGTTGCCCCATTGCCCCCATTGTCCCACTCCATCCCCCCCATCCTCAGCCCCCTTGCAGCCCCCCTTGCACCACCCTATGGGACCCCCAGCCCCAACAGCCATTGTCCCCCCCCATTCCCCCAGCCCCAACACCCCTTGCACCCCCTCTCGCATCACCCCATGGGACCCTCAGCCCCCATTGCCCCCATTGCCCCACTCCATCCCCCCCATCCTCATCCCCCTAGCATCACCCTATGGGACCCCCCACCCCTAACACCCATTGCCCCCCCCATTCCCCCATCCCCAGCCCCCTTGCACCCCCTCTCGCATCACCCCACGGGACCCCCAGCCCCCGTTGCCCCCCCAGGCGCTGCGGCAGCGGCAGGAGGAGCGCGGGGGGCTGCAGGAGCGCGTGGGGTGCCTGCAGCGCGCCCTGACCCGCACGCAGGGCGAGAAGCGGGAGGCTGAGCGCGTCGCCCTGCGCCTCGAGAAGGACCTCAGCGCCCTCAAGAAGACCCTTCACAAGGTGGGACCGCGCGGGGGGGCACCCATGGGTGCTCACGGCTTTGAATCGGAACGGGGGAGATGGAGATGAGATCTTAGCAAGAAATTCTTCACGGTGAGGGTGGGGAGGCCCCGGCTTGGGGTCCAAGGCCAGCTTGGATGGGGCTTGGAGCCCCTGGATCCAGTGGGAGTTGTCCCTACCCATGGCCGTGGGGCTGGAGGGGCTCTGAGATCCCTTCTGACCCAAACCATTCCACGACTCTATGGGTTTTGAAGCATAAAATATCCTTTATCCACACGCTACGTATTGCTCTGCTCTGTTTAGAGTCTCTATGCACTTAAAAAAGGAGATGTTTTCAATATAGGTATCTATTTTATATGTAAAATACAGATATTTTTGTGTTATACCTAATATTTAATATATATATTAGTCGCTACGTATAGTATGTAAAATATAGATATTATTTGCTATATTTTCTAGGTAAAACATATATTTTACCTGCTCTCTATCCTATTTTTTGTGTATTTGATCAGCCGGCGGGAGGTGTGCAGCAGTGCTGGGGTGTACCCCCCCCCCCAATTCCATCCCCTCTCTCCCGTCAGGTGGAGCGGGAGAAGCTGCAGACGCAGGAGGACTCTCTGCGGCTCTCGGCGGAGAAAGGCCGCCTGGATCGCTCGCTGGGCACGGCCGAGCGGGAGCTGGCGGCGGCTCAGCACCGCATCCGGGTGCTGCAGGTGGGTCACCTCCTGGGTGCAGGTGGGGGCACCGCTCGGCCCCCCCAAAGTGCCCATTGCTTGTGGCAGGATGGTGCTGAGCTCTTTGGGGGCTCATTCTGGCTTTGAAGGGTGCTGGTGATGGCACTGGGAGGGCACTGGGGTCACCCCAGTTTGTGGGGACACTGGTGATGGCACTGGGAGGGCGCCGGGCTCACCCCAGTTTGTGGGGACAGTGGTGATGGCACTGGGAGGGCACTGGGCTCACCCCAGTTTGTGGGGACACTGCTGATGGCACTGGGAGGGCACTGGGCTCACCCCAGTTTGTGGGGACAGTGGTGATGGCACTGGGAGGGCGCTCTGCTCACCCCAGTTTGTGGGGACACTGGTGATGGCACTGGGAAGGGTTTGGGCTCACCCCAGTTTGTGGGGACACTGGTGATGGCACTGGGAGGGCACTGGGCTCACCCCAGTTTGTGGGGACTCTGGTGATGGCACTGGGAGGGCGATGGGCTCACCCCAGTTTGTGGGGACAGTGGTGATGGCACTGGGAGGGCACTGGGCTCACCCCAGTTTGTGGGGACAGTGGTGATGGCACTGGGAGGGCACTGGGCTCACCCCAGTTTGTGGGGACACTGGTGATGGCACTGGGAGGGCACTGGGCTCACCCCAGTTTGTGGGGACTCTGGTGATGGCACTGGGAGGGCACTGGGCTCACCCCAGTTTGTGGGGACACTGGTGATGGCACTGGGAGGGCACTGGGCTCACCCCAGTTTGTGGGGACTCTGGTGATGGCACTGGGAGGGCACTGGGCTCACCCCAGTTTGTGGGGACACTGGTGATGGCACTGGGAGGGCGCTGGGCTCACCCCAGTTTGGGGATTGGTTTCGGGGTGCTCCCAGCGCGGTCCCCGGGTGACCCCTGTCCCCCTCCCGCAGGCAGCGCTGCCGATGCCCCCCACCCCCTGAGGGCACCGGGCGGGGCAGGAGGGGCCCCATTCTGCCCCCCAGGATTCCTCTCCCCATTCCCTTTTCCACACCGGACGCGGTGCTTTTCCGCAGACGCCGGCACTCGCCTGATTTTGATACAATTTGGGGACCAATTGGTGTTTTTTTTCCCCTTTTTTCCTATTGCATTTTTAAACAAAATGTTAAGAATTCTATTTTTTCACCCTCCTGATTTTTTTTCCCCCCAAAACACATTCCCTTCCTGGAATTTCTCGCTTTTCTAACAAAAAAAATGACTTATTTGGTGGGGTTTTTTTTGGCAAATAATGGGATTTTGATAGCACTGGTTTGGGAGCGGGAGGTTTTTACTGGTGCTACTGGGCAGCCGGAGCTGGGGGGGCTGAGCCGAGCCCAGCGCCACTGGTATCCAGGGGGGGGGCTCCGAGCGCAGCCCCCACCCCTGGGCCGTCCCGGTGGGATTAAACGCGGATGGAGACCCAACGGCAGCCCCCAAAGGTGGGGTTTTTTGGGGGGGAAGGTGGGGTTTTGGGGGTGCCCGTGGGGACACTGAGGTGATTCGGGTCCCTAAATGAGAATCATTAATCCTGAGAAGTAATAATAAATAATAATAAGTCATAAAAGTAACTGTGAAGAGTAAAGATGGAATAAACTACAAAAATAGTAAAAATTAATAAAATTAATGGAATAATAATAATGATGGTGATGATGATGATGATGATGATTAGCCCTGGTTCTTGGAGAGCTGCAGGGCTGGGATGGGATGGGGATGGGGTGGGATGGGAATGGGGATGGGATTGGGATGGGGTGGGATGTGAAGGGGATGGGGATGGAGTGGGGATGGGTTGGGATGGTCATGGGGTGAGGATGGGGATGGGATGGGGTGGGGTGGTCATGGGGTGAGGATGGGGATGGGTTGGGATGGGATGGGGATGGGGGGGATGAGTTGGGATGGGGTGGGATGTGAAGGGGATGGGGATGGAGTGGGGATGGGGTGGGATGGTCATGGGGTGAGGATGGGGATGGGGTGGGGTAGGATGGTCATGGGGTGAGGATGGGGATGGGGTGGGATGGTCATGGGGTGAGGATGGGGATTGGATGGAGATGGGATGGGATGGGATGGGGATGGGGATGGAGATGGGATGGGATGGGGATGGGGATGGAGTGGGATGGGATGGGGATGAGATCGGGTGGGGATGGGATAGGGATGGGGATGGGGAGGGGGTAAGGATGGGGGGGTGGGGTGGGATGAGAAAACGGATGGGGATGTTTGAATCGTTCATCCTGGAGAAGAGAAGGCTGTGGGGAGACCTTAGAGCAGCTTCCAGTGCTGAAAGGGGCTCCAGGAAAGCTGGGGAGGGGCTTTTTCCGAGAGCCTGGAGTGATAGGATGTGGGGGAATGGCTTTAAATTAGAAGGCGAGAACATTTAGATTAGAAATCAGGAATAAATACTTCACTGTTCAGGTGGGGAGGCCCTGGCCCAGGGTGCCCAGAGCAGTGGTGGCTGCCCCATCCCTGGAGGGGTTCCAGGCCAGGTTGGATGGGGCTCGGAGCCCCTGATCCAGTGGGAGGGGTCCTGGAGTTGGGCAAATCCTCACCCAAAACTGGGAAAATCCCCCCTGAAATGGGAAAATCCTCCCCCAAATGGGATGGTTCCCCCACCCCCAAATGGGAAAACACTTCCTAAAAGTGGGAAAATCCTTCCCCAAACCAGGAAAATCCTTCCTAAAAATGGGAAAATCCTCCATAAACCAGGAAAATCTTCCTCTAAAAAAAGGGAAAATGCCCCCCAAAGGGGACAATCACCTCCAAAATGGGAAAATCCCCCCAAAACCAGGAAAATCCACCCCCAGAGCAGGAAAGTTCCCCTAAAAAATGGGAAAATCCTCCCTCAAAATGGAAAAATTCACCCCAAAATGGGAAGACCCCCCCCCCCAAAAAAAAACGAGTCAGGAGCCACAATGACCCTTACACTTTATCTCTTGGACACTCTACGTAGAAAAGGTGGCGGTGGGGGCTCGTACCGCCCCCCTTTACAATAGAATAAGGCAATTAATAACAAATAATACCATCCCCCCCCTTATTATGTGCACAAAAAGTGGACTTTTAAAATGCTCTTTCATGCACAGTTTCTTTAGCACCAACGGTGAGGCTCCGTTTCGGGATCGGGGGGTCTGGAAAGGGGTCGGGATGCGGGGATGAAGGAGGGTCCCCTCCAGCTCAGCAGCCGCCGCAGCTGCGGGCGCAGGATGCGCCTACGGTTTGGCAGAGCCCGCTGGTGGCCATCACGCCGCACTTGGAGAACTTGTCCCGGCAGAGATCGGCTGTGGGGACAGCGGGAAAGAGAAAAAAATCCATGGATGGAGGGGAAACGGGGTGGGGGGAGCAGCGCAGCCCCCAAACATGGGGTGATGCTGCAGGGAGGGGATGCTGCAGGGAGGGGATGCTGCAGGGAGGTAAGTGATGCTCCCAGCCCAAACCTGGGATCCCAGTTGGGGAAAACCAAAGGCTTAGAGGAAATTTGTGTAGTTGCTGGGATTTTCCCTACGGAAAAAAGTGGGGAAGTGGGTGAGGACCCCCCCAGTTCGGGGCCCGCGTCGCGCCCTACCTCGCAGCAGCTCTTCGTGGGCGCACACGGTACGGACGCAGATCTCCTTGTTGATGACATAAACCCGGCGGAGGCTGGATGGGAGGGGGCGGAAAAAGATGGGGGGGTTAGTGTCCAAGCAGAGGGGTCCCCAAAATCCCCTTCATTTGGGGGTTGGGGGGCGAAGCTCCTCTTTGCTCGCCTGTAAAAGCAGATCTCGTTCAGGCACTGCTTGCAGGGCTTGTGCACGGAGTAGAGCCTGGTGCAGGGATACTGCTCCTCCCGGCAGTCTGGAAGGAGAAAACGGAGCTGGTTTCTACTGGGGGGCTTGGAAATCCACTTGATGGGGAGGCCTGACGTCCCGGGGATGGGCTTGGCATCCGCTTGATGCCTTCCCCCTACCCTTAATTGCGCCCCGAGTGTGAGCGTGGTGGCACATCCTCATCCCAGCTGGGCGAGAAGGGAGGATGAATGGGAAAATCCTCCCCCAAAATGGCAAAATCTTCCCCCAAAATGGGAAAATCCTCCCCAAAATTGGGAAAATCCCCCCCTAAATGGGACCCCCGCCCCTCAAATTGGAAAATCCTTCCTGAAAATGGGAAAATCCTCCCTGAAAATGGGAAAATCCTCCCCAAAATTGGGAAAATCCCCACCTAAATGGGACCCCCGCCCCTCAAATTGGAAAATCCTTCCTGAAAATGGGAAAATCCTCCCCAAAATTGGGAAAATCCACAACTAAATGGAAAGCCCTAAATGGGACCCCCCCACCCCTCAAATTGGAAAATCCTTCCTGAAAATGGGAAAATCCTCCCCTAATTGGGAAAATCCACACCCTAAATGGGACCCCTGCCTCTCAAATTGGAAAATCCTTCCCGAAAATAGGAAAATCCTCCCCAAAATTGGGAAAATCCACACCTAAGTGGGAAAATCCTCCCCTAAATGGGAAAATCCTCCCCTAAATGGGACCCCCCCCCCAGATTGGAAAATCCTTCCTGAAAATGGGAAAATCCTCCCTGAAAATGGGAAAATCCTCCCCAAAAATGGGAAAATCCCCACCTAAATGGGACCCCCACCTCTCAAATTGGAAAATCCTTCCTGAAAATGGGATAATCCTCCCCCAAAATGGGAAAATCCCCCCTAAATGGGACCCCCGCCCCTCAAATTGGAAAATCCTTCCTGAAAATGGGAAAATCCTCCTTTAAAATGGGAAAATCCTCCCCAAATTGGGAAAATCCCTCCCTAAATGGGACCCCCGCCCCTCAGATTGGAAAATCCTTCCTGAAAATGGGAAAATCCTCCCCCAAAATGGGAAAATCCTCCTATAAACCAGGAAAATCCTTGCAAAAAAAGCAGAAAATCCTCACTAAAAATGGGGAAATCCTCACTAAAAATGGGAAAATCCCCTCAAAATTTGTGGAAATCCCCCCCCAATGGGAAAACCCTCCTAAAACATGGGAAAATCCACCCAAAAAATAGGATAATCCACCCAAAAAATAGGATGATCCCCCCCAACATAAGTCAGGAGCCACAGAGACCCTTTACACTTTATCTCTTGAACGCTCTACGTAGAAAGCAGAGTGGGGGGGTCTCGCGCCGCCCCTCCCTTTACAATACGATACTCCCCAAAAGAGGAAAATTCTCCCCCAAAATGGGGAAATCCTTGCAAAAAAGAGAAAAAATCATTCACCAAAATGGAAAAAAAGGGAAAATCCTCTCCCAAAAATGGGGAAATCTACCTAAAAGTGAGTCAGGAGCCCCCGAGACCTTCACCTCTTGGTTGCTCCATGGTGGGGCTCTCACCCCCCCTCATAATAGAATAATCAATAAGGGGGGGCGGTATTATTTTTTATTACGTGCACAAAACCTGGACTTTTAACACGTTCTTTGCCGCAGGGTTCCCTGCCCGGGGGGGCTCGGAACTCACCCAGGGGTCCGGGCTCCGTGGGTTCGGTCTCGGGGGCAGAAGCTGCAGGAGAGGAGAAGCGGTGGAGGGTGAGTTTAGGGATGGAGCAGAAGCATCCCGCTGCCCTGCCCTTGGGATGCGGGGTTGGAGCATCCCGAAGCACCCAAGAAGATGCTCCGGGAGAACCCAACCAGGGTGTGGGGAGGGATGGAACCCGCAGCCCTGCGGTGGGGATGGGGGCTGCCACCCACCTGGGGTCGGAGCCGGCACGATTTCCTGCTGGGATTGTTGCTGGGACTGGTATCGAAACTGCTCTTCGGTGGCCCGGGGGGTGGCATCTACGAGGAGAGAGAGGGAGACGGCGTGGGAACATCCCACATCCCCTTTTACAAAGGTGTGGAGCGATCGGATGGGGGGCAATGGGGGTAAACTGGAGAGGGGCAGAGTTAGACTGGGAATAAGGAGGAATTTCTTCCCCATGAGGGTGGGGAGGCCCTGGAACAGGTGGCCCACAGTGGGGCAGTGGGGGCTGCCCCATCCCCGGAGGTATCCAAGGCCAGGTTGGATGGGGCTTGGAGCCGCTGAGCCAGTGGGAGGTGTCCCTGCCCATGGCTGTGGTGGGACTGGATGGGCTTTGACGTCCCATCCAACCCAAACCATCTCATGAATCCATGATTCTAACCTGCCGTCAACCAGAACCCCCAGATGCCATCCCTGGAGGGGTTCCAGGCCAGGTTAGATGGGCCTTGGAGCCCCTCATCCAGGGGGAGGTGTCCCTGCCCACGGCAGGGGTGGGACTGGATGGGCTTTGAGGTCCTTTCCAACCCAAACCATTCCATGATTCTATAATCCCAAAAAACCTGCATCTCCCACCCCGCAGGGAAACCACTTACCGTAGTCGTAGTAATCTTGAATTTCTGGGGAATAAACCAAAAAAATTAAACAGGCTGAGGATGGGTTTTTAGAGAGAAAACACCCCCCCCCCCCCCGGAGCCAGGGCTTAATAAAGACTTAATAAATAATTGGGATTGCGAGGAAGGGGAAAGAAGAGGCACGGGGAGATGGGAAATGGTAGGAGGAGGCTGGAAATTCAAGGGGCAGGAGAAAAAGGATGGAGTGAAGGGTATCGAGGTAGAAAGGCGTCAGCCAGAGGTGTGTTCACCCGGAGGAAGCCAAAAAAAAGAAAGGAAAAAGAAGGAGGAGAGCAGGGAGTGAAGCCTCTCCCAGTTCAGAGTGCGCTAACCTGATTGCTGGTCGTACTGGGAGTATTGCATCGGCTCAGGGTAGGTGATGCCTTCAAACCTGCTGTACTGTCCCTGGACCAGGAGCGCTGCTGGGACACAGGGACGGGGGGAGAAGCATCATCGGGAGGGGCACGGCCACTGCCAGGCAGGGATTTGGGGTTCCCTGTTCTGCCTCTGCCTCTCCATTGACCCCCCCAAATCATCCCATAGCCGCCTTCAAGGGCACGCTGCCCCGAGAGGAGGAGAGCGCCCATGGGGAACCAGCACCAGCCTGGGATCCCTCCCTTGCCCTGGTGCAACCGGAGATGATCCCAAGTGATCCCGAGGTCTCGCAGCACCCACCACCAGCAGGGGATGCCTACAACTGGAGATGATCCCATCCCAGTGGATCCCAATGTCTTGCAGCACTCCGGTACCATGACCCAGAGCGCGGATCAGCATCTGGACAATCCCAGGGATGCTCCTGCCAACCCGGGGGACCACGGCATCCCCTGCATCCCTTGCAGCTGCTCTGAAAGCCAATCCTGCTGCGGATTCTGGGTGTGAACCAGGGTTCAAATTGCACGAGTCAATGGGATCACGCCGGATGCTTCGGCGGGGGGGGATCAGGGCACTCTCCATTCATTCATTCATTGCAGGGGGGGGAAGATTTAGACTGGAAATTAGGAAGAAATTCTTCACAATGAGGGTGGGGAGGCCCTGGGGTTGCCCATGGAAGTCATGGACATCCTTGCAGGTGTTCAAGGCCAGGTTGGATGGGGCTTGGAGCCCCTGATCCAGTGGGAGGTGTCCCTGTCCATGGCAGGGGTGGGACTGGATGGGCTTTGATATCCCTTTCAACCCAAACCATTCCAAGATTCTACGACTCAACCTCAGGGCACGGCAAGGACTCATCCCCAGGACACGCCGTGGTACCCCACATTCCATCAGCCCCGCATCCCTCTGCATCCTCGCAACAGGCGGCATCCGTGAGCCAAGCATTGCCGGGAACACCGCCATCCGGGACAGGGCTTCTCCCGCGCTGCCCGCCGCGCTGTGCCCCCCTTCGGCCTCACTCGCTTGATGGTTTCCAGCTGTTCGCTACCCTTTGTGCCGAGCTGGTTTCACCCAAAGTTTTCCTGGCTCCAGGCTGCGGGGTCCGTCACCTCCCTCCTCGTTTCCATCCCGCCTTCGCCAGCCCCTCGGGGGGTTGCAAATATAATGTTTCTGGCTGCCATCCCGGTCCCAATGCTGTGCCAACCCACCGTGCCAACGTGACGTCCCCAAGGCAGGAGGGACTCGGCGCCAGACCCCTCGCACCCCAAGTCGGAGCGGGTTGGAACCTAAATATGAGCCCACGGAGGCTGATTTTGGGGTGCTAGAGGCGATGGTGGTCCCAGAGGGGTGCAGGCACCCCAGCATGGCTTGGAGGGGTGGTGGCTCCTGGGGTGTAACGGGGTGCCACCTCTCCTCGGGGACACTCACCTGGCAGCCACAGCATGAAGAACCCCAGCGCTCTCATCCTGACGGCAGCGATGGAGCAGCAGCGCGGGCTGGGATGCGGCCAGAGGAGTCTGGATGGGGCAGAGGGACACAGCGGGGTTAGGGGACCCCAAAACACCCTCTCTGCCCTCCAGCACGATGAGCCCTCCTCCTCTACCCGAGATGCCCTCAGGGACTGGCGAAGTGTTATTAAAACAACCTAAAAATAAAGAAATCTGCCCCCAAAAGGCAAACTGGGCTGAAACTGCCGGGATGAGGGCTGGGAAATGCCTCGCGGTCTGAATCACCGCCATGGGGGAGACATCTGGACCCCCCCTGGTGTCACCAGCCCCACCAGCTGGAGCTTTTGGAGCTCCTCTCCTGGGCTTTTCCGCCCTGTTCCTTGGCAAAGGGATGGTTTTGGGGTACCCTCCGCCGGGGGATGCTGTGTGTTGTCGGGAATCCCCCAAATCCAAGGGGAGGTGAAGGTTCTGGGGAGGGGAAAAAGGGCTTTCAGGAAAAATCCTGGAGTTTGGCAGCCTTGGGTGCTTTCCAAGCAGCGATTTGCATGTCGAGTGTCTGCTTTTCCCGGCGCGGAGACGGGCCAAGGGCGGCTGTGGGCTCATTGCCCTTCCCCCTCATCCCAAACCAGTTCCAAAGGGGGAAAAAAAAGGGGGAAAAGGAGAAGTTCTTCCCCCCCAAAAAAACCTCCTTGGAAACCCAAGCCAACACTTTTGGCCATCGAGGATGAAGCCCATCAGCATTCCCACCATGCTGAAGGGTCATAGAGGGAGGGAACCCCTCCTGGCACCCCCGGAGGCACAGCAGGAGATGAGCTCAGCCCATCGGTGTCTCAGCCCTGCTGAGGGGGACATCATTGTCCCCCTGGCCAGGAGGAACCCAAGCCCCATCCCAGCTCCTTGGGATGAGAAAGGAGCTCCAGCCCCAGCACAACATGATCCGTGCTGGGCTTGACACCACGCTGAGGAAGGTGGGGTCCATGGGGCCGGTGGCACCATGGCCAGAGAGGCATCTTCTAGCGACCACGTCCTGCACCGTCAACAAACACAGCACCTTCTAAGGATCACATCCAGCACCATCCCGCTGGAGCTGCACCTTCTAGGGACCATGTCCTGCACCACCACGAGCACTTAGCACCTTCCAAGGACCACGTCCTCAAGACCACCAAAGCATAACACCTTCCAGTGACCACATCTGCACCATAACCACAGTGTTGTGTTTTCTAGGGACCACGTCCTGCACCGCCACCACAGCTTAGCACCTTCTAGTCACCATGTCCTCACCATCACCACAGCGTAGCACCTTCTAGGGACCATTCCCTCAAGATCACCAGTGTAGCATTTTCTAGGGGCCATGTCCTGTGACATCAACAAAGTACAGCACCTTCTAGAAACCATGTCCTGCACCATCAATGAAGTACAGCACCTTCTAGAAACCATGTCCTGCACCATCAACGAAGTACAGCACCTTCTAGAAACCATGTCCTGCACCATCAATAAAGTACAGCACCTTCTAGAAACCATGTCCTGCACCATCAATGAAGTACAGCACCTTCTAGAAACCATGTCCTGCACCATCAATGAAGTACAGCACCTTCTAGAAACCATGTCCTGCACCATCAATGAAGTACAGCACCTTCTAGAAACCATGTCCTGCACCATCAATGAAGTACAGCACCTTCTAGAAACCATGTCCTGCACCATCAACGAAGTACAGCACCTTCTAGAAACCATGTCCTGCACCATCAATGAAGTACAGCACCTTCTAGAAACCATGTCCTGCACCATCAATGAAGTACAGCACCTTCTAGAAACCATGTCCTGCACCATCAATGAAGTACAGCACCTTCTAGAAACCATGTCCTGCACCATCAATGAAGTACAGCACCTTCTAGAAACCATGTCCTGCACCATCACCACAGCCTAGCACCTTCTAGGGACCATTCCCTCAAGATCACGAGTGTAGCATCTTCTAGGGACCACGTCCTGCACTATCACCAAAGCACAGAATCTTCTAGTGATTATGCCCTTGCATCATCATCATTATTGCATCTTCTAAGCACCACAATCTCCTCTGTTCACAGGCCTGCAGGTACCGGAGATGTTGACAACTGTCTTCCAGACCTTTCCAAGCTATCAGAAACCCAGAAAGACGGTCCCTACGTGGGCTGTGATCAGATAACCAAGCTCAGCTGATGGTCAGAGTTTGGTGGTCCCCAATGAAGCTCCCAGCAGTGCTCCATCACCAACCCACAACTGCATCTTGGTGGGACTGAAGTTCCTACAGCCTCATCTGCTTTCTACCACCAAGGAAGCCCCAAACCCGTGTTTAACCAAGGCTAAATACGTCCTGGGATAAAAGGGATTGCATGCGGATGAGTGAGATCAACGTGCGGCTCTGGGCTTGGTGGGCGCTTCGCAGGGGTCCAGGAGGCTTTACTGGGCTTTAGGGGTCGCTGGCAGACCTTGGGTTTGGGACAGCTGCTGGGTCCGGGCCAGGAGAGGGCTGGGAAGGAGGACTGGGGAGTGAGGGTGACCTCGAGGTGGCAGAAAGGGGCTGTAGATGCCCATCTCGGCCCTTCTGGGTTCCCCAGATGCCAGGATCCCATGGGATGCTGGTGCCGATGTCCCGTCACCCCACCTCACCCTGACCCGATGGCCGTATCCCACCTGGGACAGCCTGGGGCAGATGGACATCCACCTCTGGAGGCATCACACCATCCTCCCACGGCTCCGTGGATCCCGAGCACACGGCCACGCTGCAGGGGATGAATGCGCCCTGACAGCCCCTTTTTGCCCCGAATCCATCCGCAGACACCCAAAGCTCCTCTCGAATTCCCCACCAAACTCGGAAAACTTGGAGCTCGCTCGCGGCGTTTGGCCGGGGAACGGGGACAGACGGGTCACGTCTTCCCCCCATGGCCATGCCAACATCTCCTCCTCCCAACCGAGGACACGGACGCGCCCGCTGCCACCTCCACGCCCAAGCGGGAGAGATGCCAAGGGCCACCACCACACCGAGGGCCACCACGAGCTCTCCCTTAGACCCAAACTCTACAAAGAGGGGACGGGGCCACATCCTTCCTCCTCCTCCTCCTCCTCCTCGGCTTCTCCTGCCACCAACACACCCCCCGCGCTGCCCGGCAGGACCCGAGATGCTCCCCCCAACCTCCTCCGTGAGAGGGTCCGTCCACTCCAACCGCTCCAGATGTTTTTGCAACTGCACATCTGCGAACAATCAGCCCCGAAGCGAGAACACCACAGCCTCTGCCTTTCATTTTGCGAAACCCCACCTTCCCCAGACCTTCCCCCCTCCCCCAGCTTTTTTTTTTTTTTCCCTTTTTCCTTTCTTTTCTATTTTTTTTTTTGAAGCTCTCCCGTTGCCAAAGAGGGGGAGAACAAAGGGAATAGGAAAGCAATCACTTTTTTTTCTTATTTTTTTTTTTTTAGCTTCTGACCAAAGGTAAAATAAAAGTCCTCTCCCCCCATCCCCGGTTTTCACACATCGCATTTTTCATTTAGGTCCCATCTCCTCCCCTGGGAAGGGGGGGAAAAATAAAGAGAAACATTAAAATATCCCTTTCCCAGGGTGGAAAAATAAACCCAACGGCTTCTTTCAACCGTTTGGGTATTATTCGACTTTTACAGTGGTTGGAAATGGACCGGGATTGCTGTCAGGCTGCAAAGATGGGGCCCCGGCTCTTCATCCCCCCCCTAAAAAAATATAAGGTGGGTTTTCTTTTTCTAAGATTAAAAGTTTGAAAAGAGCTTTAGGCAGCTCTCCTGCTCAGGCCGGGGGGGTTTGGAGGTGAAAACCCAAAGATGGGGTGTTTTTTTTTTCAAGGCAAAGAGCCAAAGATGGGGTTGAGGCATGGGGGGCTCAGCACCCCCCGGGGCTCTCGCCCGGTTCTTACCGCTCGGGGGGTCGGTGCTGCTCCTGCCCTCACCCACTGCTTTGCTCTCCTCTCTCCGCTTTGCAAAAGCCTGAAATGAGAGTTAAAACCCCCCCAGTCCTACCTCCAACATGGGCTCCGCTGGGTCCTAAAGCCACACCTGAGCCTCCTCCCAAATTCCTGCCTCCTGGGCTGGGGGAGGAAAAATAATCATCATTTACGAGATCAAGAAGCGCACATCGATGCAGTTAAGAGCTTCCTTCCTTCCTTTCTTCCTTCCTTTCTTCCTTCCTCTCTTTCTTTTCTTTTCTTTTCTTTTCTTTTCTTTTCTTTTCTTTTCTTTTCTTTTCTTTTCTTTTCTTTTCTTTTCTTTTCTTTTCTTTTCTTTTCTTTTCTTTTCTTTTCTTTTCCTCTTTCTTTCTTTCTTTCTTTCTTTCTTTCTTTCTCTTTTTCTTTCTTTCTCTCTCTCTTTCTTTCTTTCTTTCTTTCTGTCTTTCTTTCTCTCTTTCTCTCTCTTTTTCTTTCTCTCTTTCTTTCTCTCTTTCTCTTTCTTTCTCTTTTTCTTTCTTTCTTTCTCTCTTTCTCTCTTTCTCTTTTTTTCTTTCTCTCTCTCTTTCTTTCTTTCTTTCTTTCTGTCTTTCTTTCTCTCTTTCTCTCTCTTTTTCTTTCTCTCTTTCTTTCTCTCTTTCTCTTTCTTTCTTTCTTTCTTTCTCTCTTTCTCTCTTTCTCTCTTTCTCTTTTTCTTTCTCTTTCTCTTTTTCTTTCTCTCTTTCTCTTTTTCTCTCTTTTTCTTTCTTTCTTTCTTTCTTTCTTTCTTTCTTTCTTTCTTTCTTTCTTTCTCTCTCTATTTCTTTCTCTGTTTCTTTCTCTGTTTCTTTCTCTCTTTCTTTCTCTCTCTATTTCTTTCTCTCTCTTTCTCTCTCTCTCTTTCTTTCTCTCTCTCTTTCTCTCTTTCTCTCTCTTTTTCTTTCTCTCCCTCTCTCTCTCTCTTTCTCACAGGATCAACGTTAAATCGATGGTTAAAGCGAGGGGAGAGGAGGATTCCGTGCAGTGCCGAGCGACGCAGGGCGGTTTGGGGCTGCTGGAGGGCGAGTTGGAAGGATCACGGCATGAATGATCTCTGATCTCCGATAACCCTCCCAAAACCCAAAAAATTGGTTATAACCCAATAATAACCCAAAAATTGGGATCCTGGGATCCCAGTAACACCAGTTTGCCATCACCACTCTATCTGCGCCCCCAAAGCAGTGAGGATGCTGCAGCCCCACAGCAGATTTAAAGCTTTAATCCAGGATGGAGGGGGAAAAAAAACCCCCAACCCCAATTCCTCATTTTCCCACCCAAGCTGAGGACGCTGGAGCAGAGCTGCAGCCCCTGCGCAGCTCCCTGGACGTGGGGCCCTCTTTCCCCCGGCTCGCTGGCAGCTTTCTGGACGCCGTGGGATGTCGGCTGCATCCCGCGAGGCTGCGGATGCTCCCCCGGGAGCCCCGAGCACCATCACTGACACCAAACCTGGTGCTGGGGGATATAACCCCGCACATTTAGGACGTTCAGACCCAGCGGAGGAGCCCAGGGAGGCTGCTCGAGGGCTGGGGTGGAGGGAGAAGCTCTCCAGATGTGACCGATGAGCGTTTGAAAATGAACAATGAGAGTTTTTCACCCTCGAGGCAGGATTGGACCCATTGCACTGAGCCCACAGCCCGTTGTGCTGAGGTTCCAGCGTTTCCACAGCCAAGAGAAGGTCTAAAAACAATGAGAAAACACAGTTCCAGACCAGGAGGAGAAGCAGAGGGGTTTTTTTAAGATGCTCTCATCCCATCCCAAGCCTGATTTCCAGTCCGAAGGATGGATAAAACCATCTCAGCAACTCCTGACTCATCCATAAAGCTTCTGCCTGCCCTGAAACCCAGCGTTGCCTTTGTCCCCAGCCCCGTTAACCTCGAGCTGAGGGCAGGAGCCTCCTGTTAATCATTAAATGGACTTTGCATCCCCCCTGAGGCTCAGAACCCCTTGCGAAACCCAGCCAACTGGAAGGGAAAATCGAGGTGCAATCAGGTCCCTCAACCCCGGGTGCTTTTTGCTTTTAGGATTACCGAGCACGGGCAAAAATCTCCAAGGGTTTTGTGTGTGTGTGTGTTTTAAGCTCAGGAAGCCTGGTTTAATAACTCAAGCCTTGGCTAGGGTTTCAGGAAACCTCTTACCTCTGCTTGTGCCTCATTTCCTGATCTAATCCCGAGCTCCTGGAGGGCAGAGAGGCGCCGCTGGCGCTCGGAGGGGTTTAGACTTTCCAGTGCAGGCGAGTCCCTGCAAGAACCAGCCTTCAATCCAAGACCCAGGCTCAGAGGGAGCCAAAAAACCCTTGGAGGTGGCCAAGAAACCCTTGGAGGTGGCCAAAAAAACCCTTGGAGGTGGCCAAAAAGCCCTCAGAGGGCGATACAGACAGTGCATCCCCCCTCCCTGGGCATCGGTTCTTGCCCTTTTGGGATGCAGCATCTCCATCTACCGGTTTCTCCTCCGCCCAAGGAGGAGGCTTTGCAGTCTTGGCGAGCACACCTGGGTTTTTCCAGTAATTATTGTTGTTTTCTAGGAAATTCCAGCTGGAAACAGGCTCAGGGGTTATTTCATAGAATCATAGACTCACGGAATGGTTTGGGTTGGAAGGGACCTTAAAACCCATGCAGTTCCAGTCCCTGCCAGGGACCCCTCCCACTGGATCAGGGGCTCCAAGCTCCATCCAACCCAGCCTTGGACACCTCCAGGGATGGAGTATCCATGATGTGATGCTCAGCTTGGGCTGCTGAAGTCCCAGCGGTGCCACCGCTGGGTTCATCCTCTGCTTATGGGCATCAAGGAGAGCCTCTTCCAGCCCAGATGGAGAATGAGGTGACTCTACAACCTCTTTCAGTTGCTTCCCAGCTCTGTTTGACGCTCACCCACGCGGCCAGGCTGTCCTGCCCCACAGCGTCCATCCGGACCAGGCAGCACAAGCAAGCGGTCAAGAAAATAGTGTTAATTTATTAGACCACACTCATGACAGCACCATATGCAAACCGAAAGCCTCACGTCATTCTCCTGACCGCGCTTACACCTCGATGCACTGGAGTAGAGTTAAAAAATAAAGAGATCTGGGTTGGTTTTTTTAATGCTACAAAGGTCCTGTCTGCAAGCAGAAGTGCTCTGGAAGGAGCATGGCAAGGGAGAGGGTGCCCGTGGCCGGATTGGGGACTGAGGAGCATCCTTGGCAAGCCGGGTTTGTAAACAGTTCCTACACATCTAGGGTGGCTGCGGGGAGAGGCGGAGGGGACTTCTTCACAGTGAGCAGAGCCGCGAGGCCCGAGCGAGCATCCTCACCACGAGGAGATCGAGGACCCTCTTCTCAGTGCTTCTGACCAGGCAGGAAAGGAAAAAGGAGGTGTCGTCCCCCTCCAAAACAGCAGCGGTGCCCAGTGTGGGGAGACGGGTCCCAGGCCAGGATGGAGTGGGAGAGATCATGGAAGAAGAGCTGAGCTGGACCGTTTCTCCTCTTCTTGACCCTCTTCCCTCATTCTGCTCCTCCAGCATCTCCTCCTCTCGGCCGCGGCTGCGGGGCCGGCACATGCGGATTCACAGCTGCGATGCCGAGGGTCTCCCCGCAGGATGAGCCGCGCTGCCTGCCGTGCCCTTCGCTTTGCCAGGATCAATAAATAAAGAGCAGTATCCGAGGGCAGCAGCGATGCCGGCAGAGCAGGCAGGAGGGAAGCCCAGCGCCTGCTATCTCACGGCGATGGACATCTTGGGTGTAGCAAAGAGCGGTTCGTTAAGGGGCGGCCAGGACGGCTCCTGCTGGCTCAACTCCTTCTCCAGCCTCTTGAAAAGCTTCTTGGATGCTTTCTTTCGGCGCAGCTTGCGGAGGCAGCTGAGCAAGCCGTGGTCCAGGGCTGTCTGCAAAAAAAGACGGGAAGAACGGGTTTTGGAGAGGCTGTGGACCCCCAGGAAAGGGCAGAGCGGATTCCACGGTGAGCCCTGCTCCTCCTGCACCAGGGTCTCCTGGAAAAGGTGTTGCTCAGACCCAAGAGGAGGACACGCGTCCCTCGTGTGCCCAGTCTCCACCCTGGGCTGACCCACCTCCAGCACGAAAGCGGCGAAGAAGTTGAGGGTGGCGATCCCCAGCAGCAGCAGCTTGAAATTCAAGTCGTCGATGCTCTGCAGCTTCAGCAGGGTTTTGGGGAAGCCCAGCGGGTAGAGGGTCAACCATATCATGAGACCGAAGAGGAGGATGAGGACAACCAAGAAGAGCACTGAGGGCGAGAAGGAAGAGGGTTGAGGAGGAGGATGAAGATTTGATGTCCCTCTGCCCACATGGCCAACGTCGTCCTCACCATTGGTGTAAAGAGGTTCCCGAAAAGGGTACCCCTTGGACATGGCAACGGCCAAGATGAGGTACTGGAAGCCCGTGACACAGAAGACGACCGTGTTCTCGTAGTTGGGCAGGTTTTGGGGAGCCGTCACAGTGCTGTTCAGCGGCACGTACCTGCGCCAGGAAGGGGAGAAGGCAGAGGGTCAGAGAGCGAGGCAAGGAGAGGGTCCAAATGGCAACCCCTTGCTCTCCATGAGCGCGTGGGAGTTATTTACTGCAAGGTGAGTGGATTCATCCTTGATGCCAGATGGCATCACCCAAAACCAAGGACAAACACCTGGGCCTCATAGAATCACTAGGTTGGAAAAGACCTTTGAGATCATCAAGCCCAACTGTATCTGTCCACTATTAAACCATACCCCTAAGCACTTCATCTGCTTGTCTTTTAAACACCTCCAGGGACGGTATCTCCACCACCTTCACTGCAATCCTCACACCCATGTGAAGCCAGGTCCCTCACCAGCTCTGCGAGACGGTGATGAAGTAGCTGAGGACTTGCATGGTGATAAGCAGCGCCGTCTGGAGGAGCAGGCTGCCCAGCACGAGGACGCTGATCAACGCCCCCTGAGGACGCTCCACTCCCAGCTCCTGGGCAGGACCCGTCCGACCCATCAGCACGGCCACAGTGGTGGTGATGATGAGATCAAAGAAAAGGAACTGGAAGTCGCTCAGGTTGGTGTTGATCTGGGAAGGAGAAACCACCCATTCTCAGCTGTGAGGACCCGTGGGAGGGCTAGGGTTAAAACCCGGCGGTGACAGAGCAACCTGAAGGCATCCCTGAGCATCGTGGACGTGTGGGACTCACCGTGTAGAGCAGCAGGACAGACACGAACTGCACCAGGCTGTACAGGGCCATGTACTTAAAGACGCCGAAGGAGGTGACCAGTGAGCACCTGCCCTCCCTGCAGAGAGAAGCAGAGACTCGCCCACCACCCACAACAACCCTTCCGTGAGTCGTCCCAAAAGAGGGGACAGAGGCACTTGTGAGCCCCCGCCTTGGTTCTTCTACCCGCCACGAGGCTCCCGGCAGCTCACCGGATGACGGTGGGCACGCATTCGATGTTGGCCACGCGGGAGGTGAACGGCGACGCCACCGACGCCTCTGCCTCCGACAGCGAGATGCCCACGTCGGCCGCTTTCAGAGCTCCGCAGTCGTTGGCGCCATCGCCGCACATCCCCACGCAGTAGCTACCATGAGAAGGGATCTGCTATTTCCCGACGGGACAGGGGAAAACCTTGACTCTTCAAGGTTGCACCCCTGCCTTTAGGATCACCCCACATCTGGGAGAGTGCAGGATGCGATTTCGCAGTTGCCAACCGCTCCAGCACAAAGGAAAAGTCTCCGGGCAGAGGAGAAGCCCGCTCACCCCCCTGTGCCCCCATTCCTCGGGGCCGGAGGGGCTCACCTGAGCTCCTGCAGGCTGCACACCAGCTGAGTCTTCTGCTCGGGTGACATGCGGGCAAACACGGTGGCTCGGATGAGGATCTGCAAAGAGGGAAAGGCTCTGTGTTTGGATGGCAGCACCCACTCGGGAGGAGCTTGGCTCTTGTGAGCTTTGCCGGCTTGGCAGGGCTGAGGGCATCTTAGAATCATGGAATGGTTTGGGCTGGAAGGGACATCAAAGCCCATCCAGTCCCACCCCCTGCTATGGGCAGGGACACCTCCCAGTGGATCAGGGGCTCCGAGCCCCATCCAACCTGGCCTGGAACCCCTCCAGGGATGGGGCAGCCACCACTGCTCTGGGCAACCTGGGCCAGGGCCTCCCCACCCTCATGGTGAAGAAATTCCTTCTCATGTCCAGTCTAACTCTGCCCCTCTCCAGTTTATCCCCGTTCCTCCTCATCCTATCCCCACAAGCCTTTGTGAACAGCCCCTCTCCAGCTTTCTTGTAGCCCCTTCAGGTTCTGGAAGGTCGCTACAAGGTCCCCCCAGAGCCTTCTCTTCTCCAGGCTGAACATCCCCAACTCTTTTGCACCGGCAAAATAAACCCTCGGGGCATTTTAGTTTGGAGCTGCGAGGCTGCAGCATGAAATCAACCCTGCCGGAAGATTCCCCGTCGTAGGACTCACCTTGGGCAGGAGATCAGCAAAGTGCTCGCAAACCACAGCGAAGGATTTGCCGTTCAACGCAAAGTGGCAGGGCCGTGGCTGGAGGAAGCAGCCGTCCCGCTGGTGCAGACCCTGCCAAGGGAAAGAACTTCTTTTTTGGCTCCAGCAGGGCTTCAGGTTGGATATCAGAAAAAGATTCTTCACGGAAAGAGTCATCGGGCACTGGAACAGCTGCCCAGGGAGGGGGTCGAGTCGCCTTCCCTGGAGGTGTTTAAGGAACGGGTGGATGAAGTGCTGAGGGACATGGTTTAGGGAGTGTTAGGAATGGTTGGACTCGATGATCCAATGGGTCCTTTCCAACCTGGTGATGCTATGATTCTAACTCGCGCTCAAATCCCTGCTGGGCCCCTGCGCAATGGGCTGAACCGGTATCCTCGACCCACACGCAGCAGAAGGTAAAGCAGCTTCCCTTAAATCTCAATTTTAGGCATAAAAATGATGGTATTTTGGATAAAACGGTTGCGTGAGCGAGCCCTGGAGCAGGATCTGAGCAGCACGATGCTGGTTGCACGCAATGATGGCGTTTGGAACATCAGCTCCAGCCTGATGTGCTCCCAGGGAGAAAGAGGTCATCTCCTCCTAAAGGAGGCACTTAATAAGGGAAGAATCACACCCACAATTGCCTCTAAGAGCAACGACGCTGGGAAAAGAGAGTCCTGCCAGGTGCGGTTTGGGCTTTACAACCCCCGAGATGCTGCCTGGGGACCCACCTCGGGCTGCTCTTCGCCCTGGGAGTGCTCGGCCAGGATGAATTTCAGCGCGGCGGGTTTGTCGTGGTTGGGTGGGGAGGCGTTGACGAAGATCACCCGCTCTTTTGGCCCCACCATGCGGCAGCTCTTGGCCACGCTCACGGCCGTCAGCATGTTGTCTCCTGGCAGAGAGAGGGGCTGAGTAACCCAGAGTGGGCTTCGCTGCCGGTGTTGGCAAGGTCTAACGTGGCTGCAGACCAAGAGGAGCAGCTCAAACCTGCCCCGTCCTCTCTCGCAGCTGCCGCAGCCACTTTGGGTGGCCTTTGGCTTCCTTGTGCTTTGGAGGAGAGCTCCAAAATCTCCTTTACGTCCCACCCCAGAGGAAAGCAGCACCTTCAAACCTGGGAGGTGACTCCTAGGCGCCCCCCGTTAGCTGGGCAATTTGGGGTTCTCATGAAACATTGACATCTGGTCAAACGGGGAGATGGGGAGCAGTTTGGATCTTTAAAGCCACCCACTCCAAGTCATATCCACGAGAAAGCAGCCTGCGCCCCTCCACACCCTGTGCGCTGGGAGCCCACCAGCAGGGCAGCGAGAACAAACAGCAGGGACGCACGGAACCAGGGTCCAAGTGTCCTCGTTGAGCCCCTCTGAGACCCCACCTGCAGCCCACAGCCAAGTGGGTTCTCTTGGAATCCCCAAGAGAAAAAGGAGATGGATCTGTTGGAACAGGTCCAGAGGAGGCCATGGAGATGATGAGAGGGCTGGAGCACCTCTGCTATGAGGACAGGCTGAGAGAGTTGGGGTTGTTCAGTCTGGAGGAGAGAAGGCTGCAGGGAGACCTCAGAGCAGCTTCCAGTGCTGAAAGGGGCTCCAGGAAAGCTGAGGAGGGGCTCTGGATCAGGGAGTGCAGGGATGGGATGAGGGGAATGGTTTTCAGCTGGAAGAGGGGAGATTGAGATGAGATCTTGGGGAGAAATGTTCTCCTGTGCTGGTGGGGAGGCCCTGGCCCAGGTTGCCCAGAGCAGTGGTGGCTGCCCCATCCCTGGAGGGGTTCCAGGCCAGGTTGGATGGGGTTTGGAGCCCCTGAGCCAGTGGGAGGGGTCCCTGCCCATGGCAGAGGGTGGGACTGGGTGGGCTTTGAGGTCCCTTCCAACTCAACCCATTCTATGATTCACTCCTTGTACAACATCCAAGGTTGTCCGCATCCCACCTGATCCCTGAGCCCAGCATCCCCGTTCTCCTCCGCAAGGTCACCTGTCACCATGACGGGGCGGATGTTGGCATTCCGCAGGAGGTGAATCACGGGTGCAGACTCGGGCTTGAGGACGTTTTTCATGACGAGGAACCCCAAGAAGGTCAGGCTGCTCTCTGCAGAGTCCCTGGTGGGATACAATGAGCTGTTCTCCACCATCCTCAACACAAGGCAGAGCGGATCAACTGCTGTAAACACCTAAAAATCCATCGAGGGGGCAACCAGCAATCGCTTTAATATGGGGTAGGGAGGCTGCAGGGCAGGAAAGCATCCTGTGAAACGCTTGGAGCCAATGGTGCAAAGAGTGGTGGCACCAACCTCTGGAGCTGCAGGGCCTCCTCAAAAGTCGTCACGGTGCTCAGGGGTTTGTGAGCCAGACCCAAGACCCGGAACCCATCCGTCGTGTAGTGTCGCAGCATCTGGGAGAAATCCACGGGCACTGCCAGGCGCGAGGAGAAAAGCAAGGTCAGAGCAGCTCCTGAAGGAACCCGGGCTCTGCAGACCTGGCGAGGGGACACGGGGCTCGAGCTCCCAAAGGACTGAAGGGCTTTGGATGCTCTTCTGGACTCCAACCCCCTTCCCCACATTCTGGGTCCTGTTTTCTTCCCCCTCCCACGAGGTGGAAGTTAATCCAGACTCTGTGCCTCTGGGAAGTGCCCCACAGGTCACCCAGGATAATTTCCCATGGGATGAGAGATGATGGAGCAGCGGGGGGCGAGAGTCAAGGACCAGCATACCCGTTTCCTTCCTGCAGAGGCTGGCCACCATCTCCGGGGCGCCCTTGGTGTAGACGTGGGCTGAGGCGTCGCCAGGCAACTTCACCAGGACGCTCATCCTCTGCAAGGAGGAGGAGAAGGGGAAACGCCGCAGGATCCCCACGGGCCACTGGTGCTTCTGTGGAAGAGAGGGAGCGGGTGTCGGGGACTTCTCTGGGAGGTACAACCTCTCCAGGGGCTGCGGACAACAACGCTTCATGGAATCGCTTGGTTGGAAAAGACCTTTGAGGTCATCGAATCCAACCATACCTGTCCACCACTGAACCACCCCTGAGCACCTCATCTGCCCATCTTTTGAACCTCCAGGAATGGGGACTCCACCACCTCCCTGGGCAGCAGTTCCAGGGCCTGAGAACCTCTTTGGTGAAGAAATTTTTCCTTTATAAAATCCTTCCAAGGATGCACTGTTCCAGAGAGGCTGTTGCCCAGAGCAGTGGGGGCTGCCCCATCCCTGGAGGGGTTCCAGGCCAGGTTGGATGGGGCTCGGAGCCCCTGATCCAGTGGAAGGTGTCCCTATCAATGGCAGGGGTGGGACTGGATGGGCTTTGAGGTCCCTTTTGATGCAAACCATTCCGTGATTCTATGATCTGCAGAGCCAGCGATCTGGGGAACCCGAACCACTCCGGTCCAGCACTTACCCTGTCTCGCGGCTGTTCTTCCTCAGGCGGAGGTTTCATCACAGCCAAGACCTTTGTCCCAAACTGCTGGAAGGTGGGCAGCTCACCTTCCTCTTCCTCCATCATCTCCAGGCGCTGAAAACAAGGCAGATGCTGAGATGGCAAAGCTCTGCCTTGCAAGCCCCAACCCACCTCCTGATGGCTTTAAACCCTGACAGAGTGGGACATGTCCCACCTCCCTCTTTCTAGACTCAGCTTTGCCCACCGCTTGTCTCACCCAGCCAGTGGACTCCATCATCTTGAGGTCCACGGGGTCTCCGATGGGCTGTGCCCGCAGCAGCGAGACGGCGTGGCAGGCGGCCAGGGAGTAGAGCAAGGGACCGGCGGGCAGGCAGCGCGGCTCGTGGACAATAGGCATGAAGTAGTTGCCCTCCAGCGGAACCACCCCCCAGACATCCAAACCTTCCTCCGTCAGCGTTCCCGTCTGTGGGAAGAGCACGGTGGGTCCAGGAGCCGGAACCCGGGGCCTCACGGCGCCGCCCGAGTCTCACCTTGTCAAAGCAAACCAGGCGGATCTTCCCGCAGAGGTTGATGCGCGGGGGGCTGATGCAGAAGATGCCCTGCTTCTTCAACCTGTTCTGGGCATAGATGGTGCCCACCGTCATCGCAGCTGGGAGAGCCGGGGGCACAATGACGGTGACGAGGTCGAGGGCACGGATGATGATTTGCCCCACGGGGACCTGGCAGGTGAGGAGGAAGAGGGGTGAGCATCCTGATAGCCCTCACCCATCTCCACCCACAGGGTTCCCCAGCTCCGAGAACCCTACCTGGTTTCTAACCAAGATGAGGATGCTGTAGAGCGTGCCGATAAAAGCTGTGCAGGAGGGAGAACGTGCTCGGTTACAAAGCAAAGTGGATGAAGGGTGGGTTCAACCCTCTAAGAGGAGTTTGGCTGCTCCGGGCCACGACTCCACGCTCAGACGTACCCAGGATGGCGAGGAAGAGGACGAACTTCACAGCATCCTTGTAGAACTTGAAGCTCACAGGTTTGGGGTAGAGGATGGAGCTGATGAGGTCCCCTTTGGCTGTGCAAAACCCTGCAGGAGAGGGACAGAAGAGAAGCACGTAGAGTCATAGAATCATTAATTCATTAATAGAATCATTAATTGCAGTGCTACAGACTGGGGGAAGAGTGGCTGGAGAACTGCATGGAGGATAAGGACCTGGGGGTAATGGTTAACAGCGACTGACCATGAGCCAGCGGTGTGCCCAGGGGGCCAAGAAGGCCAACGGCATCTTGGCTTGGATCAGAAATGGGGTCACCAGCAGGTCCAGGGAGGGGATTCTCCCTCTGTACTCGGCACTGGTGAGACCGCACCTCGAATACTGTGTTCAGTTCTGGGCCCCTCACCACAAGAAGGATGTTGAGGCTCTGGAGCGTGTCCAGAGAAGAGCAACGAAGCTGGTGAGGGGCTGGAGAACATCTGACGAGGAGCGGCTGAGGGAGCTGGGGGTGTTTAGCCTGGAGAAGAGGAGGCTGAGAGGAGACCTTATTACTCTCTACAACTACCTGAAAGGAGGTTGTGGAGAGGAGGGAGCTGGGCTCTTCTCCCAAGTGACAGAGGACAGGACAAGGGGGAATGGCCTGAAGCTCCGTCAGGGGAGGGTCAGGCTGGATATCAGAAAATTCTTCACGGAAAGAGCCATCGGGCACTGGAACAGCTGCCCAGGGAGGGGGTCGAGTCGCCTTCCCTGGAGGTGTTTAAGGAACAGGTGGATGAAGTGCTGAGGGACATGGTTTAGGGAGTGTTAGGAATGGTTGGACTCGATGATCCAATGGGTCCTTTCCAACCTGGTGGTTCTATGATTCTATGATTAAGGTTGAGAAAAAACCCCTCAGCTCCTCCAGTCCAGCCGTCAGCCCAGCTCCACCGTGTCTGCTGAACCATGTCCCCAAGTGCCACCTCTGCACGTTTTCTGAACCCCTGCAGGGATGGAGACTCCACCACGTCCTGGGCAGCCTCTGCCAGGGCTTCACCACTCTTGTCAGTAAAGAAATTGTTCCCAACACCCAATCTAACCCTCCCCTGGGGCAACTTGAGGCCATTTCCTCTCGTCCTCTCACTTGTTCCTCGGGAATACAAAGTACGTACAATGCCACCACTCCGAAGGACGCGGCTTAATCCTCTTTCTTCCCCCTGTGCCATTACCTGTGCGGGTCACCACGGCCAGCACTTCTCCGCCCGTGTAGGACTTGGCTTGGATGACCTGTGTCCCGCAGAACAACGTGTGCCGCCTGTGCTCCTCAGGGGAATAAACCGTGCCGGTTGCCTGGCTGCCGGCCGGCAGAGGGGTTTTCATCACCGGCACGCTCTCCCCTGCGGTGAGGAACATCACAGAGGGAGGTTTATCACCCCGGGGTGGTCAGGATCCAACCAGCCTGGATGGGAAAGGGCTACAGTAGGGACATTGAGATACGAGGCTTGTCCTTCCCCTCAAAGTCCCCAGTGAAAGCCGGGATGTTGGTCCTCACCCGTCAGCATGCTCTCGTTGACCATGCACTCGCCCGTCAGCAACGCGGCGTCGCAAGGGACCAGCATCCCGTCCGCGGGGAGGCTGATGCAATCGCCCGGCACCAGGTCTGCGGAGCTCACCACCATCTCTTCTGGAACAAAGCGTGGCCGTGCTCAGACCCACCATCCTGGCACCATTCCCAACGGATTCACGCCTACAGCCCTCGCGCCATCACACCCACCTCCGCTGGGGCGATGGACTCGGACACCAACTGACATCTTGGCCATGTTTTGCAGAGTGGCACTTTGCTGCAAGGGAGGGAGCAGTTAGCAGCCACCCAAGCGAAGAAGCGGCTCAAGAAAGTAGAGCGAAACACCCATAAACCAGGTCTGGAAGGCTCAGGACCACGGATGATGGAGGAGAAAACCTGCCCCACCACTGGAGCATGGGTTGCGCGCACCCCACTGGGGTCAGAGGGAGCACAAAGGGGAAATGGCATCAGAAAGAGCTGCTTGTCCCAAGTACGCCCATCACCAACCTTCCTTGTCTCATAGAGAGACAACCCTAAGGAGATGGTGGAGATGAGGAAGATGCAGGCGGCGTAGTAGTAATAGGCATCACAGACCCACAGCACGATGCTGAACACTTGGAAGACGTAGAAGGGATTCAGCACCTGGAAGGGAACGAGGTTTTTTGGGGGGCAGAGCTTCCTCCAGTCCATCCTGAGTCCTTCAGGCTCCTCCTTGAGCTTATGCAGAGGAGAAGGTGGCCCTTTCCTGGGGCTGGACCAGCTGATTCTCACAAACCCTCTGCCCTCCCCAGCTCTGCTCCACAGGCAGGACTCCAGAGGATGCCCAGCCCTCTGGGGAGGCTCCTGGCTGAGCTAAGAGGCAGGATGGGTCCCCTCCACAGCCCTGCCTTCTCTCGTCTCTGCTCTAGGTGTGTCTCCTAAAGCCCTGTCCTCCCCACCAGCGGGGAAGGGCTGGCAAATCCCTTGTGGAGAGGGACACGGAGCAGGGGAAGGATCTGCCCTGGGACAACTCGCTCTTCCGAAGCCCAGCCTGTAGATGCACACCTCCTCCACCAAGAGCCTCGCGTAGGACTTGACTGGCACCTCGATGAGGTTCGGTCCGTAGATCTTCCTCCTGCAAAGGGGAGAGAAAAGCCAAAGGGATGTAAATCCATGCTAGGGAAAAACTGCATTTCCAACCCAAGGGGTCCCCGCGCTGCCCAGACAGACCCCCACGGGAGTGTGGTTATGTGGAGAAGCCAAACCAGGACAATCCAGCCCACCCGGCTCTTCTCCGATTTGAGGTCTGGGTGCAAGAAAAACTCCACACTCTGGAATTCCCTGGCAAGGAAAAGCCTCGTTGGGTGTCCCCCAAGGCTGTGAGATCCCTACCGAGTGTTGTGGTCTTGCTGGTCAAGCCCAGCCTGGGAGAGGTGGAGATCTGCGCAGGTCCAACCTTCATCCAAGACGCTGGCAAGCCCCAGGAGAAAGAAATTGGAGAAACGGGGTTAAAATCAGCAGGAGTCTGGTCCGGCAGAACAAACCCTGCATCCAAGTCCTCAGTGACAAAAAAAAACCCTTTGGGAAAGGGAGAGCATCTTGTTCCTCAGCATCCGCCGCAGCTCGCGGGCGCCAAGGAGCGGGAACAAAAGGGGCACAGTTTGGAGACCGCGAGCGGCACAGCGCGGTGGGGACCATCCAAGCTGCCAAACTACGTCAACCGGTTCCCTCTGCCGCATCAACAACTTCGGGAGAGAGGCAGCACGGTCTTCCCCAACGCAGCACCCCAGGGATGGTCTCCAAAGGCTTTGCAGCACCGAGAAAAGCTCCAGTGTGGTTGTGTGGCTTCCAGCTGGGCCAGAACCATTCTGAGGGGTTTGGGAGTCCAAGAAGAAGAGAAGAGACAGGCAGGGAGGTGGGGGATAGAGAAATACCTGACTTTGCAGTACGCCTGCCGCCGTTCGATCCAGATGTAGCGCATGCCCTCAAAGAGATAGTAGCGCAAGATGTTCTTCTGAGCAGAGCAGGATGGAAAAAACAAGGGGTTAGAATCACAGAATAGTTTGGGGTGGAAGGAACCTCAAAGCCCACCCAGTCCACCCCAGCCATGGGCAGGGACACCTCCCACTGGATCAGGGGCTCCAAACCCCATCCAACCTGGCCTTGAACCCCTCCAGGGATGGGGCAGCCACCACTGCTCTGGGCAACCTGGGCCAGGGCCTCCCCACCCTCACAGCAAAACATTTCTTCCCGAGATCTCATCTCAATCTCCCCTCTCTCAGCTCAAAACTGTTCACCTCATCCCATCGCTGCCCTCCCTGATCCAGAGCCCCTCCCCAGCTTTCCCGGAGCCCCTTTCAGCACTGGAAGCTGCTCTAAGGTCTCCCCGCAGCCTTCTCTTCTCCAGGATGAACAACCCCAACTCTTTCAGCCTGTCCTCATACAGGAGGTGCTCCAGCCCTCAGACAATCTCCGTGGCCTCCTCTGGACTCACTCCAACAGCTCTGTGTCCTTCCTGTGCTGAGAACTCCAGAACTGGATGCAGAGCTTCCGGTGGGGTCTCTCCAGAGCAGAACATAAAGGGGCACAATCCCCTCCCTCCCTGCTGGTCCCACTGCTCTGGATGAGCCCAGGACACAGTTGGTTTCTGGGCTGTGAGCATGCGTTGCCGGCTCATGTGGAGCTTCTCCTCCCCCAGCTCCCCACATAATTCTCCTCAGTGCTGCTCCGAACCCATTCTCTGCTCAGCCCGTGATTGTTTTTGCCGTTGCCCTGACGCAGGAGCAGGATCTTGCCCTTGGCCTTGTTAAACCTGTGTTAGGGTGATACGAAGGCAGCCCATGCCAAGGGAGAGGTGGGAAGGGTCGCTCGCGTTACCTCTTCCTTTTCATGGAGACGGATGGTGTCCCGGCTTTCCTCCTCATCCGACACGCCAATGGCGATGCTCGTCCTCCGGTCCTCCAGCCTGGCCCCGGGATGATGCTCCAGGCTGCTCGGGGGGGAAACAAGGGTCGGTCCTTCCCCACCCACCACCACTGCTGCAAACACCCCCTTCCTCAAAGCCAGGAGCCCAGGAGAGCCCCTACCCGCTGGCATCGCCGCATGGACACGAGCCCGGCTCACCTGCCCTCGCCCAGCAGCTCCGTGCGCACGCGGGTCGTGAAGCACTGTCCGAATCGATCCTGCAACAGAGGCGCTGGCGTGAGCGGAGGGAAATCAGGGCATCACAGACTCATGGAATGGGTTGGGTGGGAAGAGACCTCAAAGCCCACCCAGTCCCACCCTCTGCCATGGGCAGGGACCCCTCCCACTGGATCAGGGGCTCCAAACCCCATCCAACCTGGCCTGGAACCCCTCCAGGGATGGGGCAGCCACCACTGCTCTGGGCAACCTGGGCCAGGGCCTCCCCACCCTCACAGGAGAACATTTCTCCCCAAGATCTCATCTCAATCTCCCCTCTTCCAGCTGAAAACCATTCCCCTCCTCCTCTCCCTGCCCTCCCTGCTCCAGAGCCCCTCCCCAGCTTTCCTGGAGCCCCTTTCAGCACTGGAAGCTGCTCTAAGGTCTCCCCACAGCCTTCTCTTCTCCAGGCTGAACAACCCCAACTCTCCCAGTCTGTCCTTGGACAGGAGGTGTTCCAGCCCTCGGATCATCTCCGCGGCCCTGGGGTCACAGATCTGGCATCGCTTGACGAAAGGAGATGCCGAACACAGAGAGGAGAAGGTAACGTGCCCAGGGCTCTCCCGGGAAGCCGTTGGCAGAACCCAAGCCCAGACCTCTGGTTCCCTCCAAGACTTACCCTGATGATGACCCAGTCCGCCTGGCCGAGGGCGCAGGGTTTGCACTTCGCCTGTACCTCCAGGCTTGGTTTCCAGTGGAAGAGGACGAGAAGCAGCCCTGCCGTCAGCATGGAGCAAGCGTGGCACAGGGCCACCCGCCACGCCTTGGTCTGGTAGCCCGTGACCTCCTGGAAGAGAAAACGTCACCCATATGGGGACATTAAATCAGAAAACAACCCGAAATCGAGGTTCTCAAGCACCTAAATCCTAACTTGATAACACCCCTGAGTCTCCTGGTGGGATTTAACACCACACAAGTGACGCCCAAGCACTTTGGGGCTGGAAATCCACAGTTTGGTGCTGGTGGTGCAGATAAATGGTGGATTTTGAGCCAAAAAAAAACCGTGCTTCCCAACCGTGTCTTCTTCTTGGCAGCAAAGCCCTCGGACCTACCATGCAGGACTTCTCGGCGTCACGCTGCAGCGTCCCGTAGCCCGGCCGCTGGCTCCCCAGCAGCCTGCTGCTGTCTGCAAGGCACAGAAGAGGGGAAAACTAATGAGAGAGGTGATCTGGGAGGTTAATTAGGAGATGCCACGGTGATGGGCGCCCGGCTGCAGCGCTGACATCCTCGGAGCGGTCCCAGAAGGTGTCTGGCTTTGGGTTCTCCTCTGCCGTCCCCGCAGAGCTGCTCGGGGCCCCGTCCACCGCGCAGGGGATGCTGCGGGCACCGGGCATCCCAGCGCTGCCCGGTCACCCTCCTGCAGCACGTGATGGTCAGGAGAACGATGCCAGAGGAGCCCGGGGAGAAAAGCTGGCACAGAAACAGCGGCTTAACGGCCGGGGGAAGGGAGCGGGGCTGGTGCAGAGCCAGGTCAAGGGCAGGGAGAGCTCCTCCAGCCACTTTTCACGCTTGTTTGCTCCTTCTGTTAACCTCCTCCATAGAAGAGGCAGCCACAAAATTTGCTTTTTGCAGTTTTAATGATGCTCAGCATGGCTCAGCACCTCCGATTCCCACCGGTCTCTGCTGCACCCCAGTGCCCGGCCTGGAGAGACAGGGAGCGCTGGAGGCATCGCCACCACAGAACCATGGAATGGTTTGGGTTGGAAAGGACCTCAAAGCCCATCCAGTCCCACCCCCTGCCATGGGCAGGGACACCTCCCACTGGCTCAGGGGCTCCGAGCCCCATCCAACCTGGCCTTGAGCCCCTCCAGGGATGGGGCAGCCACCGCTGCTCTGGGCAACCTGGGCCAGGGCCTCCCCACCTGAACAGCAAAACATTTCTCCCTAAGATCTCATTTCAATCTCCCCTCTCTCAGCCCAAAACTGTTCCCCTCGTCCTGTCACTACACTCTCTGATCCAGAGCCCCTCCCCAGCTTTCCTGGAGCCCCTTTCAGCACTGGAAGCTGCTCTAAGGTCTCTCCGCAGCCTTCTCTTCTCCAGGCTGAACAACCCCAACTCCTCGTACAGGAGGTGCTCCAGCCCTCACATCATCTCCGTGGCCTCCTCTGGACTCACTCCAACAGCTCCATGTCCTTCCTTTGCTGAGGATTCCAGAACTGGACTCAGGGCTCCAGATGAGGTCTCACAAGAGAGGAATGGAGGAGCAGAATCCCCTCCCTCCCTGCTGGTCCCACTGCTCTGGATGCAGCCCAGGACACGGTTGGTTTCTGGGCTGTGAGCACACATTGTCGGCTCACGTGAAGCTTCTCCTCCCCCAGCAGCCCAAGTCCTCCTCACGGCTGCTCCCAATCACATTGTCCCCCCTCCCAGGGGGAATTTTAATCGTCACCCTCCGTCCCATGAAGCTGAACGCACACCTGCCCTAAATCCACTCTGGATTACAAGCCGCGACATCCCAGCTCCAGGATCTGAAGGCAGCAGCGGGGAGATAACACGTGGCACAAACACAAACCCAGGAGCCAGTTCCCACCCTTGGAGCCCGGCAGGTGATTTCCTGGCTGGGTTCAGGTTTCCAGGAGGACACACAGACTGGTTTAACAATTTACACACCGATGGGAGCCTGTGGAGCCGTCCTCCACTGGAAAAGCCACCCCTGCTGGATTCCTGCCGCTCCCCGGTCCCACCCCAGAGCTCCTTTGTGGCTGCTCAAACTGAGGGTTGATGACCACCAGGGAGAGGGTCTCCATCTCGCCAAGCACCCAAAATGCTTCAAGGGAGAAGATCTGGGTTGACGAAGAGGAGGATGAGCCCAAGAGATGGTTTAGTGAAACAAAAGCCCTCTCAGGAGCCAAAAGGAACGGCTGTGAAGCTCGTGAGGAGAGGAGACAGCAGCTCTCGCCGCTGCCAGCCTCAAACCCTGCGAGAAGCGTTGATTCCAGGCTCGAGGAGCCGGGAGCAGGCGCAGGAGGGCGAGGAGCAGCGTGTGCTGCCCTTCCAAAGAGCAGAACAATAGGAGAGGGCGAGCGGCTGCCTCGCAGGGGACGAAGGAGGAGGAGAGTACCAAAACAACCTCAAAACAACCCGATTTAGCAGCTCCTGAAAAAGTCTGGGTGGCGAGAAGCTCAGCCCCCCTCTGCCTGAGCTCCGCTGTCAGCAGCAACCAAATCATTACAGCTTTTTTGAGCCTACGAGCAGCAAATCTTTTGGACGACCACGGCCGCAAGTGGCTCCGTCCTGCGGAGCCGCAGCTCTTGCACGACCCCACCTGCGTCCCCGTGTGTTTTCTCACCTCCTGCTCCCATCCCGGCTGCTCCCCAAACCACGGCGAGCGAGAAAGGGCTCTCGCCTTGACTCACCATACCTTACCCCGCCGGTTGCGCAAGAAGAGCCGTCCCGCGTTGGGATGGGATCGGTACAGCCGTCATCACCTGCCCGCGGCGGACGTGGCCGCGAAGCATCCGGCAGAGGGGAGGGCAGAGCGTAGAGAAGCTGCGCTACCAGTTTGGATCACGGTGGCCACACCTTGTTGGCAAACACGGCGCGAGGACAACCGGCCATCCCTCCTCCGTCTCCCGAAGCTTTGGTTCTACCCTATAACCCATCTGAAAGACCCTTGGGAAGGGATTTGCTTCTCTCCCTGCTGCTAAAAGGAGCGGCTGCAAGCTCAGGGAAGGCTCGGCGGTGCACCAGCCTGGCTCGCAAAGGGAAGAGAGGAGCCACGATTCCCTGCTGATGGCCAAAACGCGGCTGGATGTCCCGTTGTCTGCTCCTTGCAGCTGTGTGGCTCCAAGACGAGTTTGTGCCCCTGTCTTGCAGCTTTCAGAGAGCCACCGCGCGTCCCTGGTGTCAAGGTCAGGGGGAAAACTGGGGAGAAAGATGCTCCAGGACACCCTAACATCTAGCATGTGTCCAAGTTGGGGAAGATGAAGCCTCTGACACCAGAAACCTCAGTTCCACGGACCTCACAGCACTGAACATCCCTCTGCACAGCACTACCCGCCCTGGCTGGGGACCATCTGCCAACACCAGTGCTCCTCCTCGCCATGAGACTTTGCCCCGAGGCGCAGCCGTTCTCCCCAGCAGCTCACACCTCCTGAAAGCAGCCCATGCTGGTCCCGGAATCCTTCTCCACAAGCTCCCTCTGCAGGCACAGCCCTTTGACAAGAACCTTTCTTGAAAGAAACAAACCCCAAGGGGACTTTGAGATCTCCTTCTGCTCCTGCTTTCCCTACTGGATGCTCAGAGCTTCCCAAGTCCTCCATCCATCCATAATTTCCTATGCATCCATCAACGCAGGACCTCTCGCGCATCCATCAGCCCATCATCTCCCATCCATCCATCTCCCACTCATCCATCAATCCACCATCTCCCAACCATCAACCCATCATCTCCCACCCATCCACACCTGCCGGACAGAGGTTGCACGCAGGACGAGGAAGGTCCACGCAGGGAGGTTACCGCTGCAGCCAGCAAGGTCTGATGCTGTCTGGTCACCAGGATGGGGTTGGCAAGGTCAGCCTGCGACCTTGGAGACGGGGAAATGGAAAACCAGGATGAGGCAAAAGTAACAAACGAGGGAAGTGAAAAGAAAGACTGTGTTTGGGACACAAAGGGCAAGATTTAACTCATGAGGTGTTGCAGACGGCTACAAGCCCAGACCCAGCGCCGGACTGGGATAAGACAGCACCGATTCTCCTGCCCTTTCCACCAAGCCAACATAAAGTCATCCATGTGAGTAAGGTGGAGAGAAACCCGGTGCCTGCCCTGCCCGCCACACAGCCAGAGCAAACGTGTGTTACCAGGAGGTCTGGTCCACAGCAGCATCCACTGGAGAAGCACAACCAGACAAACGCCCCAGGCAGGACGAAACCAAAGGACAAGATGGACTTGGTACAAGGTGGGGACGTAGAAGATGGGGATTTGGGCTCCGCTGTTGCCGGTAACCCCAGAGAAATCGCTCTTGTGCATCAAACCCTTGAGATGGGTGAGAAAATAAAGTCCTTGTAGGCGAGGTGCCCTCCCACCTCAAGTTGGTTTCACTTTGGATTCGTAGGAAAAGGTCCTCTACGAGGAGGAAGCCTGGAGCACGGCCAGCGTTTGCTTCATCACGTGCTGACGACACCGGCTGAGGCAACGGCGGTCAAAGCCTTCCGGCAAGGCTGGTTTCTCCCTATCCTGGCCAGGCATCGCCCTGACCTCACATGCACTCGGTTTTGCAAGCCCTCGCGTATGCCAAAACCACCTGCCGAGCTGAAGAGAGCACCCGGCAGCGTCGGGAGCATCCTCGCTTGGGCAACCACCGTCGAGGAGGGGCAACAAAAAGTCAGTTATATCCAAACCTCACATTTCGCCTCCAATTCTGGTTAAATAAAGGGCTCCTACCTCCCCTGGGGAGAGAGCGGCTGTGCTCCTCGCAGCCCAGCATCCCTGTTTTGGTGAGTTAAGGTGGGATTAGAGCATCTCCTTCCTCTCGAGCCAACGCATCTCGTGGCAATGAGCAGCAGCACCAGCCCTGGCTGGGGACCGCTCGCCAGCACCAGCTCCTTTGCTACTTACGGGTACCTGAGTACCCTTATATTAGGGAGCACAGGGGAAAAATGAGGCAAAGTTGAATTCCTGAGTACTGCTGTGCTGCAGATCCAGAGGAAAAGACGGGCACAAGGGTCCTGTGACGGGGACCACGGTGGCAGGGACCACAGCTGTGGAGCATCCACAGAACCCTCTGATGGTCACGCTCCTCTCTTTCCGGCCACAAAGCTCTTCCTCCCTTGCTCCCGTGCCGCCTTTGAGAAGCTCATCTGTGCCAACCGGGTCAAATTCAAAATGAAACGGGCAAAGGCTGCACAGGCTGTGCTGCTTTCGCGTGACCCTGACGACGCAAGGAGTCTCGGATGCTTTCTCCAGTGCAATATCACGTTTCCCAGCCTCTTCCGAATGCCTGCATGTCTTTTTCCCCTCCGCCAGCCTTGACACCACAAAACCCTTCCAGCTTTAAGGCCACGCGGTGGTCAGCAGCGACGCCAACCCGAGGCTCCCACGTTACATCCCTCACCGGTGCGAGAAAACCCCGGGATTGCTCCGCTCTGCGGTCCAAAAAGCAACGTCAACCTTAAATTCCACTCCCATCCCAACGATGTTGACTAAGGGCACCGCAAAGGGATGCTTCGCTCTGGCTGCAGACCCTGATGCGCTCGGGGCGCCCCTGAACGCCGAGTGGGAGCGACCTGTCTGCGGGAAGCAGCCCCGGCGGGTGCAGGGATTCAGCCGTGGGGTTTGGTGCTCTCAGAGCATCCCAAAGCGACCCCCATGGGTGGTGTGCACGATGCAATCAGGGGTCCCCGCAGGATGCGACCTCTGTGGGGTGTGCATGATGCAGCTGAGGATCTACACACCATGCAGCCATCCTGCACAATGCAACCCCCTTGGGCTGGGGTGCAGGACGCAACGATGGGGCCATGCATGGTGCAAACATGGGCTGGAGTGCAGGATGCAGCCCCTCTGGGGTGTGCACCATGCAACCATTGGGTCCTGCACACTGCAAGCCCCTGCGTGGTGCCGGATTCTACCCTTGTGGGCTGCGGTGCAGGATGCAGCCCCCATGGGACCATGCAGGATGCAAACATGGGGCCATGCACAACGCAACCACTGTGTTTGGTGCATGATGCAGTCCCTGTGGAGTCAGGGTGCAGGATGCAACCCCGGTGGGACCAGGCACGATGCAACTGTGGGCGCGCGCAAACTTCAACCCCTATGGATCCATACATGATGCAGCCATGGGTCCACGCACAATGCAACCCCCGTGGGCTGTGCATGATACAGCCGTGGGTCCACACCCGATGCAACCCCCGTGGGTGGTGCTGGAGCCATGCACGATGCAACCCCCGTGGGCCAGGGTGCAGGATGCAGCCGGGGAGCTGTGCAAAACGCAGACCCTGCGGGCAGCGAAGCCGGATGAGACCCCTACGGGTCCACGCACAATGCAACCATGGGGTCCCACACAGTGCAACGCCCGTGGGTGGTGCACAATGCAACCCCCGTGAGCTGGGGTGCAGGATGCAACTCTCGTGGGTCCATGCAGGATGCAACCCAGAGCTGGGGTGCAGGATGCAACCCTCCGTGGTTCCATGCAGGATGCAACCCAGAGCTGGGGTGCAGGATGCAACCCTCCGTGGTTCCATACAGGATCCAACCCAGAGCTGGGGTGCAGGATGCAACCGAGGGGCTGTGCACGATGCCACCCGCCACCCCCTCCCCACGCGTGGCCCCTGACCTGAGCTCATGGCGATCGCCCACGGGCGCCGGGGAGCCGCGTCCCGGCCCGGCGGAAGCGCCACGGGAATGCTGGGAGTTGTAGTCCTGCCCCTCCCGGCTGGGGAACCTGGCTCTGCAGCCCCGGCACCCGGCTCTGCCCCAAAACGGGCTCTGCACCCCCAAAAGAGGGCTCTGCACCCCCACATCTTGCACACAAATGCACCCCCCAAAAGAGCTCTGCACCCCCACATTATGCACAGAAATGGACACCCCAAAAGGGCTCTGCACCCCCACGTCTTGCACAGAAACGCACTCCCCAAAAGAGGTCTGCAGCCCCACGTTATGCACAGAAATGGACACCCCAAAAGGGCTCTGCACCCCCACATCTTGCACAGAAATGGACACCCCAAAAGAGCTCTGCATCCCCACATCTTGCACAGAAACGCACTCCCCAAAAGAGGTCTGCAGCCCCACGTTATGCACAGAAATGGACACCCCAAAAGGGCTCTGCACCCCCACATCTTGCACAGAAATGCACCCCCCAAAAGGGCTCTGCATCCCCACATCTTGCATTGAAATGTACCCCCCAAAAGGGCTCTGCATCCCCACATCTTGCATTGAAATGTACCCCCCAAAAGGGCTGTGCACCCCCATGTCTTGCACTGAAATGCACCCCCAAAAGGGCTTTGCATCCCCCACAAAAGAGTTCTGCAGCCTCACGTCTTACAAGGGAACAGACACCCCAAGAAGGGCTCTGCACACCCAAGATGGGCTTTGCACTCCCACATCTTGCACAGAAATGCAATCCCCCAAAAGGCCTTTACACCCCAAAATGGGCTTTCCACCCCCACATCCTGCACAGAAATGTAAAGCCTCAAAAAGGGCTTTAGACCCCCATACTTTGCAAGGAAATGCCCCACCAAAAAGGGCTCTGTACCCCCAAAAATGGCTTTGCACCTCCCCTAAAAGAGCTCTGCACATTCATGCCTGGCAAAGAAATACACCCCTAAAATGGGCTTTGCACCCCCAAAAAGGGATCTATACTCCCATATCTTGCAAGGAAATGCACCCCTTAAAAGGGTTCTGCACCTCCACATCTTGCAGGGCAATGCACTGAGCCCCATCCCCCCAAAACAGCTTTGCACACCCATAATTTGCAAGGCAATGCACCTGCCAAAAGGGCTCTGCACCCCTATAACTTGCAAGGAACTGTACCCTCAAAATTGGCTTCACACCACAAAAAAAAATAGCTTCTGCACCCACACATCTTGCAAAGCAATGCACCCCCAAAAAGGGCTTTGCACCCCCATATCTTGCAAGGACAAACACCCCCCAAAAAGGGCTTTGCACCCCTATGCCTTGTAGGGAGACATACCCTCAGAAAGGGCTTTGCAACCCAAAACCTCTTGCCTTCCCTTTTCTCCCCCCCCTGCACAGTCACTCAGAGGTGGGGAGCACCCACAGCTCCCGTGGCACAAGACTCCCTAAAAGCTGCACCAGGAGGGGATTTTATAGCCAATATCCAGGTGCAAACCCAAATAATGCCCTCGGCGCAGACCCCTCAGCCGAAGCTCGGCTTCTGAGGGCTCCAATTCCTACAAAACCACTGCCAGAAACACCCAGAGCCTCCCAGAAGGGACCACGCTCTGCCGCAGCCAAAGAGCAAATTCTCTCCCCTCTGTACCCATCCTGGAAGGAGTGGGGTTGGTTTATTTCACAGGAAGGGAGATAAAGCGATGTTTTCTTTGGATTTGCCTCAGGTAGAGCCTGGGCTTCCTCCTGCAGCCAAAGCTGAAGCAGATTTTGTTAATGGGAATGGAAACCCACCCCTATAATTGCAGGACAGCAGATCCTCCCCACCCTGCTCCATCCGCTCCTTCTCAGCTTTTAAGTAAAACAAGGCAAAAGCCAACTTGTATTCAAAAAAAAAGCCAATAAGTAAAAAGGAAAGCAGAGTGGGAGAGGACAAGGGGGATCACAAAGCTCTTTTTATTCAAGCTGTTAACAGGAACCCCTTGGATTTAAGCAGATTAGATTTCAAAGCAAAGGATTGCAATAGATATGGAAATACCAGGGAGGTGGGACTGACAGAATGGTTTGGGTTGGAAGGGACCTCAAAGCCCATCCAGTCCCACCCCTGCCATAGGCAGGGACACCTCCCACTGGATCAGGGGCTCCAAGCCCCATCCAACCTGGCCTGGAACCCCTCCAGGGATGGGGCAGCCACCACTGCTCTGGGCAACCTGGGCCAGGGCCTCCCCACCCTCACAGCAAAACATTTCTGCCTAAGTTCTCATCTCAATCTCCCCTCTTGCAGTTTAGGGGGTCAGCAGTGGGGTCTTCTCCACCACAAGACCCCCATACAGGACTGGTGTTTGCCACAGCTCACTCGAGGCACAGGAAACAGAGGCGATTTTGTGGCAGGGAAGAGCAGCCAGGTGGATTTTAATTGTAATATCTCTGACCTACGGAAGTCTGTCTCACATCAGCTCTTGGGAACGATGACATCAGCTCCAGGGAAATAAATAAGCATTTCTGCAAATGAAAATTAAGACAGCATCATCAGCTTGGCTTCTTGGGACAGCACGAGGTACTGCATCATAGGCAATTGTATGGAAAAAAACAGGGTCATTTCGAGGCTCAGCCTTTCCAGAGCCAAACAGAACTTTTCATGCCACCTCAGTCCTGGCTCCCACATGTCCTGGAAGCAGCACCATGACATTTCTAGAACTTTTTACACCATCTAGACAAAAAAACCCCGCAAAAGTGAAAGCCCTTCTTTTCTCTTCACCTGCGTGACTGTAAACAGTGTCTCCAGCAACTGCCCACCACGAACAGCACAGCTTTGGGGAATCTGGAGCCAAAATGCACTTGTACAGGAGCACAGAGAAAGATCTTGTTTGAATAAATCTCATCACTGTAGGACTTAATAATGGAATAAAAATACAGCATCCCAGGAGGGCAGCAGTAAGCACCTCTTTCCTAGTGGCACCACCACCGATGTTTTGCCACACGCCTGCATCCCATGAGCTCCAGGTCCTCCCTTTGCTCCTCACCAGAGCCCCAGAGAATTTCAGAGCAAGATTTTTCCAACATTCCCCTTTCCCAATCATTTCCCTTGTTTTCTTCTTGCTGATCACCACAGGGCTCATTACTCGCAGGTCTCTCCCCACACACCCATTATAGAAACTCCACCTCCATTCATCCCTGCTGTGGGGACACTTCCCAACCCTCCTCCCACAGCAGAGCCTCTGAGGCCATCCCAGATGCTCAAAGCCGCAAACTGGAGAGGTCTGGGACTTTACAAGCAAGGCAGCGGCAAGGCTCCAATACCGTTAACAAAGTAACAACCCTTATTTATTCTTTACAGTATTTATTGTACATGCAAACCTATGGAAATGCCACCAGAGTCCCTGCTGGAACCTTCTCTTCCTACATCAGGTATATAAATTACTTCTGGGTGACACACGTTTGCGTTTTAACGCTTCCAGTCAGGGAACAGCATTATGCAGCGGTTGCCTTCTCTTTATAGGTTGCCATCATCTTCTTGATCTCAGCAATTGCTTTGCCAGGGTTCAAACCCTAAAAAGGAAAAGTTTCAGTTAGCTCCTCTGGAAATGAGGATGTTGGAGCATCCTCCCCCTCCCCGCCTTGATTTAAATCACTCAAGCGACTTAAATGAACTTAAGTGAACTCAAATACGTTGCTACTCATAAAAACAGCTGGCAGAGGAGGTGCTCGGCACCTCTTCCACCTAAAAGATTGAATCCAGCCTCATATCGGGCTTCCCTTCAAACGCTGGGAGGTTACACGCACTGAGACAGCTCTGAACGCCTTGCTCCAGGCGCTCCGGCAGCAGAGCCCCTTGGTTAAGGTGTGCCAATCCACGTTTGCTGCACTCCAGCCCCAGTGTACAAGGGAAAAGCGAGCCAGCCTGGAGCAGGGACGCGATGCTGGGATCAAACCGCCTCCACCTGGAGGCTGAGCTAGCAGCACTTCACACTGCTGGAAGAAAAACACTCATTTGATTTTGGAGGACTGGTTTTAATCAGCAATGTGAGGATCAGAGAAAAATGAGTGGCTAAGTGATAGGACCTTTTAATGAAGCTCAAGCAGAACTGAATTCAGTGCTTCCACAGGTGCTAGATCACTTCTGGAGGAAGGAAGCTGTCTTGTAAAAGCCTGATAGTAACAGTACAAGAGATGTGGGTTTTTTTTTTTTTCTTATCTGAACTAAAAAAGCTGTGTATTGGAGAACACTAGGAGAGTGAGCAAGGAGATAACTCATGAGATGAAAATGTTCCTCGCACAAAAGCCAGCTGAGCTTTCCAAAGGGTTTTCTACCATATAGACCCACGTCATGTTGCAAAGGCCCTTAATCCCACAGCACTGCCACCAAATCAAGCAATCTCAAAATGAAGGGGGAATCACAACTGCCCTGCTGTATTGTTGCAATGACAGCTTTGGGACAGAGAACGAACAGGAATCAGCCGGGTGCAGAGCTCACCATGCAGTGTAGGGCTGATCAAGACAACAGCCAGGATGGAAGTGGGAGCGGCGATGTATTATTAACCATAAACGTCTCAAACTTAGAATCATCATAGAATCATGGAATGGTTTGGGTTGGAAGGGTTCTTAAAGCCCATCCAGTTGCTCCCCCTGCCATGGGCAGGGACACCTCCCACTGGATCAGGGGCTCCAAGCCCCATCCAACATTCCTCGGACACCTCCAGGGATGGGGCAGCCACCACTGCTCTGGGTAACCTGGGCCAGGGCCTCCTCACCCTTATTGTGAGGAATTTCTTCCTAATGTCTAATCTTAATCTTCCCCCTTTCAATTTAAAGCCATTCCCCACTCACTCTATCACTACTGGTCCTGTAAAAAGTCCCTCCCCAGTTTCCTGGAGCCCCTTTCAGCACTGGAAGCTGCTCTAAGTTCTCCTTGGAGCCTTCTCTTCTCCAGGCTGAACAACCCCAACTCTCTCAGCCTGCCCCTACTGCAGAGGTGCCCAGCCCTTGGATCACCTCGAGACACCAAGTCTCAGTGTGCTATTTCCCTGCACCGTGTACATTCCTCCACAGTGCCAGTCCCGAGGCTGAACCTTCACCTTTAGCTGAACTAGAGCTTACACCGGATCACGAGCTCCCTATACAAAGGGGGAATTATCTGTAGGCAGTGAATCACTTCAGAAAAACACAGAGAACTCAGCATGCGGTGCTCCTGACCAACACCTCTCAACCCAGATCTCCGGGATCTCCTTTTCTCTGCATCTGTGATCCACTCAACCGTTTGCCTTCGTGTTATTTCACAACCTAAGAATTACTCCACCACCAAACAAAGGCTGGCTGAAAAACAGCACAGCTGGCAGGGAAGTAAAACTTGCTTATCTGCCCAACAGCAGACACAAGGTCAGTGCAAGATGAGAAAAGGCAAGCTCCGATTTTGGAAAGCTTGCTCTGCTCTTAAAAGAGATACCAAAGAACAGCTCATCTGGGAAATGCCCTGACATCAAGACAAAACGCGTCCTCCAAAGGTGCTGAAACTCGTTATCTTCTCCATTAGACAAGCGGCACGAATTCATCAGGGACAGGCGCTACCGTTGGAGTTCAAGGTCACACTGCACAAGAGTATCACTCACGCTGCTGATCGGACTAGGCTGGACAAACATCCCCGCACCGCCTCTGGTAGTGTCCCTCACCCCCTATAGTCCTAAATCCTCTAAACAGGTTCTCAAAGTTACAGCGTTGCTCATGCAGAAGAGATGTTCCTGCGAAGCGTGACACAAACTTTGTCACATCCTCTTGGACAGTCACTGGGAAAGTCATGACTGCTGGTAACTCACTGCGTCACAAAAAAAACTGGACAAGCTGAAGCAAGCTTGAGGAAAACAAAAGCCTAAGTGAGTATCTTCCTACTGGTTTCGAACAGGGCGCTTGGAAACAAGCCAGTAACCCCAGAAGGGACACAAGGACACACACGTACCTTAGGGCAAGTCCTCGTGCAGTTCATGATAGTGTGACAACGGTAGAGGGAGAACGGGTCTTGAAGCTGTGCCAGGCGCTCCTCTGTGTAGTCATCTCTGGAGTCAATCATCCAGCGATAGGCCTGGAAGTCAGTGATGTGTGACACCAAATGTTTTAAGGTGTTGTAATCAGTGTGAGATTTTAAAAGCAACACCTAACTCAGGAATTTTGGGCCAGGATCTGTATCCCGCCTGTGCTCACAAATGCTTGCAGTGCTGTTGGAGGGGGAGTCCCTCAGCAGTTCCACATGACAAACGTGATCTGTCCTTACCTGCATCAGCACTGCAGGGCCCAAGTACTTGTCCCCATTCCACCAGTAACTGGGACAGCTGGTGCTGCAGCAGGCGCACAGGATGCACTCGTAGAGTCCGTCCTGCATGGGGACGGGAGACCACAGTCAAGCCACTCAGAAAACCACGATGAAGGCTTTTCTTTTTTTAAAGAGGGGATTTACACAAGCACATGCTTTCCTCATCACCTTCCCCTCCAACCAGTGGCCGCAACAGAGCGGCTCTGAAAACTTTATGCTGAAGCAGCACTGCTGGAAGGAAGCATGCAATCCTCCCAACTCAAGCCATATAATAAACCTTTGGGCTTTTTACCCCCCCGTTGTCACAAACTGAAGAAAATGTGAACATTGCTCAGTCTTCCCTCATTCCTTCCTTCCAGCTGTCCCAATGACCGGATGACCAAAGCGTCACATAGGTAATCAATTAACAATTCAAGGCCATGTCGCAGAAGAGAAGAAAGAGCAAAGTCTGCCCAACAGCCGACGGGAGAAGAGCTCAGTCTAGTGCGCACTTTGTGGGGAACCCCGAGCTCTTACAGAGCAGGAACTGTGTAATCCTTCACACATTTCACCATTTTTCTAGAGATGAAGACCCTTTTATTTCAGACACTGAAGATCAGAAAGACAGATCTACAAAGAATTGACACTGGGCAGAAGACAGACTCTGAGGAGCAAAGCATCTCCTGAGTCTCCTGGTAGTTTGATCAACCCCTAGGCTAAGAGACAAGACTCTGGTCAGGCTTCATTTATGTATCTGAAAGCTGTTTTGGGAGAAAGGTCTCATTAAATTTAGTTTAGAAAGATATGTGATGCCAGAACTCTTGGGAGCTTGTAACAAGTCTACTGCTTTGGTCTTCTGGAGAGACCTGCCAAAACTAGGTAAGTCAGTTACCTTCTCACTCTAAATCTGTCCTATTTCTAACACCATATCCAAGTTTCTCCTTCACACAGGCTGTTGTCAAAATCAGAGAAACTTCAGCAATGAGATAAAACACAGCGTTACTAATTGTGAAAGATTCGGGCAGCCCCTGCAGTTGCTTTTAAGTTTGCTTATTTCTATGTGAATGAGAAAGATTTCAAGGATGCAGCTTTATGAAAGCCACATGAAGGGGAAGTCCCTTTAGTCCTTACACCTGGATCAGATATCATTCCAAAGTGGTGCATGAGAAGCAACTGTTGCCCTTGAAGGGATTCTGTCAGACTGTAAAATCCTGCGGGTGTTCAGACGTCACAGCACCAGTTGCACAGTGCTGCCAACGTTTCTGGCTCACGACTGCTCTATTCATCAGTTGATAACTCGTCTAACATGCATAAAGGAGAACTTCCAAAGATCACTGCAGACAACTGGGCCGCAGCTCACAGGTTTTCATTGAATTCCCTATAAGCAGCCTTCCTCTTTGCTGTTCACATCCACCTCTCACCACTTGCCAAGATCTAGGCCGCCTGCCCACCTCGTGCCTGCTCCGTCACAGCAGCAATCACTGCAGAGAACTGAAGGGCCGAGCTTTGAGCTGACAAGCTAGTGATGGATCCACCCGGTCAGAGGCAGAAGAGAAACAGCTCAGTTAACAACACCTACTGTGGCAGGCAAAGGAATCCAGACAAGATCTTACCTGCACTATAAACTCTTTAAAAGCTATTATATCCCAGCTCCTCAAATGGTTCCTCGGGCACTCTTCAGCTTTATGCAGAAACTACAGCCCCAGAAACCCCCCTCAAAATAACACAGCACTCAAGACAGACATACAAAGACGTGCACTAACACATCACACTTGTGTCTCCACATCCAGAAGGGTTTAGCTTTTGCCATTAGTTTTTAGGGCTGTAAAATGCAGCAAGAAGCAACACAAGAGCATTGCCTTAGCGCGCTGCAGCCAGACAAGACAGACAGCGCTGAGCCTGACAGCCTACGTGCCGGCACAATGCGCCGTGCCTTATCTCACCTGGAATATTACAAGCCTGTAGCCTTCACAGTGTTTTTACAGACACACACGGTTTCACAGCGCAGACAGTGGAAATGAGATCAGAGTCCCCATCGCAACCGCGACGGCATTTCATTAGCGAACGTTACCCCTAGCAATGCAGGCAGGCCATCACACTGCATTTCAGCCAGCAGATTCCACCCACGGCGGGTTTTGCACCAGACAGCTTTGTCATTAAAGGAACTGGAAGCTACTGTGTGCTAACGTTTAACCCCGGTCTTATCTAGAAGGGTAGGACAAAAGCAATAACCAGTTTCTGACGTTCTTCTATCGACTGCAGGTATTGCTCCTTGCCCTGTTTGGACTCATCCTTCTTCTTCAGATAAGGCTCGATGGATTTGTACTGTGCGTAGAAGTTACTCAAGTCCTAGGAGTCAAAAGGCAAAGAGGTCACATATAATAAGCTGAATTGAAGGCATGAGAGACTGAACCTCTGCTACCACAACAGAAGGTGGCGTTCTGTACCTCACCTAACCACATTCCTCCAAACAAGGCCAGATTTAGTCACTTCTGCAAAGCTCAGATCTATCCGAGGCAGAATAGAGCAGCAGGAGTAATATGTGAATTGAGAACCAACCTTGTTGGCACCTCCCAACGCTGTCCCTTCCAACCCAATCTGAACCCCACAGTGCCTGGAACGGTGTCAGCCTTGGTCCCAAGCTGACGGAGGCAGACACTCACCGGAACAAGGTCCTTCACCACATACATGTGGGGGAGAGGGTAGATTTTGGTGATTTTGTTGAGATCGGGATCAATTTTTTTGATACAGGCCAGCGTGTTTCCACCTGCGATATTCATAGCACATGAACCGCAGATGCCTGAGTGGGAGAAAAAGAAGAAAGCATCAGGTATTTACCCTCTTATCCTACTTGAGGAAGATCTTGGCCCCAAATGCGCCCCCGGGCTGTCTTCAAGAAACTCTGTACGTGACAAGGAAAACGCCAGAAGTTGCCATTGGGCCAAACACGTCGCTACTTAAATAAAGAACAAACATGGGAGTCACTTTCATTAAAGCCTCATTCTCAAGTGTTTAACTTTCTTCCACAGCAGAAAACAAGTGGCTTGAACGCTTCATCCCTTTCGCATCATTCATTAGTTTCATACGCTGCTGAGGGTGGGGAAACCATCCAGCTTCATTCACAAGTTTGAAGCAAGAGGACATACTGATGCGAGATTGTACTGCGGGGAGCAGGGTGCGTCCCCCGTCAGCCCTACAGCTACCGTCGAAGGCACCCTTGAAGGTCAGGAACACAAAACAAAGTCCCCAGGACAGAAGCTGCCCTCTGTGCCGTCTGCAGTCAGGTTGACAGTTGCCATAAACTGCCTTCATTATCTCCCAAAGGTAAGAGAGCAGACGCTCCCCAGAACAAACAGCGTATAAATAGCTTAACAAATGGATTAAATGACACCACTAATGATCTCCCAGTAATAGAAGGATCAGATGAAGCGCAGGAAAGGCCAAGGTTTACAAGAAAAAACACCGCAGAGCTGTCACAGATACTGCTCAGGTCAGGAGCTCGGGTATCCGATTCAGACCCAAGCCTAAACCGTCACATTAGAGAGAAGATGAATGTTGAAAGGGCAAAAATCTCATTTCAGAGGATTTGACACATATCAGTTGATACGAGTCAGGGAAATGCCACGGCTCCTCGCGCTGCCGAGTCTGCCTCAGCGCCTGATGTGCTGGCAACTCTTCCCCTCGCCACAGATAAAGGCTGGCGCTCGAACAAGGTTATTCCTCCCACTCCAGGAATGGTTACAAGTATTTTCCAGTCAACTGGGAACCAGGACAGACACAGGCGCACGGGTATGCAACAGGAACGTGTACTTGGGTTTTTCCCCGCATGACAGAAAAGGGGCAAGATCGAACCAGCCCAGCCTGAAAACCCATCTCCAGGTCCTCAAAGAAAAGAATCCAGGGCAATTAATTCAGCTGCTCGGGAACAGTGTTGGCTATCTGAATATCAAGACATAGAAAAACCACATCATATGGAATTCTTCTACCTGCTATGCAGATTCTGTGGGAAGTGGCTGCGTTACAGCATGCTTTTCATTTAGATCCAAGTCAAAATACCTTCAGGCATCACTCGCGCCTTTCTCATACCTGCAAAGCCATAAAGGCATCCTCCCTTCTTGCATTTCCACAACTACCATTTCAAGCTCAGCAACCCCAAATTATCCAGGAATTAAGATTTTTAAGAGGGAAAGTCACCTGGATGGGGAAGTTTTAGCAGTTAAACAGCAGACTCGTACCTGTGTGAGAACAAGCCGCTCGCCCTGCAGTGTAAAACCACCAGATGGCCTTTCCTCAATCAATCACTCAGCTTAGTCAAAGCGCCAAAAAAAGATTCCTGGAGCTATTCCTAGAAGTCATAAGCACTCTTCCAGTTACACCCTTTCTTATTTCCACAGCAGCACGAGATAAAGCAGCCCCTACAACTCATTTCCCACATCTGCCCCCTCAATTTGGCTGTTGTAATCTCCCTTGCTGGATTACCCTGCACAGCCCGTCACTGGAGGGCAGCAAGATGAACAAGATAGGACAGAAACAGGAGCGTCTGCGGCTGTTTCAGCACGTTGCTCATGGCTCGGTGTTGTGTGATTACATCTTGTGAACATGAGCTTTAACTGTCCTACTTGATTCATTGCAGTGCTTCACACGCAGCAGCTGGAAGAGGAGAGTGGCGCCACCTCCCCTGGAGTTTTCTACGGGTTATAGACACCGTCAGCAACAAATAGCCTTCAAGGAGGCTCTTCAGGCTGGATAATCCTTCTTACCTTCCCTACATGATCTGCGGAAGGTCAGAGTGGAGTCCACCTCATTTTTGATCTTGATCAGAGCATCGAGCACCATAGGCCCACATCTACAACAGAAAATAAATTCGGTGAACCTGCACAATCCCCCCGAGCCTCCGCGCTCTGACACCTCAACTCAGCAGCATCCAGAAGGATTTTGATGAACTATAATTAAGAATACACACTTTTGTCAATCTGGGGCAACAAGACAGAGCTATCTCCATCAGCAGTGGGACCCATTCACCTCAGCACAACCAGGGTCAGGGGGGAAGAGAGACCCTTTCATGCCAATGCCCAAATGTGGCTCTGTTGGAGAGGGTTCAGACGGCACAAGTGGAAAATCAGTGCCATGCCACCGGTTCTCTCCTTTTGGGTCAGGTTTTGACAAGTCTGTCCTCGTTAGTCACAGGAGGCAGCACTGCACACACAAACAGTAAAGAACCATTTATGTAATCTATGGCAGACATAGCAACACCCAGAAATTATTAAATGGAGCGAGTCACAAAATATCTGGGCTCTCCGTCACATGCTTAACTGCGTGGCTTCATAACCCAAGCTTTCAGAAAGGGCTCGAGGTAAATTCCTCTGGCAAGGGCACAGCAGCAGCTGGAGCTCAGGGAAAACAAGACCCACGTGGTTTCTGCATCACAGGGAAGGCTGTGCCACTTCCCAAAAACCACAGAGAGGTAAAAGCTGTACCGGTGACCCCCAAAGCGGGCAGGGGGTCACTCTGAGTCTACCAGAACATGCCAAGCAGAGGCAGCTGAGTATTTGGAGAACTATGGGAAGTCAATAAAGCTCCCACCTGATCTCCCAAGTCTGGAACCCATGAGCTACACATAAAATAGTTTCCTTTTGGAGCATGTGTCCAAATCTACCATCTAAATAAAGCTTAAAGCCACAAATGCATTTAAGTCTTCAACAAAACCCCAGGGCATAAGTAAAACCTCACAGAAGTCACAAAATGAAGTGACTTTCTAAGCTGACAGCTACCGAGACACTGGCATTCAGATACAGTCCCGAGTCATACAACCACAGAACAGTTTGAGTCTGAAGGGATGTCAAAGCCCACCCAGTCCCATCCCCTGCCATGGGCAGGGACACCTCCCACTGGATCCAGTTGCTCCAAGCCCCATCCAACCTGGCCTGGAACCCCTCCAGGGATGGGGCAGCCACCACTGCTCTGGGCAACCTGGGCCAGGGCCTCCCCACCCTCACAGCAAAACATTTCTTCCTGAGCTCTCATCTCAATCTCCCCTCCTTCAGCTCAAAACCATTCGCCCTTGTCTTGTCCCTGCACTCTCTGATCCACAGCCCCTGCCCAACTTTCTGATGGGTGAGGAAGGGGAAGTAATCCCAAGTGACTGCAGCAAGATTTGCTTTCTCAGGAAATAAGACTGGTCTTGCCTGTGCTGAGGACTGTGCTCTGTCACACAGCTGAGGCACTCACCACCTTCCTGGCTGCTCTAATATGATTTTAACAGATCCTGAGGCTAAAGGAGACTGCTGACACCTACAGCTGCCAGCTCAGGTGCTCCTCAGTCATCTGCCGTTATCGCTTGTCAGATAACGTGGCGCATACACAGCCCTGCCTGGCAGCAAGGCCTCACCCTGGCAGCACGTACTCACTTATTCAAATCCACTTCATATGTCTGCATGCGGGGCTTGTCCCCAGGCTTGTCAGGATCCCATCTGTAGATAGCAAACTTCTTGATTCGGGGCGCTGCTGCAGCTGCCGTCTGTGCTCCCCGACACATCTGCATTCAAATGACAACGAAACAGCCCTTAGGCCCTGCCCGGTGGCTCTTAATGGGGAGAAGAAGTGACTTGAGGCTGTGAGCTTACAGAATCATGGAATGGTTGGAGTTGGAAGCGACCTCAAAGCCCACCCAGTCCTACCCCCAGCCATCGGCAGGGACCCCTCCCACTGGCTCAGGGGCTCCAAGCCCCATCCAACCTGGCCTTGAACCCCTCCAGGGATGGGGCAGCCACCACTGCTCTGGGCAACCTGGGCCAGGGCCTCCCCACCCTCATAGTGAAGAATTCTTCCTGACGTCTAATCTAATTCTTCGCCTTTCCAATTTAAAGGCTTTCCCCCCTGTCCTGCCACTACGAGTACTTCAAAAAGTCCCTCCCCAGCTTTCTTGGAGCTCCTTTCAGTACAGGAAGCTCCCTCCCAGCCTTCTCTGCAGCCCCTCCTACTCCCAGCTCCCTCCCAGATTCCTCTGCACCCTCCTCAGCTCCCTCCCAACGGCTCTCTGCACCCCACCGTGAGCCCCACCTCCCTCACAGCTCTCTCTACAGCCCATGCTACCCCCCCACTTCCCTCCCACCCCTCTCTGCACGCCCCCCTATCCCCAAGCCCACTGTACGTCCCCCAGCTCCCCGCCCCCTCGCCCTTCCTGCCCCCCCGATCCCCCCCTCCTCACCCCACACCCCCTTCACGCCCTCTCCAGCCGCTCGCCCCCTCTCCCGGAGCTCCATGGCCCCTCACCGGCCGCAGCAGCCGCGCGGGGACGCCGCGCCTCAAGGAGACTCCTACCACGGCCGCCGCCATCTTGGCTCTGCGCAGTTCCGACCCCATGTCCGTCGAACCGGAAGTAACCCAAACCCGGAAGTAGCCGCAATAGTGCCACGGACTGCGGCTTTTGGCGCTCCTCCGGCAGTCATCTTAGGTGTGGCGAGGACCTGGCTGCGGCCATCTTGGATGTGCTATGAGGGAAAGGCTGTACCGGCAGCCTTCTTGATTGTGGCGGTTGCCGCAGGGCGGGCGCCATGTTGAGTGTGGCACCACAAAGGAAGATGGGGGCAGGATGCCTTCATCTCCCTTTTTGAGGAGAAAGGGAGACCCGTGCCACCCCCCCAATAGTTCCGAAGCGAATTCCTTCTTCAGGGAAGGTGCCCAGGCTCTCCTGCCTGCCCCAACACCAAAACTGTGGGCACCAAGGGCTGGAAAACCCTCAATCTGTTTGCAGGTGGCACCAAGCTGGGTGGGAGTGTGGATCTGCTGGAGGGTGGGAAGGCTCTGCAGAGGGGTCTGGGGTTGGATCCATGGGCTGGAGGGAAAAAGGGCTCTGCAGAGGGGTCTGGGGTTGGATCCATGGGCTGGAGGGAAAAAGGGCTCTGCAGAGGGGTCTGGGGTCGGATCCATGGGCTGGAGGGTGAGAAGGCTCTGCAGAGGGATGGGGACAGTCTGGATCCAGAGTCTAGAAGGGATGGAGGCTCTGCAGAGGGATCCAAACAGGTGGGATCCATGGACTGAGACCAGGGGAATGAGGTTCAACAAGACCAAGTGCCGGGTCCTGCCCTTTTTTCACAACAACCCTGTGCAGCTCCGGACTTGGGGAAGAACGGCTGGAAAGCTGCCTGGAGGAGAAGGACCCGGGGGTGCTGGTCAACAGTAGCTGAACATGAGCCAGTGGTGGCCCCAGTGGCCAAGAGGGCCACCAGCATCCTGGCTTGGCTCAGCCCTGGGGTGGCAGCAGGAGCAGGGAAGGGATCGTCCCCCTGCACTCGGCACTGGGGAGGCCACACCTCGAATCCTGGGTTCAGTTCTGGCCCCTCACTCCCAGAAGGACCTGGAGGGGCTGGAGCGCATCCAGAGAAGGGAATGGAGCTGAGGAAGGGTCTGGAGAACAGGGGTTGTGGGGGCGGCTGAGGGCCCTGGGGCTGTTTATCCTGGAGAAGAGGAGGCTGAGGGGAGAGCTCATGGCTCTCTGCAGCTCCTGAGAGGAGGTTGTGGGGAGGTGGGTGCTGGGCTCTGCTCCTGAGGGACAGCCATGGGATGGGAGGAAATGGCCTCACGTTGCTCCAGGGGAGGTTCAGATTGGATAGTGGGAAAAATTCCTTCACTGAAGGTGTTCTCAGGCTCTGGCAGAGGCTGCGCAGGGAGGCGGTGGAGTCCCCATCCCTGGAAGGGGTTGAATGCCGGGCAGAGGAGGTGCTCAGGGATGGTTCAGTAGCAGACAGGGACAATTGGACTCTACGGTCTCCAAGGTCTTTTCCAACCAAGCGATTCTATGATTCTATGAAATGGCATGTGTCCCCCCCACTCTCCGAGAGGGCTTCCCTCCCTTTCTCTCCTAATTATCCCTCATTATTTCATTTATCACCTCTTTCCTCACAGCAAATCTGTTTATTGACTGAATCGCAAGCAACACACGCTGAAGAAGCCACCGAGGGTGACTGCGGAGGGAGAAGGACGCCCCTCTATGGTGTCATGTGCCACCATTTGAAGGTGAAGGGCCGTCGCTGGACATTGGTGCCACAGCGGACCTCCCCAAGGCTGCCGTGGTAGGAGGCCACGTCCTCGAGGAAGCGGCAGCGCAAGCCCAGGGGCTCCAGGAGGGAGCGAGTCTGTCGTTCCAGGCAGCATTCGCCCCCCATCACGGGGCCAAAGGGTTTGGGGATGCCCAGGTCCTTGGCCAGGACGATCATGGTGACCTGTGGGGTGACACAAGGTGAGCCCAGCAGCCTTGAACCGATGAAGCCAAGGGAAAGCCACCGTCCTTCATCAGCCTCACTCCAAAATCATGGAATCGTAGAATGTCCTGAGTTGGAAGGGACCCACAAAGACCTTCACGTCCAACTCCTGTCCCTGCACAGGACACCCCAACATTCACACTGTGTATCTGGGGTGTTGGCCAAATACTTCTGGAATACTGTCAGGCTTGGTGCCCTGACTGCTCCCCTGGGGAACTGTTCCAGTGCTCCACCACCCTCTGGGGGAAGAACCTTTTTCTATTGTCCAACCTAACCCTCCCCTTGGGACATCAACACCACTCTTTGCAAACACTGTTCCTCAGGCCTCCAAAATCAGTATTGTTTTCTCCTTTTTTATCATTAAAATTTGCCCCACACCTTGCAAACTCACTGCTTTGAAAGGTTTTTGCTTCAAAACTACTTAGTTAACTCCAACCAAAAGCAACACAAAGCCACTAAATTGTGGTAGACCCAGGCTTGTCCTTATACCAAGCGTGCAGATGTGGCACTTTGGGACATGGTTTAGCTGGTGTGGTGGGTTGGGCTGACGGTTGGACTGCTTTAGCTTAGAGATATTTTCCAACCTTAATGATTCTGTGATTCTATGATTCTTTTTCTGGGCAGCTGTAAATAGTGTGCATTTTGGGGATGACTTTGAGGACTTGACTTGGCTGAATAAGCTGATTTTTGACAAGGACCCAGTAAGCAGGGACACTCCTCACCATGTTGGGGAAGTATGGCACGGCTTTGCCCTGCTTGTCGAGCTTGAAGAGGGCCGGCAGGTCGATGATGTCCTCCTCTGTCAAACCCAGCTCCTTCTTGAGGATGTCCCTGTTCCAGTCGATGCAGCGCTTAGGGGATCAAGAAGAGCAGGTCAAGGTGGGGGGAACAGGTGGGCACAATCCCCAGAAACATCTCATGCAGGAGGGGAGCCAAAATGCAACCCTTCCCTTAAGGGTAGTGACCACTCTGGGGCACTTATTGCAAGAAATATCAATTATTACAAAAAATATTGGTTATTACCTGGACATAGTGGTTCTGCTGCACCAGGATGTCGTTGGAAAGGACCTTGTTAATGGTGACCCGTTTCGTGTCTGTCCCTGAGTACCCTGAAAATGCAAAGCCCCATCAAAATGGAGCGATGTGGTAGGACCCTGGCTTAAAAGAAGGCATAGAGATGGAAAAAGCCCCCCAAATCCCAGTTCCCTGAGCTTGGGGATAATGCCTGCTGGGAGTCTCAGTTCTTAATTTGTTGGGTAACTGGGTGGGAGACAAAGCTCTTTGTGTTGGAAAGAGCATTGGAGAGGTCCTGTCATCCATCCTCCTGCCCACAGGGGTCATTAGCTGCCACTTCCACCCCTTATTTTGGGATGAACAGGACCTGGTCAGTTGGCAGTGACCCTAGAAGTCCCATGGAGGCACGGAGATCTTCCCCTGCCCCCATCACAGATGGATGATGCTCAGAACCACAACCGAAGAATGCCCAAACCTGCAACCCAAAGGTCATTGCTGAAGGGAGGGAAAGGCAAGCAAGAAAAAGCAGTGACGTTCGAGCCCTCGGTTGTCCCACTCTGTGCTGGAACTCTTCTGGCATTTACAGAGATGCTCCATCCCACCAAGCAAGCATCTCCTCCATGCAGAGGGCTTTATCCCTCACGTCCCACTCGCTTTCCCAAAATAGGGCTTGAGGAGGCTGGGTATGGTGGGCAGGCATCCTGCCTGCCAGCCGTGAAGGGCAACTGGGTGGGAAAAGTTCCCCACGTCCCCCCGATACCCGCACGTTGGTCAGGCGCTGCCGCCCTCGTGCCGGCTGCTCGGTGGGACGGCTCTGGCTGGCTCAGCTGACATCAAAGCTCATCCCAAGCCGCCCGCTGTCCCCTTGCCTTTGAACATGGTGGCTTCGCCCTGGCCCTCCTTCTGCTTCTCCCGAAAGAGCTTGTAGCACGCCGCCGGGCTGGCCATCAGCATCCGAAATCGCTGGCGCAAGAGGGAACGGAGAGCCATCACCAAAAGTGCCTCACCCAAGGCTTTGGGGGACCTCAGGGGCTTGTTTTTACAAGGAACTTAAGCATAAACTCTTAGAATTAGGCGTCTTTGCTGTTAGTGCCTTTTTTTTTAATCCTAAACTGAGATCTGTGTCCAAATGAAGTGCTGTTTTGTGCTCTTTATGGCAAATACATACCCACTGCCCCGAGGGTTAAAATACTGCTGAGACAGGGAGGAAAACTGCAGCTGGGTCCAATCCTGCCCACCACAGGTGGGGTGTATAAACCCCTGGGAGGGAGTTTGCTGGCTCTTTGGGTGAGCTGGGGTGGTGAGTAAAAGGAGCGGTTTCTGTCTGGGCTGGTATTTTTTTTGTGGATGCTAACATTTAAGTTTTTTGGATTGCCTTTGTAGGAATCTTTCTTCTGACTGTGTTGATTGGTAGCTTAACAAGTCCCTGTTTGTGTTCGGATCCTTCATTTCTGGGACAGGGGTGAGAACCCCAGTGAATAATGGGCTGAGACAGTCAAAGAAAAGAGCTTTGGGGTTTTCCCAAGAGGTGCCCTAGTGGGATTAAATGCTCGGAAGAGAAACCATGGAGCAGCATGGGGTTTTGGGATACCTTTGCATCGGAGGTGGGCACAAAAGTGACAAATTCACTGACTTGGCCCACGGACAGCCAATCGGAGTAGAGCTCCACGGGAGCCTGCACTTGCTGGGCGTAGAGGAAATCCCGCACCACTCTGGTCATTCTCCTCCCTACAGATCTGGGGGCAAAATAGAATCATGGACTCATGGAGTGATTTGGGTTGGAAGGGACCTTAAAGCCCACCCAGTCCCACTCCCTGCCATGGGCAGGGACACCTCCCACTGGATCACTTTGCTCCAAGCCCCATCCGACCTGGCCTGGAACCCCTCCAGGGATGGGGCAGCCACCACTGCTCTGGGCAACCTGGGCCAGGGCCTCCCCACGCTCACAGAAAAACATTTCTCCTCAAGATCTCATCTCAATCTCCCCTCTTTCAGCTCAAAGCCGTTCCCCCTCATCTTATCCCTGACCAAGAGCCCCTCCCCAGCTTTCCTGGAGCCCCTTTCAGCCCTTGAAGCTGCTCTAAGGTCCCCCGGAGTCTTCTCTTCTTCAGGCTGAGCAACCCCAACGCAGGAGAGAGGAAATAAAGGGAATAAATATTTATACATCACTATGTACAAACCCATAAATCACTACTAAGGTAGAGGAAAGTAAGGAGAGTTGAAGGTGAAGGCAGAGATTGGATGCACCCACTCCATAGGGTGCCGGAGTTGCAGCTGTTCAGGGTATGGCTAATCGAGACCCTTAATGTGGTTTTGGTTTTCATGATATTTAGAGGCAATTTGGGTTCCTTTGCTTCTAAACATATGGTTTCCCCATCTCTTACGTGGGGAAGCTGCTGCCAATGAGGATCCTCCCCAAGGGATACTCCTTCCCTGCCACGGTCACAGGTGGGCTGACCTCCAGGTTGCCGAAGGAGTCAAGGCCGGTGATGGCTTCAAAGAGGGGTTCTTTGCTCACGTAGCCGAAGTCGGGGCCCTGGGGAAAGAGAAATTGCTGAGTTCCCCCCTGCCTTTGCTTTTATCCCTCCTGCTGGGCTCAGACCTGCTCCAGCAGGTAAAAATGCTGGGAGTGAAACTTTTCCATGGATGGGGAGAGGAAGAGAAAGGCAAGAAGATAAAGGTCTCTGGGTCATCTGGGCTCAGTAATGAGTGGTAAATGGCAGGGGCAGAGCTGGGATGTTGAGCTAGGGAGAGATCTCCTCTGCTGTCCCACAGCCAATGTTTAAGTGCCCGCATTAAGCTAATTAGGTACTGGGGTAGCCCCAAAGCTGAGTTTCTGGATGGCTCTTGTCAAACAAGATGAACTTCAGTTCTGGAGGGTAAATCCACCCCAGGCATAAGAGCCACCTGAAGGGCTGTACTTCACTTAAATACCATTAAGCTCTGATTTTTAACAGTTAATATATTCTGGGGTTTAAAATGCTGTGCATGCAGGGGTAATTAGTGATGTACCAGGGTTAAATGCCGATGGGAAGCGTTGTGATGTTTAAAACAGGGCAGAAATGGGAGTGATGGGACAAAAATCCCACTGTGAACCTGTCCTTGCAATCCAGTTCAAGTCAAGGTGGGCTTGGAGCTCAGGGCAGCTCGTGGGACAAGATCAGTTGGGTTTGCATTAAATCCCAGTCACTTATTAGTGTTGGATTTCCATAGGGGTAAACCAAGTATCAGGGTTGGTCAAAATGAACAAGGAGTCTGAGGGTGCGTGGTTATCATCTAGAAATTTCTTTCAGATCTTTAAATTGAAGGTGTTTGGAAAAGCCGGGAGCCACTGCTGTCTTTCCCTGTGGGTCTCTATGCATTTTTGGGGAGGGTTGGATCCTTCCCTCGGGTGCTGCGGGAGGGCACGGAGCACAAAACACCTGCTCTTGGCTTATTTCATTTTAATAAACCACGGAGCCGCTATGGTTTCAACTGTCAAGGCGCTGGTTCATCCCAGGTTGGCATGTCGCATCCAAGCCCTATCAGTTCCAGATTGATTTTGAGGGGCTAATTCCCTCTCGTCTCCTTTTTCCTTGGCGCGGGGTCCTAGGGGCTTAGGGCTTGGCCGGGGCGCGAGGAGGACCCTGTGCATGTTGATTTTGGCTAAATATTCCTAGCTGGAAAATGAGATTGGAAAGATAGGAGGTGGGGATTAGGGGAGGCTTCAAAGTAGAAATTGGAGTCTATAATGCGTTAGCAGCTCCAAGGGCTGAAATTGCTTCGCTAAATATGAAGCAAAGCAATTCCTAAAGAGGCTGGGAAGGAGCGGGCGCCCGGCTTATTTGCGACGGAGCAGATCAGTGCTCTATTCCATCTCGCCTCGTGAATCCGGGACTGCATGTACTCATTTCAGGCATGAGAAACGATGGATTTCAATGCTTTTCAAAGCACTTAACCTCTCCTAAAGTGATGTGCAGTAAAAAAAAAAAAAGTGAGCTATCCTCTTCTCCCGTTACTGTCGGAGAGACAACCAAGGTTGAGGCTGTTGGAGGGCCTGCTTGGGTATGTGGAGCAGAGATTTGGGGATGTTCTGCCCTTTCTGCATGGTGGTATCTCAAAGGGATCATCCAAGCCATCTTTTTGCCATGCTGGGCTCCCCCAAAAGCGTCCTGGCCAGGGTCGCTTCTCTCCCTGGCAGCTCTCTCGGCATGCCTTGCCCATGGTTGGCCCTCGGTCTTGGCAAAGAAGCCCCACAGGGATGTTTTTGTCAGCTGACTGCATCTCGTTCTCTTCCGAGGAAGTAAATTGACCCCTCTCATGCTTTCCTTTCCTCTCTGCTGCTGCATACTCAGAGGCGTCAAGGAGGAAAGGAAAAACCATCTCATTGCTTGCACGACCAGGGTGAAGAAATCCACCCCTGGCCCAGAGCTTGGCTGGAGTATCTTGTTCCCAGGGGCAGGAGCTGCTCCTTGCCCCTCTCCTCCAGCACCTTCTGGATACAGGGTTTTCCTTGTGTGGATTGGGCTCTGATCCTTGGTTTGGGGCAGGGGATGAGGCTGTGGGTGGTCTCCCAGCTGGAAGTGGATGGCATGATATCTCCATGCAGAGAAGAAATGGTGTTAAATTCTCATTTTTGAGGCAATCCATTACAGGGCCTCCAAGGAGCCAAGGAATTTCGGAAAGGTTAAACAGATTGAGTGTAAAAACCTCCATTCTGCTCCTCGGGCAATGCAAGCAACTGTCCTGCTCTTACCAGCAGCTCCTTGATGGGGAATTGCTCCAGCCCTCCATCTGGAGGGGAGTCCAGCACCACCGGGAAGCTTTTGTGGGGAGCGTGGGTGTAGCCAAACTCAATCTCATCCTAAAGAAGGAAGGGAAACACTCATGGAGCGAATCAGCAGGGCGGGAAAGCTTCACCCCTTCTCTAGTGCCCACCTACCTGCATCCAGCGGTCCCCACGGTTGATGTAGCCGAAGCAAGCTTTCAGCTCACAGCCAGCCTTGTTCACCAGGTTTTTTATCTCCTTGATGAACAGGTAGTTGTCCTTCATGCTGGGAAAGTGGATGGCAGGAGGGAAGGGGATGAAGGGCTTCTGGAGGATGGATTTCCCCTACAGGCAGCTGCCTTTCTCCCTGCCCATCTCCTCCCTGGCCTGTCTTGGTGACCATGGGACATCATCCCTTGGCCTTTACCTGCAGACGAAGACGTTCACCGGTGCCAAAGTGTTGGGCGTCATGATCCACGGTGCTACCCTGAACACAACTGTGTCAGTGAAGATTGGTGTGTGGGGGATACCCTGGGGGAGGCAAGAAGAAACGAGCTTTTTCCACACCCTTTTTACCACTATTCCCACCAAACCCTCTACCTCAGAGGTCCCTTTTGGGGTAAATGAGTGGGGACTCCTCTCCATTCAATCCCCATCTCGTTCTCCGTGCCCCTCAGAGTGTTGCAGCCTCCCATCTGCACCCCTTCCCCAGAACTTTCAGACCTCAGAAAGGGTCTCCAGGAGGCTGACGTGGATGGAGACCAGTCCAGGGAAGCTGTCGTCTGGAAAGCGGAGCCCCTCAACGAAGAAGTCGAGCTCGGCAGTCCCACCAGTGTATTGCACGGTGTGGTGCAGCTTCCTCCGGCCCAGCACATGGATGTAGCGCTGCCCGAAGAAGGGATCTGCAAGAAGAGAAAGGGGGCAATTTCTGAAGTCTCAGTGGTGATTCCAAGTTTATTTTGCTTGTGTGCAACGAGGTACTAAATCCCCTCTGCTGGAAACTCTCCGCTTCTGTGAATGCGTACAACTTCATCTGGTGGAAGTACTTTAAAGCAGGAGTTAGGGGGCCCTCAATTTTGCAGTCGTGCACAAGAAGGGTGAGGAAAAATGCCATAGAATCAGAACACTTTGGGTTGGAAGGGACCTCAAAGCCCATCCAGCTCCACCCCCTGGATCAGGGGGCTCAAAGCCCCGTCTAACTTGGCCTTGAACACCTCCAGGGATGGAGCATCCATGGCTTCTCTTGTCTTGGCATTTCCTTGGGGAAAGAAGTCATTGGGAAGATGTTTTCATGGTATTTCTGCCCTTGCAGTGACTTCTGACCTGCCATGGGATGGCAATGCCACCAGTTCCCCCACTGACCGACTGTCTCGGTACTGGAGGACAAGACCAAGCTGCTTAATGGCACATTTCTGGGCTGAGTGATGGCTTTAAGTCCCAGGGAATAAATCCCAGTGCCTGCAATGGGGAACAAAGAGGGGAAAATGCATTGTAGAATGTGTTGCCGTCATCGAAAAAGCATCTGGGTGTCAGGACATGTGGTTTTTTTATTGCTTCTCCTTTGTTGGATGACCTTGGATAAACGGCTTTATGGGCCTGTGCCTCTGCTTGTTAATCTCCAAATTGTTTCAAGTGATTTAAAAGAGGGAATATTCAACACTGGATAAATATGCTGAGGGCATTGGATGTCAAGATGCTGGAGCGCGTCCGGAGAAGGGAATGGAGCTGGGGAGGGGTTTAGAGCACAAGCCTTGTGAGGAGCGGCTGAGGGCCCTGGGGCTGTTTAACCTGGAGAAAAGGAGGCTGAGGGGGGAGACCTCATCTCTCTTTGCAGCTCCTGGAAGGAGGTTGATGGGGAGGTGGGTGCTGGGCTCTGCTCCCTGGTAGGCGGTGACAGGACAAGGGGAAGTGGCCTTAAGATGCACCAGGGGAGTTTTAGGTTGGATATTGGGAGGAATTTCTTTCCAGAAAGGGTTCTCAGGCATTGGCAGAGGCTGCCCAGGGGGGTGGTGGAGTCTCCATCCCTGGAGGGGTTTAAGAGATGAATAGATGTCGTACTTGGGGACATGGTCTAGAGGCAGATTTAGCAGGGCTGGATAAGGGGTTGGACTCGATGATCTTAAAGGCCTTTTCCAACTGAAACTATTCTATGGGGATGTGATTCACTTCAGAAACACCGTTTGAAGACCATGGAGAGGAGAAGGTCACCAATGGAAAGAAAAGAGCTTGCAGGGATCTCAAAAGCACCACAACTGAGAAGGGAGGGGCGGTGGAGGAGGTGAGGAAGGACTTACTCTGAGCATAAAAGACCCCAACTTTGTCAGCATCGGAGACGGGAATATAGAGAACAATTTCGTACCCTCGGGGCAGGCGCTGTGGCCCTTCGGTCCTCAAGACCATCCGTGACATATCCAGCAAATCTGGGGTGCAAACACAAAAAGCCTGGGTGATGGGGGATTGCACAGAGAATCCCTCCTGGGATTTACATCTCCCATGCCAAGGAATCTGCTCTTCCCTTGCTACCAGCCTTTGCAAGCTGGAAAAACAACCTGCAGCCCTGCGAGCAAAGCTTGTGGCTTGGGCTTTGAAATAAATGCCCTTTTTACTTTTCCCAACAGCCCTGGCACGGCCGGTCCCTGCCCTTAAGAAGCCGTTGGGCACCAGCTTCGCGTGGTTTTAGTTTTCCAGGAATAGGCGGGTGAATTCCTGGCTGCCAGCCGCATTTCTTGCCCCAAGCTCCTTTGACCTCGAAGCATTCCTGGGCCAAGCTCTTCCAGCATTGGCATCCCCACTGGTTTCTGGCCATGCTTCGTGCCCTTGCTTCACCACAATTACTTTGCATGGCATTAAAACAGAAAAATTCCCATGTTGGAAGCTTACTCAGCAACTTGGTGGAGAGCAGCTCCTGGGAACTAGGTTCCCAAGAAACATGTCATCTCCAAAAAAGGTCAAAGAGGGGGAATAACAGAGCGTTTTTTTGCTTTCTGTGATTTTTTTGGAAGCTATGTTACCTTCTTTATTGAATACTCTTTCGTTGTTGCTGTCTGAGGCTGGAGTGAAGGGGCTCTCCTTGTCACAGCCAACGAGCAGGATGGCTCCGTGTCCCTCAGGACCCCAGGTCCAGGTTGCCTAAAACACCCCGCTGGGGCTTAGTGAGGTCAGGCTCTTGCAAGCCTGTGGATTTCGGTGCGGTGGAAGAGGCTCAGTTACCTTGTTGGGGTTGTTCTTTTCCACCACGCCATCCCGATCCGCATCGACGTCCAGCGAGATCCCTGGATGGACAGAACCCACCATTATCCCAGGGGCAAAAACCTCTCAGAACTGGCAGACTTGAGTCCATCTCTACCCCGACACCACAGCACCCTACTCCAAGGGACCAAGGGGGTGAAGATGGATTGCTGCATCACAGAAGCCTTCGTACTCACCGATGCCGGTGAAGAAGACCCCGGCCTGGTTGATGTGCTGCCCTCCCTCTGCGTAAAAGCTGACAGTTACCTGCAAACCCCCAAATCCCATGTTGGGGAAGGATGTTCTCCTTCCGTGGATGTCCCACACCCTACCACCCCACTTCTTACCTTGTTGTCATTGACCTCGGTGCTGGCTCGGCTCATGCTGAACCTCAGGACCGTCCCCTCATCCAGCGGCCACCGTGTCCCGCTATCGATGGCTGACCCGACCTCTGCTTGGCCCCAGCAAACCACCTCTACTCTCACCCCCTCCGTGTGCTTCACGCCGAAGGACACTGCTCCAGCTGGGGCCGCCCTGCCAAAAACACTTGCTGGTTTTAGAGGTTTGCACCGAAAGCATCCTGTTCTCGCTGCGATTCATCCCAGTGCCCAGATCACAGCCAAGACTGGGCATGCTGGCGTCTCCACGCTCACTGTCGGCACCTTTCTGCCCTTTCCTCCCTTCTTGGGAATGCTTGAAGTGTCATTTTTCAGGGCAGAACAAGCTATTTTAACAAAATAGGTCTATTTTGTAGCCGTTGGTGTAGTTTGTAATCTATAATAATCACCGCCAAAACGCTCGGTGCTGCTGGAGCTGAACTCAGATTTGCACTTCAATGGAGAAATCTATGTCTATTTTCCAGCTGAGGCAAACCCAGTATTTAACAACTCATCGTGATGGCGTAAAGAGAGACTTTACCATGGGAAACTCTAATTTTCAGGGCGATTTTATCCAACCCCAAAGCAGCTGCTGCTGTGCTGCTCCCAGTCTGATGTGCCCTTGCTCTTCCCCAGCTGCTCCGTGCATCCCTTCCTACTCTCCTGGCTCCTTGTTCCTAATTTCCCCATCTTCCCAGGGTTATTATTTTTGGGTGGCTTGCAGCACCCGACGTGCAGGCTCACTTTGAGCGTGCTTGCTGCTGACACCCAAGAGCTCGCCCTGTATCACCATTACAGCAGCATTTATTGGGTTTCTGGATGCTGGCAGCACCGAACCTGCAGCGTTGGGGCGAGGAAATCTGAGTGCTCCTTTGCTACTGCCCAGGCGTTGCTTGAATTCTTAAATTACATTTAATTATGCATGGAAAAACTGGTTTGGTTTCCTTGTTTCTGGGGTTTGGGGATCCCACCGGGAGGAGATTTGACCCGGAGAGATGCCAGATGAGTTGTAACTGCCCTGCTTGGCTTAGATATCGAGGGCGAGATTTGCAAAAGCAGCAAAGACCAGAATTAACTATGAAATGAGCTTTTAAAATTTTTCCTTTGGGGCAATAATTATCTTGCCGCGCAGTGTTGGGTTTGGTTTCGGGGTGCGGGGCTGGTGGGACTCGCATGCTTTCCCAGGACACTGCTTGGTCACTAGATCTCGTTTTCCTCCCTTCTCCCAGCCGCATCCCCTCCTTCGCAGTCCAGCCCCATGGTTCCTGCTCATCCCTCGGCTCTCCAACAGCTTTCTGAGATGACAGTGGATCTGTTGACCGCAAATGGATCAAAGCCATGGCAGACCCAGGGTAAATACACCACGGAAAGCCAGATTGGCAAAGCCCAGGGAGGATTTTGCCCAAAAATAGCATTAAATCACAGTGTCAGGGCTGTGGGTTTTGGGGGAGCGAAGGGAAAAATGAGGAGAGGGGATCAGCAGAAGGATAAAGGAGGGGTAAAAGTGGAAGAGGAAGGGGAGTGTTAGGGTGTCCCACTCACCCGTAGACATCGGCGGAGATGCAGGTGCCCAGCACGCACAGGGCCTCGATGCGGTTCCCGTGCTCCAAGCGGAGCGTGCGATCTCGCGGCATCTCCCCACGCAGCAGCCTGGATGCCCCGATGATGGGCACGCAGCCCCTTGCCCACCTTCTCTGGGTGGCACCGAGTGCCCCGGCAGCACCCACCCGCTTCTCCTTCCTCCCTGGCCCGTCTCCCTCGTCCTCCTCAACTGGCCCCGCAACAAATCAATCGGCTTTTGGAGCCTGCAGAGTTTGGGATGACAAATTTGCAGCTCCCACCCCGGTCTGAAGGGAGGGGGCGGTTGGATTGGACCCTCTAAAGCCCCATGAAAGTGATCCCTGAGGGAGGGAAGGGATGGAGAAGGAGGGCAGTTGGCCTGAAGCCCAGCCAGCTCCCAGCCCTGGGCAAGGAGCTCCCCCAGCCGTTCCCAGCTCCCGGTCCTTCCAGTATCTCCTCAACCCCAAACACGGACGAGCAGCCCGACACGGAGGCGATTTTGCAGCGCTTTGGCTGCTGAGGTATCCGCTCTTTTTTTGCTCTCTAGGGAAAAGCCCTGACAGCTCTCAGGAGGAAGAAATACAATTTTCCATCCCTGAGGCAAGAGCAGGACTCGCCTTTTCCCCCCTGCTCCTTATTTTCAAAGGGAAGCTGAGGAGCCGGTTGATGACGAGGGGAAATCAAAGGTGGTTTTGCATGGTGAACCTGCTGCTTTGCCACCCTGCAGCGGAGCACGTCGGGAGCAATTGCTGCCTACGCGGGCATTTGCATTATTTATTAGCATCAAGGGAAAGATTCATTTGAAAACCCAAACTTCTGCCCCAGTTTTTGGAAGCCACAAGCAATTAGCGAAGAGCAGAAATGTTCAGGTTGATGTTGCCTATTTATATCCCTTTTGGGCTTCTCTTTTTCAGCGCTTGCTTCCCTCTGTGGCCGGGGTGTAGGAAACAAGTGCAAATCCAGTTTCACATCTGAAGCACATCTGGTTTTATTTTGCTATGACTTGAGAAAATCTGAGCAAGGGCTTTTCATTCCCAGAAGTTTGCTCAGTGATGTGAAGGTTATTTGCTTTTCTGCACAACACGTGCAAAAATGAGGTTTGTGGCGAGGGGGGGGGGGTTTATGAAAGGCTGTAGGTGTTCTCCCCTAAGAATATGATCTGAGGGCTGGAGCACCTCCTGTCCGAGGAGAGGCTGAGAGAGTTGGGGTTGTTCAACCTGGAGAAGAGAAGGCTGCGGGGAGACCTTAGAGCAGCTTCCAGCGCTGAAAGGGGCTCCGGGAAAGCTGGGGAGGGGCTCTGGATCAGGGAGAGAAGAGACAGGATGAGGGGAATGTTTTTGAGCTGAAAGAGGGGAGATTGAGATGAGAGCTCAGGAAGAAATGTTTTCCTGTGTGGGTGGAACAGGTTGCCCAGAGCAGCGGTGGCTGCCCCATCCCTGGAGGGGTTCCAGGCCAGGTTGGATGGGGCTTGGAGCCCCTGATCCAGTGGGAGGTGTCCCTGCCCATGGCTGGGGTGGGACTGGATGGGCTTTGAGGTCCCTTCCAACCCAAACCATTCCAAGATTCTGTGAATGTAAGAACCTGGTTTGGACATACTGGCCTTGGAGTGGACCTGCTGGCAGGTGGAAGATGCTCCTTCTGCTGAGAAGCATTGTAGAATCATGGAATGGTTTGGGCTGAAGTGGACCTCAAAGCCCATCCAGTCCCACCCTCTGCCATGGGCAGGGACACCTCCCACTGGATCAGGTTGCTCTAAGCCCCATCCAACCTGGCATTGAACCCATCCAGGGTGGTCAGTCACGATTTATCTTTGTAACCCCTCTCTATTTCAACCACCAGTACAAAATGCTGGTGGAAGAGGATCCAGAAAGAGAAATGAGTTAGAAAGAAGAAAAAGCCAACCTAAAAATGCATCATTTTTGCATAAGTCATCTCTGATGATGGACTTTTCCCCATGTGAGACTCATTTCCTCTCTTTTTACCCGAAAGCAGAGACAGCAGCTGGCATTTCATGGAATGGGGTGGCACCACCTTTCTTGTAGGACCCATGGGATGGGAAAATAGCGGTATAAACCAACCGATTTGAAAGAAAACGAGTGAAAAGCAGCTTCTGTTTTTATCTGTTTTCTGTTTTTCATTTTCACTTCCCAATTCCCGTTCTTAAGGCTGTAGCATTTCAGTTGTCTGCAAGGAAAACACATACTACTTAAATATTCTTTCCATAAAAACCCCAACCCCAGACCCTCCCCTTCTTACAGAAACACCCCATGGTCACCAAATCATTTGTGATATTTTAAATAAGCAGGAGGGTTTCAATGTGTTTATTCCCTCTGTGGTCCAACTGCTGTGGTTGTGCTGGTAGATGCCCTCAGCACGTGCCAGGCAGAACCTCAGGAGCAAGTGCTACCTGCTAGCCAACGTGGTATTGAAACCTTGGTGACTCTAGGGATGTTTGGGTGGTCCTGGGGTGGTTTTGGGTGGCCCTGGCTGCCCAAGGGGCTGGAAAAGCCTATTTCGCCATCACTGCATCAGTTCCTGTTATTGAGGCATTGGCGTGAAAGGAAGATGGGGTCTTTGCAGGTTTCCTGGGGTTAGTGGAAACCAGGTTTGATCTTTGTAAGCCGTGGTAGAGGAAGCGGTGGATTCCTCTACACTGGACACTTCTAAGGCTCAGCTCAATGGGGTTCTTGGCTGTCTCATTTAAACTATATATCACCTAAAATGTTGGTCTGTATGGCCCTTCCAGTCCCTTCCAACCTGGCATTCTATAATTCTGTGAGACTATGAAATCTTCTTGGAGACTTTGCGAGCCTTCTAGGGTCTTTGCAAGCTTCCTGGAGGCTTTGCGGACCTTTGGGTTTCTTTGCAAGCCGCACAGGGTCTTTGTAACCTTTTGGGGGTCTTGGCAAACATTGGGGTCTTTCAAAGGTTCTTGGAGTCTTTCAAGGTTCTTGAGGTCTTTCAGAGCTTATGGTCTTTGCGGACCTTTGGAGTTCTGTGCAATCCACACAGGGTCTTTGTGACCTTTCAGGAATCTTGACAAGGACTGGGGTCTTTCAAAGTTTCTTGGGATCTTTCAAATCTTCTTCTGGTCTTTGCAAAACCGTGGAGGTCTTTGTGGAGCTGCGGTGGGGAAAATAGTAAATCCTTCTTGCAGAGGCTTTGACCGAGCAATGCAACATCTTGTTTGGGAGTGAGAGAGCAGGGCAGTTGTGGTGCAGAGAGGGGACTGGAACTGCCTATCCCCATCACATGGAGAACCTGGGTGACTTCCCCACCAGCTGCTCAATAAACCTTGGGTTAGGCTGTGAGACCGGGATCTTTCCAGGAGGCAGAAGGGCTTTTCTTGATGCAGGCTCTGCTCTGTGCTATCAGGTGGGAGATCAAGAACTGGTAAACCATCACAAGACGCGTAGAGATGTGGAGATAGTTATGTATACGCACACGTGTGGATGTCTGGAGGCTTGTGGTTTCATGGCTATAGTCAATCTGGTCCGAGGAGTTCTCTGCTTTCTTTAAAAAGCAGATCAGCCAGATAAGGAGCTGCTCTGCACAAACTTCCCCACCGCTGGTGGATCTCTGCCTGCCCTCATTTCCAGGACCTGGGATCAGCTCCCAGTGCCGGAGCTCGCGAACAACCCCAGCCAACTGATTCCTGAGGCTTTACACGTGCATCTCCACCCCGGGGAGGACCGAGTAGTGGGTGCAAGGGAGTTTGAAGCTCCGTGAGTGCCCGGTGAAGGGTTTTGGGGTTGTTTTGTGGCTTCCTTCGTGCAGACACGTGCCTTATTGCAAAGAGTAGGAGGGAAATGTTCACTTTGTCACATCCTTTCAAGATGACCTTTAGTGTTTAGGAGGTGCAAACAGGTGCCCGTTTGAGCCATGAGGCATTGCCCATTCCTGCCCATTCCTGCCTTTATTTTAGAAGAGGCAAACAGGAGGTGAAGCCAACCCACCGGCAAGGGGGAAGGAGCTTGGGTGAAGCTAAGCCTACCAGTGGCTTTATTGCCCTCTGTGGAGGAGGCATCCAGCACGCCCCAGCGAGGGAGATCTTTATAGGGCAGCAAACTGAGTGTGAAGCTGGGGGAGAGCGTGGGCAGGGCGAGCGCAGGGGTACAGACAAGGCTTCAGCCCTGGGGAAAAAGGAGTTTTACAGGGTGCTTTGCTTTTACGAGGTGCTTTGCTTTGTGGATTGGCAGGTATGAAGTCTCCCAGCGGGCAGACGCCTTCTTGGAGGGGAGAAGAAAGGATGGAGGGGGATTTTTAGTGCTTTCTCACCCATGAGAAAGTGGTTGCAGATCCAGGTTTTACCTGGACTCACACCAACCTGTTGGGTTTTACCAGCTTTAAAAGCACATTTTCCTGCTCCAGACCAGCCTCCTGCCCTTCTTCTCCGGCTTCCAATTGGGACACGGAAGGCACAACCTCAAGAGGGAACGTGGTGCCCATTTGGGATGCTCCTGCCCTGCTGTTACAGCTACACGCCTAAAGAAAATAAACCCCCATGGAAACCCGAGCGGGACTTGATAACTGGTTTGATGCCTTGCCCTGTTGGAGTAATTAGGCTGACATGGCTCTTAAAAGTTCCTGCCTGCAATTACACATGCAGAGAAATAAATAAGGGGTAATTATCAGCTTAGGGAGATTATCAAACTTTCCTTGACAGAGTGGCAGCGCAGGATGGGGGAGAAGAAACATCCTGAGGGGGTCTGGGCTATTCATGGAGTTTCTGGGGGACCATGGCAGGATCAGGTCTTGCTCTGTCGTGGCTAGAAAGAGGCTGAGATTGGGAAAAAGATGAAATGAGCCCCCAAAAGCCAAGGTCACTCTGTCTGATGGGCAGACAGGTTGCCACCGGTCGTGTACTGGGGATCTTAATAGCAACTTCTCAGGACAAGGTGTTATTAGGAAGAAACACTCAGCTCTGAATGGGACAGATGACTTAAAATCGTCATTCTGCCTGTGCATGGGCATGTCCGTGCTAATAGCAGGTGGAGAAGGAAGAAGAGGTGAGTGTAGGTACCACCCAATGAAGACAAGGTGGTTTAGGCTTGAGCGAGCATCTGTGGTGGCACAAAATGTGCCGTGACTAAACTGGCTGGAAAAAAATCCTCAACCCCAAACTGGAGATGAGGTTTCAGCACTGTGTCTCCATCCTTTCTGGATGAGTGTGATCTGGGGTGGGTTTGGAGAAGTGCGTGCTCTCAAACCCTCTGCTGAGGTCCTCATGGGGAGCCCCAAACCACTGTCCTCCGCCTCCTTCCAGATTACAGACCATACCTGCCTGACCCCTTGGGGATTAAGGTGTGTTCCCTGCCCAGCACAGGGCTCAAACCAGCCGAGCAGGATACGATGCTAAAATCACAGCAGGCAGCAAGCTCAGCACTGGGCCCAGTCCAAACCAGTGTGACCAGCAGCCACGAGTGGGAAATCCACCTTGCAGCTGTCTTGGTAGAGATGCTGCCGTGGCCAGGCTCTTCTTGGAGGATGCCGTGAGCTCCTTGCCCGCCGTGCCAGCTCTGCTTTGCCCGAGCTTGAAGGGCTTTAGGGGTGTGGGAATGCTGTGATCCCCCAGGGGGGCTCAAGAACCAACTAAACTCACGAATCTCTGAACATTGTGACTTTGGCTCATGCTGGGTTTTGGCAAACAGGGTTTTATCTAAAATCTCAAGCAGGGCAAGGTCCTGGAGAGCCTGGAAATGCCTCTAGCATTCCCCACTTGAGCATCCTGGCCGTGCCAGCAGGCTCCCACGATCTTATTAAAGCCGTGGTCGCATACGAGAGACAGTGCTGTTTGTTTTCTGCTGCAATTAAAGTCAGAAGGAGCCCTTTAATATAGCCCGGCTGGGAGATGTTTAAATCAGCTGGTTTGATCTTACAGGGGAAGATGTGCATAGGTCACAGCTCCTTCGGCTGCGGATGTGCAGCTCGGTGCGGTGGTGGGGACTGATCCTTCTTGCTCTGCTGAGCTCGCTTTGACCTTTTAGGCTTGTAAGGGGTCCTGCTGCTTGTTTCTCCTGCCCATTGCGTCGCTAACGCCCCGTGAGAACGGGGACCACGTTGCCCTGTGGCGAAGGAGCCTTGTGACAGCGGGGCTCTCTGTGTGCTCCCCATCCCTCTGCTGCCTTTTTTTCCCCATCTCAGCTGCCACCTCCATCCCTGAGCACCGCAGAAACCTCCTGCTTCAGCAGGATTGATCTCACCCGGTTTCCCTCTTCGCAGGCAAGCAAAGCCTCCTGGGATGACCTGGAGAGAAATGACAGTCTCCAGTAGACGACATCTCCCAGCGATGGGAATGTTTCCCGTGGGAGTTTTGCTGCGTGCTCAAAAATCCTCCCTCGAAACGTAAGGTCCAAGCGAAACACCAAGGACTTATAATTTCCACTGAAAGCCTCTCGTCGTTGTTTTGTTGTTGTTTGTTTGTTTTCCCCTTCCCTGCCTGCCAAATAACCAGTTTTCCCTGCACTTGTTTCTACCCGGCGCGCTCCTCAGGAGTTTTTAGGATGGGAAGGACTGACCTGAGCAAACATTTCCTTTAGTTAGGGTTTATTTGGGCATTGCACTAATGGGGCAGCTGAGGCCGTGATTCACCAGGAGAGGCTAGATGGAAAATTTGGGTCGTTTTAAAGAAAACGCTTTATTTTAATGATACCACGTATTGTAATAACCCTAAACAACCACGTTGTGCTGCAGGAGGAGTCCGAATGTTTAATGCAATAAGCTTTGGAGTCCTAATATGGAGCTATAAGAGAATAAAAAGGTGAGAACAAACCCTAAAAGAGTCTCTGCAGAGCATCCTGGGGCAGGGCTGGGTGTCACCCACCCTGTCCTGCCCCATATCCCCTCCCCAGAGCTCCCTGTGCCCCCCCAGGGGCTGCCTTATCGCCTGCATCTCCCTGAGCCAGATGGCAGCTTGCTGGGTGCTGGAGGTGGAGACGGCAGGGTCCCCTGCCTCAACCCCGTCATCGAAGGAAGGAGGAGTTAAATTCCCTCACCTTTTAATCCAGTCGTGCTGGTTTACCTGCAAAGCCCGGCAGCAGCTTCCTTCACATGCAGTCTCCGTCCTCGGCACATCATGCCCCAGCGTCACGTTGTGCTGATGTCCACCAGCCATGCCACCTACGCCGTCTGCGTGCTGGGTACCGAGGTCTTCCTCGATACACGCCGGTAAGGTTTGGGATTGGGGTATCCTCATTGTTTTCTGTAGAGCTGAAGGGTTTTTTTGGGAGCTCAGGGGTGAGTTTGCTCTTTGGAGGAGAAATGAGTGCTAGAGGGGAACATCAGAGCTCATTTTGAGCTCATATCATGAGTTCATCCAAGGATTTAGCAACGGGGAACACATCCCACTGGGTCTCTTTTAGGGGATGATGTTCCATGGGGAGCTGCGCCCAAAGGAGAGACATTGGCCCCGGTAAACGCGAGGCGTCGAAGCGTAGCTGACCCATGACGATTTGCAGGCAAAGCCCATGCACGCCCCAACTACGTGGAATCTATTTCTGGCTGTGAAAATATTAGGCAAGAGAAATTCAAGCCGAGCAACTTGGCCGAAGCTAAAAATGGGGGAAAGAATAAAATGTGTGGCTCAGGCAGAAAAAATCCACCAGTGGGTTTGCGAGGGCGATTTCATAAAGAGAGATTTTTATAGCATCAAATATGGGGGTTGCTTATTGGCCAGATACGAGGCTGTACTTACCCTGCTGTCACATTGTCATTATTTAATAAATTGTGTTTATAATGACAGAGACTGGAGGACAAACCAGTCGGCATTGCATCCGGGGCAATTATTGGGGCTGTGTGTTGGAGCTGAGCCAGGATGTGCTGTCGTCCCCCAAAAAAGCCTTCAAATTGAGCTTTAGCTGCCCTAAAAAATGTCTTCTTTTTCCTCTCAGCCAGGTGGGAATGTGTAAACCCTATCATTTGCAACTATTTTTCTTAGAATCATAGAACGGTTTGGGTTGGAAGAGGCGTCAAACCCCATTCAGTTCCATGGAGATCACTTGGCTGAGGGGAACTCGGTGATGGATGAGCCAAGCTTTGACTTTGGGCTATTTGGGGGCAGAGGATGGAGCCTGGTGGGAATCCGGTGGTGATACTGAGGTGGGAGGGCTGTAAAGTCAGGGCTAATGGACCCAAAGTTGTGAAGTCATGATGTGTATCAGCATGAAGGTGGATTTAGAACATTGCACGATGTTAAGTACGAGGGGTAACAAGCGAGACGACACTTTAATCTCCATTTACAAGCTGCTGCAGGCACCAGGGATGCCACGCCAAGAGTAACACGAGGAATAAATCCCTCCCGTGTGTTTCTTTCTGTTGCATTCTCTGTTAAAATTCATCTCCCTGTCCTTTTCTACACGTGGCCGGGGAGATTGGCTCCCGGTGGCAGACAGGTCGGAGCACTCGTGCTCCTGGGATGGAGGTGCTGGGGCTGTAATGAGCAGGTAGGCAACACTTCAAAGGTGAGGGATGTCATGCAGGTGGGGTGTGGGTTCTCCGTGCTCGGATTCAGGCTCCCATCCAGTTTGGGCATCTTCTTGGCCAGAGTATGGTCTCGTGATAACCATCTCCCAGATTGTTGACATCAAAAGTTGTCCCAACTCTTTGTTGGGGTTTTGTCCTGGGATGCTGAAATTTTGAGGGATTTTTGCTGTGGTGGAGGGAGGTTGGATGCTCAAAGTTCAGCGATTCACAATCTGGGCTTAACCACGGACGGACGTGCCAAAGCTCCAGTGGGAGCTCTTCTTGCTCAACACCACCACAGAGATAATCCATATAAAATTTAGACAACGCATTTCATCACCCAAAGATAGTTTCCGAGTCCTTTCCACCCAGTTAAGGCTGGATTTTAATTCCACATTCAAGTATTAGGTTCCGCAGAGGAGAACAGGAGGGACAACTTGGTTTGTAAACCCAGCGCTGCTCTCTGTTTCAGATCTACCCCCAAAGGTGCCACGTCATTTGATGTCCACGCCACCTCAGCGGTTACAGTCCATGTCATCCACAACCCTGTGACAAAACCCATGATTAACTCCAGGTGGCCCCTGGATCCCGATATAGAGGTGGTAGTGACCATCGATGTCACCAGCAGGACCGTCAACGACAATAAGGTCAGTGGCTTTTTATGAACCAAAACTGGACAAATAAGTTGAATCTTCCAGGAAAAAAGGGAGGATTTGGGGCAGACTCGAGCATTTCAAGGTAATGCTGACACTGGGCTCATTTCCATGGAAAAAACTCCAGTTTAAAACAAATTGTGTAACTACCACGTACGAAAAATGAAACCAAGAAGGAGAAGGAAATCACACTAAAGATGACAGTGTTTGCAAAAGCTGGTGCCAGAAACTCTATGCCAAGCAGCAAAAATACTCCAACCTTGGCTTTTTCCGTGCCTGATTTTTGCACTGAAGCAGACAGAAACGATTTGGCTGATTAATGGAGAATGGCTTGGGTGAACCCTCCAAGAATTTGTTGTATAGCGGTGGTTGGTCAACCCAATGAGTAGAAAGACCTACTCAGCATGATGGGACATAAGACTTGGGTCACGATCTACTGGTGTCTTCACAGGTTAAGATTTCGTACTATGGACGGGAAGACAATGAGCTTTCGGTGGCTTGGTTGTATCTCACCTGCGTAGGTAGGTATTGCAGCAACACTTGTTCAAACCCGGCCAACCCTTCCTGGCGCCAACGTCTAGTTGGGTTCATGGCATGGCAGTTAAGAGGGGGGTGCAGGCTGCCCATCTGAAGGTTTGGGTGTTGACTGATGCTGACAAGCAAGAGGGAAATAATTAAAATGGTGTTACGCTGCCTTATATGGTGCAAAAAAGACACAGGCTGGGCTGTGTCCCCACCCAACGCAAACACTGAGCATCCTCCTCTGCCTGCCAAGACCATTGCGTTGGCAGAAGAGGATCCAAAGGAGATCATCTCGTCCAACTTCAGTCAGCGTCCCCCTCCTTGATCTCCGTTGCAGCTCATGGAGAGGAACAGGCACCAAAGTGTAGTTGTCTGACCTATTTTAAGAGTTTGTGATGAGGTGAATCATTCCCTTGAATGCCGGTTTTCCTCTGCTGACTACAAAGCGAGTCTAGACAACCAGTCTGGATGCAGAGCCTTCCACTTGGATGGATTAATTACACTAAATTTGGGATTTTCTAAAGCGTTCACATGACAGTGAGACCTGTGTCCTTAACTCATGCATATGCTTCCCAAAATTGCACCTGAAGAGGCTGATGGTTTCCCATGTTCCATTACTGATGGGCTGCAGCCATCTGGAGCCACCACTGTCCACAGGGCTTTTACCTTATAAATGCTCTTCGCATGCTTAGATTTAGAGCTTCATTTCCAGCTTCTCCATGTCTTCCTCTCTGCATCAAGGAGAAGGACAATCTGTGCTTCATAGAACCATTAAGGTTGGAAAAGACCTCTCAGCTCATCCAGTCCAACCATCAGCCTGACACCACCGTGCCTGCTAATCTATGTCCCAAAATACAATGTCTACATGATGGAGGAGTCTCCACCACTGCTCTGGGCAGCCTCTTCCAATGCTTGACCACTCAGTGGTCAATGCCTGTGTTGTTCACATGCTGCATAGCCAATTTGGAGGAGTTTCTGCGTTTGGATAGGCTTTACGACAGATTTATGTAGGGTTTAGATGATGTCGTTTGTAAACCTCTGCTTTATTGCAGCAGAGGCTGAGGTCTGGGCCAAGAAGACCTCTGTAAGGGAAAGTTCTCAAACATTGCATCAAACCTAGTAATTATTTAGGTGTCCAGTCACCCATGGTGAAAGCACTTTGATGCCTCCACTGTGTTTTAGCTTCATGAAAAACGCTACAGTCAATATGAAATCAGTGAAAACGCAAAATATACTATGAAGTGGGTACGTCCTTTCTCGGTGAACCAATATGGGAGAAGATAGCTGGAGACCAAAAGGGAAAAGCCATGAAAAACCCATCAGGTTGGCTTTTCTATCAGCATTTTGATGGAGTTGTTTGGTCTGGAGCAGCTTTGGGGCATGAAGGTGGGGTTGGTGTTGGATGACATTCTTAGTGCCAAGGATGAGCCCAAAATGCCAGTTTCCTTCTCCTGCCAGTGGCTTCCTTCTCTCTTGATGTTTCAGACGTATCCCTGGATGTGGACTTGAGCCGTAGTGGGAGGGTGAAGAGCAAAGGGAAGGACAAGGTAAGGAGAAGCTTTGCCGTAGGTTCCACAAAGGGTGCAGCCGCTTGCAGTCTTCTCTCAGAAGGGGTGTAGTTTTCTTAAACAGCCAACAGCAGGTCCAGGATGAGGCCAAGATGGGGGAAATCTTGCTCTCATCCCCTTTGGGTGCTTCTCCTCCAGGCCAAGTGGACATGGGGTCCGAATGGGCAAGGTGCCGTGCTGCTGGTCAACTGCGACCGGGACAGCCCCGGCACGGGGGGGCCGGACAGCGGTCAGGTGGACATAAGGACCACTGCAGGTAGGGTGTCATCTGCACCATGAGGAGACCCCAAAGGTCGCACTGGGGTGTTTCCCACTTGCACCATCCATCCCCTCATTCCATGTCTCCGCTCTCCATCTTTCCTCCCATGTAGACCTTCAGGACATGTCTGTCATGCTGCTGCGGACTCAAGGTCCCAGTGGTGTCTTTGCTGACTACCAGGTGGTCCTGCACATCTCCGAGTCAGATGCGGATAAAGTGCGGGTTTTCCATGCTATCCGTGAGTATTCCTTCCTTCCTTCCTTCCTTCCTTCCTTCCTTCCTTCCTTCCTTCCTTCCTTCCTTCCATAGAAGATGGGGTTAAGTGGAAAAAATCAAGGGAAAAAGGTTTTAAAAAGGCTTTTCCTAGTGAGGTTGCTGAGATGTTCCCACGGGGTGGGAAACCCCCACGTGGCTCCTGGCACCTTCTTGGCGCAGGTGATGACCCAGTCACCAAAGCAGCCCATCTCGTTTTGCCTTTGAACACCCTGGCAGCTGGGTCTCCAGCAGCTCCTGGCCGAAAATCAGGTCAGGGAAGCCAGGTATATCATTAGATGCTTAACTACAACCACGCACCTTGAAAGGGTTGGACCTGAGGGTACGAAGTCCTCTTTGTACGAAGAAGATCAAGTGTTTTCCCCAGAGAAGAGGAGGCACACCCGCTCCTCTGCAAACCGTGCTGGCATCAGCCACATCCTTGCTGGTGCCTCCTTCCAGCCCAGTAGACAGGTTGGTCACCCTGTCTTGGGTTGGGTATGTCGGTGTTTCTCCAGGGAATGACTCACACCCCATCTACAAACCCGTGCTGGGGCCGGACAAGCTCTCCTACGTGCTGGACCATGTTGGCAACGGGGAAAACACCTTCTACGTTGAAGGGTTGGCTTTCCCTGACATGGGCTTCTCCGGGTTGGTTTCCTTCAGTGCCAGCTTGCTGGAAGTCCACCATATGGTATGTGGGGCTTGCCCTGTCCCCTGCAAACCCCTTCAAATGTGGGGGTTTCAACCATCACTCCCTGGTGTTTCACCCCTTGTAGGATGCGCCAGGCACCCCGATTTTCACGGATACGGTGGTTTTCCGTGTGGCACCCTGGATAATGACACCCAACACCCAGCAACCTATGGAGGTTTTTGTCTGCAGGTAGGAGGAACGTCAACTCATCACTCTCCTACCTTGGAAGACTCTCCAAGGAGGAGCTTTTGACCTTTCCTTGCTACGTAGCGTCTATAGGGTGAGCCAGGCTTTAGCCTGCTCTACCAGAGCCTGATGTTTGAGTAGGGACCCTGCTGGCACTGCTGCACTCCAAGGAGAAAGGTTGGAGGACCATCTCCAGGAGCTAAACTCATGCAGGACTATCACCTGGTGCATTTAGGAATGGGCTGCATGGTTGGGGTAGTTGAAGGTTCTTGTGATTCCCCCCTTGCAGCGTTCACTTCTTCTGCTCTCCTCAGCATCCAGCAGGGCTCAGAGCCCAACCATGCCTTTCTGGAAGGGCTACGGGTCCTGATGAAGAAAGCCAACTGCAAGCTGACCATCTGCTCAGAGATTGAAACCCGCAGTGACCGCTGGATCCAGGTCATCAATTGATGCTTGTAATATGTAGCTCTTCTGGTCCCTTACAGGCTCCTGGGGCACAGAGGGTGTCATCACTGTTGCTGACACCCCTGAGAGGGAGTGACTTGCTTGGGGAGGCACCTGGTGCTAAGGGGTGAACTGGGCAACTGTAGATTAAAGCTTGCAGAAATGGTGGTGGTGGCAACCAGAAGAGAGAGGGATGTTGTCCAGGGACCCAATAGGTCAATGCAAGAGGGACCCCATGGGACATCACAAGAGGGACTCTATTACCAAAGGGACCTAATGGAGGCATTGTGAGAGGGACACCATTGCAAGACGGACCCTGTGGGTCTTTACAAGAGGGACTCCACTGCAAGAGGGACCCTACGGACATTGCAAGAGGGACCTCATTGCAAGAGGGATCCCATTGCAAGGCAGACACTGTGGGACATTGTAAGAGGGTCTCCATGGCAAGAGGGACTCCATGGGGCATTGTAAGAGGGTGTCCCTTGCACGAGGGACCCCACAGTACATTGCCAGGAGGACACGACCCATGCCGGCTGGATGTACCATGTGCACCTCACAGCGTGCCCAAGCCCTGCCATCCCTGCCCCGTCTCCTTGCCCATTGTGGCCACATGTTGATTCCCCAGGGGTGGCCCATGCTGGGTGCCATGGTGCTGGGTGGGGTGTCACCCCAGGAGATCAAGGCCTCCTTTGGGCTTCAGGTAAACAGCTGGGCTTTGCCAGGTTTCCCCATTTCCCGTTCCACCCTCACCATATGCCTCACCGAGATGGTTATCACCCTGCCAGGAGCTTTCTTTCTCTTCCTCTTCTTCTTCCCGCAACAGGATGAGCTGGAGTTTGGCTACGTGGAAGCGCCACACAAGATCTTCCCCGTTGTTTTTGACTCGCCCAGGAACAGAGGCTTGAAGGACTTTGCTTTTAAGAAGATCCTGGTGCGTCGTTGCATCCCAACCCCTTTGTTCCCCCTGAATCCCTTGCCTGGTGCATCCCTATTATGATCACCTCTTCCCCAGGGCCCCGATTTTGGCTACGTGACCCGTGAGCCCCCCCGGAGAGGCATCTCTAGCCTTGACTCCTTCGGCAACCTGGAGGTCAGCCCCCCCGTGACGGTGCGAGGGAAGGAGTATCCCCTGGGCCGCATCCTGATCGGCAGCTCCCTGCCTTGGTGAGGTGCAGGGAGGCTCGAGCTGTCCTTCTGGGATGCAGGGAAGCACCAAAAACCCTTACATGAGAAGGAATTGCACCACTCAGAGCAGAAATCTGGGGCCAGGTCCCATCAAAATGGGAATTTGGGGCTAATTCCCATCAAATCATCTGGATCTCACCTGAAGTATTGTGTCCACTTCTGGAATCCTCAACATAAGAAGGTTATGGACCTGTTGGAACTGGTCCAGAGGAGGCTACAAGGATGATCCGAGGGCTGGAGCACCTTCCATACAAGGACAGGCTGAGTTGGGGTTGTTCAGCCTGGAGAAGAGAAGGCTTCGAGGAGACCTTATAGTGACCTTCCAGTACCTGAAGGGGCTACAGGAAAGGCGTTGAGGGACTGTTTACAAAGGCTCGTGGTGACAGAACGAGGGGCAATGGGTGTAAACTGGAGAGGGGCAGATTTAGACTTGAAATAAGGAAGAACTTCTTCACGATGAAGGTGGGGAGGCCCTGGCCCAGGCTGCCCAGAGCAGTGGTGGCTGCCCCATCCCTGGAGGGGTTCCAGGCCAGGTTGGATGGGGCTCGGAGCCCCTGATCCAGTGGGAGGGGTCCCTGCCCATGGCAGGGGGTGGGACTGGGTGATCTTTAAGGTTCCTTCCAACCTAAACCATTCTATGATTCAATGATTCTAAATCTCAGATTCCACTTTTGTCGTTGTTCTCTCATCCTTTACAAATTCCCACCATTGCTCTGATTTTTACCCCTTCTCAAACTGTTGGTGCTTTTACTCCAATCCTACTGGGAGGTGTCCCTGGCCGTGGCGGGGGCTGGAACTGGATGGGCTTTGAGGTCCCTTCCAGTCCAACCCATTCCACGAGTCTATGATCCTGTGGAAAGGAAAAGCAGGGGAACCTGGGAAAGGGTAAAATCCTGAATAGCTGGGAATTGTTTCACTCTGGGCAGGCAGTGCTTGGCAGCCAGGCGGGAACAACAGCGCCCTGCAAAATCCTCCACAAAGGATGTTCTTTTCCCGGAAAAACAACAACTGGAATGAATCCAAATGGTGTTTGATCCGGGATAACAGACGGGATGCTCCCCCCCTGCCCTGCTGCAAGTTGCAGAGGTTGCTTCCATATAGTGGCAGTGAAATGGCATTTTCCCAGCCTCGGCGGGATTGTAATTATCCCTTATTAGCAGATGTTTAATTAATGTTTTCCCAGCCTGCTGCCGGCTGATTAAGGAAACTTCACCCCCTGTGAGGAGCGAGTTAGGATTCATGGGGATGGGGGAGAATTAAATCCAAAAGTGCCTAAGAACAGGGTGTGACGTGCAGAGACGCCTGGAGGTACATATGGCCTAGAGAGATAGTATTAATAATAGAAATAAATATATTAATATATGAAGAAATTATTATGTAAGTTATAATAATAGAAATAAAATATTAGTTTATAAAGTATATATTAATATATGAAATACATAAAAATGCATTAATTTTTAACACAGATACGTGATATAGGTCTATCAATATAGAATCACAGAATCACAGAATGGTTTGGGTTGGAAGGGACCTCAAAGCCCACCCAGTTCCACCCCTGCCATGGGCAGGGACACCTCCCACTGGCTCAGGGGCTCCAAGCCCCATCCAACCTGGCCTTGAACCCCTCCAGGGATGGGGCAGCCACCACTGCTCTGGAACCACCTTGTCCTGTCGCTCTGGGCCCATGGGAAAAAGTCTCTCCTCAGCTTTTCTGGAGCCCCTTTCAGCACTGGAAGCTGCTCTGAGGTGTCCCCAGAGCCTTCTCTTCTCCAGGCTGAACAACTCCAGCTCTCAGCCTGTTGTTACAGCAGAGGTGCTCCAGCCCTTGGATCATTTCCGTGACCTCCTCTGGACCCGTTCCAAGAGTTCCATCTCCTTCTAATATTGCGGAATCCTGAATTGGACTCAGGGCTCCAGGTGGGTCTCACAAGAGAGGAGGGGCAGAATCCCCTCCCTCCCTGCTGGTCCCACTGCTATGGATGAGCCCAGGACATGTTTGGTTTCTGGGCTGTGAGCACATGTTGCTGGCTCATGTCGAGCTTCTCCCCCCCAAGCAGCCCAAGCCCTTCTCCTCAGGGCTGCTGTCAATCACATCGTCTCCCAGCCTGTATTGAAACTGTGGATTGCCCCAATCCAGGTGTAGGACCTTGCACTCAGCCTTGTTGCTTGTCGAGGCCCCTCTGGATGACATCTCATCCTTCTGGTGTGACAACTGCGCCACTCAGCTTGGTGTCACTCACAACTTTGCGGAGGGTGCACTCCATACGTTAATATTGAAGTACATTGTTTATTTGTATATATTAGCCTATCTAGGTGTAGATCCAGAGCATTTCCAGCTTCTTCCTGGTGTTTCCCATGACGATGGGATGTGCAGATGCATCTCCTGCCCTTGGCATGATGCTCAGAGGAAGGATGGCAGCAAAATTTGAAGGACAAGCCTTGTGAGGAGCAGCTGAGGGCCCTGGAGTTGTTTAGTCTGGGGGAAAGGAGTCTGTGGGAGACCCTCTCTCTACAACTCTCCCTCTCTCTACAACTGCCTGAGAGGAGGTTGTGGTGAACTGGGGGTTGGTCTCCTCTCCTTGGTAGGCAGTGACAGGACAGGGGGAAATGGCCTCAAGGTTCACCAGGGGAAGTTTAGGTTGGATATTGGGAGGAATTTCTTTCCTGAAAGGGTTCTCAGGCTCTGGCAGAGGCTGCCCGGGTGGAGTGGAGTGGAGTCCCCATCCCTGGAGGGGTTTAAAAGAAGAATAGATGTTATACTTGGGGACGTGGTCTGGTGACGGGCTTAGCAGGGCTGGGGCGATGGTTGGGCCCAATGATCTTAAAAGTCTTTTCAAACCAAAACCATTCTGTGATTCTATGAAATTGCTGCTTGCTTTCTCCTCCTCCCTTTACTCCCCAGGGCCTCTGGACGGCGGATGTCCAAGGTGGTCAGGGATTTCCTTTACGCCCAGAAGGTGCAGGCACCGGTGGAAATTTACTCGGAGTGGTTAGCTGTGGGCCACGTGGATGAATTCCTCACCTTTGTTCCTGCTCATGATAAGAAGGTATCGGTCACTGGAGCTCCCTCTGCTCCTGCGTGGGGCATCTGCTGCAATGGCAAAAAAAAGGGTGACGCACTTTCCTTTGGGGTTGCTTCCTGGAAAATGGTGAGTTCTTGGGTGGCTTCTGCACATCCTGTGATGCAGCATCTCATGCACCGTTCAGTGGTGGCATCCCATGTGCCCTGCACCCCCTGGGGCTGGATTTGAGGTCACCGTGGTGTCACTCAGCAGAACGGCGGGACAAACTATCCCATCGACAGCAAAGCGTGACCCCTGGGCTCTCTCCTGCAGGGTTTCCGTCTCCTCTTGGCCAGCCCCAATGCCTGCTACAAGCTCTTCCGGGAGAAGCAGAAGCAGGGCCATGGTGAAGCCATGCAGCTCATCGGTAAGGGAGGGAGTGAGGACATCCCTGTCGCATGGTGGGGACCACCAGCATCCCTTACTGGCGTCCCTTACCGCTCTGCTCCTGTCCTCGTACAGGCATAAAGGGCACTGAGAGGAGAAGCATTGATGAGATCCTGGTGGACGAGTCACTGAAGAACGACAACAGGCACGTGCAGGTGGGTCTTTGCAGCCATGGATTCAGGTGGATTCGCTCTCCTTGCCTGTATGTCACTGCCTGGCGATTTCTGGGTGTGGGGAACAGTTTTAGAGATCCAGGGGAAAAGCAAGAAACCATGGCACGGTTTGCATGTTGCAGTGAGAAAGCGGACATCAAGAAGAGCATCCATGAAGGAACCAGACACCCTTGGGTGCCAGGTCACCCCCTCCCATTGTCCCACTGCAAGGTGACAACAGAGGTTTCAAAACTGAAGGGAAAAGCTTGCTCAGGTTGGGGATGGGTTCAGGAGGTTGATGGGATGGAATGCAACAGAGTGGGCAAGGATCTGGACAGCATGCAATGGAGCCAGTGAGGAGCCAGGCAGGATGCAATGGGGCACACAGGGGGCTGTGCATGGAATCTGGGGGGTGAAATGTCCAAGGGTGGCAATTCCAAGTCCTTCCTCTCCTTCCTCTCTACAGCGCTGCATCGACTGGAACCGCGAGCTCCTGAAGCATGAGCTGGGCTTGACCGAGCAGGACATCATCGACATCCCCCAGCTTTTCTACCTCAAGGGTTCCCATGCAGAAGCCCTCTTCCCGGACATGGTGAGACACACGGCACCTCTTCCCCTCCCTCTTTTCCCATTCACACCTGATGCAAACACACCTTTTGGGTGCAAAACACTGATTTTTGGTCTGGCTGCAGGTGAACATGCTGGTGCTGGGCAGGCACCTGGGCATCCCCAAGCCCTTTGGACCACGGGTGGGTGGGCAGTGCTGCCTGGAGGAGCGCGTGCGGGAGCTGCTGGAGCCCCTGGGCCTCACCTGCACCTTCATCGATGACTACTTCTCCTACCACATCCTCTCTGGTGACGTCCACTGCGGCACCAACGTCCGCCGCAAGCCCTTCACCTTTAAATGGTGGCACATGGTGCCCTGAAGCACCCAGGGATGGGCTCAGGTCCTGCAACTGAAGGATGAAGGTGCGGTTGGTGCATCAGAAGATGCATCAGGATACAGGGAGTTGCCAATAAAGCTGCATTAACACTGAGGGTGCAGCTCTTCCCCATCTCTCGTCCTTTCTTCCATGGTGATTGGGTTGGAAATGGTGTCTGAAAACCTTTTCTTTAAGCACATGGGTTTCTTATGGGAATGGTGGTTTTATGGGATTGGGGCAGGGTGGAGAATAGACACAGAGCATCTTTTGGAGCATGGTGGGTGCAAGTCAACCAGCAAGGAGGCTGCTTTGGGGGTCTGAGGTCCCACCCCACTGCTAGAGGGGTTTAGAGCCCCTTATCCCAAGTTTGTAGCTAATAAAATTAGCTTAAAATTCCTTAAAATTCCCTATATCGGTCTAGAAACTGCTTTCCCTTGGGGAGACTGGATCCTCACCCTGGCACGGTGTGGAGGCAGAGCCCCATCCCCACGTAAATCATTTTAAACCCTCCCCAATGAAGAAATTTCCTTTTCTGTCTGCACCTGCTCCAGCTGCTCTTTCTCTCCCTCTTTTAGTCTCAAGCAACTCTCCTTGCACACTCTCCTGGGCTGAAAACTGGTTGGGCCATCCAACCAGATTTCAGCCCAGGAGAGTGATGGTCAATGGAGTTAACTCCAGCTGGAGGCCCGTTACAGGTGGGGTTCCTCAGGGCTCAGTGCTGGTCCAGCTCTGTTCAATGTCTTTATCAATGACCTGGATGAAGGCATTGAGTGCACCCTCAGCACTCAACCCTCAATGCAGTATTGATGCAGATGACACTAAGCTGGGTGGAAGTGTGGATCTGCTGGAGGGTAGGGAGGCTCTGCAGAGGGATCTGAACAGGCTGGACCGCTGGGCCGAGACCAATGGGATGAGGTTTAACAAGGCCAAATGCCGGGTCCTGCACTTGGGGCACAACAACCCTATGCAGCGCTACAGACTGGGGGAAGAGTGGCTGGAGAGCTGCAGGAAGAGAAGGACCTGGGGGTGTTGGTTGACAGCCGACTGAACACGAGCCAGCAGTGTGCTCAGGGGGCCAAGAAGGCCAATGGCATCTTGGCTTGGATGAGAAACGGAGTGACCAGCAGGTCCAGGGAGGTGATTCTCCCTCTGTACTCAGCACTGGTGAGACCGCACCTTGAGTACTGTGTTCAGTTCTGGGCCCCTCACCACAAGAAGGATGTTGAGGCTCTGGAGCGTGTCCAGAGAAGAGCAACAAAGCTGGTGAGGGGCTGGAGAACGTCTGACGAGGAGCGGCCGAGAGAGCTGGGGGTGTTTAGCCTGGAGAAGAGGAGGCTGAGGGGAGACCTCATTGCTCTCTACAACTGCCTGAAAGGAGGTTGTGGAGAGGAGGGAGCTGGGCTCTTCTCCCAAGGGACAGGGGACAGGACAAGGGGGAATGGCCTGAAGCTCCACCAGGGGAGGGTCAGGTTGGATATCAGAAAAAAATTTTTCACGGAAAGGGTCATCGGGCACTGGAACAGCTGCCCAGGGAGGGGGGGGAGTCACCTTCCCTGGAGGTGGTTAAGGGACGGGTGGACAAGGTGCTGAGGGACATGGTTCAGGGAGTGTTAAGAATGGCTGGACGTGATGACCCCGTGGGTCCCTTCCAAACTACTGATTCTGTGATTCAAGTGTGGCATTTCCTCGTCCCCACCTGGCACCTTTGCCCATCTCTGCTGCTGGCGCTGCCCTTACCCAACAGGGATGGGCACCAGGAACTGAAACCAATTTCCTGTCCCAGGCATCGCTTCACCCTGTGCAGCCCTGGGAGCTGTTATGGGGCTAAAAAACGCTTTCTGGGGGCAATCTCCTTTGCGGCAGGAACTTTTCTAGCAGTACTTTTTGAGGTGTAAAAACACCCCTGTGACACCGTTTGCAAGCAGTGCTTGAGAATCCAAAGGGATGCTCCTCAAGGGGGTCATGCAACTCTCTTCAGACCTCCTTTTTTTTACCAAAAAGATTATTTCTAGCCCCAGAAACCCCCTTTCTCCAGCAGTTACAGCTCAGCCGAGTTCCCCCAGCCCTGAGGAGCAATATTAAATACCAGCAGCGCATGACCCGGTCAGGAGTTGGTGGGGGACAGCTGCATTGACAAAGGGCTCTCCCACACCCTGATGAGGATTTAATTAAAACAAAGACGATTAAAGCAGTTGCAGTGTCTGCTGTCCCCACCACAGGTGACACAACAACCCCTCAACCCATGCCGCACCTTCAATCCCACCCCCAAGAGAAGAATTAAAGCCAATTTTTTTTTTTTTTCCAGCTGGGCAAATAAAACCCTTTGGAAGGAGAAATAAAACCCCTTGAAGCCCAGAGTTGGCATGTCCCCAGCTCGGCTCCGATGTCACGCTGAATATTTTACAGCGTGGGTTTAAGGGTGGCTGGTCACATTAGTGTCTCTTTGTGCTGAGGGGAAAAAAAACCACCCTCGAGCTTCTTAAATAGAGAATCCAAATGCCTCGTGGGTGTCTTGGGGTGCTTTTCCCCCCAGCACTGATTCATGCTCCATCACCGGGAAGTACAAGCGGGCATCGCGCACACCCAGCCTGGAGGTGGGATTAGGCCGGGCTTTGGCTAATCCCCTCCCAGCAGACAGGCTTTATAAACCCCCTCCTGGCACCCATCGCAGCACCCAAGGGTGCTCGGAGGGGGCCACCAGCATGGCCCAGCAGCGCCGCGTCCAGCTCTCCACGCAGCGTCCCACCAGCACCGTCTACGTGCTGGGCACTGAGCTCTCCCTGGACATCCGCGGGTAAGCGCCCGTGACCCCGGGCGGGAGAAAATCTGCCTTTCTTTTTGCTTTTATCCCCTTAATCAAGCTGATAAAATCACCTCGGTGTGATGCTGCTGCTTGGGGTGGTTTTTCCATGGGACGCTGAGCCCTGGGAGAAAGGGGATGCTCTGGAGCACGATGGGGAGCCCTCCAAGGGGGGATTGTGCAGCTTTTTGGGTGCAAAATCCCACCCTGGGAGCTTTAAGCGATGCCCCGGGCTCAGTTCCACATCGCGTCTGGGGGGATTGCTGCGTTCTCTGGCAAAACGGGAATATTTCCTTTTTTCGAGTGAATGCGGAAAAGCGAAACCACAAAACCACCGCGGCGTCACCTCCCGGCACCGGGTGTTTCAGCTGCTTCGCTGGCTCCAGCCCAAGTTCAATGGTTGCTTGGCAGCAGCTTTTGCTGTTTGCTTCCTTAAAGCCCACCTCAGGCCACAGCTTTGGGGTTTTAGATGTCTTCAGGCATCCCAACCCACTGCGCCACTTCTGCCGACAGCGTTGCATCCTCTCCCGCTGGCCTCGGGTTAGGTTCTTCCCATCCACCCTGGGGGTGAATCCGTGCTTCCCTCCCGGAGGAGCAGGATTTGTGCCCATCAGCCCTGGCTGCTCGCACCGGGGCAGAGCGACGCGAGCTGCAGCCTGCCCGGCCATCGCGGCTTTGCTTTGCTCTTAAGGGGTTGCAGCCCGTCAGGACTTTCTGCCGTGGGGTAAAACACAAAGATTTCGAGGCCCCATCCCCCAAAAAAACCCTCCCCAAAGAGCTCCTGGGTTTTATTTCAATAGAATATTGCAGGATTTGGTGGGATTGCGTTTGCCAGGGTTCATTGTAATTGAATACTGCGATACCGACAGGCTGAGAGAGTTGGGGTTGTTCAGCCTGGAGAAGAGAAGGCTGCGGGGAGACCTCTGAGCAGCTTCCAGTGCTGAAAGGGGCTCCAGGAAAGCTGGGGAGGGGCTCTGGGTCAGGGAGGGCAGGGAGAGGATGAGGGGAAAGGGTTTTCAGCTGAGAGGGAGGAGATTGAGATGAGATCTTAAGGAGAAATGTTCTCCTGTGCTGGTGGCGAGGCCCTGGCCCAGGTTGCCCAGAGCAGTGGTGGCTGCCCCATCCCTGGAGGGGTTCCAGGCCAGGTTGGATGGGGCTTGGAGCCCCTGATCCAGTGGGAGGGGTCCCTGTCCATGGCTGGGGTGGAACTGGATGGGCTTTGAGGTCCCTTCCCACCCAAACCATTCCCTGATTCCCTGATTCTAATATTACAAAGTTCAATGCATCTTACAGGCTTGGTTGCAGTTGACTATTGGGGGATTGGCTGCCTCTGGCCGGATTTGTTGTAATCGCCTTTTGAGGGATTTGTTGCAATTGCCTTTTACGGGATTGGCTCTGATCACGTTTTGCAGCGTTTGTTGCACTTCGCAGGACTGGTTGCAAGTGCATTTTCCAGGGATAATTGTATTCTGTGTGACTTGTTGCAACACCACATTGCAGGATTTATTGTGCAGTGCAAGATTCCTTGCCTGTCGCAGGATTTCCCTCACCTGCGGATGGCCCAACACTGTATCATTCCAGCTATTCCCCCTCATTCCAGTGCTGAAAGGGGCTCCAGGAAAGCTGAGGAGGGGCTCTGGATCAGGGAGGGCAGGGAGAGGACGAGAGGAGTGGTTTTGAGCTGAGAGAGGGGAGATTGAGATGAGATCTTAGGGAGAAATGTTCTCCTGTGAGGGTGGGGAGGCCCTGGCCCAGGTTGCCCAGAGCAGTGGTGGCTGCCCCATCCCTGGAGGGGTTCCAGGCCAGGTTGGATGGGGCTTGGAGACCCTGATCCAGTGGGAGGGGTCCCTGACCATGGCAAGGAAGTTGGAGCTGGATGGGCTTTGAGATCCCTTCTGCCCAAACAATTCCACGGTTCTCCTGAGGGTCTCACAGAGTTTTCCCCCATCCAGATGTGCCCCCAAAGATGCCGTTGCCTTCCACGTGCAGGGAACGCTGGGCGTGAAGCTCTATGTGGTGCATGAGACGCAAAGCATCAAGTTGCCCTCCAGCGTGAGCCGCTGGCCACTGGCCGCTGGCACTGAGGTGCTGCTGGCCATGGATGCTCTCAGCAAGGACGTAGGAGATGAAAAGGTGAGTGCTGAGATGCCAGCAGGATCTGTCCCTTCTATGCATGGTGGTGAGCACCTGCTCTTCGTTGCAGGTCAGGATTTCTTACTTTGCGGAGGCCGGTGGGGTGCCTGTGGGCAGAGCTATGCTGTACCTCACCTGCGTGGGTAAGTAAGAGAGGGAGCCCCAAAATCATGGAGCTGGTGGGGATGGTCCTCCCCTTCAGCATCCCTGTCCCCGCAGAGGTCTCGTTGGATGCCGACACCAGCCGCAGCGGAGCTGTGAACAGAACGCTGCTGGACAAGGTATGAAGGAGGATGGAAGACCTGCAGGGCTACTATGGGACAGGACGGGTGATGGCTGGTGGTTCTCAGCCCCATTTTATTCCCCTCTTCCCCAGACAACGTGGACATGGGGTCCCGATGGACATGGGGCCATCCTGCTGGTGAACTGCGACCGTGACGAACCCCAAGGCAAGAAACCAGATAACAGTGACACCGCCATCCGCTCCTACGCCGGTACCACCACATTCCATACAAGAAACTACCATTTACCTATGGTTTACCCTTAAATCCTCCTTTCTGAAACCCTTTTTCCCTTCAGACCTGAAGGACATGTCACAGCTGGTGCTGAGGACCCGAGGACCTCGCACCATCTTCACTGGCCACCGCCTCATCCTGCACGTGGACTATAGCGACGCTGATAAAGTTGGCGTGTTCTATGGTGGAAGTGAGTGCCCAACACTGGGGTTTGGTGGGGCACAGACACCCCAAATTACTGGGGTTCAAGCAAAACGCTTAAAACAGAGCAATTATCCCTTCTGCAGCATCCAACCTACATCCCATGGGATTTATCATAGAATCATGGAATGGTTTGGGTTGGAAGGGACCTCAAAGCCCACCCAGTCCCACCACCTGCCACGGGCAGGGACACCTCCCACTGGATCAGGGACACCTCCCACTGGATCAGGGACACCTCCCACTGGCTCAGGGGCTCCAAGCCCCATCCAACCTGGCCTTGAACCCCTCCAGGGATGGGGTGGCCACCACTGCTCTGGGCATAGCTGATGCCCCAGATGATTTTGCTCCCTCTGTGTATGCTCCGTGGGATCAAATATGCCTTTTTTTCCGCAAGGTTTAAACAAAAACTGGAGCTGAAATGGTGCAGGAAAGGCATTGGTTTGTTAAGGGGGTTGCATGGGCCTTGCACCCACAGACAGTGTCGCGCTGGAGGAGTACAAGCACGTGCTGGGGGGCTCGAAGCTCGCCTACGCCGTCAAACCCAGCCGGCATCAGGAGGAGAGCATCTTCTACGTGGAGGGGCTCGTCTTCCCAGATGTTGGCTTTTCCGGGCTGGTGGCTTTCCACGTTACGCTGCTGGAGAGCCCTGAGAAGGTACCAGCTGGGGGTGTGTGTGTGTCAGGATGAGCTCTAATGGTGGAGAGTGGAGCCCAAACCCACGTTCCCTCCCCATCCCAGGGGTTGCTGGAGACGCCAATTTTCACCGACACCGTGGTTTTCCGCGTGGCTCCGTGGATCATGACTCCCAACACGGCAGTGCCACTGGAGGTCTATGTCTGCAGGTAGGTGCTGGGTAGGGGGCTGCACCCTGTCTGGTGCTGGATCAGCCCTCATGTCCCATCGTTCTTCCCAGCGTGGAGGACAATGAGGATTTCGTGGCAGCCGTGGGTGCCATGGCTGAGAAAGCCAAGTGCCCGCTCACCGTCTGCCCGCTGCCGGAGAACGGCCAGGACCGCTGGATCCAGGTGGGTGCAGGATGATGCCCAAACCCATCCTTGCTGTGGCAGCTCCAGGAAGGCTCCCTTCATCTCCTCCACCCCTTCATCTTCTCCACCCCTTCACCAGGACGAGGTTGAATTTGGCTACGTGCAAGCCCCCCACAAGACCTTCCCCGTCGTCTTCGACTCGCCCCGTGACCGGGGGCTGAAGGATTTCCCCGTCAAGAGGATCCTGGTACCCATCTCTTTCCTCCTCCCTTCTCCAGCAAGGCACAAAGCTTTGCAAATCCATAAAAAATAAGATAAATCTATTTTTTTCTTGCCTTTTTGGCACGGGAAGAGCCAGCACAGAGCATAAGTTGGGAGTGCAGCATTTTGGGTGCTTACAGATTTTTTTAACCATTATTGCCTCTTTTTCAAACATTATGCTTCTTTCCCCCCCTCCCCTTATCCTCCCTTTTACCCTCTATTATTCTCGAGTTTTTCCCCATTTATCCTCCTTTTCCCCTCTTTATCCTTTTTCTGCCACTTATTCCCTCCTTGTTCCCCATTATCCTCCTTTTTTTCCTCTTTATTCTGTTTTTTCTCATTATCCTAAATTTTCCCCGTTATTCTTCTTTCACCCCCTTTCTCTTCCTTTCTCTCCCCTTTCTCCTCCTTTTTCCCCCCATTATCTTCCTTTTTTTCCCCATTATCCTCTTTTTTTTTTCCCCCATTACCCTCCTTTTTTTCCCTCATTATCCTTTTTATCCCCATTATCCCTTTTTTTTCCGCCATCCAGGGCCCTGATTTTGGTTATGTCGCCCGGGAAGCACCGGAGGGTGCTTCCAGCCTCGATGCCTTTGGTAATTTGGAGGTGAGCCCCCCGGTGACGGTGCGGGGCAAGGAGTACCCCTTGGGCCGTATCCTGATAGGCAGCAGCTTCCCCAGGTGAGATGCAGGATGGGGAGGTCTGAGCAGTGCATTCCCCCCAAAACAGGGCTTTTGTGCCCCATTTGAGGTGGCTGCAAGCAAAGCACCACGTTGGGCACCCCCATATGCCATCCCCTGCCTTGCGCTCCCCCAGATTTGGCGGCCGACGGATGGCGAAAACCGTCAAGGATTTTCTCTTCGCCCAACAAGTGCAAGCACCTGTGGAGCTCTTTGCCGACTGGCTTCAAGTTGGCCATGTAGATGAGTTTCTCAGCTTTGTTCCTGCACCCGATCGGAAGGTAACTTGTCCCAGGGGTGACAAACGTGGGGTACAACCTTTATACCCCCCCAAATGATCTGGATGGAGTGCATCCTTAGTAAGTTTGCAGATGACACCAAGTTGGGTGGAAGGGTTGATCTGCTTGAGGGCAGGGAGGCTCTGCAGAGGGATTGGGACAGGTGGGATCCATCCACTGAGACCCACGGGTTCAACACGGCCAAGTGCCAGGTCCTGCACTTGGGTCACAACAACCGTGTGCAGCTCCAGACTTGGGGAAGAGTGGCTAGAAAAGGTCCTGGGGGTGTTGGATGACAGCAACTGAACACGAGCCAGCGGTGGCCCCGGTGACCAAGAAGGCCACCAGCATCCCGGCTTGGCTCAGCCCTGGGGTGGCAGCAGGAGCAGGGAAGGGATTGCACCTCGAATCCTGGGTTCAGTTCTGGCCCCTCACTCCCAGAAGGACCTGGAGGGGCTGGAGCGCATCCGGAGAAGGGAACGGAGCTGGGGAAGGGTCTGGAGAACAGGGGTTGTGGGAGCGGCTGAGGGCCCTGGGGCTGTTTATCCTGGAGAAGAGGAGGCTGACTCTATGGAATCATCCCTTTCTCCCTCCGCAGGGTTTTCGGCTGCTCCTGGCCAGCCCCAGCGCCTGCTACCAGCTCCTCAAGGAGAAGCAAGAGGAGGGATTTGGTGAGGCAGCGATGTTCCAGGGTAAGGGCAGAGGATGAACAATCGGGTTGATGGGTTGATTTTGCCTTCTTCCGGCACATTGCAATGGGGTGGGTGAATGCACGGCACCCTAAAATCCAGCTGATGGCTGGGAAATGTTGCCGGCAGCAAGGATGGGGGCCGGAAATAAGGAGAATTAATTGAAAAGCTGTGAGTATTTTCTTTCCCAGGTTGGGATGGAGCTTGCTGCTGGTGACCCCTGCAGTGGGGGAGCTTCTGCCTCATCCCAGACGTATTGGGGGAAGAATCTCTGCCCAGTTATTTGTATTGCAGGACTGGACGGGGTGCCCAAGCCAACGATAAATGAGATTTTGTCTAATGAAACACTCCGGAAATTCAATAATTATGTCCAGGTGAGGAAGGGGAGCAGGGGGCTCCTTTCCAGGCCACCCTGTCCCTCAACCCCTCTGTCCAGCCCTCCTCCCATTCCTCTCTCCATTCACCCATTTCTTTATCCCTCTCTTCACGTCTCCCTCCTTCTACCCATCCCTCTGTCTACCCCTCCATTCACCCATTCTTTCCTCCCTCACTTTCTCCATCCATCGCTCCATTCACACATCCACCCCTTCACCCCTTCCTCTCTCTGTCCATCCCGTTCTCCACCCATCCCTCCCTCCCTCCATCCTTCCATCTCTCCACCCATCCCTCCCTCTGTCCTGCCCTCCATCTGCTCATCCATCCATCCATCCATCCATCCCCTTCTACCCCTCCTTCTGTGCGCTCAACATCCTTTTGCCCTACTGTCCCTCCATCCCTCTGTCCATCCCCCACCCATTCCTCCCTCCATCTTTCCAGCTCTCCATGTCTCCATCCCTTGGTCCCTCTGTCAATCCATCCACTCATCCCTCCCTTTGTCTGTCCAGCTATCCTTGTCTCCATCTCTTTGTCCCTCTGTCCATCCACCCACCCTTCCATCCACCCATTCCTCTCTCCCTCTATCCATCCTTCTGTCCATCCATCTCCCCCTCCCTCCTGGGGCCACCACTGACACCCTCTCCTTCCCGTCAGAGCTGCATCAGTTGGAACAGGGACATCCTGAAGCGGGAGCTGGGGTTGGCCGAGCAGGACATCCTTGACATCCCCCAGCTCTTCCAAGGTGACGTGGACACCGGCGCCGGAGCCTTCTTCCCCGACATGGTAACTCCAGCATCCTCCCCTCCTGCCCCAGTCCCTGGGCATGAATTTGGGCTGTGAATCGCACTCTCACCGCCATCTCCACGCTCCAGGTGAACATGCTGGTGCTGGGCAGGCACCTGGGCATCCCCAAGCCCTTTGGACCACGGGTGGGTGGGCAGTGCTGCCTGGAGGAGCGCGTGCGGGAGCTGCTGGAGCCCCTGGGCCTCACCTGCACCTTCATCAACGACTACTTTTCCTACCACATCCTCTCCGGTGAGGTCCATTGCGGCACCAATGTCCGCCGCAAGCCCTTCGCCTTCAAATGGTGGCACATGGTGCCCTGAAGTGGCCTCAGCACCTACATCTCTCCTCTACCCCACGTTCCTCTCCCCTTCCCTCCAAGTGCCTTCAGCCATTGGCCTGCATTTGAAATAAAGAAGGGCTGCAGCTTTCTCCTTGCTTCTCTCTTGCTGGTGCACGGTCTGAATCGGAGAATCACAGCATCCTTGAAGTTGGGAAAGCCCTCTAAGCTCATACAGACCAACTCTCAGCCCAAACCCACCGCACCTGCTAAACCCCGTCCCCAAGGGCCACAGCCACATGGTTTTGAAACCCTCCAGGGATGGAGACTCCACCACCTCCCTGTGCAGCCTCTACCAGGACTTGACAGCCCTTTCCATGAAGGAATATTTCCCACTATCCAATCTGAACCTCCCCTGGTTGAGGAAGGAGGATGAGGCTGCCAGGTCTGAGGCAGAAGCTCCCCCACTGCAGGGGTCACCAGCAGCAAGCTCCATCCCAACCTGGGAAAGAAAATCCTCACAGCTTTTCAATTAATTCTCCTTATTTCTGGCCCCCATCCTTGCTGCCGGCAACATTCCCCAGCCATCAGCTGGATTTTAGGGTGCCGTGCATTCACCCACCCCATTGCAATGTGCCGGAAGAAGGCAAAACCAACCCATCAACCCAGTCGTTCATCCTCTGCCCTTACCCTGGAACATCGCTGCCTCACCAAATCCCTCCTCTTGCTTCTCCTTGAGGAGCTGGTAGCAGGCGCTGGGGCTGGCCAGGAGCAGCCGAAAACCCTGCGGAGGGAGAAAGGGATGATTCCATAGAGTCACAGAATCACTTGGCTGGAAAAGACCTTAGAGATCATCGAGTCCAATCGTCCCTGTCTGCTACTGAACCATCCCTGAGCACCTCCTCTGCCCGGCTTTAAACCCCTCCAGGGATGGGGACTCCACCACTGCCCTTCGCAGCCTCTGCCAGAGCCTGAGAACACTTTCAGTGAAGGAATTTTTCCTGATAACCAATCTAAACTTCCTCTGGTGCAACGTGAGGCCATTTCCCCTCGTCCCATGGCTGTCCCTGGGGAGCAGAGCCCAGCACCCACCTCCCCACAACCTCCTCTCAGGAGCTGCAGAGAGCCATGAGCTCTCCCCTCAGCCTCCTCTTCTCCAGGATAAACAGCCCCAGGGCCCTCAGCCGCTCCCACAACCCCTGTTCTCCAGACCCTCCCCCAGCTCCGTTCCCTTCTCCGGATGCGCTCCAGCCCCTCCAGGCCCTTCTTGGAGTGAGGGGCCAGAACTGAACCCAGGATTCGAGGTGCAATCCCTTCCCTGCTCCTGCTGCCACCCCAGGGCTGAGAGAGTTGGGGTTGTTCAGCCTGGAGAAGAGAAGGCTGAGGGGACACCTTAGAGCAGTTTCCAGTACTAAAAAGGGCTCCAGGAAAGCTGGGGAGGGGCTCTGGATCAGAGAGGGCAGAGATAGGACAAGGGGAAAGGTTTTGAGCTAAAAGAGGGGAGATTGAGATGAGCTTTCAGGGAGAAATGTTTTGCTGTGAGGGTGGGGAGGCCCTGGCCCAGGTTGCCCAGAGCAGCGGTTGCTGCCCCATCCCTGGAGGGGTTCCAGGCCAGGTTGGATGGGGATTGGAGCCCCTGAGCCAGTGGGAGGTGTCCCTGCCCATGGCAGGGGGGTTGGAACCGGGTCCACCAGTTCAATGCTGTCATCCCGCATCCCCCAGGGGCCAAACCCATCTCTTAGCACCATTTTGAGTCCCTTCCAACCCGAACCATTCCTCGAGTCTATGATTCTCTACACATTCAGAATCTCACACACATGCACAAACTCACACCTGTGTGCATTAAACCACCAAGAGACAAACACTTTCCCGTCTTTGCATCTTGCCTGCAGAATATTAAAGGGAAATATTAAGAGAGGGATATTGTGGGATGGACGATGACGCCGGCAGCACGATGGTGCCCTCTGACGGCTGTGGACCTGCTTTTGGAGATGCTGTGTGTGTGGTGGGGAGGAATCATGCCCAGTTGGGCAAGAGGGCCACCAGCATCCCGGCTTGGCTCAGCCCTGGGGTGGCAGCAGGAGCAGGGAAGGGATTGCACCTCGAATCCTGGGTTCAGTTCTGGCCCCTCACTCCAAGAAGGACCTGGTGGGGCTGGAGCGCATCCGGAGAAGGGAAAGGAGCTGGGGAAGGGTCTGGAGAACAGGGGTTGTGGGAGCGGCTGAGGGCCCTGGGGCTGTTTATCCTGGAGAAGAGGAGGCTGAGGGGAGAGCTCATGGCTCTCTGCAGCTCCTGAGAGGAGGTTGTGGGCAGGTGGGTGCTGGGCTCTGCTCCCCAGGGACAGCCATGGGACGAGGGGAAATGGCCTCACGTTGCACCAGGGCAGGTTCAGATTGGATAGTGGGAAAAATTCCTTCACTGAAAGTGTTCTCGGGCTCTGGCAGAGGCTGCGCAGGGAGGCGGTGGAGTCCCCAACCCTGGAGGGGTTTAAAGCCGGGCAGCGGAGGTGCTCAGGGATGGTTCAGTAGTGGACAGGGATGGTTGGACTCGATGATCTCCAAGGTCTTTTCCAACCAAGTGATTCGATGATTCTGTGAAGCAGCCTTCCCTGGATACATTCCTTCAGTGAAACCGATTCGATTTGATTTATAGGATCCCCAAGGTGGGGGACAGAGCGAACAGAGCCAGGGGCGTACACAATGACGTCGTTTTATTTAAACATTTACTCCAAGAAATATAAAAAACCCCATGAAGAAGACAAGGACAGCACTAACCCAGGCCCCTCGCAGCTACAGGACGAGTTGTTCCCACATCCTCCGAGTTGGGGATTCTTTTCTTGCTCCAACCTCCTCCCTTGCTCGCCCGCGGCCGGGACGGGGCAACCAATGCGGGAGAAGCTTCATCAGGCTAAAAAGATGTTGCTGGCGGGGAGGATGAACCAAAATGATGCTTTTTTGGGGGGTAAAAGCAGTTTTTTGGTGATTTTTCCACCCTAGTTCAGTGGGGCTGCGACATCTGCTTGTGCCACAACCCCCCCAGAATACCAATATTGCTAAAAAAAGCAGAATATTTGACTTTTCCACCCAGCTGCTCTGGGTATTTTATCCCTAACTTACCTCAAAATGAAAAAAACCCACCTTTTTTTTAACTGCAAAAGTCCCCAACCGGGCGTGAACACCACGATTGCCGCCCTCGAGCACCCAGAGTGAGCCCTTGGGGCAAGCGGGCTTGGAAAAAAAATGTTACTAATTCAAAATAAACCCTAAAAAAATGCAAAATTGAAAATAAAAACATAAAAATCACCCTTGTGTTGCGTGGAGGCAGAGCCGGGCTCTGCTCAGAAAGGCACCTCGTTTCTCCAGCACAGTGCACAGCGTCGTAGAAGGGACTTTGGGCTTGATACCAGGCAGGAATAATTAATAATAATTAAAACAAATTAAGAATTCGGAACAAAAAAAAAAAAAAAAAAAAGCTTTAGGGCTCCCCCTCTTCATCCCTGAGATCTCCCTGGGGTGGGCGAGGGCTGCGACAGCGGGGAAGGGAGCCCCAAAATGATGCCGAGGGCTGGGTTTGGCCCTTGGGGGATGCGGGATGAGAGCTCTATCCCGAACCCCTCTGGGAAAAGGGGTGCTGGGGGAGGGACCCCCAAAATTCTAGTGCTCAAAGCAGGGGAAACTGGGGAAAAATGCTAAAAAATTGGGATATTAGGGAAAAAAATGCCAAAAAATGGAGATAGTAGGGAAAAAAAGGTGTTTTGGAGCTGCTCTCAAGGTCCCCAGTATAACCCCAAGCCCGTGGCTCGGGGTATTTGTGGCCGGGAAGAGGGGAAATAATACAAAAGTGATGAAAAAATACAAATAAAATAAAAATAATTAAAAAAAAGATCCCCCCAAAATAAGCCCGGATGCGCCAAAAGATCCTGCTACGGTCGGGAACTCAAAAAACAAAAAAAAAAGCCGTGGTGTGTGTGGGGGGAAATAAGAGCCCCCTCGCAGGCTTTGGAACTGGGAGAGCAGGGAGTTCGAACCGCGGCTGGCTTGGAAAAGCGGGGTTCGGGGCCCCGGCGCCGGGGGGGGACCCCTCAGATGGTGCGGGGGTTGTATTCAGGCAGCTTGCGCAGCTTCTCCTTCTCCGCGTCGGTCTCGTCGCGGGCGATCACCAGCGAGTGGGCGTAGCCCATGGCCACCTGCGACAGGGGAGAAACGGGCAAACTGAGGCACAGGGGCTGTGCGTCTTGGGTTTCCCCTCCCTGTTTGTACCCAGGAGCATGTTTGAGCATCCCATGGGTGTGTTGAGTTATGTATGGCCTCAGCTATTTACCGGAGGGGGTGGTGTCCAAACACCCTCCTTCCAGCACCCCATCAGTGTCATGAGTTGTGTACAGCCTCAGCCACCACATTTATGTAAAGAGTGGAGTCCATGCACCCCCCCCGCATCGCTTCATGCGTGTGAGGAGCTGTACACAGCCTCAGCTGCTGCATTTATCTAAGGGGGAGGGTTCAAGCACCCTCCTTCCAGCATCTCATGGGTGTCAGGAGTTGTGCTCAGCCTGAGCTACTGCATCTATTTAAGTGGGGGAGAGCATCCATGCATCCACCCACCACCATCCCATCAGTGTGATGAGCTGTGCTGAGCCACAGCCACCTTATTTATTCAAAGGGGGACTGTGAACACCTTCCCTCCCTCAGTCTATAGGTGTGATGAGTTGTGTACAGCCTCAGCCACAGCATCTATTTAAGAAGGTCTACGTGCTCTCCTTCCAGCAGCCCATGGGTGTGATGAATTGTGCACAGCCTCAACTACTGTATTTATTTTAAGGGGGGGGGGAGTCCTCATGCCCACCCTCCAGCATCACATCTATGTCATGAGTTATGCACATCCTCAGCCACTGTATCTAAGGGGAAAGTCTCTGTGCCTTCCCTCCAGCAGCCCATCAGTGCGATAGTTGTGCACAGCCTCAGCCACTGCGTTTATTCAAGGGGGATCCACAACCCCCTCCTCCGGCATCCCATGGGTGATGAGCTGTGTAAAGCCTCAGCTACCTCATTTATTCAAGAGGGGCTCCATGCACCCTCCTTTGAGCATCGCATCGGTGTGATGCCACCCATTTATTTAAAGGTGAGGGGGTCCACATACTCACCCTCAAGCTATGTGATGAGCTGTGGACATCAGTGTGATGAGCTGCGTACAGCCTCAGCTACCATCTTTATTTAAAGGGGGTCTAGGTGCCCTCCCTCCAGCATCACATCAGTGCCATGAGTTTTGCACATCCTCAGCCACCTTATTTATTCAAGGAGGGTTCCGTGCACCCACCTTTGAGCATCACATGGGTGTCACGAGTTGTGCACAGCCTCAGCTACTGCGTTTATTTAAAGGGAGGGGTTCACACATCCCCCCTTCCAGCATCCCGTAGGTATGAAGAGTTGTGTACAACCTTAGCTACCTTACTTATTTAAGGGGGGTTACACATCCTCCCTCCAGCACCACCCCTCACCTGCTCTGTGTAGATCCCATCCAGGGTCTTCACCTCTTGGGCAGCCGTTGAGGATTTGGGTTTGTGGTCCCCGTAGCCCTGCCAAATGCAACCCACGGAGGGGGCAAAATCAACAGGGGGTGTGTGGGAAGCACCAGTCTCTCCTGCTAGTGGCTGGAGGAGCACCTTGGGGTGTCAAGGGGTGGGGTGTCCTCAGCAAACCCTTCTTACCAGTTCCCCAAAGGTAGGTGAGGGCCCCCAGCTGATGGTGCTCTCATCTGCCGCCACGATGATGCTGCTCTTCCTGCAGCAGGGTGCAAGGCAGGGTGACCCCACACTCCCCGAAGACTGCCCCACAGGCAGCTGCACCCCAAAAATCGGGGATATTTGGGGGGCTGGGACTTACCCACAGGCCAGGCTGCGGATTTTCCAGCCGCAGAGGTCCTGCACGGCTTTGGGGTACATGGTGGACTCTCGAGAGGTGTTGGTCGCACCCCAAAAAAACAAGCCACCTGCAAGGCCCGACATTAATGACCAAATTACAGCACGCTCCAAATAACCCCAAATAACGATGCATTTGCTTTAAAACACCAAAATCCCAACCTGTCTCGCTGACGGCAAAGGAGCACGTGTAGCCAGCGTAGATCTGCGCCGCCCCGCGGCCTGGGAAGTCGAAGAGCTTGACCAACCGAGGCACCATCTCGTCCTTCTGCTCAGCGTGGCCCAGCCGCCCGTAGCCCCCAAATCCCCAGGAGAAAACGCGCTTCTGCGAGTCCAGGACCAGCTGGGGATGGAGAAACGTCCCCCTGTGCCACCAGCAGCTGAGACCTAACCAGCTCGGCGCAGGGAAAGCTGCAGCAGCCACAATGAACAGCATTGATTGCAGCGTGTGTCGTAAATGCCAAATGCACGCTGCAAATCTGTCCTTAAATCACAGAATCGTGGAATACCTTCGGTTGGAAGGGACCTTAAAGCCCAGCTTCCACCCCCTGCCATGGGCAGGGACACCACCCTCTGGATCAGAGTGCTCAAAGCCCCATCCAACCCGTCCCTGAACACCACCAGCAAATCTTTAGCCTTAAATGCATCCTGCAAACCTCCGTCCTTAAATGCAAGCTGCAAGGATTAATCCTTAAACGCAGGCTGTCAATATTTAGCCTTAAATACACTCCGTCAAGTATTTATGCCTAAACACACACTGCAAATATTTAACCTGATATGAACGCTGCAAGTCTTGATCCTTAAAGCACCCTGCAAGTCTTTATCCTTAAACACACGCTGCAAGTGTTTATCCCTACACGCACACTGCAAATCTCTATGTTTATATGCCGGCTGCAAGACTTCACCCTTAAATGCACACTGCAAATATTAATCGTTAAACACAAACTGCACATTTCAGTCCTTAAATGCCTGCTGTAAAGCTTGATCCTTAAATGCATCCTGCAAATTTCCGTCCTTAAATGCTGGCTGCAAACTTCAATCCTTAAACGTGCCCTGCAAATATTTATCCTTGAACACACACTGCAAATATTTAACCTGATAAGCACGCTGCAGGTCTTGATCCATAAATGCTGCATATATTCATCCTTACATGCATGATGCGAATCTCTGTCCGCAAATGCACACCGCAAACCTCTATACTTATATGCACGCTGCAAACATTAATTCTTATTCACACACTGCACATTTCAATTCTTAAATGCCTGCTGTAAAACGTCATCCTTAAATGCAGGCAGATCATAGAACCATGGAATGGTTTGGGTTGGAAAGGACCTCAAAGCCCATCCAGTTCCACCCCCTGCCATGGGCAGGGACACCTCCCGCTGGATCACTTTGCTCCAAGCCCCATCCAACCTGGCCTGGAACCCCTCCAGGGATGGGGCAGCCACCACTGCTCTGGGCAACCTGGGCCAGGGCAACCGCCTCTCAGCAATGTATTTCTTCCTATGATCTCATCTTAATCTCTCCTCTTTCAGCTCAGAACTGTTCCCTCATCCTATCCCTGCACTCCCTGATCCAGAGCCCCTCCCCAGCTTTCCTGGAGCCCCTTTCAGCACTGGAAGCTGCTCTAAGGTCTCCCCACAGCCTTCTACTCTCCAGGCTGAACAACCCCAACTCTCTCAGCCTGTCCTCGGATGGCAAATCTCAATCCTTACAGGCATGCTGAAAGTATTTTTCCTAAAATGCATGCTACAGCTCTCTAGCCTTAAATGCACTGTACAAACCTCTAACCTTACACGCACCCCAAGACGTTCACCCTTAACCCTATGCTGCAAATCTATCAGGCTGTGGGTATTTACAATAGAATCACTAAGGTTGGAAAAGTCCTCTGAGCTCATCCAGCCCAACCGCACTGTGCCTGTAAACCAAGTGCCACAGCCACACGTATTTTAAACCCCTCCAGGGACGGAGACTCCATCACCTCCCTGGGCAGCCTCTGCCAGGGCTTCACCACTCTGTCAGTGAAGGAATTTTTCCCTCTATCCAATCTGAACCTGCCCTGGTGCAACGTGAGGCCATTTCCCCTCATCCCATGGCTGTCCCTCGGGAGCAGAGCCCAGCACCCACCTCCCCACAACCTCCTCTCAGGAGCTGCAGAGAGCCATGAGCTCTCCCCTCAGCCTCCTCTTCTCCAGGATAAACAGCCCCAGGGCCCTCAGCCGCTCCCACAACCCCTGTTCTCCAGACCCTTCCCCAGCTCCTTTCCCTTTTCCGGATGCGCTCCAGCCCCTCCAGGTCCTTCTGGGAGTGAGGGGCCAGAACTGAACCCAGGATTCGAGGTGCGACCTCCCCAGCGCTGAGCCCAGGGGTTATGGTTTAGTGCCCACCGTGAACATCCCCCATACCGTGTGGTTGGCCCCGCAGGCCACGTCCCGCACCACCACGTTGGGGACAGGCAGGATCTGCCCATCTTTGGTCTTCTCGATGAAGATGGCCACACGGCGCGGCACCAGCTCGCAGTCGTACTCTATCCGCTGTGCCCGGGCGATGAATTTTCCATCCGAATTATGCCCTGCGGATGAGCACCAGCATCAAAACAGGGTGTTCACCCTCCTGCACCCCATTATTTCCAAGCCAGCTGCAGAAGTCCCCCTTTCATTTGCAAACCCACCACACGTGCAGCTCCCACCACACTGTTTTTGCTGGGGAAGTATGCTTTGGTTGCCACATGGGGAAACTGAGGCAGGGAACTTCTTCTTCCCTCCCCTAAACCCTATAATAGCTCAAAATTTCAGCAAAGTACCCCAAAACAGCACCATACCCAGCTGCCCGTACTCGGGGCACCCAAAGGAGTAGAGGTTTCCTTTGCAATCCACGATCATGCTGAATTCAGCCCCGCAGGCCAGTTTGGTGATGGGCTGCCCGTTGTACATGATCTGTGGGAGAAGGAAAAAAAGGGTTAAAAAAATAAGAAAACAGGAAAAAAAATCTTAATTTCCCGGGAGGGACCCCCAAAATCCTCAAATCTGGAGGTTTATTTTAAATTCATCTTTGCATTTATCTGCACTGAACCAGCATCCTTGAGGGATGCTCTTGTATCCTCACGGAGTTTGGGCTCTGCTAGCGATTTTTTTTTTAATGAGCAACCCCCAAATCTGCCCATTTTTTACCCCAAACCACGTTGGGACGCAGAGAAAAGAGTGGTGCTACCTGTGCAGGGCTGGGCACAGCATCCGTCTGGTTCCCCAGCCCCAGCTGCCCCATTTTATTCTCCCCAAAAGCAAACACCGAGCCACTTTCTGCAATGAAGAAAACAAAAAAATTGAGCAAAAGAGGCTGATTTCAGCTGATTTGCCCCCAAATGGGAGTTTTTTTCCCCCCAATACCTGTCAGTGCCAGGGTGTGGTTCCGGCCGCAGGCTGCCAGCACAATGGCTTCACTCCCCAGCACCTCGATGAGCTTCGGGGCTTCCACCCGCTTTGTGTCCCCGTGGCCCAATTGTCCTTTTTCATTGCGACCTAACCCAAAATCATAGAATCATGGAATGGTTTGGGTTGGAAGGAACCTCAATGCCCACCCAGATCCAACCTCTGCCATGTGCAGGGTCACTTCCCACTGGATCAGGAGGCTCCAAGCTCCACCCAATCGGGCCTTAGACACCTCCAGGGATGAGGCAGCCCTTGCATTGGGGTACAAGAGGGGTACAAGAGGGCCTTCCCACCTTCAGTGTGAAAAATTTCTTCCATATATCTAATCTAAATCTTTCCCCTTCCAATTTAAAGCCATTCCCCCTTTTCCATCACTCCAGGCCCTTATAAAAAGCCTCTCCCCAGCTTTCCTGGAGCTCCTTTCAGCCCTGGAAGCTACTCTAAGGTCTCCCCGCAGCCTTCTCTTCTCCAGGCTGAACAACCCCAGTTCTCAGCCTGGCCTCACAGCAAAGGTTCTCCAGCCCTCAGACCATCTCCATGGCCTCTTCTCGACCCATTCCAACAGCTCCATCTCCTTCTAATGCTGGGGACTCCAGAACTGGACACGAGGCTCCGGGTGGGGTCTCGGGAGTGAGGAGTAGAGGGGCAGAATCCCCTCCCTCACCCCGCTGGCCACTCTTCCCAGGACGAAGGCTCGTGGCATGGCCCCCCGCTGCACCCAGGGGGGTTTGGGGTGCTCACCCCAGCTCCAGAGCTTGCCCTCGGCGGTGATGAGCAGGCTGTGAGCAGCGCAGGGGCCCGAAACCACGCTCCGCACCTGAATCCCTGAGAGACACCCATACCGGTGCGGCCCCCACAGGTTCTGGCCCAGGTTCCGATATGCAACTGCAACCACAAAAGGGAAAAAACACAAAAGAAGTTAATTAATAAAAAATCTCATTAACTAGAAACGCATTAAAATGAACCAGAAAAAGAATTAATTTCATATAAAAGCAAGCGGTGCATTTATTTGGCTTTGCCGAGAGGCGCTGCACCCCAAATTCTGCCCCAGATTATGATACCCAACTGTAATTCCTCTCCAAATTAATAAAAGGAATGAATCAATTATAAACACATTAAAATTAAGCAGGAAAAAAGTTAACATAAAGGCATACAAAGCAAACCGCACATTTATTTGGCTTCATAGGACCCAGCGCACCCCAAATTTGGGCCCAAATTACAATATGTAACAGTAATTCCTCCCCACATTAATTAATAAAACGAATTAATTAAATATAAATGCATTAAAATTAATTAATTAAATATTCATGCATAAAAATAAGCAGGCTGCTTGTCTGGCTTTGCAGGAGACCCAACGCACCCAAAATTCTGGCCTACATTATGGTACACAACTCTAACTCTGCTCCATATTAATTAATTAAAATAATTAATTAACTAAAAAAGCATTAAAATTAAGCAGAGATAGAATTAATTTACTATAAATGCGTAAAAATTAAGCAGGCTGTTTATTTGGCTTTGCAGGAGAGCCAGTGCACCCCAAATTACAATATCCAACTGTAACTCCTCCCCAAATTAATTAATAAAAGGAATTAATTAACTAGAAATAATAAAAGGGATTAATTAACTAGAAACACATTAAAAGTGAGCAGAAAAATAATTCATATAAAGGCATACAAAGCAAACAGCGCATTCATTTGGCTTTGCAGGAGACCCAGCGCACGCCAAATTCAGGCTCAGATCATGATATGCAACTGTAACTCTGCTCCATATTAATTAATAAAAATAATTAATTAGATATAAACGCATTAAAATTAAGCAGAAAAAGAATTAATTTAATATAAAGGCATAAAAAGTAAGCAGTGCGTTTGTTTTGCTTTGCAGGTGTCCCAGCGCACCCCAAATTCCAGCCTAGATTACAATACGCCACTGAAGCTGTGCCCTAAATGAAAGGAATTAATTAAATAAAAATGCATTAAGATGAGACAGGAAAATTAAGGGAATAGAAATGCATGGAAAATGAGCAGCGTTTGTTCTGCTTTGCAGGAGACTCATCGCACCCCAAATTCCGGCCCAGCTCACAGAACGCAACTGGGAACAAACACCCTCCAAAAATACTAATTAAAAATTCATTAAATATTTACGCATAGAAAGAAGCAGAAAAAAAAAATAATTGAAGTGTAAATGCATAAAAATTGAGCAGCACATTTCTTTGGCTTTGCAGGAGGCCTGGCACACCCCGGAATACAACAAAACTCCCCAAAATAATAAATGAAAAAAAATATTTGGGTAAAAATGCATAAGAATAAGCTGGAAAATAATGAAATAAGATAAAAGCTGCCCGGTTTTCTCACCTTGCTGCTTAGGCACTTCTTTGCGGCCGATCAGGTCCCAGTTGGTGGCTCCAAAGATGAGGAGCTGCCCCCGGCACTTGGAGCCCTCGAGTTTCTGCAAAGAGCAGGGACACGTCAGCGACCGAGGACAGCGGGACACAGGGGACACGGGGGGTGTGAGGGACATGGATGGCACTGGGGACACGAGGGACAAGGGGGTGTGAGGGACATGGATGGCACTGGGGACACGAGGGACACAGGGGGTGTGAGGGATATGGATGGCACTGGGGACACGAGGGACATGGAGGGGGTGAGGGACATGGATGGCACTGGGGACATGAGGGACACGGGGGTGTGGGGGACATGGATGGCGCTGGGGACATGAGGGACATGGAGGGGGTAAGGGACATGGATGGCATTGGGGACATGAGGGACACGGAGGGTGTGGGTGACATGGATGGCATTGGGGACATGAGGGACACGGGGGGTGTGAGGGACATGGATGGCACTGGGGACATGAGGGACACGGGGATGTGAGGGATATGGATGGCACCGGGGACATGAGGGACATGGAGGGGGTGAGGGACATGGATGGCATTGGGGACATGAGGGACACGGAGGGTGTGAAGGACATGTATGGCACTGGGGACAGGAGGGACATGGGGGTTGTGAGGGACATGGATGGCACTGGGGACACGAGGGACATCAGGGGGGTGAGGGACATGGATGGCATTGGGACATGAGGGACATGGAGGGTGTGGGGGACATGAGGACACAGAGATAGCGGCTCAAGGGACAACAGGAACATGGGGGACATGAGGGATGTGGAGGACATGGGGGCATTGGGGACATGGGGGACACGGGACACAGGAGACATGGGGGGACACTGGGGATGCGGGAGGCACAGGGAGCATCAAGGACATGGGAGACATTGGAGATCTGGGGGGCACTGGGGGACTACAGAGACATTGGGGACATCAGGGACATAGAGGACATGGGATGTGGGGGACATTGGAGAGTATCAGGGACAGTGGGGGTACAAGGGGGATACAAAAGGGGTACAAGGAAGTGGTGCTGGGGTGGACTGGGAGTACAAGGGGGGTGCAAGAGGGGTACAAGGGAGTGGCGTTGGGGGTGTCCGAGAGGGGTATGGGGGTTGCATTGAGGTACACAGGGGTACAAGAGGGGAACACGGGGGATTTATGGGGGTACAAGGTGGGGGGGCAAGGGAGGTGAAGAGGGGATATACATGGGGAGAACGCAGAGGGTCCATGGGGGCTACAAGGGGGGTACACAGAGGGTCCATGGGTGGTGAATAGGGTACACGTGGGGTGCATGAGGTCTACATGGGGGACACAAGGGGAGGAACACAGAGGGCCTACAGGGGATCCAGGGGGTTACAAAAGGGGTGCCTGTGGGTACAGGGTGGGAACACGGGGGGTGCACAGGGAACGCATGGAGGTACAAGGGGACCCAAGGAGGAAACACAGGCAGTGCACAGTGGGTACATGTGGGCACACAAGGGGTACAAGCACCCCCCATCCCGCTCACAATGGGCTCCTTGCTGTGCTCGGGCACATGGGGGATCCAAGGGGGTACAGGGTGGGAACACGGGGGGTGCACGGGGAACGCATGGGGGTACAAGTGGGTCCAAGGTGGGAACACGGGCAGTGCACGGTGGGTACATGTGGGCACACTGGGGCATACACCTGCTCACGATGTGTTCCTCGCTGTGCTTGGGTACATTGGGGGTGCAGGGGGGATCCAAGGGGATCAAAGGGGGTACAGAGTGGGAACAAGGGGGTACACAAGGGGTACAAGCTCCCCCATGACGCGCTCCTTGCTGTGCTCGGGTACACGGAGGGCACACGGGGGATCTAAGGGGGTACCGGGTGGGAACACGGGGTTACACGAGGGGCACACACGGGGTACAACCCCCTCAACTCACGATGCGCTCCTTGCTGTGCTCAGGCTCGCAGATGACGGCGCCGTGCGCCCTGCCCGCCGCCCCCGGTGCCGCCGCGGTCCTGCCGTGCCTCCTGCCGCCGGGGCTGCCGTCCTCCCGGCGCGGGCGCCGTTCCCGGGCCGCCGCCTCCTCCTCCTCGCTGCTGCCGCCGCTGCTGCCCCCGCGCTCCGTCCGCCGCCGCCGCCGCCGCCGCAACGGGGCAGACCCGTTCCCCGCGGGGCTCGGCGCGCCCGCCCGCCGCCGCGGCATCGGCTGGGGGGGGTAGGGGATGGGTGGGACCCCCAGCAGGGACCCCCCCCTTGGGGACACCCCCCGGGCATCGGCTGGGGCGGGAGGGGACGGGTGGAACCCCTGAGCAGGGACCCCCGGGGACACTCCTTGGGGACCCCCCCCGGGGCATCGGCTGGGGGGGCAGGGGATGGGTGGGACCCCGGGGACACCCCCAGAGCAGGGACCCCCGGGGACCCCCCCCCAGAACAGGTCACGGGAATGGGCTGGGGGCAGTGTAGGGGATGTGTGGGACCCCAGGGACACCCCCGCGACATCGGCTGGGGGCAGGGGTAGGGGGATGGATGGGACCCCCGGGGACACCCCCGGCCCCGAGGCATGGGCTGGCAGCAGGTTTAGGGGTATGGGTGGGACCCCCGGGAACACCCCCCGAGGGTACGGGAATGGGCTGGGAGCAGGGTTAGGGGGATGGATGGGACCCCCGGGAACACCCCCGAGAAGGTATCCCCGGGAACAGCCCCAGGGCATGGGAATTAGGGGAATGGGGGCAGGGACAGGGACCCCCCCCTCCGCCCCCAGAGCACGGGAAGGGGCACGGGGACCCCCGGGGGCACCCCCCGAGGGCACGTGTAGCACCTTATGGGGTACGGGGGGCGGGACTGGGAGAAAGTTATTGGGGGGGTAAATAGGGGAGAGAGGGGGAGCAGGGGGCAACGGACCCCCCCCCGAGGGGACGTGGAGCAAATGGGGGGGACGGGGACAGGGGAATCCCAGAGCGCACAAAGTTAGGGGGTGAATAGGGGGAAAGGAGGGGCAAAGGGAGGGGGAGCAGGGGGCAAGGGACCCCCCTAGAGCACGGGGAGGAAGATATGGGGGGGGAACAGGGGGAAAGGGGGTCAGGGCCAGGGGGAGCCCCTGAGATGTCGGGAGAAAGTTATGGGGGGAACGGTGGGGTGCAAGAAGAGGGGGTGATAACAGGGGGGGAAGGGAGGATAGAAAGGGGGGGACAAGCAGGGGGAAGGGAGGGTGGCAGGGACAGGGACCCCCCCTAGGGCACTTGGAGAAAAGTTTAAGAGGGGAATGGGGGGAAAAGGGGGGGCAAAGGAGAGGTGCAAGGGGGATGGTGATAAGGGGTGTGAAAAAGGAGGGCTGAAAAAGAGGGGGCAAGGGTGGAATGGTAAAACGGTGGGTGAGAAGGGAGGCTTAGAAACGGGGTGCAAGGGAGGGGAGCAAAGGGGGGGGCTGGAAAGAGGGGGACAAAGGGGAAGGGGAACCCCCCAGGGGACTTGGAGAAAGTTTAAGGGGGGGTTACGGAAGAAAGGGGGGTGCAGAGGGGGGTGCAAAAGGGGGAAGGGGGCATGGAAAGGGGGGTAAAAAGGAGGGAATTGGAAAGGAGGGGGATGAAAAGAGGAGGGCAGTGGGGGCAAGGGGATGGGGGGGGTACGGGAGGGGGGTAAGGGAGAGACGACCCCCCCCGAGGGCACCTGGAGAAAGTTTAAATGGGTTGGAAAGGGGGGTGCAAGGGGAGAAAAGGGGGTGTGTGTGCAAAAGGAGGGCGTGAAAAAGCGGGGGGTGCAAAAGGGGAGTTGAAAAAGAAGGGATTGGAAAAAGAGGGTGCTAAGGTGGGAGCGCAAAAAGGGGGGATTGGGAAGAGGGGGTGCAGTAAGAGGGGTTGGAAAAGTGGGGGTGCAAAAGGGTGGTGCTAAGGGAGGGATTGCAAAGGGGGGTTAGAAAGGGGGTGCAAAAAGGGGGGTGCTAAGGAGGGGACTGATAAGGGGGAATTGGAAAGGGGTTTGCAAAAATGGGGAGCAAGGAGGAGTGGAAAGGGGGGGGCTGAAAAAAGAGGGACCTGGAAAAGGGGGGCTTGGGAAGTGGGGGTTCAAAAATGGAGTTTGGAAAGGGGGGAGTTACCCGAGGGAGTGCAAAGGAGCAATTTGGAGGGGGGGTGGAAAGAGGCAGTGCGGGGGGTGTTGCAAAAAGTGGGGGTGCAAGGGAGGGGTTGCAAGGGGGGGGGTACAAAGGGATGATTTGCAGGTGGGGTGGAAGGAGGGGATTGTATGAAGTGGGGTGCAAAGGGGGGGTTATACGAGGGGGGTCCAAGGGTTACTTGTTTGGGGGATGCAGTGCAGACAGGGAGGGGGGAAGGTTCGGGGTTGGGGGGGGCATGCGGAAGGGGAATTCGCGGCAAGAAAACGGCCCGGAGACAAAAAGTCCCCCCCGGGAAAGGAAGTGATGGGGGCGGGGGGTGGCCCGGGGGGGTGGCAGAGGGTCCCCCTCCCTTCTCACCCCAAACTGGCCCCCAGGAAGGAAGTGGAGGGGGCTATGGGGGGGGGGGGGGGGGGGGCGGGAGGCGCAGAGGATCCCCCAAAGCCTCCCCCCCGGAAGGAGACCGAGGGGACTGTGAATGGTGGGGGTGTCTAAGGAGTCCCCCCTCCCATCTCATCCCCCAATTCCCCCCCAGAAGGAAACGGAGAGGGCTGTGAATGGGGGGGTCGCAGGGGATCCCCCCTCCCTTCTCCCCCCCCCCCCACCTGCTCTGGGGGGGCCCTGCTCTTCCTCCTCCTCCTCCCTCTGCTCTTTGTTGGGGAGGGGATGCTCTTTGGGGGAGGAGGAGGGTACCCACAAACCCCACCAGTCCACCTTCCATCCTTCTCCCTGCCCCCCCCCTTTTTTTTCTCCAATTCCCCCCTTTATTCCCAGCGAACAATGGGATCTCTGTCTGCTCCCATCAAACCACGTGGATCCGCCTGCTCGCTCCTTTTTTTTTTTAAGCCCCCCCCCCCCCCCCCATCCTTTTTCCCTTCCTCCTCCCCCCGTTTTTCCCCCCTTATCCCCCCCCATTCCAAACCTGCTTTTAGGGCGAAGGGTGCAGCATAAAGCAAGCCCCAACTCGGGGCCTTTGCACTATTTTTGGTGGTGTTTCCTGTGGCAGAAAACAAAAAAAAAAAAAAGAAAGAAAAAGGAGGTGATTTCTTTTCTTCTTTTTCCCTTTCCTTCCTCCCCCCCTTTCCTTTTTTCCAGCGCCCACCCACCAGATCCACTCAAAATGTAAATATGAGCCGCCCGGCCCAGGGCTGCAACACAAAACAGAAACACATGTAAAGGCAGGAAAAGGGGGGGCGAAAAAAACCCCCATCTTCCTTTGGAGAGGAAGAGGCCGCAGGGCCCGGCGGGGCCGAGGGCTCCATCTCCAGGCCGGGAAGACTCGGGAGAGGGAAGGGCTGCCCCCCACCAGGGCAAAAAGCACATTTTAGCCTATATTTTATAGCTATTTATTGGTTTTTTTTTCTTTTGGAAAAAAAAAAAAATCCCCTCACTTTACATTGTAAAGGCCCAACGCCCTCCCAGTGCCATCACCAGTGTCCCCACAAACTGGGGTGAGCCCAAACCCTTCCCAGTGCCATCAGCAGTGTCCCCACAAACTGGGGTGAGCCCAAACCCTTCCCAGTGCCATCAGCAGTGTCCCCACAAACTGGGGTGAGCCCAAACCCTTCCCAGTGCCATCAGCAGTGTCCCCACAAACTGGGGTGAACCCAAACTCTTCCCAGTGCCATCATCTGTGTCCCCACAAACTGGGGTGAGCAGAGCACCCTCCAGTGCCATCACCAGTGTCCCCACAAACTGGGGTGAGCCCAGTGCCCTCCCAGTGCCATCACCACTGTCCCCAGAAACTGGGGTGAGCCCAGCGCCCTCCCAGTGCCATCACCACTGTCCCCACAAACTGGGATGAACCCAAACCCTTCCCAGTGCCATCACCAGTGTCCCCACAAACTGGGGTGAGCCCAGCGCCCTCCCAGTGCCATCACCAGTGTCCCCACAAACTGGGGTGAGCCCAGTGCCCTCCCAGTGCCATCACCAGTGTCCCCACAAACTGGGATGAGCCCAGTGCCCTCCCAGTGCCATCACCAGTGTCCCCACAAACTGGGGTGAGCCCAGTGCCCTCCCAGTGCCATCACCAGTGTCCCCACAAACTGGGATGAACCCAAACCCTTCCCAGTGCCATCACCAGTGTCCCCACAAACTGGGGTGAGCCCAAACCCTTCCCAGTGCCATCACCAGTGTCCCCACAAACTGGGGTGAACCCAAACTCTTCCCAGTGCCATCATCTGTGTCCCCACAAACTGGGGTGAGCAGAGCACCCTCCAGTGCCATCACCAGTGTCCCCACAAACTGGGGTGAGCCCAGTGCCCTCCCAGTGCCATCACCAGTGTCCCCACAAACTGGGGTGAGCCCAGTGCCCTCACATCCCATGGGATCAGGGGCTCCAAGCCCCATCCAACCTGGCCTTCCAACAGCTCCATCTTCTTCTTATCTTGAGGATTCCAGAACAGGACCCAATACTCCAGATAAGGTCTCACAAGAGAGGAATAGAGGGGCAGAATCCCCTCCCTCCCTGCTGGTCCCACTGCTTTGGGTGCAGCCCAGGACACGGTTGGTTTTTGGGCTGTGAGCGCACGTGGCCGGCTCATGTTGAGCTTCTCATCGACCTGCAATGCTCCCCACCCTCTCCCCCAAATGCTCATATTGCCTTTATTGCAGGTCTTTTTTTTCCCCCGAAGAATGCCTTTATTCTTTATATCGCAAAGAATCTCCCCCCAAATGCACATACTCCCTACATTGCCAAGCATTTCCCCCCCAAGTGGAAATTTTCTCTATGCTACAAAGTGAGCTTTCCTAAGAAATAAATGCATATATTCCCTTTATTGCAAATATTTCCCTTATTGTGAATATTCCCCCTCCAAATGCACATTTTCCCTACATTGCAAATCATTTCCCCCTCAAAACTGCACATTTTTTCCTATATAGCAAAGAGTTTACACAGGAAAATATGCACATACACCCTTTATCACAAAGAATTCCCTCAAATGCACGTTTTCGATCTGTTGCCAAGAGTTTTATTCCCAAGAAATAAATGCCTATATTGCCTACGTTGTAGAGATTTTTCCCAATGAAAAATGTCTATATTCCCTATATTGCAAAGAATCCCACCCCCAAACCCACACATTCCCTCTCTCTTAAAGTTTTCCCAATTAAAAAATCTCCATATTCCCTATGTTACAGGTTTTTCCCCCAAGAAAAAAGGCATGTGTTCCCCACATTGCAAATAATCCCCACCCCTCCAAAAAAAAAGCTCACATTGCATTTATTATATTGCAAAAATGCCCACATTCCCTATATTTCATGCAGTTTTTGCAAAGGGAAAGCACGCCCTTGCCCCATAAAGCAAGATTTTTATGGGAGAAAAGAGTTCTTGCAAAGGGAATTTTATTACAGAGAGAAGATGCCCCCTCATCCCCCAAGAAAGAGATTTTTCCTGCAGAAGGGAAAACTCATTCACGCTCCATATTGCAGATTTTTTACCCCCTTTATCCCCAAAAGAACTCCATTTAACAGCTTATTTTTTTTCCCATCCCAGTGCCGTCTGGTGCAGCCACACTGAGATGTGATGATGTATTTGGAATTTGGGGTGCAATTCCAATGATTCCAGTTTGTGATGCATTTAGGATATGGGGATGCAAGTCTACTATGGGATATTACCCAAATTTGTGATGGATTTGAGAGATGGAATGTGATTCCAGTATGGGCTATCACCCGAATTCATGGTTTACTTGGGATATGGGGTGCAATTCCAGTGTGGGATGCAATGCCAGTTCGTGATGTGTTTGGGATATGGGATGCAATTCTATTATAGGATATAACCCCAATTTGGGACGGATTTGCAGTTTGAGATGGATTTGCAATGTGGGCACCACGTCCCATGAGATGCTGGTGGGCACCATTTTGGGCAAAACCTCCCAAAATTCCAAACCACCAGAAAAATCCCAGGGTTATTTAGGAAAAACTGCCTTTTCGGTGCTTTAAAGGGGCTAAAAGAATTCCTGTCTGACTTACTGAATCATCCACGCAGCATCTCGGCTCGGCAGCCTCCTGTCGCGTCGCTGCTTGGGCAGGATTGGGGAGATCAAAGTTTGGATGGAGAAGACTACGGCGCGCCGCGCTCCCCTGGGAAGGCGGGAAGAGAGGCGCCACGGCCTCAAACCAGCAGCGCCCAAAAAATGCCGGCGCGACCTTGGGGTTTTAAAAAGGCTTTGGCTGAGGAGGAAGAGTTTGGCGGTACTGCTTCCCCTCGCTGCCGGGATGGGTTTAAGCGTGCAGCCCAAGCATCGGCGCCAAATTCCCTCCCATTTCCCTCCTCGCGTCTACCCGCAGTGGATTTTTCCCTTAAAATTTGGAGTATTTTTGAAGAGAATCATAGAATCATGGAATCATTGAGGATGGAAAAGCCCTCTAAGCTTATCCAGTCCAACCATCAGCCCAACCCCACCGTGCCTGCTAAACCATGGCCCCAAGTGCCACCGCCACATGGTTTTTGAACCCCTCCAGGGATGGAGACTCCACCACTGCCCTGGGCAGCCCCTGACAGGGCCTGAGAATCCTTTTGCTGAAGGAATTTTTCCCACTATCCAATCTGAACCTGCCCTGGCGCAACGCGAGGCCATTTCCCCTCGTCCCATGGCTGTCCCTGGGGAGCAGAGCCCAGCACCCACCTCCCCACAAGCTCCTCTCAGGAGCTGCAGAGAGCCATGAGCTCTCCCCTCAGCCTCCTCTTCTCCAGGATAAACAGCCCCAGGGCCCTCAGCCGCTCCCACAACCCCTGTTCTCCAGACCCTTCTCCGGATGCGCTCCAGCCCCTCCAGGTCCTTCTGGGAGTGAGGAGCCAGAACTGAACCCAGGATTCGAGGTGCAATCCCTTCCCTGCTCCTGCTGCCACCCCAGGGCTGAGCCAAGCCAGGATGCTGGTGGCCCTCTTGGCCACCGGGGCCACCGCTGGCTCGTGTTCAGCCGCTGTCATCCAACACTCTTTTCAACAGGCATTTTTGAAGACATTCTGCAGCTTTTTGCCCTAATTCTGGTAGAAATGAAAAATTAAAGCACAGCCTTGAGGAGCACAGGGGGATTTGGGTTTTTTAGGGGTTTTCCGTGATCCCGATAGCAACGTGATGGAATTAAACCACTGGAACCCATCTAGGTCCCTAAAAACATCTTTTTATTCCCCCCAAAATGCCCGCTGGGTTGTACAGGGTGGATGGGAAGATTTCAAAGCGATCTTGGCAGGTTGCATCAAGCCATGGGTTAAACTGGTTTCTCCTGGCATAGGGAAAAAACTAGTCTTACTTGTTCATTCCCACGGGAGTCTGGGCTGAGGAGGGACTCACCTTGGATAACCTTGGCCTTGCCTTGCCTTCCCCAACCCTGGATTTGGCCATGGGGTTTGCATCCCCAGCTGATGCCGTTTGGGGTATCCCTGGGGATAGTGATATTTGGGATGCGCCCGTAGCAATTGGAAAAAGTGGTTTGCAGTAAAACCCTCAGCAAAAATCACTTGGAGAGGGTGGCCCTGGGTGCTGCGAGGGAATGTGTGCAATGGGATTTGCATGCTCTGCCTGCAGCCTGGGAGCAAAAAGCCAGCTGGGGCAGCCGGCTGGAGATTTGCTGCAATAAATGCAAGTCCCTTTTCATGCTCTTTTTGCAGCCCAGCAGCACTGCTGAAGTTTTGTAGCCAGTCACTGGTGCCCTTGGAGGTGGTTTATCCTCCAGGTGAAGCATACGTTGAATTTTACCAAGCATTTAGTGCAAGTGAGGGGAATTTAAGGGCTGGTTTGCCTCCGACGTGTGGGATGTTGCAGGCAGATGGGGCTTCAGAAAGGTTTTGCTGCAAAGAACCCTCTTTTGCTGGGAATTGCATGGCCGGGAGGTGCAGGGGAAGCAAGGGGTGAGATAAAGAGATGAACGCATGCCTTGCAAGCCTGTGTGCTCACTGCGTGCAGGTTTATGCACCTCTGGACGAGCTAAAAAAAGTGAATGCATGCTTTGCAAACTTGCCTGTTCACTGCATACGTGTTTCTGCACCTCCCAGGGTTTTCCAGCTGGGAGACCAGCAAGCAAAACCAGCCCAGCTGCTTTCTTGCACCACACACTGAGAGGTCCAGCACCTTCCTCTGGCATTTCTAGCAAGGCTGTGATGCAATGGACATCAGCTTTTGGCATCTCCCTGTAAGGTGTTTCCAAAAAACCTCTGGAGAAGTTGGGACAAGCCTTGGAGGAGTTGTCCCAATGCCTTCCCCAGGAGGGTGCCAGCAGAGGGCATCCCCGGACCAGCTCCATCACCCCAGTTCCATAGATCTCTGGAAATCTATATCTATATATATACCTGGAATGGTTCTACTTAAATAAATCCCTCCAATACACGTTACTGCTACGCCGTATCGTACCGAAGCACACGGCGCATTTACACAGGTATTTAAATGCCGAATATTTAAAGTACCTTGAAAAGCCTCCGTTCACACCCATAAAAACAGGTTTATTGAGTTCCTGTTACATATTGTAAAGCTTTATGGGGAGGGCATAAATCCACACAGGGAAGGGTTTCAATTCCTTCTGCTGCTTGGCTTGGGGTTTGTATTTTATCCCAGGTGCTGGTGGCCCTTGCGGGAGGTGGTGCAGGATGAGGCCAGTTGGGCTCAATCAGCATCACTAGCAGAGAAGGAGGCGGCTGCTTATTTAAGGTCTGAGGAGGGGTGCAGGCTGTTTGCTTGCCCAAATATCCCGTGGGTCCTTTCCTGGAGGTGTGAAGGTCTGGATCATTGATGCAAAACCTTCTGGATTCAACCACTGTGCCCACGGGTGGGTGACCCTCATCCTGCACTGAGCATCCCCCATCTTTTGTGGGTGAATAAAGCCACAAAAGTTGAGGGAGTTGAGGGACTTATTTTGGCTAAGTGGAGGTTGCCTTGCATGCAAGCACAAGGCGCATGGAGTTCCTTCCAAGCAAGGAGCTGGAAAAGCATCCTTAACCCTTGCAGGTGTTTGCTGTAAAAATGCAGCCCAGCACCTTGCAAAGGGGGGTTTGGGGACTCTTGCCTGGGTGCTGTAGCTGGAAGCCCCCATGCCTTGCAGGGGAGATGACCTGCAGGGTGACATTTTATTTTTAATGTATTTTTATTTTTAATCTGTTTATTTTTGGGGGCTATTTCAGCTCCCAGCACTCCAGGGTGGCCCAACCCTACTGATGCCAGCACCCAGCTCTGCCTGGGTCAGTGCTGCCTGCATGCTGGGCACCGCGCTGGTGCCAACGCGCCGGCCGTGAGCAAGAGAATCTCTCATTGCTCCTCTTTTTGCTGAGTGTGGGGTGAGTTTTTGGGGCTGGGGGCACCCTGGGGGTGCTGAGGAGGTTAACACTGTGGGGTGCATTATTGCAAGGGGGTTTGCAAAGCTGGGGAGGGTTCCTTGGTCAGGGAGTGCAGGGATGGGATGGGGAGGAACGGTTTGAAGTTGAAAGAGAAGAGATAGAGATGAGATCTTGGGGAGAAATGTTCTGCTGTGAGGGTGGGGAGGCCCTGGCCCAGGCTGCCCAGAGCAGTGGTGGCTGCCCCATCCCTGGAGGGGTTCCAGGCCAGGTTGGATGGGGCTTGGAGCCCCTGATCCAGTGGGAGGGGTCCCTGCCCATGGCTGGGGTGGAACTGGATGACTTTAAGGTCCCTTAAGGTTCCCCATGACCTTTCTGCTGCCTGCACCCCATGGCTGTGCCTCTGCATGGCTGGTGCAAAGGAAAACACTGCCCGCCTGTAAAGAGGTGGGTGCTGTGAGTGGTCTCCCTCCTGTCCTTGCTGTGCTCTTTGCAAAGCTGCTTTTGGGGTGCAATAACCCCTTGCTCCTTCGGGAAGGCTTTAAGTCCTGGCTGTGAAGTTTCTAGGGTGGGGAATGGGGTTGAGTCACAACTGAAATGCAAGCTGAAAAACCAGAAAAATGACTTTAGTTTCCATGATCGCTGCTTTTGCTGCTACTCAGCCCCCCCTCAAATGGGCTGTGGAGAGCCCCCCTATTCCAAATATCGGGACAGCAAGGATAAAGCCACCTTCACCCCGATGGGTCCTGTTCCCTCTTACAGGCAGGACTCAGCACCTCTGCATGCAGCAATTCTTGCCATTCCCCAAAGAAAAAGGTGTTTTTTTTTTTTGGCTGCCTCGGAGTCATTTGAAGGGTACTGGGATATTTTTCTGTTTTGCTGGGCTTGTTTGGCTGGTTTCGAGCTGGAATCAACCTGGCAACTATTTGGTTTGTTTGCAAGGGGTGTTTTCTGGCAGGGCTGGGCGGCAGCAGCTGGGGTGTGCCGGCAGGTTACGCCGTGACAGCCGCAGAAACTCCTTCCCAGTGAGGAAAACACAGCCCCGAACACCCATGAAATAGGTAAGGGGTGAAATTTGGAGTGGGGATATCACATTGAAATAAATGCATGTGCGGGGTGGTCCATTCACTGCTTTAATTGCCTTTTTTTTGTTGTTTTTTTAGTATTTTGGGGTGGTTTTAAAGCCTGAAAAGCTGAAATGGGCAGCAAATACCCTTGAATGGGGATGTGGAGCTGTGTTTTGGGACTGCTGGCCCCACAGCTGGTGCCTCGGATGTAAAATATCCCAGAGAAAATCCTCTCTGCTTGGAAATGTCCAACATTCCCGCTGCAAATCCAGGACTGTTTTTGCATGGGCAACGCTCTTGGCAGCAAGAGGGTTAACCAGTCACCCCGGCACTCCGGGGGTTAAAAGGCAAGGAAGGGGCTGAATCCTGCTGGGGGGGTTATTTATTAGGATAGGGCACACCAGGGTGTAAATCAGAGCTGCTTAGGAAGAAGAAGAGGAGGAGGAGGAGGAGGAGGGGGGAGATGCTGCCCAAAATCCCGGCATCCCTCGGTGCAGCCGCTGGACCGCGGCGCGAGCCCTCGGCCGCCGGGATCTGGGGGTGCTGGAGTAGGGTCTGGGGGTGCCAGGAGGCTGCCCCCACCCTGGGCACCCCATTGTGGGGAGGCGCCAGCATCAGATCCCACCGCGTCAGGGGTCGTTTTCCACCTTCGCCTCCCTGCTGGGGGCCTCCTCGGCCGATGCGGATACAAAGCCGGAGGAGTCGCGGCCTTCCCAGGTCAGCAAACCCCATCTCCATTCCCTTCTTTGCCCCTAAATCCACATATATATAAATATCTCTATATATGTGTATATAAATTATGTATCTATAGGCTGTCGCATCCTCTTGCTGGGGGAGGAGGTCATCCCTTCGCTCCCCAACGCTCTCAGTGATAGCGGCTTTGTTAGATCAATTTTATATATATTTTTTATTGCTTTTATATAGAGAAGCAAAAAGAAGCTGCGACAAGGAGGGAGGAGGCGGGCATCGCTGCATCGAGCTTAATTCTACGCCCGTTCCTGGCTTTTTCCCCCTTGTTTTCTTCCGAACTCTGTGACAGCTGCAAATCCCTCCTGTTTTTTTCCCAGCTGGGGTTTGCGGCACCTGCGAGAAAATGCAGTTTTGGGGAGGCTGGGAGATTCCCTATGGGTGATTTTGACAGCAAATAGGGGTGATCTCCCCCGAAATGATGTTTTTAATGATTGGTTGCCTTGGGGACACAGGGTTGCCTTGGCAGTGCGATGTTGCATTGGGGTGCAAGGTTGCATCGCGCACTGCAAAGGTTGCAAAGGGGCTGAAGTCGCTGAAATATTGTTTTCCCTCTGTTTGCACTGATTTATTGGTTTTTTTTTTTTTAATATATTAAATGTGTTTTAGCGAGATGCCGGGTTGCAAGAAGCGGGTTTGGCCCTCAAAATAGTAAAGTAGTGCATCCAAGGGGTGGAAAAACCAGTGTTTTATGGGGTGCTTGAGTAGGTGCTTGCAAAACGGAGAGAGAAATTAAGAATATTAGAGAGTGAACTCAAATTTGTCGGTGTCGCCACCTGATCGTTGATTTTTTGGGTTGCTTTTCAACCAAAATAAGGTGGAAAAATCCCTTGTAAAGTGATTTTACCCCTTGTAAAGGGTGGGAGAGGTTTTGATTTGGAGCTTTGCAATAAAGCACACTGCAAAATTGTTGGGAATTTTGCGCTGGAAACACAAAATATGGGAAAACCTCCTCTTGTTTTTCCTGCTTTTTTTTTCTCGTTATTTCAGATGCAAATCCTTCTCCAAATTTCTTCTGGCGTAGTTTCACAACGAGTGAACTTTGCAATTGTTTTGCAAAGCATTGAGTGGGGGAGATTGGAATAAACATTGAATTGGGGAGGGTTTTGGTGATAAATAAGGCTTTTTTTGTCACATTTTGGGTCTCTTTGCAAGGAATATTTGCATAGTAATATATTTTTTTAAAATTTAAGTGCTACAATTCTGGGTTTTTTCCCCATTCCCCCCTTTTTTTCTCTGCATTTGCACTTCTGATGGCGTGAGCTGGACAAGGGCCGGATTTTTTTCCGGTTCGTCGGTGATGAAAAGGAAAATCAAAAGGAAAACGGGGGCAGTTTTCTAGGTCTTGGGTTTTTAGCCAGAATCTTGGCAGGATATTTTCCCAGAGGAGCCGTTTCCAGGTGAAAAAGGGAAACACCATGTTCAGGAAGAGCTTTCTCTACAAGATGATGCTTTTTGGCAAGAGTTTATTTAAGATATAATCACAGAATTGCCTTGAATCTTGATTTAATTATTTTTTTTTTCAGGGAGAAAACCACTTCTTTTGGCTTTTTTTTTTTTCCTGAGAAAACCCTTTTTTAACTTTTTTTTTTTTTTGGGAAAAAAATGCATCTTTTTGCTACCATTTCATTCCTGCTGCCTTTTATTGCTGCCTCCACCAACCACGACTGCATCAAAACACCCAGTTTGGGGAAATCTGGAAGCCACGGGATGATTTTTCTTCCTTAGAGTCTTCATTCCTGCATTGATGCCTTCAAATCTCCACAATTAATTCCTTGGAAAACTGGGATAGAAACCACTCTGCCCTTAAAACACTGATAACGTGCTGCACAAACCCAGTTAGAACTGGGGAAAACCCCCTTACCCTGCAGCAAATATTTGCTGATTTTTACGAGTTATTGTTTTACAGGACTGAGATTTGGGGGAGGAATGGTCCCTCCAGGGACAGTGCCACTCCCCTCGGCACCTCACCTGCTGGAAATAAGCTGAATTAATTCAATTTATTGGCCAAGGTGATGGTGGGAAATCATCCAGGCGGTGGAATAAGCCTTGAACCTGTGGTTGGGATACAAACCTGTTGGAATTAATAAGGAATTGAAGGAAACTCTTGGGAGACCAAAGCTCATTCTTATTTCTTACCCCCCAACACTTATAAATAGAGCCGGGGTTATTTATAAGGAGGGATTAACACGGCGGGGATGCAGAGGGGGAGCAGCAGGGATTCCCTGGGTAAATCCTCGCTGCACTCTGCTGCAAGAGTGTGGATTTTTCCTTGTAAAGCCTTATCCTTAAGCAAAAAAGAGGTAGGACGGGGAGTGATGCGGGAAGCGGGGATGGGTCCCTCGGGGCTGGCAGCCGTCCCTGCCAGCTGGGACCTGTCGCTCTGGCACAGCGGCTAAAAATAACCCAAATCAAGCCCAATAGTTGCCAGCTCGCGAGGCGAAGGGTCGGGCTGGCTTTAGCAGATGGCCCTGCTTTTCTGTCTTTATTTATATCGAGTTCTATTTATTTTTCCTCCCTGGCTTGAGAGGGAGGTGAGGCTGAACCGTGACGCTGCCTCGTTTGCTGGTGCCGGGGTGAGGACCCAGCAGCTCCTGCAGACTTGGAATCCAAGTTTCCGAGGATGCTATCGCATCCCTACATCTTTCTTGGACTACAACACATCCCTACATCCTTCTTAGATTATTCCATATCCCTTTTTTGCTGTTCATGTCTGGTTTGGGGGTACCTCCGTGGTGGGGCAGCTCATCCCCACTGGATTTTCCCCTATCCCTTGGGATGAATTTGCTGCTGGGATGCATTTTTTCTGCTAGGTCGCTCTTACCCCAATAGGAGATTTGCTATGAAAAATGATGCAAAATAACTCCATTTTTAGTTCGGCGAGGCCAAATTAAAGGTCATGGTGGGTTGTTTTGGAGAGCTGGTAATTCTCCTCGTGCTCACAGCTGGAAAAATACCCAGCCCTGGGACAAACGGGCTGGTGGGAGCTTATGTCAACTGTCAAAACGGGAAGTGACCTTCTCCCGCCCCGCTGGTGGGATAAACTCGGGACCGAGTTGCAGGGCCTGGCCGTGCATCCTTGTCCTGCTTCCCTCTCCAAATGCAGGAGCCTTCAGGTTGCTGGGAGGGTGAAGCAAACCAGTAAGGAAACTTGTTTCTGGATAAGCCATATCCTGGGCTGCATCCAAAGCAGTGGGACCAGGATTCTGCCCCTCTGCTCCGCTCGGGTGAGACCAAACCTGAAGCCCTGTGTCCAGTTCTTAAATCTCCAACATAAGGAGGAGGGCAGGGGTTGGGACTGGATGGGCTTCCAACCCTTCCGTTGAGGTCCCTTCCAACCCAAACCATTTTATGATTCTAGAAAACATCTCTACTGGGTTTATTTTTCCCAGGTTTTATACTTTTTGACTTGCTTTAATCTTTTTTTTTTTGAGGCATCAGGAATAAGGTTGGGTTTTTTTTTTACTCCATGGTCCTCATCTCTGTCACATCTCCTGGTGGGTTGGTTTGCTGTGGATTTATAGCTTGGTTGGCATCGCATCCGTAGGAGTAAAACCTGGAGCTTGCAAGAAGGAGAGAGAAAGGACTGGCCTACTCCCACTCTAATGGGAAACAGATTAGGTGACATCGGAGACAGCTTTGGCTGCCAATTGCCCTCTGTCTTGAGCGCTAGGAAGAGAGTTCAAGGAGGACAAATAAGTGTCCCTGGAACCTTCTCCCAAATAAATGCCGACTGATGCGTTTATGGAAGCAATGGGCTTGTTGCAAAAGCAGCTGGAAGAGGATATTTGCAGTGATGACACAGGTCAAGGAGGGGAAGAAGGGGTTTATTTTCCGTTTATGGCTGGGGAAGAGTTGGATGGGTTTTAGCTGCATGCTTTGTTGGGAGCGTTGCAGCAGGAGAGGGTTGGGATTGCTGAGCACGTTGGGGTTGCAGCATCACCTTGTGCATGTGCTGTGATTGCAAGTGGTTTATAGCTCATTTTCCAGTTGTCATGACAAATCTGGGACATAGTCCTAGACCTCAGCTCCCTCCTGCTGTTCTCTAGACCTCTCTCTCTATCTATTTGTGGCCCTGGAGCTGGCGGATTGCTAGAAATCCAGAGTAATTGCATCCACACTGTGCTGCAGCTCACATGGGTTTTGGTACAGGAGGAATAAATGGATGCTGTTTTTTGGGATCATCCTGGGTCTGTGCATCCCTTATATCCACCTCCTTGGGAAAATCAGGGTTCGGGAGTGGGAGAAATGATCAGCGGAGGAGTCTTGTCTAATTGGAGCAGGCTGGTGGCATCCGTTGTGCACAGGTTGCTGCTTTCAGCAGGACTGAATTAGCAGAGTTTGGCCCCGTTTTGCTCTCTGCAGCCTCTCAGGTGTCGTTTCTCTCCTCTGCGTCGTCCCTTGGGCGTGGGGGTCCCTGCTCCGTCCTTCCTCTTGGTGACCTTTCAGGGCGTCGTGCCGGGTGTCTCTGATTACCCGAGCGGATGAGCCATCGATTGCAAGGAGGATGCTTGGCGCTTCCCGTGCTCCAAGACCTCCAAGCCTGATGCTCGGGGCTGGATTTGCTGTGCATGGGATAAATGTGCCGCACACAGGGTGGATTTCCCGTGCACGAGCTGGATTTGCTGTGCAAAGGGGGACCTGGGAGCAGCTTTTCTGCTTCCTTGTAAGGCTTTGCAGCAGCCAGAGCTGGATCCATCACACCTGGCTTCTTCCTACTTCTCTCCCAGGGATGGATCTGGGGGCTGATCTCCCCTCTCAACCCATTTCTTCTCCTCTTCTGCAGGAAAGCCTCGGGAAAAGGCACAGGCGGAGCACCCCGACGCCCTGTGCCATGGCTTCCTCGGAGCTGCCCCCCCACCCCGCAGTAGGTACTGTCAACCCGCGGAGCTGGGGTTTTTGGGGAGATGACACCCAGCCTTGTGCAGAAACGGGGGGTGGCTGCAACATCTGGGGACATCCTACGCATCCCCGGAGCCTCTCATGAAAACACAAAGAGAAATCTTTGCGGTTCTTGGGGAATGATGCTTTCCTCTGTCCCTCCTGCATCCCTTGCTGTCCCCCCCTCCTCCATCCCTGCTTGGGTACAGAAGTACCGCAGGGGGACCCCAAATGACATGATTTCTCCTCACAGGTGACCATCTCCCCCTGGACACCCCCAGCCCGTTGCCCCAAGGGGAGGATGACCTCGGCGAAGCCTTTGACTTTGAGGAGAGTGAGGAAGAAGAGGAGGAGGAAGAAGAAGACTCAGCGGTTGAGCCGAGCGGTGAAGCAGTCCTCAGGGCACCCCCTCGCCGCCGGCGGGCTGGCAGCTCTGGTGTCGGTGAGGAGGATGGGCAGGGGGTCCCCGATGTCCCCACCTTTGGGTGGCGCCACTGCAAGTTTGGGTGCCAATGCCATTTCTCTTTCCTCTCTGCAGATGGGCTGGTATCGGAGACCCAGCAAGGGTATGTGGAGTTTGGGGGGATTTTGTGGTGATTTGAATGCCTTGAAAGGGAGAACACACCTCTGGGGTTAGTCGTGTCCATCCTCCTCCCCCCCGCCCCCATATGCCATGTTGCAGCCTGGCACAGTGCCTCAGTTTCCCCAACTTCTCTTCATTGCTTGCAGCACCTTCTGAAGGAGAGCTTCAGGGTTTTGGGATGCACCTGCAGCCCTGGAGGCTCTGGATACTATGGGGGAGACTGTGTTTAATCTGATTCAGGGGGTTCTTCCAGCCCTTGGCTGAGGAAACCCCCTGGGATGGGAGTCTGAAGGGGGCTGGTGCTTGCCCTGCCTTCAGATTTTGGGGCAAAAAGATGCAAATTGGGCTGCAAAGAGAGATTGTCCCCTCCGGTAAAGAATGGATGGGGTACAGTGAGAGGGGCAGGACCCCCACCAGGGATGGATTCCCTCTCCCCTTTCTCCTGATGCCGGTGCATCCTCCTGCCCTCAAGCAGCGCACAGTCTGAGCCTATAAAAGCCATTTTTGGGTCTTGTGGGCATTGTGACTTTAAAACCTGTGTCTCCCCAAATCCATGAAAAAGCAGATGTGTAATGGGGGAGGGGGGAGTTGGTGCAGGTGTTAATCTGTGCTTGTGAACACCTGTAATAGAAAGTGGAGTGTGGGGTGGGTTGAGGGGTCTGGGTGCACCCCATCCTGGGGGATTTGCAGCCATTCCCAGGGGCTCCGCAGCCCACGGTGCTCACTGACCCCCTTTCCTGCAGCTCACCGGTGGGAGTGAGCAACGGGGAGGCTGGTGGAGACCCCCACATCGGTGTCCGGACCTGGAAGAGGGAAAGCATCTGCAGCGGTGGGTTAAAATGCTGGGAAAAAACATCCCTGCTGAGGCTTGGGAAGGATTTCTCCATCCTGGTTTGATCCTTGGAGCCTGATCTGGGTCCCTGGTGGGGGGAATTGTTTCCCAAAGGTGAGCGCTTTGAGTTTGCAGCAGTGGAGGATGATGTGATCTATGATGATGTCCCGTGTGAAGCCCTCGATGCCGAGCAGAACGGTAGGGATAAACCTTCCCCACTGGGTTTTCTGGGGACCTTGAGCCCATTTTCCAGGTGGGCAAACCAAGACGCTGTGGGAAGGAGAAACTCCTCCTGGAAGAGGATGTGGAGTTGGATAATGCTGGGAAAACTGCTGGGATTTGGGAGGGATGAAGGCAGGTGTGTTCAGGGAGGGACTGCAAGGTCCTGAGGATGTGGGACATCTGCTGTGAGTCCCTGGAAAGGGGGAATTGTCTTTCTGGTCAGAAAAGGAGTTGGATCTTGCTTGCCAGGCCCAGGGTCGGAGCGCAGCCTGGTCTACGAGGAGGTGCAGCGTGGTGAGGGACCACGGGCTGGCGAGGACTTGGGCTGGAGCTCCAGTGAGTTTGAGAGCTACAGTGAGGATTCAGGCGAGGAAACCAAGCCGGAGGCTGAGCCAGCCAAGCAGCGGGCATCCTTCCAGCCCAAGGTAACACTTGGATTGATTGCTTTTTATTATTAGTTTTCTTTTCTTTCTTTTTCTTTTTTTTTTCTCCTGGGTTTGCTCGTGTAAAGGCACAGGAGCCTCAAGCCTGGCTGCTCCCGCAGACGACAAACCAGAGGATGCTGCGGTTCTTGGGGTCTCCTGGTGCAAAGCTAGCATGAAACTTCAGGGGTTTCATTTCTTTTTTATCTTCCTTCCCCTTTTTTCCCCCCTTTTTCTTTTGCATTTTGGCATTGCTGGAGCATGGCTGCTGCTTTTCCCCATGCTTGCTGCCTTCCTTGCTCGAGCAACGTCAGGTTTTGGGAAGATGCTGCCTGTACCGTGCTGCTTTGGGATGATTTCTCCTCTTTTTGTTTTTGGCCGCTTACCTGGATCTCTTCTCTGCCTTCTCTCGCCTCCTCTGCCTCCTCCTCCTGCCTGGTTTGCTTGGGGCTCAGCTTTCTCCAGACCTGAATAGACTAAAGGAGAGATACGCCAGGACTAAGAGGGACATCCTGGCTTTAAGAGTTGGGGGGAGAGACATGCAGGAGCTGAAGCAGAAGTACGATTGGAAGGTACTGTCCCTCCTCCATCTCTTGTCCCCAAAACATCCCAGAATGGGGGGAGGGGGAAATCCCTCTTGGAGTGTATCCAGCCTGAATTCATCCCATTTTATACCCCAGGAGAGAAAAAAAGAGTTAAGCACCGCAAAGCTGGCTCTCATGTCCATCTGTCTTGCAGCTCCCTGTCCTCCAGCTGCCCAAACCATTTGCTTTTGGGTGGTTTTTAAAGGGGCGTTTGGATGAAGCAAGGTCACCCGTGGGATAGATGGATCTGAGAAGGTTTATCCCCCCCCCGATACAGGGGGGAAATCAGGTGGGGAGAAGACCTGGGAGGTGTAGAACCTTACTGCAAAGCCTTTCCCAGTTGCAAACCTTCCAGGCTGGTACTTTATGGTTGGTTTGGGCTGGGAAGGTGATGCTGATGTCAGCTTGGGCTTAAATCCACTGTGATTTGAGGTGTGAAAAGCAAACACCCCCCACCCTTCGCTCTCTCACACACAAAACCCCCATCACGAGGACGGGATTGATGCGCTTGCACCTCCCTTCCCTCCCTCCTCTTTGCTTTTGCTGCATGCCGCTGCTTTGCCTGCGCCTGCTCGCCCACGGCCGCATCCCTGCAGAGGGAGGAGATGCTGGAGCATCCTTTATCAGCCATGTGCCTCCTCTTCCTCCCCATTGGGCTGTGTGGGGAAAACAGGGTTGATGCTTGGATATTCCAAAGGGGACGGCACCACTGCGTCTGGCCCAAAAATGAGGTCCCAGTGCTGCTTCAAACCTCTCTGTCGCTCTCATCTTCCCTGCCCAGATGACCCAGCTGATGAAAGCAGCCAAAAGTGGCACCAAGGACGGTTTGGAGAAGACCAAGATTGCGGTGATGAGGAAGGTGACGTTCCTGCACAGGAAAGAAGTGCCAGGTAAGCAGGAGAAACCCTGCCTTGCTTTTGAGTGCCCCAGAAAAACCTTTTTGAGGGTATTTTATACAAAAATCATTATGTATCTTTATGGCTTTCAGCTTTTTTTTTTTTTTTCTGCTCTATTTTCTGTGTTTTAAGCTCTTGTTTGATTTTTTTTACTGTTTGCATCCTCATGCAAGCCCACTCGCTCCTTGCTCCAAGCACCCGTGTCCCTATGGGGACAGTGCCCCTACCATGCCAGCACCCATGGGGCACCGCCCCTTGGACACAGAGCAGGATCTGCCCCAATAGTGGATTTTTAGGGTGTTTTCCTAACTTTTCCGCTGTCGTGTAGGGGATGGGAAGTGGAGGAGGAGGGCGGCGGAGGCGGAAAAGCAGCCGCCTGCCCGCTGGAGCTCGAGGGTCTCCCTGGAGCATCACGGGGGAGGTAGGATCCCAGCGGGTGGCCTCGTGCCTTGGCCAGGGCTGTCTGGGGGATCCGGTGTGTGTGTATCTCAGCTTTTCTGCATGCTCCTGACCTGGCTTAGCCTTGCTGTGGGGTGGGAGCTGAAGTGCATTTTGGATGCCTGCGGTGAGCATAGAGTGCTGTGGTGCATCCCGTGGTGGGGACGGTGCAGAGTATCCCATGCCATCCCCAAGATGGTGCAGAGCATCTCATCCCATCACCGGAACATGGACATGAGGATACAAGGCGTTTGCAGAGCCGGCAGCCAAGGGCAGCGATCCTCCCTGCCAAAATTAGGGAAGGAAAAAGGTCACCCAGCCATCAGCGCCCTCCCCTTCAGCCCGGCTGGTCCCCTCCCCGTTACCGGCTATTTATAGGTGACGGGGATGGGGATGGGGTGGCCGTAGCGGGGCGTTGCGGCCATGTGGAAGAAGCGGCCGTCCCTGCACGGCGATGTTGCGTTGGCTCGCTCGCTCTCCTCCTCCTCAGCTGCTTCGGTCTCGGGTAAGGGATTGCTGTGCTGGCCAGCCGGCGCTCGCCTCTCGCCTTCCCCATTTTTCCTCTGCGTTGCTGCTTTTGGCTCTTGTTTTCCCCGCTTGCACCCACCCTTGGGGTGAGGATGAGGGCCTTCTTCTCCAGACAGGGTGGCTTTTGGGGGATGGGGACACCTTTTTGTCCCTGCCCACAGGGACCTGGCTCGGTCCCCACTTGCAGCCTGACTCATGTTGGTGTCCGGTGACAGCGGCTGGGGCTTGGGGATGGACATGCGATGCTGGGAGGACGTGGGGCTCCATCTCCACTGGCAGCTCCGAATCCAAATGCATTCCCAGCTAAGCATCTGAGAGCAGCTATGGACTCTTCGTTAGAACAACAACAACAACAAAAAAGTCTAAAATTGGGTATTTTAGGTATTTGATTGGGTTTGTTTCCCTGCAGGGGACTCGGAGGAGGAGGATACGGGTTTCCTGGAGGTCACAGTCTCCGACATGAAGCACCCACCACCAGAGCTGGGCCCCATGCCCGAGGGGCTGAGCCCACAGCAGGTCAGTGTGGGGTGGATTTGGGGGTTCAGGGAGGGTTTGGGGGAGGACACGGCTTCCTCTTGGTCCCATGATTGAGCAACCCGGGAAAGGAGCGAGTCAGCAGAAAACTATGCTGCTGCATCAGCACTTCTGCAGTGCTTTGTTGCCTCCATTGCTGCCCCCAGTCCTGCTTTTCGGGGTGATGGGAGACCACAGCTGAACCCCGGCGTTGTTGCAGGTGGTACGTCGGCATATCCTGGGCTCCATCGTGCAGAGTGAGCGGAGCTACGTGGACTCCTTGAAACGCATCCTGCAGGTGGGAATCCCCCTTTTGTAGAGGGTCTGGAGTGGGGAGCACATGGATGCGGGGATGCTGATGCGCTGGAATCTCCCATAGGATTACAGGAACCCACTGATGGAGATGGAGCCGAAAGTGCTGAGTGCTAGGAAGTGCCAAGTGGTGTTTTTTCGCCTGAAGGAGATCCTCCAGTGTCATTCCATGTTCCAGATCGCCCTCGCCTCCCGTGTGGCTGAGTGGGACTCTGCGGAGAAGATTGGGGACCTCTTTGTGGCCTCGGTAGGTGGAAAACTCAGGAGGCCACTGCCAAACCTCTGCCTGGACCCCTGTCACTGATAGCAGGGGAGGTAGGAGGATGTGATGCAGCCCCAACCTGGGGAACCACCAGCATCCTCAGCATCCCTCCAAAAATAGATGAGCTTCCCATGCTTTGCCACTCCACCTTTTTGGGGGAGCCCCACGCTATCGTGGCTCTCCTCCTGCCCTCTCCCCAGTTCTCCAAGTCGATGGTGCTGGATGTCTACAGCGACTACGTCAACAACTTCACCACTGCCATGTCTCTCATCAAGAAGGCTTGTCTCACCAAACCTGCCTTTCTCGACTTCCTCAAGGTCAGCAGGATCCAAACAGGAGTGCGGGGTGCTGCTGGTCACCGTTATGGGTGAAAAATCCTGTTTTGGCATTTTTTTTGTCCCCCTGCAGAAGAGGCAGATGGCCAGCGCTGACCGGGTCACGCTCTACGGGCTGATGGTGAAGCCTATCCAGAGGTTCCCCCAGTTCATCCTGCTCTTGCAGGTATGGGTGAGGGGTGCCTGCACTTACCTTGCTTTGCACCCTGTTTATTTGCATCCTGAATGCTGTGGGAAAGTGTTTAGGAAGGGGACAATTTTGGGGGTTGTCAGCTTTTGGGACCACCCTGATGATCATCTTCCGAGCTTTGATTTTGGAGGTACCTAAAGCGCTTCCAATAATAGCATCCCCAACAGGACATTTTTTCTGGAGGGGCTTTTGTCCCTCATCCTTTCTCCCATCCCAGGACATGCTGAAAAACACCCCCAAGGGCCACGCGGACCGTTTGTCCCTCCAGCTGGCTCTCACCGAGCTGGAGACGTTGGCAGAGAAGCTCAATGAGCAGAAACGCTTGGCTGACCAAGTCGCTGAAATTCAGCAGCTCAGCAAGAGCATCAGTGACCGCAGCAGCCTCAACAAGGTGGGTCCTTCAGCCTCCCCTCCTCATCCTCCCAATGGAGCTGGTTGTTGAGTGTTACGGTTTCCATGTTCCTCTCAGCATTGGGGGCTTCAGGAAGCCAGGATCTCTGTTTTTCTCTGAAAGGACGTTGAGCAAAAGCAAATCTCGAGGCTGACACGAGGAAACTCCCCTCCAGGAAAAAGCAAGGATGAGCTGCTGTCTCATCTGCCTGATTTTGCAATTGCTGGTCACCAAAAAAATCCCTTGATGAAGCTCTTGCAACATATCCTGGGTTGTGGTGGCAGAAACTGCAGTGGGGCACCCGCCAGCTCAGCCCTGGGGTCAGGATTTAGGGCCAAGGGATAAAGAGAGAGACCCAAAAGGGGTTGCAAAAGTCCTTCGTGGTTCTTTGGGGCTCTGCTGTCTTCGTGGTTGGATGTACAGGGTGCGAAGAGGTTTTATGTTGTGTAGCTGTGGCTGTCTCTGCAGAGCCTGGGGCCACGCATGGTCCCGGCTGGAGGAAAATCCTTCCAATAAGGGAAAAGCAACCCAAAGTTTGGGGCAAGAGGTTTGCAAGAGCCCCCAGACTGAGCTCCATCCCTTCTGCAGCTGCTGAGCTCGGGGCAGCGGCAGCTCCTGCTCTGCGAGACATTGACAGAGACGGTGTACGGCGACCGGGGGCAGCTCATCAAGTCAAAGGAACGGAAGGTTTTCCTCCTCAACGACATGCTGGTCTGTGCCAACATCAACTTCAAGTACGTGCTGATGGCCCCATACCCCAAAATCACCTTGCAAATTATAGACATATTTACCTTTTCCCTTCCCCACCTCAATTTTGGGCTGAGTGGGTTTTGCTGGCTCTACCCCAAAGGCTTTTAATCCCACCCCAACTTGTTTCAGAGGGGCAACCCACCTGGTTTGGGGATGCTTTGGCCCCTACTTTTGGGCTGCCTCTGTGCAAAGCCTTCATCCCCATGTGCTTTTGGGGTCCATGAGCTGGGGTGGGGTCCCAGAACATGCTGGGACCTCAGGGCTTGGTGGAGGTTAGTGTAAAGGGGAAAACCGTCTTTGAGCACCCCATAATACCCCTTTATTCATCATTTTTCCCCTCTTCCAGGCCGGTGAACCCAGGGTAGGTGCTAAGCGTGGTCTGCTGTGGTCGTGTGCCCCAAGTTTGGGGGTGCAGGCATGCACCGGTGCATGGTGTGGGGTTGCAAATGGGGCTCAGCTTGTGAAACGGCATTTTCTGAGGGCTTAGGGTGTGCCATGGTGCCTGCTGATGTATCGACATCTATTTTTTTGCCTCTTCCTTTGGCAGAGGCCAGCTGGAAATTACCAGCCTGGTGCCCCTGGGTCCCAAATATGTGGTGAAGTGGAGCACGGCCCTCCCGCAGGTACAGGTGGTGGAGGTGGGGCAGGAGAGCGGTGCCTACGACAAGGACAACGTTGTCATTCACAACGCCGGTGCCAAGAAGCACGCGCCAACTGGGCAGGCTTCGCACAGTGAGCACCTATCCCTTGATTCACTCTTGGGCCGATTTCGGTGTGGTGGGATGGAGCATCCTCCATGGATCATATTTCTCCATTTCTTCACTCAAGATAAAGTCTACCTGGGCCCACCGCGGCTCTTCCAGGAGCTGCAGGACCTGCAGAAGGACCTGGCGGTGGTGGAGCAGATCACACTTCTCATCAGCACCTTGCATGGCACCTACCAGGTACCTGCGTGCCAAAGCACAGTCACACGCGTGATTTGGGTAGAACCAGCCTTGGGCGCTTTGCAGTGACCATGCGGTTCCTCGGGGACTGTTGGACACGTCATCCTCCAGTGCCCTGCAGATGAAATTTAGGAATGATTCAGGCTTGTTTTGGAGGCGCAGCTATGGTTTATGTCTTCTACTCCAGAACCTGAATATGACGGTGGCTCAGGACTGGTGCTTGGCCCTGCAGAGGATGATGAAGGTGAAGGAGGAGGAGATTCACTCTGCCAACAAGTGCCGCCTCCGTCTCCTGCTGCCTGGGAAGCCAGACAAGTGAGTTTGCAGATCATGAGTGGACTTCTTCCTACCCTAGGGAGAAGGAAAAAGAGGCTGAAGACCAACCTGCTGATGTTTTTCCTACGTAGGTCTGGTCGCCCCATCAGCGTCATGGTGGTGTTCATCACTCCGAACCCCCTGAGCAAGATCTCCTGGGTGAACCGCCTGCACCTGGCCAAGATAGGACTGAGTGAGTAGTCCCGTGGTGTGTTGCTTGCCATCACCCTTGCTTTGAAAAGCCAAATTTGGGGACAGGAGGGAGGTTCGCTTTGCCCTGAGCATCCCAATGCGAAGCAGAACAGGGAAAAAATTCAGACCAAGGTGATAGAGAATGTTTTGGGGGCTTACAAGCTGAAAGTGGTGGGAATCGGTAATTTTAGTTTCAGTTCTGGAGTCCTTAGCACAGGAAGGACATGGAGCTGTTGGAGCGAGTCGAGAGGAGACCATGGAGATGATCCAAGGGCTGGAGCACCTCCTGGTTGAGACAGGCTGAGAGAGTTGTGGTCGTTCAGCCTGGAGAAGAGAAGGCTGCGGGGAGACCTTAGAGCAGCTTCCAGTGCTGAAAGGGGCTCCAGAAAAGCTGGGAAGGGGCTCTGGATCAGGGAGTGCAGGGATAGGATGAGAAGAATGATTTTGATCTGAAAGAGGGGAGATTGAGATGAGACCTTAGGGAGAAATGTTTTGCTGTGAGGGTGGGGAGGCCCTGGCCCAGGTTGCCCAGAGCAGTGGTGGCTGCCCCATCCCTGGAGGGGTTCCAGGCCAGGTTGGATGGGCCTTGGAACCTCTGATCCAGTGGGAGGTGTCCCTGCCCATGGCAGGGGGTGGGACTGGATGGGCTTTGAGGTCCCTTCTAACCCAGCCCGTTCTATTATGAAATGCATTTTTTTGTTGCTCTTGGGTGGCATCTCCAGGCTGGTGATGTGTGGTGGTGTATTTCTGTTGGCTTCTGTCCCAACGATGTTGGGGCTGTGACCCATTTTACGCAAACGGGGATGAATAAGCAAGGGAGGAGCCACTCTTCCTGCCACTTCGCTTCCCCGGTTCCCATTGAGCTCCATCAGCTGCTGCAGCAAAGAAAAAAAGAGAAAAAGTTTAATGGGAGAAAGAAACAAAATAAAATCACTTGAAATCCTATTTGAGTGCTCGGATTCCCCCGGGGCTACAACAATTTTTTATTCTCTTGTTTTGAACAGTTTATATTTTTTTCTAATCTGGGATGCCTAGGGGATAATCCTGTATCCGCGAGTCAGAAATGAAAACACATTAAAGCCTAATGTGAAGAAACACATTAGGGTTTATTTCCCCCCCTCCCCTCCTTGTTTGGGTTTAGGGATTTTTTTGCTGCTTCTTGAGGTCTTTGCTTAGCCGTGCACTGCTGGGAAGTGCAAGAGTTCAGAGAAAAGGGGTGAGATGTCCTCCTGCTCCACCGAGGATGGTGATGGGGGTTGGAGATCAAAGCCCTGCACCTCAGATTACTGATTTTTTGGGTCTCATTAGGGAGGGTCTGAGATAGGGGGTGTCTCAGTCATCCTTGATCTCCTCTGCTCGCCACAGGGGAGGAGAACCAGCCGGGCTGGCTCTGTCCCGATGAAGACAAGAAGAGCAAAGCTCCTTTCTGGTGCCCCATCCTCTCCTGTCACATGCCTGCCTTCTCCTCCAAGGCACTTGATCTGCAGGTAAGAGTGATGGCCAACCTCTTCTCCATTCCCCCAGTACCTCCTTCCCCTTTACATCCACCTTTATGGGGGAATAAAGACACAAATCCCACAGTGGATGTGTTGGATGGGGTGGCCAAACCTGTTGCAAAGGTAGAAAAATCATAGAATCATGGAATCATTAAGGTTGGAAAAGACCTCTAACATCAAGTCCAATTGTGAACCCAACACCACCCTGCCTGCTAAACCATGTCCTGAAGTGCCGTTCATGCAATCCACCCTGGAAAATTGAAAATATGAGCTGGGCTTTGGCTTTTGCCTCAAAGTTTAGGACTTCCGCTGATACCCTGCACGTGTTGGGGTAATTTGGGGGCTTTATGGCCCTCCTATGCCCTTGTCTTTTCTACAGCTTGGTGCTGCGGTGCACAACCCCGTGCAGTCCTCGCTGCTGGGCTTCTCCGCCGTCAGCACCTCACTGCCTCAGGGCTACCTCTGGGTGAGCAAAGTGACCCCAAAATTGGAGTAAAACCTGCTGGGTTTGGGTCTGTCTGGCTGCAAACCCCCTCTCGAGTTGCTCTTGGTTGGTGCTAAAACCCATTTTCTGGTCCCTGCAGGTTGGGGGTGGCCAGGAGGGCGCAGGGGGGCAGGTGGAGATCTTCTCCCTCAACCGCGCTGTGCCACGGACGGTGAAGTCCTTCCCGGTGGCTTCACCGGTGCTGTGCATGGAGTACATCCCTGAGGCAGGTGAGGAGGATCCAGCAAGCTCTCAGGAACCACGACCGACCACTGAACAGCCCCCCACATCCCCGCATCCCACCGTGTGCTTGGGCTTGCAGGATGGCAGGTGAGTCTGCATCTTCTGCATCCATCCTTTGGTGCAACCATCAGCAACGAACTTTGAGGACCAGCATGTTCTCCCACATCTCCTCCCTAGCATTGTGGTCTATGGCAGCGTGGACACAGGGACGCAGTGCTTGTTGACCTGCAAAAGCCCGGGCATGCAACCCGTCCTCTCCTTGAAGCACAGCCCTGAGTACCTGTTTGCGGGGTTGCAGGATGGGACCGTGGCCGCCTACCCCAGAAGCAATGGTGAGGACAGCCCCGTGCATGCCTTTGGGTGTGCTTTTGGTGGGACACCCCAAAACCCAGCAAGCAGGAGGTTCTCCAGTCCAGCGAGATGTTCTGGCTGCTAAAAAGGGTGATAAACGCACCATTTATTCATTTTTCATCTATTATTTCGTGCCCACCTTTGCAGCCCGGGCAGGTGGGAAGAAAAGTGCCCTTTTGCGTTGCCAGGATGAATGAAGGAGTGGCTCGGTTTGGGGAAAACTAGTGGAAAACGGTCCTGATGAGTGGCTGATACCACAGTTTGGAGCGTGGTCGTGCTTGGGGAATGTGAGAAGTATCATAGAATCAATGTCCTGACCTTGAAGGGAACCACAAGGATCTTTGAGCCTAAATCCTGTTGGGATGCAGAAGGGACCCCTTAGAGCTTTTGGCTTCAAAAATTCACCTTTTTGGTGCTATAAACCAAGCTGAACCCCTCCAAACCTGATTCACACAAGAGCCCCCTCCTTTATTCGCTTGGTTTTGGGGTTTATGCTCCCTGGGTGCAGCTGAGGGCAAGGCTGCAGCTTGTTGAGAGCCTTCCTCCCTGGGGACTCTTCGTCTTGGCTGTTAAATACCTTCCTTTCATCGCTAGAGGGTAGGAAAGAGCCTCAAATAATGCCTTGCATTGGCCTATTTTTGAACAAAACCCCTTATTTGCTCTGAGGACCTCAGCGAGCAGCACCCAGGCCAGCCCGCAGCCAGAAAAGCCATTTAAATGACATTTTAGGGTGCAGCATATCCCCTTTCCCATCTTCTACCAACCACACAAGCCAATTAATAAAGTGGCTTTGATTTAATTTCAATTAAATAAACGCACGTTGAAGGCAAGCTGCTGGGGGGTGCGGTTTTGAATCTTATCTCCATCTTTTTGGAAGAAAGCAGCTTTCCCAAAATAGCTCGTTTTTATGTGAAAACTAGGATGTACTGAAAAGCAGCTCAGTTGCAAACTCCAGGTGATGGGAGCAGAGGTCTGGGTGCCCAAAGGGTTCTTTTATCCCTCAGATATTATGTGTTTTATTAAAATTGTGTTGGAAATAAGAAAAAAGGGAGCGATTATCAATTGAAGCTGCTCAGCCGCTGCTGGTGGGGAATTCATCCCGACCCAGATTGGATGCTGTTCACAGAGACCCTCCAAATCGGCCCCGGATGAAGCAGCTCTGGAGTGTCGCTTCAAGAGCAAATACATTTAAACAAAAAAGGCATTTTTTGGCTTTTCCAGTGAGGAACGTGCTTGAGTGTCGCAGGTGGCCAGTTGTGTGCTGCTAAAAAGCTGTTTGTGTGGGAGCAAAGGGGCTTTGGCGGGGTTAAAGCTGGGGGGGCGGGGGGAGCTCTCCCCATCCTTCTGGTTGGGGTGTTAAGATGCTTGGAGGCATCCTGGGTGACACTGGAGGCACGAGGAGTTTGCAGCTGAGCCCAGCAACTATTTGGGGTGGTTTCAACTAGAAAAGATAAGGTTTTCACGCTGAGAATCTTTTTGCCCCTTCTCCCTCCCCCTTATCCTGATGTCTCTGCTGTAGGAGGGCTGTGGGCACCAGGGGAGCAGCCCACCCGCCTGGCTGTGGGTACCGGCCCCGTCCGAGCCCTCCTGACGCTGGATGAGACCCTCTGGGCCAGCTGCGCCAACCAGGTCACCGTCTTGGATGCCACCAACCTCCATGCCCAGGTAGGGAGCATTGCCAGGACTCCTTCCTGCATCCATCAAGGGGACGTGACAGTGGCTTTAGGGGGTCATACTGGTTTGAACTCCAAAGGATGCACGGGCATGGGCACATCCCTGCCTGGACAACGCCCCAAACCACCTTTTATCCCTGCTTTTTGCTGCCTTCCATCACTTTTGGGTCCTTTCCCTCTGATACTGGGTCACAGGAGGAGGACGCACAGACATTTCCCACAGCTGCATAAACAAGGAATGCAAAATAGTTCCTTTTTTTTCCCCAACCCCACCTTTCTACCACATTTAATTTTCTCATTTAATGCCCAAACTTAGTTTGCATGAATTAACTGTCATAAATCCATTGTCCTGGGTGCCACCAGCCTCTGAGCCCAGGTTGGGAACATCACTGGGACCCCTGTGCTGTGACTGCAGGGGGACGTAGTGGTGGCTTTAGGTGGGTCACACTGATCTGAGCCCCAAAGGATGCACAGGCGTGCACATCCCTGCCTGGACAACACCCCAAACCACCTTTTATCCCTGCATTTTGCTGCCTTCCATCACTTCTGGGTTCCTTCCCTCCCATATCAGGTCACAGGAGGAGGATGCACAGACATTTCCCACAGCTGCATAAAGAGGGAATACCAAATAGTTCCTTTTTTTTCCAAAAAACCACCTTTCTACCACATTTAATTTTCACATTTAATGCCCAAACGTAGTTTGCATGTATTAGCTGTCGTAAATCCAGCCTAACGGCGGTGTCGAGGATGAATAATGCATCAGGGACTGGATTCGTTTTCAGTCTCCAATTTTATTTATGACAGGAGCCGGGTGGGAATTTTTGCAGAAGTAAAAGTGATGAGGGAGGAAAAAAATAGGGGGTGGGATATTGGGGGATGGAATAAATGGTGTTTGATAGTGAGCTGTGTGATCGGGGCTTGGGGCTGCCTGGATGGAACTGGTGACTTGGGCATTGGGGAATAAATCCCATGTGGGGTGAGGAATAAGGAGGAGATCCCCTAGAAGTCTTCGTCTGCCCTCATTTTTTGCAAGCTTTTTGGGAGGATGCTCCTCTCCAGGAAGGGGATCAATATCTGCTCCTCTTTTCTTTTATGTAAATCAAATTTTGAAGTAAAATAAGGTTTCAAAGCCATGGGAAAATGACGGCGAAGTTGCTGCATTAAGGTTTCTCTCCCAGTGATATAATTTCTTGATGCTTTTATTTTTGGGATATCTGCGGCAGGGGTGATTTTTTGATGCAAAAAGGTGGGTTTTTTTCTGCGGTCTCCATGCTGTGTCTGGTAGGGAAATGCTCTGGAGCAGGGCTTGGGAAGCAGATGGATTGGTCTGTGGTGCCCAAGGAGCTTTTCTGTGCAGTCTCTGATCCTTTATATGCTGAATTTTGGGGTAGGAAAGAAGCAGGAAGGTCCTGTCCCGTCTTGTGATGGGTTTTGCAGATGCACCTGGTCTGGTAAATCAGATTTTTAAAGACTGAAAACAGCCTGGAAGGGTGGGAAAGCCTGTGTTATCTAAAATGCCAAGAGTGGTTTGGTGATGGGTTGGTTTCAGTGTCTTCTGCCCAAGCCAGAGGTGACGAGGACAGCTGGGACATCAAGGTTGCTCTGGTCCTCTCTTTGTGCAGCTTTACAGCTCCTGGAGAGAGCCCAGGTGATTTGAGGAAGCAACCCTTTTAATTTCCCTCTTACCATTCCCCTTTGGGCAGCAAACCTTTGAGGCCCATCCAGACACGGAGGCCAGCGTCACACACATGATCAAAGCGGGCAGCGGGGTCTGGATGGCCTTTTCCTCAGGCTCCTCCATCCGCCTCTTCCACACCGAGACGCTGGAGCATCTGCAGGAGATCAACATTGCCACGAGGACCACCTTTGTCCTGCCAGGTGAGTTCCTCTTTTCGCTGGCTCTTAATTGCAATTAACGGGCAAGTTGGGGCTTCACCTTGTAGATGTTTCACTTTTCTTTATGGCTGTGCTGGTTTGCAGAGAAACTGTGCGAGGAATTTATTTGGTTAATGGTATAAAGGTTTGAGCTTGGATCTCATTGACTGTGGAGATGGAGCTGGTGGCATCTTCAAACCTGTGCATGTATCCATGCATCCCATCTTTGCATTCCTGCTCCATGTACCTAATCTGTGCACTCCCCCCGTGCACGTGTGTGTATCCATTCACTTCATTCTTGCACCCATGCATGCATCCATGCATCCTGTCTGGCATTTGTGCACCCTATCCTTGTGCCCATCTTTGCACCTGTGCATCCATGCACCCCATCTTTGCACTGTGCCTTCATCCCACATCCCTGTCATTGCCCCATCTTTGACCAATGTTTGCGTCCTTGCACCCTGTCCTTGCACCTGCCTGCATCTTGTGTGCATCTCATTCCCCACATATGTGTCTTTGCACCCTATCCTTGCACTTGTTTTCGCACTCACATGTGCATCCTTGTGTCCCATCCTTGTGCCCACCTTCATGCCCATGTGTATGTCCTTGCAGCCCATCCTCATGCCGAACTTCATCCCCTCATGCCCCATCTCTGCAGCCCAATCTTTGTGCCCATCTTCATCCCCTCATGCCCCATCTTTGCAGTCCAATCTTTGTGCCCATCTTCATCCCCTCATGGCCCATCTTTGCAGTCCAATCTTTGTGCCCATCTTCATCCCCTCATGGCCCATCTTTGCAGTCCAATCTTTGTGCCCATCTTCATCCCCTCATGGCCCATCTTTGCAGTCCAATCTTTGTGCCCATCTTCATCCCCTCATGGCCCATCTTTGCAGTCCAATCTTTGTGCCCATCTTCATCCCCTCATGGCCCATCTTTGCAGTCCAATCTTTGTGCCCATCTTCATCCCCTCATGCCCCATCTTTGCAGTCCAATCTTTGTGCCCATCTTCATCCCCTCATGGCCCATCTTTGCAGTCCAATCTTTGTGCCCATCTTCATCCCCTCATGCCCCATCTTTGCAGTCCAATCTTTGTGCCCATCTTCATCCCCTCATGCCCCATCTTTGCAGTCCAATCTTTGTGCCCATCTTCATCCCCTCATGGCCCATCTTTGCAGTCCAATCTTTGTGCCCATCTTCATCCCCTCATGCCCCATCTTTGCAGCCCAATCTTTGTGCCCATCTTCACCCCCTCATGCCCCATCTTTGCAGCCCATCTTCATCCCATTGTGCCCCATCGTTGCAGCCCATGCTTGTGCCATCTTCATCCCCATGCCCGCACCCCACTGCTGTTGCCCTGAGCACCCCGTTTTCCCATCCAGCACCACTTCCCAGCCATGTTTACTCATCTGGCTTGGCCAGCCCAGGCTTGCAAAGTTGTCTCCTGCCTTGTTCCAACTACGGAGCGACATAATTGCATAATTAGTTATAAGCCCGATACTCGTGTAAGTCTCTTTTCCTTTTTTTTTAGGGTATGTTACAATATTTATCACTTCCTTTTCTTCCTGGGCGAGTGAGTGTTGGATATTAATGCGTTTTTGAACTCGCGCTCCCTCATCCTTTTTAACTCGACAGGTCATTAATAAAGTCCTCCTGGAGAAACCGAGAGTTGCATCTTCGCAGATATATTGCTTCACTGAGTCTGACGCCGTGCAGCGCTAAGTCCTGGCAATAAAATATTCATTTGCCATTAGAAGTCTCACTTTTTTTTTTCCCTCCTCATTTTATTTATTTATATTGGTAGCGCTTTCCCCGTCACAGAGGCCTTCGTACAAAGATGCTGCTTGGGTTTTAGAGGGCTCTGGAGGGTGTTCCCCATGAAAAAGCCATCGGTGATGGGTTATCTGGGAAGATGCTGCTGTAAAATCGGTCCTCACCTCACCTCACCTCTTTTTATCCCCACATCTCTTGCAGGTCATAAACACGTCCGAGTCACCAGCCTCCTCATCTGCCAAGGGTCGCTCTGGGTGGGCACCGACCAGGGCATCATCGTGCTGCTGCCAGTGCCTCGCTTGGAGGGCATCCCCAAAATCACTGGTGAGCAGCCCAAACCCCTCTCCCTGGGTGCACGTAATCTTATTTTTGGGATTGTTTTTAGCAAAACCTTATTTCTGGGGCTCGTTTTTAGCAAGACCCTTCTTGTTTTGGCAGGAAAAGGCATGGTGTCCCTCAACGGGCATAGTGGTCCCGTGGAGTTTTTAGCGGTTGCCTTGAGCACCCTGGCACCTGACGTGCTAAAGGGTGACCAGGAGGAGGAGGAGGAGGGTGAGGAAGAGAAACCTCCCGAACTGGATGGCCCCCCACCTCGGGAAATGAGGAAAAAAGGGATTTTATTGCAGTACCGCCTCCGCTCCACCTCCCACCTCCCAGGGCAGCTGCTGTCGGTGCGGGAAGCGCCCGTTGGCGGCATGCCGGCGCACACCGAGGAGGATGGTTCCATCTACGAGATGGCCGATGACCCCGACGTCTGGGTGCGGAGCCGCCCTTGTGCCCGTGACACCCCTCGCAAGGAGATCTCCTCAGTGGCCATCGTTTCAGGAGGTCGAGGATACCGTAACTTCAACGCCGAATCACCGCGCCGGGGTGGCGATGCCGACAGTACCCTGCTCATCTGGCAGGTCCCGTTGATGCTATAGCACCCTGGGACCCTCCCATCCACCTGGCACCTACCTCAAAAAGCCACCCGAAAGCTGCCGGGGGTGGCCCTGCCCTGGGTGCATCACCCTTTTTTTTTTTTTTTTTTTTTATTTTAAGGAGGAAAAAAACTGAAAAATGAACTTTTTTCCCCTCCCCAAAACCAGCTTTGTGCATGGGAAGAGGGGTTTTTAATAACGGGGATGGCAACCTCCGTGCGGGCTTTGGAGGTGCCGGCTCTTTGGCCGAAGGCGTCTGTGTGTCTGTGTGTGAATATCTATATATATATAAATATATATATAAATATGATGTATATTATTACCTGTATAAAAAAGGAATTTGTATATATTGGGGCACTTGGAGCTGCAGGAATAGTGGTGGGAGCACTCAGCGGATGCCGGCTGTGCCGAAACGGGGGGTTTTGCTGAAATAGCCTTTTTTCTTTTTTTTTGACTGTGAATTACGGATATTTGGTACAAAAATCCCCTGGTTTTGGGAGCCAGGTACGTGCGGATTCTGGAGGAGAGGGAATATGGGGAGTGTGGAAATAAATCCTATAGGAATCGGCGTGTTTCCTTGCGGTATTTTGTAACTGGTTAGGGCTCATGCAAATGATTTCTTTCCCTTGCGTTGATAATGACGTCCCTCGGAGCTACGTGTCCTCAAAAAATCAATAGGAAGCCCTAAAATGCCTTTGTTTTTTCACCCCTAGAAAAGATGTGGGCTGGAAGGAAAATAGGCAGAAGGACGCACCCCATCACCTGCATCTCTTGTACCCAGAGCCCTCTCCATCTGCAGCAGAGATACCCAGGCCTGGGCAGGTGGAATCTTGTCTGAGGACTAAATCAATTTATAATGTGCTTCTCTAACTGGCTTCAATTTGATTTTCATTTGTAGCATTACAATTATCAGATTGATATTCCTGACTGCTCAACCTTGAAATGGGACGGCATAGCTCCTGCTGCCGGGGACCAAAGATTATCCACCCTGCGCCGGCTTCAGACTATTTTTTTTTTAATTAGCCATCAAATTTGCCTTGCTGGGTTTTTCTTTCTTTGTCCTTAAAGCCTTTTCTGATTAAGTTTTTCTCCCCATTGACACTGGGGCTTGAAGCTTCCAGACCAGTTGTGCAGCCAAAGGACCATGACCAATGGATCATGGAATGGTTTGGTTGGAAGGGACCTCAAAGCCCATGCAGTCCCACTCCTCTGCCATGGGCAGGGACCCCTCCCACTGGATCAGGGGCTCCGAGCCCCATCCAGCCTGGCCTGGAACCCCTCCAGGGATGGGGCAGCCACCACTGCTCTGGGCAACCTGGGCCAGGGACTCCCCACCCTCACGGGAAAACATTTCTCCCCAAGGTCTCATCTTGGTCTCCCTGGACTGACGGGGTTCGGTGAGCGCGATGGCGTTGGGCTGGATGAGCTTAAAGGGCTTTTCTAATCTCTATGACCAATTCTTCCCCAGGAGATGTAAGCAAAGCCAGTTCCCGTCCTCGTTGCCCATCATCCCCCCTCGTTGCCTTTAATCAAGGCAGTTTGATTCCTCCTGGATTCCCCTCCCTCTCCTTGCAATTTGTGGGTGGAAAAAAAAAAAGTAGAAATAAATTTATAATAATAATTATCATCATAACAAGCAGCCTGGGAGCCCGAGGGGGAAAGGAGCAAAGGAGGAATGGCTTTGAGCTGCAAAGGCAGGACCGCTCTGAAGACAGGCTCAGCTGAGATTTGGAATGAGAAACCTGCCTTGAAAGGAGCAATTAAAAGAGGAAAGCAATTAAATCACTGCAAGAATAATGGGAGGCAGGAGCCAGGGTGGGATGGAGAGGGCTGGGGGTTGCACCGAGTGCTGCACCCCCGGCAATGCCCCTCGCTCCTTTGATCTGGATGAAGGGATTCAGTGCACGCTTTGTAAATTCGTGGATGACACCAAGCCGGGTGGAAGGGTTGGTCTTGAGGGTAGGGATGCTCTGGAGGGGGATCGGGACAGGTGGGATCCATGGACTGAGACCAACGGGATGAGGTTCAACATGGACAACTGCCGAGGCCAGCACTTGGGACACAACAACCCTGTGCAGCTCCAGGCTCGGGGAAGAGCGGCTGGGAAACTGCCTAGCGGAAAAGGTTGTGGGGGTGTTGGATGACAGCAGCTGAACACGAGCCAGTGGTGACCCCGGTGGCCAAGAGGGCCACCAGCATCCCGGCTTGGCTCAGCCCTGGGGTGGCAGCAGGAGCAGGGAAGGGATTGCACCTCGAATCCTGGGTTCAGTTCTGGCCCCTCACTCCAAGAAGGACCTGGTGGGGCTGGAGCGCATCCGGAGAAGGGAACGGAGCTGGGGAAGGGTCTGGAGAACAGGGGTTGTGGGAGCGGCTGAGGGCCCTGGGGCTGTTTATCCTGGAGAAGAGGAGGCTGAGGGGAGAGCTCATGGCTCTCTGCAGCTCCTGAGAGGAGGTTGTGGGGAGGTGGGTGCTGGGCTCTGCTCCCCAGGGACAGCCATGGGACGAGGGGAAATGGCCTCAATTTGCACCAGAGGAGGTTAATGCTGGATATTAGGAAATATTCCTTCTCCAATATGGTTCTCAGGCTCTGGCAGAGGCTGCGCAGGGAGGCGGTGGAATCCCCATCCTTGAAGCGGTTTGAAAGATGAGTAGATTTGATGCTCAGGGACGGTTCAGTGGTTGGACTCTATGATCTCAAAGGTCTTTTACAACCAAGCGATTCTATGATTCTGTGCTCCTGCGTTTAGGAGCAGTCAAATAACACATACATATGTGTAATATATTTTATACGTATATTTATATAGGAAACAAAGTGACCTGTGCAGCATGGAAGGAGAATAATATCTCCACAGAATGAAGTTCAGGGCTCTCCGAAGGTGTTTGGTTATTAAGTCCTGAGGAAGTGCGGCAGCCGGAGGGCTTTCGGTGTGGAAATTATTCCATCAAACCCAACAAGTGGCTGCCGGGCGGGATGAAAGCGAGCTTGGCTTCAAAATAAATACTTGACAAACCAGCTTCGACCTGTAAATGTTTTTCTTGCTGCAGCAAGCGAAGTCCCTTGGGCTCAGCGCCGGCGTTGCTGGTGCCCCCTGCAAGGAGATATTGCAGGAGGAACCGAGGTGCATTTTCACCCCGGGCTGCAAACCTGCCTCAGTTTCCCCCTCTGCTCAGAGGATGCTTCTCCCTCAAGCACCCATCGCAGGGTGATATTTCCCCCTTGTCGGTCATGGGAGAATTTAGGGAATACATTCCTCACTATTCAAAATCCTTTCAAGTTATTTCTATTTATTTCTGTATTTATTTGCCTTTTGCCCCCCTCCCCCCCCCCCCAGCTTCTAGGGCAGGAGAAGTTCCACTTCCCCCTTATCCCTTTGCTTTTGGGGGGGTGTAACCCCATTGCTTTATTTCCAAGGGTCTTGCACTAATTAGACTTTAATTACAGGAATAAATTAATCTTGGGTCGGGCTTTCGTCCAGTCCCTCTTCCCCATCCAACTTGGGGCAGGGAGCCTGAAGCTGAGATATGTATCTCTATAGTTATATATATTTATGAAAAATACTCAATTTAGGCTATATTCCTCCAGAATTCGTGAAAGGGAGTGCAAATGCTTCAGAATCTGGCCCTTAAGGCTGCCTCGGGCCGGGCTCTTCGGAGGCTCCAACCTGCTTTTTGCAGCAGCGCCGGTGGTGAAGGCCATTGTCACACGCGTGTCCCCGCGGGGAGGAAGGGATTTGGAGAGGTTTACATGAAAATCAGCTGGTTTTTGAAAGAGAAAAAAAGCATATCTGAGGAGTGGTTACACGTGTAAAGCAGTGTTAAAGGCTTATGTAGCACTACCTCCCTCTGTACATATATATCTATGTCCCATATATATCTCCCATGGCCATAATGCACAAATGAATAGGGCGGCAACTGTCCTGCCGAGGCAGAAGCACTCAGGGAGATTGGTTTAATTGGGAAAAAAACATTTAAAAATCATTTCTTCCCTTATTTTTCCTGGAATGGGAGCTCTGCTGGTAGGAAGAAATTGCATTTTCTCTCCCCTCTCTCCTCCTCAATCGCATAAATCCAGGTTGGGAAGATTGCAGCAGCCCTAATTTACGCCCTCGCCCAACTCCTTTGGGGGTCACAGCCCCGACCCCCCCCCAGAGCTGTTCACCCCCCACTGGTGCCTTCCCCACCGTAACTCAAACAGCACTGATTAACCAAATAAAAATTCCATCTGTTGAGGACTTTCTGGGAGTTATTACCAGCAATAAAACCCATGCGAGACGAATGATGTGTCTGAGGGGTAAGTGCCTCCATTACAAGCAAAAGTGACTTTTAAATAAGATTATGGGCTTCTTTATCAGCCTGAAAAAATACCCCACATTTTGGACTGCCTGGGAGGGGTATCCCCTAAATCCTGAGGATTTATCCCACTGGGAATGGCTTTCCCAAGTCAGCTGGGCTAGTTAAGCTCAGAGACTTAATTCCTTTGGGTGCAGGGATGCTGCTGCAGAGCTGGGTTCCATCGGGATGTGGCACTCTTTGGGACCGGAGCTTGCAAACCGTGCCACGAGCATCACTTCATCCCCTAAATCTGCTTTCCTTTCACAACAACTGAAGGAGCCGGCGTCCTTCATTCATCCCTTTTGCTTATCTGATGTGATTGAAGCTGCTGGGGTTGGATGTGCAAATTCTCCCCCTCCTCTTAATTGAAGTGGAGGGTTGATGCCTGCGGCTCTTTGCACGCTTTCCCGGCAGGGAAATGGTTTCCTGCTTCAAAAACATGGGATGCAGAGCTGTTTTTGCAACCTCTTCTTGCTCTAAATGAGCCGATAGCAAGATGCGATGCACCCAGAGAGGCGACAGGATGCTCCCATAAAGCCCTTTTAAGGGAGAAGGGAGGACTGCATGCAGCAGGATGGGTGCCAAGGTGTGGAGCCTGTGGCAGGTGGAGGGTGGAAGCTAAACCCAGCTGGATTGCAGGGGATTTGCTGCCCTGCAGCAAAAAAAGAATGGGATAGTTTAAAATGCAGCTGCATCTCCGGCTTATTTACCTTCGCACGCGCGAACATAGAGCCGTGGCTGGGTTGCATCTCCTCGCCTTGCAAGAGCTATCAGGATGTTTGCACAGAAAAGCTTCAGCGAAACAAAGCTGTTGGATCAAAAGCAGTCGAATGGAGTCACCTCCCGCTGCCAACAGGCAATATCTGTGCCCTCTTAATTCCTCCAACTGCATTTTGCCTTGGCAATTTGGAAGGATTAAACCCAACTGAACAGCAGGTAATAATCCCAAGGCTGGCGAACACTTAAGCAGATCGTGCCTGGTGCGTCCTCAGGTTTTCCCCTGCCCAGGGCATCTCCAAGGCAGTCACATCGCACCGTGATTTGCTGGCAGACAGGAGTTGGGTGGCAGCTCACCTGGGGACACTTAAATCCTCCCGGATGCTATTTATTGCTTGAGATTTAGCAGCGAGTGAAAGCAATTCCTAGCTTCACACCTTTATTTTCTCACCTTTGTGGCTGCTGAAGGGTAAAGATGCTGCAGCATCAGCTGCACGGGGGGAGGAGGGTTTGGCATTGCAAAGGGGTAAGCAAAGGGGGGGTGGGATTTGGAGTTAATGGAATCATGGAATAGTTTGGGTTGGAAGGGACATCAAAGCCCATCCAGTCCTACCCCAGCCATGGGCAGGGACACCTCCCACTGGATCAGGGGCTCCAAGCCCCATCCAACCTGGCCTGGAACCCCTCCAGGGATGGGGCAGCCACCACTGCTCTGGGCAACCTGGGCGAGGGCCTTCCCATCCTCGCAGCAAAACATTTCTCCCCAAGATCTCATCTCAATCTCCCCTCTTCCAGCTGAAAACCATTTCCTCTCGTCCTCTCCCTGCACTCCCTGATCCAGAGCCCCTCCCCAGCTTTCCTGGAGCCCCTTTTCATTTCTGGAAGCTGCTCTAAGGTCTCACTAAACAATCTCAACTCTCTCAGCCTGTCCTCAGACAAGAGGTGCTCCAGCCCTTGGATCATCTCCGTGGCCTCCTCTGGACTCACTCCAACAGCTCCATGCCCTTCCTGTGCTGAGAACTCCAGAACTGGACACAGGGTCCAGGTTTGGTCTCTCCAGAGCGGAGCAGAGGGGCAGAATCCCCTCCCTTCCTGCTGGTCCCACGGCTCTGGATGCAGCCCAGGACACGGTTGGGTTTTTGGGCTGTGAGTGCACCTTGTTGAGCCTCCGATAAGGGCTGCCGAGCCTGCCGACTGAAGGAGGTTCACCTTCCAAGCCTGTTTAGGAGGTATTTTTGCAGCGTGAGGGTTTGCAAAAGTTACACTGCGGCTTGGCGTTGACCTGGTTTGGGTTTGGCTGCCAGCCCAGCGCCTGGCTTAGCCGGGCTGGTGTTCAGACTTTGCTCAATGTGCTCTAATTGCCTTCAAACTGGCTTTATCCTCCCCCTTGAGCCAGGCTTTGCTTCCCCAAAGGAGCCAAGTCCTGCCCAAAACGCCCCGTTTCCTCCTGCTGTGCCACATGTGTTGTTCTTACTGGAGACCGAAATGCAGTTGGGGTCGGACCCAGGCTGGGATTTGGGGTTTTAACCCCTAAGGGTTTGGGAAAGAGGGAGGAAAAGGGATCACACACTGGCAAAGTCTGGAAAACACCTACTCACCTTCTCTGCTGTCTCCCGCCAGGCTGTCAATCTCGCCAGCATCCACTGCAAGGTATTTCTTTGAGCTTTAATGTGTTCAGGATGCCCAACTGTCTCTTCATCTTGCCATTGCTCTGCCTGGGACGTTTCCAAAGGCTGTTTAAGGCAATATTTTTATTTTTCAGTTTATCTCCTCATGGGCGATGGGTTTCCCTGCGTGGAGGTGCATTACTGCTCCATGGGAAGCCGCAAGGAGCAATTTGGGAGTGAAGGAGCGAAAGCAGAGGCTGGTTTTAAGGTGGGTCAGAAGCAGGGAGCCAGACTGGAAGGGATTTTGCTAAAAGCTGACCCCTGTCACCTGCATTTGGAAGTCCCAGCGCTGTGAACACTGAAATCCACTTTGCAGAGGGACAACCCAGAGCTTTGCTCGATGCTTTTGCAGCTCTTAGTGGCTTTTGTGCCTGCTGTTAGGGTTAAGGCAAGGCCAAGTGCAGCCTGCGTGAGGTGAGTGTCTTCTCCGAGTGCCGATAACCACCAAACCCAGCCGCAGGCGTCGCCAGGGGCTAACGCAGATGAGCTTTAGATGCAAAATATCCCCCGTGGTATCTTTGTCTCTGGCTTCTAAAGGAATCAGGGGAGATAGCGACCCGCCGGGCTGTGGCTTGCTGTATCAAAGCCCGGCTACACGGCTCCAGCACAGAGAGCAGCTGTCTCGGTTCTGTGAGTGATGATAAAAAACCTCCAGAAATTCATGTTCGTTCACAAGCTTTTCCTCCAGGCTCTGCCCCTGGGGAGCCAGCAAGTGAGAGACATCAAATATAGCAGCAGAGAGGAGCAGAGCGGAGGAAATCAGCTCTTGTGAAGGTTGAAGCTGAGTTTGGGTTCAGGCTTAGTAAAGCTGCTGTGACAGATCCACTGTAAGAGCCGCACAAATGGAGACGGGGACTCCGGACACCGCATCCTGATTTCTCCCCCCTGTTTATAGCTCAACACTCTGCAGCAGAGGATCATCCACCTCAGGCAAAATAAATACAGACTGCTAATTGCCTCTGCGGTGCTATACTTGTCCCTGAACCTTAATGAAGTGACTAGAGCCAGAGCAGCGGGACAGACCTGACCTCTGCTCCCAGTTAACTCCTGCCGTGAATAAGGCATTGAAGGAGCACCTGCAGTACCACTCTACCGGATCGTTCTCGTTTTATCACTTGCCATCAATTTTTAGGGGCACTTGGCCACCCATAATAACCTCTCCGCAGCTCTTGTGACTTCAACTGGTTTTAATTCAGAGCAGGAAGGACAGGGAGCTATGGAGTGAGTCCAGAGGACGCCACAGAGATGATCTGAGGGGCTGGAGCACCTCCTGTACGAGGACAGGCTGAGAGAGTTGGGGTTGTTCAGCCTGGAGAGGAGAAGGCTCTGAGGAGCCCTTAGAGCAGCTTCCAGTGCTGAAAGGGGCTCCAGGAAAGCAGAGGGGGGCGTCTGGATCAGGGAGTGCAGGGACAGGATGAGGGGAACTGTTTTGAGCTGAGAGAGGGGAGATTGAGATGAGATCTTAAGCAGAAATGTTATGCTAAGGGTGGGGAGGCCCTGGCCCAGGTTGCCCAGAGCAGTGGTGGCTGCCCCATCCCTGGAGGGGTTCCAGGCCAGGTTGGATGGAGCCCCTGATCCAGTGGGAGGTGTCCCTGCCCATGGCAGGGGGTGGGACTGGATGGGCTTTGAGGTCCCTTCCAACCCAAACCATTGCATGATTCTATGAATTAGGTACCGTAACTGATGCTGAGCAGAGGTAGAAATGAGTTCCCACCCTGTGCAGTGGTGGGTTGTTCCTCTGGTTCTCCTGTCCCAGGCAATGTGTGTTTTGCAGCCTCACGAGTGGCTCCAAGGTAGGGATTGAGATGAGGGGGGTGATGGAGTTTTCCCCACACCCATCATTTTTGCTGCCTTGACCTACTGCTTCCCCAAGGAAGGGGAAGCCAAGCTCCAGAGCTCTTATTTTTCTCTTGGCCGAGTGTTTGAGCTTGGAAACAGTCACCTTGAGCTGGGCTGAAGGGAAGCAAAACACTTGAGAAATATCAAAACACGGGCTGTTCAAAAGTAATTTGCTAAACTAACAATTTGGGCTATGAGAAGAGCCGTGATTGCCCTCTTCAGCTATCTTGGATGGGTTTGTTTTTCCTTCTGGCTCCACGCCTTCCAAGCAGGATTTTGGTTTCTGATTCCTCTTCCTCTGAAATCATGGAGCAGGAGGGAAGGAACTCTCATTTCTTCCCTTTTTAGCCAATAAATAAAGATGCCGACCCCTTCCCCGTGCCCATCTCGGATGCTCCTTGCAGGTATTCCGCCTGCTTTAGCACTGCCTGCACAGCTGGGGGATGCTTCTCGCAGCATCCTTGGCATCGACCAGCTCTTAATTGCATTGGAGCAATTGCAACCGATGCAGTCTCAGGGGCTTGAATTATCCTAAAAAAGAGGGTTTTCTGCTCCTATCCTAGCTTACAACATCCCAGTTTGCCGAGCTGGGGACTGAGCACTTGTAGCTGGTTGTGTTTTGGTATGAGGGCTTTCCTATAGCCGCTGTACGATGTAGAGCTCTGCCAGGCTCTGAATTTGGGTTGCCAGGTTAATTTTAGGGCAATCTCTTGCTCCCAACTTGACCGAGGCTGTTTGGGCTGGCAGCCGAGGATGCTGTTTAATAACCACGCATCCTTTCGAACGCCAAGCTTGCTAATATCAGGTGCCATTAAATGGCACTTAGATGCTTTTAACATTTCACCCTGGCACGGCTCAGCTGCTTGTTTGCCTGTTCATGCTGACAAACACGACTAGTCTGCATCCAGCCAATTTCATGGTCTGATTCCTGCACACAAGCACAATACAATAGTGTCCCCAGCTAAAAATAATGCAACGTACGCTATATTAAAGGCTGATTCATGATGTCTCTATGAAGCAGTTGCTTTGGTACCCTCCACGCGAGGAGGAAGATGGAGCGATAGCCTGGGTGTATGCAAGGCACGTGGTCTCATCCTGGGCTTTTTTTTAGCAGCGAAACAGGGACGCGGAGCAGAGTCCAATTGTCCTGCTCCTCTTTGCTCTTTTGGAGGGTGCACTTGCCATTCAAACACCTTTCTGCTGCCATTCACCGTGTGCATGGGGGGAAGGGGAAGCTGGACCTGAGATGCTTCTCATTTCAACAGGAGCCGGAGCTGCTGGGAAGAATTTCTCCTTCCCAGGGCAGGATATTAGGCAGCTGCCTTAATCAGGCATCATTGTTTGCAAGAGCTGGACCTCTGCACACGTTGCTATTCCTGGTGATGGGGCTCTGCCAGCAAAAGTTGCCAAGAGGAGAAGTTGGGTGAGCGGAGAAGTAGCTGCTGCCTTTGTGAAGCTTTGTTACAGGCAGAGGTTTGGGAAGGAGGGAAGGCGGCAATGGGGAGGGTGAAGCCAACTGTTGCCTTCGGCATGATTCTCAATCATCTCCTCTATTGCTGGGGAGGTGGATGTGACCCAGGGTCCTGCCAATCCCACCAAAGAGATGCAAAGATGTTTAGTGATGTGCAGCAGGGCTGGTTGCATCCTGTGCAGGACCAACTCCTACGCTTTAACTCAATGTGGGTCACTGTGCTCATTGATGGTCATAAACGGGACCAGCAGGACTGAACAACTGGATTAGAGCGCCTCATGATAATTCCCTTTCTGCTGAGTTTACAATCCCAAAACAGTGGTTTTGAGGGCTTAAATCCAGCCAAGCCAAGAATCCATGGCTTCCCTGGGCAAGCTCCTCATACTCTTGACGAGGAGGAAATAACTGACTCAAGAATTTATTAATCTAATTACATTTTCCTAGTGTGGTTGACCCCAGCTGTGCAGCGGAGTGCTTATCAAAGCTGCAATCTCCCAGACATTATTGGTCTCTTGAAAAGAGTCAATTGGTTGCTGTTTCTTGTAGGGTTGGACGTAGCTGTCCCGTGGGAGCGCCGTGGCTTTGCTTCTGCATCGTCGTGCTGAGGCAAAGGGCTGCAGAGCTTTGGGGATTGTTGGGGAGAGAGGATGGGGATGCTCCTGATCCAGGAGGGTGCGATGGGGACCACAATGCCTTGTAAAGAAAACGGGGGGGTTGTAACCCCCTTGGGGTTACAGATTTGGAGGTCCTGGGTTGCTCGCTGTGGTCTCCTCCCTGGCTCAGGGATGCAAACCATCCTAATAGGATTGCGGGCTGCGAGCGGCGAGGGAAGAAGTGCTCTCGCAGGAGCCTCTCACAGAAACAAGGCTTAGAAGCTCTTTGTGTCAGAGCTTTTTGAAGTCCTTGTCAAAAAATGACAATTTTCAGGTTGTTAGCCAAGCCCCCCCCCCCCTCACAAACCCCAATCTGTCAAGTGGACACGTCCTTTCCCATCCGCCTTGACAAAGCTGGTTTGATCTGCTGCCGGCACTGAACCCCGAAGCGAGATGCTGCCGGTGGTGCTGGGTCATAGCGCGTGGTGGGAATTCTGAGGGGAAAAGAGGGTTTAAAAGGCTGGGGGGGCACAAATACCCAGTCCTCAAGAGAGGATGGGCAGCTGGAGTTGAGGATCTGCCCAGGCCGATGTGGGATGCAGCAAGGCATGGGAAGGCATTCCTTGGGAATGTCAAATCCTGCTCGAGGTGGGGGAAAAAACTTGTTTGAGAGCTGCCACGTCCTTTGCCCTTTGCTGCTCTGCCCAAGTTTGGGGGCAAAGCATGCCTGGATTGCACCCCTGATATTTCCTCCTGATTCCTATTAACCCACGTTCAGGCCAGAGGTTAATGGGAACTTGAACCCAGAGCTCAGCACTGCGGCTTTGCCTCCTTCCAGCTCTCTGCAATTAAAGCCAGAGGAGCAAATGAAGATGCTAATGCAATAGGAAAAACCCCATCAAGGCTAGAGTTAATTCCCCAGCATGGGCATGATGGGGGCAGTGTTGGGTTTGGGGCCACTTCTCCCCCTTCTCTGCAGCAGAGGGAGGAAAAAAAAAGTATGTTTTATTATTTAGTAACTGCTTTTTTTATAATCTGCTGACTCGTTTTTAGGGGTTTAAGACTGCAAAGATCCTGCCTGGCTCCATTTCAGGTTGCCTGACAGGCTGTAATCTCCTCTTCTTCAAACAATTGACAATCTATCTCCAACCTGGCACACAACTGCCATCTGCAACTTTTCAGGGGCTTTTTCTTCCCCTCCAGCACTGGGAGGAGGAATTTTGCCCTTTTTTTGCACTCAAAAAGAATCTTTTCCGGTGGTTCTTGCTGCACACCAAAGCCTGGGGAGGGCTGACACATCATAGAATCACAGAATCACAGAACCACCAGGTTGGAAAGGACCCATTGGATCATCGAGTCCAACCATTCCTAACACTCCCTTAAACCATGTCCCTAAGCACTTCATCCACCCGTTCCTTAAACACCTCCAGGGAAGGCGACTCGACCCCCTCCCTGGGCAGCTGTTCCAGTGCCCGATGACTCTTTCTGTGAAGAATTTTTTTCTGATATCCAACCTGAACCTCCCCTGACGGAGCTTCAGGCCATTCCCCCTTGTCCTGTCCCCTGTCACTTGGGAGAAGAGCCCAGCGCCCTCCTCTCCACAACCTCCTTTCAGGTAGTTGTAGAGAGCAATAAGGTCTCCCCTCAGCCTCCTCTTCTCCAGGCTAAACACCCCCAGCTCTCTCAGCCGCTCCTCGTCAGACGTTCTCCAGCCCCTCACCAGCTTCGTTGCTCTTCTCTGGACACACTCCAGAGCCTCAACATCCTTCTTGTGGTGAGGGGCCCAGAACTGAACACAGTATTCGAGGTGCGGTCTCACCAGTGCTGAGTACAGAGGGAGAATCCCCTCCCTGGACCTGCTGGTGACCCCATTTCTGATCCAAGCCAAGATGCCATTGGCCTTCTTGGCCCCCTGGGCACACTGCTGGCTCATGTTCAGTCGCTGTCAACCATTACCCCCAGGTCCTTCTCCTCCGTGCAGCTCTCCAGCCACTCTTCCCCCAGTCTGTAGCTGCATAGGGTTGTTGTGCCCCAAGTGCAGGACCCGGCATTTGGCCTCGTTGAACCTCATCCCATTGGTCTCGGCCCAGCAGTCCAGCCTGTTCAGATCCCTTTGCAGAGCCTCCCTACCCTCCAGCAGATCGACACTTCCTCCCAGCTTAGTGTCATCTGCAAACTTGCTGAGGGTGCACTCAATGCCTTCATCCAGGTCATTGATAGAGACATTGAACAGAGCTGGACCCAGCACTGAGCCCTGAGGAACCCCACTTGTGACTGGCCTCCAGCTGGAGTTAACTCCATTGACCACCACTCTCTGGGCCATCCAACCAGTTTTCAACCCAGGAGAGTGTGCGCCTGTCCAGGCCATTCCCATGGATCTTTAGCTGTTTTATGGGGGTGTTGGATGGTAGTTGCCATTTCCAAGCCTTGTTCTGGGCAGTGGGATCCAACCCCATCTCCATCAGCTCCCTCAGAAAGGCTCTCCTGTACCAGAATCCCTTAAGGATGGGGATCCCTCTGGATGAGGTCCTGGTACAGCTCTGCAGGGCAGGATATGACCTATTGGGTTAGAGGATGAGCATGGATGCTCCCATCCCATGTCTGGCCACATCGCTTGGGTTTTGCAGGGGATGCAGTAACAGGGTGGTGGAGATCAGTGCCTGTTTTGCCCTTTTTTACTATTTTCGTCTTGCTTCTTAAGTAAAAGGGCCATGGAATAAAACATTATTGAATTTACGTCCTCCAGGCTGATTTTCCTCACGTCTTTATTTCCCTGTCACTCTGATCTCCCTTGAAACCAGCTTTAAGGCTGGTGGCTGTCCGAGCTTAAACTCTCACAAAGACTTATCCTTCCCATATTCCCATTTTTGACAAGGCTTTCAAGCCACGCAACCAGTCCGTGACTCTCTTTTTCCTGCATAATGAGATTAATTACAGCCAGATTTGTGTTCTTTGCACTGGTTTTGGAGGGACTGGTTGTATATGTTGATGGTTTTGTGTTCCTCTTCCTTCTCTCCCAAGCTTTAGGCTCCTTAATAGGTTTGCTTGGAGCTAATTAGTGACCAGGAGGGTGGAAAATAATGGAGTAAAACTGCAAGGCTGGGAGCTGGGGGGCTTTGGGGGTAGTTTTGCAAATCCAACTGAGCAAAAATCTCTTGCCATGCTGTAGGCGATGTTGGAATGATGACTATGCTTCTGGGCAAAGCTAACCCATAATGGTCATGGAATCATACAATCATGTAATGGTTTGGGTTGGAAGGGACCTCAAAGCCCATCCAGTCCCACCCCCTGCCATGGGCAGGTATAGCTCCCACTGGATGATGTTGCTCCGAGCCCCATCCAACCTGGCCTGGAACCCCTCCAGGGATGGGGCAGCCACCACTGCTCTGGGCACTCTGGGCCAGGGCCTCCCCACCATGCTACTGGGTGAAGCCAATCCATAGCAATGTTCATTCCATGGCCAGCCCATAATGATGCTTACCCCACGGTCAACCCATAAGGAGGCTGACCCCAACCATCCCAACGCAGTACAGGGCCATGTGATGCAGCCCCAGACCTTGGGAATGTTGAGTTGATGGCCATGCTGCTGAGAGAAGCCAACCCATAACGATGTTGACCCCATGGCAAACCACCCATAATGATGCTGACCCCAACCATCCCATTGTGGCAACTGGACCATGAGCTGCAGATGACCCTCAGGGATGAAAACCAGCCTGTTGGTGGGACCATATTTTCCCCATCACACCCTTGACCTTCAGGATGTACGAGTCCACCTTCAGCCCCATCCTTGTATGCCCTTGTCCGCTAATTCTGATCACTGTGTTCTCATTAAGGCTCAAGCCCGGCTCATTCTTAGCCTCCGCATCCATGCGTTGAGCAGCTGGGGAGAAGGTTAGCCGGTCCATTCATAATTACAGGGCCAGAGCCCGCGTGAACATCAAACCATTAGTCTAATTTGACTGTCTAACAAGGAGCTGTGATGTTTTATGCATGGTGCCTAATTTTACCCTTGCAATCTCCTGCTATATTTAACATCATTAATCATTGATTCCCATGGGGCTGGAACCCTGATTAGTGTCAGATGTATTATGGGAGAAAAGGGATTTAAAATAAAACCCCTTGCCTTTCTCCTGGGGGAGATGAAGCCAATTCATTGCCGTTGAGCTGCTGGTGCTTGGCTCGGTTGAGTCTGTGACCGCAGCTATAAGAGATTGGTCTTCGTTGGGCTTTTTGATGCTGTTTTTAGGACAAGGATGGGGAACCATAGAATTGCTTGGTTGGAAAAGACTTTTGACATCAAGTCTAACCGTCCTTGTCTGCTACTGAACCATTCCTGAGCACTTCATCTGCCTGGCTTCTAAACACATTTAGGGGTGGAGACTCCACCACCTCCGTGGGCAGACTCTGTCAGAGACTGAGAACACTTTTGGTGAAGGAATTTTCCCACTATCCAATCTGAACCTGCCCTGGTGCAACGTGAGGCCATTTCCCCTCGTCCCATGGCTGTCCCTCGGGAGCAGAGCCCAGCACCCACCTCCCCACAACCTCCTCTCAGGAGCTGCAGAGAGCCATGAGCTCTCCCCTCAGCCTCCTCTTCTCCAGGATAAACAGCCCCAGGGCCCTCAGCCGCTCCCACAATCCCTGTTCTCCAGACCCTTCCCCAGCTCCGTTCCCTTCTCCGGATGCGCTCCAGCCCCTCCAGGTCCTTCTTGGAGTGAGGGGCCAGAACTGAACCCAGGATTCGAGGTGCAATCCCTTCCCTGCTCCTGCTGCCACCCCAGGGCTGAGCCAAGCCAGGATGCTGGTGGCCCTCTTGGCCACCGGGGCCACCGCTGGCTCATGTTCAGCTGCTGTCATCCAACACCCCCAGGTCCTTCTCCTCCAGGCAGCTTCCCAGCCACTCTTCCCCAAGCCTGGAGCTGCACGGGGTCATTGTGACCCAAGTGTATGCCCCAGCAGGAGAAACAGAAGAGCCGGATGGTGCACGACCATTCCCCTCTCTGCTCCCTGCCCCGCTCTGATTAGCTGTGTTTACATGGCAGAGATGTCAAGTGATTAATTTGTAATGGCTTGGTTTATTGCGGGTTTGAACAGTTTATTGAGTAATTCCCACCTTTAATTGATTAATTCCCCAGGGCTGGGAGCGACTGGTTAGTTTTGCATTAATCAGTCTGTCTGGATGCCAAAGGAAGGGCGATAGATCAATCCCCACCGCCTGCAACAGCGATGTGAAAATACCTCATGGTGCAATGAGTTTAAGGGAAAGGAGTAATTAAGGCTCCGAGTCCCCTTTGCAAAGCTGGTCTCCAGCCGGCAGCTGCCTGTTCTCGCCTTCCTCCTTTTCCCCAAGAAAATCAACCCCCTCTGATTGATTTGGAGACTGATTGGTGCCCCAGAACTTGGAGCTCAGTATGGGTTGTAGGGTTGTAGGAGGTTTTATATGCATGTGGGAGATGTTGCTGCTATCAAATCCTCCAATGCCTGAGTGAGATCAATGCAAAACCTCCTCAAGGTCGAGTGTTTTAAGTAAATGACACTAATTAGGGCGAGGCTGCTTCTTCTTGGTGCTAATTGCTGCGAGCCGGAGGGATAGGAGATGCCGTAGTGCTTTAGAGGGGCAATCAGCTTCTTCAGGCAGCTGATCCTCAGCTTGCTGCTGTCTTCTCGGGGTGGCTGCTCTGCAGAAATTGTCCTTACAATAAATAGCTTGTAATATGGGATGGTGGAAACATCAAAGCCTGGTCTAGTCCATTCAATCTAACTTTTTTCCCTGTGCATGCATGAGATGAAGACTTGGGTGGCGTCTACCAGTATTTTCCAGCTTGCTGAGACACCACGGTCCTGCTTTTCCACCACACCACTTGGTTTAGGAAGTTTGTTTTCCCTTGTTTAGCTCCATCGCCTGCTATTTTCAACAAAGCCAGCTCTCTCCTCTCCTGCACCTTCATTTTTCTCCCCAAGCCGTGCAAATCCCAACCGCACGGAAGGTGGGAAAGCAGCAAACAGGTGCTTTGCAGTCGATCTCCCATTGCTCTGGGGCTGGCAAATAAAGCAAATGACGTGGGTTTCTTTATTTTATTATATAGATATAATTTTTTTTCACACCTCCACATAGAAAAGGAGCCGTTTGCTGCCAGCCCGGCAGATGCGAGCTGCTAATGACGGCTGCCGAAGGCACGGGGAGCCGCTGTCTCCTGCCTCATCAAAGCAGGCAGAGGTATTTTTAGCAAAGGCTTTGCTCTGCCACTGCGACTGAAGCGCAGTCGGCAGAGCAAGAGATGTGCGTGTTCCCCCCGAGGATCATTTTGAAAAGGCTGTTCAGAAATCAAGCCCTTGATGGGTGGAAGAACCCTCGTGTGTCCATCCTGCATCACCTCCTCACCCCAAATTTGTTGCTTCTGTCCCTGTTTTCATTCCACAGGTTGGAAACATCGTGATCTTGCTTTTTAGGTTGCATCCTGATGGGTTTGTGGGTCTGTCCTGCTGTGACAAGGAGGGGGTCAGGACTCAAGGATGTGCATGAGGAGCAAGGAACAGTTGGTGCAACAGGGTCCATGCCTCGTTGAGTGCTGCTTTGGTACCCGTTAAGGGTTTCACACTAAACTACCCCAGAATGAGAGTCTTGTGGCCGGTGAGGCTGAGCATCCAAGCCCTGGGCTGGGGGGATGCTGGGACCTGAGGAGTCTGAGCATCCAAGCCATGGGCAGGGAGGATGTTGGGACCTGCAATCACTGAGCTTTCCTCCAAGGCAGGGAAAAAAAAGAGAAAGATGGGCAAAAAAATAGCAATCGCTTCTTCCCAATGCACAGATGGTGCAATTAGAGGACAAATCCTTCGCTGAAGATGATACCACTCCAAGAAAGCAAACAGTTCCACGGGGGGTCCTTTCCCTGGTTTAAAAGGCTGTCAGCAGCATGTAATTCCTTGATGGAAATTGTGTATTTAAGTACTTACGATGGTTAGGAGAATAGCAGAGAACATGGAAATTAGTGTTTTCCACCCTGCAAAGTTCAACAGAACCTTGTTCATGGGATTGCGCAAAGCTGCTGGAGAAGAGAGATGAACCCCACGCAGATAATTCCAGGAGGCCACAAATCCCAAGAATAAAGAGCATCCAAGTGCATCACCAACCATCCCAGCGGCTGCAGGTGGGTCTGGGATGCGTGGTGTGGTGGGAGCAGCTCTACCTCCCTTCACGCCTCCCTCTGTCTTCTCGGGTCACTGACTCGGGCTCTGGAGATCAAAAACAATTTCCCAACGCTTTAAATTAAGTGCTTTCTATATGAGAGTTTAATTAGCACATTATAGGATGGTTACTGGGCATTAGGATTTTTTAAATATAATTATTAATATCGAATTAAACAATGAATTATCATGAACAATTAAAATTAATTACATTTCTCCAAGTTAATTAAATTATTCCTATAATAGGGAGATGAGAGTGCTCTACCATAAAAATCAGTGTCCCTCGTGGGAGAGTTGAGTAACGTGTCATTGGCAGGAGCAGGATCGGTCCTCCCAAATTTCATGTCTCTTGGTTGCCCCTATTTCTCCGCTCATCCCTGTTTCATGTCCTCCTGGCACCTTGCACCACAGGCTTGGATATAGTGGGGTTTTCAGACACTTACAGTATGGGAAGGAGCTCCAGGAAAGCTGGGGAGGGACTATTGATCAGGGAGTGCAGGGACAGGACGAGGGGGAATGGTTTTCAGCCGGAAGAGGGGGGATTGAGATGAGATCTTGAGGAGAAATATCCTCCTGTGAGGGTGGGGAGGCCCTGGCCCAGGTTGCCCAGAGCAGAGGTGGCTGCCCCATCCCTGGAGGGGTTCCAGGCCAGGTTGGATGGGGCTTGGAGCCCCTGAGCCAGGGAGAGGTGTCCCTGCCCATGGCTGGGGTGGGACTGGATGGGCTTTGAGGTCCCTTCCAACCCAAACCATTCTGTGATTGTATGAATCATTCTATGATTTCTCCAAGGAAAGGTTAAAACCTGATGGTTTTGCTGAGTTCTTCTGTAGGAAACGGGATTTTCTTTAAAAGAAATGATGGTTTTTCTTGTAGCAGCTAAAAGTGGGAAGGGTGGGAGGGGTTGTCTGGAGGCTAAAGGACGTGTCCAGGGTCACCCAGGGAAGGCTGTAGCAGAGCATCAGTCCATGGTAGCATATTTCCCGTGCTACAAGTCTCAAACAGTCATAATTCAGGCAGTTTACCCCTTGCTAGAATCTTCTCCAGGCTGAACAACCCCAGCTCTCAGCCTGTCCTCAGATGGGAGGTGCTCCAACCCTTGGATCATCTCCGTGGCCTCCTCTGGACTTGTTTCAACAGTTCCATCCCCTTCATATGTTGGGAATTTGAGAACTGGACACGGGGCTCCAGGTGAGGTCTCACCAGAGCGGAGCAGAGGGGCAGAATCCCCTCTCCCTCCCTGCTGGTCCCACTGCTATGGATGAGCCCAGGACACAGGTGGTTTCTGGGCTGTGAGCACACGTTGCCAGCTCACGTCGAGCTTCTCCTCCGCCAGCGGCCCAAGCCCTTCTCCTCAGGGCTGCTCCCAACTGACTCTCTCCCCAGCCTGGGTTTGTGCTTGGGATTGCCCTGACCCAGGAGCAGCCCTTGGCCTTGTTGAACTCCATGAGGTTCACACGGTCCAAGCTCTCCAGCCTGACACGACCCAGGCTTGGTTCTCCCGTCACCAACACAGGTTTAGAATATTCCTCTTCCCCAAGGGGATCTGCTCAGAGGCTCAAACCCCCCGTTCCCTGTGAAAGCAGCAGCACAGCCGCCCTGTGCCGGGATCGGGCCGTTTGACCTTCCTCGTTCTTGCCCGTAATAACTGTTATCCTCCATAATCGCTCAGCAATAACTCGGGGTCATTATGCACCTTCGTGCAATTTTCCCCCATTTATCCGATGGTGGCTTGGCCGGGCCGAGTGGGGAATGAGATGTAATGGCTTTATTTGACATTTTTTTTCCTCTCCTTTTCTTAGATGGATTAACCCTTTCTGGCTTAAAAAATGAAGATACAGAGGTTTTTCCACTCTGCTCATGAGTTGGCCAGTCCTCTGCACTAACTAATCCCACTAACCTAGGGGCTAATTCCTATTTGGGATCAGCTCCTGCACCTTTTTTTTTTGTGTATGAATTCATAAACAGGATCTTAACAGGCAAAAAGGAGGAAGGGAAAATCTGCAAGGAATTGAGAAAGGACATTTTTCTCTCTCTAAGTCTCCAATATCCTGAGCAGTGCAAACCACCCAGGGGATCCCAAAAGATACATAAACGCAGAAAAATCCCACTCAACCCCAGCCAGCGAAGCACTTAAGCTCCTCCGTGGCGATGCTAACGCCACTGCCTTCATTAGCAAGGACTAAGTGCCTACATTTGGGCTGGATCTGACCCATTTGGAGCTTCTGAGATGAAGCAAGGAGCAAGTCCCCGTCCCCAGGTTCTTGTTTTACAGCCTGACCTATTTGTTTCCAAGTGAGCATCCCTCTCCTATTTGCGTCGGTGTCACCGAGGCTGTGACACGAGTCAGAGCCAGCCCGGGGAAACAACAAAATAAATCACTATTAATAAAGCACTGGAAGCGCTGAGGATGGCCCGGCTCTGCGAAAAGCTTGACTTTATTTCAACAAAATATTGCAATACAGCGTATTTGGCTTTGCAAACTGGGAGAAAAATCCATTTATTGCAAGAAAATTCTTTATTTTCCCTGTATCAGCCTCAGGGAGTTCAACAAGGGCAAGTGCAAGGTCCTGCACCCGGGACTGGGAAAACCCAAGCACAAACACAGGTTGAGCAGAGAATGGGTTGGGAGCAGCCCTGAGGAGAAGGACTTGGGCTGCTGTGGGAGGAGAAGCTCAACATGGGCCGGCAAAGTGTGCTCACAGCCCAGAAACCACCTGTGTCCTGGGCTCATCCAGAGCAGTGGGACCAGCAGGGAGGGAGGGGATTCTGCCCCTCTGCTCCACTCTCATGAGACCAAACCTGGAGCCCTGTGTCCAGTTCTGGAATCCTTAGCATATGAAGGACATGGAGCTGCTGGAGCGAGTCCAGAGGAGGCCACGGAGATGATGTGAAGGCTGGAGGACCTCCTGTATGAGGACACAATGAGAGAGTTGGGGTTGTTCATCCTGGAGAAGAGAAGGCTGTGGGGAGACCTTAGAGCAGTTTCCAGTGCTGAAAGGGGCTCCAGGGAAGCTGGGGAGGGGCTCTGGATCAGGGAGGGCAGCGATGGGAAGAGGGGAATGGTTTTGAGCTGCAAGAGGGGAAATTGAGATGAGATCTTAGGAAGAAATATTCTCCTGTTCAGGTGGGGAGGCCCTGGCCCAGGCTGCCCAGAGCAGTGGTGGCTGCTCCATCCCTGGAGGGGTTCCAGGCCAGGTTGGATGGGGTTTGGAGCCCCTCATCCAGTGGGAGGTGTTCCTGCCCATGGCAGGGGTGAAACTGGATGGGCTTTGAGGTCCTTCCAGCCCAAACCATTCCATGATGAATCTATGCTGATAGTTCCAGGTTTCTCGTAATATCGAGGTTTGGTTCTCTTAAAGCTGTGATGAGCACCTCACACGCATGCACAGAGTCACTCTGCGCCGCTCCCACCTCCTGAACCACTCAAACTTAAATGTTTTAGAATTCAATACGGAAGAAGATTTTTTTCAGCAGGGGAGGAGCATGAATGGGCGGCAAAAGCTGAGGTCAGCTTAGGTTAGATTTAGGTGCTGGGTTTAACCTCAGTGGGATCTGGAAATCGTCCCCTAAAGGTCATTTGCAGAAGAAGGGATTTCTTCCTGATACAAAGCAGCTGGTTTTGCCGTTCCTCCTTAATTTTTGCAGCCAAAACTAAGTGGGGAGGCAGGACCTGATTTGCTCCTGGTGGGGCATCACCTGCAGCTCATCAGGAACAGGTGGCACCTGCAATGGTTCCTTGGATAGGGATGCTGTCTGGGTTCTTGCTGCTGGTTTTCTCAGTGTTTTTTTTACCCTCAAACTAGGGAAAAAATAGTTTCCCTGAGCCTAATTCTCACCAGTTCTTTTCGCTCAGTTGTGGGCTCATGCCTGGAGGAGCTGAGATCCTTGAGATGCTGGTTTTGGAGAAGGAAAGCTGAGACTTGTCTTGCAGCTCTTTGCCTCCAGCACTGTAGGAAGCACGGTATGTTCCTAATTATGGTTTAAATCTTGGCTTTTTTTGGAGATAGTGTTTTTTAGGAATGAGAGTTTTTATGAAGGGTTTTGGCACTGATGGGGCTGTGCTTTGTAGGGTCTTTTGGAGAAGGTGGGCTTCAGACAGGGGCTTTCTGAGGTTATATCATGGCTTTTCTTGCTGAGGTGGGTTTTGCACGCTCTGTGTGTCCTACCCAAGGACAATCACATAATCTTGAGCTGCTTTGTACATCCCAGCTTGGTCCAGAGCTCTTCCAAGCTGCTGGGATAGATGCATCAGCTGCGGTACCTGGGAAGGGGGCCGCATCCCTGAGGGCATGTTTGACGTCCAGACCTGTTTTTGGGGTCCCTGCGTGACACTTTTGTCCTGGTTTTTGGGCTCTGTTTAACTTTGTCCTTCCTCTTGCCAAAGAACCAGTTTAAATAGCGGGCCTTATAATTAGGGCATTTATCTGGGGAGAGGGAAATGTAGCTCGGTGTCTGCTTTCTGGGGCTGCATCGCATCCCTTTGGCTGCATCCTTCATGCAGCCTCCCATGCGTTGGTTGTGCTGCTTCGCACCAACTCATGCTCGCAATGCATGCAAAAAACCCGCAGATTTGGAGAAATAAAAATCCAACCCAGCCTTCTTTTCACCCCTTTTCCACATGGGTGGCTCAGGATCCAACTGAAACATCGATGCCGGGTGAGGCTGAGTGGAGCAAAGCTGAATTTTTCGCAAAGGGCAAGGAAGCAAAGAGTCCATGCAATGTCCAGCTTTTAAAATAAAGGCTTGAATTGGCCTTCAAGGGAGGAAAATGGAGCATTTGCTGCAAATTTTCATTCTTCCTAAATGCAAAACATCCTGGGGAATGGATGGGCAGGAACCGGTTGTGCCATTTAAGAGCTGTTGCTGAAAGCTTAATTCCTTTTGCTAATGAGTGTGGAGGTAAATGGGAAGCGATGCGATGGTGTGGGCTCGCAGCAGCGAAGTCACAGGGCTTCTGTAAACGAGGAAGGAAGAGTAATTAATGGTATCGTTTTGAGGGATACGTAAGGCCATAATGGAGGCGTTATGGCATGAAGTGCTCATTTAGGACTTGAGGGAAATCAGGCTGGTTGTTTTTCCTGAAATAGCTGCAAAGTTGGTACATTGAATTGCAGGATGGTGGTGCATGAGGTAAGAGGAACCGGGTATACTTATCCCGACTTATCCCGGCTTGGCTCAGCCCTGAGCTGCAGAGGCTGCTCCTCGAATCCTGGGTTCAGTTCTGGCCCCTCACTCCAAGAAGGACCTGGAGGGGCTGGAGTGCATCCGGAGAAGGGAACGGAGCTGGGGAAGGGTCTGGAGAACAGGGGTTGTGGGAGCGGCTGAGGGCCCTGGGGCTGTTTATCCTGGAGAAGAGGAGGCTGAGGGGAGAGCTCATGGCTCTCTGCAGCTCCTGAGAGGAGGTTGTGGGGAGGTGGGTGCTGGGCTCTGCTCCTGAGGGACAGCCATGGGACGAGGGGAAATGGCCTCATGTTGCACCAGGGCAGGTTTATATTAGATATCAGGAAAAATTCCTTCACCGAAAGGGTTATTGGGTAGTAGCAGGGGCTGCCCAGGGAGGTGGTGGAGTCTCCATCCCTGGAGGTGTTCAAAAACTGCGTGGCTGTGGCACTTGGGGACATGGTTTAGTAGCCACGGTGGGGTTGGGCTGAAGGTTGGACTGGATAATCTTAGGGGTCTTTTCCAAACTCAGTGATTCTATGCTTCTATGGAATTCATCCTGGGCAGGGAAAAGAAGTGCAGGTTAACAGGGATGAGTGTGATTTTATTGCTCTGGGAGATGCGCTGCCTCTTGTGCCCAAAGCACCTCCCATCTAAACCATCCCCATCTTCCCCATCGAAAACATCTCCACCTGCTGAAGCTGCTTTGGCAAATGTGCATTATAAAGCTATTTTCTCACTTTTTTCTTTCCCCATCCTTGCACCAACCCATGACGCCGGGGCTGGGAAGGGACGTTGGAATCGCTGCCAGACCTGTTTGCATCCTATGTATGCCCTGTGCTGCCTGTTTATACCCTCTACACTTCTCTTTCATTTCACCAGAACACAGTGTACTCTGCTGGATCAGCACAGGTATATATAGACATAGGTGGAGGCAATTTATAGACAGCCTCTCTCGCCTCACCCTTGACCGTGAGCAGATCTGTCGGCGTTCCCTTGTTCGTACCATGGAACTTGCAATCCCTCATTATTGTCTCGTTCTTTCCCCTACCTATATTTTAAGTGGTTTATACTACTGTCCTCGGTTTCCAGGTCGAATTGCTCGCTTCAAGTGTTACCAGGCAATGGCAGGAAATAAATGTAAGAACCAGGCTTTTAAGGGGAGGAAAGGAAGCATCGTTTCATTAAATTGAAATCCGCCAATGTAAATACATTTTCATTATCAGTAGGAGAAGTGCAGACGAGGCAAAGGAGGCTTTTAAATATGAAAACGTCTTTATCTGGAGGTCTACGTGTGCCCTGGGTGAGGGAATGAGAATTGCAGTTGATGGAGGCGGTGTTGATCCTGCTGGGGCCGTAGACTTCAGGATTTGGGAAAACATCATGGAATGGTTTGGGTTAGAAGGAACTTCAAAGCCAGTCTGGTTCCAACCCCTGCCATGGGCAGGGACACCTCCCACTGGATCAGGGGCTCCAAGCCCCATCCAACCTGGCCTGGAACCCCTCCAGGGATGGGGCAGCCACCACTGCTCTGGGCAACCTGGGCCAGGGCCTCCCCACCCTCACTGAACCCCGTGATGGGGTTTTCCTGGTTCTCTGTCAAAGGAATAAGGAATTAGGAGTTTTGCAAGGGGCCGGAGGCTTTGGAAGTGTTGAACCCAAATGGTGAACACCATGGCTTGGTCCTCTGTCCATCTGGATGAGAAATGGAGGTCAGGGGCTGCTCCGGAAGGGGTTTTGGGTGCCCGATTGAGTATATTACAAAACTCCTCTTGGCTTTGATGCTCAGAGCTGGGAATGCAGTTTTTTTTCCTTACCTTTAAATATCTCTTTCTGAAACCAGAGTGACTCCTTGACCATGGGTCACCATCTCGGCACTGGAAGCGATGGCCCCGGTGAACACTGACTGAGATTACCGGCGTGCAAATTGCTGCTTTGCCTAATCTGGTTAGAGGGGAAAGAACTAAACAGTCCCTTTGGACCTACTGTTTCATGCGGTAAATGGTTTAGCAGCGGCTTGGTGGGAATTAGCTGGGCTCTGAGATAACGAGGAGGATGGTGGCGTGTGGAGGGTCTCCCGTTGATCTTCCAGCTTGGGCATATTTTTGTTGAATTCCGAGCATTTTCTGTGCAATCACAAGGGGGAGAAATTCACATTTCTTTTCACAAAGCCAGAGCCGTTCGTGCGATGATGAGATGCCGGGAGCCTTAAAACCACAGTAATCACAAGAGCTGTCAAACAGCACATTAAAGTAAGTAATTACAAGCGTAGAGGGTTCCCAATTCTGTGCAAATTTTAGCTTAATATAATTTTTCATACTTAAAAAAAAAAGGGGGGGGGAGATGGAATAGATTGTTCCACTTGGAGCCTATTTTACACCTGCGTGCCTGGTGTAACAGGGACCAGTGTTTCCCATTACCTTCCTCCACCTCCGAGATGCTATGGCGCGTGGTCAGGAGGTAAAAAATAGGTTTTGGGGGGATTTTTTAAACAGTAGGATTTTATTCCTACTCTTTGTTGTCACACGGAGGGGTTTCGCTCTGTAGCCAAACTATCCCAGGATATGAAACCCCCCCTGCAGACTCATAAGCAGTTCGGTTTTCATAAAAGATCTTTTATTTGGGCAACAGAAGAGGAGCTTAAATTCTGTCAGTGGTTTCGGATGAACCTTTTTTTCCACTGAGTGTGTTTGTGGAGGTAGGGAAGGGTGATTGACTGACAGCAGCACCACTTTGAAGACGTTTTGGAGTGATTGCAATAGGTTTTTTATGTTCTGAAATTGTCAAAATGGAGCAGCTTTGTAGTTGCAAGTGATTTGCTTTGGAAAGCGAAGCTGGTGATGAGAGGAAATTGAAACGGTGAAAGAGCAGAAACGCACCCAGGAGTGGGCTTGCCTCTAACCAACGCAGATCCATCACCCATTGGGGTCCTTTAATGCAAGTCTGGGTTTACCTGTAGGCTCAGGAGCAAATCTCTGCCCTCTCACTGGGGATGCTTCAGGTGACAATGGGGCTTTAATGACCCCAAAAGCCATGACGTGGCCTTTTTGTCTCCCTTGGTAGCAGTACCAGTGATGAACAATCTGGTGAGGCTGCAGGGAGCTGCTGGATCCCGGTTACACACCCAGCCTCATTATTTATGTCCCAATTTTGGGATGTTTCCGCTCACGCAAGGAGTTAGTCGTGCGTGTGCCTCCACCACCAGGATTTTTCCCACAAAACTCTCATTTCTATTTTTCCCAACAGAAAGAGGATTGCTGGTGCTCGGAGCAGGAACTGCTGTGTTTATGAAGTTGCAGGCACAGAAATAATGTATAGTTGGGTAATGCAGTGATCTACAGCTTGTGTTTTGCCCAAAAGTCCCAGCATCGTAAAAAAAGCTTTGTGCGACCAAACTCAAGAGTGTTGATTTCGTGTTCAGCCCTTGGAAAGGTTCCTGGGTGACCTTGCTTGCCTCCTTCTCCTTGGCCTCTTATTTGCCATCTGGGAAGGAAAGGAAGGAAGAAATAATCCTTCGTAATTCACATGGGTTGGGGCAATCCCAAGCACAAATTCAGGCTGGGCAGAGACTGGATTGGGAGCAGCCCTGCAGAGAAGGACTTGGGCTGCTGTGGGAGATGGAGCTCAACATGAGCCGGCAAAGTGTGCTCACAGCCCAGAAACCACCCGTGTCCTGGGCTTATCCAGAGCAGTGGGACCAGCAGGGATGGAGGGGATTCTGCCCCTCTGCTCCTCTCTCATGAAACCCCACCTGGACCTCTGTGTCCGCCTCTGGAGTCCTCAGCATGGGAAAGAGATGGAGCTGTTGGGATGAGTCCAGAAGAGGCCAGGGAGATGATGCGAGGGCTGGAGCATCTCCCATACAAGGACAGGCAGAGAGTTGAGGTCCAGGGAGATCTCAGAGCAGCTTCCAGAAATGAAAAGGGGCTCCAGGAAGGCAGGGGAGGGGCTCTGGATCAGGGAGTGCAGGGATAGGATGAAGGGAATGGTTTTCAGCTGAGAGGAGATTGAGATGAGATCTTGGGGAGAAATGTTTTGCTGTGAGGGTGGGGAGGCCCTGGCCCAGGTTGCCCAGAGCAGTGGTGGTGCCCCATCCCTGGAGGGGTTCCAGGTCAGGTTGGATGGAGCTTGGAGCCCCTGATCCAGTGGGAGGTGTCCCTGCCCATGGCAGGGGGTGGGACTGGATGGGCTTTGCAGTCTCTTCCAGCCCAAACCGTTCTGTGATTCTATGATAATTTGGAACTAAACCCACTGATGTGGTCAGAGGCTTCAGAGGGATCAAGTGCCCCCGGGATGCTTGCAGGATGCCCTACAGACACCCTCTCCGCCTGCGCCAGGTTTATTAGTGACGCTTTATATCCATCCTCCCCAGCTGCATAAGCTGAAGAAACAGGGAAAAAAAATTAAATTGGGAGATTCTCAAACATGAGCGGCACGAGGCAAAGCCCTGTTCGAGGCTGTCTTTCTCCCATCTCAAGCGTGTGAGATTTGCCGAATGTTTGTTTATCCTCCCTGCATTGTGTGAATTTAAGTGGTTTGGGGCAAAGGAAATATTTAGGGTTGAAATGAAGTATTTTTGGACAATAATTACTCAGTATGGGACTTTTGCTGCCTGGGGTCCTGTCTCACTGTGTGCCGAGTCCCTCCTCTCTGCAGTAACGTTAGTTTGTGGGTTTTTTTGCTGTCCCCCCATCCCCACACTGTACCTAATGCTCATCATCCTACTAAAGTAAGAGTGATTTCCTTCTGGGAAGGGAAAGCTTTGCTCGTCATGGACCATCATGCCCAGACACGAGGATACACCTCCAGGAGCCAGCAGAAACGCTTCCTTCAGCCAAAAGCTGCTTTATTACATATATTTGTTTGTTTATAATTATTTAACATTTTCCTTCCTTTCTTCTTTGGCAACTGATCTGTTTTCCAAGCGCTTTTCATGCCGCTCTGCTCCGACGCTGCTGCTGGACCCCATGGGATCCCCACTGCACGTGCTGGCTATGTCGCATCACTTGCCGCATCTTGCACATGAATTATTCACACTGTTTGCAGGCTGCCTTGCGCAACCCCGAGCCGTCCTGCCGTTGATTTTAAGGCGTCGTGACAGGTTGAGGACTGGATCGGTAGCGTTAATATACGGGCACGGGGAAGGGTAGCGCGGCGGAGCAGATGTCGTGTAAGTCACAGCGTGTTAACACTGTGATGAGGCATCGCAGTGACGCTGCAAAGATGATACCACCCTGGAGACTAAATGGGGCGTAGTGGTAATTAAGGATGCTCTGCACCACGACCATCTCTGATGGTCACACTCTGTTAAACCCTGTTGAGGACCCAGTCCTTGAACCTTTGGGAGAGGGGATGCTGCAGGAGAAGGATGCATTTTGCCTGGATTTATGCACTTGTGGTGAAGATATTGGTACCAGAACAGGTTGTGCACCTTCCCTTAGGGATCAGTAGAGAGAAAGAAATGCCTTTAGGGTGCTGTTATCTTGGGTTAATGTCCTTTTTCTTTGCTTTCTTGTTCATGCCTCTTCTTTTTCCCCAGTTGACTATTAAGAGCGTGAAGGTCACAGCCAAGATGTGGTTATCTAAAAGACATCTCTGGTAGTGAAGGCGAAACCCACCTCGGGTTACTCTTTTGTTTAGATGCAAGGATGGCCAAAAAGGTCAATGCATGAAAGATCCGCTCCCCCTTACTGCTTGCAAACTGTCTGGATCTTGCTGGCATCTTTGTGAAGAGCAAGTGAACTGGAAAGAAGCAAAATCTTGAACTTGGATTCAAAGCAGATATGAAGCTCCGTTGGTGCCAGGCTTGGAAACGTTTGCTTCTGGCTCAGCGTGGGGGTTTGTCTTTGCAATCTTCCCTGCCAAAACCACTCCAGGATTACTAGAAACCTCAGACAGGACAGCTCGTGTTATTTCCAGCACCTTCTCAGGAGGATAAGATCCCTTCCTATGCCCTCACCAGCATCCAGGGTCCTATTGAGCATCTCAAGTTGGGTTTGGGGGTCTCCTGGAGCCAGGTGAGCTCTGTACCTGGCAGAGAGGGCGAGGAGGACATGGTAGTTGTTCTCCAGCTCAGCCAGCTTGCCAAACCCCTCATTAAAACTGCATGAGCTTGGCAGTTTATAAATATGAAACTTGGACAAAGATGTGTTTTTTCCCCCTCAAAGTACAATCAATTCCTTCAGTGGAAGTCAAAGCATCTCTCTCTATATATAGCGATGGGAAGATGCTTATGTATTGCAAAAGGCTCTGCTCGAGTAGGGGGTGCATTCACCAGGCGTGAAGAAAAACCTCCAAAAGCTGGAAATTTGGGGTTAAAGACCCCTTTTTGGGGGGCACACTGGCTCAGCAAAAGCAGCTGCGCATCCTCCAGCACTGTCTTTGCTTTTCTGAAGGAGGCTAAAGGAGCCCAACAGCTCTGAGTTTGGAGGAACTGAGGGTTTGGATTTTATGGAAAAGATTTTTGTATTTAAAAGCCGCGTCTGTGAGAAGCAGAAGTCCGTAATGGGGTTAATGACTCGGTTGCCGCAAGCTGGCAATAACCTGATAAATTGCTGAGTACACTCAAGCTCGCTTCTCTCGAGTCCCGGCTCAGGTTATTTCCTGCACGGTAGAGACCTCCAAGTAGGTCATTACTGCCTAATTACTACCTAAACGCTCTCATTTGTCCTCTCCTTGTCAGCCGAGGCGCGGACTGTGCAGCCAACAACGGTGGAGATCCCTCCTGGCCTCGTCCTCTGCATTTCACACAACAGAAAACAGGAGATGGAAAATAAAAGCAAAGGTTTTAATACTTTGCAAATAAAATTAATTCCATCCCAGTGTGTACTCGGCTCTGCGGAGGCCATCCCGTGCCTCGAATCCTGGGTTCAGTTCTGGCCCCTCACTCCAAGAAGGACCTGGAGCGCATCCGGAGAAGGGAAAGGAGCTGGGGAAGGGTCTGGAGAACAGGGGTTGTGGGAGCGGCTGAGGGCCCTGGGGCTGTTTATCCTGGAGAAGAGGAGGCTGAGGGGAGAGCTCATGGCTCTCTGCAGCTCCTGAGAGGAGGTTGTGGGGAGGTGGGTGCTGGGCTCTGCTCCCCAGGGACAGCCATGGGATGAGGGGAAATGGCCTCACGTTGCGCCAGAGGAAGTTTAGATTGGTTATTAGGAAAAATTCCTTCACTGAAAGTGTTCTCCGGTTCTGGCAGAGGCTGCGCAGGGAGGCGGTGGAGTCTCTATCCCTGGAGGGGGTCAAAAACCTTGTGGCCATTGACACTTGGGGACAGGGTTTATTTGTCACCATAGAGGTGGGCTGACGGCTGGGCTGGACGAGGTTAGAGGGCTTTTCCCACCTTAATGGTTCCATCATTCTATGTGCTACAGCCTGGCTTAACTTTTTCTTTTCCGCTCAAGCTCTGTTTCTTGCACTGTTCCAGCAAGACTTGTCCCATCTTTCTTTCTTCTCCTCTTGCCTTTCCTCACTGGGGCATAAGCAGCCGCCGTCACCTTCTCCAGCCAAAACCACTGCTGCTTTAGGAATATATTCCCAGGTTTCCAGTTATCAAGATGGATCATCAAGCTTTGAGTGGGTTTAGATTATTATTTTCTTTAGTCTTCTTCTTTCTGATGTGGGTTTTTTTTGCTTTGAGCTCGCAGCCTGGCTTCTTGTCACTGGGTGACAAGTTGATGAAAGCTGCTCTGAACAGAGGGTGAGGAGATGGATCCGTGCAGGGGGAAGAAAAGGAAAGAGGGAGGGAGGGAGGGGAGGAGGTCGCACAAGGAATAACAAGATGTCGAGATGCCACTTCGCTGCCAGAGCTTGCCTTGATTATCCGATTGCTGCTCCTCGGAGCTGGAGTACGTGCTGCCTCCCTCCTCCTCGAGTGGCATGTTTAATCCCCTCCGTTTCTGGTGGCTTTCCATCTTCTTATATAGATTTTTTTAATATATAAATGGATAGATAATATATAAAAAAAAATATATATATATGATGTATTATAAGCAATATTTATATATAAGCAAGAGCCATCTGGTGCCAGCTGCATCCATGCAATGTGGGGATGGGGAAGGACAGACGTGGGGCTGACGTGGTCCCTTCCCCATGTCAAACCTGCAGCCTGTAACGCAGAACAATGGTCTCCAGGAGGGCTCTTGATGGCAAAATTAATCTTTTGCTCAAAATAATGCTCTTTTTTGTTGCCCTGTGGAGAGGGCAAGAGCTTTGCAGCCTGAGTTAATAAAGTTTTTTATTAATAATACAGGATTTAGCAGAAGCTCTGCTGGGGAAAATGGTTTTCAGGGCTCGGGTTTCCAGCCATGGGGCAAAGCCTGTGGGCAATTGTGGCTGGATCTAGGGGATTGTTTTCCCTGTTTTTCCCTTGGGAATTGGTCGGTGGTCATGCCCTGTGTCTAATCCTCTGCAAAAATCTGGGTTTTGGGGAGCTCTTGGTTCCCCCAAGACCCAAGCTAGAGGCATCACTGCACCCCACTGCTACAACAAGAAGCAAAGTCCATTAAATTCTGACTCCAATTTTGTGGTGCCATGGGTTTGCAAAGGCTGGAGTTTCTCTGCACACAGGTGAGAGATGATGCAGGGAAATGCAAATGTATTTTATTACTATTTTATTGTATTTTTCTCCCCTTTTCTCCTTACCTTGCACTTCCCCTAAGCCGTTGCTGGCAGCAGCCTCCTCCCCAAGGCAGCGGCACCTGTCTCCGGGATTATTTTTACCATCTCTTTTTGGCATTGCTCTCTCCTCCCACACAAACCCACATCCTATAAATAACTCCAGCCTGCGCTCGTGCTTGCTTCCCCCACTCCTCGTATCGCTCCATCTTCCTTTCTCCTTGCCTTGTCTGTCCCTTCGCCTGCAGAGAGGAGATGCTGTTAGAGCCTGGAGTGGGAGCTCGTCTTATCCAACACTCTCGTGAGCCCTTAAATCAGCTGCATCTCGGGCACGTGTTCCCTGTAATTGCACTATGTGTGGAATAACCCACACAAATTTTCTCCCCAACCCCCCCAACCATCAATTCTTACATGAAATTAACTTAATTTTCTATCCTCTCTATGCTCCCAAATTTAGTCAGCTTTTCCCTAAAAGATTCCCACCCCCCCCGGTAATCCCCTGACTTTTCACCCCAACCCCCCTAAAGGTGACCCTTTTGCTGAAGTAAAATGGTTGTAAGGATGTTTTCCAGACTTGTCAATGCATAATAGACCCTGGTTCAAAGAGATTAAGGGGAGAATAGTAGCACATGGATTATGAATGGGGTCCTTTGACCCATGGGAATATATATATCCAGAAATAATTGCTGGGTCCGGATAAACGCATAAAGCTTCAGAAGTAAAAATTACCCTGATGAAAGCCGTGTTAATTTTTGGACCCATTGGGAAAAGCTAAAACGAGCTTGAATTGGGGAACACAAATAAATCTGGGTCTGTGTAGTGGAAACTTTGCACCCCATGCAAGTGAAAAACCATTTGGGAAATGAGCCAAATCCGTGGAGACTGCATGGGTTGCAAATTTGGCTTTTAGTTTGGCTTTTTCCAAAGGGAAATTTGCTGGGCTGGTGGCAGGGTTCCGGTAATGAAATGCTGCTCACGCACCCTAATGAAGTGCCGAAAGACTCGGCACCGGGCTCCCAGCAAATTAGATCTGGATTATTGGAGCAATGAGAATTGAACGATCCGAGATGTTATCAGAGGGAACGCCTCCTCTCGCAGCACCGAGTAGCAGAATGTATTTAATTGCCTGGAAGAAAATAAAAGGTATAAAGCTCCCCAAAAATCTGAACTTGAGGAAGATGAGAAGGGGAGGGACCGTCATCCATGGAGGTGATGCTGGGTGAGCAGGGATGCAGCAACCAAGATGTGTAAGTGGGGCTCTGTGGAGCATCTCCAGCTTTTTGTGGGCTGCGTCTCTTAAAATTTGCTGCAAAAAGGAGCTTTTTCTCCAGTTTCTGGCTGGATTTTGCTCCTTGCTCTGTCTGAGAGGACCTCATGTGTGTTTGTGTCCTGATGCATGGTCCAAAAGTGACATGTTTGAGAAACACGATGCTTAAGCATGCATGATGCTTGAGTTTCCCCAGTAAAAAAGTGCCTCTTCATTGAATTTGCAACCAGTTTGACCCCTTTCACATATGGGTGCTCACCCACACACCAGCATGTGTGGGGCAAGCGAGACTGAGAGGGTTGGAGTTGTTCAGCCTGGAGAAGAGAAGGCTGCGGGGAGACCTTAGAGCAGCTTCCAGTGCTGAAAGGGGCTCCAGGAAACCTGGGGAGGGGCTCTGGATCAGGGAGTGTAGTGACAGGATGAGGGGAACGGTTTTGAGCTGCAAGAGGGGAGATTGAGATGATGTTTTAGAGAGAAAGAGTGGGGAGGCCCTGACCCAGGCTGCCCAGAGCAGTGGTGGCTGCCCCATCCCTGGAGGGGTTCCAGGCCAGGTTGGATGGGGCTTGGAGCCCCTGAGCCAGTGGGAGGTGTCCCTGCCCATGGCAGGGGGTGGGCTTTGAGGTCTCTTCTGACATAAAACATTCCATAATTTTATGTCCCTTCCCCCTTGCAGCCGTGGTCCCTGGGGAAGGAGGACGCATCGGAGCGTCCTTCCCTGCCCAATAACTGAGGCTTGAAGCTCATTTAGAAGCAGAGAACAAGCAGATTTAATTAAACATAACCTTCCCTTTAGCAAGAAAATAAACCGCCTTCTCCTTATAGAACCACTAGTATTTACAGCCCCCCCTCTGCTGTGCTTCCCCCCCCCCACCCCTTAACACCTCTCTTTTATTATCCCTGGCTGGAAACAGGCGCTGTTTGATTTCCATAAATTAGCATGAAGAATTGGAGGTGGGTGAGCAGAGGAAAAGCAAAAAACCTGGAAAAAAGTGGTATTTTGAAGCAACAAACTCACTACAGAGAAAGAACCAACCAGGTTCAGTGGCTGGAGGAGGGAGATGGCAGGAGGAGGTGGGAAACGATGCCTTTTTTTTCCAAAGTTCACCAGGTCCCTGGTGTTTCTTGGGAGATAAAAGCTTTCGCCGGCCTGGGCAGGGAGCCAAAATCCCTGTTTATCTGAACACAAATATAAAACGCGATCTGCATGACAGCCGCTAATTCCTCAGTTTGTTATTTGTTGGGTTTTGTGGTTTTTTTTTCACGGGGTGGATCCACCCCTCTCTGGCTTTTCCATGCTGGGAAAATGTCAGCTCAAAGCTCCCAGGTGGTTTGGTGCGAGGAAAACCCTTCTGCCTCCCCTGAGGCTGAGCTTTGAGGATGGGATGCAAGAAAACTGAGCTTTTAGAGGCTCATTTTTCTTCCAGACTGGTTTATGTTGAGGATTTAAGTGAAGCCCCATCATACAAGCATCGCCCAGGTGGAGAGGAGGATGCTGAGCATTGAGGACCACAGTGGTTTCATTTCAGATGCATTCAATGAGTCAGATTTATCCATGCTGGATATATATTGAATAAAAATGACTTCATGTCCAAGTCTGGATGGGTGGAGATGGCTGAATCCCCAACCTACTCTGTCCTGACCTTAGCAAAATTGCTTTTAATATTGTTGTGAAGGTGACCTGCTTTGCTGGAAGATTTCACAGCTAATTGGTGGTGGCAGAAGACCATCAAGATCTGGGAGTTTTTGTGATGTTCTTGGTTTCCCAAGTGGCTGCACTATAATTGTAGAGTGAGGACGTGCTGTGCTCATCCCCGTGGTTTCATCAAGCCCCTCAATCCTTGATTTCTGGGCCTCAGGCTGGAGCTGGTGCATCAGCACCTGAAGTTCCGCTGCAAGGATGCTGTTGCATTGCATTCACGTGATGTCCCCATGCAAAGTGTTTGCAGTCACAAAAAATGTTTGTATTTGCATCTTTTATGAGTCCTTCCAGCTACTTTGTGACCCAGCAGCGCGGAACTGTGCAAGGCAGGGCTGTATGCCTGCGCTTTTTTGATTAGTCTTCCTCTTGATGATGGTGTCTTGTGGGTTAAGAGCTTGGAGGGAGGGCGTGGTGTTGAGAAGATGTTGGGGTGATGCTTCCCCTCTCCCTTGGAGCCTGCCCATTGCCACCAGCTGCCCACAGATGATGCGTATTTGCATATCTAAGGGCTTGATGGTGATGGAACATAGTGCACATCTAAATCTCATATCTAAACGCCCTCTAACACCCCTGAGGTGTTTCACCGATTGCTATTTGGGTGCTGTGCTGAAAAGACACTTGCAGAAGAGCAGCTCAGCGAGCTTTCCATGCCTGATGAGAAACTGGTCCCTCCAGCCAGCTCATTGACAATACCCATCTGGTTTGGGGGCAGAGCTGGATGCAAAGCAGCTTTGAGAGAGGAATTGCAACAAATGAGCTCTTTCTCTTTTTTTTTTCTGTGCCTTAAAACCATTGTGTTATTTGTTCACTTCAATATAAAGAAAACGCTTTATGGGTAGAAAGCGCTATCCGCAGTGTATCTGTTTACTCTCTTATGCCGAGCTGTCAGTCAACTGTCCTGATTATGTAGGTGTGATTGATGGGTGCGCGGAGGTGACATCACATCTGCTCACAATATTTGGGGGGATAATTGATGGCTTGCAGTGATTTATGATGACGCCAATCAAGGCGCGTGGTCACGTCGAAAACCCCCAGGGGCTGTTGTTCAGCCTCTGTCTCAGCAGCATCCTTATAGCAGAATTGAATTTGCAAGATTGCCAGTGGCTTAAAAACCATGGTTTATGTTCTCACCTGGAGCTCTGTGTCCAGTTCTGGAGTTCTCAGCACAGGAAGGACATGGAGCTGTTGGAGCGAGTCCGGAGGAGGCCATGGAGATGATCCAAGGGCTGGAGCGAGGACAGGCTGAGAGAGTTGGGGTTGTTCAGCCTGGAGGCTGCGGTGGGAGGAGGTGGGACTGGATGGGCTTTGATGTCCCTTCCAATCCAAACCATTCCATGATTCCATGTGTATTCATCTATTTTGAGGACAGGGAATGAATAAAACAGCTGAAACCTGTAATTGGGTTTTGAGGAGTTATAGGAGCACCAGGACTCCATCTGCTCTCACCAAAGAGGAAGAAATTCTCAGGAAGCCAATTGAACTGACACGTCTGAAGGAGTTCTTAGTTAAAATCGCATGTAAATGTCATTTTCTTCTTTTAAATGACCTGAGTGAAAGACAGCTAACCTGACATCGGGGGTTTGCTGCCCGGTCAGGCCCTTGCCTGTAGACATTTAGAGACAGCAATTACCGAAGTCGGCTTCAACCAGTGCTTGCTCATCCCACGATGGAGGGATGTCCTTCAGGGACAAGGATTATTTCTAGATGGAGTGTTACTGCTCTTTGTCCCCTCTGAGACGTTTTGTGCAATGCTGGAGCATTTTTCCAACTCTCTTTTTGTTGCCAGGCTCATTTTTTTCCCTTTCCTAGGAAATTTCAGTTGGGGCTGCCAATTTAGGGCTGTTTATTGAGAATTATAGAGAAGGCTTCTAGTGACAGGACAAGGGGCAATGGGTATAAACTGGAGAGGGGCAGATTTAGACTGGACATAGGGAAGAATTTCTTTGTTATGAAGGTGGGGAGGCTCTGGCCCAGGTTGCCCAGAGCAGTGGTGGCTGCCCCATCCCTGGAGGGGTTCAAGGCCAGGTTGGATGGGGCTTGGAGCCCCTGATCCAGTGGGAGGTGTCCCTGCCCATGGCAGGGGGTGGGACTGGGTGGGCTTTGAGGTCCCTTCCAACCCAAAACATTCTGTCATTCTAACAGGGCAGAAACAAGGGATGAGGATCTGGAAGCTGGAAATGGCCTTTTTTTCTTTGGCACTCTGCTGCACTCAGCATCCCTCAAATGACCCCATTTCCCACCAGATTGTAGGCTACTGGCTTATTCCTGAACTTGTCCTTCTCTTTTTCTCTTGGTCCCTGTCTATGTTATATATGTGAAAATCTACATACAAAAATATATAAATAAAAATACATATAGCTAAATATATATACATAAATAAATTGTATATAATTACACACATACACCTCTCCACGTGTGCCTGCATTTTCTCCAATTCTCTCATTTTTTATTTCTCTTTTTTTAAAGCCAGTTGATTTTTTCGCTTGATAATCCTTTGAATGTTGCCTCTCTTCCCCACACAAATCCCTGCAGCTGTTAGGACTTCAAATCCTTCATCCATCAAGAGAGGCAAGGAAAAAGGGAGGGGACCAGGGAGGAGGGGGAATGAAAGAGCACCCGGCATGCACAGAAGCACCAGAGCCTGGAAAAAGGCGCCAGTGATGCGGTTGATGCATTAACCGGGGAAAATTTCTGGCACTCATCATATCATTAATCTGTCTAAAGTGGCTTTGATCTCTTCTGGTTTAATTAACTTCTAATTATAATGTGATTATATTATTTTTTTTTTTGTGGGGGGTGAAGTGGTTTTGCAGCGGGGATGGGCTCTGCCCATCGCTGTCCCCGTGGGGATGCATGACCCTTTCCAAAGCACCTCCATGCACGAGTCCCTTCGGACTTGGTACACCTGGGGATCTGGTTTAAGATTCAGTTTTATTGAGCATCTCTCGAGGACTTGGGCTTCAAACTACCTTCAAAAAAAAGCCATTTAGCAAGAAAATGCTTGTTGTCATTTGCCTTTTGCTGTCACCAAAAGTCTGGAGAGATGGGGCTGTGAAGTTCAACGAGGTCAAGTGCAAGGTCCTGCGTCTGGGTTGGGGCAATCCCAAGCTCAAATTCAGGCTGGGTGAAAAATGGATTGAGAGCAGCCCTGAGGAGAAGGGCTTGGGCTGCTGTGGGAGGAGAAGCTCAGCAAGAGCCAGCAACGCGTGCTCACAGCCCAAAAACCCAACCGTGTCCTGGGGTGCATCCAGAGCAGTGGGATCAGCAGGGAGGGAGGGGATTCTGCCCCAATGCTCTACTCTGATGAGACCCCACCTGGAGCCCTGTGTCCAGTTCTGGAATCCTCAACACAGGAAGGATATGGAGCTGCTGGAGCGGGTCCAGAGGAGGAGAGAGAGATGATCCAAGGGCTGGAGCACCTCCTGGTTGAGACAGGCTGAGAGAGTTGTGGCCGTTCAGCCTGGAGAAGAGAAGGCCTTAGAGGAGCTTCCAGTGCTGAAAGGGGCTCCAGGAAAGCTGGGGAGGGGCTCTGGATCAGGGAGTGCAGGGAGAGGACAAGGGGAGCAGTTCGGACCTGAAAGAGGGGAGATTGAGATGAGATCTTAGGGAGAAATGTTTTGCTGTGAGGGTGGGGAGGCCCTGGCCCAGGCTGCCCAGAGCAGTGGTGGCTGCCCCATCCCTGGAGGGGTTCCAGGCCAGGTTGGATGGGGCTCGGAGCCCCTGATCCAGTGGGAGGTGTCCCTGCCCATGGCAGGGGGTGAGACTGGATGGGCTCTGAGGTCCCTTCCAACCCAAACCATTTTATGGTTCTGGACCTGTCGCAAAGTCTGGCACTGGCAGCAATTACTCCAGTGTCTCCCATACCGAAGGCAGTTGACTTAGTGATTTTTGGGCCAGTTTGCTACAAAAACCTGATTTCTGCAGTGACAAAGTGATTCGTGAATTGGTTGAATTTCTAGAATAAGGAGGGGGAAATATATCGGGGTGAGGAGCATGGGGCTGCAAATAGGCCTTTTCAGGAGTGATTCCATAGCAATGTGGACTGACTCACACTCATCCATAGCTCAGTTCAGTTTTAAACGTTATTTTGGGGTCTACTTGCCTTCTCTCACATCCCTCCATCTTCCAATTGTTTTATAAGCCTGAGGGTGGATATTTGTCTTTCCCAAACAGGACACCTCTGCTGTGCAAATTGGTTCCTTTAAGGCAGAATTAATGGAGATTTTGGGGCTGGAGCAGCAACAAACCACCCCTGCAACATTCTTTTTGCTGGTGCTGATGAAGTGTGTTGCCCTGACAAGGGAAGAGGGGCAGGATGAGATTGGATGATATCCCTTTGCGTGCTGTATTCCTCCAAAGTTGCTATTGAGTGGCTGCTTTGCACCAACACCTGGGATTTGGAGCTGTGGGAACAAAGAATAGAGCAAAAGGGTTTTTTCACATTGTTTTTGCCTTCTCCTTGCTGCTTTCTCTTGAGTTCTTCCTTCTTGATTTTTCCTCCTCCTGGTGAACCGATGGGTGTCAGAGCGAGGATGAAGGGATGCAGAGCTGCGTCAACTTGTTACAAAATATGGATATTTAGCAGACCCTGCTAAATCCAGAGCCCAAATTAAGGTTGGGTTTGGGTCTTGCACGTCTTGTCTGACAACCGTGCACATCTCTCTGGCCTCCGCCAGCCCTCAGTGCCGCAGAGGCTGCTCCCTACCTGCTTTCTTCTCTTTTTTTTTTCACTAACATGTGAGCGGCTTCTGCATCCAACTTGCAAATTAGGGTGGGTGGTGGAATGAGCCAATATCGATCCACTTTGTGCATCTGAAATTTCACGTATCGGTCCATGGAGACAGACGCAGGCAGGAAAATTGGTGGGTTTAGTTGGTAATATCTTCAGCAATGATGTTTGGGCATCACGGTGGATGCTCTGCAGGGGTTGTATGAGGAAAGTGGGTGAAAGCGTCAATCTGCTTGAGGGCACAAAGGCTGTGCAGAGGTCTCTGGTCAGGTTGGATGCATGGACTGGAGGGCAGGAAAGCTCTGCAGAGGTCTCTGGTCAGGTTGGGTCTATGGTCTGGAGGGCAGGAAGGCTCGGAAGAAGGATCAGGACAGGCTGGGTCAATGGCTGAAGCAAATTCTATGAGGTTCAACATGGTCAAATGCTGAGTTCTGCACTTGGATCACAACAACACCAAACAGTGCTCCAGGCTTGGGGAAGAGCAGCTGGAAAGCTGCCTGGTGGAAAAGGACTTGGGGGTGTTGGTCAACAGCAGCTGAACATGAGCCAGTGGTGGCCCCAGTGGCCAAGAGGGCCACCAGCATCCTGGCTTGGCTCAGCCCTGGGGTGGCAGCAGGAGCAGGGAAGGCATTGATCCTCTGCATTCGGCACTGGGGAGGCCACACCTCGAATCCTGGGTTCAGTTCTGGCCCCTCACTCCAAGAAGGACCTGGAGGGGCTGGAGCGCATCCGGAGAAGGGAACGGAGCTGGGGAAGGGTCTGGAGAACAGGGGTTGTGGGAGCGGCTGAGGGCCCTGGAGCTGTTTATCCTGGAGAAGAGGAGGCTGAGGGGAGAGCTCATGGCTCTCTGCAGCTCCTGAGAGGAGGTTGTGGGGAGGTGGGTGCTGGGCTCTGCTCCCGAGGGACAGCCATGGGACGAGGGGAAATGGCCTCACGTTGCTCCAGGGGAAGTTGGATGTCAGGAAAAATGTCTTCCCTGACAGAGTGGTGAAGCCCTGGCAGAGGCTGTCCAGGGCAGTGGTGGAGCCTCCATCCCTGGAAGGGTTCAAAGAACAGGCAGCCATGGCTCTTTAGGAATCTTCTAGTAGGTTTAGTGTTGGGCTGATGGTTGACCTGGGTAAGTTTAGAGGTCATTTCTACCCTCAATGATTCTATGAAAGCAAAGCTACATTCCTCCAAAAACCTCTGGCATAACCAGGGGCCAAAGGCAGGGCTGTTTCCTTGGCAATTCTTGGAGCCAAGAGGCAATGATGACTGTTGTTTAAGGGATAAACCGCTGCGTGGAGCCTCCTGGGTCACCTGCCTCCATTGCATCACGTAACACCCATCCGTGTGTCTTAGAAAAATTATAACTCAAGGGTTGCCTCACTCTCTCCCTTCTTGCAATGGATATACTGGGTGCCCACAAAGCTGGTGGAACAGCAAGAGGGTGTGGTTTGGATGGGGTAGGAGAAGAAAAGTGAGATTTGGATGGTGGTTTGGACAGGGTAGGAAAAATAAGTGAGATTTGAGTGACCGCAACATGTTATCATTGATGAAAGCATCTTGCTCTCAAGTCCACAGGCTGTTAGGGTCACCAGAGACTGGATTGACCTGAGTTATGGACTCACCTGACTATGATGGAATGGTCTGTTTGTCCGCGTGCACTGCAGCACTTGTGCAAGAAGAGAGGCGGAAGCGGCTCCAACTTTCCTGCCCAGCTCAGAAATTCAATTAAAATGAAACACCTATTGATTTTTGCAATCAACATTTTAGGAAGACTCTCTTCTGCTCTCTTATGCGGAGATAATTGGCCCCGTAGGAAAGCTGGTGCTGAGTGGGCAGAGGGGCGCAGCAAAAGCAGTTGCACGTCTCTGTTGTGACCACGGAGTTGATCAAGATGAGGAGCATGGCCAAGACATGCACCTTGGCATCTCCTGGAGATGTTTGATAGGAATATTGCCTTTGGACCATGGAAAAGTGAGCCATTCCCCTCCCATAAAGGGCCCCAGGTCATGGATGAGCCTGGCTGGTCAAAGTTTGAGGAGTTGCTATTTGTCCCCAAGTGTTTGGACAACACCAACATCAGCACTGGAGTGGCAATGGGATTTGATGGTGCTGCTCCAGCTGTGGATACTGGCAGCTGGGGAGAGCATGAGACTCTCCACTAGGAGAAATGCTACTGTCACAGCAGGATGGTGCCCTTTTCAAGGCCATGACATCTTGTCAGAAGATGCTCGCAGAGGAGGTTGCAATGAAGATCTCATTTGCACCTGACAGTCTGGGAAATAGGCACTTGCCAGCAGGAGAAATACCATATCTCACCCCAAAATTGTGTTTATTGGTGATGGACAGCATTGTGCCCACCTTTGAGTGGGATGAGTGAGACCAAATATCCAGGGAGAGAGCTTGTCCCTCTCATCGGACCAACCCCTGCTGCAGAAGGTCCAGTTTATAAAGAACATTGCTTGGCTACGTTACAAAATTAGAATTATAATTAGCAAAATGAAGGAGCTACTTCCTCAAGATGCATTTGGGTCCCCAGGCGATTCATGTCAAATCCAGCCTTGGAGACAGCCTTCCACGAAGGTGACAGAGGGCTGGAACATCTAACGGGAGGCATCTCGATGGAATTGTCATCTATTAAAGCAGTCCCCGTACGTTGCAGGAACGTAGCTGGTTTCGCCCGGATTCTGTTTGGGGAAGAAAGGTCCTGAGAGAGCAGAAATGCTTTGTTTCATCTTTTTTTTTTTTTTTTTTTTTTTTTAATTCAAAACCTAAACACTTATTTCCCACACTTTGAAGCATTTGGGTTTCAATTTGATTTGGAAATACAGAAGTTGACGTTTCCAAAAAGCCTAAACTGACGCATTTGGTGGGGTTTTCCTCTGGAGAGACATGGGGAAAAAAAAGTGGAAAACTGGATTTTTCTTTGATTTTTATTTTTTTCCTTTGAGGACACCAGTGAAATCCAATTTTCGCATTCATGGGACTCGAGTTTCTGAACTTGGCGGTTATCTGCCTGTGATAGGTGTTGCTCATCATTCAAAACACCCTCTAGATTTCTTTGTGCTCCCTGCTGTACACAGGAGATTACAGGTACCCCATGGAATTTAGAGCAATACAGGTCACCCTGCAAGGGAAACATGGAAAAATCCTCCTTCACGGAAAGATAACCAGCTCCTGAGTTTTCTTTCCTCTGTGCTCAGCCTTACTAGGGATTTTTTTTGCATGAGATAAATTCAAATTTTTTTTGGTTCATATTCTGCCTTCATTCAGGAATCTCCGGGTGGGTTTCATTCGGTTGGAGAAGACCTTCGAGATCCAACCATACCTGTCCACTACTGAACCATCCCTGAGCACCTCATCTGCTCTTGTTTTAAACCCTTCCAGGGATGGGGACTCCACCACCTCCCTGCGCAGCTTCTGCCAGAGCCTGAGAACAATTTCAGTGAAGAAATTTTTCCTATTAACCAGTCTAAACCCCTCCTGGTGCAACGTGAGGCCGTTTCCGCTCACCCCATGGCTGTCCCTCGGGAGCAGAGCCCAGCACCCACCTCCCCACAACCTCCTCTCAGGAGCTGCAGAGAGCGATGAGGTCCATTGCATCACTATCCAAAATTAAATTAAAACAAGTTTCTGTTCCTCTCTTGGGGTGAATGCCCACTTTGAGCAAAAGGGGATTTATTGATAACTATTGATGGGCTGTCATTGACCAAAGACAGGCAACAGACGCAGAGGGGCTGTTCCCCCTGTAGGTATAACAAGGTGCTCATCCTCGATGATCAATGAGACAAGGGGGGATTTACTCCAGCTGCTGTGGATACCCATAGCAGACCAAAACTGACTGGTTTTGTAATGTTTTACATTGTTTTTCGTGCCCGACTCCATAGCAACATATGTAGGGATAGGGAAGGAAAATGATCATTCTCTTGTATTGTCCAAAACTATTGGTTCTTGCCTGACTTGGGCAAAGTGGATTGGATGTCAAGTTAAGCTGTGACCATCGTAAGGGTGCTGGGGAACAGAGGGACCACTGGATCCCAGTAAAAATCAAGTTACTGGGGTGGCTGAGCCTGAAATACTAGCCTGAATGATGTTATTTGGGATAAAAGGGAGGCTGACAATATTCCAGAAGAGTTTGGCCAGTGCCCTCAGCCCCACGATGTGAATGTTGGAATGTCCTGTGCAGGGTCAGGAGTTGGACTCGATGGTCCTTGTGGGTCCCTTCCAGCTCAGGACATTCTGTGATTCTATAAAAGATAATTTTTAGAAGGCTAAAATAAATATATATAAAAACCGAGTGCTTTCAACCTCAGCGTGAATCCCAGGGTGAGCCACCCCAGGGTCTCTCAGCTCAGCGCCGAATTAAGAAGTCGATCAATGTTATTCAGTTTTATTATTATTTGTTTCCCTCAAGCAGAATTCATACATTTTTATGGCAAAATCGATGCAAATCTCTGTGAATAAAGCAATGTCGTGTGGTAGAGACATAAAGGGGGGATCGAAGGCATGCAGGGGCACGCTGGGCTTGGAAGAAGAGGTTTTGAGGACCACCCCAGAGACGTAGTGTGGTGCTTGGCTCTGAAATCACATCCTTACATCAGCTCATCCCTGGGGAACTGAGAACCAACCCAAAAGATGGGATTTTTTAGGTGAAACATCTGCAGCTTTCAGCCTCGCTTTTCTGCTTTTTTAGCCCCAAAATACCTAGCGTGTTGCCTCTTCTCTACTCTTGGGATGGAGCTGCGGGATGCTGGGCTCCTTTGCAAGGATGCTGGAAAAACGTTGTGCTATTTTGCCTGGAAATAGCCAAAATAACCTGAACATTCATAAATCTGGTTGTGGTCTGCAAACAGAAGTGGCAGCTGTCATGAGCTTGCACAAAAGTTTGTTTTTAGGAAATCCACCCTGAATCCATGTGGAAAATTGCTTCTGTGAGGTTTAGAACCTGGGAAATTGTGACGTGTGTTTTTCACATTAAAACCACCCTGAAGTGCCAAAATATCCCAAGAAGAGATGACCACATAGGGATTTTTGTATAACCATGGAATGGTTTGGGCTGGAAGGGACATCAAAGCCCATCCAGTTCCACCCCCTGCCATGGGCAGGGACACCTCCCACTGGATCAGGGGCTCCAAGCCCCATCCAACCTGGCCTGGAACCCCTCCAGGGATGGGGCAGCCCCCACTGCTCTGGGCAGCCTGGGCCAGGGCCTCCCCAACCTCACAGCAAAACATTTCTCCCCAAGATCTCATCTCAGTCTCCCCTCTCTCAGCTGAAAACCATTCTTCCTTGTCCCATCCCTGCCCTCCCTGATCCAGAGCCCCTCCCCAGCTTTCCTGCAGCCCCTTTCAGCACTGGAAGCTGCTCTAAGGTCTCCCCACAGCCTTCTCTTCTCCAGACTGAACAGCCCCAACTCTCTCAGCCTGTCCTTGTACAGGAGGTGCTCCAGCCCTTGCATCATCTCTGTGGCCTCCTCTGGACTCGCTCCAGCAGCTCCGTGTCCTTCCTGTGCTGAGGACTCCAGAACTGAACACAGGACTCCAGGTGGGCTCTCACCAGAGCGGAGCAGAATCCCCTTCCTGCTGGTCCCACTGCTCTGGATGCAGCTTAGGACATGGTTGGTTTCTGGGCTGCGGACACACGTTAATGGCTCATGTTGGGTTTCTCCTCCCCCAGCTCCCCAAGTCCTTCTCCTCAGCGCTGCTCCCAATCCATTTTGGGTTCAATCAAGATTGAGGATGGAGCCTGTTGCCATGTCCTGCTCGGTGCTTGCTCAACTGAATCTCCCAGAAGTTATTAAAGAGGAATAAATGAGATTTTTAGTCTGCAAAGGCGTTTGCAGGCTTTGGCTCATGCCTGGTGAGATATTGCCTTCTCCGGGAGATAGTGATCGGGAGTGAAATGCATCATCCTTGCTGAAACGCAGCAGATAAAAGGCAGCAAGCGCCAATGGAACCGTGGGAAATTAGGATAGAGATGGGATGGAGCAGGGATGCCCTAGTCCTGTCGCCTTCTCCCTCACCCTACCACCCGTTCAGCCCTCGTCTCCTCCTTATTCATCACGATTAAGTCTTGAAATTGGCCAAAGACAGGGAAAAAGGTGCCAATTAGAAGCTTTATTTCAGCTATCTGTCTTCCTTTCAGGCTCTGGGCTCGCCGGAGAGGGACCTGTGGTAAATGAAGAAAGACTTAAATGCCACCAAATGACTTCCAAAATGTTTGAATAAGACTTCCATCAGTCTTCCCCCTTTTTTTGACCATTTTAGCGGTATGATTTACAGCCTATGGCTCCCTAATGGGATCAGCATAACCCTGGGGCGACTGCGGGGTGGGAGGAAGAGGAAGAACACAGAGGTGATGAAGGCTGAAGGGCGAGAGAGGAGGCTTTCAGACTTGGAGAAAAAAGTCCATTTAAGGATTTATTTTTCTTTTTCCAGGCACCTCTGGTTAAGATTTGGGATCTTTGTCCATGGAAAAATCAAAACGAGAAGGCAAGGCGGGGAGAGGGAAAGCATAAAATGCTTAAAGCCACAGCAAAGTGCGGTGATTGAACCGATTGTTATTTTAAAGCTTTCAGTAGTCGGATCTTCTGGAGATTATCTATGTATGCATTTCTCTCTTGATTGGAGGCAGAAGCATTCAATATCCTGCAGAGAAACCCTTCCCCTGACTCCATCCTCCTGGGGCAGAGCTGAGCTTTGGGAAGCAGAAACCGGTGGTATTTTATGACATTGGGATATATTTATCCCAAAATTCGGATTAAACATCACCCAATTAGTTTCTTTCTATCACATTTATGTTTTTTTTCCCCTTGTTTTATTGTTTTGAATTATCCCGTTAAAAGGGATATCCCGTAAAAAGGTTGAATCCCTCTTTTTGCCACCACTAACTATATTTAACCTCCCTTTTTGTCTTTAAAATATGGGCTATTTTTTGGGTTTTTTTTAGGCTAAATGCCACCCAGTAGCAGATTTTGCTGCTCTTCCATCACCAGAAATCATAGAATTGGTTGGGTTGGAAGGGACCTCAAAGGCCATCCAGTTCCAACCCCTGCCATGGGCAGAGTGGTGGGAATTTGTGGAAAGATGGGAATTTCTGAAGGCTTGAAGGATTTCTTGGCCTCTCGCAGCCCCTTTTGCTTGTTGCCTTGTGGAACGATGAAAGGAGAAGCAAATCCTCCAGGCGACTGGTTTCCGAGGCAGGATCATCAGTAACAGGAGTGGAAGTAGCCGGAATAAATCTTATTGGGAAATTAAAGCAGCTTAGGAAGAGACAGGAAGGGTCGGGGAGGGGGGACGGAGAAAAAGGCCATTTGCGGTTTCAACCTTACAGGAATGAATCCCAAAGAAATGCAAAGGGAGGGGTGAGATAAATGCGATTTTCCTGTCTCCAGTGAAGGTAGAGCAATATCTGAGTGTGTCCCTGCGGGCTTGGTTCATCTCAGCCCTGATTTATGCAGAATTTAGCTTCAAAGCATTCCCCAGAGTCCTTCCCCTGTCTCCCCTTCTCCTCCCTGAGCCTGAATCCATCTTTTATTCCCTCCCCGAATCCACCCGCTCTCTCTCATGGTCTCACTGGGGTGATGCTGGGGTCAGAAAGAGGATTTCGGTGCTCTGAGAGTGGTGGTTTTTCGTTCAGTAAGAGACTTTTTGGGTTCAGAGTCAGGGTTTTTGGTTCAGAGAGTGGATTTTTGGATTCAGAGGGTTTTTTGGGTTCCAAGAGTGGTGTTTGGGGTTCGGAGAATGTTTTTTTGAGTTCGAAGCAAGGCTTTTTGTGTTCAGAGAGTGGCTTTCTGGGGTTCAGAGGGAGGCTATTTGGATTCAAGGAGAGCCTTTTTTATGGTTCGGAGTGAGGCTTTTTGGTTTGCCCAGGGAGGGGGTCGAGTCGCCTTCCCTGGAGGTGTTTAAGGAACGGGTGGATGAAGTACTTAGGAACATGGTTTAGGGAGTGTTAGGAATGGTTGGACTCGATGATCCAATGGGTCCTTTCCAACCTTGTGATTCTGTGATTCTGTGATTCTGAGTGGCTTTTTGTATTCAGAAAGAGGATTTTTGGTTTTCAAGAGTGGCTTTTTGGCTCTGGAAGCAAAATTTGGGAAGGATGAAGTGGCTCAGGGTGGGTTTTTTTCCATACTCATCATCCAATTCAGCTGCTGAATGGGCTGAGCAATGCAACCTCACTTTGGGGAGCAGAACAGCAGCTTACCCCAATCTTGCTGAATCTTTGGGGGGGCTGCGGTGAAATCCTGGAGGGCTTTTTTTAGCTGAATTCAAACCAATCATGGACCCTGTTTCTCTTCCCCCTGGGAGATTTAAATGCACGTGGGTGCTTGGGATGGATTTCTCTATCACAAGGTTGTGGTGGGATTGTTTCCCCTCACTTTTCCTTATTATAGGCAGCTTTCGGGGGCTGGGAAATCTTAATATCATGGGGTTATGTAATGCCTTTTCTGCCAACGTGCTCGATAAAGTGGGAATGCCTTCACCCACCAGTGAAAAGGAACTGCTGCCGGAGTGGGAAGCTCCTCAGCGTGCAGTGAGCAGCTGGGATGCCGCAAACAGGCGTTTCGGGGAGATTTCAACCAACTTAGTCCATGTTGTGGGGTAGGTTTGGTTTTCCCTGGCTTGGGCTGTTTGACCCCATTCCATTCAAAGAGTTGGTGTTGTTCAGTCTGGAGAAGACTCCAGGGAGACCTTAGAGCAGCTTCCAGTGCTGAAAGGGGCTCCAGGAAAGCTGGGGAGGGGCTTTTTATAAGGGCATGGAGTGATGTGGTGAGGGGGAACAGCTTTAAATTGGAAGAGGGAAGACTTAGATTAGACATTAGGAAGAAATTCTTCACTGTGCGGGTGGGGAGGCCCTGGCCCAGGTTGCCCAGAGCAGTGGTGGCTGCCCCATCCCTGGAGGGGTTCCAGGCCAGGTTGGATGGGGCTTGGAGCCCCTGATCCAGTGGGAGCTGTCCCTGCCCATGGCTGGGGTGGGACTGGATGGGCTTTGATGTCCCTTCCAACCCAAACCATTCCATGTTTCTCTGAAAGCCAGGCGAGGGGTAGAGTTAGCAGTGCCAGTGTGGGAAAGCAGAAAAGGGAGGAGTTTTGCATGAAATTGGAGTTTTTTTCTTTTTTTTCTACAAGAGCAAAGCGACTCACCTGAGCTGGGGCAATGACAGATCTTAAGTTACTGTGAATTTGAGACCACCAAAGATGGGATGGTCTCCCTCCTTTAATTAACCTGAGGCAAATAGAGAGAAAGTGTTGCAGGGAAGAGGCATCCAGCTGAGTCAGCAACCTCAGGAGCTGTGGTTCAAGCTCCCGGGGTTTCCAGGTTTCAATTTTTATCAGCACCAAGCCTTTGGCAGTGATGATGCCTTGACAGGAGTAAAGGGCAGTGATCCAGAGCCAGAGGGGAAGTGGGGCACTGAGCCTCGACGCTTTCATCACAAGGATGGGATGCAGAGGGCTGCCAGTACTGGGAAGATTTCCAGATGTGGAGGTATTATATTAACCCACTGGGGGCTTGAATTAGTTATTCAGAGTTGAGGGATCGATGGGCCTTGATCCTAAATGGAGCATTAATGCATTAGCAGCAGTTCTGCGGAGCAGCCGGGGCCCTAATGTGATTTCCCAAGGCTGTGGCCAGCAGCCAGCGGGCACCAGCACTGCTACTGGTCCTGCCCACACCCCATCCCTGCCCGCTTTCAGCTTCCCAAGATCGAGTGCCCTCTAACTCAGTGCTCTCATGCAGGTTTAGATGCTATTGGAGGTCTCCTGCACCCAGTCTAGTTTTTTTCTTCCCCTTCGTGTTGAGATGCGTGTAAAAAGGCATTTATTTAACATATTTTCCCTCCTCATAAATCAGATCGGTGCGTCCTCACCCAAGTAACTCTGAGCTAATTAGAGAATTACTGCATGATGGATTTTATAAAAAAAACACTCAAAATCCAAAATTATATCTAGCAGAGGAATTAGCTTGGCAAATGTTTGGCTTGGGCACTGTCGTCCTACCCTTTCCTTCTCGGTGTCAAAACCAGCGCTGGCTAAAAGGGCTTTGAGTAATTTCCTATTAATCAATCTCTTTTTAAGAGGAGCTCAAAGGACGTTCAAGGCCAAGGATGGAAATGAAGGCACGGGGCCAAATTAATCCCCAGCACAACTTTACAGACTCCAGTGAAGGAAAGCAACGAGATAATGAAGTCGCAGGAGGCAGGGAGGAGCTGGGGTGCCCAAATTCTACACAGCACAGTTTGCATGGAAGCCTTTCCAGGGCAAGTGGAGGAGTAGAGACATGGAGAGATGCTTGGTTGCCGTGATTGGATGCTACTTCCATTGTCTGCAGTCCAGCAGCAAACCTGTGGGTACCCAGGTTTTAGGGATGCTGGTGCGAGCAGCATCCAACCTAAAGATGGTTTTAATTGTGGCGACAGCATCTCTCTCGCAGGGAGGCACAGCCCAGGCTGGGAATAAGGCTGTGAAGGATGGAGACTGCAAAATGAAGCTGAAATAGCAAAGAGGATGATGAATTGGGGAAATAAAAGGCCAAAACCAGCAGCGCTTGCGCTGCAAGGGAGGTGCCATGAAAACCCTGCTGCAAGGGATTCCTCTGCACGAGAGGCTGTTGCAGCCTTGCAGTAGTTTTGGGGGAGGTGGAAGAGGATGGGGTGCACCTTTGCAAACCCTTTGCAGGGAACACCACCACAAGCGCAGCTTTCTCATTGCTGTTTGTGGTCTCCTCAAGTGGCTTATGCCGCTGGCATGGGGCTACGGAGAGTTGAGCTGTAAAGGGAGCCTCGAAATATGGAGGAACCCTGAGTCACAGGGAAACGGGGTGAGCTCACAGCACGCTGGGGTACACGGTGTGTGTGGGGGAGAGCAGCTAAATGGAGCTGCTGGATGAGTCACAGCACGAGGGATTTGCTCAGCTGCCTTGGAGAAGTTTGCTCTCTCTGGGTTCCCAAAGCACAAAGGCCTTTGGAGATGTGCAAAAGGATGGATTTGCCCTGACTGCCCTTCCAGCCCATGCAGCTGTGGGGTGCTTATTTCTGTTTCATTTTTTTTTCCAAAAATACTTTATTGTGAAGTTTCTCAGAGCTGCAAACAAGACCTGAAACAAGCAGCAATCTGGTGGTTGCAGATGTGGCCGGGGATGCAGCCACAGCCTTCAGCATCAGCCTGAATGACACATGAGTAATGAAAACCCGCTTTTAGGTGAGGTCCCTGCTCGCAGCTCAGTGCCCTTTTTATTATCATAGAATCATAGAATCCCTTGATTGGAAAAGACATTTGAGATCATCGAGTCCAACCATTCCCATCCATTACTGAACCATCCCTGAGCACCTCCTCTGCCCGGCTTTAAACCCCTCCAGGAATGGAGATTCCACCACTGCCCTGGACAGCCTCTGCCAGAGCCCGAGAACACTTTCAGTGAAGGAATTTTTCCTGATGTCCAATCTGAACCTGCCCTGGCGCAACGTGAGGCCATTTCCCCTCGTCCCATGGCTGTCCCTGGGGAGCAGAGCCCTGCACCCACCTCCCCACAACCTCCTCTCAGGAGCTGCAGAGAGCCATGAGCTCTCCCCTCAGCCTCCTCTTCTCCAGGATAAACAGCCCCAGGGCCCTCAGCCGCTCCCACAACCCCTGTTCTCCAGACCCTTCCCCAGCTCCGTTCCCTTCTCCGGATGCGCTCCAGCCCCTCCAGGTCCTTCTTGGAGTGAGGGGCCAGAACTGAACCCAGGATTCGAGGTGCGGCCTCCCCAGATCCCTTCCCTGGTCTTCCTGGCCGTGCTGTTAGTTCAATGTGAAGCCTCTCGGTTGGGAGTGGTGGAGAAATGCAGGGCCTGATGCGCCACTAACAGAGAGAGAGTAGGAATGATGGGAGAAGAGTGGAGTTTCTGCTGGATATTTGATTTTTTTGGCAATACTGCCGCCCAGCCCTGCCCTCTCCCTGTTGGAGAAGTTCTCCAACAACAAGGAAAACAGTCCACTTTTGTGCCCGGCCCTTTCTTTTCCTTGGCTGCCAGACGATTTACCAATTAATCGGTTGTTTAGGGCTGTAAAACCACTAATCAGATCTGCCAAAATCTTTAATGAGAGCTTTTCACTTCCCTTCCTCTTTGTTCTATTTTTTTTTTATTTTTTTTTGGCGTGTTTAAAGGTTCATTAAAGATCCACAAAGGACGACAACGAGTTTCTCCAGCCACACTCCTCTCCCCAAAATAATTGCACCAGTAGTTCTTGCCCAGTCTTTGCCACCACCGCTCGCTAACCTGCCCACTGCCATGCTGGTGGGAACAGGCCGTGGGATGCTTTTCCCTGGGAAGAGTTTTGCTCTTCTTTTCCCTTCCTCATTCCCCAACCCTCCCGCACCCCCCTTTTTTGTTTTCATTTTGGACCTTTTTCCTTCTTTTTGATTTGTCCTTGCTAATGTGCATGCAAAAGCTAAGGACTTAGGAAAAGGGAGCGTGTTGGGTTGGTTACACCTTTGACCTCCAGAGTCCTTCTGGATGGACTTTTTGCTTTTCTCATTCCAGCTCCTCTTGCTGTTTCCAGCCTTGGAAACTAAACTTCTCCCCAAAGAGCAGGAGCCCTTCAAGGGTAGCAGATGGCTGATGAGGAGGAATGTCGTGGGCAGAAGGATGCATATGATCTTGGATGTCTTTGAAATATTCATCTCATCAAGGCTGTGCTGCTGGGAAAATGTATCGTTCAGCCTGGCTTGTTGCAGGTTCTTTCCCTCAGTCACACAGGTCTTGGGATTCCATGCAGGAGGGAAGGGATTGATCCAGAGGGACCTGGACAGGCTGGAGAAGTGGGGCTGTGCAGACCTCATGGAGATCAAAGCCAAGTGCAAGGTCCTGCACCTGGGTCGGGGCAATCGCGAGCACAAATCCAGGCTGGGCAGAGAACGGATTAGGAGCAGCACTAAGGAGAAGGACATGGGCTGGTAGGGGAGAAGCAGCCCAACATGAGCCGGCAAAGTGTGCTCACAGCCCAAAAACCCAACTGTGTTCTGGGCTGCATGCAGAGCAGTGGGACCAGCAGGGCCAGAGAGGGGATTCTGTCCCTCTGGTCCGCTCTGGTGAGACCTCACCCGGAGCCCTGCATCCAGTTCTGGAATCCCCAACATAAGAAGGAGATGGATCTGTTGGAACAGGTCCAGAGGAGGCCACAAAGTTGATCCAAGGGCTGGAGCACGTCCCATCCAAGGACAGACTGAGAGAGTTGGGGTTGTTAAGCCTGGAGAAGAGAAAGCTGTGGGGAGAACTTAGAGCAGCTTCCAGTGCTGAAAGGGGCTCCAGGAAAGCTGGGGAGGGACTCTGGATCAGGGAGGGCAGGGACAGGATGAGGGGAACTGTTTTGAGCTGAAAGAGGGGAGATTGAGATGAGATCTTGGGGAGAAATGTTTTGCTGTGAGGGTGGGGAGGCCCTGGCCCAGGGTGCCCAGAGCAGTGGTGGCTGCCCCATCCCTGGAGGGGTTCCAGGCCAGGTTGGATGGGGCTTGGAGCCCCTGATCCAGTGGGAGGTGTCCCTGCCCATGGCAGGGGTGGGACTGTGTGGGTTTTGAGGTCCTTTCCAACCCAAACCATTCCATGATTCTATGATCTAATGCTTTTGCAACACTTTTAATGTCCTGGCCACTATCTCATCATATGCCAACAAAATACTAAAGCTCCACTAAAAGCATTTTCTGTCATCACTGAGACCTTTCTGGACATGCTTCTCCAAACAGACCCCACACCCAACATCCATGGGCAGGTTTGCAGTGATATCTCCTCTGTCATCTGGAACAAACCTGCAAATTTCAAGATGTCAGAATCTCTCCTGGAATTGATATTCCATGTTTTGACCAGCTATAATTATTGGGTGTCACCGTGCGCTGCTTGTGCCATCCGAGTGTGTAGGCGTTTCAAAGATCTCAAGAAAATAACAATTTCCAGTGGGGGTTTAGCTTTCAAAAGTTAGGGGTTTTTTTTGCAGCAAAACGGAATCTGCCAGCATCTTGAAAAAAAGCAGCTCTTGCTTCTACATTCACCAAGCGCAGCACTGAGAAGATATATTTTAATATTGAAGGGAAAAAGCACAATAACGTATGTTAAAATGATGCGGAGTTTCTCAAAGCTACTTAGCAGCTGCAAAACTTCGCCAGCCCTCTTCCAAACGGCAAAACTCTGCTCTCCGATGAGCACGTTGCACATTTAATTCTCTCTGCGCAGATCTCCTCTGCATTGCTAGGCGGCTTACGAGACTTTAATGCGTGCAGCAAAGGCTGGTGGTGACACATGTAATTAAGTCTTGCGGAACACCCTTCAACAGTAGAGATCAAAGCAATTTGCAAAATAAATGTGCATCATTATCTCGACTTTACAGGGAAACTGAGGCTTAGAGAGGGGAAATCTCCCCGCAGACAAAGACTCAGAGGCAGGGAGGGGAAAACAGGATTCCCAAATCCCTCTCCTGCTGATGAGGCGAAAACACGGAGAGCTAAAATTGCCAATGAATGTGTTTGGCTACCGACGGGAGGATGATTTGGCTTGGAAGGAGAAACGGATTGAGATGCAAACAGATTCTCCCCCCAAAAAAATGACAGCTTGAAAGAGGGACGGCTTGCTGCGTGGGAAGGTATTTTAAGGAGAAAAGTCAGTATTTTAGTATGCGTAGCCAAGAAGCTCTGTCCTGCATGAACACAATCTGTCTCTGGTTTTCGTGCTACAAACTGGGGCGACCCAATCTGTTCGCATCCTGTAGGCTCTACTTCACCCCAAAACTCCTGCTTGTTGTCATGGTATGGCATCTCTATAGACCATGTCTCAGAGATGACATGAAGATGTAGGATGCATCCAGAAGCTGCCCTGTCCATGGCTCTCTGTGACCACGTTGGCCTAGTAGAATCATAGAATTGTTAAGGTTGGAAAAGACCTCAAGCTCATCCAGGCTTATCATCAGCACAACCCCATCATGCCTACAAAACCATGTCCCCAAGTAGCATGTCTACAAGAGTTTTTAGTCCCTCCAGGGTTGGAGACTCCACCACTGCCCTAGCCAGCCTCTGCCAGGGCTTCACCACTCTTTTGATGAGGGAACTTTCCCCGATATCCAATCTGAACCTCCCCTGGTGCAACTTGAGGCTGTTTCCTCTCATCCTATCACTGTTACTTGGGAGGAACAAGTAAGACTGGACCAAGCCAGAGGTGTTCTTCAGGTCACTACTTCTTGTCCCTGTGTGGAGGTTATTTCCTCCAGACAATCGTCCTTGTTCATCATCCTCGTTGAGCAGGGCTGAATGCGCCATTTGCCCTTGTTTCCAAAAGCCCTCAGGATAGAACCCCCCGTGCTTTCTTTCCCGTAATTAAATTTTGCTTTGCAACCACCAAAAGAAAAAAAAAAAAGCCTCCTGACAACCAGTGAAAAATAATTAACAGCACATTGTGTCATTAAACACTAGACTTTAATTAAATTGCATAGAGATAACTGCCTCTAACGACTGGAAGTCTGGAGGCTCGAGACAGCCAAGTACTCAGCAGAATGGAGTAAAAGACCTCATAAAATAGACACGAGGCAAGTCCTTTCCTCTGGCAGATGAAGCACCTGCCTAAGTAGGGCATCACATTGCATCTTTCACCCCAAAATAGCTTCTCATCCCTTGTTCTCTCTTGCTTTTCATCTCTATGGAGATAATGGGTGTTCGTTGGGTTGGGTTTCACCCTGGGAGGAGACGCTGCTCTGCTCATGTTGGCCTCCTTGTATTTGGCAACTTAATTTCATTTCGTGCCTTGGGGAAAGAATTTTTCTCCAGGATGTGGAGTGGCTTGACCTGCATCAACCATGACAGTGGCTCCATGGAGTCCATGCATAAAATTGTGAGCTCATGCAAATGGTGGCTTTGGTGGGTCGACTACAAGGAGAGCTGCTGGGAGCATGTAGGCTGCCATGTCTCATTGCTTGCCGGTGTCCTTGGTGGACTTGAGCTTCTCTTAGAGGGTTTGGAAATCTTGAACAGACCCATTTTCAAGGTCGTTTTGGGTCTACTCACACCACTGAGACAATTTCCAGGCCTCCATTGGCTTTATTGCCTACAAGTCTCTCTGATTGGTGGGTGTAGGTTGAATTCGCACTGCTTGAGAACTTGTTGGGGTTTCTGTGTCTGTATTTGGAGGGTAAAAAGGTGGCAGTTGGATTAATACTGAGGGGGGAGGAGGTGCTCCCAGGTTTGCACTTGCCTTTTGAGCTGAACAGTGCTGCATTTTCACGTATTATTGCCTTGCCCTAAATACAACTGAAACGACCCCATCATTGGCCCACCCCGATGTTTCGTGCCGACTTCTCCCAATGCGGTTGCAAAGCAGAAACCTTCTTCTGCGTGAAAATTTAATTACCGCTTTCTCGCATCTCACTGCCAGACATATAAAAAGAGGCTTATCGGGAGTGATAAGCACAGCATCCTCGGGAATCGCACCGTAACTCATGCACGGAGCCGCAATGCAAAGGAGCAGCTCCTCTTGTGGCCTTTTTCCAGCCACTTTCTCCTGGCAATGTGACAGCCAAGCATTTTAAAGCAAATGCTGAGGGGGGTGGGGTCGAGGTGTTTTTCTCCCTCCTTTTAAATAAAGTAAATATTCTTAAAATGGCCTGGGTGAGTTGGGGTTGTTCAGCCTGGAGAAGAGAAGGCTCTGGGGAGACCTTAGAGCAACTTCCAGTGCTGAAAGGGGCTCCAGGAAAGCTGGGGAGGGGCTCTGGATCAGGGAGTGCAGGGAGAGGATGAGGGGAACAGTTTTGAGCTGAAAGAGGGGAGATTGGGATGAGATCTTAGGGAGAAATGTTCTCCTGTGAGGTTGGTGAGGCCCTGGCCCAGGGTGCCCAGAGCAGTGGTGGCTGCCCCATCCCTGGAGGGGTTCAAGGCCAGGTTGGATGGGGCTTGGAGCCCCTGATCCAGTGGGAGGTGTCCCTGCCCATGGCAGGGGGTGGGACTGCATGATCTTTAAGGTCCCTTCCAACCCAAACCATTCCATGATTCTACGATTCTATGAAAATTCATCTTCTTCTCTCTTTCTTTTCACTCTCTTTCATCTTCACCTTTTCCAGCTGTAGTAGCATCCCCCTCTTCCCTAATTCTTTAGTCAGAAATCCTTTTGGGAGAAGGTTTATTTTGAAGGGATCCCATTGCTGATGTAAAGGAGCAGAAAAGATCAGGGTCAGATGTTGCCGCTGACTCTTTGCTCACCACCGTGTTGCAACATCCCCAAAAGCTGCCTCTTCGTGAGCAGATGCCTGGCTAAATCTCCAAAGAGCTCATAAACAGAGAGAGCAAAAGGAAAGTGAGCTACCTCCTTGTTAAAACTCAGCTTTCCACAAATTCCTCAAGGTGATTTTCCTCTTCGTAAAACTGCCCGTTACAGACCAAGGTCGAGTCTCCAAAGAAAACAGTCGTGTGCTGTGCAGATTTGTGGATGTGCCCAGAATTGATACAGGCACCGAGCACGATGCTCACTGTGAAACTATTTGAGGAGGGCAAGGTCTTCCCTGAAAGGCTCAAAAAAAACCCTTCAAAAGCAGAATTCTCTCTTCGAGCTCAAGGCGAGCAATTGCACTCACGCAAAGCAACTGACTCCCATCCCCTCTTGGCTTTTTCCCCACACGAGTTGGGTTGTACTCTTCCCCTTTTGCCTCTTTGTAGCTTCATGGCAGGTTGCAGTGGTTGGCTTTGATATGTTATCGCTAGACTTGCTCAAAAGCACTGGGAAACACTATACTCTGGATCTCATTCCACCGAGGCTGGTGGAGGAGTGAAAACTCCACACGACACCAGAATTATTATTTGTTGGTTTTAAAATAATTTTTATGAAAACCAACATTATTTGTTTCTATTTTACTCTGCAAGAGTAAACACTGCTTGTTCCTATGCTTGGTGGAGGAGATGTACAGGACCTGGCTGCTCTTCTGCGTCGTTTCACGTCAGCTCTGTGTATTTTTACTTACAATATTTGGCTACCAGCACCACAGCTTGAGTTGATGCTGAGTTGTGCATCCAGTTGACCAAACCCCTCCTATCCTGACAGCCTCATTGTTTCTCTCTTGAAAACTCTAGCTCTTTTGCGAGGTCATTTTTAGGCTCCTCAGCCTGCATGATTGGTTCTTCCAATCCAAACTTCTCCCAGGTTGCTGCTGGCTCTGTTGCACAGAAGTGTTTCTGTCCCTGTGCAAAGCATAGCTTTCGCTCTGATTTTCTAGAGGATTTAAGGAAGGATTTGGTGTTTGTTCCCATAGGAGCAACCTGGTAGGACCACAGCCTCCTTGGTCTGCTCTCCAGAGCCAGCAGGATAGCAGCGATGGGCAGTGCCAGGCTGTCTGGTGGGGTTTTGCACGCAGGCAGGTAGCTGGCAGGGGGAATGCTCGGTGCTTTCAGACAAAAGGGGGAATACAAAGGTTTTTGGATTAATCTTGAGAACTTTGCATGCTGGAATCCTAGAATAATGGAATGGTTTGGTTTTGAGTTGGAAAGGACATCAAAGCCCAGCCAGTTGCAAACCTCGACCCCTCCCACTGGCTCAGGGGCTCCAAACCCCATCCAACCTGGCCTGGAACCCCTCCAGGGATGGGGCAGCCACCACTGCTCTGGGCAACCTGGGCCAGGGCCTCCCCACCTGAACAGCAAAATGTTTCACCCTAAGATCTCATCTCAATCTCCCCTCTTTCAGCTGAAAACTGTTCCACTCATCCTCTCCCTGCCCTCCCTGATCCAGAGCCCCTCCCCAGCTTTCCTGGAGCCCCTTTCAGCACTGGAAGCTGCTCTAAGGTCTCCTCAGATCCTTCTCTTCTCCAGCAACAACTGGAACAACCCCAACTCTCTCAGCCTGTCCTCGTACAGGAGGTGCTCCAGCCCTTGGATCATCTCCGTGGCCTTTTCTGGACTCACTCCAACAGCTCCATGTCATTCCTGCGCTGAGGTTCAGCATTCACACCAGGCTGGTGGACTACAACCGTTGGCCTTGCCCAAATCTGGTGATTTAGAGAGCAAAAATACTGAGCATGATAACTGTTTTCAGCCTTGTACGGGACAATCTTGCGCACTAATGTTTCGAACCCAAGCTGTGCTCCTATTCCTAAGCTATATACAGACAACAACTTTCCTTAGGTTTGGGAGTTTTTGGGTGAAAAATAGGGGAAAGCCACAGTGTGCTCAAGAACATGGAGTGATAAGATACCTACATGAACTTGCCTGTCTGTTCCCGTATCAAGGTTTGCTCAGACTTGTATTTATTCTGGCTTGTCTAGGTGGAAAAATAGTGTTTTATTCCTTGGGGGAAGCATTTATAAAGTCTGCCTGCCTTGGCAAAAATCGTCTCTGAAGAGTGATTGTGAAGATTTGACTTATTTATCCAGGAGGAGAGCCTGGTGGGAAGGATATTACGGTCCTGGGAAATACAGAACAGAGTAGAGATGAGAAATCAGGTGCCACCAGTCCTGGATGAGGAGTCAGGGGCTGAGAAATGCTGCAACAACCCCGTGGGGGAAACCTTGACTTGATAAAAGGAAAATTTCACGCGTCTGGTCCATAATGAGAGTATATGCTGTGATTTTAGCTGTTTCCTCTTCCAGCTCACTTCAATCTGGACTGGTGGGTGCTGTAGTACGCTGCATTGGATGTGTTTTCCACTGAGGAAAGCTTCCCTGCTGCCATCAAATGCATTTATTTCCCCTGTTTCCATGCAAACTTCAGCTCTGGTTTATTCTGCTCTTCTCCAGGTACTTGGCGGTGGATGGATTTAATACTTAACTACAGCCTATTCGCGCACCTCACCTGCCCGAGGAGATGCGGGGAGTGATTTGCATATTTATTAAATATCTTTTAGTAGGATACACAAGCCGCATTGCTACATCTCGCTTGCGATGCTGAGAGGTGAGGCAGCAATGGGAGGGGAGAACCCACCGCATAAGAGCACGTTAAAAAATATTGAAGGGAAAACAACAGGGGTTCTTCGGGAGTCAGGATCTTGCTTTTTACTGTTATTTCCTCCTTTCTATTAAACCTTGAGCAGTGAAACATCCCCGTGTCCTCAAAGCACCCAAACACAACGTGTGTTCACAGCCTAGAAACCACCCGTGTCCTGGGCTGCATCCAGAGCTGTGGGACCAGCAGGGTCAGAGGGGGATTCTGCCCCAGTGTTGCACTATGGTGAGACATCACCTGGAGCCCTGCGTCCACCTCTGGAGTCCTCAGCACAGGAAGGACATGGAGCTGCTGGAGCGAGTCCAGAAGAGGCCACGGAGATGATCCAGGGGCTGGAGCACCTCCCATATGATGACAGGCTGAGAGAGTTGGGGTTGTTCAGCCTGGAGAAGAGAAGGCTGTGGGGAGACCTTAGAGCAGCTTCCGGTGCTGAAAGGGGCTCCAGGAAAGCTGGGGAGGGGCTCTGGATCAGGGATTGCAGGGATGGGACAAGGAAGAATGGTTTTCAGCTGAGAGAGGGGAGATTGAGATGAGATCTTGGGGAGAAATGTTCTGCTGCTCAGGTGGGGAGGCCCTGGCCCAGGTTGCCCAGAGCAGTGGTGGCTGCCCCATCCCTGGAGGGGTTCCAGGCCAGGTTGGATGGGGCTTGGAGCCCCTGATCCAGTGGGAGGTGTCCCTGCCCACGACTGGGATGGGACTGGTTGGGCTTTGAGGTCCCTTCTGACCCAAACCATTCCACGATTCTATGATTAATGGAGCCGTCTGGAGTCAGAGCAAGTGTAGGAAGCACTTGAGGTCATGTTTTAAAGCTCAAAAGACTGTACTCCAAACGCCTTCTGGCCTTAGTGAAGAAGGATAGCACCTGCGGTGGTAGGATGCTCTTGGAGATCAGAGCATGATTCATGCTGCTGAATTTTTGACACCAGCCACGCAGATGCTTTGCGTCTGAGCTCATCCTCCGGCTGCTTTTATATCTGCTACAAGCAAAGGCAACAGGCAGCCCCCAGGGTGGGAGAACGGGATTTTTTTCCCCAAAGTTTGGCAGCAATTCCTGTCTTCCAGTGCAGCAGTGGTGAGCAACTATGTTCTCTTGGGCTTACTCCAAAAAAACTCACTTTTATTTTCATTTTCACTTCGTTCTTAGTTAATAATGAAACTCTTCCCATGGGTATTTAATGGATCCAGAGTTGCTGGATAGCTTGTTTTAACCCATTTTCCTTAAGGAAACTCATCTTGTGCAACTCCTCCTTGTACCCAAACCCTGAAATTTGGGGCCATCTTGGTCAGACATCTCAAAACCCCTATTTTGAGACCTTTGAGCCAAAACCCTATCCTTTCCCTTTCCTTCACCCATCTCTCCCTATTGCAAGGCCGTACACTATGAGAAGCTACAAGCTCCATCACGGGCTCATCTTGCTTACCTGGATGTCGAGGATCAACTTATGTGTCTTCAATTTGGGTCAAAACTAAGAGTTTTTTGCTCTTCTGCTTTCAGTAGTGCTGCTGACCCAGCTGTGTGGAAAGCTTGCATAATTCACCTTTCTTCTAAGGCAGAAAGCAAATACTTTGCTGCTGGGGGAAGAAAAAAGCAAGCAAATAAGCAAATCCCATTTACACCTTTGGGAAGGAGACTCAAACATGCAGAAATAAATAGAAAACTTGGCTGAGAACTTCCCCCAGTGCCCAAATTTCTCCTGTTTGCATCAGCGTGTGATGTCTGTTATCTGTATTTCTCGCTGTATGATGGACGGTGCTTAAAGTCGGCATCTAGAGCAGAAAACACATGCTCCCTTCAGAGATGGATGGATGCTCCCCGCTCCACAGAACATCTTATATGCCCAAGGTGATACAGACATTGTAAGAGCTCCCCTGACAGTAGCTAAAAAATTTATAGCTGCTTCAAACCTGCAGATTTATGGGCTGGGGAGGTAAAGCTGCATGAAAGCAGAGCAAGTATAGGAATGCTGGAAGTGAGTGAAGAGGAGGAAAGGCTGGATTATACGGCCAGTGTAGGTCTATCCTGGTGGTGTAAATACAGTGGGTGAATGCTGGTGGGTGAGAAGTTCAATGTGAGATGGCAATATGTGCCTGCAACCCAGAGGGCCAACCATGTCCTGGGCTGCATCCAGAGCAGGGCCAGGGAGGGGATTCTGTTCCTCTGCTCTGCTCCGGTGAGACCCCACCTGGAGCCCTGTGTCCAGTCCGGGAGTCCCCAGCACGGGAAGGACATCGAGCTGCTGGAGCGGGTCCAGAGGAGGTCATGGAGATGATGTGAGGGCTGGAGCACTTCTGCTATGAGGACAGGCTAAAGAGTTGGTGTTGTTCAGCCTGGAGAAGAGAAGGCTCCAAGGAGAACTTAGAGCAGCTTCCAGAGCTGAAAGGGGCTCCAGGAAAGCTGGGGAGGGGCTCTGGGTCAGGGAGTGCAGGGAGAGGATGAGGGGAACAGTTTTCAGCTGAGAGAGGGGAGACTGAGATGACATCTCAGGTGAATCCGTAGCTGCCCCATCCCTGGAGGTGTTCAGAGCCAGGTTGGATGGGGCTTGGAGGAACCGGATCCAGTGAGAGGTGTCCCTGCCTGTGGCAAAGGGGCTGGAACTGCCTGGACTTTGAGGTCCCTTCTGACCCAAACCATCCCATGATTCTATGATTCTATGACTTGGAGCAGAGATGCATAGGAATTGCAGTGAAGTTGTTGGAAACAATGCAATTTTCCTCCTGGGAAAGGTCAGGTGAGGTGATGGGAGCAATCCCTTCGGGCTGTGGGTGCTAGGAGGTGCGCTGTGAAAGAAAGCAAACCTTGTAATGTGGGATGCAAAGAAAATTTAGGAGGCACGGCTGAGACATGAACCGAGGTGACAGCTGAGAGAGGCTTGGGTGATATTGCTTTTGCACGAGTGTAAACAGCCAGGCGACGCACCCGACAGCATCTCTGTTTAAACAGGCATCAGCTGCTGTTTGCTCCTGTGGACACGGGCGATCAGACACCGCTTGACCCTCTGCCAGCTGAAATTGCCCCCAAAAGATCCCGTCCGCTGTGGAAATCCCTCTGCAAACGTTTTGGGGATGTGTCTGCCTTGCTATGGGCAGGGAAATGGAGAGAGAAGAGGTAGAAGCCAGTCACCCCCCTTGCTCCTGCTGTGCCAGAGAGACGGGTGAGGGCTGGAGGGGACCTGTCTCATCGCGTTTGGCTGCGTCTAGGTGAGCCCTGCCTTCCCAGCCTTGGCTTTTCTCAAGGTTTCGAGCATCCATTGACGAGTTGAGGTCAAAGGCGGATGCAGGCAGGGCTGGAATGGCCCCTGCTTCCATCAGCATCCTTTCCTGATCCCTTTTTGGGGAGAAAACGCTGCTGAAGATATGAACCCACCTTGTTCTCCAAGGTACAGTCCTTTAATTGAGCACCTTCTCTGTACAAAAATATATATATCAACATATTGACATCCCATAAACCCCAATCTGGGTTGGATAAGCCTTGGATCAGCCCCCCAAAACACAAGCAAGTTGGGACATGGTGGAACAAGGCACCAGATGCAACAAAGACCTGACAGCCTTTTGCAAGAGAACAATAATAATGCTGTGTCTAAAGAAATACCAGAGATCTCTGCACCGACATGGCAGTGGGGCTGGGTTCTGCTAACCCTGGCATCATTCCTACCTGGGGGGAAAAAGGCTTTATAAAACACTGGAAAAATGTGTATTAGGAAGGTGGACATTGTGATGGGAGGGAGGTCTGTACACTCCCCCAGTCACTGTGCGCTCCCTTTGTGAAGCAAGCAGCCTTAACTGAGGCTGTGTGAGCAAAGCCATGACAGGGGACATGCTCCCCAAATATATTGGAGCAAAATATAGAATGGCTTGGGTTGGAAGGGACCTCAAAACCCATCCAGTTCCACCCCCCTTTCATGGGGACACCTTCCACTACATCAGGGAGCTCAAAGACCCATCCAACGTGGCCTTGAACACCTCCAGGGGTGGGGCAGCCATGGCTTTTCCCCAAGATCTCATCTCAATCTCCTCTCTTGCAGCTCAAAACCATTCCCCCTTATCCTAGCCCTGCACTCCCTGATCAAGTGCCTCTCCCCAGCTTTCATGGAGCCCCTTTCGGTACTGAGCGGAGCAGAGGGGCAGAATCCCTTCCCTGGCCCTGCTTTTCCCCCTGCTTTGGATGCAGCCCAGGATCCCAAATCCACCTTCCCAGCAGTGTAGGGGCTTGGAGGCTCAGTTGTTTGGCTCTGTTTCCTTGTTAATCGGTCGCTGTGCCTTGTCACGACCAGGAGATATTCATTATCCCTTTTCCTACTCTTTTCTGGGCTACCCCATGCCCTGCCAAAGCCACCATCAGACTTGAACAGGATCCATCCCCAGGCACTTGTAGCTCAGCCAAACAACCCCTTGCGAGGATGTAGGTAGCTCCGACCCAGAGCTGGCTCCATCCTTTACCCTCTCAATTACATGGTAATGCATGTTAAAATTACAAATTTATTTATAGCCTCTATTTCTTCCTCCCCCCCCCAACTCCACAGTTTTTTACAGCTCATCTGCCGTAACAAATTTGACTTCATAAAGCGAAGGCGCGGGTTATTATTGCCTTATGGAAATAAATGGGAGCAGCCAATCTTTATTCCGGGGCCTGGCATTTGTCTCCCTGAATGCTTAACACGGTCTCGGTCGACACTTTGGATTTGTTCCAGTCGCTAAAGACGGCGACAAGCTCACCTCGGGGGGAGTATTCCCTCCCTCTCCTTACTCTTTGTATTGCATATTGCTTGCAAGCTACTCCTTATTTGTTTGTCGAGGTGATGCTCCATTGCAACCCTCCTGTTCAAGGAGGGATGCTCCATTGCAAACCCTCCGTTATTTGTTCACTGAGGTGATGCTCCATTGCAAACTCCCTACTATTTGTTCACCAGAGGGATGCTCCATTGCAGCCCCTCCGTTATTTGTTCACTGGGGGATGCTCCATTGCAATCCTTCTGCTATTTGTTTGCCAAGGTGATGCTCCGTTGCAAACTCTGTTATTTGTTGAAGGAGGGATGCTCTGTTGAAAAAAACATGTTATTTGTTCACTGAGGTGATGCCCCACTGCAACCCCTCCATTATTTGTTCTTTGAGGGATGCTCCGTTGAGACCCCCCCTCCTGTTATTTATTCAATGGAGAGATGCTCCATTGCAAACCCCCTGTTATTTGCTCACCAAGGTGATGCTTCATTGCAAACTCCATGCTATTTGTCCTCCAAGGTAATGCTCCATTGCAAACTCCGTTATTTGTTCAATGAAGGGATGCTCTGTTGCAACCCCTTTCCCATTATTTGTTCAACAGGGAGATGCTCCATTGCAAACCCCATGCTACTTGTACACTGAGGTGACATTCCATTACAAACTCTGTTATTTGTTCAGTGGAGCGATGTTCCTGAAAGGAGGTTGTGGTGAGGTGAGTGTTAGTCTCTTCTCCCAGGGAACAAATGATGGGACAAGAGGAAAGGGCCTCAAGTTGTGCTGGGGGAGGTTTAGATTGGATATTAGGAAGCATTTCTTCCCTGACAGATTGGTGAAGCCCTGGCAGAGGCTCCTCAGGGCAGTGATGGAGTCTCCATCCCTGGACAGGTTAAAAAACCATGTGGCCGTAGCACTTTGAGACATGGTTTAATTGGCATGGTGGGGTTGGCCTGAAGGTTGGACTGGATAAACCTAGAGGGCTTTTACAACCTTAATGATTCCATGATTCTATGATTCCATTTAAAACTCCATTATCTGCTCACTGGACAGATGCTCAAGAAAAAGAGGACAGGGAGGTACGTGAGCTCTTTCTTGCAAAACTGAGGTTTTGAGGTGGTTTTCTTGCAACCCACTGATGAAGCAGCAGGTGCTGCCCTGGCTTTGGTCACTGCAAGAGAAACCCAGCTTGTACTAGGAGACGGCTTGCCCCAGATTGGCAAGGGCTGAAAGAGGGATGGAGCCACGAGGCCGGGCACAGGGACACCTGTGCCATGCCCAATCCATTGACCACTACGGGATTGAGATACCCCAAAAGCCAGCAGTGTTTTGGCCATCATGCCATGGTATGATCCCCAATCCCCTTATCCCAGATGTGGATCGACAATGTGAGAGGAGGGCGATGACCACGCTCTGCTCTTATTTCTCCATTTGCTCAATTTTATAGTGATTTTCTTTTATTCTACTCATCCCACAGGGGAAAAAAAGCCAAAGTGAACATTTGGCATGGCTGCCAGCATCGGAAAAAAGATCCTAAAATTGTCGCTTAATATTTTTTTAACCTGTTTTCAAGGCTGAGGGACCCTGATTGGGCATTAGTGAGGGTTTTGGAACTGGATTACTGAGGGGAAAGGGAAAAAAGGAGCACTTCTGGCTGTGTTTGGCATTGTTTGGTGGCAATTATTTGGGCGAAGGTGGGGATGGATGTAGTCATAGAATTACAGAATAGTTTGGGTTGGAAGGAGCCTTAAAGATCATCCAGTTCCTCCCACCCTGCCATGGGCAGGGACACCTCCCACTGGCTCAGGGGCTCCAAGCCCCATCCAACCTGGCCTGGAACCCCTCCAGGGATGGGGCAGCCACCACTGCTCTGGGCAACCTGGGCCAGGGCCTCCCCACCCTCAGTGTGAAGAATTTCTTCCAAATGTCCAGTCTAAATCTTCCCCCTTCCAATTTAAAGCCATTCCCCCTCATCCCATAACTCCAGGCCCCTCCGGAGCTGCTCTAAGGTCTCCCTGCAGTCTTCTCCACACTGAACAACCCCAATGCTCTCAGCCTGGTCTCATATGGGAGATGCTCCAGTCCTTGGATCATCTTTGTAGCCTCCTCTGAATCCATTCCAACAGTTCCATCTTCTTCTTTTATTGAGGATTCCAGAAGTGGACACAGGACTCCAGGTGGGGTCTCACAAGAGCAGCGTAAAGAAGGGGCGATTCACCGCAGCCTAAGCAAATAAAGAAGCAGTGAGGTCCTGAGCAGGTTTTGAGGCCACTTAACACATCTGCGTGCAAATAGCACCGTTTTAGTAAAAAACTGGGCCTTGGAGGAGGCTGGAGTATGGTATTTTCCATTCCATCTGCAAGATGTGTGTGGATGGAGGTGGGAAAAACACCGTGGAAAGGGTGCCTGCAACTTTTCATCTTATTTATATCCACCCTGTGGCTGTCATCAGCCTATTTATACGGCTGCAAAGACGTCCTCTCAAACGTCTTACATGTATATATATCTGTGCTTGTGCACTTTCATATTTATATAGCTCCTAGGAGGATTCATTTAGCGATGGGAGATGTTTCTTAGAGGGTGTGTTTGGAGGGAATTTAGGATCGTGGGCTGATTGAGGTGTTTTGGGTATGAGCATCCTATAAAAAAAAAAAGCAAAATATTTCTGATAGCTGTTAATGTTTGAGCAATTTTTTTCCCTTTCCAACATGGAGAAGCTGGAGGAGCATCAGGTACACCGGGCAAAGCGCGGCCCCCCAAAACTGCAAGTTATTTGGGGGGAATACTTGGGGGAGAAGAGTTGTTTTAGCATGGGAAGAAAATATTAAGCATTTCACATTGTCCCGCACAATATTCTGCTCTCTAAATTGGCAAAATATGGAGTCGACAGATGAACCACTTGGTGGTAGGGAATTGGTTGGATGTTTGCAGTCAAAGAGTTGTGGTCAAGAGCTCAACATCCAAGCTGAGAGTGGTAATGAGTGGCGTTGCACAGGGGTTGGTATTGGGACTGGTGTGGTTTAACATCTTTGTCTCAGACATGGACCATGGGTTTGAGGGCACTCTCAGTAAAGTTTGTGCGTGACACCAAGCGGTGTGGCATGGTTGACACACTGGAGGCAACGGATGGATCCAGAAGGAGCCGGACAGGCTGGAGAAGTGGGGGTGTGGGAACCTCATGGAGATCAACAAGGCCAAGCGCAAGGTCCTGCACCTGGGACTGGGCAATCTTGAGCACAAATCCAGGCTAGGAGGAGACTGGATTGGGAGCAGCGCTGAGGAGAAAGACATGAGCTGCTGGGGAAGGAGGAGCTCGACATGAGCCGGCAACGTGTGCTCACAGTCCAGAAACCAACCGTGTCCTGTGCTGCATCCAAAGCAAGGATTCTTCCCCTCTGCTCTTCTCTGAAGAGACCAAACCTGGAGCCCTGTGTTCAGTTCTGGAGTCCTGAGCACAGGAAGGACATGGAGGTGTTGGAGCGAGTTCAGAGGAGGCCAAAGAGATGATCCAGGGTCTGGAGTACCTCCTGTACGAGGACAGGCTGAGAGAGTTGGGGTTGTTCAGCCTGGAAGAGAGAAAGCTGTGGGGAGACCTTAGAGCAGCTTCCAATGCTGAAAGGGGCTCCAGGAAAGCTGGGGAGAGGCTCTGGATCAGAGACTGCAGGGATGGCATGAGTGGAACAGTTTTGAGCGGAAAGAGGGGAGATTGAGATGAGATCTTAGGGAGAAATGTTCTCCTGTGAGGGCGGGGAGGCCCTGGCCCAGGTTGCCCAGAGCAGTGGTGGCTGCCCCATCCCTGGAGGGGTTCCAGGCCAGGTTGGATGGGGCTCGGAGCCCCTGATCCAGTGGGAGGTGTCCCTGCCCATGGCAGGGGGTGGAACTGGATGGGCTTTGAGGTCCCTTCCAACCCAAACCATTCCATGATTCTATGATGATTCTATGATTAAAGTTTCTGGCAAATCATGGATTTGGGGGAAAAAAGCGAGCAGTTGAGATGTTTGGTCTCAAAGGCGGCTGAAATGTTTCAATTTTGGTTTTTTTCAAGGCATAAAAGAAGGGATTTCTGTAACAAAATGTTCTTTCCAGCTGAAAAACTGAAACCCTCCATTTGCAGAGAGGGAGGGTCAGGCCTTGCTAATCCTTTCAAAATACTCGCAATTTTTCTAAAAACATGACATTCAAGCCGAAAACCCCTTCCCTGAGTGACTTAGAGGCATGAAATACTGCAATGTTTTTTAAAAATGAGGATTTTTCACTCCCCCAGATCTTCATTTTGGTGCAAAGCAGCAGATCCAGCCTCAATATTGACTCACAGGCTCGAGGGATGGACAGGGCTGGATTTATATTCTGAATTTTTCCCATATATAAGAGATGTTTCTCCCTCTTGTGTGAGCATATATTTAGCTGTAGGATCCTGTTTTGGTTCGTAGATGAATGAAATAAGGACTTTTAAAATGTATTAGCCACCAGCATGGATTTATAATTATTATTATAAATAATAATGGAATAATTACAGCCCCAAACACCATCCCTGGGAATTTTTCAGTGCATGGTAGAGCTAAAGCAAGAGTCTGGGTTGAATAATACCTTAATTTTGAGAGATTTGGGGATAAAAGCCCATTTATGCTGTGGATTCGGGGACTCTGGGCTTTGCTTCTGCTCTTCTGTGCCAACGCAAGCGCGTATTAATTATAGTTTATTAATTACAGCATGCACGCTATGCAAAGCCCCTCGCTAACATGATGATGCTCTTTTGCTCCTCATGGTTTTCCACTGCTTGGCTTGTCAAGGGAGGAGAAAAACACGGGGAAAATCACTTTAATTCTCCTCCTGCATCACAGAGCTTGGATGTTTCACGTTACCTGGCTGGAGCGAGCTCGGTCGAGGGCAAATAATCCACTAAAAATAGATGTAATGAGATTTTCTAACCAGGGAAACAGCATTTTGGCTCCTGCTGCTTTGTTAAGCAAAACTTCTGGCAGAGAAGGCAGAAAAGCTGCATTTTGGAAGCATCGGTTGTTTCATTCAATAACGGGTTTGTGTTGTCGGAAAACCGATGTTGCAGGAGAGAGAAGCCAGACCTTGGGCTACTGCGGCAGAGACAAATGTTTTAGGTTAAAGGCAGCGTCTTGGGTCACCCCGTGATGACGGGGTTTTCGCTTCCTCACTGCTGGTGTTTCTATTTTTGATGGAAAAGCACTTGTGAGGAGAAAAATGGATTATTTGAAGGCAGACACCTGTGATTTGATTTAATTTTGCCATCGAGGGATGAGCTGGGGCTTGGGAGATCCGTGGCGGGGTACGTTTTTCCATGGGGTAATTAGCCAAGGATAAATTACCATTAACACTAATGGGAATCATCTGTGTCAAATTACCCCTTCAGTAATGGGAAAGTGGGTGGGAGAAGGAAAGGTTTTGCTCTCCAGGCAATGGGAGAATTATCGCCTCTCCCTCCCGATGGCTTTGCAATAGGGACCGGGGGATGCCGGTGCTGGGATGTCAAGGGATGCTGATGCTTTTGGGGTGAATTGATGTCACTTTAGCTCACAAAGGATCCATGGGCAAAGGCCAATTGTATGAAGTTCAACAAGGCTCAGAGCTGGGTCTTGCACCTGGAGAACAACAATCCTGTGCAGCTCCAGGCTTGGGGAAGAGCAGATGGAAAGCTGCCCTGTGGAAAAGGCCCTGAGGGTGTTGGTCAACAGCAGCTGAACATGAGCCAGTGGTGGCCCCAGTGGCCAAGAGGGCCACCAGCATCCCGGCTTGGCTCAGCCCTGGGGTGGCAGCAGGAGCAGGGAAGGGATTGCACCTCGAATCCTGGGTTCAGTTCTGGCCCCTCACTCCAAGAAGGACCTGGAGGGGCTCGAGCGCATCCGGAGAAGGGAACGGAGCTGGGGAAGGGTCTGGAGAACAGGGGTTGTGGGAGCGGCTGAGGGCCCTGGGGCTGTTTATCCTGGAGAAGAGGAGGCTGAGGGGAGAGCTCATGGCTCTCTGCAGCTCCTGAGAGGAGGTTGTGGGGAGGTGGGTGCTGGGCTCTGCCCCCGAGGGACAGCCATGGGACGAGGGGAAATGGCCTCACGTTGCGCCAGGGGAGGTTCAGATTGGATAGAGGGAAAATGTCCTTCCTTGACAGAGCGGTGAAGCCCTGGCAGGGGCTGCCCGGGGAGGTGGTGGAATCTCCATTCCTGGAGGGGTTCAAAAGGTGTTCAGAGGTGGCAATGGGGACATGGTTTAGAAAGCACAATGGGGTTGTGCTGACGTTTGGACTGGATGAGCTTAGAGGTCATTTCCAACTTCAATGATTCTACGATGACTATAAGCAACAGAGTTTTGCAGATTGAGGATCAGACATGACCACTTCCCGTAACCCCCTCTGCTGCATAAAATCACCTCTTTTTCCAGCTCTGAGTAATCATTTCCCAGCACTCGGGGTGGTGCAGAGGCTGGGCATCAGGGATCAGCTGAGATCCTGAATGTGTCACACAGACATTTCCCACCTATGGGGAAAATTCCGATTATTCCAGGCTTGATAGGGACTTCCTCCACCAACTCGCTTTTCCAAGGAGCATCTCCCCAGTTTGGGTATTGCCCCATTATGGGAGGCGTTCAACTCCCTGCAAAGTGCAGGGGTGAGCTGCGTGCTGCTCTTTGCTTGTTCCCTCATTAATCTTGATTACAGAGCCCTCACGCCCGAGTTAATTTTCTTGTAGATGCATATCAGTCATGTAGCTGGGAATCTCTCAAAAGCTAATGAGGAATTGCATCCTCGCCACGTTATTACTCGGCTAATTAGTACATGGGCTTCTTCTGGAAAGGTCAGGAGAGAGGAGCTGAGAAATTTTGGCATTTGGAGCCTTTTTCGTGCCGAATTGGGGTCACTTAGGACAGATGGAGGAGACTCGTGTGCCATACTGTGCCCTGGATAGAAGCTGCTCCCGAAGCATGTCGGAGATGAGGCTTTGGACCTAGTTTTCCAGGCTGGATCCATCCCTCCTGAGGATGGGAAGGACGGAGCTGGAGGACGACAGCTCCATCCCAAAATAGTGATTTATATTTTTAGGGTATGACACCTGGAGGAAGCGACCCAGCCTTTTGCAATGGGATGGGGCTGCAGAAAAGGCCTTATTTAGTACAAAAAAATGGGGAATAACCCCCTCATGGTCTGGATGGCAGTGTTTTTCTGGGAAAGGAGTGTCAGTCCCCATCATCTCGGCTCATTTTCATGCCTTTCCAAGGGAGCAAAGCCTCGAGGGCTGACAACTGAGTAGCTTTTACCAGCCGCTGTATTCACACAAAATTAAAACCCAGGCGAAACCCAACTGAGCCAGACACCCAATACAAACGGCAATATTTTTATCCAACAATTTACATCACTTACTGTCTCCTTCAATGTCCTGGGATCCGGCTGACGGCCCGCATGCTTCTCTCTGGGTCTTCCTGCACTCAGATATTAAATCTGGAGGCTGCCAAGGACACTTTGCCACAGGAAAACAAGTCCTGTTCTAAATGTTTTGGGATATTCAGTTTATGCTTCTCCCACCAGGTCATTGCTTCTGCTCCAGGGGGAAGACTGTGCAGCCAAAAGTGAGCTGGAGCTGCGAGGGGCAAAAAATCAGGTTGAAATGGATGGGGTTTTATTTTTAATTTGTTTTTCTTGGGCAAGGAGGTATTTCCGAGTGCAGATATTGAACATCTCCGTATTTCTTTTATGTGGATGACACATTTCCAGCGATGGGATGAGGGGAAATGGCCTCACGTTGCGCCAGGGCAGGTTCAGATTGGATATCAGGGGAAAAGTCTTTCCTGGCAGAGTGGTGAAGCCCTGGCAGAGGCGGTGGTGGAGTCTCCATCCCTGGTGGGGTTCAAAAAAATTGTGGCTGTGGCACTTTGGGACGTGGTTTAGAAGGCACAGTGGGGTTGGGCTGATATTTAGACTGAATGAGCTTAGAGGGCTTTTCTAACCTTGATGATTCCATGATTCTATGACCCTTTCCCAGCCTAAAATCTTTGCTTCCCTTGCCTGTGGGTTACTGGATCTCAGGGTGGAAAAAGTTACCCCGTGCACCTCCTTGGGCAAAATTAAAATGGGGTATTTCTCCTTCCATGTGTGGGAGTAGAAAAAGGGGGTGGTGAGCGATGAAGCCGGGGGTTTTGCAGCTCAACACGGCAGTCTCAGCAGAGGCATCTCGGAGGAGCAGCGCTTACAGAAGCTGACAGCACCATTTGGGTCAAGCGCAGCCTTTGCCCGGCAGAGCTTTAAAACAACAACCGCACACTTGGCTTGGCTGAACTCGGCTTTACACCGGAGCCGGATATTTGGGCTGAAGCGGTTTAAGGGGCTGCGGGGTTTGCTGAGCGAGCGCCACTTCTTCCTACGCTGACTGTTATATAGAGAGTAAGGAAAAGGTGACGTCTCTCCAGGATCTATCAAACTCACACGTAAATCAAGCGACAATTGATTTGCAGATACCTCCATGCAGGATGGAGATGCACCGTTACCCATTGCAGGGATAGGATGAGGGGGAACGGTTTTGAACTGAAAGAGGGGAGATTGAGATGAGATCTTAGGGAGAAATGTTTTGCTGTGAGGGTGGGGAGGCCCTGGCCCAGGGTGCCCAGAGCAGTGGTGGCTGCCCCATCCCTGGAGGGGTTCCAGGCCAGGTTGGATGGGGCTCGGAGCCCCTGATCCAGTGGGAGGTGTCCCTGCCCATGGCAGGGGTGGGACTGGATGGGCTTTGAGGTCCCTTCCAAACCAAACCATCCCGTGATTCTATGATTCTAAGAATGAACTGTGGCTTTTCCCAGCAGATCAAAGGCAGAAGGAGAAGGGAGAGAAAATCCAGCTCCCTCAAAGGAATTTCAACAACTAATTGGTTTTATTTAATAGTTTGCTCTGATCTACACAGAGCCTGATTGCGTTTCGGGTGGTTATTTAGGAGACAAGCCATAGCCCATTGGTTTTCATCAAACTGGTGTGACTGGTTGTGCTGGACCCTCCTCACAAGAGTTGTTCCCCACCCCTATTCCGGGGAAACCTTTTGCCCTGATATTTTTTTTGCAAATACAAGCCTCAAAAGGAGGATACTGGGTTGTTTTCTTTTTGGCATGGGCCTGGTGTTCATGGAATTTTGGGAAGCAGGAGGGTTGAGCTGGGCTTAAGGGCTGGAATAAAAGGTGTTGGTGATGCAGGGTGAGCACATGGGACTGGAAAAATATTGAATGCAATGGCAAAACTGGCTGATTTTGCAAAGAAAGAAATGTTTTGGGGAAAAGTATGTCTCCTAGGTTGAATAGCAGCAGAAAAAGGCCTCCAACCTGGAGGAGAATCTTCCTCCAGCCCCTAATCTCTTCTTGCGCCATGGCTGGCTGCAAGCCCCAGGCCATCCCGCTCTCTACCTGGGCTCTTCATAAATAATACTCACATCTTCCCCCATGACTGTGAAATAATTAAATCTAGGGAGCTGGAGGAAAACAAGGTCATTTGCGAAGCAGGGCCATGGGGGGCTGTGCGTCCCCAGCCTGCGCGTGATTTTGGAGGGGAGGGAATGGCTCTGGGGCTGGATCCTGCAGCTGGGGGCTGCAGGGAGAGGAGCACTGCTGAACGAAGGGGGGTCTTCAGGTGGAAACTGCAGGTTCCCTTTGGCTACTTGTGCCTACACCTCACTCCTTTCCCTGCATCCCATCCCTTTTCCTGCACCCCACCCCTCTGCCTTCATCCTGCATCTCTGCCTGCATCCATGCCCTTCCTGCATCCCTGCCTGCATCCCTCCCTCTCCTGCACCCCACACCTCTGCCTGCACCCCACAGCCCTGCCTACAACCCCCCTGCAGCTCACATCCTGCCTGCACCCTGCATCCCTGCCTGCATCCCTAACTGCCCTGTGCCCCACACCCATGCCTGCATCCCACCCCCTTGCCAGCACCCCACATCCCTGCCTGCATCTCCCTCCCCTGCACCTCACACCCTGTCTGCATCCAGCATCCTTCCTCTGCCCCCCGAGACAGCTCCCCCTGCCTGGATCGCACATGCCCTCCTGCACCCCCTCCCTCACTGTACACCCCCCATGCACCCCATCCCTAAATTGCTCTAACCCTCCAGCATTCTCCAAAACACCTCTCATCCCTTCCTGCACCCCCCCCTCTACTGCGCACCCTGTGCTCCCCATATACTGCCCCCCTCCTCCCACTCCTCATTACCCCCTGCATCACCCCCCAGACTGTGCATCCCCTTCTCCACCTCCATACACCACAATCCCCTCTATAGCCCTCGTTACCCGTCCCACTACACTGCAACCCTCCCTCTATACACCCCATTCCCCCATTACACTTTGCCCCACATACACTCCTTTCCCCCAATACCCCTCATTCCCCCCCATACACCCCATTCCCCCATTACACCTCAGCCTCATTCTAAACACCCCATCACCCCCGTTACAGCTCAGCCCCACTCTATGCACTCTGTTACCCCCCACATACACCTCTTTTCCCCTCCCCATACACTTCATTCCCTCACAATGACATGTGCATCCCTCTCTCTCCCCATCCTTCTCTCTCCTCTACCCCTCTCTCCCTCCATCCTCTCTGCCCGTCCATCCCTGTCTCCCCTTCATCAGTCCCTCCCCCTCCATCCCTCTCTCCATCCTCTCCCCCTTATCCTCTCCCTCCATCCCTCTCTCTCCCTCCACACCTCTCCCCCTCCATCCCTTTCCCCATCTCTCTCCCATCCCTCTCTCTATCCCCTCCCCCTCCATCCCTCTCTCTCCCCTCTATCCTCTTCCCCTCCATCCCCATCCCTCTCTCTCCCCCTCCATCCTCTCTCTCCATCCCTCTCTCCATTCCCGCTCCCTCCATCCTTTCCCCCCTCCATCCTCTCCCCCTCCATCTTCCATCCCTCTCTCTCCATCCTCCATCCTCCATCCCCATCCTCCATCCTCGTTACCCCTCCCCACCCTCTCTCCCTATCCCTCTCTCTCCCCTCCCTCCTCTCTCTCCCCCTCCCCACCCTCTCTCCCTATGCCTCTCTCCCCATCCTTCTCTCTCCCCCTCCATCCTCTCTCCCCAACCCTTCCCCCCTCCCGCTGTCCATCCCCTCTCCCTCTATGCTTTCCCCATCATCTCTCCCCATCCCTCTCTCTCCCCTCCATCCGCTCCCCCTCCATCCTCTGTCCCCATCCCTCTCTCCCTCCATCCTCATCCCTCTCTCCCCATCCCTCTCTCCCCCTCCATCCCTCTCTCCCCCCTCTATCCCTCTCTCTCCCCCTCCATCCACTCCCCCTCCATCCCCATTCCTCTTTCTCCCCCTCCATCCTCTCTCCCCATCCCACTCTCCCCATCCTCCATCCCTCCCTCTCTCCCCATCCTCTCTCCCCATCCCTCCCTTCCCATCCTCCATCCCCATCCCTCTCTCTCCCCTCCATTCCTCTCTCCCCATCCACCCTCTCCCCATCCACCCTCTCCCCCATCCTCTCTCCCCATCCCTCTCTCCCCATCCCTCTCTCCTCATCCCTCTCTCCCAATCCCTCTCTCCCCATCTCTCTCTCTCCCCCTCCATCCTCTCTCCCAATCCCTCTCTCCCCATCCCTCCCTTCCCATCCTCCCCCTCCATCCCTCTCTCTCCCCCTCCATCCTCTCTCCTCCATCCTCTCTCCCCATCCCTCTCTCCATCCCCTCTCCCTCTATGCTTTCCCCCATCCATCCTCTCTCCCCCCTCATCCCTCCCTCTCCCCCTCCATCCCTTTCCCCTCCCTCCCTCTCTCCTCCCCCCTCTCCCCGTCCCCCCCCCCCGCGGGGGCCGGGCCGGGGCGGGCTCAGCCCGGGGTGGGGGGGGGGGGGCGGCAGCTCCGCTCTCGCCGCCACCGATCCGCTCGGCGCGGCGGTGTCTGCGGGCTGAGGAGGAGAAGGGGGGGACGCAGACGGATCTAGGGGTGCACACCCCCACCGCCATGCCCGCCTGCCCCCCGGGCGGGGGGCTGGGGCGCCGCTGAGCCCATGGGGCTGCCCCCCCGCGGGCATCATGCGGAACATGAGCCTCTTACCCCTCTGCCTGCTGCTCTGGGACCTCCTCGACCTGGTGCTGGGTGAGTGACAGCCCCCCCTTACACCCCCGGAACGGGGGACCCCCCGGAGAGCAGGGGAACCCCCCCTGAAAAACAAGGGAGACCCCCCCTCCAACCCCTCCAAGAACAGGGGAGCCCCCCGAAGAGCAGGGGAACCCCCCCAAAAAAACAAGGGAGACCCCCCTCCAGCCCCTCCAAGAACAGGGGAACCCCCTCAAGGAACAGGGAACCGCCCGCCAGCCCCCCAAGAACCGGGGACCCCCCCCTTGTCCCACCAAGAACAGAGGAACCCCCTCAAGGAACAGGGGACCCCTCCTCCAGCCCCTCCAAGAACAGGGGACCCCCCCTCTTTCCCCACCAAGAACAGAGGAACCCCCTCAAGGAACACGGGACCCCTCCTCCAGCCCCCCAGAAACAGGGATCCCCCCCAACCCCTGAAATTATGGGATGCCCACTTGCACCCCAATGTGCATGTGTCAGCTGGGGGCTCTGCACCCCCGCAGGGCTTGGGGAATGATGAGGGGCTCCGGAGGGGTACAGGCACCCCATTTGGACCGTTAATGGGACACTGGGTTTGGAGCTGGTAACAGGGCGCTTGCTAATGGGGCACCCAGTTTGGACTTCTAAATGGGGAACCCCTTGAGAGGCTACTGGTTTGAAACCCATTCATGGGGTGCTGGTGATGGACCAATTAACTGGGCACTCATTAATGGGGCACTCATTAACAGGGGACTCATAATTAGGGCAGCTATAACGGGGATCTGCTTTGGATGCTGGAACCGGGTACCGTTGCTGGGGGAGAAGATGGGGGATCCTTGTCCCTCACCCTGGCGCCAGCATCGCTGCGGGGTATCCGTATCCCCCTTCCCTGCTGCTCCGGCTGCGAGTCCCAGTCCTGGCTCCACTTCTGTAACGGGGGTTCCTTACCCTGGCAACCCCCGTAAGCTCCGGCTTTTTTGGGGGGTACAGCCCCCAGGGGCACCCCAGCCCACCCTGCCCCTTGGGGTGTTCCAAACCCTACAGATGCAAGGGAGGGGGCACCCAGCAGGGAGAAGCACCCCCCTATCCCTGACATCCCGGGGCTTTGCAGCTGCCGAATCCCTAAATGAACATTTTCACTCCCTCCTTCGCTTCGCAGAGGTTTGGATAAGAACCCCCTACCTCATTCCCAAAAGCGGGACTCCCCGGAGATGAAAATTAGCAAGGCAGGAAACTTTCCCTTCCCCACATCCCGGAGGCTGAGGAGTAGCTGTGCAATTTAATTTCCTGTGTGTTTGAATGCATTTTTCCTCCTTTATCCCTCTTTTCCCTATGTGCCCCCCTCCCTGTGCCCCCCAAATCACCCGCTGCGGCGTCTCTGGTCGCTGCTCTTTCAGTCCACTGAGCCTCAGCTGCTCTCCAGAGGCTGAGGCTTTGCTGAGCACTGGGTGATGAAAGGATGAGCGGAGCTTGCTTGATATCTTCCTTTTTATTCCCATTTATAATGTACTTTTCCCATCTCCGGAACACCGCCGTCAGCTGCTGCAGGGTGTGGGGAGGGGGAGCAGCAGCCGCGCTCTGCGGGGTTGAGAGGTTGACACAAAGGAGCTGATTCTCCCCGGGCATCGCGAGCAGCTCCAAAATCATCCCTTTGGGAAAGCCCTGAGGTTAACCAGAGCCTGCCTTGGATTTGGCTGCCCCAAAGCATCGTGCATCTCCTGCATCCCTCTTCACATCCCCCTCATGGGTTTACGTGCTGCTGGGCTGCGGCTGCTGCTCTTTTCCTCCCCTTTCCCCGCTTCGCTCCGTGCATCCCGAGCATCCCACCAGCGTCTGAACGTGCAGTCGATAACAAAACCCGTGTGGCTCAGGCTGGGGGAAACTTGTGCCAAATCCCATCCTGCCTCCCACCTGGATCTCCTCTCCACCTCCGCCACGGTTTTAAGGTCACGGGTAGATAATGTTCCAGGAACAACGCGTCCCCCTGGCTTTTCCCCGGTGGCAAGCTGTCCATCACCGGCGTATGGATCATTTTTCTTCCCTTTCTCCTATTTTTTATAGCTGCAAATTGGGCGATTGCTCATCTGCTGCTGCTTTGTGAGAGTGGGTGAGCGAGTATGGGTAAATCCGTGCCTGTAATGTGTGTTTTGGGGATAAGAAAGAAGGAAAAGTTGCTTTGCGGTGGGTCTGAAGGAAGCTGGTGGACTGGGAGTGGGTTATAAAGCGGTGCGAGAGGAGGGTCCTGGTGTTCGGCAGAGTCTCGTGGGCAGGGTGGATGGTTTGGACATCCGTGAGCTGGGTTTTGGCTCTCAAACCATGCTGCTTTCCCATATCCTGCGATCAGCTGCGTTATATATCTCCTAGCCCTCGGCAGAGAAATGCTGTCCCCCAAAGCCCGTTTGCTCTCTGCTTTTCCTGAAAATGGAAATTTTTGGCTGAAAATGGTTACAAAAAGCCTGGATTTTGGTGTGAAAGGATCCATCCTGATGTCTCCCTTTGCTCCGGGCAGCAGGAGGCTGCGGAGGCTGAGCGCTGCTCCCAAAATTTGGTGGCCAGATGGCTTTTCTGTGGCTGACAGCATCCTTGGCTGGAGCTGCCAGCATTGTGGTGGCGAGGGAGGACATGCCCACAAAGGTCCGTTCTGTCCCAGTCCAGGTGCTTTGCTCCCGAGGGATCCAGCAGGATCCCACCGCTTTGTCTGGGATGATGCAGGGGGACACGTTCCCAACACACAAACTCCCACTGCTCTTCCCCGCAAGTGCATTTCCCCTTGGCATCTGCCTCCAAAGCCCTTTTGGGGAGAATCTTGCCTATTTTTATTGTCACCTTACGGACTGCACGGTGCTGGCTTGGTGGGTGGCTGCCCCATCACTGCTCTATCCAAGAGGAGCAACAAGGTCCCAGCATGCAGGAGAGCATCAAGGATCCATCCTTCCCTTCCTGCATCTTCATGGGAGCCTTTTGGAGGTTTCCATCCATCGCCTCTTCGTAATGAAAAGGTCTTTCATTTACCCAAACAGAGCTTGCGTGCTAGGTTAGCTGGATCCTTCCCGATGTGTTATCCATCCCTCTGGGCAGCATCACCCCTTGTAATACAGCGTTTTCCGTTTAACAAGCTCAATCTCTCCCCTTGGCCAGAAAAAGCTGCCGAGGGAAGGGCTAAGTGGGTTAAGGAGCCGTCAAGATGAAGAAACGAGGGCGTGCAGAGGAGGCGGCGAGCGGCTGGATGGCGGATAATGATGGAGCTGTAGCCCCAGGCCCCCTCCGTGGGTTTTGGAAAGCCGGGGAGCCCCATCTGCGAGCAGGGCGATGGCTTCTTGGCATCGCTGGAATCGGGGCTGGCTGATTAAGCCAGCGCTCAGCTTGTCGCCTGAACCGTGTTCCCAGAAAATGTTCATCGGGGGTTGTTTTACAGCTGTGTTAAAGCAGAGCCGTGTTTTGCAAACATGAAAAGGAGGGCTAAATATGTTGAGTTTTGATCTCGGTGAGAGATTTATACAGCCCTCATCTGAGTGACTTGCTTTAGCTTCGCTATTCCCCCCCATGGCAGCTTCTGTAGTGGGGAAAAGCCAGAGAATTGCAGTGTAGCTCCTTATTTGAAGCTGCTTATGGATTTTCTGGGCTTTGCCCCAAAAGGACAAGTTTGAGCTGGGCTTTGTAGGGACCTGCTCTTAGGGGTATGCCCATGCTGCTTCTCCAAAAGAAAAATAGCCTGGAAAAATCTCTTTACACTTAAGATTTCTATCAGCAAGCTGAATTTCTACTGCCTCTCCTTTCCCAAGGTTTTTCCTTGCAGGGATTTTTCCAACTTGGTTGCAGCCCCTGGGGCAGCTCCTCCTTGCAAGCCTGGAAAAGCTCTTTTTTCTCCTTTCCACAGGAAAATAAGGGCATGTGGCTTTTGCCAGGATGATGGGAGCCACCTGCTTGGGTCTCTGCTGAGCTCATTTACAGACAGGAGGTGCTGGGTGGGAGTTTGTGTGCTGGGAGCGAGGGGAAAGGAGGAGCATCCTCTGTGCCACGTGGGAGCGAAACCTGCTCTAATTCACCTGCAAATGCACGGCGCTGACCTGGAAAGCCGACCCACGCTCCCTCCATCCTTTTCTACTCATGTTTTCCCCCGGCAAATCTTGCATTCAGCTCAGGGTCATCTCTTTTTAAATCCTTTCTTACTATTTCTATGAATTCTGCCTTTCCATGAAGCCTGTGCTTTGCTCTCCAGGTAAATCCAGGCCACGCAAGCGGCCAAAGCCCCTTCTGAAAATCCTCCTATCTGTGCTAATTGCCCTTCCCCAATTAGCCCGTTTTTTCCTTTTCCCACCAGCTGCGTTTCGTAGCAGTTTAGAGCTGCCAGTTCGAATCCAAAGCTCTTGAAAAAGCTTTAACATGGGCAAGGATCTTCCCCTCGCCTTGTACCTTTCCAAGCTAATAAGCATCTCCAGGGTGCAGAGATACTCCAGGCTTCGTTTCTCGGTGGAAACCCTCGTATATTAAATCGTAGCTGGTCCCCGGCTGTCTCTGAGTGTTCCTGAAGCTCCCCCGTGTGTCAGAGCTCAGTTTGGGGGCACGTAGCCCCCCGAATTCCCTTGCTGTGGGAATTGTCTCTATTATTAGTACCCGCTATCAAGGGATGCTGTAGGATTTGGGTTGGGACTTTGCTCTCTTCTCCGCTGAAATAAGGACTTGGGTTACAAGTCATGGTTGAGCCTTGAGCTAAAGACGCTTCTGCCGTCTGCAGTGAGCTAAACGTAAGGTGCTACAGATGATATGTGAACTGCTCTGTGTAATACCCTAAATGGTCCAGACATCTTATCCCTTCTCTCTGCCCTGTGGCTTCTCCAATGCCTTCAAGCTATTCCAGACAAGGTCTACCTTGACATTGCTTCCAGGCTTGAGCAACGTGGAACTGCAGCTCAGCTTCTGCATCGATGGGTTTTGGTGGAGCATCCAGACATGACGTTAACTGTGTTCTCACAAGCCTCCCCTTCCCATGGAGATGTTTCAGGGCTTTGCGTTGCCCCACTTGTCTTTTTCCTGGTTATCATTGCAGAAATGGTCTTTTGTGGCAGAAAATCCTTGACTGGGAACGCTTGACTGGCTCTCTCCTTGCTCCTTTCGCCAAGTGCTTTAAGATCCGCTGATGAAAAGCTCTCCACCGTTTTGGGATAAGAACGGGTTTTATTTAATCCAGATGCGTTAATGGCTTGGGAATTAAGCTGAGACAGGGACAAGGATCATGCTAAGGCTTTTGCAGCACTTGCCGAGGGAAAGGACTTGCAGGGAGGTGGGGATGGAGCTGAAACCTCCTCTTGGCAAGGATGGAGATGGCCAGGGACCACGTACAGCGAGGACCAAGCATCACGCCTTGGGACCCGCCGGTGTTGGGGTGCTCTGGGGTTTTTCCTCTCTAAGACAAAACCTTGCTTTCAGTGATACCGAGTCAGGCTCTTTGCTCGGGCATTGGCAAAGAGGAAAATCAAGGGAAAAAGCCCCCCCAAATCCCTGCTTTTGGAGGCAGGAGGAGCAGCTCTCGCCTTGACAAACTTCCCGGCTCATAAATCCCGCTGCAAAGAGCGGAGCGGGGAGGATGCAGCTGATGTGGCTGGTTTTGTTCCCTTGCCAAGCTGCTCTCTTTGCCCTTTTGTTTGCTTTCTGCCGAGGCACTTGGAGTACTGATGGGCTTGTTTTTAACTAATGACTGGCGCTCACATTATCTCTCCCTAGCATTATCTCCTTCCCACTTTTCCTGTCTCCTGCCTAAAATAAACTGTCAATTACGAGCTTGTTTTCAACGCTTTTGGGATGGGATTTGCCGCGCGAATGCCAAGGGCAGGAGGGCTCCTAGCAAAGTGTGGAGACAATAGCCCACTGCTGTCCTTCCTTCTATAGAGTTATTATACAAAATTAAGTTTTTAGAGTCTGCAGAACCATTTGGAGCAGGGAAGGTGCTTGTTTTCATTCTCATTTGGCTGAGAGATGGGGTTTATCCTCCCTCAATGCTGTCTCTGAGCCCTCCCGATGTACTTGTCTAGTAGGGTGACCTCAAAACGTTTTGGGGGTGACCTCCTTGCTGCATCCCTGCGATCTTACGGGGTTACCACCTGGGTTACCCGTGTTTTTGCAGCAGAACCCAGCACTGGAGCTGGTCCTTTGCAATGCAATTAGTGCTTGTAATATCATTAATAGGGTCCTGGCCACCCTGGCAAGGAAGGGTTGATATAGGGAAGGAGGTTTTCCCAACACTGGGCTGAATCCACAGCTAAACCGACGGCTGGAAACCACTCCAGGGGAATTTTGGCTGCTGGCTTTGCAGGGGTTTAGCCCTGGACTGCAAGGAGGTTTGGGGAACATCAGGAAAAAACACATTTCCATTAAGTTGGTGTTACAATTCAATAGAACGGGGCTGTGGAGGTGGATATACAGCATTGCTGAGCGCTTCCTGGCCTCCAGACCACAGGTTTTGTCTCTTCTGGTGCTGTGAGTGTGTCTCCATCTGCAAAATCCTTCTTGGCTAGAAGACTGAGTGTCTCGGAGGCATTGCAAAACAGAGCAGGAGAGGCAGGGATTTAGTTCCTCTCCTGCCCAGACCTCTGATAATTTCCCATTTATATAATGCCTTCAACAATACACTTTGGAGGGGAGGGTGAAGGGGATTAGCGTCGGTTATTCCAGCCCCGCTCCGCCTCCCTGTGCTTGTAGATAAATCCTGATGTTGCGTCCTATCTGCCCAGGACAGGGAAAACAGAGCTGGGGATCTCTCCGTTGGGATACACCTGCTTTGCACATGCATTTATACCTACTGGTTTCTTTTCAAAGGGATCTGCGGCGATGGGGATGGGCTGGAGTGAGCTCCATGGTGGAAGTTTAGTTCTCCCCAAAGGAGCAAAGGGATGGGTGGGATGCAGTGTGGCAGGGGAGGACATGGTGGGCAGCACTTGGATTTGCTTCTAGATAGACTGAGACATGGGAATACATTTTGGGGGGCTGGGTTTAATGGATAACCCTGGATTTGCTGGTAACAACATTGCTTTTGATGAGGAGGAGGATGCCTAGTTGGTCCCCAAAGTGTGTTTTGCTCTCGGTGCTGATAATGCTTGAAAAGAGGTAGATTATGACAGGAGCGATTTCAGCTGACCGTTGTCATTGTCGCGGGTGCCACGTGATTGCTTTGGAGCTGCTGGCTCCTCGCCGCGAGGTCAAGATAGACCATAACAGCAGGAGGTGGAGGAAATGACTCCAGCTCAGCAGGTATTGCCAAAAGGAGAGGAATCCCACCCAGTTTTGAGGTGGTGGGGATGTAGGTGAGCTGAGCAACCTGTGTGCTGGTGAGTCCTCTTGTAGAGATAAACACCTTCTTCATGACAAGTCAGTTGTTGGCCGTGTCTTTCCTTGTACAAAACCCCCCCTTGGTTTGGCTGGAAATGGTCTGGAAGGGGATTTTAATGGCAAAATGATTTATGTTTCCATCCCAGCTTTGCACTTCCAGAGAACAAGGTTCAAATCTTGGCCCTAAGTCAAACTTTGGAAGATTTCCAGGATGAATTTGGGTGATCCCTTGATGTACCATCATCTGAGATAGTTTTTCTGCTCCATCAAGCATCTTTCTCATACCGTAAGCCCAGAAAAACCCCATTCCCTGCAGATTCAGCTTCTGGACAAGTTGTGAGAAGAGGGGGCTACATGCACAGGCTTTGCTGTTCCACCCCCACACCCTGCTTGCAGCACTGAGAGCGTCCCAAGAGCTGGTGGTTGAATAAAGCTGGATTTCTTGCTGTTCTTCTAAAGATATTCCTGCCAAGTTGTATTGCAGAAGAACGTGGTGACTCAGAGCAGGGTGGGAAGATTTTGGCCACTTTGCCTTGCCCAGCACCCCAAAATATATACAGTGAGCTGCTGAGGAGCAGGGTTTTTTTCAATGTAGGATGGATGACAGACTAGATCTGCTGATGAAGTACCATATAATGGGAGGATATTGCCCCAGAAAGGATGGAAATGATGTATCGCTGCCAGGAACATGGCTAGGTGATAACACTGCTGGTGCAGCTTCTACACAAGACCATCATTCATGGAGAAAAACCTTCAGTGTTTCATCTCTTGCTCAGGCCACCTTACTCTTGTGACTTGATAATAAGATATTTTCCATAAGTGCTGGCCAAAGTGGCTCTTTTTAAGATGTATTTGTGCCCCTCTGCTCTGGTGAGACCCCACCTGGAGCCCCGTGTCCAGTTCTGGAGTCTTCAGTACAGGAAGGACATAGAGCTGTTGGAGCAAGTCCAGAGGAGACCACAGAGATGATCCAAGGGCTGGAGCACCTCCTGTATGAGGACAGGCTGAGAGAGTTGGGGTTGTTCAGCCTGGAGAAGAGAAGGCTGTGGGGAGAACTTAGAGCGGCTTCCAGTGCTGAAAGGGGCTCCAGGAAAGCCGGGGAGGGGCTCTGGATCAGGGAGGGCAGGGATGGGATGAAGGGAAATGATTTTCAGCTGAGAGAGGGGAAGTTGCGATGAGATCTCAGGAACAAATTCTTCACACTGAGGGTGGGGAGGCCCTGGCCCAGGCTGCCCAGAGCAGTGGTGGCTGCCCCATCCCTGGAGGGGTTCCAGGCCAGGTTGGATGGGGCTTGGAGCCCCTGATCCAGTGGGAGGTGTCCCTGCCCATGGCAGGGCGTTGGGTTTGGAAGGGCTTTGAGGTCCTTTCCAACCCAAACCATTGTAGGATTCTACGATTATGGCTTTTTATATATATATATTTTTGCTACTATAAGGAAGTTCTTCACAAGCAGTTGACGAATGCAAACTGACTGGAGACAGTTGGGTTTCCTCCTGATGGTGAGTGAATTTACGCTGTTGTAAGTATAGCAGCGGCGTGGGAGCGGAGTGATGCTAGAGGAAGCGCAGGCAAGCCCAGTTTCCAAATTAAACCCTTCAGCTCCTAGAAATGTGTCTTTTTCTTTTTGGAGTAGAAAATATATCTGGGTGACTTCATGGTGGGAAATGATTAGTAGGGAGCAGGATTTGGGTATTTGGATGCTCGTGCCTCTGAGTTTGTTTGCATGGACCCCCCTCCTCTGCCTCCTGATCTGCTAAAAGCTCCCCGCCGCGAGAAAACAACCCAACTCTTTAAAATTGAAAGGGCTTATTTAAACAACGTTATCTCTTTGGTGAAGGGAGAGAGCATATTGAATGGTTATATTTAGTGCAGGGTGTAGGACAAAGCAGATGCAGAGAGATTTTTAACGCGAGAATGTTAATCACTTATGCCACACCGCCTCGGAGATGGGGGTATGTGTGTATTTTTATATACGCGCAGTGGCATCCCGGCTTGGCTCAGCCCTGGGGTGGGAGCAGGAGCAGGGAAGGGATTGCACCTCGAATCCTGGGTTCAATTCTGGCCCCTCACTCCCAGAAGGACCTGGAGGGGCTGGAGCGCATCCGGAGAAGGGAACGGAGCTGGGGAAGGGTCTGGAGAACAGGGGTTGTGGGAGCGGCTGAGGGCCCTGGGGCTGTTTATCCTGGAGAAGAGGAGGCTGAGGGGAGAGCTCATGGCTCTCTGCAGCTCCTGAGAGGAGGTTGTGGGGAGGTGGGTGCTGGGCTCTGCTCCCCAGGGACAGCCATGGGACGAGGGGAAATGGCCTCACATTGCACCAGGGTACGTTTAGATTGGTTATTAGGAAAAATTCCTTCACTGAAAGTGTTCTCAGGCTCTGGCAGAGGCTGCGCAGGGAGGCGGTGGAGTCTCCATCCCTGGAGGAGTTTAAAGCCGGGCAGAGGAGATGCTCAGGGATGGTTCAGTAGTGGATGGGGATGGTTGGACTCAATGATCTCAAAGGTCTTTTCCAACCAAACAGTCCTACAATCCTAACATGCATGTGTTTGGTCACTGGTGTAGTCACCAATGGTGAGGATGGGATTTGAACATCCGTCCTTGATTTGCTTTTTGACCTTTTTCCACCCCAAAAGCCCATCCGAGTGGCACAAAGCAACGCACCTCTGGGAGATGGCGATACCCTGAAATGCACAGCAGGAGAGATGTGCTTTGGCTCTTTGGGTGTGTGCATGACCCCTCTTTTCTTTTTACCCCCCCAGAATGGAGTGGGGATGGGAAGGAGAGCACTTCCAGGCTTGTAAATGGGCTGTTTAACAAACCTCAGCAGCACTCTCCCCGCCGGCAAGCTGTGAGGAAAGCCTACCGCATTACCCAGCCTCTATTACCCACCCTCACGGGAGCACTGAATTAAAGGAAATATTTTATGATCCTACGCTTCGTTATGTTTTATTAAAAGCAGAGCATCGGCCTCCCCTGCCACATTCATCAGATCAGAGCCTCTGCTGTTTTCTCTTTTTTTCCCCCTCCCTCCCAGGCTCTCACTGCCGTCGCTGTTGTTCCCAAAGCATCCGTCTGCTTGGATCGGCTCTAGGGCCAGTCCAGGGTCTCGTGGCGGAGGAGGAGAATATGCAATGGGGGGGAAAAATGTGGCTGGTTAGTTTATCTAAGGATGCTTTGTATCCAAACTGGCTCGAGGATGTGGAGTTATGCTGCAGAAATAGCTGGTGGATGCAGGAGTAGGGATGGCTGCAAGAAAGTGGAATCACAGGGAGGTGTCACCCCAGGGAGGGAATTGAGTCAGGGATTGAGATGAGTGTATCCTCATGAGAAGATGCTTGGAAAAGCCTCCCCCTGTTTTTCAGCTTTGCTCCATGTCAGGCGATAAAGCCTAGGGTGGGAGGACCTTGAGGATGATGCTGTTTTTATAGAATCATGGAATGTCCTGAGGTGGGGGACCCACAAGGACCATCGAGTGCCACTCCTGACCCTGCACAGAACACCCCAACATTCACACCGTGGGGCTGAGGGCATTGGCCAGGCGCTTCTGGAATATTGTCAGGCTCAGTGCTGTGACTGCTTCCTTGGGAGCTGTTCCCATGCTCCACCACTCTTTGGGGGAAGAACCTTTTCTTGTTGTCCAACCTAACCCTCCCCTGGCATCTTCCTGCTGTTCCCTCCGGTCCAGAGAGAAGAGCTCAGCGCCTGCTCCTCCTCTCCTAGTGAGGAAACTGCAGATCACGATGAGTCTCCCCTCAGTCTCCTTCGTGCTGAACAGACCCAGTGACTTCAGCCGCTCCTCACACTCCTCCTGTCCAAACCCTTCCCCAGCTCCGTGCCCTCCTCTAGATGCTCTCCAGCACCTTTAGACCCTTTTTATCCTGTGGCGCCCAAAGCTGCCCCCAGAGCTCAAGGTGGGGCCGCCCCAGTGTGGAGCAGAGTGGGACAATCCCCTCCCTTGCCCGGCTGGCGATGCCGTGCTGGATGCACCCAGGACACGGTCGCCTTTTGGCTGCCAGGGCCTTGCTGGCTCGTGTTCCACTTGCCCTCGGCAGAACGCCCCAATCCCTTGCCACAGGGCTGCTCTCCAGACCCTTGCTCCCCAGGCTGTGTGGGCACCCACAGTTCTGTGTCCGGGGTTCAAAATCTGGCACGTTTCCTTGTTCAAGGCCATGTAGTTGGCAATTGCCAAGAGGCTCCAAGAGGGAAGAGCCCCCCAAAATGCCACCATCCCGTCTGTAGAGGTAGAGCAGCAAGCAGGGCTGGGAGTTTGCTATATCATCCTTCGAGATCAGCGGCTGAAAGCCAGACAAATATTGATAGCTGGGCGTATCTGGAAGCAGTTGGGAGACAGAAAGGTATTAATTAGCAGTTATTTCTCAATGGTGCAAAGATGGATAGGGATTAAGGTAACAGCCATGTGCATCCTCTCTGTAAAAGGGGCGAAGTAACGGTAAATCAGCGTTATGAATCGGTGCTGTAAGAGGGAGATATTTTTTAATCTTATTAGCGGCGCGGCATTACTGAGGGAGCAAAGGGATTATTAATCACAGAGCATAAATGGGGGAGAAAAGGGTAGCTTCAAATTAGCAATCCTGCTTTGGACAGCGAGAGGGGGAGCGGAGAGGGAGGAGAAATGGCAGGGGATGGAGGGGATGGGGGCAGGATACCAAGGGAGAGGCTGGGATGCGGCCAAGCCCTACTGTGGCCAAATCAGTGCCTGGGAGAGGCGTCTCTGGGCCAGTGCCAAAGCCCGGAGCTGGAAATCCCTGTAGGTTGTGTCTCTTGTAACATAAGGCACGCAGGTATCTGTCCCATCAACCCAGCTGTCGGTCTGTCCCGTCATTTTTCTGTTCTTCCCTCCATCTATCCCTCTCTCCATCCATTCCTCCACACTTCATCCTTCTCTCTACTCACCCCTCTACTCCCTCCCTCTTTTCCCGCATCCTTCCTTCCTCCCTTCCTTCCTTCCTTCCTTCCTTCCTTCCTTCCTTCCTTCCTTCCTTCCTTCCTTCCTTCCTTCCTTCCTCCCTCCCTCCCTCCCTCCCTCCCTCCCTCCCTTCCTCCCTTCCCTTAGCTCCCAACTCAGCTTCCAATGGCACCAATCCGGCTGCCCCAGACTCCCCCAAGGTCATTTTGGGGCTAAAAGGCTGCACATCACTCCCTAAATTGCAAACAGAAAGTGGACTTTTTTAGCCCTTGGGACTCCTGTTTGGCACCTGGTGCTATTTTCCCCCTCCCTCTGCCTGAGGTTCTGCCTTTGGAGAAGTTGTTCGGAAGGAAAAGGGGAGAAAAAAAGAAATTATTAATAATAATCCCTTTCCAGCTCCACGGTTCAGGAATCAATGGTGCAGGCAGAGATCGCTCACGGCAGACACCTGGGGAGGGAGGGGGAATCAATGGCTACCTCGTTTGTCACCAATCAGAAATATGGGATAATTGGATTTCCTGCAAATAGAGAAATAAATAAGCAAATTCATCATCCGGGTCACGGTCACCTACTTCTCCAGGGCCACCTTAGTGCGGCAAATCCCTACCAGCACCTCGCCAGGACTCTTAACTTGATGGGAAACTCAATGGCAGCATCTAAACCTAATTCCTCATATGTGTTCTTCAGTGAAATTGGGTATTTTTGACCCTTCTGCCCACCTCAAGCTCATGTATCTCCCACTAAAGCTGTGTCCTCAGCACAGGAAGGACACGGAGCTGCTGGAACGAGTCCAGAGGAGGCCACGGAGATGATCCGAGAGCTGGAAAACCTCCTGTGCGAGGACAGGTTGGGGTTGTTCAGGCTGGAGAGGAAAAGGCTGCGGGGAGACCTTAGAGCGGCTTCCAGTGCTGAAAGTGTTTTCTAGAGGAGCAGCATCTCCAATAACCCCTTGCTGTTACTCCAGAAGGGGATTTTGGCTGGATCTCAGATGGGTTTATAAAGGGTCTTGCTTTCCCCTTTTCAAGTGGGGAAACTGAGGCACAGAGTGGCACTCACTCCAAAAGTCATCCTTTGCTTCCAGCTCTGCTAATTAGCCCTGGCTGGGATTATGCTTCAGCCTAGATTAACGCCACGAGCTGTGGTTTCAAATAATTAGCTGCCGGTGTCACAATCCTCACCCCAACAAGGGCAAAACAGCTGCAAAACCATCAGCTGCTGCCAGCAGGTCCCTCCTTACCTCACCCAAGAAGTGAAAGTCTTTGCCGGGGGTTTCAGCACCTTTTTTCCCAGGCTTCAACCTCTCTATCTAATCCATCACCTTCAGTTTGGAGCTCTAACAAACCTGGCTGGATACAAATAATTTGCCTTTTTTTCCTCCTGAATTCCATCTCCAGGATGGTTTTTACTTGGCAACGCTTTCAGCACTGCCTGGAGATGAGACCTTCCATCCCAGGTGAGGTTTTCCATAATCCCTCATGCTTAGGGGCACCATCCAGATGTTGCGTCTTCCTAACGCCAGCGTGAGAGGAGACGCCAGAAGGGATCCAGCTGGTGGAGAATCTCTTCTGTGTCAGGATGGAAAGTTGAGCCTGTTACTGGTAAAGAGGGCCTGAGCGTTTGCTGTTGTGGGAGAAATCCTGTTTCCAATCCTTTGCAGTACAGGATTATGGTATGGTTTCTCCTGCCACACTTCATTCCAGATTAAAACCCCACATCTGCACTGGGGGGGAGGTTGGTGGGGATTGGCAGACCCCATACACCCTTGCCATGATGCCCCTTCATTCAAAATAAAGAAAAAGCGGAGAGGGGGTGAATTTTTAGCGTGAATAAGCCCTGGGGAGGCTGCCGAGGTTGTTGGGTGTCCCAACCCCGAGCACTGACCCACGTTGTCGGGGAGGCACCGTGCTCTATTGCGAAGGCTTTTGGGGGAATGCTGCAGCATCGTTGGTGGCCACTGATGGCTCCTGCTCTGCAAAAGTGGGATTGTAGGATCATGGGATGGTTTGGGTTGGAAGGGACCTCGAAGCCCATCCAGTCCCACCCCTGCCATGGGCAGGAACACCTCCCACTGGCTCAGAGCTCCAAGCCCCATCCAACCTGGCCTGGAACCCCTCCAGGGATGGGGCAGCCACCACTGCTCTGGGCAACCTGGGCCAGGGCCTCCCCACCTGCACAGCAAAACATTTCTCCCCAAGATCTCATCTCAATCTCCCCTCTTTCAGCTGAAAACTGTTCCTCTCATCCCATCCCTGCCCTCCCTGATCCAGAGCCCCTCCCCAGCTTTCCTGCTGGATCTATTTGTGGCAGAAAGACGAGACCCCGCAAGTTTCTGTGTAAATGCACACGATTGCTGCACTTGGAGGAGAGGTCCAGAGTGCAGCGTGGGGGAGAGGTGGTAAAGCGATAATGGGGTGAAGAAAGAAAGAATTGGGGTTTCTTAGCAGGTCTTGAGATTAATTAGCGTCTGCAATGAGGTGCTATTAGGAAAAGGAGAAAGCATCTCTCTCTTGGGAGCTATTAGCAGAGGTGGCACACAGGAGGGAATTGTTGCTCTGTAGTTGAGGCCACGGGGGTGGCAGCAGTTTTGGGTGGAAAGCTTTAAGGAAAATCTGGTGCCATGGAGGAAATCCACAGGAGATTGAGAAATCCTGCAGGAACTGGGTTTGCTTAATTGGGGAAGGGAATATATGGAGCGAGAGAAGTGGGATGCGTATGTAGAGTTGGTGCAACGCAGCGTGCATGGGGATGGGTGGCATCTCCCACCCGTTGCACATCATTTTGCCAGGATCTGTTGGCTTTAGCTCGTGGCATGGGAATAAAATTGGGGTGCAACTGGTTTAGAGGTCTTTGTCTTCAGTACCCAGAGCGGGGTTTCTCAACAAGCATGAAAGGCAGGCTGCGCTGCAGGCAATCAGCCCCTGTTTGCATATATGCATACATGCAAATGAAGAGCACGATCTCCACTTAAAAATATGGGGCATCTGAGGCCCTGGTTGACCCAGGTGCTTTGGGGGCTGCATTTTGGCACCAGCAGCTGCTCGTACAGCTGGGAAGAGGTCAGAGGTGCCAGCAAAGCTATTTCTCTGAATCAGTGATGCCACTGGGCTTTTGTGGGAATTTGGCTCTGCTGGACTTGGTTTTCCTCCTCTCCTGGGACAAAACATCATTTAGGACTCTGAAACCTCCCAAAAAAAGCACGCAGAACTGCCAAATCCTTAAATAACCTGTAAATAGGGATAAAGGAACAAGACAGATGAGCAACGTAACGATGACAAACATCCTACCCTGCCAAAAAAACAAACCCTACCACCCATCCCAGGTCACAGCCACCAATTTTAGCAGCGATAAACTTCAGCCGGGTGCTTTAGCACGGGGCTAAAGCCTTTTATTTTAACTGCATTATCAGTAGGGTGAAGATGCAGTAGTAAAACAGACTCTTCTCTGCTCTCCAGCACCGTTGGGAGATGGAGGCCAGCGTCTTAAGCCGTTGGCTTTACGGCACTGTGCTGAGCACGCCACCAGTGTGTAGGGGAAGAAATTATAAATAAAACTTTACTGCGCTGGAGTAAATGCTGCTAAACATACTTCACATCTGTGCGACAGCAGGAGATAAATATTCAAGCTATAATTTATGTACGTGGCTTCCCAAGCTGTGTAGGAGGTGGTCTGGTAGCAGCTAATAAAATATGATATATCAAGAAGACTTATCAGTGCAGCAAGCATGACTCTGCTGATAAGCTGTGTAGGGTGGTGAGACCCGTCTTCTTCATGTTGACTGCTCTTTCTCTTGGGGTTGATTTACAGGGTTTTGGCATTTGGAAGTGTGTTTCCCAAGTAGCTATTGGGTTTGATTGGGTCTCTTGTCTTAATCTGTGTGTGTGCATGTAGAGAAGTGTTCATCTAAGGGTAATGTCAGTATTCAGCCTTGGGAGCTGTCAAGTCCTTGACAGGGGTGCTGAAATATTACCCAAATGGAAGATCTTTCCCATTCATCCCAGTAAGGTACCCCCAAAATCCTACCACTCTCAGTTGTCCGGTGACTTTTGCTTCCCTCCAAACCTCCTTTTTCTTACATTCATCCCCAAATCATCACTTCTCCAAGGACTCGATGATCCAGTGGGTCCTTTCCAACATGGTGATTCTGTGATTCTGTGATCCAGAGCACCCCTTGTTTTATAGTTGGTGGGTTTGGCTTCACATTGGCTCATGTCTCTTGGGATCGGCAGGATGCATCCCCTGGCTTCATGACTTCAGGTTTTACACCACCAACATTGCATCTCTGAGTTTCTCCCTGGGAAATCGCGTGATTTTTAGGTTGAAGGATCCACTGAACATCCAAACAATGCATCCAACATCATCCCCGGTGTTTATAGCAGGGCATGCGCTTGTTCCAGCTGAATGCTCCAGTCATTTTGCCTCAAAACTTCCATCTTTTCACTGCAACGACTCATTTCCCGAGGATTTTGAGCCAGTGCCTTGACGGAGATCTAGTACAAGCAGTAACTTGGCGCTGCGTGTAAAAGAAGCCGAGCTAGGAATGGGCTTTCTCATCTTGTGCTCCAATGAGCTGGAACAGCCGTGCCGATGAGCCTTCACTTAGAAAAGGCGCGATGAAGACGTTAAAGTGGGTTTTGTTTCAGTCCGTACCCAAGCCACATAGCTGGTATGGATGGCTCTATCTGATGTGGATTTATTTGTTGGGAGACACGTGCCAGTGGTGGCGCCGAGCTTGCGAAAAGCTGGTGTTTACATCTATCTTATTAGCCGGTACTTGGTGATGGATGGAGCTAGTGCTTGAGTCATTGGTAGAAGGAAACAAGAGAGGGAAAGGCGGAAATATGGGCAGGAGGAGAGGGAGAAGAGGCAGAGATGGGTACTGGAGATGGAAAAGGAGACCTGGCAGCTTCTCACAGCTTCCATGACCCAAATGACCCATTGCATTTGCACACCTGAAGTTCCCTAAACTCTCACTTTCTGTACCTGAGGCCATTTACCGTGCTGAGGCTGTGCTGATGTGCAAGAAAACCCCGCAGAGCCAAAGCATTTGTAACAGGCTTGTAGCCCAGCATGATCCATTTTGAGCCTCGCTCTTTGTTTCTCTGCAGCCCACGATGTTACTGCACCATACCAGGGCTTAACTATAGGTGCTGCTGTGTAAGATCCAATCTCTGCCCTTAAGAATGTAAAAAATGACTGTAGTGCTCATAATGAGAGCAAAACTGGTCTGAAAATTGATTTTTCTTAAGATATATTGACAGAACTCTTTGGGAAACTCTGATGTGATTGCGAGGTGTTGAAGATGCTCTCCATGATGCAAAGAGGGATGCGTGCAAGTGATGTCGGGTTCCATGGCGTAACACAAAATTAGGCATTATTTTATTCCTTTTTGGCTGGATATTTTTTCCAGGAGAAATTCAGGATTTGAGGAATGCAGAAAAGCTGTGGGCAGGGTTCAAAAGCCTCCTCTTGACTGGATTTTGTCTCCAGCATTGAAATCACTGGAACCTGGGTTTGAGTTTTGCCATATACATCCCAAAACAAAGCAAAACTCTTTGGCTTGAGACATAGTGATACATTTTGACCAGAAAAGCTTAAAACCCTCATCACATTGTAGAGTTTTGATCATTAAATCCTAACTGCAGCAGCCCCCGTAGGGTCTGCCTGTCCCCAGTAGCCCCAATGAAGTGGCTTTCTCAGTTAATCTTGAATCAAAAGGGGTCGAAAGGCCAAACCGGCCACGTTCAATCAATGTATTGATTAAATTATTGATTTACGTTTACAAAGAGCTAACAAGACACAACATGCATCCATAGGAACTGTCAGGTTCCATACACCTACTGCATCCTATGTAGTGAGGCCAAGTGCTGGGTGCTGCGCTTGGGTCACAACAGCCCCATGCAGCGCTCCAGGCTTGGAGAGGAGAGGCTGTAGAGCTGCCTGGAAGAGGAGGTTCTGGGGGTGTTGGCTGATAGTGGCTGAACATCAGCCAACAGTGACCCAGGTGTCCAAGAAGACCAGCGGCATCCTGTTCTGCATCAGGAATAGTGTGGCCAGCAGGAACAGGGCAGGGATCCTTCCCCTGGTGCTGGTGAGGCTGCACCTCTAATTCTGGGTTCAGTTTTGGGCTCCTCACTACAAGAAGGACATTCAGATGCTGGAGTGCGTCCAGAGAAGGGAATGGAGCTGGGGAAGGGTTTAGAGCACAGGTCTTGTGAGGAGCTGCTGAGGGAGCTGGGGTTGTTTAGTGTGGAGAAAAGGAGGCTGAGGGGAGAGACCTCATCACTCTCTACAACTGCCTGAGAGGAGGTTGTAGCAAGGTGGGGGTTGGTTTCTTCTCCCTGGTAGGCAGTGACAGGGGCAAGGGAAATGGTCTCAAGATGTAGCAGGGGAGGTTTAGGTCGGATATCGGGAGGAATTTCTTCACTGAAAGAGTTCTCAGGCCCTGGCAGAGGCTGAACAGGGAGGTGGTGGAGTCCCCATCCCTGGAAGGGTTTAAAAGACAAGTAGATGTTGTACCTGGGGACATGGTCTGGTGTCGGACTTAGCAGGGCTGGGTCGATGGTTGGACCCGATAATCTTAAAGGGCTTTTCAACAGCTCTACATGCTCCCTATGTATCTGATATGTCTTCTCCCTGGCTCTGCAGTTCTGAAGGATTTAGGGGCTGGTTTGGTCCAGCAATCCCCATAAAGAATAATTAGGGGCACAGCTGCGAAGTGTTTCCTCCCACTTATGCAAATGGGCGAGGTAAGAGGAATCTAATTAAATGTTTGTACTTTAATACACCACAGTGTGAAGGAAGATGAATTTTAATTGCCGGCTCTTAATTGTTTGGTCGGCCTGTTAATATCCTATTTACACAGCATTAATACAATTTGTTCTCTGCCAGCAGGGCTCTTCCTCGCAGCGGGTGATGCTGGGTTTCGTGGTTTTATTTCACGGAACAGCCCCGTTTTCATTGAATCATGGATTGAGTTGGGTTAGAAGGGACCTTAAAGCCCATCCAGTTCCACCCCCCTGCCATGGGCAGGGACACCTCCCACTGGATCAGGTCACTCAAAACCCCATCTGAGACAAAACTGTCAAACAACATCAGTCTCAATACCGACACCTGAGGAACACCACTTGTCACCTGTCTCCTCTTGGACATTGAGCCGTTGACCATTACTCTTTTATTTCATTAAACAGCTCCATTTTGCAGAAGCCGTGCCAATTTTTGGGTGGGCAGTGGTGGGTTAGGGGATGTTAGGGCTCAGTTTTTGGTTTTCCTGAAAGGAAAGCTGAAAATTCAAGGAAAACTCAAGACGTTCATGCCTGTAGAAACACAAATGGGCTCCTCCAACCCATTTTTGCCTTTGCAAAAGGACCATCTCCTTTGGAAGTTTGATGCTGACTCCATCTGTCACATCCCATTCCACTCGCTGTTTTGAAACCTGCGTTAAAACCCTTACTCCTCCATTTCAAAGAAGACAAAGTAATTGGTGCAGCAGCTTTCCAGGAGGAAAAGCTCAAGATTCAGCAAAATTTGGCCACTCCGGACTGGGACAGATGTGAATTCTTCACCAGTTCATGCCCCCTGCAGCCCTCCTGGGTTAAGAAGGAGGGGCAGTGCTACATTATAATTGGAAATTGTCCTGGAATATCATAAATAAGGCATTGCCAGAGCTAGGGAGGGAGGGAAAAAGTATTTGCTGTGCTCACAGGAACGGGAGCAACTGCTGGCGTTTAATCTTTAATGAACAAGATGTTGCGAAGTGCTGTGAGTCAAAGCGCGTTTGCTTAATGCTCCTCAGCCCCGGCATGCGGCGGGTGACATCCCTGTCCCCGAGGCTTCATGCATGGCTATGAACCCTTGCACACTGATGAACTCCCCTTGTGCCAACCATCGTCTTCCTCCAGTAGAGAACAGGGAGCAGGATTGATCCCCACTTTTGTTGGGGGTGATTCGTAACCCTTTAGCATCTCAGCTGGCTCTTTTGCGAGGGACAAAGTGCCTGCTCGAGCAGCAAATGCCTTAAATCCTGGAAAATTACATCAATCAGCCCTGCAGTGATTGAGGAAGGGAGTGCTGGTCCCTTTCCACCCCCATCCCTCCTTGTATTTGGACCCCAAAATACCATCCTGGCCCCAGCTTGGAAAAGTGAGTGCCGGAAGGCAGTGAAGGAATTGATGTGAATTATGTATGAGCCCCGCTAATCACGGACTGATTAAAATGATGATGTGTTAATATTATCTCTCCCTGTCACCTCTGCGGAGGGGGGCACGTCGGCACCTGAAGGATGGGGGGGACATAGCAGGGGCAGATGGGGCAGCTGCATCCCCACGTGTTCTCCTCCAGCTCCATCCTGAGGCATCGCTCTGCTCCGGTCCCTGGGAAGGTCACTTGACCATCCCCAAATGCAAAGATGGGACAGGTTGAACCTTGGGGTTGTGTCCTGAAGGAACAAAAGCCATCGTAGGTTTCAGTTTTGCTTTTGGGGAAGCGCTGGGAGGTGCAAAACCAAGGAAAAGGGGTGTACATTAATATTAAGAAATTAATGGTTTGTTTAGATGTAGCTTATGAAATATCAGGAGCGTGGGGAAGATGTGGAGGGCTTCCTTTGTGGTGTTGGGACATGTAATCATGGAATGGTTTGGTTTGGAAGTGACTTCAGAGCCCATCCAGTCCCACCCCCAGCCATGGGCAGGGACACCTCCCACTGGATCAGGGGCTCCAAGCCCCATCCAACCTGGCCTGGAACCCCTCCAGGGATGGGGCAGCCACCACTGCTCTGGGCAACCTGGGCCAGGGCCTCCCCACCCGCACAGGAGAACATTTCTCCCCAAGATCTCATCTCAATCTCCCCTCTTTCAGCTGAAAACCGTTCCTCTCATCCCATCCCTGCACTTCCTGATCCAGAGCCCCTCCCCAGCTTTCCTGCAGGCAATAGGCTTCGCCACCCTGAGTTTTCCAAGGGCTCCCACGGTGCTGGGATGGGTCCCCCTTGGGTGGCCACCACCTGCCCACCCAGCCGCTCTCTCGCTCCTCCTCCCAAACAGGACGAGGGGCACCTCAGACTTTCTGAGGGGGGGTTCAGCCATGTATGCTGCATCCCGGGGGATTTCCATGGGGCAACTGGTTGCTCTCATGTATAAAACTCCCTGATGAGATGCTCAAATGGGGCAGAAACGAGGCTTTCTGCCAGCGCCGTGGTGGAAGCATCCGGCCGCATCCTCCGCTTGCGTGGCCGGGTGAAACCTGCCTCCTCCCTCGCAGCTATTTTGTAATTGAAAGCGCTGAGCATGTTACAATGTGCTCCTTTTATTAATGTGTCACTCCTGATTTAAAAGGACATTTCATTTATCTCTCCCTTCCCCCTTCCCTTTTTTTTTTCCCCCTCTTCCTTAAACTGGATGTCGCAAGATTTCCCACCGTTTTTGAGCAAAAATACTCTTTTTCTCCCCAGGGATGCGATCTAATCAGAGGACTGAATTTCCATAGGTCAGAATGTAATCAGAGGGTGGCCGGGCACAGCTTTCGCTGTGAAATAGCTCTTATTTAAAAAGAGCAAAGGGGAAGGAAAGAAGCTTCAGGGTTTGGAGCTGCCTTTGGGATGCGGCTGATGCTGATAACGCTGAGGACGATCGAGGTGTTGGGTTGGGCTCCTTCTGTAAAAGTGCAAATCTGGTGCTCAGCCCTCTTTAAAAAGCCCTTAAAATTCAGCAATACCTGCCGCTGCTGGTTTCTGCTCCCCAGTAAATCAAAAAAGAAAAGAGACAAAATAGGGATTTTGAGAACCAGCAACACTTCGCCATCCTCCACTGTCGGAAAGCAAAGAGAAGGGGGGATGAGGGATGAGGTTTGCATGTCAACTGCAGCGAAACAGCAGGTTTTGGACGGCTCCATCTGGATTCCTGCTTTATTTTTCAGTGCCTGGCTTTATTTTCCGTGCTTTTCCACCTCTCTTACACTCATCCTTAGCATTTTGGGAGCTGGCTCCTCCGGGAACCGTGCATCTGTTTCTTTCTGCTCTCACTTGTGCTCTTTCCCTCTTTCTTTTTCCCATCTTCTGTGGTGATTTTGCTCTGAATTTAGGCAGCTAACATGCTTTGAGTGGGTGGGTTTTGCCCTTCCCTCCCCTTCCAGGCATCACTGGGACTCCACCATCAGCCCTCTACAGCATCCCTGTTCCCACCCAGCACCAGCACAATGAATCACGAGGCTCCAGAGCCTCAGCTTTGCCATTCAGGATTGGCCAAGGAGGAGAAGTGTGGGAGCATCCCATGGTTACGCTCCACTATTGTTAAGGACCAGATGTCCTCCCAGCAAAGACAGCCCAAATTACTGGGTATGGAGGTGGGAGCTGGTGGGCTGCAGCCCCATTGCCATCTCAAAGTAGAGTTTGCAGCACGTGGAGGGAACAGAGCAAAAATAACCCCCCCAATATGGCTTTTTTAAGGTGTCTGGAAGAAGCAGGTTTGGGATGTGTTTGCAGGAGGAATTTAGAATCCTAGGATCTTAGAGTGGTTTGGGTTGGAAGGGACCTCAAAGCCCATCCAGTTCCACCCCCTGCCATGGGCAGGGACACCTCCCACTGGATCAGGGGCTCCGAGCCCCATCCAACCTGGCCTGGAACCCCTCCAGGGATGGGGCAGCCACCACTGCTCTGGGCACCCTGGGCCAGGGCCTCCCCACCTGAACAGGAAAACATTTCTCCCTAAGATCTCATCTCAATCTCCCCTCTTGCAGCTCAAAACCATCCCTCTCATCCTATCCCTGCTCTCCCTGATCCAGAGCCCCTCCCCAGCTTTCCTGGAGCCCCTTTCAGCACTGGAAGCTGCTCTAAGTTCTCCCCGCAGCCTTCTCTTCTCCAGGATGAACAACCCCAACTCAGCCTGTCCTCACACAGGAGGTGCTCCAGCTTTTGCATCATCTTGGGTAAATGCTTGTGCCGATGCTTTTGCTGCACATCAGCAGAGGTGGGTGGCTCGGGTCACCCAGTCTTGGCTAATTTTGACTTTAAAAATGCACCAACAATCAGGAGATGGTCTAAGTACCTCCAAAACACCTGGGATGGGGGTGCTTCAGCTTCCCGTTGCTGTGCACAGCGTCTGAAATGCAATGCCGTGGAAAGAGGGATGGAAAACCATCCAGAGATGCTGAACTTACAAGCTGGGAACTCCTGTATCTCTGTAATTCGTGGTCAAGAGGGAAAATGCAATCTTAGCTCTGTCTTTGTCACCCATCGGTTCTGCCGCCAGCTTTATTTAATCACCCTGTTGATCCTTGCTGGGGGCAGGAAGGAGATGTAATCTGGCTTGGAGGCTCCCAAGGCTGGTAGATGGAGAGGCAGAGCTTTTCTGTACGCGTGGAGGCTCCATCCCCAGCACGAATCCCTCCCTGATTTCCTTTGGGCAGATGTGACCGTGCTGCAAAACATTTACTCATCCCCCTCCCTTTGCTTTCATGCCTGTTGCTCATCTCGCATTTGGAAATGTCAGAAGCGAAGTTGGGGGAATCGGGGCACCCGCTGTGAGACCTCACCTGACCTTCCTCGTGTCCCTCCTCCTCCTCCTCCCTCTCCCATCACTGCTTCTCGGTAGCTGCAAAGCCCCGAATTCGAGGGGACCGCATGCAGCAGCCGCAAGGAATTAATCCCTGCTTTAGCCGGCTAAAATAAACCAGGAGAGGAGAGAGGCTGAAAAGAAGCTGGCCCTGATGAGCACGGCTGCTGGCGAGGATTTGGGTCGCTGTCAGCAAGGAGGAAAGCATTGGGCTGGGGTTGCAAAGGTGCAGTGTTTAAACCCACCTTGCGGTGCAGCATTTCAGGGCTGAATAGAGCCCTTAATTTAGCCTCTCCCCCTGCTCAGCACCGCGCTCTCCCATGATAGTGCAGCAAAGGACTCATGGTCCTCACCACCATCAAAGAAAAACCTGCTGTTTTGCAAATTTCCTTGCATCCAGCTGGCTGCGGCAGCAAACCTGGGTTTGCAAACACCCCCCCTACCCCCCCCCAAAAAAAAAAGCAATGCAAAGAGGGTTTCTTGAATTTCACAGCCCTGTGTTCAGTATGCCGAGCCATGCTGCCTTGCTGTTGCAGCAGGCACGTGTGCACTCAGCACGCCCTCCCAAAGGTCGTGGGTGAGATTTATTACAATAACACTTGCAACCTGTTTTACGAGTGAGGAGAGCCTCGAATCGCCGGCTGTGGGACGTATGGAATCACCTTCCCCTCTTACGGGACAGCTTCTGCAAAGGAGTCTCTCTCTGCAGCCTCATTTCCAAACTTGCTCCTATTTTCCAGGTTCTCTGGGGTTTCTCTGCCTTGCTCTTCCACCTCATGCAAGGAATAATTAAAAGAAAAAAAAAATGGATTTTTTTTGCAGTGAGATAAGGGCTGTTTTGGGGTGGCCTGGTTGGAGGTGGTGTCAAACGGCTGCAGTCAGGGTAATGATGCTAAAGAAAGACTGGGATCTGCCAGGCTGTCAATCTGGCATCTTCCAGCAGCCGGAGGAAATAGAGGAAAATAAAATAGAAATGCAGTTGCCTGCCCTCCTGACCCTGACTGCTCGTGCTCCTGCAATAGTTTTACGGCAAATTGAGGGGAAACAGGGAGGAAACAGCCAGACAGAACCTCATGTGCTCTGATTTTCCCTCTGCTATGGGGATAAATCCTGCATCCCAGATATGGGGGAGATGGCAGGAAGCATGTTGTTTGCCAAAGCTTAGCTATAAAACCACAGGTTTGGCTTTGGACATCCTCTGATTGTTCAGTTGGACCTGTTTCCATGAGAAATGAGTAATTTAGAGGGTTTTAAAGCAAGCATGGGGTGGAGGAACTTGGTCTGCAGTTGGGAGAGAACCATTGTGGGGCAGATGATAGTGGAGGCAAAGTCATAGAATCATGGAGTGGTTTGGGTCGGAAAGGACCTCAAAGCCCATCCAGTCCCACCCCCTGTCATGGGCAGGGACACCTCCCACTGGATCAGGGGCTCCAAGCCCCATCCAACCTGGCCTGGAACCCCTCCAGGGATGGGGCAGCCCCCACTGCTCTGGGCAACCTGGGCCAGGGCCTCCCCACCCTCACAGGAGAACATTTCTCTGTAAAATCTCATCTCAATCTCCCCTCTTGCAGCTCAAAACTGTTCCCCTCATCCTATCCCTGCTCTCCCTGATCCAGAGCCCCTCCCCAGCTTTGGAGCCCCTTTCAGCACTGGAAGCTGCTCTAAGGGTTCCTCACAGCCTTCTCTTCTCCAGGCTGAACAACCCCAACTCTCTCAGCCTGTCCTCGCAGGGGAGGTTCTCCAGCCCTCACATCATCTCCGTGGCCTCCTCTGGACACACTCAAAGTTGAAGCCAATATCTCTGTAGAAAGGATGGGTTTGAGTTTGCAGGTGGGCAAGGCAGCCGGTGGGATCAGGGCTCTGGGAATGGACCAGGGCAAAGCCTCACAATCTGGGCACCCAGAGTTTATTAAGGGCAAACGTGGGCAGTTTCACAAAGCTGGGGAGAGAAGCAGCAAAACAGGCGGTCCTTGCATTTTGATGCCATAAGCTGGTAAATAAGGTCAGGAAGGATTTTTCCCCAGTTTGTACTTTTTTAGTGCTTGGGAGCAGCCAAAAGTCATCGCTGCAAGGGGGCAAGCTGCCACGATGATGGGCTTGCCCATGCGTTATCCGTACATGGGATGCAGCCAGCGTTTGCTCCCCATGGCAGAGCTATTAATACAATAAACCCATTTGAGATGAGTATTTTAACCCCCTGCTTCATCCTTCTCTGGCACTTCATGTCTCTTTTTCTCTTTTTTGACTTCTCCAGCCTACCTGACCGTCAGCATCGAGCCGCTCCCACCCGTGGTGGTGGGAGATGCCGTCACCCTGAAATGCAACTTCAAGACAGATGGGAAGATGCGGGAAATCGTCTGGTACCGGGTAAGCGGCGCTGATGCCTCTTCTCCACCCTTGGGGGCAGGGACATGAAACCACCCGGGTGCTTTGCTGCTGTACAAGAGAAGGTCAAGGCTGGATGGTGGAAAGAAAGGCAGACGGTGCTCTTGCTGATGGGAATATCCATTCAGTGGAGGAAGCAGGCAGGCTGGCCTTTGAAAACCTGTGAAGGGGGGGAGACGTAAAATGGCTTTGCAATCATCCTGAGGGCTCCACGAGGCTCTCTCCAGGTGTTTCGTTATGTTTTCCAGGTGGATTAGAGGTTGGCAGGCTTGGTTCAGTGCTGGGAGTTTGCATCAAGGCTTGGGGCTGGTCAGGGTTTGGGAGGCGGGGGCTCAAGTCGGCACCAGAGTGTGTGTTGGGTGTGAAGTGATGCAAAAATGTTACGTAGGAAATGAAGCAAAATTGAGGGTGTTTGCAGCTTGTTTGTGCCGGGCTCTTCACACAGGGCTCTTCAAGCCTTCCCCCAAAATTTTTCCCTTTCCCATCCCAGTCCCCAAAATCCTTATGGATGTGAGGTGCTGATCTGGAGCAAAGCAACTCATAGCGTCTGGTTTTATCTAGGGAGGGGGACGCTGGAGGCTGTAGCTTCCTCCCCTCCACCCAACATCACTACCTCGTTGGGGCCTCAGGTTCCTTACCCAGGGAGGAGGAGGACCAGCTGCTGAGCTCTTCTCTCTGGACCAGAGGGAGCAGCAGGAAGATGCACCAGGGGAGGGTTAGGTTGGCCACGAGGAGAAGGTTCTTCCCCCCAAGGGTGGTGGAGCACTGGAACAGCTCCCAGGGAAGCAGTCACAGCACTGAGCCTGACAGTATTCCAGAAGCATTTGGCCAATGCCCTAAAATGCACAGTGTGAAGGTTGGGGTGTGAAGGTTGGGGTGTCCTGTGCAGGGTCAGGAGTTGGATTCGATGAGCCTTGTGGGTCCCTTCCAAGTCAGGACCTGCTCGTTCTATGACCGCTCCCATCTGCACGGTGCCTGGAGCCAGCCTCAGACATAAGGATCTAGAGCAGTATTTTTGGCTTCCCCGAAGGAATTTCAGGCTCAGCTGCCAAACAGGAGTAAAACCCCCATCGTGGTTTGATCAGAGAAAACTTGACGTTCTCCAGGACGGGATAAACCCAGGTCTTTGCTTGCATATTTGCTCACAGAGGAGGCGAAGAAAGAGCTAATTGGGCTGGTGGTGTCAGATGAAGCAGCCACCCTGTGCTGTAAGATATTTGTTCTTGGTTTTACTGTCTTGTTTCTGCCTCCTGAACAAGGAGAATCTCTTCCTTAAAGCTCTTCATCACATCCAGGCAGGTTTATAAATAGGAGAAGGTGCTCTCTCTACTGATATGTATTCAGTTGCCGGCGCATGGTGCGTGCACAGGAGCATTTCCATTGCACACTGCCTGTTTGCTATAAATGTGTGTATTTAGGTGTGAAGGGGATACAAGCAGAGAAACATAACAATATAAACCCCAAACCACCCTGAACCTAAAGTTGCAGCTTGGAATTGGCTTCACCTCCCCCTTATTTTGGGGAGGAGGCTTTTTGTGCAGTGCTCCTTCCACCGACGCTGCCATCTCCACCAGGTTTTTCCTTCCCTTTTCCACTCGGTAATATTGGATTAACCCACTTTCTCGCGAGCCGGGGCTGGATTTGCATAATCCCCCCTGCGCGGAGGGATGCTGGAGTCCTCAGTGAGAGGATGACGCGCTGGGGTGGCCGAGCAAATTATGCTCCGAGAAACCACAGAGAGAGTGGGAGGGGAAAAAAATAACCCAGCTTTTATTTTTATCACCACAAATCTCTTTATCTTTCTTTTTTTTACCCTCCCTTCCCTTTTTCTCCTATTTCAGGGACCTTCCCACATTCTGAAAGTTGGGTTTTCATAGAGCATCTCAGGGTTTCCCAAATTCCCTCCTGATTTTAGGCAGTTTTCTCCCTTTTTCCCCCTCATCTTCTCTCACTCATGGACCTTTGCAGCTCTCCAAAGCCCTGGTTGCAGCTCCTGCGTGCAGGAGTTGACGGATGGTCTTGGGTGTGCCGGGGTGGAGATGTTGGGACTGTGGAGTCGTATTTATAGAGTTTGTAAATCAACCTGACAGCATCTTTGTGCACTACACCTGAGCAGTGGAGTGGGATTGTGTGGGGACTCGCTGGGGCTCCCCTTTCCCCTGGTTCATTTTACAGGGAGCAAAGTGATCTCGTTGAGTTTAAGGATGCTTCAGGGATGCACGTCGGGTTGCAAGGGTGGGGAAGGCAAAAGAGGGTGAGTGTGGCAGCGAACTTGGCAGCAGTTTGGTGTAGGGCATGAGGTGGGTGCATAACCTGTCGGGGTGCGTGCATAAACCCTCGAGGTGCAGGGTGCCTGCAGGGCCCATGGGGTGGGTGCATAATACTTCAGTAGCACGCGTAACCCACAGGACGTATTTGTGATGCGTTTAGGGAGCGTAACCCACCATGGGGTGGGTGCATAACCCATTGGGTACGTGCATAACCCATCAGGGAGCGAACGTAACCCATGGAGTGGGTGCATAGGATGTTGTGTATGTGTGTATAACCCATCAGGGAGTGTACATAACCCATCGAGGTGCGTGCATAACCCATCAGGGAGCGCATGTAACCCATGGGATGGGTGCATGGGATGCACGTGTCATCAGGGAGTGTACATAATCCATGGAGTGCATGCATAATCCATGGGGTGGATGCATAACCCATCAGGGAGTGTGCATAACCCATGAGGGAGTGTCCATAACCCATGGGGTGGGTGCATAACCCTCTGAATGTGTGTATAACCCATCACGTAGTGTACAAAACCCATAGGATGGGTATATAACCCATCGAGGTGCGTGCATAACTCATGGGGTGGGTGCATAACCTGTTGGATGCATGCATAATCCATGGGGTGCATGAATAACCTGTCAAAAGCATGCATAACCCATCAGGGAGCGCATGTAATTCATGAGGTGTCTGTATAGGATGTTGTGTGTGCATATAACCCATCAGGGAGTGTACATAACCCATCCGAGGTGCATGCATAACCTGTTGGGTTTGTGCATAATGCATGGGGTGAATGCAAAACCAGTCCGGAGCATGCATAACCCACCGGGGACCGTGCATAGCCCGTCAGGATGTGGGGTGCATGCATAACTCTTGGGGTGGGTGCATAAGCCACGGCGTGCAGACACACCAAGGCTGAAAGCTGTGAGGCATAAAGGGGCTGCTTACCACGGGTAGAGGAGGTAAAAGCCCCCTGAGAAGCACCACACCGCAAACCAGCACCCCCACATCCCCTCTCCAGTAATTTCCCCGGGAGCCTCATGGCTGAGGGGACAACAAGGTGGAGTGGTAGCAAGGGACAATGTTTTTCTTGGGTCAGAAAACCCTTTGGCATGAGCCACCGCTCCGGGTCACTTGAGATGTAGAAGGCTCAAGGAGATCTGGGGTGAGCAAAAGGGCTTTTTCACAGCATAAACAAGAACATACACCGTCTGCAGAGGTGTTAATTAATATCCCACCGCCCCTCTGCACAATAAATTCATCTCCAGAAGGTGTGATTTGCCGGAGAACATGTGCAACCATGGGTCCAAACCCCTTGCACGTTAGGTGAGTGCCCAAAAACCGTTGGAGGAGACGAGGGTGGTGGCATCCTTGCAAACGAGCTTGTAATGAGTCCGAGAAGACATGGAGCTGTCAAGCTGTTAGCTTGCTCCCATCACAGGCGTCTCGGGGGTCGCGCTCGAGACCTGATTAGTATGGTCACTGCCGCGCCGCAGCAAGGGATGGGGAGGGAGAAAATTACTTTTTGCAGCAGTGCAGAGCTCTAAAAAAAAAAAAAAATACAGAAACAAGAGAGGGAGGGAAAATCCTTGGAGTCTGTGTTCTGGCTCTGTACAGACATCTGGCAGTGGCGGGGAAGCAGGCAGCCGGCAGCAGCCAGCCTGTACACACAGCCGGGGGCTCGGATGAGATGATGGTAATTGCAAAAAAGTGTTTTGCAGCTTTTTGGTGGCAGGCAAGGGCTGGGCGTGATTCCCTGGTGGAGAACAGCACTCCCACACTCACCGTCCCTCTGCCTGCTGGGACCCGGGAGCCTGGCCTGAGGATGTGGAGCAGCGAGTGCTGGGGAGCGGAGTGGAGGGGAGCCCTCAGGTCCGGAGGGAGTTGCTCTGCCTTGATTAATTAGAGTTTGGCACTCAGTCTAATTAAGCAAATAAGGAGAATAATTCAGAGCCGGGGCTCGTGGTGCTGTCTGCATTGCCCATGTACGGGCTTTGTTCTCCATAGCACCCATGGTGCATGGACATTGGTGTCTGTAGCACCCATGGCGCACGGACGTTGGTGTCTGTAGCACCCATGGTGCACGGGCATTGCTCTCCATAGCACTCATCAGTGTGACTTTTGAAGTTTGGGTGATGTACATCTTGCCCTTGCAGGTCCCCCTCATCCCATCTGCAGGCTGTTATCCCCATCCTTCACACACCAGCTCTTGTATTTAAGCTCCCCAGCTCAGTGCATGGTGATTGTAAAGAATTTTGCTCCATAAGGGGCAAATCGGGCCATTCCCGGCTCCACAAAGACTCCAGGGCTCCAAAACCCGTGGCCATGGCAAGTGGGGCCAATGCATTACAAGAAGTTGGCAGCGCCACTCACAGCCGCCTGATCGATGGTGACAAAGTGCGGTCCCCGCGGGGGCTTCCTCTGCCACTGCCCATTAGGAAAAATGAGACGTTACAGCCCCCGGCCGGCTTCTCCCGTGGTGGCTCCGAGTAGGAAATGTTGCTGGTGACAGTGATAAAGTCACTGCTTGCAAAAGCATCGGCTCCAGGGGAGGGAGAAGACGGGGTGGAGGAGCCAAGCAAAGGGCACCCAACGTGCTGAGGCTTTGCAAGTACCTTCTACACTGCATAATGCTGCTGGGAAGGCCCTGAGCAATAATGAAAGGCTTTGAAAACTAGAGATGCTCGTTTGGGGATGCTCAGGAGGAGCCAGGCTGGAGGCAGTGACCACCCACCTGCACCAGGATGCTTCTTTTTACCTCTGGCTCCTGGAAAGCATCTCCCACCTTGCCAGCTCCAGCAGCAGCCCCTTCAAAATTTCCAAGCCAACCCAATTCACCATGGGTTGTGCCTCTGATTTATAAACCTGCTCCTCTATAGGGAAAAATCTTGAGCTTTACAGCTGCGGAGAAATTCTTTACAATCTGAGCAGGGCAGCTGATGGAGAGATTGTGGGCCAGGAACTGCGAGAGGTCTGCCTCGTGCCATTCATCCACACGCCGGCTGGGTCGCCTCCGCGCCTCCGAGATGATAATTTAAATGTCAGCATGGGGAACTCTCTTAATTCCTCATGCTCAGGCGGGAAGAGAAGGTCACAAGCATCAGCACAGTTTATTGAGCTCTCTATTAGCAAGGGCATCACTCTGGCTCCCGGGAAGTAGCGGGAAGCTCAGGCTGTGCCTTCCAAAATCACACGACCTTCTTGATTGTGCATGTGGTTTAGTGATGCTGGAGAGGGGAAACCAGCACGGGTGCTGACAATGATGGAGATGGTGTCCCTGCCCCTGACAGGGAGGTTGGAACTGGATGAACTTCAAAGTCTCTTCCAACCCAAACCATTCTATGAGATGTGGTGTGGTGCTCATTCTGGGATCAAACCACCCAGGTTTGAGAAACTAAACTGACTCATCTGTATTTTTGGAAGCCAAATTTAATGCTGGTGGTGTTTTGGGTGGCTCTGAGCACGGTAGGACCGAGCGGTCCAGCAAACTCAAGCGAGGAGGAGGAATAGCAGCCAGCTGAGTGAAATGCAGATGCTTGAGTGAGCTGGGGAGGGAGGCAGAAAAAAAGCTAAAAAAGAGGTTTTCCGGCGTGATGCATTTCTCCCAGTAGCTGTGACACAGGATGCTGCAAATCCCGAAGCACGCCAAGTATTGCAGTCACCCTCGCAACCCCTTTAGAGTGTTTTCCCTCTTGCCATAGCAAGTGCTTGTTGCATTTGCTTGGAGAAAGGGTGTAAATTCAGCCTCAGTGATTGAAAGAGACTGGACTGGAGCCCAAAGTGCTATGGAGATCCTTTTACAACTCTTTTTGTCCTCCCAAACCCCTTCTACTCATCCTCTTGGCCCCCTATCCATCACTCTTGGATGCTTATCTATCCACCGAGCACCCCAGCGAGAGGCTCTGGCAGTATTGATGATGCCAGAGTATTTTGGGGACAGTAAATCGCTGGGTCGCTGGTGAGGTGGCAGTGATGGGAAGAGAGGCAGGAGGGGGCTGCCTCTGCGGCAGCGGGAAGGAAGCGGAGGTTAATGCCTCCCTGCGCAGTGGCAATCGCTGGGTTTTTGTCAGGAATAAGATTTTTACTGAGGTTTATAAATAATGCAGCAGGCAGCCTCGGGCTGTCTGAGCTCGGCTCTGGTGCCTTAAATGTGCCTTTTCTTCTCCCCACACCCGTTTTCCTCCTGCTCCTCAGTGTGGGTGCATAATTTGGGGCGATCGCAATCAGATGCTGCCGAATTGTCATCTCTTTTTGTTCCCCAGCAAGAAGTGTTTGGCTTGGCCGCTCCTGAACCCCTGTGGGTTCATCAGCAACTTTATATGTAGCTCCTCGTCAAAAGAAATGACCCCAGGGCACAGATAAAAGGTTGAAAGTAGGTCTAATCCCTGGAGAGAGGCTGTTTTCTATGTGCCTTTTCAGAGGAGCTGCCTGTAATCCCTTGAGGATGCACCCAGGCTGCAGCATCTTCCCTTGCCGTGCATCCTTGTGGGGATACAAGGGATCCGGGGAGGGGGGGGGGGGTGCGTTGAGCAGCAATGCTAATGATACTTTGAGCTGTGATTTCTCCATTCCTATCCTCTAATTTGGTGTTTTCTTGCTTTGCCCCTGTCAGTCCAGATGTGCAGGGGAACTCATACAATCGTGGAATCATAGAACCATGGAATGGTTTGGGCTGGAAGGGACATCAAAGCCCATCCGGTCCCACCCCCTGCCATGGTCAGGGACACCTCCCACTGGATCAGGGGCTCCAAACCCCATCCAACCTGGCCTGGAACCCCTCCAGGGATGGGGCAGCCACCACTGCTCTGGGCAACCTGGGCCAGGGCCTCACCACCCTCATTGGGAAGAATTTCTTACTAATGTCTAATCTAAATCTTCCCCCTTCCCATTTAAAGCCATTCCCCCTCATCCTATCACTCCATGCCCTTATAAAAAGCCCCTCCCCGGCTTTCCTGGAGCCCCTTTCAGCACTGGAAGTTGCTCTAAGCTCTTCTTGCAGCCTTCTCCAGGCCCAACAACCCCAACTCTCTCAGCCTATCGTCATATGGGAGGTGCTCCGTCCCCCAGATCATCTTTGTGGCGTCCTCTGGACTTGTTCCAACAGCTCCATCTCCCTCATACGGTGAGGATTCCAGAACTGGACACAGAGCCCCAGTTGGGGTCTCATGAGAGATGAGTAGAGGGACAAAATCCCCTCCCTCGACCTGCTGTCCACGCTGCTTTGATGCAGCCCAACTCCTGTGGCTGCAAACTCCTGCTCAGTCACCTCCACTCACCCCCCATCCCTGAGCATCCCTCCAGGCAGCAACAACTCTGCTCATCCCCAAAATCATCCTTGGAAAACCCTTCTAAGCTGATGCCAGAAGAGCTTTGTGATCCAAGCTCCGAAGTTTTTCCCCAAACCCACCCCAAGGCATAAATAAGACTTGGGAAAAATCAAACACGTCCTTGAAAATTTCCCCTCATTCCTAAGGCCGGAGATTTACAACTCTGATAATTCTTCTTGCAGTTCTTTATCCTGTGTCTGTGCCAGTGTGTATTTTCTTTACAATAAAAGCCTCAGCCTCCGCAAATAAATTTGAAGAGGTGGTTTTAGTGACACCATGTTTTTTTTCCCGCTTCTTTTTTTTGGACATTAAAAAAAAGGGAGAAAAAAAAGGGAGAAAAAGGAAAATCTGGAGTGAAAGTTGAGTTTTGCCCAAGCAGGGGGAGAAGTGCTGGGTGGGGACAGTGGGGTCTCCTCCTGAGAGATGCTGGTTTTAAAGCGTTAATCCCCAAAATCCCCCTCTCCTGTGCCCAACCATTTGAAAAAAAAAACAGTTCTAAACCTCCAATGGATCGATTTGAGCTGTTCCAGCCCTAAAATGCCCATTTTCCTTCTGCATTGCTTTCCTCTGCTTTCCGCCCCCTTAATTTTATACTAAACCTTACTCCTCACAAGAGGTGGAAATAAATCTGAAGGCGTTAGGGGACACAGGGAAGAAACAAGGCCTCCCCGGTCCTAAAACGAGCCTTTTTCCACTTAAAATTACAACTGCAGCGAGCAGCTGGAGACAGGGAGTCGACGAGGCAATAACGGGACAGAAATGCACAGGTTTGGCTTCTAAACTCAGCAAGCTCATAATAAATAAACCATATTTCATAGAATCATGGAATGGTTTGGGTTGGAAGGGACCTCAAAGCCCATCCAGTCCAACCCTCTGCCATGGGCAGGGACACCTCCCACTGGATCAGGGGCTCTGAGCCCCATCCAACCTGGCCTGGAACCCCTCCAGGGATGGGGCACCCACCACTGCTCTGGGCAACCTGGGCCAGGGCCTCCCCACCCTCACAGCAAAACATTTCTTCCTAAGATCTCATCTCAACCTCCTCTCTTTCAGTTTGCAAATAAAAATATTGAGAAAATATTAAATTAAAAAAACTAAAAAGTAAAAATATTAACAATAAAACTTCTTTAAAAATTAGAAAGTGGATGCGTAGCTGCTCTTGTGTTCTCCAAAGTGAACGTGGGTGTCTCATATATGTTTGGCTTCTTGCAGGTGACCGATGGTGGGACCATCAAACAGAAGATCTTCACCTTCGATGCCATGTTCTCCACCAATTTCTCACAGATGGAGAATTATCGGAAGAGGGAGGATCTGGTCTACCAGTCCACTGTGCGGTAAGTCACCCTGATATCACCTCCTCTGGCATGTCAGCTGCTTTTTAATGCCTGTTTTTCAGGATTTTGTCCCCATTTGAGGGCAGTTTAGGATGTTATCGCAATACTGTGTCCTCTTTGGCTGATTCATTGCATAGCAAAGAAATTATCATCCCTTAATGCATTGTCACCAAATATCCCTGCAGTCAGAGAATCATCAAATCATTAAGGTTGGAAAAGCCCGCAAAGCCCATCCTGTCCAACCACCAGCCTTACCCCACCGTGTCTGCTAAACCACGTCCCCAAGCGCCACGGCCACAAGCTTTTTGAACCCCTGCAGGGATGGAGATTCCCCAGCTTCCCGAGCAGCCTCTGCCAGGGCTTCACTACTCTGCCAGGGAAGGAATTTTTCCTGATGTCCAGACTGAACCTTCCCTGGCGCAACGTGAGGCCATTTCCCCTCGTCCCATGGCTGTCCCTGGGGAGCAGAGCCCAGCACCCACCTCCCCACAACCTCCTCTCAGGAGCTGCAGAGAGCCATGAGCTCTCCCCTCAGCCTCCTCTTCTCCAGGATAAACAGCCCCAGGGCCCTCAGCCGCTCCCACAACCCCTGTTCTCCAGACCCTTCCCCAGCTCCGTTCCCTTCTCTGGATGCGCTCCAGCCCCTCCAGGTCCTTCTTGGAGTGAGGGGCCAGAACTGAACCCAGGATTCGAGGTGCAATCCCTTCCCTGCTCCTGCTGCCACCCCAGGCCTGAGCCAAGCCGGGATGCTGGTGGCCACCTTGGCCACCGGGGCCAGCGCTCAGGACTGCTGGCCCTGCCTGTCCCAAGGGAAAAGGTGATAGTAGTGGAGATTTCCGGGGCTGAAAATCTGCAGAGAGAAACAAGGCTTGTAAGGGGAAAGAAAAAAAAAGGTTCAAAAAAGAAATATATCTATAAAAAGAAATATATTTATAAACCAGGCGACGTGGGAGCTTGACTTCGCTTTTCTTCCAAGTGCGAAATCACTTGCAGGAGTGTCAGCTTTATTACTAATTACACACTTGCTTTATTGCCGGTGTTATAAAAACAAAACTAGAGCCTGAAAAAAACGTCAGGGGGAGACTTAATTCAAGGTAAAAAGGCTGGGGTGAAGTATTTCTTTTTCACAGTTTTTTTTTCCTCTTCCTTTCCTTTTTAAATTAGAATTTGCTAATCGGGTTTCAAAGGTCATTTTTCCCCAGCATAGAGTAAAAAAAAATCTGTGTATGGTGGGGAAATGAGGTCTTTTCCTTGAGGTGATGTGGGTTTTGCACTGCAAATCACAGAATCATGGGATGGTTTCGGCTGGAAGGGATCTCAAAGCCCACCCAGTCCCACCTCCTGCCATGGGCAGGGACACCTCCCATTGGATCAGGGGCTCCGAGCCCCATCCAACCTGGCCTGGAACCCCTCCAGGGATGGGGCAGCCACCACTGCTCTGGGCAACCTGGGCCAGGGCCTGCCCACCCTCATCGTGAAGAATTTCTTCCTAACGTCCAATCTAAATCTTCCCCCTTTCAATTTAAAGCCATTCCCCCTCATCCTCTCCCTGACCTCCCTGATCCAGAGCCCCTCCCCAGCTTTCCTGGAGCCCCTTTCAGCCCTGGAAGCTGCTCTAAGGTCTCCCAGCAGCCTTCTCTTCTCCAGGATGAACAACCCCAACTCTCTCATCCTGTCCTTGTGTGGGAGGTTCTCCAGCCCTCGGATCATCTCTGTGGCCTCCTCTGGACTCGTTCCAACAGCTCCATCTCCTTCTCATGTTGAGGAATCCAGAACTGGATGCAGGGCTTCAGGTGGGGTCTCACCAGAGTGGAGCAGAGAGGCAGGATCCCCTCCCTGGCCCTGCTGGTCCCACGGCTCTGGATGCAGTTTGGTTTCTGCTCTGTGAGCACACGTTACCCGCTCACGTGGAGATTCTCATCCATAAGCACCCCAAGTCCTTCACAGAGCTGCTCCCAATGACGTTGTCCCCCCCTGCCTGTGTATGGGTTGGAAAGGGCTTGGTCTTGGCTTGCCCCGTCAGATGAGCATGCATCCAAGCATGGAATTCTTTCTAATCCATTGGAATTCAGATTTCTGAGGTTTTTTTGCTGTTCTTTGTGCTACACTCAGAGCTGTGTTTTGTTATAAGCAAAAGCAATTGTGTTAGGTGTGGCTGCACGGGTATAATTGTGAATATAGAGTGGACAGGAAGCAGGAAAGCAAGGTTGGAGAGGAGGTAGTTGGCGTTGCTCAGAGGATGCTCGAGCGTTGCTCAGGGGAATGCACAGAGCTTGCTCAGAGGAGGCTCAGGAGATGCTCAGGGGTTACTCAGAGGGTTGGCCTTACTCAAGGCATGCTCAGGAGACACTCAGGAGATGTTCAGGTGCCAGAAGATGCTCAGAGGATGCTCAGCAGGGTCAGCAGATGCTCATGGCTGTCTCAGATGATGCTCGGGAAGGTTAGGAGATGCTCAGGATGCTCAGGGGTTGCTCAGCATGCTCGAGGATTGCTCGGGAGGATGCTTAGGGCCTGCTCAGAGGAGGCTCAGGGTTTGCTATGGGAATGTTCAGAAGGTGCTCAGAGGATGCTCAGAATACTCAGCAGATTCTCAAATGATGCTCAGGTCAGGAGATCCTCAGGACTTGCTCAGGGGATGTTCAGAAGATGCCCAGAGGATGTTCAGTGGGGTCAGCAGATGCTATGCGGTTCCTCAGAGGATACTGAGATGATGCTCAGGAAGGTCAGGAGATGCTTAGGGGTTGCTCCAGGGGATGCTTAGGGCATGGTCAGTGGATGCTCTGGCAATGATCAGAGATTGCTCAGGGGGGTGTTCAGGAGATGCTCAGGGGCTGCTCTACTCCTCAGGATTTGCTTCCCACGTAGCGCAGGCTCTGCTCAGCGGCTCGCTCGGTTGTTGTACAAATTTCTGACACGACTAATTATTGTTTGGAGGATGTTTCAGTAGCTTCGTGAAGGGATTACACATTCCCCAACTCAACAACCTTGCTTTGCTGCCTTGAACCCAGTGGTTTTGCTCATTGCTGCATTTATTCTCTAGCAGGGATTGCCAGGAAAGTCGGGAATTGCACCAGAATAGAACATCCCCTGTGCATGGAGTGCGACATCTCGACCACGAGTATCCCTTGGGCAAGGGACGAGGATGTTGCACCATCCCAGTGAGGCAAAGCAGCTGCTTTTTTTTTGGCTCAAACCCCTCTGTTTTGCTCCCTTTCACCACATATTGTAGAACTAATAGAATTTGGGAGCAGAAAATTTCGCTGCCCTAGGACTAAACACTTAAAAGCATCAGTAATCGTCGGCACGGTGCCGGCAAATCGGCTGCGGAGCCAGGGATGTTCGTGGTCAAAATCTTTTCACACGGTTGCCTTTTTTCAGAGGAAAACAGCAACTTGCCTGGGGAGAAAGGAGATATTTCTTGGAGGGGATGAAAAGAGCTTGTTTTCTGAATCATTTAGCTTGATGCTTCTTTTTGGGGGGAGGTCCTGCCTTATTTTGGGCTCTGGTGAAGAAGAGGAGCAACACCGGGAAGGGTTTGGGGATGGGTCAATAGCTTTGTGGCCATTTTCCCTCAGGTTTTTCATTTTACCCTTCTGTATTTTCAGCTTTTGGGGGTTTTTTTACTCATTTTAACGACACGGTCACGTCGATGCCATCTCATGGAGCGTTATCCTGGGTGCCGTGGCTCTTATCTGTGCGGCACAGAGGGCTGTCAAGGCTGCCTCTTTTCATACCGGCTTTGAACGCCACCCTCTCAGATGTGAAGAGCAATGCCGAGAGATATCCAACCCTGCGTTTTTTTCCCCCTCTCTGATTAAAACCCCACCCTCGTCGAGTAAGGCACTGCTTTATGAATATCTATCTCATTTTCTTTGCCTGATTTCCAGCATGCCTAGAGGACGCAAAGGACACGATGGGCAGCATTTTGGCTTTGCAGGGCTGGGGGTCCCCTTTTTACTTTCCCTACCAACCGCAGAAATATCAAACCGACCCAGTTAGGACGATTTTACACCCAAATCCAAGTGCAAACCGAAAGGGTTTGTCCTTCATGGTAAGGGGCAGCTGCCAGGATGGAGAGGGTCCCCAGCTCAGCTGGGACTGAAACCACTCCTGCGTATCGCTAACAAAGGGTGTAGATGGTTTCCCGCTCCGTGTGTGGGTAATTAGAGGCTGGAACAGATGGTAGAAGCTTAGTTGAAAGTGGTGTGGTCATTAAAAGGAGCTGCCAAGCGACTATTCTCTTCGATGGGGACTTGTTTGTGCTGGCAGGGGGCTCGTGCAGTGAGGAGGAGGTGTGGGAAGGTAGCCAGGGGCATCCAGTGATGTACCTAGTGAAACAGTGCTGGATTTGCCCCTTGGCTGGGGAAGCCCTGAGAGCCTCACGCATGGGTTCGTGCAGAAAAGGAGCTAGTTTTAAGCTGCGAGCGGCTTGCTGGGTGCTCCATGCAGGAATTGCCCCCGTTCTTATTGCCATGGGGGGATGCTGCTGGCTGGCGAGGTGAGATGATGCTGCTGGCAGGTGAGATGTTATGCTGTTGGCCAGCGCGGTGGGATGCTGCCAGCCAGTGAGGTGGGACGCTGACGACCAGTGATGTGGAATGATGCTTCTGACTTGTGAGATGGGATGCTGCTGGCTGGCAAGGTGGGATACTCCTGGTCGGCAAGGCAGGAAGCTGCTGGCCGGCGAGATGGGATGATGATACAGGTCAGCAAAGTGGCTCCTTTGCAGCCAGCACGAACATTTCCACCGCCAGCAACACTGATCCTTTGGGACATCTCTTCCTCTCCTGTGTATTTTTTATATCTACTTAAAGAATCCGGACACTCTTTCGGTCAGAGCATGCTCTGGCTTTGCTTGGAGTTTGGACTTTTGATGCTTTTATCCACGATGCTTTGCTACAGCTGGTACATCGCCCAAGCGGGCTGTAACGTCTGGTGCCGAGCCTTTCACATCAGCGTTTTGCAGGTGTTTAACGTCCACGCTTCACGGGTTTTTGCTTTCGGTGGTGCCTCTACCTCCCGTACGCTTCTCCTTTCAGTAATGCAATTACTTACCCTCCTGAGGAACTGTCAGTGCCAGTAAACTCCAGCTGCTAAACTGCATTACACAGCTTTCTCCTGCAGCCTTTGCAGCTATTAATAGTTTATTGATCCCCGTCGGTGGCGAAATGCAACCCCATCAAACGCCTTGATATCCGGATGCCAACCACCGCATCCCTGGGAAAATGGGTTGGGATGGAGGAGGGAGCAAGCGATGAGCTCTGTGTCTCCTCCCCAGCCTCCCCGAGGTTCGCATTTCGGACAACGGTCCCTATGAGTGTCACGTGGGGATTTATGACCGAGCCACACGGGAGAAAGTGGTCCTGGCCTCTGGGAACATATTCCTCAATGTGATGGGTGAGTGCAGCCCCCGGCGGGGCGGGGGAAACGCCTGCAGGGTCTCATGGTGGGAGGACAGCGGGGACTCAACTGATTTTCACATCCCTGTGGATGGAGATGAGGATTGGGGTGGAGACAGGGACAGGGATGGGGATGAAGATGGGGACGGGGACAAGGATGAGGGTGGGGATGGGGTTGGGGATGAAGATGGGAATGAGGATGGGGACAGGACAAGGATGAGGGTGGGGTGGTGTTGGGGATGAAGATAGGGATGAGGGCAGGGCAGGGGAAGGGGATACAGATCAGGGCAAGGATGAGAATGAGGATGAGGATAAGTGCAGGGAACGGGATGGCGGTGGAAGTGGGGATGGAGATGATGGGGACAGGGATGGGGATGAGAATTGGGATTGGGATGAGGATGGGGATGGGGACAGGGATGGGGACAGGGATGGAGATGAAGATGGGGATGGGGGCAGGGATAGCGTTGGGGAGGAGAGGGTGTGGATGAGGATGGGCGTGAGGATGGGGACAGGGACAAGGATGAGGATGGGGATAAGGATGAAGATAGGGACAGGAGTGGGAATAGATTGAAGATGGGAAGGGAGACAAGGCTAGGGATAGAGGTGAGCACAAGTATGGGGATGAGGAGGGGGATGGGACAGGGTTGAGGATGAGAATGACACTGTGAGTGGGGACAGGGATGGGGATAACAGCAGGCATGGGAATGAGCATGAGGATAAATGGGTGTTGAGTTTGCCATGCTAACACCATGGCTCTGCTCCTTGGCAGCTCCTCCAACGTCCATCTCGGTGATTGCTGCTGACACGCCAGCGCCCTTCAGCCGCTACCAGGCGCAGAACTTCACCCTTGTGTGTGTGGTCTCTGGTGGCAAACCTGCCCCTCTGGTGAGCCCCCGGAGGAGGGTTATCTCAGAATCATAGAATGGTTTGGGTTGGAAGGGGCCTCAAAGCCCATCCAGTCCCACCCCTGCCATGGGCAGGGACACCTTCCACTGGCTCAGGGGCTCCAAGCCCCATCCAACCTGGCCTGGAACCCCTCCAGGGATGGGGCAGCGACCACTGCTCTGGACAACCTGGGCCAGGGCCTCCCCACCCTCATTGTTTAGAATTTCTTCCTAATATCCACACTAAATCCTCCCCTTTCCAATTTAAAGCCATTCTCCCTCATTCTATCACTCCATGCCCTTGTAAAAAGTCTCTCCCCAGCTTTCCTGGAGTCCCTTTCAGCACTGGAAGCTGCTCTAAGGTCTCCCCAGAGCTTCTCTTCTCCAGGCTGAAAAACCCCAACTCTCTCAGCCTGTCCTCGGACAGGAGGTGCTCCAGTCCCCGGATCATCTCCATGGCCTCCTCTGAACCCATTCCAACAGTTCCATTTTCTTCTCATGTTGGGGATTCCTGAACTGGACACGGGACTCCAGGTGAAGAGTAGAGGTGCAGAATCCCCTCCCTTGTCCTGCTGGCCACACGGCTTTTGATATCTTCCATATATATATATATATATATATATATATATATATATAAAGCAAACACAAAAATGTAGGTATAAAACACATATATTTGTGATGCTTTTGGAGGTGAAATAAGGCAGATGTCTCACCCTGCAGCATCTTTCCGTGGGGACCTGGAGAAGGTTCTCCATTCGAAGCTACTCAAGGAGATGGGATGCTGAAGATTAGACATTAGGAAGAAATTACTCACAGTGAGGGTGATGAGATACTGGCCCAGGTTGCCCAGAGAAGTGGCTGCTCCATCCCTGGAGGGGTTCCAGGCCAGGTTGGATGGGGCTTGGAGCCCCTGATCCAGTGGGAGGTGTCCCTGCCCATGGCAGGGGGTGGAACTGGATGACCTTTAAGTTCCCTTTTGGGGTGGTGGCTGTCCCTGCTGGACTCACCATCCCTTTTGTCCCCATGCAGGTGTACTTCAAGCGGGATGGGGAGCCCATCGAGGCCACTCCGCTGCCGGAGCCGCCGGCCGGCGCCGGGAGCTGGGCACCCCGTAACCTCCTTCACCGTGACCTGGATGACACCAAGGTGCCCAAATCCCTGGCAGCCGAAGGAGAAGTGGGAGGTGGACAACCCCAGGCCACAGCCGACCCACCCCGGGGTCTGGCAGCCGAGCGGGGCTCCGTCACCGAAACCATCCCCGAGACAGTCGTGAGCCGAGAATTCCCGCGATGGGTGCATGTGGCAGAGCCCATCTACTATTTCCGCCACACGCATGCACCCGTCAGCGACGGCACGGTGGAGGCACGGGCCACCCTCACCTGGACCCTCAACCCCCAGATTGACAACGAGGCGCTCTTCAGCTGCGAGGTCAAGCACCCGGCGCTCTCCATGCCGATGCAGTCCGAGGTGACGCTCGGTAAGCACGGGCGGGGCTGGCGGCTTCACAGCCTTCTGCCACACTTTTTGCACTTTTTGCGCTTTTTTTGCCTTTTTCTATATTTTTCAGGATTTCTTACCATGTTTTTGCAATTCTGGGGGCATTTTTCCCCCGTTTTTTTAGTCATTTTATTCACTTTAGTCTGCTTTTTGTATTATTTTGCAAGGTTTCTTGCCATTTTTTTCCAGATTTGTTTGGAAATTTTGTGCTTTTTTACCCGGTTCTTGTACTTTCCTTTGCTTTTTTCTTATTTTGCAAGTTATCTTGCCTTTTTATTGCTATTTTTTTTCAATTTTGTGCTTTTTATCTTTTTTTGCACTTCTTTTTTGCTTTTTTTCTTGTTTTGCAAGGATTTTTTTTCAAATCTTTTTGCGTATTTTGTTCTTGTTTCGCTTTTTGATTGCAATTTTTTGCTTTTATTTTGCAGGGTTTCTTGCCAGTTTGTTGCACATTTTTGCAACCTTTTGCAGTTTTTTCTTTTGTGCTTTTTTCCCCCCAAATTCTTGCATTTTTATGCACTTTTGCTTTTATTCTTTTCTTTCGGGAATCTCCAGATGCCCCCGAGTTAAAGCCGGGTGCTGTGTGGGGCAGCACAGCGATAGGAGGAGGCGATGCCAGGGCTTCACACGAGTAGAGGTGGGGGCAGCAGGTTTTGGGGGGCACCAGGCAAGAGAAGGGAGGTGTGCAAGAGAAGGTGCTGTGTATTTTAGGGGATTTGAGGCTCCAGGGGCATCAGAGCAAGGCAGCGATATCAGGTCAGAGGGCAAACATGGATCTTGAATGGGGCTGGGCTGGGAGAAGCCCCCTCGGTGAGAGGGTGGTAGGTGTTTGGGTGCGGTGGGGAAGTGTAGGACCACGAAAGGGGGGACAAGGAGGGACTGGTTTGGAGGCAGCCAGGACTGCACTGCACGTAGGCTGAGCAGGGACAGGGGCGTTAAAGCTTGGAGTGGGGACTCCGTCGGGGCACCTGATGTTTGGTGGGTCTTCACCTTGGTTGTCTGTAGGGCAGGTGAGGAAGTTGGTGATGCCCTCACGTTACCTCCTAAGGGTAGGGGATGGGATGGAGGAGCTCCTCCAGACTGGGGTCATGTTGGAGCTGGATAGGATACCATCCCATAGTGACATCACCTCCCAGGAGACCCGAAGACATGCCATGACTGTTGATGACCGTCAGCCTTGTTGGCTGATACCACCCAACTCATCCCAGTGGGGACTGCTGGTGAGGACAGGCTGGCTGCTGCTTTGGGGCAGCCTGTGGGGCTGATGAGGCCCCAGCTGTGATAGAGTGATGGGATTAGGACCTGGGCTGTGCTGTTGGCTTCCGGCATGGTCAGGACCCTAGAAGAGCAGAAGCTCCTGAAGTAACCAGAGGAGCTGATGAACAGAGTAGTTAGTGGGGCCCTCGCTTGTGCCCCACCTTGGCTTGTCAAGTAGATCAGCTGGGGCTCCTCTCCCTTCTCCTGGCTTCCCATCAAAAGAGGCTGAGCTTCAGGTCACCCTCCAGGTAGGCTGCTCCAGCCTTTCTCCCCTTGAGCTGGGAGGAGAAGACTGGGCTTTGCTCCTGGCCAAGTAGGGCACTTGGCTCGCTGCATCGGCAGTGATGCACCATCTCCTGGAGAGCTTCACCTCGTTGGCTTTCCACCCTCTTTGGCACAGGCTTCAGCATGCACAAGCTTCTCAGTGCTGGGGCTCTGCCTCTTTTCCTTCAGCTCATCAACCACCTCAACTAGTGGGAGGTTGGTGGCAATGAGGAGGTCAACGGGAGGTTGGCAGTCAATGAGGAGGACAGCAGCTCTCTTGCTAATAGAAGGCTCTCCATTACCTGTTCCTCCCTGCTGAGCATTAAAACTCCCCCAGCATACAACCAGGCAGAAAAAAATAACACACAAGTTTTCTCACACCTTCTGCAGCTCATCAGGCTTAAATGTCCACTGTCTGGGGCTCCCCATGAGGGCAAGACCTTCATGGCTTATTACTTCATCCCCAGTAACTCCAATACCTGTAATGGTAAAGCTCACCTCATGTTGCCCCCCACAAAAACACAGCCCTCCTCATCCCCTAAAGTGCCTGCAGTCTGTGGACCTCACTGGGTGCCCCATCACCACCATCCACACTCAGATTTTTGGTACCATCATGGCGCATCCTGCATTAACCCCTTCCTTACATCTACATGATACACACACACACAGACACTACATACACCCTCGATAGAAGCCTCATTGAAACCAAGACCAACCACTTGCTTCAGTACCAAAATGCATCCTTCGCCATCGGTGCATCCCATCAGTTGTCTATCAGTCTCACAGTCTTCCCATTCATCTGCCTGTGGGGTCTTTGCCTACCCACCAGTCATTTGGATGTCCGTCAACCTGTCCATCAGCCCCCAAGCCATCAGCCCCCACCATGCCACCTCCTCACCACAATCGTTCATCAAACCCCGGCCTAGGGCACCCACTGGCACTAGGAATGCTGTGCTCAGCTGAAGTCCCTTCTTGTCCTCTTCCCTTGCAGTTGCTCCCAAGGGCCCAAAGATCACGATGACCCCGACGAGAGCCCGCGTCGGAGACACTGTGCGCATCTTGGTGCAGGGCTTCCAGGTCAGCATCCCCATCCAGCCCCACTGCTATGGGGTGATGCTGTGTCAACAGAAAACCTTGCGCCTGTACCATCAGTTTTGGGGTTGGCTTGGTGGCCTTGGATTGCATCGTGGTCCCTCTATGGGTGCATCCTGGGTGTTTTGGCTGTACCCTGTCCTTGCTCCAGGCACGAGACAGGGTTTGCTCACCACATACGTTCATCTCAAAGCCCCGCATCTCCCTGCAGAATGAAGTCTTCCCTGAGCCCCTCTTTACCTGGACACGGGTGGGGAGCCGGCTCCTCGACGGCAGTGCCGAGCATGATGGCAAGGAACTGGTGCTGGAGCGAGTGCCAGCTGAACTCAACGGCTCCATGTACCGCTGCACCGCCCAGAACCCCCTGGGCTCCACCGACACCCACACCCGGCTCATTGTTTTCGGTATGGCAGAACCGTGTGGTTCACCCTCCCCTCCATAAATCCTCACTCACACCCCTCCTCCTCTGAGTAAAACTGTTTCTCTGCTATTTCTTTCCAATTAGAAAATCCAAATATTCCCAGAGGAACAGAAGACTCCAATGGTGAGTGGTGGTGGTGGCACCGGTATTTTGACCTGACCCCTCCAGAGAGGGAAGGACCATGCAGAGAGCATCTCAGCTTGCATGGTTGTCAGCCCTTGACCATCTCTCCTTGCATGGCCCCAAGCCCTTTAACTTCTCTCCTTACTTTGTCCTGAACGTCTCATCTTTCATAGTCCCAAGTCCTTGCCTACCTCACTTTGCATCGCTTCAAGCCCTTGAACATCTCACCTTATGTTGCCTCAAGCCCTTGCTCATTTCTCCCTGCATCACTCTCCGCCCTTGAACATCTCTCCTTGCACCTCCCCAAGCCCTTGCCCCTTTCTCCTTTGTTGCCCCAAACCCTTGTCCTTGGCAGCGGAGAGGTCCTTGCACCAAAAGGGGCCCCATGGATGCTCCCTACATCATCCCTGACCTGCTGCCCACCCCACACAAGCTCCATAGCAAGCTTAGGAGATTAATCTTTCCCCCAGAAAAGGTGGTGACCCCATCCTGCTTTGACCCCAAGTGGCAAGATGCGACTCCCTGGACTCCTCATCCCTTTTCTCCTCCTGCCTAGGTTCACTCACCAGCCACTGCGGCTTCAGACTAGTTTTGGCGCTGACCCTAACAGTGATCCTGGAGCTAACGTGAAGCTTCGCCTGCCTCTTCTTCCGCCTCCTCTTCCTCCGTACGGCTCCACCTGGCATTTACACCTCCATCAATCAGTTCTCTCGCGCTCTTTGGGGTTTTTTTTCTATACTATTTACAGTCTCGGTCTCTTTCTGTCTGTGTCTTGGCTTCCTCAGACAATTTAATTAAAAGGAAAAAGGACAAATCTCCTCCGCTGGAAGATGTGCTTAATTTTTTGCCTTGGAATTGGGTACCCCAAACCATTCTGGGGTACCCTCAGGCATTGCAGGGTCTTGGGGAGGAGCTGTCTACTATGCAAGGTGTAGATTTCGCCTGGAAAAATCCATTTACACCATTGCCACTGCACCAAGCTGCTCTGGGACTCAGCTCCCTGAGGTCAAGACTGCACACGTCCCCAGCATGAGGGACGTTGGGGATGAGTCCTCCGTGGAGCGCTGGGAGCCCGAAAGCTGCGGATCATTGGCCTTACACCTCGGGACTCTGGTTGGGGCAAATCGGCTTTGCTGGAAGACAGGAGCTGTGCACAACACTTGTCCCGAGCTGGGCGGTCAATCTCTAGTGACAGGTGGCTCTGGACCCAAAATGTCAGCGCTCACACATGAGCGGGCAGCACGCGAGTTTAGAGCGCTATGGCCACGTTTGGTCCATGCCATTCTCCCCATCCCTCTTGGCTAATTGTCACCATGGAAACAGATAAAGGTGCAGCATGGCCAGAACCTGGCCAACCCTAGGGTACCCAGTGCTGCTGGGCACATCTTGGTGCGGTGTTAATCCTGCTGCAGGGCAGTTTGTTGCAAAAGACAAGTGATTTTGCGCCAGTCCTTCCCTGGAGGATGCCAGCATTTTGCCTGGCTGCTCAAGTGGAGCAACGGCATGGTCCACAAGGGGACAGTGAATCATGGAATTGCTTGGTTGGGAAATATCTTTGAGATCATCAAGCCCAAGTGTTCCTGTCCACTACTAAACCAGATCCTTGAGCACCTCATCTACCTATCTTTTAAACCCCTCCAAGGACAGTGACTCAACCACCTCCCTGGGCAGCCTCTTCCAATGCCTGACAACCCGTTCAGGAAAGAAACTCCTTCCAATATCCAACCTAAAACCTCCCTAGTGCATCTTGAAGCCATTTCCCCTTGTCCTGTCACTGGCTACCAGGGAGAAGAGACCAGCACCCACCTCACTACAACCTCCTTTCAGGCAGTTATAGAGAGCGATGAGTGATGAGCAATTGCGTCATCCTCACCGCAAGGTGTGGATAAATATGCATTTATACATCAGTTATAGAGAGCGATGGTGGAGTCTCCCCTCAGCCTCCTTTCCTCTAGGCTGAACAGTCCCAGGTTCCTCAGCTGCTTCTCATAAGACTTGTTCTCCAGTCCCTTCACCAGCTTCACCAGATGGTGAACATGGAGCAGTCTATTGTGTCCATGGAGTGAAGCGAGGGTGGCTGTATCAAGGGCAAAGAGGTGAGTGAGGCCTTCACTACTCCTCCAGGCTCTTCCCTGCCCCCAGGAAGCGAATCCTGGTATGGTGTGTGGGGATGCTGGGTTGGGGTGCAGTAGAGCAGGACCTAGCGGGTCTCAAACCTGCGGAGCCAGCAAGGGTGGCTGGGGGTCCCGGTTATGCCCATGGCTGCTGGCTCTGATCGCCCCCGATCCTGGCATTCCCAGCTCTGGACAGGTGTGGTTGGACCTAATGATCTCAAAGGTCTTTTCCAACCAAATGATTCTATGATTTTTTGATTCCTTCCTGCCCTGTGGTACCCCAAGACCATCCAGCCCTGGTCCAGGATCCCTGGGGAGCAGATGTGAGGAGACCAATGATGGGGCGCTCCACTGCCTTTTCCTCTGGGAACGCTTAATCCTAGAGGATTACCCAGCAGCCGTGCAGCGCTTCATCATTCCAAAGCCCCATACAAGTGCTAAGAATTATTATTACTATTATGATTAATTATTATTAAGCAGCTTCAGTCCCTACCATGCTTCATTGCCAACCTTGCTGCAAGCGATTTCACAGCCTCAAAGGAGCTAAACAAACACGCGACAGCTCAGGAGCTTCTTCCCATACACAATCACTTGGGCTGGCAGCACCGCAGGGGCTGAGTGAGGCTGGCTGGGATGCAGGAGGATCAGTGGCTCCACTTTCATCCCAAAGTGACAGCATCCAAGCATCCTGACCACTTTCACTGCTCCAGCCCATTGCATCTCCCATCGCTCTCACCTGCACTTTTCAAGGGAACATTTATTTTTTAGGGAGCTCTGTGTGACTCAGTTTACCCCAATGCTAGCAAGCAGCAGGAGAGCCCCCACCACAGCGCGGATGCTTCTCACACTCCTCATTGGACTGGAGATGCTCCAGGGACTTCATCCCAATGTGATTAAGCAACCATTAGGCCTTCTTGCTTTGAAAATGGGGATTTACAAATGCCCAAATCTCCATTTAAATGCAAATGTGGTGATTTTAGCCGGAAACCATGGAAATGAGCATTAGAGAAGCAGTGCCACCATCAACGAGCTCTGCTTGATGCCATCTCAAGAGAAACATGACCTCCCCATCCAGCAGCTGGGAGAGGACCAGCAGGCTTAGAGGTCCCACATCCTAAATTCGCCTCTCTGTGTGCATTCAGGATGCTTAGCTCTTTCCCGTGGTGATGGATCAGGCTACAGGATGGGACCTTCTCACAGCAGCACAACCAAAGCAATGACCGAGCAGATGCAGGATCTCCCTTCTCATTCTGGGCAGAGATTCTGCCTTTTTTCCCAAAGTCCCCTGAAGGTGAGGTACATGGAGAGATGGCGCTTTGCCTTTGCCCAGTGAACTGGTGGAGTCCCCATCCCCGGAGGTGTTCAAAACCAGTGTAGACATGGCACTTGGGGACATGGTTTAGTAGGCATGGTGGGGTTGGGCTGGATGAGTTTAAGAGGTCTTTTCCAGCCTGAATGAGTCTATGATTCAAAGAAAACCTTCCATGCTGTGCTACACCCTGCTTTCACCTCCTGCCAACCCCATCCTTCACCTGCCACCTACCAGCCCTGCCTCCCCATCACCATCCACCTTCCTCCAGGTAATTACAAAGGACATCAATTAAATCCCTGGCTCCCCCTTAACACACACCCTGTTGTTTGAGGCCCAGGCAGTGAATAATGCAGGAGGCTGGAGGGGGAAAAGAGCTGCTCAGGTCGTTTCATTATTGATGTGAGATGACAGATCTGCAGATGACAACCTGCCTGAGAGAGATGATTAGCCTGTAAAAAATTAATCGCGCTTCTTAGGGATGACGCGAGCTGAACACCCCAAGGAGCGGCGTTATCGATGTTCCCTAATTTCAGGGGACTTTGAAAAGGATTTAGCAAAATTTGGACGAGGCAATTACATTCAATTAGAGTCACAAGTGGCGAGACGTCACCGCTGCTCGGAGGTGCCATGGCTGCACCCCCTGCGCTGTCGCTCGTCGCCCTCACTGCAAGATGTGGATAAATATGCATTTATACATCAGTCCTGCATTATTGCTGTGGGCATCCTCCTTCCCAACATCACCCCTTGTAGTTCAAGCGCGGCAGCCAGGCTCTGCTCACCCGGTTTGTGAAGGCAACAGCAACCAAGAGATGCTGCCTGCTGAAAACACCCCCACATCTCCCTGCACTCCATGTTTTGCCCTCCCAAGCTCTATAAAAACACACCGAGGACAAGGACAACTGTGCTCATCCTGGTACGCACTGAGGAAGTTTCGCGTGCATACTTGGGTTTTGGCAGCCCAGCCCTGCATCTCTCAAGGGTGCAGCACATCTGAGTCCTCAGTCCTTTGGGATATTATAGAGGGGTATTATTTGGGATATATGTAGAGGGTGCAAACATAGGGATGTTTTAGCTCTGCAGGGATGGGAATGCCAGTAGGAGTGATAGTAAACTTTGCTTCCAGGTTCCCTTGCCTTCCCTACCTCATTATCGGGCTCGGTTACTCCTGCGGCCGAGTTCACAGGGCCACCAAGTGCATGCAGAATTCATACTTCCCAGCTCATGAACACAAAGATCTTTGCAGATCCTTGTGGATTAAAAACTGTGGCAGCAAAAGATGAAGAAACCTGTGGGTCATGGCTGCACATGGGTGGCCAGACCCTCTGCCAGTTAGCCAGCCCCCGAAATATATGCCTCGATTCACGTCCCTGTTACTCCGGCTTCAGCCTTGGCTGTGGGACTTTAGAGTCAAAGACTGGTTTGAGTTGGAAGGGACCTTAAAGACCATCTAATTCCAACCCCTCTGCCATGGGCAGGGCTATCTCCCACTGGATCAGGCTGCTCAAGGCCCCATTCAACCCGGCCTTGAACAACTCCAGGGATGGGGCATCTACAGCTTCTCTGGGCAACCTGGACCAGTGCCATCAGGTGAAATTCAGCGTCTTAGCTTTGGCAGGGGGACATCTCAGCACTTGCAGATGCTGGTGATGGTGTGAACCATGCTCTGAGGGGGTTCACGTGCTCCTCCCCACCACAAAAGGCAGTGCACAAGCTTGTCTTCCTTACTGCAAAGTGTAGATAAGTGTACATTAATATGTCAGACCTGCATTTTTGCCAGAGGGATCTTCCTTCCCAACATCATCCCCTGCAGCTCGAGCTCAGCAGGCAGGCTCTGGTTGCTCCATTCTGCCATTTGTGAAGGGAACAGCAACCAGAACACGCTGCCTGCTGAAAACACCCTTGCCTCTCCTTGCACTTCATGTTTTGCCCTCCCAAGGTCCATAAAACCCCATCGATGACAAGGATAACCATGTTCATCCTGACCGGTGAAGATCAGCTGCTGCACAGGAGTTGGCTTGGGAGGCTGTGGACACTGGGTATGAGCTCATGAGCACCCACCACCCACTAAAGAACCATGGCAAGACCTCCTCCTACCACGCTTACCCATGACCCATACAACGGGCACCGTTACAACTACACCTTATGCAAGGAGTTGTTTCATCATCCCCTGGGTTCTTTTCTCTGGCAAATCCCACTGGATCAGGACTAAGTTAGTGGGGAGTGAGTCCTTGCATGCAAACAGGAGCAGTTTCCCACCCCCACCCACTTTTTGGCTGGTTCTTTGCTGCCTCGCAGGGCCCCAGTTCTTTATGAGTCTCTCAGTATGCGAGACATTCCCCTCGGGGAAAAGGAAATTAATTTTATCTCTTTTGAATGCAGCTCACTTAGCGGCAGTTGCAGAGGGAAGTCATCCCCCGGGCTCCCTCCTCTCCTCCTCCACAGTCCAGGCGTGAGGACCCAGCTGCCTCAGGGACGACGGGGACAATCCTAAATCTTTGAAATTAGATCAGGACCAGATACCACCACCATCTCTCCAGAGGGAGAAAGAAGCAAGAGTCACACTGTCTGGCGGCCTCCTTGCCTCAGTTTACCCACAGCGAATCCAGTCCCTGCAGACATCCCAAACGTAGCAGCGCAGTACTTCAAGATGACTACTCACATCTCTCCCATCCCTTCCCATCCCAAATTTCTTCCTAGTCCCGCTGCTTTTATTCACTTCCCTTAGTTGTCAATGTGCATGTGGGTGCAGGTCTCCATACAGTGGCCCCGGCTGCAGTTTGACTTCTGCTTCTATTTGCTCGTTGGTGTCAGATTTTTCCCCAACCCAAAGCCCCCAGCTTCACAGGATGATTTGGGTTGGGACTTCAAAGCCCACCCAGTCCCACTCCAGCCATGGGCAGGGACACCTCCCACTGGATCAGGGGCTCCAAGTCCCATCCAACCTGGGTTTGAACCCCTCCAGGGATGGGGCAGCCCCCACTGTTGTGGGCACCCTGGGCCAGGAAACCCTCATGGGAAAACATTTCTCCCTAAGATCTCGTCTTAATCTCCCCTCTTTCAGCTTCTTTTCCACCAGCTCTTAATTCCCCTGCCGCTTCCAAGCTGGCCTCAAAGAGAACCCAGAAGCTTTCGGGCTATTTTCCTTCATCCTTCATTAGCTAGCGTGCCACAAACGAAGACTACCAAATTAGTCACCCGCCTGTGCCGCGCAGCAGCTGCTCAGCGTTGGACCAAAGGTCTTCCCGGCGCTGGGCTGCTTCTCCCTCCCTTCCCCATGCCTGCATCCAGCGATGAGGAACCTTCACAGGATAAAACAACTTCTTTCCCCCTTCCATTGCATGATTCCTGTTAAAATAAGAAAAGAAATGAGGAGGCAGCACCAACGGGCTGCTCGGAGGAGATACTTTTCCTCCCTTTGTGCTTCCTTTTTCTCTTCTCTGAGCCTCTCTGTTTACCAGGCTAATAAAGCCGGCTCTGTGCTGCCAGCTCAGGGTTGCACCTTTTCCCCGGAGCCCAGCCCAGCCCAAACATGCAAAGCTTGTCCGGAAACCGTCTGCCAGCTTTGCCAGCTCAAAGTCACCTTGCCCCAAACCTTCGGCTCCACGCTTCGGGCTCACTCGGCAATCATTAATTGGCTTCTCTGCATTCCCAACATAGAAAAATGCCCCAGCGGGTGACCCTGCCCTGGCATTCCGACATGCAGCTGGCCGGCAAGCTGGTCCTCTCCGCCGCCGCTCTGCTCCTCCTGACGCTGGCGTACAGGTTTTATAAATCCCGCTCGCTTGCTGGGGGCAAAATCCCACCGACCGAGGCGGGAGGAGAGCAGAGGGAGAGCGCAGCCTGGGATGGGGATGGTGCGACGGGGCTGCGGCGGAGAAAGGTGTTGGGTGGGGAGGTGTGGGATGGTGGGGATGGAGAAATGAGCGGTGAAGCCTCTGGAGCACGGTGTAGGCTTTCCCAAAGGGGTAGGAGTCTGCCAAGGGGAGAGGAGGAGGAAGGAGAGCAGGTGGTGTCTGAACCAGAGCGCTCTCGTGGGAGAGCAGGGATGGCCAGGAGGGCAAGTGAAGTGGGAAGTGTGCTGGGAAGCACCGTGGGAAACAAGGTAGAAAGCAAGCAGGGAATCAAGCTGGGAAGTGAGATGGGAAGTAAGTCAGGAAGCGAGACAGGAATTGAGATGGAAAGTGATCCAGGAAGTGAGCTAGGAAGTAAGGTGGGAAGTGAGCCAGGAAGCAAGTTGGAAAGCAAGCCAGGAATCGAGCTGGGAAGTGAGCTGTCAAGTGAGCCAGGAAATGAGCTGGGAAATGAGCTGGGAAGGGAGACAGGACGTGAGATGTTAAGTGAGCCAGAAAACAAGACAGGAAGTGAGCTAGGAAGTGAGTCAGGAAATGAGCCAGGAAGCACTCTGAGCTCTTACAATGCCGAGGACGCAGCTGAAACACTAAGCAGCCAGAGAGAGGAGGGTACGCTTGCCCCAAGCACTGGGATTTCCCCTAGGATTGCCAATGCCCAGGTGGCAGGGGACAGAGAGGCCCAGAGCACAGAGCAGGATTTGGCCACCAGAGGCACGAGCTGGGAGGCTGAGAGGCATGGGGGGATGATCCAGACCCTCAGTGTCACCTCAAACCTGGGTCTAACGATGACAGCAAGCAACACGGGGTTGGACACCTCCTACTCCTTCTCCTCAGTGGCAAAAATCCAGGTGGAAGAGAACTACATCACCAAGCGGCGGGTGAAGGATGGGGCTGGACAGCCAGTCCCTGGCCTCAAGGGCAAAGTCTATGACTACTACGTCCAGTCCATCTCCCAGGTGGTATCGAAGAAGAGGTGTCTCTCCTACGTACCTCCAGGAACATCCCAGGACTGCAGCTTGGAGCAGGTCAATAAGGAGCTGGAGAGCATTGCAACCCAGGAACCGGACCCAACTTTGGCAATATGGGATTCTACCACCTCCTCCATAGTTCCATCACCTACAAGGAGCTTAGAGATCTCCCCCAGGCCACCATCTCCTGGCCGCAAGGTCAGCATCCTCCAGATCGCTGACAGCCCCCACCTCCAGCTGCCCATTGAGGGGTTTGGGGTCACAGAACAAGGTAAAACGCCACCAGCAAGCCCCTGTCCAAGACTGGTGGCCAGTACTGACTTCTTCCAAATGCCACCATCCACCCACCTGGACTTGGGGAACTGCTATGAGGTCCTCTGCGCGGCCAAGGCGCAGAAGCTGGGCCACCTCCAGGAGGCTGCCTACAAGGTTATGAGCGACAACTACCTGCAGGTGCTGAAAACACCCTCCATCTACAGCCACCTCAACGCTGGTGAGCGGGAGCTCATCCTGCGGTGGAGGATGAAGGGGAAGATGTACATGGCCGTGGCAGACATCAACGTACAGGAGCCTGACCTCCACACCAGCCGCCTCTGCTATTATGATGATGGAGGGGACTGCTGGCATCACCTCTGCCACGTGCCACCAGAAGTGGTCTCCCGAGGGTGCGCCATTTGCAGCATGTTCAACTACCTCTTCGTGGTGGTTGGCTGCGAGGGCACAGGCCGGGTGCAGAGACCCTCCAACCGTGTCTTCTGCTATGACCCCCTGACCAACATCTGGAGGGAGATCTGCCCCTTGAACCAAGCACGGCCACACTGCAAGCTCGTGGCCTTGGATGGCCACCTCTACGCTATTGGCGGTGAGTGCCTCTACACGGTGGAGCGCTATGACCCCCGGCAGGACCGCTGGACCTTCATTGCGCCCCTGCCCCATGACACCTTCGCCGTGGCCCACACAGCCACAGTGTGCAATGGGGAGATCTACGTGACGGGGGGCACCTTGCGCTACATGCTGCTGTGTTACACCGCTCGCTCGGACAGCTGGAGGGTCAGCCCAGCTGGTGGCAGCAAGGACAGGACAACTGAGATGGTGAGCACCAACGGCTTCATCTACCGCTTTGACCTCCACCGCAGTAAGGGCATCGGCGTGTACCGCTGCAGCGTCAAGGCCAAGCTATGGTATGAGTGTGCCACCTATGCCATGACTGAGCCCTCCAGCTTCCAGTGTGCCGTGGTGGGCAACCTGGTCCACTGTGTCAGCCGGCACTTCCACATACGCTTCCTGGCTGACCACATCTCACCACGCTTTGGGACCAGGGAGCTGCAGCCCTTCCCATCACCCCATGGCAGGCTCCTTCCAGCTGTCCTGGTGCTGCCAGAGGGAGGGAAGGTGCAAACGCAGGTTTGAGGGATCCGTGCTGGAGTGTCATGCAACAGTGGTGGTGGCTCAGATCTGACACAATGGCCAAAGGTGGTAGAAGAAGCCACCAGCCTGCATTGGACCACTTAACGTAGGGCAAACACCACCAGGGCAATGCTACACGCACCTACCATCAAGCAGATATCCTTGTATTCCACTTCAGTAAGGAAGGAGATGAACTGCCCTTGGATACTACCAGTAAACTCAGCCTTGAAGACACAAGGAAAAGCAAAGCAGGAGCTGGGTGGACTTGTTTGCTTAGAGGTATTTAAACATAGGTGTGCTTGCTCAGATGCAAATAAACCACGGCTCCCTTCAGGCTCCCGGTTGTGTTCTCCCCGATGAGTAGCCATGTTGCACAGCAGGTGTTTAATATTGACCTGGACGTGCAACACACGGGGCATTTTAGGGTGGAGGAACACAGCAGGGAGATTTGATGCCTCAGGAGGTGTCAGCTGAAGGCCAGCCTCATCGGCATCAAGGCAAAATTAAACCTTCAGGCTTGACTGCACACATCACCCCAGGGCTCGAAGCTCGGGGCCAGAGGTTGCCTTCCTCCTACCAGTTCCTTGTGATTTGTTACCTTCTCCTCAGCACAGAATTATACATATATTTCTATTTCTATGTACGTGATGGAAATAGGCACTATAGATTTATAGATAGCTCATCTTAAATTAAATTAAAGTGAACATTTGGTAAAATTAACCACAGGCCACTGTCGCGCATCATCTCAAGACATAGCCAAACCTAATGGGAACAAAGGGGCCAATGCACGTTTTACATCCTAATTACTACACAAACAATCATAGAATAGTAGAACAGTTTCGGTTGGAAAAGACCTTTAAGATCATCGCGTCCAACCATCGATCCAGCCCTGCTAAACCTTCCACCAGACCACGTCCCCAGGTACAAGATCTACTAATTTTTTAAACCCCTCCAGGAATGGGACTCAACCACCTCCCTGGGCGGACTCTGACTGTGCTTGACAACCTTTTCAGTGAAGAAACTCCTCCTGAAATCCTACCTAAATCTTAAGGCCATTTTCCTTTTCCTGTCACTGCCTACCAGGGAGAAGAAACAAACCCCCACCTCTACAACCTCCTTTCAGGCAGTTGTAGAGAGTGATGGGGTCTCCCCTCAGACCCCTTTTCTCCAGACGAAACAAGCCCTGCTCCTTCAGCTGCTCCTCACAAGGCTTGTGCTCGAAACCCTTCCCCAGCTCTGTTCCTCATCTCTGGTTGTGCTCTCCATGTCCTTCTTGTAGCAAGAAGCCCAAAACTGAACCCAGAATTTGAGGTATGAGCTCACCAGCATCAAGTCCGGGGGAAGTACAATGTCTCTGAGAAGATAACCAAAAGCAAACCAGAGTTCTGGTTGTGAGCAGCCAGTCTGTCATCCCTTTCTCCTGGTTTCACTGACCTCACTCTGCCATCTCTATGTCCTGCCAAAAGCCTACTTTGGGTAATTGCATTTTCTTCCCTTCTAGTCGTTAGCAAAATGGCTCATCATCCGTCATCTGTCAGACCCAGACAGACAGAACAGCTCCTAGACGGGCAAAACCCTCCTTTACCTGCCTCCTTGGTGGCTGCAGGTCATGAGCACAAAGTCATGGATGCGCTTGAAGTGCTTGGAGATACGAGACAGTGCTGGAGCAGCCCATGGTATCACCATTTACACTTTGCTGCTCATGGTAGTTTAGGAGAGCTTAGGTTAATGTTCTCTCAAAGTGCTCCCAAAAATATTTATTTCTTCTCTTGGTCCTTGCCAGTAGACCTCTTGTTTCTGCCTTCAAGGGCTTCCTGTGAAGGTCAGTGGCATCCACCCAGGTTAGAAGACCTTGGGAGGCTGCATTAGTTAACTCTCCCTCTGAGATTTGCTCGTTACCCATAGCATATTGCTTCTGCTGATGCAAGAGGGTGATGCACCCTCCCCCTGTGCTAAAAGCTGCCATGGTCCAACCTCTTTCACCATCCCCAGGACCTAGGAGGATCATCCCACCAACCACGAGCCAGGGCTGCAGCCTCCTCCATCCCAGCACCTCACTCCGCTGGGATCCTTGGGCTGGTAAACCTTATGAGTCAAAAAAAGCTCCTCATTTTTTTCATCACTACTGAACTCTTTGCTAACCAGCTGCCTCAGAGCAGGAAGATCACCAAGGTGGGCTCAGGAATGCCGCAATATTTCTCCTTCTCCCCCAGCAGAAGCCAGGTACTGGCTGCTTCACCAGAGCAACCCACCCACTTTGCAACCTGCAAACACCTCTTGTTCCAAGCAGGATCCTGGCTTCATGCCCTTCGGCATCCTTGCCATAGGGTGCTGGGAGCAGAGGACACACTGGCTGGGTGGGAGCTGGGTGGCTGGAGCCCTTCCAGATGGCAGGTCTTTTTTCATCCTCAGAAAAGCTTTCCTGAGAACCTGCCCTTCTCACGGTGCCTCTTTGCTTCCATTTAATATTTCACCGGTCTTTTAACTCCTTGCTGCCAGGCTGCAACTGCAAAACCCAGCAGCTTTTCCTCCTTCCCCAGCCTGACGGTGAGCCATGAATACCAATGACAGAGGGTGGGCAGCTCTCCCCCCACTCCTGCACTCTCCGATATTAACACAATTCACTCGAGGAGGCATTTGGGAGATTAAAAGTGCTGGGGACATCCCGTGCTGGAGCACTGCTTGCTCTGCAGGGAAGGACAAACAGGTTTGGAGCAAAAAGCAGGAAGCGATCCTGTGGTTGATGGCAAAATGACTTTTGGCTGCGGCTAAGAGAGAGCAAAGCAGAAAGGACAAATGCAAACTGATACTCAGACCCAGATGATTTTGTTTTTCTCACAAATACCAGTGCAAGGGAGGAGCCTTTGGAGGGCTGGCAGGCGTGGTGACAACACTGGCGTCACCATCCAACTCCTGCCACCACTGCTGATCCCAGCCGCTGATTTTTGACAGTGCTGGACGCTCATCTCTGTGTTTGTGCTGATGGGCAGTGGCTTTATACCACAAGCTCACAGTTCTCAGGATAACCCTAAGACCGTCGGGCAGATTCAGTGCAGTTTGCAGCACTGGGATATTATTTATTTTCACTGATCAGATCGGCCAAGCTGCCACAATTTACAGGGAAAAGAGTTGGGAGGCATGCAGTGCATCCTAATAAAACTCCACAACATCACCATGGAGCTGCAAACAACCTGAGGAAGTCCAAGTGGTGAGAAATACTTAGAGGTCAGAACAAACGCACCCAGTTCCTGGATTTACCTGAAGGTTTCTGTTCTTGGGAGCCTCTTCCCTTGTTCCCTGGTTTCTGCAAACCAGAACCTTCACCAGGTCAAGGAACACCAGAAGTGGGTGCTGGAAAAGAAAAAAAACAACCACCACCAGGCTCCTGAGAGCTGGGAAACCCATTTCCACCATCTACTAGCAGTTCTTCCATCTCTATAATTCCCTCTAAGGTGGAGCCAAGAATGCTGTCCAGCAGAGAGCTCCTAGCAGAGAAGGACCTGGAGGTGCTGGTCAACAGGAGCTGAACACGAGCCAGCAGTGGCTCAGGCAGCCAAGAAGGCCACCAACATTCTGCCTTGGAACAGCCCTGGAGTGGCAGCAGGAGCAGGGAAGGGATCGTCCCCCTGGACTTGACACTGGGGAGTTTGCACCTCAAATCCTGGGTTCAGTTTTGGACCTGTCACTCCAATAAGGATATCAAGGGACTAGAGAACATCTGGAGAAGGGAACGGAGCTGGGGAAGGGTCTGGAGAACAGGGGTTGTGGGAGCGGCTGAGGGCCCTGGGGCTGTTTATCCTGGAGAAGAGGAGGCTGAGGGGAGAGCTCATGGCTCTCTGCAGCTCCTGAGAGGAGGTTGTGGGGAGGTGGGTGCTGGGCTCTGCTCCCGAGGGACAGCCATGGGACGAGGGGAAGTGGCTCAAGCTGCATCATGGAAGGCTTAGGTTGGATATTGGGGAAAATATCTTTATTGACATAGTGGTGAAGCCCTGCAGAAGCTGCCCAGGGCAGTGGTGCAGACTCCATCCCTGGAGAGATTTAAAAGATGGGTAGACGAGGTGCTCAGGGGTGGTTGAATTGTCGATAGGTACAATTTGATTTGACATTCTCAAAGGTCTTTTCCAACCAAATGGTTCTACGATTCTGGAGAAGAGGAGGCTGAGGGGAGAACTCATCACTCTCTACGGCTCTACCATTCAACCCCAGAACCTGGACCCATCGCTGCCCTCAAAGCTCCCCTGCTTGGTTTATCTCCCAAAAGACGGATGCAAGCACTAAACCGTGTTGCTTTGCAACCAAATATAACCTTTGCACAAAAGTCTGTATTTTCTTCTAATCAGGAAGACCCATTATCTACCCCCGCCACGTTTATTTAGGCAATTACACAGTTTTAATGTACATTGATTCAGATTCTTAATTTTTACATTTTTGATTATGGTAAAAACCCAGCGAGTGACGCATTTCTTATTTGCTCGGCGCTCTTATATTTTTTTGCTTTCGCAATATGCCAGACTGCATGTGAATGGAAATTGGAAGTCAATTAAAGAAGTGCAAAACCAGCATTTTAAAATCTTTTTTATTAGTTAAACACAGCTACCTTCAATGTCTCGGCTACAGCAGAGTGGAAAAAACCCAAAAAGCGAAAAAAGGGAGCTTATCCAGGCATGTTTTGCATTTAAAACTGACTCTATACATGAAAGAAATATTAAGCGTAGCGAACTGACAAATTAAGTATCTCGTTCCTGACAAGCAGGAGCAAACGCGTGTCAGTGGTTGAGGAGCTGGGTGGGAATTTAAAGCCAGGGGAATCATAGAATCGCTTGGTTGGAAAAGATCTTTGAGATCATCGAGTCCAATCGTACCTGTGCACTACCGAACCATCCCTGAGCACCTCCTCTGCCCGGCTTTCAAGGCCCTCCAGGGATGGAGACTCCACCACCTCCCTGCGCAGCCTCTGCCAGAGCCCGAGAACCCTTTCTGTGATGAAATTTTTCCTGATGTCCAATCTGAACCTACCCTGGTGCAACGTGAGGCCATTTCCTCTCATCCCATCACTTGTTCCTCGGGAGCAGAGCCCAGCACCCACTTCACCACAACCTCCTTTCTGGGAGCTGAAACAGTTTCTGCTTCAGAAACTGTCAGCCTCTGGCCTGGACAGGCGCACACTCTCCTGGGTTGAAAACTGGTTGGATGGCCCAGAGAGTGGTGGTCAATGGAGTTAACTCCAGCTGGAGGCCAGTCACAAGTGGGGTTCCTCAGGGCTCAGTACTGGGTCCAGCCCTGTTCAATGTCTTTATCAATGACCTGGATGAAGGCATCGAGTGCACCCTCAGCAAGTTTGCAGATGACACTAAGCTGGGAGGAAGTGTCGATCTGCTGGAGGGTAGGGAGGCTCTGCAAAGGGATCTGAACAGGCTGGACTGCTGGGCCGAGACCAATGGGATGAGGTTTAACAAGGCCAAATGCCGGGTCCTGCACTTGGGGCACAACAACCCTATGCAGCGCTACAGACTGGGGGAAGAGTGGCTGGAGAGCTGCATGGAGGAGAAGGACCTGGGGGTAATGGTTGACAGCGACTGAACATGAGCCAGCAGTGTGCCCAGGTGGCCAAGAAGGCCAACGGCATCTTGGCTTGTATCGAAATGGGGTCACCAGCAGGTCCAGGGAGGTGATTCTCCCTCTGTACTCGGCACTGGTGAGACCGCACCTCGAATACTGTGTTCAGTTCTGGGCCCCTCACCACAAGAAGGATGTTGAGGCTCTGGAGTGTGTCCAGAGAAGAGCAACAAAGCCGGTGAGGGGCTGGAGAACGTCTGACGAGGAGCGGCTGAGAGAGCTGGGGGTGTTTAGCCTGGAGAAGAGGAGGCTGAGGGGAGACCTTATTGCTCTCTACAACTACCTGAAAGGAGGTTGTGGAGAGGAGGGAGCTGGGCTCTGCTCCCAAGTGACAGGGGACAGGACAAGAGGGAATGGCCTGAAGCTCTGCCAGGGGATGTTCAGGTTGGATATCAGAAAAAAATTCTTCACAGAAAGAGTCATCGGGCACTGGAACAGCTGCCCAGGGAGGGGGTGGAGTCACCTTCCCTGGAGGTGTTTAAGGAACGGGTGGATGAAGTGCTTAGGGACATGGTTTAAGGGAGTGTTAGGAATAGTTGGACTCGATGATCCAATGGGTCCTTTCCAACCTGGTGATTCTGTGAATTCTGTGAAGAGAGCGATGACATCTCCCTTCAGCCTCCTCTTCTCCAGGATAAACAGCCCCAGGGCCCTCAGTCACATCTCCTAAGTCTTGTTCTCCAGAGCAAGATCCATCACAGCATCTCTAGGTGCTGGTAACGGAGGTGACAGCTATCAGTCCCTGGCTGTGGTTTCTCCTGCCCCCTCTGGAGAACTGCCTAGAGCAACAATGACACTGCTGTGGGTTGCACTGCCATAAGAGCTTTCATGAGATGTTTGAAGCCAAGGAAGGATGCCTTGTCCTCTCCTACTCATTTCTTCATCCCTGCTGCACCTAATCCAATCTGACCACCCACACATGACTACCAGCAACGCCTTGGTAGAGCAAATCCTGGAGGCACCAACCTGGATGGAGCGATGGATGAAAAGCTGGACACGGGCCAACAATGTGTGCTTGCAGCCCAGAAAGACAACCATGCCCTGGGCTGCATCAAAACAAGCGTGGCCAGCAGGGTGAGGGAGGAAATTCTCCTCTCTACTCTGCTCTTGTAAGACCTCACCTGGAGCCCTGGGTCCAGTTCTGGAATCCTCAGCACAGAAAGGACATGGAGCTGATGGAGTGAATCCAGAGGAGGCCACGGAGATGATCCAAGGGCTGGAGCACCTCTACTACAAGGACAGGCTGAGAAAGTTGGGGTTGTTCAACCTGGAGAAGAGAAGGCTTTGGTGAGAAAGAGCAGCTTCCAGTACTGAAAGGGACTCCAGGAAAGCTGGGGAGGGACATTTTCGCAAGGCCTGTTGTCATAGGACAGGGAGTAATCACTTTAAACTAAGGGAAAGCAGAATTAGACTGGACATAAGGAAGACATGTTTTGCAGTGGGAGTGATGAGGCACTGACCAAGGCTGCCCTGAGAAGTCATGGATGCCCCAGCCCTGGAAACATTCAAGGTCCTGTTGGATTTGGCTCTGAACAACCTGGTCTGGTAAAAGATGTCTCTGCCCATGGCAGAGGGGGTGGACTGGATGACCTGTAAAGGTCCTTTCCAACCCAAAGCATTCTACTATTCTGTGAACCTCACCCTCTCTCTGCTTTGCTTTGCAAGGTCCCTTCCAACCCAAAGCATTCTTTGATTCCATGAACACATAGGATCTCCTCTCTCCAATTCGGTTTGCAACCAGATCAACCCAGTTGTGTAGGCAGGGAGCTGCACCCAAGCTGCAGAACCTCATCTACAAGCAGATGGTAACGAACCTGGGCTCAACGTGACCCCATCACCTGCAAGACCCAGACCTGTTTGCCCAGAGCCAACGGAACATTTCTTGGTGGCCTCCACAAGGCATCGCTCAGGAACATCAGCTCCTTATGAGAGCGGAAAGGTCAGTGCTAATGAAAGATGCTATCGCAGAGCCAGCGTCCGGCCAGACAAACCTAATTAGTGGTATTTGCAGACAACAAACCTTGGCAAGGACTGGGGGGATGGGAACACATCCCCTTGTGATTATTTTGGGGAAAAAACACGGCCATTTGGAGGCCTTCCAAGCTAGAATAACAGCCTTGCCAATGACTATTTAATTAAAACCCATGCGGCGTTCGAAGGGAGAAGGACTGGGAGTGAATAAGCACGGTGATAAAATATGCATCGACTCCAGCGTAAGTTCTCCTTCCCTGGCATAAGCCTTTCCTTAAACCCTTGATGGTTTTTGATTCACAAGCTCCAGTGAGGAGGGAACATTTGCCAGCCACTATTTCAATCCCACTGGGAGTTTTTCCGGAGGTTATGGTCGTGCTGTAGTTTAGGACGTGTCAGTGCTGGCATCATAAACACAGATCAGAAATGCTAAAAAAAAACCTCTAAACCACACTCCTGGATGGAGTTTAGCATCCTGTGAGCTCAGGCCAAAAGCAAATTATTTCTCTGTTACTGAAATAAAATCAATGAAGTTCATTTTTATTTACAGAACGGCCAAAGAGGGGAAGAAGGGAAAAGTCCTCAAGCTGCGGAAGCAGGATAGGGATGTTTATGGTTTCAACCAAAAACACAAGGAGGGCCACAGAGATGATCCAAGGGCTGGAGCACCTCCTATACAAGGACAGGGTGAGAGAGCTGGGGTAGTTCAGCCTGGAGAAGAGAAGGCTCTGGGGAAACTTTAGAGCAGCTTCCAGTGCTGAAAGGGGCTCCAGGAAAGCTGGGGAGGGGCTCTGGATCAGGGAGGGCAGCAATAGGATGAGGGGGGAATGGCTTTAAATTGGAAGGAGGAAGATTTAGATTAGACATTAGGAAGAAATTCTTCGTGATGAGGGTGGGGAGGCCCTGGCCCAGGTTGCCCAGAGCAGTGGTGGCTGCCCCATCCCTGGAGGGGTTCCAGGCCAGGTTGGATGGGGCTTGGAGCCCCTGATCCAGTGGGAGGTGTCCCTGCCCATGGCTGGGGAGTGGAACTGGATGGGCTTTGAGGTCCCTTCCAACCCAAACCGTTCTATGATTCTATTATTCTAATTATTGATTTCAAGGCAATAAGCAACAGTTGGGCTCTTCTGAGCTGCCTTCCATAGACCTTATTGAAAATATCCCCATGTCCCTTAGAGGTGCCAACTCGAATGGGCTGCCCAGGGAGGTGGTTGAGTTCCCTTCCCTGGAGTGGTTTAAAAGCCAGGCAGATGAGGTGCTCAGGGATGGTTTAGCAGTGGACAGGGACAGTTGGACTTGACAATCTCAAAGGTGTTTTCCAATCAACTGATTCTATTCTATGAACTCTGGTCTAAAACCCTTGCCCCAATGCAGCCTGGGGAGATGCTGTCTCTCAAGAAGCTAAATACCATCTAGCTAAATAAAACCTGATTTATTACTGCACCAGCTATTTTGTTTCATTGCTCTCCTACAATGTCCTGGGCACGGAGAACAGGTGAGAGTGTGGTTTGTGGACAACAGACTCCGCGCTAGGTCATTGCCCCTAAAACATCTCAATTCCCATCAGGACAAATAACCTTTTAGTTCGTCACTGTTTTCTGAAGGGGAGGATTTTGGGCGATGCTCAAGTTGCTTTGAATCAACATCATTTGTTTGGTTCACACCTCCCAAAGGCCAGGCTCAGCTTTTGGCAGGCACTGCGCACACCTCCAACTCCTCCAGGCATTCCACATCTCCAGCATGGACCTTTTCATGCCATCTCCCCATATCTGCTGCTTAAAGCCCTCAGCTCTGGGCACAGAGGGATTTTTCCCCTCTACCATCCCACTTCTCTGCTTTATCTGCGGGCGGGAGGCGAGATGCCAGCCTCGGCATCAGCTGATGATGCAGCTGAGCTCGAAGGCTCCCAGACTGGCCACGGCTGATAAAGGGCTTAGGGCTGGTGCCAAGAGCCAACAAGGCTCCAAGAAGGGTCCTGGAAGTGGGGACACTGGCTCCATCCTATGGAAAACCCAAGCCAAGTCCTGTGTTTCCTTTCCCAAAAGCACGTGTCTAGGGATGTCTTCTCCTCTTCCTCTCCTGGGCGGAGGAAGAAGAATCTGGAGGATGTGGCAGGCACATTACATTTGTTGCAATGCCTACTGATACCTGAGAGCTGCAAGAATGCAGATGGAAAGGCAAAAAAAAAAGAGGAAAAAGATATAATTATGACTCTGTAGAGATGTCTTCCACGTCAGGAAGGAACTAAGCATGGAATTAGCATCCTGGTGCGGCTACAGAGCTAAAAGCCAATGGAGGTGGAGGCAGAGTTGGGCTGCGTTTTGGGGGCGAGGGGGTTAATCTGCCGCAGCGATGGATTTTCAGTGCCCACCGTCGATAAACAAGGCAGCAATTATGTTACATTTCTCTGATGGTTGCGGATCTTTAGAAAAATCAACACAATAGCAGTTCAGCGAGTCTCAGTGACACGCAAATTCGATCCGTCATGTTGCTCACGGCTTCTCAACTCTGCTGCCTGTTTGGGGTGTTTTTTTTATGTTTAAGCCTTCAATAAAAAGGTTTCCATCGGTTTCATGCCACCACCACCCCCTTGGTTTCAGTGGGAGACAGCAGCCAGGTTTACGCCTCCCTCTCAAAGAGCAGGATGAAATGTCGGCAAAGTGGCTTTTTTACAGCATGCGGTAGAGAAACAATCAAAATATTCACAGGGAGGATTAAGAACCTCAGGCTGGAAACAGGTTTGCGCCTGGTTCAGTGATAATAAAGCCTCTTTTCTTTTCTTCATCCTCCCCAAAAGGAAGAAACTTTATCAAAATATCATTTCCATCACAAAGCAACACCATTTTCCCTCTCAAAGGGCACTGCTACCATTGCAAACAGTCCTAAAACATCCACGGCTGGTCTGACAAGGGTCAAATTTTGCATCCAACCAAGTGAAAACGAAAAGAATTCTCCCTTTTTTCCTCTTCTTCCAATTCCCAACCAGCAAATCAACACAAAATCCAAGACAGCAAGGGTAAAGGGAAGCCCTCCTGATTTTCCATCAGTTGGATTTGCAGTGAATTAATCGCATTTCATTGAGGCTGAAACTTTTTGCACGCCCCTGTCTGTGCTATTGATTCGCAGCTGCAAACCCTCTGGCTTGGCCTTTCCAGCCACTCCGCTTGGATGCAGACCATCCTGGAGGATTTATTAGACATGGATCTCACCCTAGACATCCCATCACAAGGGAGGCAGGATGCTTCGGGTGAGCAATGCCAGCACAGCTGCCTCCATCCCTGCTGTTATGGTACCTTGTTCCCTCACACAGAATCACACAGAATCACAAGGTTGGAAAGGACCCACTGGATCATCGAGTCCAACCATTCCTAACACTCCCTAAACCATGTCCCTAAGCACTTCATCCACCCGTTCCTTAAACACCTCCAGGGAAGGCGACTCCACCCCCTTCCTGGGCAGCTGTTCCAGTGCCCGATGACTCTTCCTGTGAAGAATTTTTTTCTGATATCCAACCTGAATCTCCCCTGGCGGAGCTTCAGGCCATTCCCCCTTGTCCTGTCCTCAGTCACTTGGGAGCAGAGCCCAGCGCCCTCCTCTCCACAACCTCCTTTCAGGTAGTTGTAGAGAGCAATAAGGTCTCCCCTCAGCCTCCTCTTCTCCAGGCTAAACACCCCCAGCTCTCTCAGCCGCTCCTCGTCAGACGTTCTCCAGCCCCTTCACCAGCTTTGTTGCTCTTCTCTGGACACGCTCCAGAGCCTCAACTCGCTCCCTCCTTGCACTCTTTCACATGGATGTAGATACAAGACGTTGGCATCTCCAGCAGTGATCACACACAATGTTCACCCTTTGCTCCCTGCCAGCCTGGCAATGTTCCACCTGCACCGCAAAACCACTAATTGGCATCCCTTCGTTAAAATAATTTCACAGACGGGCCAGAAGCACACATGGAGACAGTCCTGAATGGCCGAAACACTAAACCAGTGCTACCAGCTCTGCCTGATCCAGTGGGAGGTGTCCCTGCCCATGGCAGGGGGACTGGAACCGGATGATCCCTGAGGTCTCTTCCAACACAAACCACTCTATGATTCTATGATATAGGATCCAGATTCCTGCAAATACCAATTGAATTTAAGAGTGTTTGACTCCCTGCTGCTGTAATAATTTTTCATGGGCTCTGAAACCCAGGACTGCTTGGATTGGGATGGGCACATTTGTGTGCTCCGCCTTGGGAAAATCATGCCCTATGGATACAAGCGCAAGTGCTGGAGGACCATCTTGCCTGTTGCACCCAATTTTGGTACCCAGAGCCAGGAAGATACAGCTTTCCCAGCACTGCAGCATCTCTCCAGCACCCAGCTGCTCAACCCACTTAATTTTCATTAGTACTCTCCTTGCCCATGCAGGATGAATCATAGAACCATAGAACCATAGAATGGTTCGGGTTGGAAGGGACTTCAAAGCCCATCCAGTTCCACCCCTCTGACACGGGCAGGGACACCTCCCACTGGATCAGGTTGCTCCAAGCCCCATACAACCTGGCCTTGAACCCCTCCAGGGATGGGGCAGCCACCACTGCTCTGGGCAACCTGGGTCAGGGCCTCCCCACCCTCATCGGAAAGAATTTCTTCCTAATGTCTAACCTGAATCTTCCCCCTTCCAATTTAAAGCCATTTCCCCCGCCCTGAGTCTTGTCCCCAGGATCAAGGGAGATGCTTCTGGGCAGTTGGATGCCTAGGCTCCAGCTCCCTGCATCAACTTCAACCACTCAGTTTACACCCCGAGAGCCTTCCAGCCTGACATCCAGCACAGGCGAGGATACGGCCATGCCAGCACCAGATGTGCTGTGAGGAGATCTCCCGGGTTGCTACGCAGCTGCTCTCCCCCCCTTTTCTTTGCAACCGAATAAACAGAGATGAAACCGTAACAGCCATTTGCACAAAGAAAAGCATCTGCACCAAGCCAAGCATCTGAAATTTTTTATTTCTGCATGATGGGCCTATTTGGAGAGCTTTTTATTTGTAATTAAAATGCAGCCATTACAAGTATTCTGTTTCCAGTTAATTGTTTTCTTTTTTCATCCCTCCCTTCCTCGTTTGGGATGATAGATGGTGGCTGAAATAGCGGGTCGAGATGGCTGAGAAAAGCACCACAATAAACCCGGCCTTTAATAAAAGAGAATCATGTCCTGATGATGCATGGCTCTACTTTCTGACTTTTTCCTTTCCCCAGCCTGTAAACACGAGCTCGTTAGGGCAGGGTGGCTCATTAGCAGGGGCCTGTCTGCCTTGATGTTTCCATCAGCAACATGAAGGCACCAGGCTGTTTAAGCCACGCTATCATCACCAGGTGCTGCAAATACCTTAATCTGCATCAAGCAAGAAATGTTGCTCTCCGGAGTTATGGCTTTAAAGATAACAAACAGGAGTAACGTGGAACAGGCTTCCTAACAGCCCAGCTCCCCGTGAGCTGAGAGAATAGAATCATAGAATCACAGAATCGTAGAACTGTTTCAGTTGGAAAAGACCTTTAAGACCGAGTCCAACCATCGACCCAGCCCTGCTAAGCCCACCACCAGACCATGTCTCCAAGTATGACATCTACTTGTCTTTTAAACCCCTCCAGGGATGGGGACTCAACCACCTCCCTGGGCAGCCTCTTCCAATGCTCAAGAAGCCTTTCAGTAAAGAAATTCCTCCCAATATCCAACCTAAACCTCTCCTGGTGCGTCTTGAGGCCATTTCCTCTTGTCTTATCACTGGCTACCAGGGAGAAGAGACCAACCCCCACCTCACCACAACATCCCTTCAGTCAGTTGTAGAGAGTGATGAGGTCTCCCCTCAGCCTCTTTTTCTCCAAATTAAACAACCCTCACAAGACCTGTGCTCTAAACCCTTCCCCAGTTCCATTTTCCTTCTCTGGACACACTCCAGCATCTCGATGTCCTTCTTGTAGTGAGGGGCCCAAAACTGAACCCAGATTCAAGGCTCGGCCTCACCAGTGCAAACTAGCAGAAGTTCACAGCTATCCCAAGTCCTTCCCCTCCCTACTGAGGAGGGGAAGTTTACCACTTTCTCCACCTTCTTCCCAGAGCATCCAGCTTGGAGAAAGGGTCATCAAGCCAAAACATGATGCATTGCAGCTCTCAGCTGCTTGCAAGGTTTATTTGGATGGGTAAAGCACAGCAGCAGACAGGAGATTCCCCGCCAGGATGGGCAGGGAGAGGCCTGCAGCCCCTTCCATAAACATGAATTTTGGGCCAAGATTTGGTATGACCATATGCAGGGAGAGGAGATATGAAATGAGTCAGGGTGAGCCAGGTGGATGGCAGAGAGCAACGGGCCTGTGTTTGCTTCCAGCATCCTCAGTCACAGCACTTGGCTGTGATTTAGCAAGTGGGCAGCAAAGCCCAGATCCAGATCAGGAGAGCAGAGCTGAGAAGTCACTGCCCTTAGCTTAAATATGTCACCAGAGACCTCTGACGCCAACCCCGGCCTTGACTGGATTAACTGACTGTAACTGCATCAGCTGGGGAGATATTCCTTGGGTTTTTGTGGCTCCAGAACAAGGCAACTTCAGGGGATGGAAAAAAGGGGACTTGGCATTTCTGTGGTCTGCTCCTGCCCCAGAGAAAGCCCAGCTAAATTCAGCCCACCGAATCCCAAGGGAAAGGGCCAGAAACAGCCCCCAAGATGCAGGAGAGCAATGGGTACAAGGCTTGGTATCTCAGGAGCCCTGAAAGATGAAGAGTCCCCAACTTGGCACTGTAAACAGGACCTAAAAACCTCATCTCAACTCTTGGGAGCTCATGGGATGCTCCCTAACTCCTCATCTGGTGGCCTGGGGGAGCTGCTAGGACTTGGAAAAGCTGGCAACACCAGGAACTGCCGGGGCTAACCAGCAGAGTTACTGCTGGACCGAGAGAAATCAATTTTAGCCAGGACAGAGCTGTGGGAGGAGACTCCAGCAGCACGAGCATCACCATCCCTGTCTGAATGCATTAGGCGCTTCTGCCCCCTAAACAGCAGCAAGACGTGCTCAGAGCCACCTCAGCACTCCAGTCACTTCTGCTTTACAGCCCTTTTTTCATTTTGCTTTCTCGGCACCAGCCCTTCTGCTTTATTTTCCCTTGCTCTGCTGCTGGGAAGGTGCAAAGTTGCCTCTTGGGGAACATCAGCAGAACCGAAACCCGAGGAGCGGAAGAAAAGCTGAGCTGGCTCTAGGTTAGCCTGGAGATTTGCAGGGGAAGGATGTGGCTCTTCCTCTCTGCCACTGATGAAAAAGGCCTGAATGGATGCTCAGGGGCTGTTGGGGTACCTGATCACTGGTGCAGCCTCTTCTCATCCAGTGCTAGCTCCATCCGTGAGCACCCAAACCACTGGCTTGCAGCAGGAGCCAGCCTTGGAGGGTTGTTATCCTCCTAGAATCCCACTGGAATCAGAGGGGATAAATGGATGGGCGAGATATTTCCAAAAGCATTACACCAGGATATGAGTAAGATGGAGATTTCCATCTCTGTCCTGACAAGCAAACATGAATCTTCATGGAGCTCTACCAAGCGCTGGAAGAGCTCCACAGGGGAAGCTGGACATGGGCAAAGCCATGTCCGACACCTTCTTGCACCACTGAGACACAGTGCAATGGCCATGCCTCTATCACAGTGGTCAAGTCTGGAGATATTTACTCATTTCCTATCCCAAGATGTGACCTTTAGAGTCTCACTTAGGGATATGGTTTAGTAGCGGACAGGTACAGCTGGACTTGATGATCTCAAAGGTCTTTTCCAACCTAGTGATTCTATGATTTGCCCAAATCTTGTGCCAGGGTCCCAGACTGGGCTCCTAAAAATTGGCTGATTGGGCAAACACTCAGCAAGGAAGGGAGGAGGGATTGGAACAGCAGATCCCGGGTCTGGTTTGTCAACAGAAGCCACGAACACCTGATCTACATCTTTCCAGGGGCACCATCCGTTTTTTCAACTCCCATCCCCATCATCTGCTGCAGCCTCCTGCTTTCAGCACAGTTCACTGATTAATTACTAATTAACAACTGCTTTGTGTCACTTCCCTGCCCTCGCCAGCCAGCACCAGTGCGAAGGTCTGGCGTGGTCCAAGCCATCTGTTCAGGCCCCAAACTCAGCACAGTCACTTCCCATTTCTGCAGGAAAGACAGAAAAAAAGAGGGACCTTTGCACCCAAACCCCTCCACCCCACAGAAGGACAGACAGCCTGCAGACAGACAGGAGATGTCTCTCTCCCTCTCTCACTGCTGGATGCTTCAACGATGGAGGTTTGCATCCTAAGGCCTTTGAAGCTTTGCTGGAGCTCAGCAGAGGGAAGCACTGTCTGGAGCAGGCAGCAGCACAAGAGGAGGGCTCACTTAGGGCAGCAATTAGTAATTAACAGCACCAGGGTGGCAGCCTCAACGCTAGAAGGCAGCAGCATTTTGAAACCAACAGGTTGCATAGCTTGGCAGAGCATCAGCCAGCAGCCGAGCATCCCCATCACCAACCTACCCCACCTCTGCTATTCATTCAGTGACAAAGACTTTAATTATTTCATCGCAGGGCTAAAGGGATGCAGGAGCTCCCCAGGGGAAGCTGATAGTCCTCATCTTAACCATCCTAACAGGTACCAACGTGGTCCCCAAGGCCACCACCCCACCCTTTGCACCGCTGAGGTTGGTACAAGCGATGCCCTGAGCGATTGTTGTGAGGAACAGCGAGTGCCTTGTGGTCCCCCTCTTCCCCTGGTCCTTTGCCCGGGCACCCCCTGCCAGCTCCCTTCCCAATCCTTGGGCTGTGCTGACCCCTCCTGGCTTTCAGCCTGCACAAGCAGCTGCCTCTCCTTCCTTCCCTCTCTTAGAAACAGAAAAAGTGAGTCCCAACCTGCTCCCAAAAGTGCTTCCAGGGAGCATCCAGGGGCTGCCTTCAGGCCAAGGCACCCCTGCACTTCTCGGCTTTGATGCTCCCAGCTTGCTGGCCGCACCTCAGGATGGCTGAGGAGCCCTTTGCCCATCAAAAGGTGTCAGAAGGACCACAAGGCAGGCGAGATGTTCATCATGTTTTCCAGCTCTCCCTTCCCAAAGCATTAATAAAAGAAAGAACAGCATCCACTGATAACGTCTATGAACCACACCCTGCAGAAACCACCACCAGGCACTGGGCAGTCCTGGGTGAGCATCAGTTTGAGGGGGAACCTTGGCACGTACAGCATGAAGCAGACAGATGTCGTGAGGATGTAGAAGTTAACAGGCACACGCAGTTTCCACCTCCCAGTACTCCCTACTGCTGACTCCCTTGTCTCAGTCGCTGCCCTCAAGTGAGATAATGAACTCCCGAGTGCAGCACGGAGAGAAGTAGGCACTCAAACGAGAGCTCTAACAGCGGCTGCCAGAGAAATCATTAAAAGTGAGTATTGGACTTCAGAGATCAGCTGTAGAAGAAGTCTAAATCCATACCTGCAGCCTTTCTGCACTCACCAGTGAACTGCTCACAGAGGTAATTTAGCAGCAGCTGGATACCCAGCAGCAAAGCAGCCACGTGCAGCCTCCCTGACAGATGAGTGCCAGTTGGGATTAGGACTCTGGCACATGCACAGAGAAGCCTAAGCCCCAGGTTTCTCCCCATGGCTACCACAACCCCCTCTCAGCCCTGGAGCCCTGCCAAAACACAGCCGCTTTGCTTCCCTCCTTCCAACCCTGGTGCCCCATGAGTCCCACAACGGGACATCTACCTGTCCCACAGGTGACATGAAGGATCCAGAGCAGTTCAGCACCACAGATCTCTGTCACCTCCATGTAGACCAACCCACCTGCAGAGCTGAGAGAGTTGGGGTTGTTCAACCTGGAGAAGAGAAGGCTCCAGGGAGACCTTAGAGCAGCTTCCAGTACGGAAAGGGGCTCAACGAAAGCTGACGAGGGGCTTTTTCCAAGGGCCCACAGTGACAGGATGAAGGGGGGTAGGCTTTAAATTGGAAGGGGAAAGATTTAGATTAAACATTACCAAGGAATTCTTCACAGTGAGGGTGGGGAGGCCCTGGCCCAGGTTCTGAGCTCACAGAGGGAGATTGAGATGAGATCTTAGGCAGAAATGTTTTGCTGTGAGGGTGGGGAGGCCCTGGCCCAGGTTGCCCAGAGCAGTGGTGGCTGCCCCATCCCTGGAGGGGTTCCAGGCCAGGTTGGATGGGGTTTGGAGCCCCTGAGCCAGTGGGAGGGGTCCCTGCCCATGGCTGGGGTGGAACTGGATGGGCTTTGAGGTCCCTTCCAACTCAAACCATTCTATGATTTCCTTCTCCACACACCCCCAATTCACATCCAATCCCTCAGAGGTGACTCCCATTTGCCATTCATTAACACATGTCAAAAGCTGCTTTAAGCCAACATCTGCACTTCCGTTTCTTGGAGATTCATAAAAGACCAAGACCAAGTGAGAAATGCAGCATTTTAAGGGTTGTAAAAGCAACAGCCACCTGTCTGCTTATGGTGCAGTAAAGTGGTGCAGTTGGGAATTTACAGCCAATAAAAAGCACGGAACACTGATTGGAGATGTCTTCTGTAGTTTATAAACACATAAACCCACACCATCCCCTTCCATACATCAGTGGTGCCCTCAGTGGAATAGGAACGTGCCTTGAACAAGAGATGCCTCGAAATTCAATTGCTCTCACCAGTCCCAAAAAGGGAGAGCAAACTCTGATTTAACTCGAGGACATCGGGTGGTGGAGGAGTTGGAGCCACCGAGGAGAGGAGAGGAGAGGAGAGGAGAGGAGAGGAGAGGAGAGGAGAGGAGAGGAGAGGAGAGGAGAGGAGAGGAGAGGAGAGGAGAGGAGAGGAGAGGAGAGGAGAGGAGAGGAGAGGAGAGGAGAGGAGAGGAGAGGAGAGGAGAGGAGAGGAGAGGAGGCTGCAGGGAGACCTTAGAGCAGCTTCCAGTACTGAAAGGGGCTCCAGGAAAGCTGGGGAGGGGCTCTGGATCAGAGAGTGCAGGGATAGGATGAGGGGGAATGGTTTTAAGCTGAAAGAGGGGAGACTGAGATGAGATCTTAGGGAGAAATGTTCTCCTGCGAGGGTGGGGAGGCCCTGGCCCAGGTTGCCCAGAGCAGTGGTGGCTGCCCCATCCCTGGAGGGGCTCAAGGCCACGTTGGATGGGGCTTGGAGCAACTTGATCCAGTGGGACTTGTCTCTGCCCATGGCAGGGTGGGGGTGGAATTGGATGAGCTTTAAGGTTCCTTCCTATCCAAACCATTCTATGATTCTAAGAATATTGCACCACACATCCCTGGGCTGAAGCGCTTGGCCATGGAGCTTTTGGAGCCAGCAGACAGGGCTGCAAGACCCAGGCTGATTTTTTTTTTTGACACTCTCAGGGGCACTAAAATTTATAAACAGGGGATGTAATTGGATAAAGACAGCCCAGCTCAGTCAAGAGATCTCCTGCAGACAGCCAGGACCCTAAAGAAGAGCTGGGGGCCCTAAAGCAGAGCTTAACCTGCATCTTGCCCCAGATGCTCCCAAAGCCTTTATCAAGGTCAGATTCGTGAACAGTGTGGTATTTGTGATTTAAATAGAGGATCTGTCCCAAGACAGTGAAAGGAGGAAAGGCAAAATAATCAGGCAGCCCAAGAGTAAGCACAGAAAGAGGTTTTAAAGCTGCTGAGACCACTGACTAAGCCATGGACCACCTCTTCATCACTGCAGCCATCACAATAAACCATCAGAATCTCAGCATCTCCCCCCAGAGAGCTTTTTTGTCAGTCACTATGACGAAGTGCAGCATCAGATGAAGGTTTCTCCCTGCCCAAGTATTTGATTGAGCAGAGAAACTAATGCACACGTTGGAGATGCTGAAAACACAACAAACTTAAGCTAAATGTCACAGCAGTGTGTTGGATGCACTCAGCGACAGTGCCGGAGGCAAAGAGACATCCAGACATCAAATACTGCTCAGGATCTTGCCCAATCCCACTATGCTGAGCATCCTAACAGTGCAGCCCAGCTGCCAACTGCTGGCAGGGTGTTCTTGCCATCTAGTGGCTCCTCGCTTGAGTGCAAACACTGAAGGGATTCCCACCACCACTGTTTCTGCCTTTTGGCACCATGAGACCACAGGACACAAGGCAATGTTTTATTCTTTAAATCTTACTACACTCAGTGGTTTTCTGAGGTTTGTTACTGCTGTAGTGATGCTTGCACATTGGCACAGGAAAACCTGAAGGTATAGAAGGACCCTTGAAGCTCAGGTTGAGCAATAAAAGTCTTTCAAGCCACAGAGGCATTTGTGTCCCACCACAGCTCCCAAACCCTTGGTCATACCAAGACCCTTATTCCCTCTCCCACTCTATTATCCCGGAATCACAAGATGGGTTGGGTTGGGTTGGGTTGGAAGGGACCTCAAAGCTCATCCAGTCCCACCCCAGCCATGGGCAGGGACACCTCCCACTGGATCAGGGGCTCCAAACCCCATCCAACCTGGCCTGGAACCCCTCCAGGGATGGGGCAGCCACCACTGCTCTGGGCAACCTGGGCCAGGGCCTCCCCACTCTCACAGGAAAATATTTCTCCCTAAGATTTCATCTCGATCTCCCCTCTTCCAGCTGAAACTATTCCCTTTTGCCCTATCCCTGCACTCTCTGATAAAGAACACTCATTTCTTAATGCTATACATGCAGAAAGGAAAGGGCAGCGCACAGCTGTAAAAACACCTATAATTCAGTAGATTTTGGCCAATTTACAGCCTGACCCCTCGTTCTACCAGGGAAAGACTGATTTAGAGGATCATAAGACCCCATGCACAGTGTGTTGGGTGATTTCATCCCTCCCAGGAGCCCCATCCAACGCAGAAGTTGTCAGAAAGAGCACTTTGCTGCATACTAATAACCTTTGTCGCAGGCAGTAGCTTGCCTTAGTCTCCCGTCATGTAGCTTGTATTGGAAATCGCTATTTGACAAGGCTCAGCGCTTACTCAGTGGCATATTCTTCCTATCAACCCACTCAAAACCATGTTTAGGAACAAGATAATACTTGCTGCAGTTAAGTGAGCATGCAGAAATACTCCTCCTTCACAGTGTGATGTGTCTCCTCACTGGTAATTTTCATTTTTAAGCAGCCAGAAAACAGTTAACTCCTTACACTCATCTTCCAAAGCTGTCACGGGGGAGGAAATAGAATCATAGAACAGTTTGGGTTGGAAGGGGCCTTAAAGATCACCCAGTTCCACCCCCCACCCCTTCCCACCATGGGCAGGGACACCTCGCACCGGTGTAGGGGGCTCCAAGCCCCATCCAACCTGGCCTTAAACACCTCCAGAGGTGGGGCAGACACCACTTCTCTGGGCAACCTGGGCCAGGGCCTCCCCACCCTCATCGTGAAGAATTTCTAAAATCCAATCCAAATCCTCCCCTTTCCAATTTAAAGTCATTCTCCATCATCCCGTCATTCCATACCCTTGCCAAGAGCCCCTTCCCCATCCTTCCTGGAGCCCCTTTCAGCTCTGGAAGCTGCTCTAAGGTCTCCCCACAGCCTTCTCTTCTCCAGGCTGAACGACCCCAACTCTCTCATCCTGTCCTTGTATGGGAGAGCTCCAGCCCTTGGATCATCTCTTTGGCCTCCACTGGACCTGTTCCAGCAGTTCCATCTCCTTCTCACCTTGAGGATTCCAGAACTGGACACAGGGTTCCAGGTGAGGTCTCACCAGAGTGCAGCAGAGGGGCAGAATCCTTTCTCTGGCCCTGATGGTCCCACTGCTTTGGATGCAGCTCAGAACACGGTTGGTTTCTGGGCTGTGGACGCCCGTTGCTGGCTCATGTTGAGTTTCACATCAACCAGCACCCCAAGTCCTTCTTGACAGGGCTGCTCTCAATCACATCATCCCCCAGCCTGTATTGAAACTGTGGTTTCAGGTGTTGGGGGCAAATATACACAAAAAATACAAAAAAAATAAATAAAATAGACAATTTTGCTGCAGATGTTCTCTAGAAGAAAAAAAAAAACTTAAATTAAAAGTTAAATACAAGGAATAGGAAGCTTAGAGAAAAAATGCAGCTTTTCAAATTGATGAGGCACAGCCAGATAGTTGAGAATCAAAGGACATCTCTGTGCAACGTGACAGGAGAGATGAGATTGCCTTGCTAGTCGGAGGGCACACAACACATTAAGGAAAGCGAGAGAGGGAAAAACCTCCCACCAGTCTTGTCTGGAAATTTCTGAAGGTCATCTCTCCCCACATCCTCTCTTCTTAATTGCCAGGGCTAGGAATTTGCCAAAATATCAAGTTATTGGTTATCTTGAAAGCAGTGTTCACATTGGCGCTTCTTTCCTGGCTTAATGGGACCCTCCAGTGGAAATCAAGGCCTGAAACAGCCTCCCGCAGAGCAGCACATCAGGACAGATACATGACATTTCTCTGTGCTTGTAGTCCCCAGTGCAGAGGAGGCCACTGGAGACGAGAAGACGATGATGACTCTCCAGGGCAGCCTAGAGAAGAGACTTTAGATAAGCTGCTGGGAGGCACTGATAGAAAGAGCACCTTGTTCTGCTACAGCAAGCCGGGAGGAACAGCCACGGCAGCCTAAGGAGGATCAGGGGAGAAGAATTGCTCCTATGAGTCCCTCTGGCACTCCCTTAAGTGTCTACGCAAAGAAATCACTCCTGATCTCAGAACAAACCCTGAAGAAGGCAATAGATCTTCCGAGCATGGCAATGAAGTGCGTTTTAAATCAAGCCCAGGGAGAAGTCTTAGGTCCAGTTGTGTTTCCTCGAAGACAAAGGCTCACAGATGGGGAAGAGAGCAGCGGAGCCAAATATCATCACTTCTTTCTTCAGTCCTGACTTCTTTGCAACATAAGGGCTTAACAGGAGAGCACAGAGTGCTGTTAGCTTCTCCTGAGAGCACACCTGCCTGGTGCAGGGATAAAGGTCTCATTTGCACTGAGCTGGCCGAACACAAGCTCTAGGAGACGGGTCAGTGCTTTTCGAAGCAAATAAACCCACATGCCCCCCTTTAGGTCAAAGGTTCTTCAAGGCAACGTGGTCAGGCGACTGCTGGGCTATTTCGTTGCTCTGAGCTCAATGTTCAGGATATATCGAGCGAATCACCTCATCGTGTTAAAATAGTCCTCTCCAGTGTCCCACCTACCCTTCGGCTACCAGGATCCAAACTGTCAGATGAGCAATTTCACTGCCAGATCTAGACACCCAGACCTCTAAACCCCCTCCACAGTAGATCTCAAGCCAACGTCGATCTTTAACACCAAGACAAAGCTTTTAAGATGCAAACTTGTCTTTCATAGAGTTATGGAGACCTGATTTGACATCCATAATGTCTTGGGGCCAGCATCTTCCACTGTAACATCAACTGCAAGTCCCCAGCAGTGACGGGTGATCTGGAGAATCACTGTTGAATACAGTTCAGCATCGTTTATGTCCATGATGTATTTCAGGAGGAGCCCAAGCATCTATTTATAGGCTTCTAACACTAGCATCTGAGATAGCTCTGAGAACTTCGCATCACCCCCCAGGGAGGATGCATGTCTCTTGGTGAGCCTTTAAAGTGAGATTGTTTGAAGAGATGAAAACAGATGTTACAAGCTGGGAGAGTGATGTTAGCAGTATTACATTTAACTGAGCCACGTGTTCCAGAGATTAGAGAGTTTTATGCATATAGAAATTATATATATTTTTGCATATGGGGTTTCATAGAAAGGTTAGGATGGGAAGGGACCATGAAGGTCATCCAGTCCAACCCCTGCCATGGGCAGGGACATCTCCCACTGGATCAGGGGCTCCAAGTCTCATCCAACCTGGCCTTGAAGCCCTCCAGGGATGGGGCAGGAAAAAATTTCTTCCTAAGATCTAGTCTAAACCTCTCCTCTTCTAGTTTAAAACCATCTCCCCTTTGTCCTATTGCTACGGGCCCTGCTAAACAGCTTTTCCTCATCTTTCTTATAAGCCTCCTTTAAGCACTGAAATGCTGCAATAAGGTCTCCTCGGAGTTTCCTGTTGCTGAACAATCCCAACTCTCTTAGCTCTCTTCATAGGGAAAGTGTTCCAGGCCTTTCATCATTTCAGTGGCCTCCTCTGGACTCGCTCCAGCAGCTCCATGTCCTTCCTGTGCTGAGAACTCCAGAACTGTATGCAGGGCTTCAGTTGGGGTCTCAGAGCAGAGCACTGGGGCAGAATCCCCTCCCTGGCCCTGCTGGTCCCACTGCTCTGGATGCAGCCCAGGACACGGTTGGTTTCTGGGCTGTGAGCACACATTGCCATCTCATGTTCAGCTTCTCACTCACCAGGACCCCCAGGTCCTTCTCTGCAGGGCTGCTCTCAAAAGAGAGCTCTCTGCTGCTGTTTCCACAAGCTCTGCTGCCTCACCATTCTTTCCTGCAAGGAATAACTCCCTTGGAGTGCATCTTATCAAGCTAGTTCTTCTCAAGTGATCCACCACTGCCTCTGTTAGACTTCTGCTTTCTTTACTGAGGTCTCCTTCCAAGCACAGAGGTACCCAGCGCTTACACAGGAGCCGGAGTAGCAGAGAACTCATTCCAAATAAATCAGGATGTAAAAACCCTACATTAATAGGTAGCTTTTCCCCTCTTTTTTCCATAGAAAGCAATGCAGCTCCACTCAGAACTATAGGAAAAGGTCTCCTGTAAAAAGATGAACTACACCCTCTATCCTAAGCACCATCAGGAAAGGGGTTTCCTGAGCTAGGCAAAGCCTTCCTGCCCATACGCACAGCTGCCAGCTTCTTCGCATGACATTTGTCAATTAACCACCCAAGTGAAAATACGATTCAAGCAAGGGTGGCAGCACGTGGTTGACCTTGGAAATTCAAAGGCTGGGGAGTTGTTGAATAGTTGGTCTCCTCCGGCTAGGCATGCCTGAGTGGCAAGACCGAGTAAATCTGGCAGCCTCAGCCTGTGGCATAAATCTGCCTGGCTCCAGTTCATGTATTCGTGTACGCTGCTGCACCAGTCAGGCAGTTTGCAAGCTCAGCTCTAATTTATGGCCCCCAAGACTCAGTTCCTTATCTTCACTGCAACCACAGATTCCCACCAGCTGTACATGTAAAGGCGTACTGTAATAAAGAGCCTCATGCAGGTACCCAGGAAGTGTAGGCATCTCATGCTCTCCAACTGAACAGGAGCTACAAGAACATCTTTCTCCACGTTTTTGCTTTTTCTCTCCCCATTTTTGGGGTTTTTTTAGGGAGAAAATTATTTTCTTGGCTGGATATGAACCTTAAGCAACACACGGCAAAAGTGACCTCACCCTGAGAAAGGGCTCAGAAAGAGGACAGAAAGTTGTGATGTGCTAGGAAGCCACAGAAAGAAGTCTTTCTGCTTATTTGTGTGGACTTCAGATGGACATTACTGACTGGTAATGTGAGCTGTGGAGAATACGCAGACCTGCCCAGTGCGGGAGGAGAAAGCAGATTTTCATAGAATCATAGAATGGGTTGGGTTGGAAGGGATCTCAAAACCTATCCAGTTCCAACCCCCTGCCATAGGCAGGGATACCTCCCACTAGACCAAGCTGCTCAAGGTCCCATCCAACCTATCCTTGCCCACCTCCAGGAAGGGGAGATTCCAGCACCCATCTGGAAAACATGGTCATAAATATTAAAATTCAGTCTCCTGGAGCCACGTGAGACCACACTTAGAGAGATATTTGAATTTTCAGGGCTTAACTCGTTTGCCTATAGCTGTTTTTTTCTCTCCAAAGAAAGGGCTTCACCCCATCTGCTTATGCCCCAAGTCCCTTCAAGACATACAATCACAGAATCATGGAATCATTGAGGTTGGAAAAGACCTTTAAGCTCATTCAGCCCAACCATCAGCTAAACCATCAGCCCCACCATGCCTGCTAAACCATGGCCTCTGTTATCCTTCTACGCCCCATCACGTGCATCCCTACGCACATATCAGTAATAGCCCAACTCAGCATCTAGCAAAGACCCTTGTGTTCATGCTTTTTTCTACTACACTATTTTATTTAATGACCAGAAGGCTTTCTAATTTAACTTGTCCATTTAAGACTTCCCCCCTGCTGCCCAAAATTCATTTTAAGTCTGTCCAAGGACAAGGGCTCCCTGTGAAAAGCCAGCTTTGATGGTCTCCCTGACATCTTTCTATCATATGTCAGCAGCATCCACCATGACCAAGGCACTACAATAACAAGTCTATGCGGTGCAGGGCCTGGGTCACATGCATGGCTGCAGGGGGAGGAGATGAAGAGCAAAGACATTATAAATAACTTCAGATTGCTAATTATTCCTCTTCCTTACTCTTATGTATATGCAAGCGCCATTTATCCAAGCCAGACACCAGACCAGAGGCAACATGCAATGAAAAAATCTGGGGCAGTGCAACTTTTTATAGCCTTGAGTAACGAGAAGGGGGACAAACTTTTCCTCTAGAGCCATTTCTGCTTGTCACATGGTGTCCCCTCATGACATGTGTGATCTATATCCAGCCACCAGCAAGAAGCTTTTATCATCAAGAGGCCACTGGAAGTTCTTCGGGATCCTTCGGGACTCTTGCATCAAACTGCCGGAACACAAAGAGCAACAAGTATTTATGCAAAGAGCAGGTCTCCTGGCATTGAGACTACCTGGAAACAAATGGCTACGTCACAGGCTTTGAGTATTGAATCACAGAATGGTTTGAGTTGGAAGGGACCTTAAAAATCATCCTGTCCAATCCCCCTGCCATGGGCAGGGACACCTCCCACTGGACCGGGCTGCTCAAGGCCTCATCTAATCTGGCCTTGAACACCTCCAGGGATGGGGCAGCCACCACTGCTCTGGGCAACCTGGGCCAGGGCCTCCCCACCCTCATTGTGAAGAATTTCATCCTAAAACCTCTTCCCACCTCCAGCTGCCTCCATCCTCAGCAGCCAAAGGCACTGCTGAGAGCACAGATGCACATCCTTCGGTTGCCTGCTCAGGATTAGAGAGAGGTAACACCTTGTCAGTCAGCCCCAAAGAATGAGGGACGTGGAAATAAACCTGCTCAGACACAAGCTGTGGGACCGCAAGCAGAAGATGTGCCGCCTTAGGAGGCAGAGGTACATCCATCCACCCACCAGCCCCTGCAACTTCACACTTTCAGTGCAACTGGTCTCTATTTAGCCCAGTTGCTCACTTTCAGCCAGCCCTGACCTTCACTCTTCCTGGCAAGAGAGGGTAAAAACAAAGGATATTGCTCACCAGCAGCTCACCACCTTACCAAACCTCTACTGTTTGGCAGAAGCGCCTATCCACAAGTAACAATGCTGCTTCGTACCTTCAAGTGACATTTCTACTAAATCATGATAAATAAAAACCCCAAACAGCAGCCCAGCATGAGTTCATAAGCTACTATGGAGCCACTCCAAGACTCTTGCATCAAACGAGCAGACAGGGCCTTTTTTCTTACGTCTGCACCTTATTTTTCTCCCCCCTCCTTGTGTTTCCCAGCTTAATATCCATTCACACTGATCCCTGTGCCTTGACACTAACATGACAGAGCAGGTGAGACATCTGTCTTCCAAATTCGCCTGCTCCCCTACTTCCCTTTTGACATAATCTTGGCATGGGAGACCTACCAAAAAATCCCCTGTCGGAGAAACAAATGACTCTGCCCGGGAACAGGAGCTCCAAGTAGGAATGAAGGGCATTTCTCACAGCAGCTGACAAACACCCCCAGTCCCTCTTTCCAGGGCTGGAGGTGTTGCAGGTGCTAAGCAGAGGAGAGGATTGAGTGGAGAAATGCGTGTGGGGAGCTGGGTGAGAACGGGGCTGTGTGTTAGGTGGGATTTCACTTGTCATTATTCACTCTTGTGTTACAGCTACCAAGCAGGGCTGTCAGCTGGTTTCACCCGTCTCCCACATCCCTCCATCCAGACAGTGATAAATGGCACGGGAGCACTTTTACCAGCATCGCTATTTCACGCGCCTAACTGAATCCACATGAACATCCTGGCAACACATCCTCAGAGACCCCCATGCTACGCTTTGCTACTTCTGACAGCAAGGGTAGGAGATGATGAACACGGCTCCCCAGAAGCATCCATCCTGTGCCCAGTACCAGTCCCTGCTGTGACCTAGTCTATTGCCCTCCATGCATCTCCATTATGATAGAATCATTGAATGGTTTGGGTTGGAAGAGACCTCAAAGCCCATCCAGTCCCACCCCTGCCATGGGCAGGGACACCTCCCACTGGATCAGGGGCTCCAAGCCCCATCCAACCTGGCCTGGAACCCCTCCAGGGATGGGGCAGCCACCACTGCTCTGGGCAACCTGGGCCAGGGCCTCCCCACCCTCATAGTGAAGAATTTCTTCCTAATGTCTAATCTAAATCTCCCTCTTCCAATTTAAAGCCATTCCCCCTTGTCCTCTCCCTGCGATCTCTGATCCAGAGCCCCTCCCCAGCTTTCCAGGAGCCCCTTTCAGCACTGGAAGGTGCTCTAAGTTCTCCCCACAGCCTTCTCTTCTCCAGCCTGAACAAGCCCAACTCTCTCAGCCTGTCCTCGTAGCAAAGGTTCTCCAGCCCTCACATCATCTCCATGGCCTCCTCTGGACTCATTCCAACAGTTCCATGTCTTGTTTATATTGGGGGTTCCAGAACTGGACACAGGACTGCACGTGGGGTCTCACAAGAGCGAACTAGAGGGGGAGAATCCCCTTCCTCAACCTGCTTACCACACCCTCCTTACTACCCCCAGTGGTTTTTATTCTGTGTTCAGACCATCAGCCCTTTTGAAGATGCAGCCAAGGACCTTTTTTTTATTTTTTCTTGTCTATGCCCTTTTATGCCCCTAAATCAACCAACACCGATCAGTTGAGCAAAGAATGCCAGCCCTGACTCATATGAGAGGAGGGCTGTGAACATTACCAGCAGACATCCCGAGACTGGCTATAAATGCACTTTCCAGTTAGTTAGAAGGACCACAAAGCACTTTGCCAGCTCCCTTGCAGGATTTGAGCTGTAGATGGGAATGCCTTTGCCCCACAGCAGAGATGCAACTGTCCCAACAGCACCATGGTGCCTCCCTCTCCATCCTGCAGAGATGCTTTAAGCAGGATGTTATGTGCAATGGGAGCAACAAAAAGAAGATGATTCACAGTCCAGCTGAAAAAGTCCTTGCAGATGTTTTTCCTCCAAAAGCATAGGCAAGGAGAAGCTTACAAAGCATCAACTCTGCATGAAAGCCCAGCTCTGGAGGTGGCCAGCTTCCCGGTGCCTGCCTGGTGCTTTGATGATGCTGAGCATCACAGCAGATCAGAGTCTATCAGGGCTTTGTGCATTACAGTGATTTGGGGCCACCTGGTATGAAGGCACAGGACTCTCTGGGTCTCCTCCAAAGCCAGCGGTACCTTGGTATGCGCTCTTTCATGGAGCTGCCCAAGGTGATAAGTCCTGCATCTCCTGCAAACAACTATCCCCAAGGTCTCACTCTGCAGTTGGCTGATGGTAAGCAGTGGAGATAATGCCCCAGCCAGGCATCTCCTGGCCCACTGCAAAGGGAACTCATCCATCAGGGCCCCTCAGCCCTACATCAAGGCAGCTGTCTCTCTCTCAGCCAAAGGGCTTTTACAAACAAAACCATTCTATGATTCTATATTGTTCTTAAAGTGCTCTACACCACAGCAAATCTGCTCTCTGGCTGTGTTATTTTGCACGTGCTCAAAAAAAATTAGCATCTTCATGTAAGGGCCTTCTCCCCACCAGTTCTGATGTCTTCTGCACATTGATGGTTTCACCGCAGCACTGAAAAGCTCTGCTGTGTCTGAGAAGCAAGGCTCTCCAGCACACTCCATCCCAGCTATTCCCACTCTCATAAAACCCAATAAAGGAAAGAGAAACCAGAAATACGTCAACTCTTTAAGCACTCCCATTAGCTGATGGGGCTCGACCACAAATCTGGAAAGTTCAAACCTAACCTTGACCCAAATCTGACTCAGAGAGACCCAAGAGCAGGCAGGACGTGATCACAGGAGCTCAATGGCTCTGGAGACAAAGGGAACATGAGCTGCATGTTGCAGAGAGGGATGGCAGTGTTCCCAGGGCAGGGTGAGCCAATAAGTGAGAAATGCAATGAGACAGCTTCACTCTACCTGACTCATTCACCTTCAGCATCTTGGCACAGGCTTTCAGCTTTGAAACACTGCAGGGCTGTTTTTCACTGCTGCTGAAAACTTCCATGTAATTCTGATTTTTTTGAATGAACACAGATTTTTCTGGCCTCCCATGCCTTTGAGGAAAAAAACCCACACATAACTGTGATTTATTTTAACTGCTCTTCTTATATAAACAAAGCTTCCAACACTGCAGCAGCTTAACGAGGCACAAGCTCCAGAAATAACTTGGCTAAGATGGTTTAATAATGGGGTTGGGGCTAAGATGAATAAAAGCTTGGTCATGCATGTTCTCTGCCTCCTTCTGCATCTATAAAGGGCCTGAGCAAGAACTGGGTCTGCTTATTCCAAATCACCAACGAACAGAGCAGGGTTACAAACAGCCTGCAGAGCTTCCACCCTTCCCCCAGCTGTCTGTGCCAAGAGAAAAGGGGCTACAGAAAAGCTGGGTAGGACTCTTGATCAGGGAGTGCAGCGATAGGATGAAGGGATTGGTTTTGAGCTCACAGAGGAAGATTGAGATGAGATTTTAGAGAGAAATGTTTTCATGTGAGGGTGGGGAGGCCCTGGCCCGGGTTGCCCAGAGCAGTGGTGGCTGCCCCATCCCTGGAGGGGTTCCAGGCCAGGTTGGATGGGGCTTGGAGCCCCTGAGCCAGTGGGAGGTGTCCCTGCCCATGGCAGGGGTGGGACTGGATGGGCTATGAGGTCCCATGCAACACAAACCATTCCATAATTCTGTGATAATATAGCTAAGCTGAAAAAAAAAAACCAGGTCCCACGACACTCAATTCTTCACTTTGCAGAGGGTGACACCTCTGGCAGGTCCTTTCCAGACACAGCTCCCTTCTGTGCGGCAAGTGCATTGGACACCGATGCACACTCAAACTCTGCTTGGAGCTCCTGCTAGAGGCCACAGCTACATGTAGCACCCAGGAATGCGTCGCCAGCCTTGATATCAAGACTTCATTATTCAGACACGGGGTTTGTGAAGAGCTGAGATCATGCAATGTGCTGTCCAGGGCACCCAGACAAGGGTGCCAAAAGGACTGACGACTTGAGTGCCATTTAGCTCATCCAACCCAGGAGCTCTGTGCTCTGAGAAGAAGGATCTGAGGTTTTGACACTGCTAATTACACCAAGCCCAGGATCTCCCCAGTCTGCAAGGCAACTGGAACCAAAGAAAAGTCTGACCAATCTCATTCACACACTAAAACCTAAACCACTCACGTAAGATACCCATTCTCAGGGCTTTTACAGATGCCTAAGGTTACGGAGAGGATTTAGAACACACTCAAGTACCTTTTCTCACTATCACATCTAGTAATGACAACATTATAGAATCATATCATAGAATGGGTTGGAAAGGATCTTAAAGCCCATCAACTTCCAACTTTCCTGCCGTGGGCAGGGACCCCTCCCACTGGTTCAGGGGGCTCAAAGCCCCATCCAGCCTGGCCTTGAACACCTCCAGGGATGGAGCAGCCACCACTTCTCCGGGCAGCCTGGGCCAGGGAGTCCCCATGTTCATCATGAAGAATTCTTTCTAATGTCTAATCTAAATCTTCCCCCTTGCAGTTTAAAACCATTCCCTTCATCCTATCCCTGCACTCGCTGATCAAGAGCTCCTCCGGCTTTCCTGGAGCCCCTTTCTGTACTGGACGGCTGCTCTAAGGTCTCCCAGGAGGGAAGGACAAAGCAGAGTAATCCTTGCTGCACCCCCAGCAAAGCAGCCCCCAGCCCACCTTCGTTGCACATGGGTGCCAATCCATCCAGTCTGTCAGGCACAGCAGGAAGGGCCCAAGTAACCAGGACCATGTTTCAGCACCAAAGAACACCAACGATGGACGCCCAGGTGAAGTATCAAGAACAGTGCAAAGTGCAAGAGGTGCCATCTTCCCATCCCATGAAGGGTTCGGTGCCCTTAAACTTCTGTTATGGCCTTAAGGAGCTTCAGATTCAAGCACAGCAAAAGGCAGGCTAAGAAAAAGGTAAGCAGCAAGTTGCGGATCAAGTCTGGATAATCATATTGGAAATTCACTCTGTTATGGTCATAAGTATTCCTCCTAGATCAGAACAGATTTCAATGATTCTTCATGTTTGCCAACAAACTCCTGGCTGCAAGGAAAGCACAGTTAGTGCTTTGCAAAACGCCAGCAGGGGCACAAGGAAAATAAGTTTAAAGTCAGTGGGATCAAAACGGGAATCACAGCAGATGCTTCACTAAGCATCAGGGTCTGCAGGAACCTGCTGACAGCAACCTGAAGCCAAAAACTTGCCCAAACCATCCTTTGTCACGCCAGCTGCTCACAATTTAAATGCACCACTTCTGGAATCTCAAGGGAAAACGAAAGGGTAAAAAAAACCAATGCGTTTGGCTCCTCTGCATTGCCCTGACACAGAGCAAGCAAAGCCCGAGCACCAACAACCCCAGACATCCCACATGGGAGCCTGTTACACCAGGAGCTGAGCGTCTCCTTCCTAAACCACCAGCACTTCAGAGGGACACATTTTTAGAGTCTTTTTGAAACAGACCCCTTTCTCCTCCTTTCCTGAGGGTATTGAAAAATCATTATCAACAAGAGGAAGGAAAAAAACAAAAAATCCCTCTTTTCATTCTCCAAACTGAACACGAGCTCCTCTAAACAGTCATTGTGCCGGTTCGATTTTTCACACACCCTGGAGTCTAACCATGACAAGGAGAGACACAGCAGCGGTTATGACCCAACTTTCTGGCTAATTAAGAAGCTTGTCAAAGAGCAGCTTCTCTCCCTGGAGGAGCCCTGGGCAGGAAACGAGTGGCTTCCTACAGCACGTGAGTCGAGCTTGCGGCTCCTCTGCAGGCTTGCTGCGCTCTCAGCTCCTGATTTACAAGCTGAGGCAGAGGGAAGGGTGACCACCCCATGGCACGGCACCCAGCACCCACATAGAAACCATCTAAGATGATTTTGGCACACGTTAGGAGGAGCATCGGGGCAAGGGGAGAAGCAATCGGGGTGATGGGGGGTCCACGTCCTCTCATCCCGTCTTCTGATCCACTGGTTTTAGTTTGTTGTATTAAACTGTGAGCAGCAGAAGCAGCACTGAGGGTTTTTTTCTGTCAAATCCAAGTTCTAATTCAGCAAAATGCATGAGCATCTGTTTTAAAAGCAGAGCTAGGAGTCAGTGTGCGCTCAAGCACCCCAAAAAAAAACCCCTAGAACAGCAATGGGCTCAAACCAAACCCCTAAAATCCTTGGGGTAGGAAGAGGAATATTCCAGGCTATTCACATCTTAAAGAGCAGTTGAATCCCAGTCCCACTCGAACTTGGCCTGAATTCCTTTGCCCCCAAACTTGTCCAGCAGACCCTGCTGCCACCCTGTCCTGGGCCAGGTCCTCCCCACCCTCACATTTCTCCCTAAAAATCTCATCTCAATCTCCCCTCATCCTATCCCAGATCCAGAGCCCCTCCCCATCTTTCCTGGAGCCCCTTTCAGCACTGGAAGCTGCTCTAAGGTCTCCCCGCAGCCTTCTCTTCTCCAGGCTGCACAACCCTAAGTCTCCCAGCCTGTCCTTGGATGGAAGGTGCTCCAGCCCTCGGATCATCTCCATGGCCTCCTCTGGACTCATTCTAACAGCTTCATCTCCTTCCAGGACTCCAGAACTGGATGCAGAGCTTTAGGTGAGGTTCCACCAGAGGGGAGCAGAGGGGGAGGAAGGTGCCATCACACCCGAGAACTCTGTCCCGGTGATGGGGCTACACCTCACCCAGGCCCAGCCTGAAGCTGCCCAGGAGGAGGAGGAGGAAGAGGAGGAGGAAGAGGAGGAGGAGGAAGAGGGCAGGATCTCTCCCCGAGAGTTCCCGGGTGAGGCCACGCGGTGGCAGCAAGGATCTGCCGATGGAGGGCCCGGCGGCTCTGCTCCCCTCGAACATCGCCCAGCCGAGAAGCTCAGGAGAAGTTCGCTTCCAGGAGCAGGTCTGGAAGACTTCTGGCAGAGCCGAGTGAAGGTCTTCCCTCCGGAGAGGGGAAAGCGAGCGCCCTTCGCAGCTCTTTCCGTGGCCGCTGCTGCAGGGTGAAGGGGACACCCTGGTGACCTCCACATGATGTTTCCTTTCTTCTCAAGGGCTCCCGAACCTGCTCATTCCTGCAAATGGGCAAGAAGGACCAAAGGCATCATGGCCAGGAGGGCAACCAGGCCACCAGTGTCCTCTGCCCCCTCTACAGCCCTTTTCAGCTCTGTCCGCTGCCGAGGTCCCGGTGCGTTGAGATGCTTCACCACGAGCTGAGGCTGTACCATGAAAAAGGACACCAATACATTCCTAATGCTACAGAGGGACTTGAACTGGAGTCTCATCTTCACTACTCAACAACCAGTAGCAAGAATATGGCAGCCCACAGTTGTCCAAGGCTCTGCAAAGGACTGGCCTTGGGGGCAGGAGGCTCAAGGAGAATGTCAAAGGATCCTCCAGCCCTCAGAGCTCTCTGACCCGCATGTTCATCCTGCATGAGCTGCGCCTCCAGGCACACACGTCCCTCAGGTAACAACCACGGGACAGGGCAAGAACATGAGGCTGGAGATGATGTGTGCAGTGAGGGGCTGCAAACCTGCTTTGAGAAGGTCAGTGGGTGCACTCGAAGGCATTGGTTGTTGGGTTGACATAGAAGACACAAGGCTGGAGGCACCAAATATGGCTCCAGGCTTGTCATTGCTCATCCTCTTTCTCCTCTTCTTTGGGATACTGGTGTGGGTGGGACCCCAGCAGCCAAGAGCCCAGCTGTGAGAGGGGAGCTGCCAATCCTTCCCCTCCACATGCTTCCCAGCAGGACTGTGCAGGTCCTGCCTGCCCCACCAGCGAGCCTGCTGCTCCTCACAAAGCTGTGTTTGTTGCACAACAGAGACCTTTAAACATAAAGGCAACATGACATTTTGGAAAGGAGAGATCTTAATAAGACATCTGAGCTTAATCATGCTACCCTGTCAGAAAAGCAGTGTGATTTATCACCAAAAGCAAGTGTGGGGACAACATGGTGCAAAGACACTGAAGTCAATAAAACCAGATGCCAGGCTCTTTCCCATTCCCATGGCATCCCTTCAAGTTTTTGTTAGCAATTTATTTTCTATTCCACTCTCAGTCCACTGGTTGTAAAGATGGCTTTTGGCTGTGCTGAAGCTGGGCAACTGCTGTAGGGGAAAGGAGCATCACAGCGACTCCTACGCTGAATCCAGCTCTATCCCGAGACCACTTTGGGATTAAAATATGGGCAATTTCTGTCCAGATTGTTATTTTATTTGCTATTTGTTGTTCTTTGACCCAAAAGGTCTTGCCAATTCAGGAAAGCATCTTTCCAGGGAGGTGGGGTGAATTAAGCCTCCACTTAGAATCATGGAATGGTTTGGGTTGGAAGGGACCTCAAAGCCCATCCAGTTCCACCCCTGCCATGGGCAGGGACACCTCCCACTGGATCAGGGGCTCCGAGCCCCATCCAACCTGGCCTTGGACACCTCCAGTGTTGGAGCAGCCACCACTTCTCTGGGCAACCTGGGCCAGTGCTTCAGGGTGCTTTTCTGGGCTTATTTCCAAGACCGATCTTGGGAAGAGAAGCAGTTGAAATGCTGAACAAGTCAATTTCTGACCATCAGCAAAACAACCCTACTTTCTAGGTCTACAAACTTGGAGAAAAGGTAGATTTACAGGGAACAGCTGGCCATGCTGACTGCCCAGGTCTGCCTACACGACTGTCTCCTCCTCCTTCCTTCATGCCCTGCAGCCACAAAATACCTAACTACCTCCAGCAGGGCTCCCTCCCCTGCTCAGTTAAAATTTTTTTAAGCATAGCTTAAATCCCCATGAATTGCAGAGGACACCCTGAAGGCATCTGCTGACCAGCAGGGATGGAAGCACAATGCTTAGGGAGAGGGCAGGGCTCTTGGCAGAGGTCTCCAGGGCCCATGCAAGGTCCGCAAAATCATAGAATGTCCTGAGTTGGAAGGGACTCACAAGGCTCATCGAGTCCAACTCCTGTCCCTGCACCAACATTCATACCGTGTGACTGAAGACGTTGGCCAAATGCTTCTGGAATATTGTCAGGCACCATGCCTGCTTCCCTGGATAGCATGCTCCAGGTCTACATGGTCTCACCAAAGTCCAGAAACCACTCTGAGAAGGCTCAGCTCAAAGCTGAGCTGTGGTTTCAGCTCAGCCAGCCTTGCTCAACATTGAAGGAAACTGCAGCAAGGTGATGGGTGCTTTAGCATAGACACAGCCCAGCAAGGTCATCCCAAAGACACATTTCAAAGTGGTCAGAGGTTGGGATAGCTTTGCTATCGCCTTTTGGATTGCCTTTCTCACTTCCATTATGAGTGGTTTTCTGCATTCAGTTCTGGAATCCTCAGCACAGGAAGGACATGGAGCTGTTGGAGTGAGTCCAGAGGAGGCCATGGAGATGATCAAGGTCTGGAGAACCTCCCATCCAAGTACAGGCTGAGAATGTTGGGGCTGTTCAGCCTGGAGAAGAGAAGGCTGTGGGGAGACCTTAGAGCAGCTTCCAGTACTGAAAGGGCCTCCAGGAAAGCTGAGGAGGGGCTCTGGATCAGGGAGTGCAGGGAGAGGATGAGGGGGAGTGGTTTCGGGCTGAAAGAGGGGAGATTGGGATGAGATCTTAGGGAGAAATGTTTTGCTGTGAGGGTGGGGAGGCCCTGGCCCAGGTTGCCCAGAGCAGTGGTGGCTGCCCCATCCCTGGAGGGGTTCCAGGCCAGGTTGGATGGGGCTTGGAGTCCTTGATCCAGTGGAAGGTGCCCTTGCCCATGGCAGGGGGGTGGAACTGAGTGATCTTTAAGGTCCCTTCCCACTCAAACCACTCTGTGATTCTATGATCCATCAGAGCCACAGCACAAAAGGTTTAGATCTTCAGGGGAAAAAAGCTTGGCCAACCTGAGGCTTTCAACTCCCCAGGAACAGAGCAGGATGAAGCACAAACCTGATTTTAATTCCATACAGATCCCAACTCCCCCCTCCTCCAAGGATTTCCACCCTTTAGAAGTTAATTCCCCAGCAACTTTATTTTAGAGCAATTTTCAGTTCCCATTACGCCCGCTGCGCTGGGCGATAAGTCTGCAGCTCGCCTACTATCTAGCTCGCTCCAGCCTGGGAAGATAGCTCTAACTCTCCCCAGAAGAGCGGAGGTGATGTTAGTGAAGTGGGTCTCTGGATTATGATAAGGGAACGGGTGGTTTTATATGCTGAGCAGACTCACTAACTTCCTTCCTTTTACCTGGCCTCGCGCAGGCTATTTTCCATGCTGCTCTATCTCCTATCAATAGGAAACAGTCAAGTGCAGCCGGCGCGTTAGAGCAAAAGACCCTTCTTTTAGAGATACGGCATCATGCAAAGCTAATAGAACCATGGGCTTAAAAAATTATATAAGTAATGGCTTCCAAAAAAAAAAAAAACAACCCAACCCCCCCCGAAAAGTATCCTGAAGACAGAAAGATTTTAGTTTGAAGGGACAAAGAGGGGAAAAAAATAGCAATTTGACTGTTCCAGGAGAAAAAAAATCCTTTTGGAGGCTTGTTAATTTGTTTTTCCTAATGCTGAGAAGTGACTTGTGAATGTTAAATATCTGCTTTTTAAGGAGAGGGCCCCCCAACCCTGCTTTCTATTACATCGGGCAGGCAGCCAGCCGGCGAAACCGCGCTGAAGTCAACGGGTTACTTTGGATTAGGGCCAAAATAACTCAGATCCAAATCTCCTCCCATGTTTGTGTTATGGGGACCTGATCCTGCCGCACCGCTATCTGAGCATTTCGGTATTGCCATGCCTTGTTTTACTTCTCCCAGTGCAGGGATGGAGACATCTCTGCAGGCTTTAACGGTCCCGGAACAGGAGGCCACTCCGCAAATACTTCAGCATCTTGAAAGCAAAACAATGAAATTACCACCTTTCAACAGTTTGTCACCTATGTCAAATATTAAAGCAAAACAATCGATTATGGAGAGGAATTAGGAGGAAAGAAGAAAACCTCTCCCCTCCTTCCCAATGAAAATGCAGGAAATTAGAATTGACTCTTGGAAAAAACACCCTCCCACCTTATGTACTGAGATTTTCAGTGGATTTTTTTCTCCCCCTGGGTTTACAGAGTGTTAGTGACCAGGCTGTCTTTCATCTCAGCCCCCTGAACTGGTCTCAATGAAAAGAAATCACATTTGAAAGTCAGCACCAAATTAAAGCAAGAGCCCACAAGCTGTGCACCAAGGGGCTTTTTGGAGCCACAGTTGATCCTTTGATTCCTTGACATTAAAAGTTAGTTATGTAAAAAATATACAATATTTGCTGTTTTCAAGCGCTTTATCAGACTTAAACCATTCTGCAAAGGATCTCATGGACTTTGTGCACAGTTGACATCTCAGCACCAGACTCGACTTAGTCAAGAGCATCTTCAATATGCTGTGGTAGATCAAAGACCTCGTGACCAAGCTTGGCTGCACACAAGAAAACCACCGAGCTATATATGGGCTCGAGATGAATTAAGAGGATTTACCCTCTGTAGATTGCTCGGCCAGCTACGGAGCTTCCACTAATGGAAACCCCACCACTTATCCAGCTCCAGATCATTCGTAGAATAGATTCGTTAAGGTTGGAAAAGCCCTCTAAGCTCATTCAGTCCAACCATCAGCCCAACCCTACTGTGCCTGCTAAACCATGGCCCAAAGCACCACATCTACATGGTTTTTTGAACCCCTCCAGGAATGGAGACTCCATCACTGCCCTGGGCAGCCTCTGTCAGGGCTTGACAACCCTTTTCCATGAAGGAATTTCCCCACTATCCAGTCTAAACCTCCCCTGGTGCAGCTTGAGGCCATTTCCTCTTGTCCTATCACTTGTTCCTTGGGAGAAGAGATCAGCACCCACCTCACCACAAACTCCTTTCAGGAGCCATTGCACAAGGATGGTGAAAACCCATCCAGAAATGCTCCCCTTGACTTCTCTTCACCAGACAGTGGTTCAGATGTTCATCACCCAGGGTTCCTATTAGATTTCGGTGACAGCAATTGCAGTTTTAATATCTGTTTAATTATTCTTCTGCCAACCCAAGCAGCAGCGATTATTGCATGAGATTAAGCACTATGAGACTGAGCCGCGTGCAAATTTCTTTCTGCCTTTCTGAAGACTTATCTCCTTCAGACAAAAAAAAAAAAAATATGCATTTCTCAGACCAGGATCTTTTTTACCCTTTAATGTTTTGTCTCACTGTGAATTGGTGTAATCACTATTATAGAATGAGGAAAAAAACAGCTAGAAAAATACATTTTAAAAGGAAGACAAAACATCTCCAAGTAATACATTAGGAAAGCAAACAGCTTCATCTCAAATTTAGCAAGGTCTTATAGTAGCACGCAGAGAAAACATCTCACAGAAGCGAGATGTACCGCTGCTGCCTGCATGGGAAGAAAATAATCCCTCGTTCCAAGCACTTCTGGGCAGAGATGGAGACATCATTTTCAGGCTCCGCATGCAGTGTTGCGACAATCAAACACAACTCCAAGAGCTCCAAAGTGGACAGGGATCATAGAATGTTTTGGGTTGGAAGGGATCTTAAAGACCATCCAGTTCCAATCCCCCTGCCATGGGCAGGGATAGTCTTCTCCGTGTGGTATTGCCCAGGCTGATGGCATGGCACTGATCTAAATTCATATGGAAAGCACAACCTAGATTGTGAATTCAGATTATAGAAACCTAACCAGTATATGGACTTCTTTTTTCCTCCTGAAAAAGTACCTGGCCATCAAAGGTATCACCTACAAGAAGCAGCTCAGCATTGCTGAGGGTCTTAAGCCCACAGAGAGTAAGAGGGTGCGAGTTCTCCATGGCGAGCCCTTAACTTAGCAGCTAATAAAACATTTTCCTCCCTATTGTGGCAGCCTCCTCCCACCTCCTGACCTTTTCCCTCTTGGAGCAATTAGAAGCTACCTGGTGTGAACGAAAGAGGGGAATTGGTGGTTTGCTTAGTGGGATTTAACCTTTTCTTCCCCTTTGCTTGTTGTTTTCCTCTTCCTCAGCACTGGGAGCATCCAAAATTTAAACTGGTTTTCTGGAAAAGGTGCATGGCCTCACCCAGGGAAACCAAAGCATTCCAGCTCTTTGGAAACCCTGGGAAGATCCCCAAACCATCCCTGTCCTACAGACCCCATGCAAATAACAGCAAGGAGATAAGACAAATGTTACCCTGCTTTTCTAAAAGGGCCCACCACAGCTAAATAAAGACTTCAATAGCAAAAAGAAGAATTAAACCAGTTATTGTAAGGATAAAGTCAAATCCCTCAACCAGGACTCTCCTACCACTACAAGGCAAGTTTGCAAGCCAGCCTCCTTAGAAGTGAACCATGCTTAGCAGTGATAACTTGTGTTGGTTTAGAACCTGCTTGCTTCTGGCTCGCACAACTCACTCAATGATTTTTAGCTAAATATTAAGGATATAGAGTTGATATAAGAAATATCCACAGGGAGCTCGGTCTGCTACTGCAGTCACATCTGTGTCTACGTTACTGATGCTCAGGAACACCCTCTCCCAAAAGTCTCTTCCAGCATAGGGCACAGAGCAGAAAAAGCTCTTCCAGCCTGAAACCACCGAGAGAGACCTAACCTTGCTTACTACTACCTTACTCACTGTGTGTTCCTCCACCTGAGCTGCCCTCCCAGCACTAATCCACCACCTCCAAAACCCCTGCAAAGACAGAGCAATAAATAACGAGCTCAGCCAGATAAAATTCAAGATAAAAAAAAAAATAACATTTCTTCTGAAAGAAACACTATTTTCTTAACGACTTCCGCAGAGTTTTTATGCAAGGACTACCTTGAGTTCAAGAACAGACACACAAATAATAAAACTACAAACTTATCACCTTCTAAAAGAAAAAAAAGCCATGCACTTACACGACACCTACCTTAAGGCTGCAGAAGTTGGCTCAGAAAAGAAGAATGAAGCTTTCCAGAGCTTGCACGCCCTGATCACCTCTGCTGCTGTGTATACGCTTTTTCCTAAACTTTTTAGTAGCCTTAAAAATGAGTTTGAGAATTAAGCATCTGCGAGACCTTTCTTCATCTACTTGTGTTCCTTATGAGACCCAAAGTAAAGGAGCCGAACTCTGAGCACCTCCCCAATCAACTCCACAAGTAACCATCCATGGAGCTCATGCAGCCCAGGTGTTCCACTTTCCAGAGGGGTTCCAGGGAGAGTTCCAGGAATATAAAAAGCACAGCTGCTCCCTATCCCTTCCCTGTGCCGAGGCAGAATCCTAGTCTGCAGTTCCTGGTGTGTGCTTTGCTCTATACCATTATCTATTTAAGCTAAAATATTGTTATAATGCTGCTTTGCTGTGGATAATCTTGAGGTATGTTGGTTGTAATTAAGCTGTGAAGGTGTGTTGTGACATTTCTAATTCTCAATGCTGTAATTAAGCATTAGAAGAGGGTTTCTTTTTTATTGCTGTAGCAATGTTTTTGTGCGATGTTATAGTTGGCAACAAAGCGGCTCCACTTATACAATACTGGAGCTTAACACCTGACATGATCTGAAAAGGGAATAAAAAGCAGGTTTTATAGTGAGGCGCTGAGTAGTTTTAAGTGAAGGGCTGTAAATGCAGGGGCTCTGAGCAACCAGTGTGAGTAACATTGGAGTTGCTGCAGCAAGCCAAATATAATTATGTATATTTTCTTGCAGGCTGATATGGTCTGCGTGCATCTGATATTATTGCTCTTGCATGATTTTGATCAGCACATTGGTTGGCTGAGTTGTTTTTGCTGTGTTTCCATCTAGAGTGGAGTAAAGACATGCTGGTTTCAGGGTGCTGCATGGTTATAGTCACTTCATGCATCATACAGAGGTGTGGAAAAACGCAGCCCTGAACTCCTTCCTTTATTTGTGAGCCATTCTGACTCACTGTCTCCACATCAATTCCTTGTTTCTTAGGAAAAGCATTTCCCTATCAGAAAGGGAAGCATCTAACCCAGTTGAGGAAGCTTTGCTTGGTTTCTTGTGGCTACTGGTGTGAGCTGGCTGGAGATGCTGTGCTTAATCTGAGAGCAGGTCTGGTGTTGCTGAGCTCTGTATTTGAAGTTTTTCCTTAAATCTTTTCATTTCCTTGTGTTTATCCCCTTACTCATAGAAATGCAAGGTTCTGCTGGTGTCTTGGCTTTGTAGCTCAGCTAGGGCTGGGCTTTAGCTCATTAGAGCTCACCTGGTGCAACAGGTAAGCTGTGACTGCAGCTGGGATCCATAGCGAACCTTATTAATCTTCACCGGGCTGAAACACTCCAGCTGTGAAGGAAGGAAAAGGGCTCCATTCACCTCTACAAGGAGAGGAACTGATGGGGAATAGAGCTATGGCTTCAGGGAGTGCAGGGATAGGATGAGGGAAAGGGTTTGGAGCTGAAAGAGGGGAGATTGAGGTGAGAGGTGGAGAGAAATGTTTTGCTGCGTATGAGGCCCTGGCCCAGGTTGCCCAGAGTGGTGGCTGCCCCATCCCTGGAGGGGTTCAGGTTGGGTGGGGCTTGGAGCCCCTGAGCCAGTGGGAGGGGTCCCTGCCCATGGCAGGGGTGGGACTGGATGGGCTTTGAGGTCCCTTCCAAACTCGACCATTTTCTGATTCAAATTCAAGTCTCTTTCAGGACACAGGTAAGCTGCAAACTATAAGGGAGAAAGGGAAGAAACCTTTGCAAATGCACTTTTTGATCTACCTTAACAACTGCTATAGAGAATTAAATAGAATTCATTTTTGTGATGAAGGAATTAATGGCAATATGGAGAATCAGGCTCAGGTAGCAGACTTGAATCCAAAGAAGGGAATAAAGCCTTGAAATTCAAATGAAAAAATTATTATATAAGCATAAAGGGAAGCTATTTTACACCTGTAAGACTAAATGTATAAATATGAAGCAACTGCTCCCTCTGGGAAGAGAGGATTGTGCTTTTAATTCACCCAGACAAATATGCAGCTTGGCTCCATCTGATTCTTTACACTTCAGGAAAAACCAAACCCTTTGTGTTTCTTCTCTCTGTGCTCCTGATTTCTGCCAGGGTTGCTTCTTGCTGCTGCCCTGGTCTCTGCTGGCAGCCTCCCGGGCTGCCCTGTGTTCTGGATTACCTGACTCCAAGGGCTTCATTGAGCTTGATGTCCCCTTTGCACACATAAAAGTCTGTAGCTACAATAGATTCAGCTCCTGGAAAACTCAAACAGCTGTGGAAGCACTGAGAGCGGCTGAGCTGTTGGATACAGGCATCTGGGTGCACTTTCTGTACCCCCCCCCCCCCCAGTGTAGGGAGGGAAGAGTGATGTCTTTATGGGGGTGAGAAATGTTCTGGCCCTTAGTGCTGGAGTGGGACTAATCTGGGAACAGGTGAGTTATGAGCCAGATAACGAGGGATTTGGATGTATATCCAGAGTGCAGGCAGCTTGAATTATTTGAGGGCAGGTGCTCTGTGCTCTCTTGTAAATACATCTTTAGCATGCCTGAAGCTGTGTCCCTAAAAGAAAGGCACCCTAAAATAACACACACCCTTGCTCCCAGACTGTTCTCTTCTCTCTTAAAAGCTGTTGGACCTGCAGTGCCCGCTAACCGTGTTTCCCCCTCCCGGGGCCACTGTGTTCCATACCACATTCTCCAGCAACCTACTCCCTTGAAATATGCGATTTGCTAAATTCCAGGAAGGTCTATCTTGGGAAAATCCCATCTTGTTTGTGCCCTTACTCTGCTTCAGCGGAATGGCGGAATGGTTTGGGTCAGAAGGGACCTCAAAGCCCCTCCAGTCCCACCCCCACTGGGTCAGGGGCTCCAAGCCCCATCCAACCTGGCCTGGAACCCCTCCAGGGATGGGGCAGCCACCACTGCTCTGGGCAACCTGGGCCAGGGCCTCCCCACCCTCACAGCGAAGCATTTCTCCCTAAGATCTCATCTCAATCTCCGCTCTTTCAGCTCAAAACCATTCCCCTTCATCCTATCCCTGCACTCCTTGATCAAGAGCCCCTTCGCAGCTTTCCTGTAGGTCTCCTTTGAGCAGAAGAATCCCCTCTTGCTCGCGCCCTATTATCCCGCTCCAGCAGCACCTCTCAACACAGTCGCTCTCCTCCATGGTCCCATTTTAGGGTTATTCCTAACACAACGCTGAACAAATCAAATGCATGGAGGGAAGTGTTCTCAAAGCCACATGAAATCAGATGTGAGACCGGTACTGGGAATACAGGAATCCTGTTGTATGCAGGGAAAACCCAATTAGTCTGTGCACCCTGACAAAAGTAGAACAGAGCCTTTTAGCCAGGAGTAGTTAATCTCCTTTAGAAAAACTAAGCAGAGCCTACCAGTGGAATAGAAGTTGGTGTTGAACTGTTGAATATCTCTAAAGCCACTTAGAGGTTCACAGAATGAACAAGGCCATTGCCAGCCTTATTATTTTGATTTGTTTAATGAAAATACTTTGCTCATTCCATAGATGTTATGCTTTGATAAGGTAATTGTTCGAGGGAGCAGCTTACATCCTATTAATACTGCACGCTGGGCAAATTAAACCCGACCCAGTCGAGAGGCAGAGCGGAGGAGCCTGGTGGTGGTGTGACTCTGCCTTTTTTTTGGCATCCCGATGGTGGAGGTTTATTTGTGGGTTTGGGCCTTGCTTTCCCTAGCAAAAGAGACAGACATTGATTCTTGTTGCATGCACAAATTAACATTGTGTGTCACCCGGTGCCTTTCAGAGCTGCAAGTTCAGCGTTGATGGTTGCACCATCAAATGCACCAACTTTTCCTTTAAAAACAGTCCTGGAAGTGGAAGCAGTTTTCTCCCTCCTTTAGGGTTTCCAAAATGCTCTGTTTGCATGGAACTTTTTTCCTTCTTCAGCAATGAAGTTAAAAGCATCTCTGGCAAAGAAGCAGAGCCTTGTTCCTCTAAGAAAGGGGAGGAGGGAGAATTGGAGCGCAGTGTGCAACCTGAGGGCTATGTCTGGAGCTGGGAAACCAGGCAAAGACCTTAAATTTCCCCTCCCTGCCCTGTCTTTGCTTCTTCACCTGCAACCAACAACAGAATTTAGCAGTAAATGGAGTTCACTTGCCCTTTGAGGAGCTGCCTTGCCCAAAGATCTCACATACTTGTGGACACTTGGGGTGGTCTGAGACCTGGGATTTGGGAGGACACTTCTGCATCAGTGGGTCAGGGATGCTGCAAGAGGCTTGAGTGGATGAGATGCCAAATACCTGCACTCAAATCCCATCTGCTTCCTTTGGCACCTTCTGGGCTTTAATGCAAATAAGAAAACAGGTTTTTATTCGTGATGTTGAGGATGGGTGGACTTGGTCCTGAACCAGGAGCTGCTTCTCCTGCTCTCGACCACCTTGTTAACCAAGCAGTCTCTTTCCCTTGAGCCTGTCTTTACTGCAGATATTCCTTCTCTCCTCTCCGGGCTCTCAGAGAAAACAAACACTTCAGGCTGAGCGCGTTCCTCCTCCTGGCACGATTTTTTCAATGGTCATTTTAAAAAATGCGGAAGTCCCTCAGAAATATTTTTTTTAAATCCCCGGTTTTCAAGGTGGATTTATCACCCTTTAAAGAGAGATTTATTGGATAATCGCTTAAAAAAATAATTCTTATTACTCCGGGATCTCAAATGGAAAACCTTCCCACATTAGTAATCTTCTTGTAATTGCAGAAGGTAGCAACTTTTCATTAAATAATTCATCCCCAGGCAGTTTTTCCTTTGCATCCCTACTTGAGGAGGGGGGAAATGCTCATCAAATTCTTTAGGTTTTAGTTGACAGCATGAGCCATATCTGATGTCTTTTCTAAAAGTTCCTATTTCTAGATCTGCAGCACTCTAAAAATGAGATGGTATCCCCCCTCCCAAAAAAAAAAAGAGTAGGAATTTCTTTTGAGGAGCATCATAATTAATAATAATTGATTATTGAGGTTGCAGTGCTCTCACCCCAGTGGTTTTATGGGCAGGCTGAGCTAACCTGTGTGCATCTTTTCCAAGTCGAAAATTGGATATACGGCCCTTTTTCTTCCCCTGCCTGTGTTAGCCCCCTCCAAGGAGACATCTAATACCTTGCAAAGCCCTTTCCTCTCCCGGAGGATGCAGGGGATGGATGCTGGGGGGAAGAGGTGCTCCTAAAACCACACCAAAAAAAGCCAACCCCATTCCCTTCTGCTTATGAGTTGCCTTTCAGCGCTGATTTACAAGCCGTTTCTCCAAAGGGAATAGCGATATACGGCATTTATCAACCAGAAACATACCTTAGGAAACCATGGAGATGCGCAGGGAAAAGGGGGAAAGCGGGGAGGAATTCTGCCCCTGTTCCTTTAAGCAGTTACTTGCTCCTTTCCTGATTGATGCTTGTTTTAATCTATTGCTCGCTGCTCCCAGGAGAGAAAAGAAGGGGTCTCTCTTTTGTGAACACGGGTAATGAAGCAGAGCACTGGGGGGGGGGGGGGAAGGGGGGGAGGAACGACGACACAAAAATTAAGGAAAATTAAAGCGGGTTTTCCCCCCCTTTCTCAGTTGGGTGCACAGGTAACACCCCCGGCCCCCAGCTCTGCATGTGAAATCGCCATTTCACCCCTGCACGCTCCTTAATTGTTAGAAAAATGGTTTGTGAAATTGCTTTCCAGCAGGAGTGTCGTCGTCGTTCCTCCCCCCCTTCCCCCTCCCTGGGCTGTGACAGTCCCCTTCATCCCCCCCTTTTGCCCCATCATCCTCCCCTTGCCCCTTTTCCCCACTGGGCGCTGCTGCCAGGTCCTCCGCATCCCTTAAACGCAAATAAATACCAAATAAATAGAAATTAGCGCTGCGCTCGGCGGCTGCTGGACCTGGCAGTGAGCGATGGAGGAGAAACTGAAGTGGGTTTGCCTGAAAGTGTCAAATCTTACCCCAACGCGAGGATGGGGTGAGCGAGGGAAAACAAATGCTATGTTTGATGTGAGGTGTTTTTTTTTTCCTCCCAGAGAGGTAACCCTAGAGCGGTGGGGAAGGCAGGAGCTCTCGAGTTCTGCAGTTTAATCTTCCCCCGGTGCTGGGAGAGCAGAAACATTTAATTTTCAACTTTATTCCCAGGCTCTTTCCCCCCATCTAAGCAAATGAAAGGCAAATAATTGAATTACTGCCGCGCTGGAGGAATGCGGTGGAGAAGAGGCTGTGAGGGGCTCCAAGCTGGTCCCGTTCCCCCTCTGCCCGTTATTTTTCTCCCCGAAACTTCGGAAATTGGCATTTTGGGCACCGAGGGAAGGAAAAACTCTTTATTTTCGTTTGTTGGATCCCCAAGCTCGGAGCCGCAGCGGGATGAGACTTGAGGAGCAACTTGACACCTTGGGAAGAGCTGCAATATAGCATTTTTTTCCCCTTGTCCCGTGTTTTTTTGGGGAGTTTTGGGCGAATTTTAGGAGTGGAAACGGGAGAAGAAACAAATCGGGGCCCCGCAGCGAGGCGGGCGCGGGTTTAGGCTGAGCTTTGCGGCTGTGGAGGAAGAGGGTGAGGGATGAAGATGTGGCCGGACTGCGAGGGGTCCCACCAGGGCTTCAATTTCAAAGGGAAAAAAAAACAGCACCGGGAGAAGGAGGAGGGGGATTAGGGATGGAGATACCCTCGGGGGTGGGGGTAGGCACAGGGAGGAGATTTAGGGACCGCTTTTTGGGTGCAGACGGGTCAGAAGCATCACCGGCTGCTTTATTCCCTCAGCGCTCCCAGGGATGCTTTTAAGGGAGGGGGGGGAAGAAGTTTCCAGCGGTTTGCACGGCAAGTCCTTTTACAGCTGCAAACAAAAGGGGCCGTGAGCCCTGGCGTCATGCCCCGCTGCGAGGAGGATTCCTGCCCCGCTCCTGGTTTTTTTGGGGGAAAACATTAGCTATTTGTTCAGCCCCGTCCCGGGTCAGCGAGCGAGCGGGCACTTGGCGGGGAGCACCGGAGATTCCCCCCCCCCCCCCCCCCCCCGAGGCTGCCCATCCCCCAGAATGGGGCAGCTCGGAGCCTGCTTCTTAATTAAAGAGGTGATGTTAACGAGGAAGGTGCGCAAGGAGCTACCTGGGATTGGGGAAAAGAGGTGCGGGGCGTTGCTCACCTGCTCCCAAACCCGGATCTGCATAGCGGGGGGGATAATGGGGCAGGATGACACACACACACACACACCTTCCCCCCCCCCCCCCCCCCCCCAGGAGCTCCTGGGAAGGGGCTAAAAGCGGGTCCGACCCCTGCCGGGCACGAGCGCCGGGGCAGATAAGGGGGTGCTTTCATTTAATTTATTGTATTTATTTGAAGCATTTTTATTGTTTTATTTAATCTATACTGCTGCCCCACCCCCCCTCCCGGGGCCACCTTTAACCTCTGGGACCTGAGTGGATGCTCCAACTTCCTTAGGCAAAAAAAAAACCCAAACCAATCCACCCTTCCTAAACTTTCTCCTTTCACCCCAAAATGTTTTCAGCCCTATGGAGGGGGACCCTAGCTTTCCCTGAGAAGCAAGCCAAGCCTAGTGATGAATAATAACGTCTTTAACCCAAACCTAAGGAGAGCCCCGAGCTTTGGCTGCGCGTTGGGAAGCTGCTGCCTCTTATTGGTCCCCCTGCCCCGCTGTGGTACCCCCTTCCCGGCCACTGATAAAAGAAAGGAGCCGGAGCCTATCACAGCTCGTTCGTCCTCCCCACGGCCCCAACTTCGGCGTTTTAACAACTTCCAAACCCTCCATCTGACATTCCCCACCCTTCCATCTCCCGCCTCCTCCTCCCTCCACCCCCCCCCCCCCCCCCCCATCGCCAGCATCCCTTAAGCGACAGGCACCAACCAGTTCAAAAAACAAGCAACAACAAAATAAGGGGGGAACTCGGCTCCCCCCCCAATCCCTAAGCCCAGCCCAGCACCGAGGCAACTTTGGATGTGCCTGCTTCTCCCGGCAGCCTGGGTTACATTCCTCCGGAGCGCCCGCTCAGGCCGGCTGTGTCATAGCCCTAAAACTTTAAGAGGAATTTCTGGTGGGCGATTTCCCTCCTTCTCCCACCCCATCCCGCTTATATTCCTATCCTATTTTTTTTTATTCTTCTTTTTCTTCTTTTTTTTTCCCCTTGGAGCAAAGATTTCTCCCTTGTTTTGCAGCCGCGGGCTGGAAGAGAGAAGCGCTTCGGCTCCGAGGAGAGGCGTCCCCGCAGCAGCCCCCCAACCCTCCCATCTCTCTCTGCTCTCCCGGGGCCAAGGGGTGCCGCCCCCCGGTTCGCACCGGACCCGTTCTGACACCCCGACACCCCCTCCCCACCATGGCAGCGCTGCCCGGGACGGTGCCTCGGATGATGCGCCCGGCTCCGGGACAAAACTACCCTCGCACCGGCTTCCCTTTGGAAGGTAGGTCTGGAAAGCACCTTTCTCAACCTCTCCTTCCACCACCACCTCGATTTAAGGCGGGGGGAGGGCGGGCTGGGATGCTCCGGGATGGAGATGCAGCTGAACTTTGCAGCCGGGGAGATTCTCGATGTGAGCATCTAACTTCTCGCTCCTTTCTTTTCCTTCCCTTTCGCGAATTCACAGGGCTTTGCCTTTTTTTCCCCCGCTTATTTCAAGTCGTTTCAGGCATCCCGTGGATTTTTTTGGGGGGGCAAATGCTCATGATTTCGGTGTTTTGGTTTTTTTTTGTTTTCTTTTTTTTTTTAAAAAAAAAAAAAAAAGCCGCAGATGTCCCGATTCTTTAATCTCCCCAGGGGAAAAAAATGGGGAAAAGCAACCAAATTCATTGTTTTTAACTTTTCGGGGGGGAAATAAAGAAAAAAACCCCTAAGGTGGGGGAATCCGCTGCCTGCACCGGGATGTCCTTGGCCGGGCGAGGGGAAAGGAGAGGGGAATTTGTCGCTGTCACCTCGCTGAGTGTCATCGCAGTGCATCTTCTCCCTCATCGGCTGCTTTTTTCTTTGTATGACGGCGTTATTATTTCCAAGCACACACGCACAAAAAAAAAAAAAACCAAAAAAAAGGCAAAAATTAGAGAGAGGACCCCTCTTCCCCGCATTTATTAAACAGGAACATTTCATCCCGCCCGTGATCAAGTGGCGAAACTCAAACCTGTGGAAAACCACGCAGGCTGCAAAACACACAAGCTGGGGGGATTTGTTGAAGTGCTTTTCTGTAGCAAATGAAGTAAAACAGACGGCAAGGGAAAGGATCAAAGGATTACAACAATATTTGCACAACATGACTGGGAATAATGAAAAGAGAGAGCGGCCGGCGGTTTTAGTACCTCTTGAATGTAAAATTGGCCACTCGAGTGCTATCTGTCGATAATGATATATCCAGGGAGTGCTGGCCAAGTGACTCGGAATTAGTGGTGCATGATTCTTGTTAAATCGCGAGGCAATTTCTAGAATCGACTTTTCTTTGTATAAAGAGAAAAAGCACCCCCGCCGCCTGCCTTCCCCATCCCTTGCCCCCTCCAGCCTTTCTGCAAATTACCCAGCTGAGTTCCACCCTTCTTCCCCCCCCCCCCGCCTCTTATTTTTAATTTCCAGCCTGTGAAATCGTATTAATCTGCAAGATCTACATCGGGAGATATTAAATAAATTGGGGAGGGGGATTAAAGAGCCGCTGGTCCGGATGCTCCGCACTTTCCCGAAGTGTTTAATAATAATAATAATTTAAAAAGGGGCAACAAAACCACACCAAAATAAAAAAAAATTCCCCTCGAGGATATTTCAAGAGGTTATTTCTAAAACTTTGCTTGGAAGCAGCCAGCCCCATGATTTGAAGGAAGGCGCGGAGGGAGTGTTTTGGGGAGAATAGGAAGTTTTGAGGGGTTTTGCCATTCGGTTTTAAATCTTTTCCTATAAAAAAAAAGTGGGCCGGGATTGAAAACAGTGGTGTAAAATGCCCAAAATAGGTGTAAATAGAGACAAGCAAAGTGGGGAAGGGCATGTGGGTCCCGACGGGTTTTGTTTCTCCTCTATCGATGGGAAAACTCTTCGCTGCGATGCAGGGAGAAACCTCGAGACCAGGGGATGGGCGAGAGGTTCTCCTTGGAGAGAAAACATTTTTTTTTCCTTTTCTAAAGATCCAAATACTGAGAGAAAAGCTGAAGGTGCGGCGAGAATGCGCTCCGTTTTGCGGGATTTTTCCCGTATATATTTTTTTTAACTATTTTTTTTTTTTTTCCTCCTCCTCCTCTTGTTTTCTTCGGGATTTTTTTCCTCTCTGTCCACGCTCTCCAGTTTCCACCCCGCTGGGCCAGGGAAGGGTGAACCAGCTCGGAGGGGTTTTCATCAACGGGCGCCCGCTGCCCAACCACATTCGCCACAAGATCGTGGAGATGGCTCACCACGGGATCCGGCCCTGCGTGATCTCCCGGCAATTGCGTGTTTCCCACGGCTGCGTCTCCAAAATCCTCTGCAGGTACCAAGAGACCGGCTCCATCCGTCCCGGGGCCATCGGAGGCAGCAAGCCCAGGGTGAGTGCAGTGCTAGGAACCAGCTAAACATCTCGCTTTAAGTTAAAACAAACAAAAAAAAGTAAGATTTCTGTAGGAAAGGGAGGTGAATTTACTCAGGGAAAGAGGGGAGGAGGGAAGAAACTTTAATAAAGCTGCAGTTTGCAAGCTCGGATGGAGAGAAACCGGTACCGAGTTGAAGGCTATGAATAAATTAAAGTGATTTTTCCCCACTCACACACACACGTGCAACAAGTGGCGCACGTTGAAGCATTTGCTTCGGCACCGGTGTGTGAGAAGGAGGCGAGCAAGGGCGGTCAGGGTGTACAAATATAAAGTATAAATCGCTACGTGTACATAGACCCCAAAAAAGCACCCCCTTCCTGCATCCTTCTCCCCCTGGGGCTCAGGATAAGCCCATCCTGGCTGATCTTCCTGGACCCCAGAGACTCTGCTTTTAGGGTGGCCAACATTAGGGAGAGGAGGGCCTTTCCACAGCTTTTTCCTCCTCTTCCCCCTTCGAATTCCAATTCTTATCCCCCTCAAGCCAACAGCGAGGAGGATTGCACTGAGCTGGACAGGTCAATTAAAAGTGCTTTTTCTCTCCCTTTCCCCTTCTCTGCACCCGATGTCCCTTGATCACAAAAGCAGGTCGCAACTCCCGACGTGGAGAAGAAAATTGAGGAATACAAACGTGAAAACCCCGGGATGTTTAGCTGGGAGATCCGTGACAGGCTCTTGAAAGATGGGCACTGCGACCGGAGCACCGTGCCCTCAGGTGAGAAGGCAGCTTGGCAAGAAGGACACCCCAATACCTGTAGGAAGATGGAGGGAAATGATTATCGCCACCAAAAATATTTCCAGGGGGTACAAACACCCTCTCAGCCTTTCCTTTGATAGGGGAGGAGAGGGTAATATCACCACAAGCCAAACCCACAGCAGCAAATAATCACCAGGCGAGGGAGGTTTGTGCCCTGGCTGTGCTGGAAAACCAAACACAAACAAAACAGTTTTCCCAACTTATTCCAACTCCGGTGAAAGCCGGGGGGCTCCCAGTGTGGAGAAAGCATGCACGGAGGCAGATTCCAAACCCAGTGTGAAAGGGGACCCCCGTTGCAGTGTTTCCACCATCCAGGGATCTCTGTCACCTTTGGAAAGCGACCCTGCACCTCAATATTGGATTTGCAGGGATGTGAGAGATTTTTGATCCTGGCTGAAAGTTCTCTTCTGTTTTGGGGGTGCTGAGCCTTCTCTACAGGTCATATCTCCCCCACAGCAGGACAAGGCGCAGGTCTGGATTCGGGCTGGGTGGTCCATTTAGGGCAGGGGTTGAAGACTGGGTACGGAGGGACATTTTTCCTATTCCAAAGCATGTGGTGGCCCTGGGGTTGCACATCCCAGGGAGCTGCATCGGCTGCCGTGCTCTGTTGTGCACGATCAGGTGGTGGATATCTCAGGGGAGAGGTGATGAGCACGTCCAACATTGGGTGTCCGGTTGGGCAGCTCCATATGATGGCAAGGGAGAACCCAGGGGTGTATTCAAGGGTGTGAAGGACCGGGTGGCTGAGTACACCTGGGAAAAGGGGGTGCACATGCCCTTCATGTGCTGTGTGCACCTGGGAAAAGGGGGTGTAGGTGCCCTTAGTGTGTGTTCAAGGCCTCCTGCCCAAGTTGTGCTTGGTTTTTCCTGGCTGGCTCCCGCCTTACTTTCCCAGGCAGCTTATACTTGCCTTTTTGTCTTTGACTGTCTGAGGTTTAGTGAGTTCGATTAGCCGTGTGCTACGCATCAAATTCGGGAAGAAAGAGGAAGAGGAGGACTGTGACAAGAAGGAGGAAGATGGGGAGAAGAAGGCCAAGCACAGCATAGACGGCATCCTGGGCGACAAAGGTAAAGGTTGCTGCGCGTGCCCGAGGAACTGGCTGGAGGGGGAATTTGGGAGAGAGGCCGCATCCTTCCCTGCCAAGAATATGATGGGATGGCTCTAGAGTCTCTTGTGCTTGTCCTTTCCGAAGATGACTGATGGTAGAGTTGAGGATGCGATGCAGGGCGTGGGAAGGGAAGGTGGTACCCAAGCCCTTGGGCTGAGGATGCTTTCCTGGGAGGAAGAGTTGTTGGTGTTTTGCTCTGGATCAATTATTTATAAAGGGAGAAAGGAGATGGCTGGAGGCAGGCATCTCTGATTCCTAAATGAATTTGTTAAACAGATTTCTCTCCTGCTCTGTAAGTGGTCCCCTGAAACTCTGGCTGACAGTTGACCGATTTGGCCAATCAATATCAATTAGAGAAGCCGGGATTGGTGCTGCGCTGGGACTGCCGTAGAGCCACCGGTGCTGGGGAAGCGCCAAGGGAAGATGGGGGGCACTCAGATCGAAGGAAATGGGGGTCTTCACCCCTAAATAAAATCAGGAAAACCAAATCTGATGTTTCTGATGAAAAGCTTGAGGCTGGATTGGTGGCGAGAGAAAGCAGGGAGCCCTGTTATCATCTCCTATGGTTGATGGTTTCCTCTCATGGGAGGAAAAATTAAACTTTTTTCAAGCTCCTGTGCTGTGAATGTGGGTAGGGGGTGAGGCCATGGTCATGGAGGTGCTTGTGGTTTTATTTTTGGCCAGCTCAGTGCAGGTGGTGATCCCTCTTCCCTCCCGAAAAAGGAGGAAATATGGCAGTTTTAGGGGACGTAATTGAGGTTCATCAATGCAGGCATTGGCGAAGTTTTAAGCAACAGTAGGGCAGAGTTGCAGCATCGGTTCAGGCAGAAAATTATTTCCTTGCGTTGCAGAGCTCAGTGCTTTTTTTGGGGGGGGGGAAATGGCATGGTCTTGGGAATGGGCTTCAGGAAATCGGGGGCTGCTGGTTTTCTCCAAAATTAATGGTGAAATGGCGATGGCCCAGGCCTCTTGGAGTAGGGTCGGTTGGAGTTTGGGGAGATTTGTGGTATCGTCAGTGTCAGGCCAAGAGGGATGGGGATGAGAGCTGTTTTCTGTCTCAGTCCCGGTGTGGGAAGCAATAGGGATCACTTACAAAGTTTCCCGTCAATTACAAAGTTTCCCCCATTTTGGATGAGTGGGGAAATAGTGAAGTGGGGGAAATTTGAGGCAGAAAAAAAGCTTTTTTGGTGTCACCGTCAAACGTTACTGGGAGTTTAAAATGAAGGTGCACAAAAGGGTTTCTTTAAGGATCCGATCCTTTTTTTTCCAACCTTGAAGATGAACTTCACTTACAAAGACCTTCAAGTCTATTGAAGCTTTATAAGCAAAAGATTCCTGACCACAAAAGCAAACAGTAGAAGAAGGGGAAAAAAGAAAAAGGGGAGGGGGGGGGGAGGAAAGGGGAGGGGGAGACCAGAGGCTGCCTTAAAAATGGAGTAAAGGGATGGGGGAGGGAGGGCTTGTCTATTCTCATTCAAAATTCTGCAAGGAGGAGAAAAAGTTGGGACAAAGGGCCAAGGAAGGGAAGAAAGGGAGATAAATTATTCAAAACTCCCTGCTGTTAGATAGTTTTGTAATATTATAGGACCGTCTGTTGGAGAAAGGGGTAGCCGTTGGACGTTGCAAAATGTTGCTTGTGATTTGGGAAACAGGCGATGCTCATTTGCAAAGCGGGGCTTTTGTGTCCGCGAAAAGCTCCCCCCTCCATCACTTTGGGGTGTTTTTAATTTTATTGGGTTGGAGGGGGCATTTTTAGGTCTTAAAATTGATTTTATTTGAGCCTCGTCGCTTGAAAAAAAAAAATATATAATTTTTAAACCGCTGGGTGATTTTTTTTCTCCCCTTGTCCGTGCGTGTTTTCCCCGTCATCACCCCTAAAATAAAAGAGTGGAGGAGCTGGAAGGCTTTTTATTCCTTAATAATATGCAGGAGTGCGTGTCAATAAGCAAAACAAAACCGTCTCTTCTTCCTTCATGGCAAATATCGCGAACAAATAAACCACGAGCCCTCGGTTCTTTATGAAACCAAATCGGGTTGAATCGAGGGCTAATTTGGGCAAATTCCCGGTGCCGAAGCCCGCGGAGCGCCGCGTAACCTCCGAGAGCTCAGGCTCCGCTCCTCTTCACATCCTCTACACAAACAACCATTTATCGTGTTTGGGTTTTGGTTCTTTTGTTTGGTTTGGGGTTTTTTTTTCTCCCTTATAAACTCGCTCCGTAGATTTGCGAGAAATAACCCCACAGCAGCCTTGGGTTTGGGTGTTTTTGGGAGGGGAGCAGTGCGAGCGGAGCTTTGGCACCGGGCTGGAGCCGCCGCGATGGCCACTGGAGCGAGGGTAATTAAAAAATCATTAATTAAAAAAAAAAAAACCTCAAAAATCACAGCTGTCAATGCATATTTTCACGTTTGGAAAAGTTTTAATGGCCCCAATTAAGGTAATTGATGATTGAGAGGGAGGGAGCGTGCGCTGGGTATTTTGTCTTTTCTATTTTTGCTCCAAAATAATTTACTTTTTGGAAACCTCTCCCTTCCCAAATCCCCCCATTTGGATCCCTCTCCACACTCCCAATTTTCCTAAGAGGTTTGCAGGAAAATAAAAAAATACTAACGCGCTCCTCACACTTGTTCTCTTTTCCCGCTTGGGTTTGGGGTTTGCGCTTTCCCCCCCTCCCCCCCTTTTTTAACCCATTTTTTATTATTGAGGAGGGGGGGGGAAAACTTTGTTTTGGCCTTTTTCCTCTTGACAAACGCCTTTGCTCCATTTGCGGGTTCTCCTTGCGGGGAGCCGGAGGAAGACAGCCCTAAATGCTCTCTCTTTTTAAGTGTTAAAGAAAGCTTCCACCCTGCGCCTGTTTCTTTCTATCGTCTGCTTGGCATTTAATAATGTTAAGACTTATTAGAGCTGGTAATGAAAACTGTGGCTGTTGAATAGGGAGCTGTGTTGGAGAAGGGTGTAATAGCTCCAAGGCATGCTAAGAAATGTATTTATCCCCAATCAGTACTCACTCTCTGAGTTCCCAGCACAAACGTTAAGTTGAAGGGTTTTAAGGCAGATTAAATTGAGCCTTTATTTCTTTGCACTTTCATCTTTAAACGGCTCACTCCAGCTAGCCCTGGGCATATATTCATGAGGCTTCACTTTAGGTTTTTTTTTTTCCCCTATTTTTTTTTATCCTTGTTAAGACCGAGTTATTATTATTTTTTTGTGTGTGGTGTTGTTATTTATGATGGCTGTTGGGGTTTATTAAGGGAGGGTCACGCGTGAGTGAGGCGCTGCTCCCTCGCACCCCGCGGATCCGAGGGGATCGGTGGGAATGGAGAAGGGGACACCCCCCACACACGCTCCCGCACCGCGCGGGTCCGAGGAGATGGAAAATGGGGATGGAAATGGGGACCCCTCCTCCCAACCTCCCGCAGATCCGAGGGGATCAATGGGGATGAAGATCGGGGACCCCCATCCCGCGCGGGTCCGAGGTGCTCGGTGGGGGTGAGGACTCCCCTCCTTCGGATCCGTGGGGATGGAGCTGAGGGGACCCCTCAGATCCGAGAGGGGATGGAGAGGGGTGTCATTTGGGCAGCCCCAAATCTCAAGGGATGCTGGAGAAGGTGCGGGAGGAGCAGGGGCGGGGGCGAGGCCTCACCCTGGCTGGGTATTAATTGCAACCAGACCCGGGGAAAGGGTCGGGGGGTAATCGGGGGGCTTGTGGGGACGGCGATCTGCCCGCTCAGCAGCGGGGTTCTGCCCCTGCTCCGCGCCGGGATGCAGAGCAGGATGCCCGCTGAGGATGCTCGGGGCTGGGGCAGTGCTCGTGGGGGACCCAGCCGCGTTCTTTCCAGGGTGAAAACACGGATTTCGAGTTATTTTTCCTCCTCCACGCTCTTTCTCTGAACTCCGCTCTATTCTACGGAGTTTCTCCCACTGCTCGCTTTTCTTTAGGTACCCAAACTAGCGTGGGATGGGGAAAGGCGAAGTTGGGGGGTGGGGGGTTGGCTTTTATTGAGGGTGGGAAACGCGCCCAGGTGTGAACAGCAGTTGGATGGGGAGATATTTGCACCCTAAGAGGTGATAACAGTTTAATTTGTTAGCAATCACTGCTGGTTTTAGGGGGCTGCAGACAGGAGGAAGCTGTTTAGACTGGGGGTTCAAGGTCCTGCCAAATTGAATTAGGGGAGGGATAAGGAGAAAAGGGGGGGGGGACACCCCAACATCTGGAAAGGGGCTGCTTTTCCTGAGCTGGAGAGAGAGAGAGAGGGGATACGGTGTCAATTTATCAGCAAACAATCTGCATCGATTTAAAACCAACAAGCGCTTTCCCTGTAAATGTATGTTTAGAAGGGAGGTGGTGTTGGGGGGGCGGGGGGGGGGGGGAATAGACACTTCATCAAATCAAGGGATTACGAAAGGTTGGCAATCTAATCAAACAGAGACCAGGCGGGATTTGTGAGTGTTGCGAGTGGGATCAGCTCTAATAATGGGGGGCAGGAAAGAGATAGGGTAGTGTCAAGCAATTCATTGGCTTTAGGCTGAGTTATTCTGTGCATATTTCAGGGAGAGGAGGGAAAAGGAGAGGAGGGGAAAAAAAAAAAGCAAGGAGAGGGAGTAGGGAAGGGGGGGGCTGGATGTGAGCACACACGGAGCTTACATGTCACAAAAAAAGCTGAGACAAATGAGGTACAACAATAAACACAGATAACAATTACAAAGGCAAACAGTGGCTTTTGGGAACAAGTAGCTGCAGAACCTGGTCTACATAAACAAAGTAGGCAAATGTTTGCAAGATAAACTCCTTCCTAAATCAAGTGTGACGGGAAGGAGAGAAGAGAGGAGGAGAGATAAGGTTGGAAGGGGGAATAAACGAGTATAATCTAATACAAGACGTTTTAAAAAACAAACTTAAGACAAGGATGCAGGGAGAGAGGTTCAATTATACAGTAGGAAGTGAAATAATATAAGGGAGATGTTTGTGATCCAGGGTTTGTTTGTGGTTTTTTTTTTTCTTTTTTTCTGCATCACACCACTCCCCACACCCCCCGTTCTTAGGGGGAGAAGAATAGGTTCAATTATAGACCGGGAAAAAAAGAAGACAAATATTGGTATCAGAAGCGCTTGGCTGGAAGGTGGGGTGCCCGGGGTTCAGCTCGGGAGGGAAAGGAAATGCATTCTAGACGGTAGAATCTATAATTTGAGGGTGATGGGAGCTCACATTATACTGGGAGGGGTAGGAAGCTGATATTTGGCTGTGGGGAGGGAGATGGATGCCGTGATAGGGGAGAAGAGGAAGGAAACTGCGAAGACTATTTCTAATCCGAGGTTTCTCCCGTGATTGGGGTAGGACAGAGGAGGCAGGGATAGAATTAAGCGGTAGGAAGGTTGCGAGGGAAATGTGTGAGCCAGGTGTGCGCAAGGGTTGTTTAGAAACAAACAGATTCCCCCCCCAAAAAAGCACCGCTTTTAACCCCCAAATAATTTGAAGAAGTAGTTTAAGGCTGTATTGGGGCTTATTCTCTTTTATAGAGACATGTATATATGGATCTCTCCAAATGAGAATTGTGTATAAGAGGGGAGAGACGTGTCTGCGGTGTGGTTAAAGGAATTAGATATTTACCAGTTTGAAATAAGCTTGGTTATAAAAAAAAAAAAAAGGAAGAGGGAGAAGAGAGACACTGAAAAGATGAGACGGGAGAACACTTCAAACGAATTCATCATCTGGAGTGGTGAAGGGGAGATTTAGAGACAGTATTGGGAAGTTATTTAGATATTAATAACATATTTTCCTGAGGCGTCAGGAGTGCCTCCATACGCACTTTTTTCTCGCAGCTATTTGGCTGGGTGAAATATGGGAGACCCAAATGTTGGGAAGAGATAACACAATCAGCCTAGCCCTGGTCCTGTGACTGCATCATAGCATTAAACCCGGATTAACCTCCCCTTTCTCCCCCTCCCCCCTTCCCCAGTTCCTCCCCCCTCCCTAAAAAACCACCCCCTCGAGAAGCTTTCCAAATTTTCCAGGGGAATTTACATGGCAGGATTTTAAAGCACATATAACACTGGCCTTAAAGCTGTAAGGTACTTACTCGAGCATTAGGGTAAGGCGGGGGGGGAAGGATCTTTCTGAAAATTACGTTTGCTACAAAAGAAATAAGCAAATAAGGGACCTTCTTAAGACCTGAGCTTTGGAGATATTATATATTTATAGAGACTATTCTTAAAAAAAAGAAAAAAAAGCGCCCATTTCAATCAGCTCCACATTACTCTGCTCTCCACCACTGGTGGTTGGGGTTTTTTTTTGCTTTTTTATTATTATTTAATCCTAACTTCAGTCCGATTTGGGGAGAGAAGATGCTCGGGGGGGTCCTGGCTGGCAAGAGCGGAAGGTTCGAGCTAAGGGGGGACGGGAACCCCCTGTTTTCCCGGGTGGGAGCTGCTCCTGCTCTTCCCCCGGAGAGTGGAAGATGCAGATGGAACAAGCAGAGACTGGGATTTGGGGGGAGAGGGGCTCCGTGTCCCCTCCTTTCCTAACAGCCCAGGAAAAAAAAAAAAATGAAATGAAGGAGTTGGGAAGCGCAGGTACAGCTCAAGGAGGTTGGGATAGGGATGCGGCTTTGCCGGGGTGCCCGGGGATGGGAGGTTTTGCTGCATCCCTCCCAAATTTGCCAGCATCTCCCCTATCCCAAATCCTTTCCTCTTTCCCTGCTCACCCCGAGCCGGGGCTGGCGCTCGCCTGCGCGCTCGCACTTGGCGTGATCTCCCCACAAAAGAAATTAGATGTCAGCTAATGCCCGGTTATAAAGACATTTGTCATCCGGAGTCGGGGAGAAGTGGGGAAGGAGGGCGGGAGTCGCTATCGGAGCTGATTTTGAAGGCAGAATGAGAAGGTGCAGGTGATGGCAATGGTGTTTTGGGGGCGCGGGCTGGGGCGCACCCCTGCGCTCGAGCGGACATCGGGGCTGTCGGAGCGGAGGAGGATCACATCCCTTTGGAAGGGGTTCTGCCCCTTCTTGGAAGCGGATCTCACCTTCTTGGAGGGGGGTCTCATCTTGGAAGGGGGACCGCTTCTCCCTGGAGTGGAATCGCCTCTCCTTGGAAAGGGGGTTCGCCTCCCCTTGGAAGGGGATCACATCTCCTTGGAGGAGCTGGGAAAAGGGGAGAAGGAAGGGGCGGGGGGGGAGAAGAAAAAGTAGGTGAGGAAAAGTAGAGGCAGCTTGAGGAAATTGAGAAGCTTATAGTCTTTGATCCTTGGATGCTTTCGCTTATCAGAAACATTTGTGGTGACACCGGTACAAAGGAAGTTCATCATATTACAGACTGCTCGGGCTGCTTGCAGGAATCACTGTCTATTAATTAGCAGGCGCTCTGTCTTGTGGGACACACCAGATCTGAGGCTGCACATTACTTGCTTGGATGGCTCTGGGTCCTGTGATGAATTGTTGTAAAGGGTCGTTGCTGTTTGTAGGCTCTGCAGGGACAGACGGGGACGGGGCGGGGGGGGGAGGCGGGGAGACCCCCGGCTCATTCATGAAATATATCTATATCTATCAATCTCTAGCCGGGGTGAGGAGGGAGAGGGAGAGGAGGGAGAGGGTCGTTCATTCATGCGGGCTGCAGCTGCGGAGACATTTTAACTCATCCATTTTGTGCGCGGCCGCGGATCCGGACAGGCTGCGCAGCCCCGGGAGGGTTTGGGCGTGAGCGGAGGGAGACGAGGAAAAGAGCTTGTTTAAAATAAAAATATATGTATTTTAAAATAAGTAAGGAAAAAACCCTCTAGCCGATTGTCCTTGGAGAGAGGGCAGGCGACGGGGTCGCGCTGGAAATCGAGGGTTCGCCCCCCCTCAAGAGCATCCCGCAGGAGGGATGCTCCCCTCCACCTGTGCACGTGAAGGGAAAAAAAAGTCATTTTGGGGAGGAAATAAAAGCTGAGGTTCGAAAACAGGGCCGCCTTTCCTATCGCTGGTCGGGCTCCCACTGGCCTGTCTGGCTGGGGGAAGGCAGGGAGGGCAGGGAGGGATGCTCTGCAGAGGGATGCTCTGCAGCCCCGTGGCGGGATGCTCTGCAGAGGGATGCTCTGCAGCCCCACGGAGGGATGCTCTGCAGAGGGATGCTCTGCAGCCCCACGGAGGGATGCTCTGCAGAGGGATGCTCTGCAGCCCCACGGAGGGATGCTCTGCAGAGGGATGCTCTGCAGCCCCACGGAGGGATGCTCTGCAGAGGGATGCTCTGCAGCCCCACGGAGGGATGCTCTGCAGAGGGATGCTCTGCAGCCCCACGGAGGGATGCTCTGCAGAGGGATGCTCTGCAGCCCCACGGAGGGATGCTCTGCAGAGGGATGCTCTGCAGCCCCATGGAGGGATGCTCTGCAGAGGGATGCTCTGCAGCCCCACGGAGGGATGCTCTGCAGAGGGATGCTCTGCAGCCCCATGGAGGGATGCTCTGCAGAGGGATGCTCTGCAGCCCCACGGAGGGATGCTCTGCAGAGGGATGCTCTGCAGCCCCACGGAGGGATGCTCTGCAGAGGGATGCTCTGCAGCCCCATGGAGGGATGCTCTGCAGAGGGATGCTCTGCAGCCCCATGGAGGGATGCTCTGCAGAGGGATGCTCTGCAGCCCCATGGAGGGATGCTCTGCAGAGGGATGCTCTGCAGCCCCACGGAGGGATGCTCTGCAGCCCCACGGAGTGGTTGCTCCGTGGAGGGATGCCCAACAGCCCCACGGAGGGATGCTCTGCAGCCCCAAGGGAGGTTTTAGGGGGCTCGGCAGAGGATGCCAAACTATTTTTTCCCCCGTTCCCCTCTTCAAGCTGGCTGTTCCCTGCCCCCGGGCTCACTCTCTCTCGAAGAGGCAGGAAAAACCCTTCTTGGTTTTCACTCCTGGTTTGTTGTTGCTGCTGTTGCTAAAATTGGCAGGCAGCACTCTGCCTGACCCTGGGGAGCGGGGCGGAGGGCAGGGCTGCCTCCGGGGCTCCTCCCGGGCGGGGTGCGGGCAGTTTCCCCCCGGACACCGGCAGCCCCAGCATTCAGAGCCTCCTTTGTCCGGAGACCCCAAGGACCGCGGATCAAAGTGACCCGGTGGCATCGTTAAAGGAGGGAGAGAAGAGGGAGGGGAGCAGGTTATGAAACTGTGTTCCCCAATCCCAGAGGAGAAAAGGGGTAGCGGGGTGAAAAAAAAAAAAAATGTTATTTTGGTGTTTTCGAATTCCATTCCATTTGCGCCCAAATCTGGAGTGGAAGGGAAAGTGCACAGCGACCGCAGTTCTGTAATTTATTTATTTATTTATTTTCTGTTCCCATTATGGAGACGAATTGATTTGCATTTTTATTGGGAATTAAAAGAGAGGGAGGAAACTTGACTCGACAGGATTGCTGCTTCCGAGCGACTCCCCTCCAAGTGGAGTTCAAAATACTCGGGTGATTTTCGCTTTTCTTTGTTAAAGTTAGAAGCAGGCTCCTTAAATCGCCAGCGAAACTTCCCGCTCTTAAACAACTTCGTGAAGATCCTTATATTTTTTTAATTCCGAAAAATCAATCCAAGCAGAGCCTCGCGCTTTAATAAAGATCCGCGGGCTGCATTATTTTGCATTTTTAAATGTAGAAGCGTCTTTAAAAGGAGAGGGTGAAGGTACAAAGGACACTTCGATGTCAAGGGATATTCAGAGGACACTCATGTTTAAATTCGCTACAATTGTCTCCGGCACATTTGATTGCTCGGAAAAAGAAAGAAACACTGACATGAATGGGAATGGGGGTTGGGGGGGGCGGGATTAATAGCCCCCAACTGTTGTATGGTGTAAATTATCCAAGAGAGGGCAGAGAGACGGAGCCGCTGGTGATGTTAAAGGAATATATATATATATATATATATGTGCCCAGAGACGCGCGTATTTAGTAAAAAGCTGCCTTTTTGTAGCTGGATCCGTTATTTCTGTGCAGGAACTTATTTCTTTTTAAATCCTTCCCCCACTTCTCCAGAAGATGCCCGTTTGATGCTAAATAGCAGCAAATTGAGCTATTTGAAGCGGTTTATTTATTTTTGAGAATGTGAAATATTTGAGTTGTACCTTGTTGCACCGTTTCTTTCTTTCTTTCTTTCTTTTTTTTTTTTTTTTTTTCCCCTGGAGTTTTCTCCTTAATCTCCTTCCAGCCACAAACCCTCCCTTGTGCGGGCGGCTGAGTGCTCGCAGCGGGTAAACTGCGATTTCCATTCCTGAAAGTCCAGCAAAAGGAGGAGAAAAAGTTTGGTGGAGGGGGTTAACAAATGTTGTTTTCTTAAACAAACAAAAATAACCCACTTCTTGCCACACACCAGTGGAGGGGGTGAAGTGAGAGACGGTGCAGCCCCAGATTAAGACGCATCTAAAGGATGAGAGGATCCAAAATGATTAAATTCAAGTGACATTTTGGGGGGAAGTTATATATATCTTGTTAAAATCTCCGTGCTTCTCAAAGGGAAATGCTCAGAGAAGGTCAATATACGGCATTTCTGCTTGGCAGGAGCTTCTCGGCAAATCTCTGTCAAGGAGAAACCAGGGTGGTGGTTGTGATCAATTGGTAAAGAATAAAATAACCCCAGTGCCGAGCAGAAAGCTGCTTGGGTTTAGAGTTCAGTTGCAAAGAGTCAAGTGTTCCCCGCGGAGAAAAAACCACCCCGTCCACCCCCCGCCAGCTCAAGGCGCAGGAGGGAAACCTAAATATTGGAATTATTTTTTTTTTTGCCCTACGAGGCAGGGAAGGGGAAAAAGCGGAGCCGAACCCCCCCGCACCCTCGCTCCTCTCCCGGCTTGCTGTGACTTCGTGACTTTTCTCTCCGATTTTAAACTTTACCCAGGCTGAATTTGATCTTTTTAACTCTTTTGCCATCCCCCCCCTCCTCTCTCCCCCCCTCCTTTTCTGACGGTATTTTTTTCTCACTCTGTTTTCTCCCCTTAACCTCCTCTTTTTTTTGTCCGCCTTTCATTTGAAGCGAGGCTTTACAGCTTGCTACACTTTCTAAGTGCATCAATAGCCACTTTAGAAATACAAACAACTTTTAAAGATAAAATAACCAAACCAGAATGGGACTTTCAATGGGGGAATAGTTGTTGTCCTTTACCATGGAGTGTGCAGCCGCCTCTGCCTAATCCAGCTTTCATTTTCACCGACAAATGCCAAGAATCTGTATCTGTCTCCCAACCCCTCGGGAGCTTGATTACACGACAAAAGGCTGCCATTATCCGCAGGAGAAAACAGGGAGGGGACACGGGGGCTCGGGCCTCTGAGGATGAGGGCATCTCCAAACTATTGACTTAGTGGATGAAGTCAAGAGCAAACACGCTGAGATCTAAAGGGGGAGAAGGCGCTGGCGGGAGGCGGGGAGGATGCTCAGGGAAGGAGCGGAGGACAAGCAGCAGCAGAAAGTCCTTGAAAGTACAGGGGAATGGGAAGGAGCGAGGTTTGGGGGGCATTAAAGCAACTGTGGAAAGATTTTTCTCCCTCCACACCCAAAAGCAGGTCGACGGAGGAGAGCTCTCCCTCATTTTCTGACACCCCATTATTTTTTTTACCCCCTTGTCTTCCTTCGTAGTGAGATTTTTTTTTTTTTGTCAAGCTCTTCTCCACCTTTCCCGTGGGGAATTTGGGTTATTCTTCCCGCTGAGAGAGGAAAAAAAAAGGGAGAACTCCCCCCAAATCCTGCTGCCTGGGGACATGGCCGGGCTGTGCGGGGTCGCATCCCCCCGGGCTGGGCTCAGGCATCTCTGCACAAGCTGGAGGTACCCCAACAGTGTCTCCTTACAAAGTTTGGGGGAGACAGGGCACGGGGAACACCCTCCTCGCTGCTGCAGCACGGAGACGAGGCAAAAAAACCGGAGGCTGAACCCCTTTTTTTAACCCGAACTGGGAATAAACCGGGTCAAGGTCTCGGCCGGGAAGCCACGCTCGCTCCCTGAGCAAGCAGAGCTCTGAATTAGGGTCTGGCAGGGATGAGGAGGGGGGAAAAAACCTTCCCGCGAAGCCCCCTAGGGTCTGCAAGGGAGGAGAAGTCACCCCACGCCGCTGCTTTTCAGGTTGAACTGGCTGCGTTTTGCATGACTGCCTCATTAGCCACTGCTGAGCAGGGATTTACGGGCCAGGCTCATCCCGGCCCGTCGTGGACAAAAGTTAACCCAACCCTATCTGTAATTTATCTGGGTCACCTAGGGAGAAATCCTCCGGGGTACGGAGAATCCTGGAAGCGGTACCGAAGAAGTCCCGCCGCCCTTAATTACTCTTTAATCAACCTAAGGCAGTGGTCCCTTTAAAGTGCTGCTTTTTTTTGGTGCGAGAGCTGCGTTTCAGCATCTGCTTCCCGGCGGAGGCTGGGGAGCCAAAAACCTGCTTCAGCTTAAGGGATTTAAAGGTGTGGAGCGTATGTTTCGGGCTGGACCCCGCGAGCATCTCTTTTACTGTAATCACAAAAGTATTAAACAAAGGGAAATGCTGGCGGGGAGGTGGAGAAGAACCTGGAGGATCCGATTTATACTACAAAGGCGCAAAAGGAGCCGGAATTCATCTTTTAAGCGAAATCTTTTCATCTTTGCAGAAAGCAGGCGGGGTTTGCAGCGTTCCCATCTCTAGGCTGAGTTTTTCCTTCTTGCAATAACCCCAACTGGGGAGTTTATTTTATTTAATTTCCTCACTCCTCACTATATATATATATATATATAAGCGGTGAACCTGCTGCTGGCAGCGGGATCCCGACCCAGGACCGAAATATTGCTTTGCTTTGGGAGAGATGCTCGGAATCCCCCGGCTTTCGCGGTCCCGCGGCCAATTCGGTGCCTGACGGGGAAAGAGCAGCTGCTGCGAGAGAGAATAAGTGTTAAAAGAAAGAGGGAAAAAAAAACCCCCAACAAACCACAAACCATCCTGGTAATCTTGGGACGTACATAATCTACGTCTCCCTGAATCCCAAAAGGCATCGTCTCTCTGATTTATTTTTACGCTAGCCTAGTTTGCATCCCAAAGAAGTAAACTGCTATTTTTAACCACTGGTTTAAAGCTTAATTAAAAGCCCCTAAACTGATTGTTTTGAAAATTGATTTAGAGGAATTGCCCCAGGGCTGAGACGCTATCTAAGCCAAGTTGCAGTCCCAGAGCTCGCAGTGGTGGCTGAATCGTTAACCCCGAAGAGGCAGGAGTCGCCGGGGATGGATGGATGACACATGGGCCAGCGGGGTCCCTACACCCTCTGGAAAGAAAGGTCCTTTGTTAGTCCGGGCTACTGGTTTGCTCGGGTGGATCTCCGCTGGTTTCCTGGAGTTACGAGGTTTAATTGAATTAAGGGAAGCCCTGAGATGCTCGTGACACGAGGAGATGGGAGAGCTCTTCCTTTCATCTGCAGATCTTGGGGATCGGAGCCCCTCGGGGGGTGCAGCAGAGCCGGACCACGCCAGCTCCAAAGGTGGAGCTCCAAAGGCTCTGGGGACAGGAATTTTGGTGCCCAGATCCCCTTTCCCCCCTCAAAGCAGGCTTCTTTTTCCAAGCCGGAGCCGCCCTAGCTGTTGCTGTAATTCCCTTCAATTGCTTCCCCGGGAGAAGGGGTTTTACCTGCTTCGAGGGGGTGAAATGAAAGTTGGTTTGAAGGCTTTGGGGAAGGGGAGGGTGGGAAGGGAAGTGGCATTTCAGCCCCGTAATTAGATGTAAACAAGAATAGAGACGGGGCTCCATGGTCAGACAACTTGATTGTTAAGGGATTAACACCTAAGTAAACCAATAAAGGCTCCGCGTTGCTGGTGGAAAGGCTGCGGGCCAGGCAAGGGCTGGGCAAGACTAGCGAACCCTAATGGGCTGCCCCTCGGCACGGCCAGGGCGGCATATTAATAAACCCCCGGGAAAAGGGAGGTTTATCCCAGCCTGGACACGTGTGGGGCCACCCCAGCAATTCTAGGAGCCCGGTTTTTAAGGCTTTTTTTTTTTTTTTCTGGCAAAGGTTGGGGTTGCTGGAGCTGTTCTTGCTGCCTGGGAAGCCATTGGTGGTTCCTTTCTCTCCTTCGGGATGCCTCAAGGTAGGCACCCAGCATTATCCGGCGCCCATCGCTCTATTTATTAGGGAAATAAATTAGAGGGTGATCTGCTCCCTACCGGAATGGGGCAGAGTATTCCCGTCTATCACCACCTCCTCACGCGTGAGCAGGACGGTTTCTTTCGCACAAGGGGAACTGCAGGTTCCCCCAACCCTTTAGTTTCTCCATCCCTTCTTAATAATAGCTTTTAAAAAACCCAAAACATCCTTCAGAGCCTGCTGGAGCAAAACCCTCCTGGGCGTAGCTCTCCAGGTTTGCCTCCAACCGGGCTTTTGTGGTCCTTTCTTTTCCTCCCAGCTCTCCCTCAGTCGGTATTTCCACCCCCTCCAGCTCTGGCCAGTCCTTGAGTCCATGGAGGAGTTTAACCTTTGGGAACAAATCTGGCCAGAAGTGGTGTGGTGGTACCCGAAAGCCTGATTTCCATGGCTTTCTGCCCCTGCGTGGATTTTGGGATTGAGAGGTACCTGAGAGGCTCAGAGTCAAACTGAGTTCAATAAGTTGGGTCTGTTTTGTTTTCCTCCATCTCCCCAGCTTCCAGTGGTCTCTGGCAATATCGGAGCACTCTAGGGTGTGGGTATTTCTTCCTCCTGATTGCAAATAACCGAAAGATTAGCACCAGCAGCTGTTTGGAATTGGAACAATGGAGAGACCTAGGAAGTGGAGAAAATGAAAAAGGAGAACCCCCCTCCTAATCACCCAGCTCAAAGTTCACCAAGTCAGACTGCATGACTTAACGTGACCTCCACCTCGGCTTCACGGGGCTATTTGCTTATAGGGGAGGTTTGGGGGGGGGGGGGGGGGGAGACAGAAAGAGAGGGAAGAGGGGGGGATAGCGAGCCGTCTAATGAAATTTCCGATAGGGATGCTGGACTGCCCCCTTTGGCCACGGGGTCCTCTCGGTCCTTGCCCTGCAGGGCAGTTTTAGGGGGTTCGGGGGGAGGAGCCCCCCCTCCATCCTCTCCAGGGGCAGCCCCGAGGGTCGTCCCCTCGCTGGGAAGGAGTGATGCTTGGGATGTCCTATCCTGCATCCCAAGCAAACCGAGCTCCATCCTTGCGAGATGCCCCAGGATGGGCTGCTCTCCTCGGGCAATGGGAGGGTCGGGGGTCCCCGCTGTGGGGCAGGGGGTTGGGGTTCACCCGGCAGCCCCAGCCCTGCTCTGGCTGCTGAAGTGTGAGAGCGGCGGAGCTGTCAGGAGGGGTTTGAATGGGATCTCCTAATGGATTTGACTCGGAAATCTCGACTTGACCAGTTTTTTCCTCTTTAAAACAAACTCATTAAACTTGTCAACACTCATTAGGGCCTTAAAACGCTGAACTGGAGTCACTGGGGAGAGCGGTTGGTGGGGGACTGCCTCGGGAAGGAGAGGTGGGAGGGGGGCAACCAGCATCCCCGGCTGCGGCCGGGCTCCCTCGGCTTTGCTGGGCGGGAGAAAGGGGCTGCCAGGAAAATAAACGCCTTAAAAGAGAAATCAAGGGAGGAGAGAGGGAGCAGGCACGGGGAGGGGGCTGTGCCTTGGAAACAGGGGCATCTCCACGTCCCCCCCACCCTGAGCTCGGCTACAAAGGAGGCGCCGGGGAAGGGGAGGGCTCTGCGGACTGCTGGGTTGGGGACATTCCCTGTGGTTTGGGGACATTCCCTGTGATTTGAGGACAGTCCTTTGTGATTTGGGAGTGTTGGGGGCGAAATATATCTGCTAGGCTGTCATTTCTGTAATTGCCGGGGGAAGGGAGAATGGGGGGGGGGGCGGGACGGACGGAGAGGGAAAGGTTAGAAGCAGCTTTCAGCCCTAAATCCCCTGGAAATAAGCCTGGTCGCCGAAATTCCATTCCAGTCCCCCTCCCCAAAATATTGTGAGAGCTGTAAAATTAGGTGGAGATAGTCTTAATTCTGTCGGCAGGACGAAAATTGCCTTTTTTTTTTTTTTGGGGGGGGGGGACACAATTAAATGTTGTGCATTTCTCCGTCTCTTTTGAATAGGGGTTTTGTTTGGGGTTGGTTGAGATTTTTTTTAAGGGTTTATTCTGATGCTTTTCAAGCCTCGGTTCCCCTTTAAGGGGGAAAAATCCACCCCCACCCCTATAAAAAAAAAAAAAAACCCACCAAAAAAAAAAAAACCTTCGAGACCTTCTGTTATTCCTCTCTCTGAGAATGAGAACATCAGCTATTCAAGCGTATTGATGAACTCCCCCAAAAAGTTTATTAAGAGAAGCGAAAACAAAAGGACTAAAGGCTGCAGGCAACTGGACAGACAGTTTATAAACTAAGGTCCCATTGTCCCCCCGAGGCAGATGCATGAATACCTCTGAATGGGTCCCTTTGGAGTGACAAGATCAAGCCAGACAACAGCATGTTAAAAGGAAGGAGCGCTGTTTCTCTTTCTCCAACCCAAAGATCTGCTCCCCCTACTCCTCCTGCATTAATGTACATCTGCAGGGGGAGGAATAAATAGCTCCTTAGGATCTGCGGCCTTCGGGGTTTTTATTCTTTCACCCCAGCACTGGCTCTTTGCACCATATGCTGCAGATCAGCCCTCCTTTCTCTGCAGCCTCCAGCCACGCAGTCGCCTAAAATGATCCCCAGCAATCGCAAACTTTCATCCCTCTCTCTCTCTCTCTCTTTTTCCCTCCTCCTCCTCTTTCCTTCCCCCTGTCGCTGTTAAAATCGCGATTTACAGCCTGCTTGTCTAGGGGATCCCTCGTGGTCAATTAGGTTTGCACAGAGCAATTTCACTAATAGGCTTTGATGGATTTATTTTATTTTTTTTCCCCTTTCCCTGGGATGTCGGCCTCGCGCCGGCGGGATGCGGTGGTGGGGAGCAACACCCTGAGCCTTCACATCCCAGCCCTGGGTGTCCATAGGTCCCCTCTGTCCTCGTTGGCACATCGAGGGGACCGCTCCAAGGTTGGAGTATCTTGACCTGGCTGCGAGGGAGTTTTGGGGGTTGATAACTAATGGAGAGGGGCAAGGGATGGCAAACCTTGGACTGAGTGCCTGGAAAGGCCACCAAATTAATGCCCAGAATAGGTTTCCTTGTGTCTCAAACTCTGCCGGCAGTCACTACGCCTCTCTTTCACCAACTGCTCTGAGCTCTGGACCCGTGTCGTGCCCGGAGGAGACAGGGTCGGGCAGAGTTTGAATAACACCGAGCAGCTTTGGAGCTTTGGTTTCTCAAATAAAACTGCAATGAGCTGTACAAGAGCCCAGTTTCCTCCTCTGCATCTTTTGGCTGTTTTCCACCTTTGCTAACGTTCATTCAGAAAAGTTTTAAAAGCCTTGGAAGGGGAGAGAAGATATTAATGCGTGTTTGTAGTAGATTGCATTTTGGCTTTGTGGTCGTGGGATATTTTGTTGCCTGGACAGTGGAAAAAAATAGAGAAAGAGTGCGTTTCTCATCACTTTGGCTCTCAAATTAACTTGTAGAGGCACAGACTGCAACAAATACCCGGAGTAGGGTATAAATCCAAATGTAGAGATTTTCTATCCCACCCAAATGCCTTAGTTCTTGCCTTCACATCTCAGTCCACGGTGCCCACGGGTCCCCTCTGTCCCTGTTATCTCATCAAGCGGATTGCTCCAAGGTAGGAGCATCTTGGCCGGGCTGCTGCAGTAGCTGTGGGGGAGTTCTGGGAGTTGGTAACTCCTGTGATGGATCAGTCGAGCTCTTGCAGAGCCATATCCCTGTTTACACACTCCTTAACGAGAGACAGCTCCGAGCGCTGGGTTGGGAGGTCAAGCGATGATAATAATAATAAAATTACCCGTTTTCCCCAGCCTCACCTTCCCCTCTGCAGCGGAAGAGTTGCTATTTCATGGCTGGCTAAAGCCAAACTTCCCTCAAGGGCGTTATGCGACTTATGACCCCCCTAACCTGTACTTAGTGGTTTCCAAAGGAGATCTGAATGGAGATGGAGCCACGAGGGCAAAACCAATCTATTTAAAACAAAACCCCCAAGACAGCAACAGGGAGCAGAAGAAACACTGAGCAAAAGAAAAAAGAAATACCAACCAAACCCAAAGTGTTTCCCAATTAGGGAAATACCTGCTTAATTAGTCGGGGCAATGGTTTGCAGGGAACTGCAGGAACCCCATATACTGTTTTAAAGCTGTTTAACTCTTTGCAGACCCAGGGAGGACTTCACCAGGCGAGTATCCCCATCTTTAGCTGTGGTTTAGTGGCCGTGATGCTTTTCACAAAGGGATGCATGCACACAGCAACAGCATCAGAGCAGCTCCCCCTCTCCAGACTGAGCCTATGCACGTGCCAAATCCCAAGCCCTGTTTGTAGGGATCGTTTTCCGAGAAGCACGGCAATTTGGTCCCATGCTAGAATCAATCAGGACTCTGACCCTTCAAACACATCCACAATGGATTTTATTGATATGAGTGAACTACTGATGGGCCGAGGTTTTTCCAGGGCAAGGAACGCTTTGCAGCCCTTCAATATTTTTATTATTTCCTTTTGGGGTTTCCATAAGGTACATTTGTCTGAAAGCATCACAAATGGGACCAGGGAGGGGAATAAAAGAAACAGATGAGGAGCTGACATGACGAAAGACGAACAGATTTTGGATCATTCCTGTTACCACAGTGGCTCCCTCAGGCATTTCAAAGGCAAAAAAAATAGGGAATAAAATGAACACATAATCAAACCAAGGAGCCAGTTAACCAGGCTAGTACCCGCAATCCTAAAGTCCCATTTAACTGCTCGCGGGATTATCACTTGTTGCCGATTCCAAACCAGCAGGTGTTGTCAGCTATTTATGATTGCTGTTATTTATACGGTGCCACTGGTGTGCCTGGCGCTCGGCAGCCACGTACGGATGAGAGCCAACCTCTCCCCTGAGAAGATATCAAGCTAAATTAGACTGAACACAGCAGCAGACATTAACACACAGCATATGGGGATGAGGGGGAAGAGAGAGGTTCAAATCCACAAAGATCGTGCAGTCTCCAGGCATCGAATCCCTCACCTGTTGGTTTGTTAGTTCTTGTTTTATAGGAAAAGTGAAAAAAATAATGGGAGGAAGGTGCACCAGGGGAGGTTTAGGCTGGACGTTAGGGAAAGGTTCTTCCCCCAGAGGTTGGTGGAGCTCTGGAACAGCTCCCAGGGAAGCAGTCACGGCACCAAACCTGACAATATTCCAGAGGCATTTGGCCAATACCATCAGCCCCATGGTGTGAATGTTGGGGCATCCTGCGTGGGGACACGAGTTGGACTCGATGGTCCTTCTGGGTTCCTTCCAGCTCAGGCCATTCTGTGGTTCTGTGGTTCTAAATAGACGCGTGTTTATGCACAGGGCGCTGACGACACGAGGACAGAGACCGAGGTAGGGCATCACGCCTTGCTTTGCAGATGGGAAGGATGAATATTATTTGCGCTGTGAAGCCGTTGCGGTAAGCAGTGCATGAATGCACAGCCAGAGCTTGCGGTGCAGGCAAGAGCCAGCGGATAACCAAAGCGAAGCAGCTTGCCCAGGTTCACACGGCGTATCAGCAGCAAAGCCAAGACTGGAACCTTGTGTACAAATTACTAAGCAGAGCCCCATCCACAGCCTTTTTTTTTTTCCTCCTCAAAACCTGGTGGGTTTATGCAGGAAAATTCCCATGGTATCGGCAAGAGTTTTACCCAAAGATTGAATATGGACCTGGAGATTTGGCTTTCTACTTTTTTCTTTAGAGGCAAATCAGCTCAAAGAGTGAACAACAAGATGCTGCTTGGAAATAAAACACATTTCCAGCTTAGGCCTGCAAAGGCTTACGTTTGTGGGCGACTTGATCCAAATGAGTCATCCCATCCCATGTCTGTGAGAGGATTCCTCGTGTAAGCAAAATTGACCAATACGACATTTATAGGGATTGGGTCAGGCACCAGTAAGAAGCATTCCCCAGCCGAAGGAGCCTGTGCAGGGAGAGAAATCAGCTCTGCAAAACTTCAACCAGCCTCCTCCTGTCTTAGGCTTGAAAGACAAGAGCCAGGAACCGAGGAAGCTGTTGCCACTTTGCTGGCAGTGGTGTAAAATGCAAAGCGACCCCCCATAGTTGTTTGAAGAAGGCTGGACCCTGCTGTAAAGCTCTGCAAACTGGGCTCCCCCTGCCAGCTCCTTCCCCCCCATCCCCTCCTCCCTGACATGTTTTAAATGATTTTGGATTTTAATGCAGGGTCCCGAGCTCATTCCTTCGTATTCATGGCGTCAAACAAGAGGCTGCTGCCCCCAGCTGGGTTCCTTGAACTCAGAAGCAAAGCTCTACTCAATATTACCTTAATTAATTAACTAAAGAGACAATGGCTTTTGAGGTCTCACCTCTGCTTCCAGGGAGGGGGCCCTTTTGACAGAGCCCTACCATAAACTAATTCCGAGTTCCAGCAAGGAGTCATAGGGAGAAGAGTTAAGTGACACTATTTACTTGTTTACTAAGACAATTTATGTCATATTTGTTTTTCCCCACCTTCCATCTGCAGCACTGAAAGCTCTGTTGGGGGTGCAGGGGGAAGGAGGAGGAGGAGAGGGTATTATTTGCATTAACCACTGAAATCAAAGCATATTCCCATCTCAAAAATCCCACTTCATAGCTTTTGGTATCTTCTTTTTTTAAAAAAAATTAATTTATAAAAACTTTTTGAAGCTTTCCAGGTTCAATATAACAAAATCTGAGCTTTGATGCTTTAAAAATGCCATAAAGAGCTACAGGCGACATCACAGTTAACCAAAAATATATATTTAAAGGCTGCTGTGAGCACTCGTATCTCTTCTGAATGTTGCGGGTGGTGTTTTTTTTCACTTGCAAGCAAGCCCTGAGTAGATGCTTGCTGGTTTATTCCATTCAATAATGGGCATTTTGTATTTTGGAGCAGGAAGAAAAATGTTTTCAAAGGTCACAGTGAAATGTGTCCAGCTGGAAAATCTATCTGGGAACACATATGTCATAGACTCAGCAGTGCATTGTTACTGGGTTTTGGGTCACCGTGCCCCAGAAGAAGGGCAATACGATTGATATTTTTATAGGTGAGGAAATTAAAGCGCAGGTTAGGTGGGTCTGTCCCATCGGGAGCTCAGAGTTGAGGGAACTGGATCTGTGTCTCATGGGATTCCGTGCTCCATCACAGCCTCCTCCATCTTCACCAATCATCTCTGTGCTGAGGCTCAACCCGCTCGCTGGGTCAAATTCTCAAGTCATGTAAAACGGCTTCACTTCATGGCATTGCGTAAACCGAGTAGATCGCCGGCTGTGGGTTTGAGGTGGAACTTTGGGGTTTGTGATCTGCAAGATCTGTGTCTCTTATTTTTTAAAACACTTATAGGTGTATAATTTTGATTATTTGGCAAATGATCCCCGCCCCTGGCGAGGTAAGAATTGTCTGTGTTGACGCAGCTAAGAAATCTCATGAGAACCGATGGAGAAATATGTTCCTCCCATGGAAGGTAAAGAGGCTGTTTCGTAGGAGAGTCCTCACTTGGATCAGAGGAAGGATTGCTTACTTCCCCCCTCACTCCCATACTTTTTTCGGTCTGGGTTTCATTGCTCAGAGCTTAGGTTGGTGCATGCAAAATAAGTTTGTGTGCATTTCAGAGCTCTGGGGCATATGAAAACGTGATCATTCATAACCCCATCTCCCAATTTAAAGCATGCAGTTCTGGAGGCTGAGGCTCAGCCACTGCAAATTTGGTCCTTATTGTCTCATGTCCTAAACCTGCGATTACTTATGTCCATATTTAATTTTATACATGTGAGTAGCGTCACGGTATGAAACACGGACACGATTAAGAAGATACTTCCACTACCACCTCCCATAGAAGTGAACAGCTGAAAAAGGGATCATTAGCTCCGTTAGCAATAAGCATTCCCCAAGGTGCAGGATCTCCTTGTATAATCCTTGTAGCAGAGTTGTGCTCACACACGAGGTTTAAGGGTGTGATTCTTATGGCAGAATTGGATGGACTTACTTTAACTTGCAGCAAATAAGGACGTTCATCTCTTTGCTCTAGATACTCATTTATTCCAAAATCTGATTTTTATGTCACCACCACCACGTTAGCTAATCTGCAAACACAACCTCACCTTGCTTTGTACGTGCCCTCAGTTTTATGTAGTGTATATGGAACTGAGCCACGACTTAAAGACTTTTAAAATCTGGCTTTGCCCCTGGATTGCTTTGCCTTTCACCAAGCCACTTCACCTCCCCATGGCTCTATTTCTGTTCTCACCTCTGTCTTGTCTGACCACAGGCAGCTTCTTCCTGTGCCATTACTCAGTGCCTATTGTAACGGGGAACTAAAACAGCCAAGCTCTCTCATTCATGCAATAATAACACATGCCAAAGCTGCTCTGGTTGAGCTACGCTTGAGGATGTCTAAGAAACATCGAAGTGCTGCAAGAGCTGCTGTTAATAATTCAGAAGGTGAATGCGAACCAGCTCTGGACTAGCACTTCTTCACCATGTCTCAGAAACAGCGAAGATGTTGTACCTATCAAGGCTCCAAGGAGATCCCTCTTAATAATTGTTGGTTCCTTAAGTTCTTGGTAGACTCAAGGGTGCTGCTGTTCCGGCTGTTGAAGAGTCTGCCTCATGGAAAGCTGCTCCGTTGCAGTCAGACTCCACTTCTTGCTTCTTGTTAGCTTCTCCACAGCTACTGCACCCCACCTCAGCACCAGTTACGTGTCAGTAGGGATCTTCACGTGACCTTTGCTACAAGTTGCAAAGCCTTCGCAGTCACGCAGTGATGTGCAAGGAGTGTATTGATATTAATTGTGAAACCATTTCATGATCAAGGTTACGTGTTGTCACGAGAAGTGCTGCACTTCTGACTGCTAATGACAAACGGTGATATCAAGGGGAAACTTGGGATGTCAGTGATTTGCACAGGGCTTGGCTGGCTGTGATTCCAGCCTTGCCTCCAGTTGCTTGCATGTTCTTGCCATTCAAGCCTCTGTTCTTTGCGGGGGGCTTGGAGGGTTGGGCAGGATTGTCTACTTGAAACTCATTAGAACAAAAATTGACATCGGTGGTGCCAGTGTCACTTTGTCCCTCCTCTCTCCAGGAACCATAAGGCTCAATTAGAGTTGCGTGAATTAACAATTTCCATTTCCTCACTTCTGAGTCACAAATACGACAACAGAGTGAGCCATGGCAGTTCTTTTCAATCGAAAGAGCAAACACTTCTGGGTCTGCTGCCCTGAAAATGCACTGGCACTGGCTAAGGGAGCTGCAGGAAGAATTACTGGCCATATTCCTGTTGTATTTCTTTGACTCCATCTCTTTGAGCCTCACTAGGGGCGACCTGCTTACAAAACCAGGCAACTTATAGCTTCTCCACATTACCAACACTATAAAACTGACTGCACAGAGAGTTTGGGACACAAGGCTGATTTCCTCGGGGCTCACCTGGGACTGACCCGCTCGATGCACGTAGGATTTCTGTTTGGACTCGGTCCAGGGGCCCGAGGGAGGGAGCAGCCCACGGCTAGGGAGAGGGTAGAAAGGATGTCTTGTTTATCGGCCAAGCCACCTGGCTTCCTTTACCCACGCAGCGCTGCTTGTGCCGTACCTTTCAGAGGGGTGAGAGGGTGAGGGGATGGAAACACTTCAGAAATGTAAATGCCATCCATTTGTTTATGATTTTATACTCCAATGTGTAACCTGAACCTGATGGAGTCAATAAAGAACTGAACCTCTCCATGTTTCCTACCTCAAAAATACTGGAGCAAATCCAGGGCTCTTGAAGGCAAATTATTCCAAAGCGCTGAAAGGAAAAATAAAAAAAGAAATCCAACTTTTTGTATTCTTTTTTTCCTTTTTTCCTTTTCCCAAAGTTTTGAAAGAGTGCCCTTGCTCGTTCTCCAACATCAATGGGCAACAAGTGCATTTTTGGGAGCATGGCCAGCGAGCTGTAAAGCAAGCGCCGTGATTTTAAAATAATTACATTTATTTAGAGGAGTTTTGGGAATAGAAACAAATTCCAAGAGAATGAAATTTTTCCATCTGAGAAGGAAACTCAGTGAGGACTTTTCTGTTCTTTTCTCAGGGAGAAGAATTTTCTGCTCACAAAACATAAGTTAAACACCTCGGGATGATCTTACTTGTTGCAATTAGGCAGTTTGTGTTATTAAATGGCTTGTGAATATACTTTGCCATTAGCGTTCCTGCACAGTGAGCTTTGTTGTGGTTTCTTTTTTTAAATGTGGGGTATAATCAGGTTACAATGGGTAAAACTGACCTTGCTGTAAACCTAGTAGTTGGATTTTGCATGCCACAAATTGCAGGGTCATAATGTGATAGAGGTGTGGATTTGGCTGATTAAATCAAAGTAAAACCAGGGGCCATATAAGACTGTGATGCTGCTCCGTCCATTTCTCCCAGCTTGATGTTCTGTAGTGTTCTTTTACATCTAACTCATGCCAGTGGTGAACCATTTATTTCAAGGCATTTCAAATGTGTAATTTCTCTCTCTTCTCCTGGAGTGCACTGGTTTAGACTGGGAAGAAAATACACTGACTGAACTATGGGATCAGGTTATAAGATTTCAGTGAGAGACTATGGGTTTTTTAGGATTTTTATACCTCCTGGTACACTGCGTAAGGAGCGAGGGAGAGGACAGTGTCTTGGGAACTCTGTACCTATATATTTATTTTAAAAGTAACCAAACTACAGCCTGTGGGACCGTAAGGCTGAGGAACTGTACATTTGAGTTACCTCCAAGTGATATTTTCACATATGGGCTATACACGATCAAAGCATATGTGTAATATAATTGATCATGTCTCGATAGGTAGATCTGGGATTAGGGAATAAGCAGCTTGATTGCTCATGCCCCAAGTTACCCGTGATGTTACATCAGCGCAAAGTGGTCAGAAGAGAAGCGGTTGCCAGCAACTGCTCTCAGGGCTCAGTAGCAAAGAGGTGGCCCCAGGGAAACTGAGTTCAAATATCTGGACCTGTGGAGGAAGGGGGGAAGGCATCCTGGCAGGACTCCGGAGAGCTTTGCACAGAAGCCGAGTCAGCTCTGTGGCCACTAGAACTCAGAGGAGCTCCGCTAAGGCAGGCATGATATGCTGCTTTTCCTCACTTCGTGGTCTATCCCATCTGTGTCCCTCTTCAGGGCTGAATTATCCTCCCAGTTGTAGCACCTGGGCTCTGAAAACGGTGGGCTGGCTCTGCGCAGCCAAGAAGAAAAGCTGCCTCTTGGTCTTTCCAAACAGCTGGGACTGTCCCCTTTCTCCATCCTTGTGCTGCAGCTCCTCTTGGCTCTTCCACTCCCCGATAGCTTCCTGGCTCAGCCAGCTGAAAGGCTGCCAGGTTCCCAAAGATTTACCCACTCCTGCCCTACCCTACAGACCTAGAGGTAAGCTTAGCGTGAGCCCGCGGCACCCCTTTTGGGGGCCAACCTTGGCTTCTCCCCGCGCCAGCCGTGACCTCCACGTAACACGCTTTCGAGCCAGCCTCTCAGAATGATCAGGGTGCTTTGGTTGGGTTTTTTTTCTTTTGGCTAACTTTATCAGTGCCCGAGCACGCCTTGAAGTGTCAGCTTGACATAATATGTAACAGTAATTAAGAAATAAGCCTCTTGCCTGGTTTCACAGCAATCATTTAGCTAAGTAACTACCATGGTCCAGTGCCTCAAAAATCACCATTAGCCCACGCCACTTATGGCCATAAAATTTCTTGTTTTCTGCTTTTCATCGGACTCACCCTGGAATCTTCATTTTGCTTTATTTATACATTTGCACTCAAACAATGGCAATAAACCCATTCCCAGTGTGTTGCAAATCAGAAATTTGTCCACATTTTTTCCACCACCTTCCTGGGTGAAGCTGCCTTTTGCTTGGGAACGGCGGTGGCTGGAGGCAGCTGGGAGCCAGGCGGGGGGAGCTGGGTGTCGCTCGGAGATTGATCGGTGCTGTTGGAAGTTGCTGGGATGAGGCAGAGAGGGGGAGCGGGAGGAATCTGGCATGAAAAGGCAGTTTGTGGTGACAGGAGTTTCTTTTGAAAGACCTGATTGAATCAGACCTGAGGCGGGAAGAAACGGCTGTTGCCTTCATTGAGTTTTTGCTAACTTACCCCCCTCCGCTTACCATCGAGGTTTTCGGTTCGGGCTTTTGTTTTAATGTGTCCTATACTGTTTAAGCTGGAAGAAATAACCACGAGGTCCTGCCTGCACAGCGAAAAAAAAGAAAAGATCAAGGACATCTCACTCAGTTCCTAGCAGCCCACGAGACGTGTTTTTAACCATTCTAAACCAGTAGACCGCTCATTTCAAGAGCCTCTGATTTTTAAACCGGTTCACTGTTAGGCGCTTAGCCTCTGTAAATTATGCTTAAAGCTCTCTGCAGACAACTCAGTGGACTGGATCGGGATGCTGTGATACAAACTGAGTTGTCTTAGTTGGTACAATTTACGGAGAAAGCTGCTTGCCTGGCTTTATTACCGGAATATCTGCAAACTGCCTCTCCCTAGAGACTGCGCTGAGATCCCTGCTTGCAAACATGGATGCTAAACAGTTCATCTTTAATTAAATAAAACTCTATGATGCTCTGAGCCCCGTATTCCTCAGTATCAGGCTTGTCCCTTTGCCACCACACCTCCTGCGGGCCCGGTTCAGGTTTTACTGGGCGGCTGACTTAGAGAGTAATGACTGCTCACTCAAGCAAGCACCAGCTGGCATTATGGAGATTTACCCCCAGTGACATCTGAATTGAGCTTTGAGTAAATGCCTTCGTATTTGGTCCTCTCAACTTCAGAGGGAGTTTTGTCCAAATCAAAAGAAATAGGGACAGGGGGAAAGAAGGAAAAAAAGAAGAAAGATTTTAGGACTTAGCGGTTAGTGGAGTCGGGCTGCCCGGATTTCCCTCTCTTGTGGCATTTGGACACTAGAGAAAGCGCTAGGACTTAAACTGAACTATCGACTTTCGGAAGAAAAATTCCTACTGGCAAGAGCAGCCTTGTGCTGACTGACGTGTGCAGGAGATGACCTACTAAGTCTTTTTTTTCCTTGCTGCTGAGTGTCTTTCTCCCTGGCTTCTTAGTTATTCAGCTATTCTGCTAAAATCCATCTTCTCCTCGAGCATCTCTCTTCAGGGAGACATCAAAATCCTGCTTTCTATGCAGAAGGACCTGAGTAATCTACCCCAATTATAACTGCCCATCCTTGCTCCCTGCACCCCTGGCCTCTCCTCTCCTGCTTCTTTCACCCAATTCCCAAATCTCAGGGATCAATCCCTTAAATAATCTTTTCCAAGAGCTCTTCCTGCCCTGTTTTTGTACCCATCGTGTCTCCCTCACACTGCTGACCGTAAGCTCACAGCTGCCCGTGTCCCCTGATGCCACTGCCATGTGTAGCAATATCCTCCCTTTAGTAGTACCACTGAATGCTTAGAAATTTGAGGGGTAGATGAAAGTCACACAGGGTAAAAAAGATCTAAAGCTACTTGAGAGTGACCAGAGAGGCCACAAAATTGGTGGAGGATTTAGAGTGGAAGCTGTATGAGGAGGGGCTGAAGTCACTTAGTCTGTTCAACCTGGGAAGAGGAGACCGAGGGGAGACCTCACTGTGGTCTACAGGTTCCTCACAAGGGGAGGAGGGGGAGCAGGTGCTGAGCTCTTCTCTCTGGTGATCAATGGCAGGACCTGAGGGAATGGCAGGAAGATGTGCCAGGCTAGGCTGGATATGCCTCACCCAGAGGGTGATGGAGCACTGGAACAACTCCCAGGGAAGCAGTCAGTCATGGCATGAAGCCTGACAGTACTCCAGACGCGTTTGGCCAACACACTCATCCCCACAGTGTGAATGTTGGGGTGTCCTGTGCAGGGACAGGAGTCGGACTCGATGGTCCTTTTGGGTCCCTTCCAGCTCAGTACAGTCTATGATTCCCTCTCAGTGAAACAGCACAGGTATGATGCCATAATGTGGGTATAATCAATATTCTGTGGCTGCTTCATCATCAACCCTCCAGGTCAGGTACACCGAGGGTCCGTGTGCACAGCTGCCCTCATGGCTGGTCTGGGATCTGGCAGGGTGGCTGTCACCAGCTCAGTGCAATAGTCAGCCCTGGTTTGGGTGGTTTATCAGTCAGGGCAGTCGCCTGGTGTCGCAAGGCGGCCAGGACAGCCAGCCAGCACGGTGCTACCCCAGCAGCCTGCAGGGACCCAGCGACCTGCTACAGCCTCGGCAAGGGTCACAGCCTTCTTGCCCTCATCCTCCAGGCAGTGCTCCCTGAGGTGTTGGAGTGTGCCGGTGTGTCGGTTTAGCCACTTTCTGGGCTTCCCTTCCTGTGCTGATCTATCTGTACAGCCCCGGACGATACCATAGCCAAATGCCTGCACATTTTCCCTATTTCCTCTCCTCCTATTTTATTGTGAGGTACTGGCATATTAATGAAAGTATACTTCTTGCCTTCAGTCATTCCCACTTTCTCTCTTCTCCATCTAATGACAATTTTTAGGTCAAGAAGCAAACTCACCCGCCCTTTGCCAACCCACGAGGCACGTAGTCCCCTCTATCTCTCTCCCTGCCACCAGTGCACAGTAAATACCACATTAGCTTCAGCCTCTGCTTCTCTCCCCGGTGCACGTCACAGTGACTGGATTTGGTTTTTAGTAGTCTCCAAAGGCATTCCTTACTGCTTTCTAATATTCACGTGCTCTTCCATCCTTTTTCTCCATCACCTTTATTCCTGTTCCCTCTCCCACCACGGTGGTGGAGTGCAGGGCAGTTGGTGTTACGTTTTCCAGCCCCAGTGTTCAGGTCCCACGGCACTCCTGCCTGCCCTCACGGGCTCTCTTGTCCAGGAAAAACAACCACCACACAAGCTGGCTCCTGGTCCCATCCGAAGATTTGGCAGGTGGACAAAAAACTTACACGACTCTTATTAGCAGCAGATCCGTAGGGAGGGAGGGGCTGGAGGAGTCTCTCCAACAAAAATAGAAGAGGAAGATCAGCTGAGTTGTTGTTGGGTTTGATTCAGAGGAAGATGAAAGGTTAGAGGAAAGACCTCCTGGCCTTCTTAGCGAGCTCTGTAATTTCATTATCTCTGACTTGGGGAAAGGAGAAGAGCAATGATGGGCAGAAGGAACCATAGGAGGCTCTGCCTATGACAAGTTTTCATCCAGATGGATATGGGGATCGATGTCACTGACTTGTAGTCACCATGCATACAATCCAGACCATTTATTTATTTCATGACAGCTCTGCTGGCCTGTGATGACGGATGATCTCACCCCTGAGGACTTTCAGACTTCTTTTTTCCCTTTTTCCCCTCCTCCTGTTTTAGTGCAAGGTACTGGCATATTCACGAAAGTACACTTCTTGCCTTCAGTCATCCCCATTTTCTCTCTTCTCCATCTAGCAACAACATTTAGGTTAAGAAGCAAACTCACCCACCCTTTGTCAACCCACCAGGCACATAGTCCCCTGTATCTTTCTCCCTGCCTACATTCCCTGGATACCGGGTAAGCGACAGCTACCTTGCAGCAGGGCTTTCCAACTCCTAACTCCAGCACATATATTAGGCTAAATCCCACATCTCTGTTACAAAGCATCAGCACAGAGCCCGGTGGCTGAACAGTATAGCAGGACTCAAGATGAAGGCTATAAATGCCTCTGTCAATGGCACTTAGAAGTCACAAATAACCTCAGAGTCACAATTGCATTCACATACCTTTAATTTACATTTATCCCTTTTGTTCCTTAGTCTGGTCCTGTTTCTGTTCTACCTGTCTGTCCAGACCTTTAGGTATCGTGTAGAGAATATGTGAACACATAAGAAGGTCCATACTTTATTGGGGTACAGTTCGTTAGCCTTAACCATGCCTCTCATCATCTTTCTTTAGGTCTGTACCCTTGCTAGTAAGTCATATGTGTTGCCCTGTTTAAATTTACCTGCCTGTTTGGACCCAGTAAGTATCAGATGAAAGCATTAGAGTAGAATTTCCACCTCAAATTCAAGATTATAGAGCAGAGCTTCGAAAGTGCTAAGTGACCAGAGCTCTTTAAAGACAAGCCATTAAAACACTTAAGTGAGCGCCTCTGCATAGCGAGCTGCGGAGAGATGGAGATCGGCAAGGGGACTCGGGTCTTATGAATATAAAAGCTTTTTTAATGAAGAATAATTATTCATGCTGCTATTTAGGTAAAGTCTGAGGGGAGTTAGAGACTGAGTTTTCGTCGCAGAATTTCACTGGCAAGTAATAAAATGTTTGTGTCTTTTTTTTCCCCTCTTTATTTATGTAAATGTCTCTCAAATGTTGATTTCTTTGCTATTCTTGAGATTTTTTTCCAGCCCAGGTTTTCAGGTTCAAGTTGTCCCAGACAGCAGCTGAACTTTTAGGCACTGCCCCAGTTTGATCTTATGTACCAAACCTCTATTTTTAAAGAAAAAAACGCTGTCCAGGTCTTTTCTCAAGTCAGCCACGAATTAATTGGCACTGGTATGATTACCCTTCACTCAACAGAAGTAATGGTGCAGGAGATAATTACAGGGTAGCCTGTGTCTCCGTCGGGAAATATCCAGCATTGGGAGCTGTCAGGGGCAGGATGCAGGATTAAATTGACCGTTTATCTCTTTTGTTATAAAAACTTCTATTTGAATGCGTCAGCAGAGGGTGACATTGTGCAGGTTTGGGAAATATCTTGAGTGCCATCAACAAAAACTTTGAAGTCCCAGTGTTTAGAATAGTAAAGGAAGTAAGTTGGGTTTTGTGAAAATTCATTACAAATTATAAGGAATTATCTTAATAGTAGCATTGCTATGGACTAAGAAAACATTGAATCTAAATATCATGATTTCTGTGCCTAAAAATTCATATTTTCATAAATACTGCTACATTTTTAATATAAAAAATATGCGTCCCTAAGTCTGAATATGATTTTGATGGAAACTTTGGTTTTTGGAAGAAAAACTTCTTTCCTCTGGGAATGAAATTGATCCAAGTGAAATCCTGCAGGAGTATGAAATAATATAAATGTTAAATTGTGCTTCTAGTAAAGAAAAATTGATGCCGTTCCTAGAGGTCTTCTATGCTTGGTTGTGGCCGGTTGTTAGGAGTTTAACTCAAAGTGAGTGCAGATGTTTCTCACCCAGATGTTAAAAGGTGTAAATGCTGGATTTTGCTGATATTCACTTGTGGGCTGTGCTTTCCTGGCTCTGTATGGCGCCTACTGGGACAAAGGTCCCGTGGAGTCCAAGCAGGAGGCAACATCTTTAACAGTCAGTGCAAGGGGAAGATTGTTGGTAGGTACAAAGGGAGCACTCGGTCTCTGCCGGTCTGAGATGGGCGCCTCCACCCAATGCTAAGGAGGTGAGGGGCATGTGCCGCGCTTTAAATGTTTTTTTCCCAGAAGTATCAGTATCTCACGCAGATCACAGAGACACAGTGTGCAAAGAGCGCCTTGAAAAGCCCCAGTCGTGGCCCGCGCAACAAGGTTCAAGGCTCACTGGAACTTCTTGAGTTGTGTCAGCTGTCCCCGAGCCCAATACCAAACCGGGGACAATACAGACAGATAAGATAATGGATGAGAAGGGAGTGGAAAATCTATCCTGTATTCTGGTGGCATTTCTAATAGCGATAGCGCTGGCAGCATTGGACCAAAAAGCGTATCCATCACAAAAGGCTGGTAAGTCCTCTCCAGCTCCCACTGTGACGCTAAAGCCGGTTGCAAATATCCAGTGCTGGGGCCCCTCGCAGTGGGGAGTGGAACGGTGGCTACGTGACCCGGGGCAGCCCTGCCATTCCCAGAACGGGGCTCGGCGCTCGCTGCTGCCAATTGGAGCCCCATGCTTGAATATCCCGGTGGGGTTTCTCCCCAAAACCACAGCGCATGGGAGGTTAAAATGAACAGCCAGGGAGCACGGTCCAGCTCTTCGCCTTCTGTTTTGTGGAGGCTTTGCATCTAGGTTTGTTGCTTCTGACTGTCCTCTTGCGTAGTTAATATTGCATCATGGAGAAAGTTGTTCTGGTATTGGCTCATCTGTTTAGAAAACATCCATTAAAACAAATAAACCCTCTGATTTCAAAGGGCACCTCTGCTGACCTGCTCGATTTGCTAGATGGCATTTGGAGGCTCTGCTTGCTGGTTCGTAGAGGGGGCTTCCCTGTGTCTGTTGCTAACGGCTCCAGGACTGCCCAGCAAGCTTGGCCAGCCCAAGAGCTTGTTCTCTCTGGGATATTTGAAGCATGAAATGGGAATCTTTAGGCATGGAGGAAAGTGTTGAAGTAAGAAGGGCAGGCTAATCAATTACTGGAATAATGTGTTAGAGCTGCAGGTGATATTCAGCAGAGTGATGTCTTGCAAGAAGGTGTGTTTCCACCTAACCAGGAGTTCGGGACTTGATAGAGGAGTTACACAGCACAGCTGGCAAGGTGCGAGGAATCAGACAGAGCTATGAGGGTATTTTTGGCATTGTGATCTGAAAAGGATCAGTCAGTGGACCCAGCAGCCACCTGCGAGTCAGGGCATCCCAGTTTTATTTCCACTACTGACTCAGACCTGTAGAAATTAATTTCTACCATCTAACTCCTTCGTCTTGTCCTCCTGCCATCGTTTGTCCATGCAGTGCAAGCCCCTGGCCTAAGCCTGTGCGGCTGTAGGAACCACAGAAGTGGAAAGAATAGTTAATACTGTTTCACACTTGGAAACAGAGAATCTGGACAATTCAGACAACTGCATTTTTCAAGTTTTTCACATTTCAGGGGGAGGTAATTTCTTAATTTAGCTGAGCCAACTTACCCTAAAGAGGCAAATCTCCATGCTTGCACCCTGAATGTCCTCAGCGTGCAGAATGAAATTATTTACCAGCTGAAGAAGTATGACTATCAAAAGGTTCATTAAACATTCCAGCTAATTTTCTCTGGTCTGTAAAATCTGTTTGGGAAGAAGGGGTGGATGAAAGGCGTTAGGCTTTTGCATGGTCAGTGCTCAGCTTTCAAAACTCTACACGGCATGGAACTAACTTCCACATTACCGGCCCCCTTGAAGGGTGAGAGTTTCTCGTGGGGGTTCATCAGTAGCTGGAAAAATATTTTTCCTGTGACACTTTGCACACTTGCTCTGTCCGTTTGAGCTGAGGGTGGGAATTTCCTTCTGGTAACACTGCACTGCTTGATTTTCAAGTAGGTTTCTTTGGTTTTGCAACTGGGTTTTTTGAGTGAGAAACGTTAGTCCCTATTTTATTTGCTGGTTTTGCTTAGGATCTGTGTTTGTTAACTGCTGTTAGTGCAGCTTGCAAGAAGTTTTTCACACGCCCACCACCTTGCTGGCCTGACTGCCAGAAATCAGCTCATGCCCCAAGAGCCTGCAAGTGCAGGTGCAGGTCCCAGCGAGCCAAGCACACACATCCTCCACCTTTTGCACAGCAGTCACACAGAATGGTTTTGATTGGAAAAGACTTTTAAGATCATCGAGTCCAACCATCAACCCAGCCCTGCTAACTCCACCATCAGACCGCATTCCCAAGCACGACATCTAATTGTCTTTTAAACCCCTCCAGGGATGGGGACTCAACCACCTCCCTGGGCAGCCTCTGCCAGTGCCTGACAACCCTTGCAGTAAAGAAATTCCTACCAATATCCAACTTAAACTTCCTCTGGTGCATTTTGACGCTGTTTCCCCTTGTTCTGTCAGTGCCTACCAGGGAGAGGAGACCAACCCCCACCAGACCACAACCTCCTTTCAGGGAGTTGTGGATGAGGTCTCCTCTCAGCCTCCTTTTCTCCAAACCAAACAACCCCAGCTCCTTCAGCTGCTCCTCACAAGGCTTGTGCTCAAAACTTCTCCGGCTTTGTTCCCTTTCTCTGGACATGCTGCAGCAACTCAATGTCCTTCATCACAGGAGAACTAATGGTTTGATGTTGGGGATATCATGTCTCTAAACAACACAGTACGACTTTTGGCTCTCTTGATTTCTGTGACTGGCAAAGGGCACATGGTCAAAACTGAATTAAACAAAAACCAGAGGTCTCTGAAAGGATCCCACAGCACTGGCCACATGTGGGAAGGAAATAAAAAAGACACTTTTCAATGTCTTCTCAGATCCCAACTTCATCTTGAAAATAACGCCACTTCTTAATGGAAAAGATCTAATCAAATAACTTGAAAACAAAAGGGATTTTTCATTTCACATCAGTGAAAACGCTTCTATTACCTTAGATTAAAGTCTTCAGATTCTTTATTTAAAAAAACCCAAAGATCACAGTCAAATAAAAGTTATTTAAGGCTACTCCAAAACACTCTCACCTCCCTGCATTTAGGGAATTTGGCTGTCAAACTGGAAAACTCAAGATCTACACAGTTGCTGCAAAATAAACCTGGTGGCATAAATACTGGTCCCCCTCTGTGACTGGCAGGCTAACACATTATTCTGCACATATTCAGTCTCTCCATCCGGTGAAAGCAGAGCTCTGCCACACACATCCTTCTGGTTTAGTGATGGTGGGAAATGGTTTTGACTTTGTTCCTCATCTGGAATGCCTTGTGAAACGTTTCAGCTCATGTGTGTCTGTCAGGACATAGTTGCCTCATAGGATGACAATCCAAGAGGGAAAGGGATCATCACAAGCTCCTCAAAGATCCCTTGTTACATTTTGAAATACCTGAAGAATGAGATCATGTATCTTGACAAACACTTGGCAGATAAAACCCACAGAATCTCATGCATGAATGCTTCCCTGCCTCCTGAAAAAAAAACATTCTATAGGGCTGGAGACTTGGAAACCTCAGTCTTGATGCCAACCTTGTGTGACAGTTGTGTTCTACCTTTATCAGGGCTAAGGACATGCTCAGCACACATCTGCTCTGTGGGTGGGATTGGCTTCCTCCCCTTTCTATGGAGGAGTTGAATCTGAGATTCCAAGCGTTTCATTTGGGCAAAATATATTCTAACCTTTACTGCAAAAATAAAACGTCAGAGACATGTTCTGAGTGGAAATGGAAGCTGTGGACATTGTGTAGTCTTCAGAGAGCCCAGCTTGACTCTGAGTTCAGTTTTCATGGAATGAGCTGCCTCTTTTGTCTCAGCTGTGCATGCTCACTCTGGAACCTAGTGGTGGAAAGTGAGGAAGGTGAGTGTTATCAGGTGGGAAATAGCACCAGTACTTCTGCTTTGATGTTGTGCCTACTCTTCAGGGTGAACTCATCTTGTTATAGTGTCAGAAGCGGCAAAAGCCATTGCTGCTGGACTTCAGTATCCCAACAGGAAAACGGGCACTCTCTGTGGCCTGGCTTGTCACTCCAGGCTGGAAGTTCTGTGGGCAGCACAGCTGAGGCTTGGTGACTGGATGCCTTTGCGCTCCAGGATACATGTACATTTGGGACATGGTTTAGTAGGCACGGTGAGGTTGGACTGGATGAGTTTAGAGGTCTTTTCCAGTCTTAATGATTCTATGATTTTATACACTCTGCCTGCCCTGAAGCAAATATCTGCCAGGCAGGAGACGGGATGGGATATCGAGCAGGTGAGCACGGGCTCTGGTTTGGCTGTAGGGCTCGGGTCCGGTTTTGTTCTCAAGAATCTCCGTTCCAGAACCTGCAGTGGAAGCTGTCATACAAGCATGCATGACTCTTGTCCTCGCTGGTGGTCAAAAACAAAAGCCAAAAGACACTGTCCAGTTACTGAGACAGCAGGTAGCGGATCTGTAGTGGTGTCTCTTTTCTGGCTGCCTTTCCCCTCTCCTGTGCTGGTGTAGCCCTCTCGCTTGCCGACCTCATCTTGCTCCGAGCCACCTCCTCCCCCTTCTCCACCCCGAGCTTATTTCCCGGCTACTGGAGGTTTTAATATTCAAGCCGTACCTTCCACATGAGCTGTGCTGAAGAGTTGACGTGTCGGAGTTTATTGATATCACATCGGGTTGCGCGGGGCTGTCAGCTGCACATTCAGCCGTTAGCGACCCCCTAAGGTGCGGGCTCTGGCAGCTCTAAAGGAATCCGCACAAAAACGCCTTTTTGTTTTGTCCAAGGTGAGACAATGCGAACAGGGCCCTGCACCAGATGACAAGGCTGATAAAGGACCAAGCGGTATAGGGATGTCTTTCTTTCTTTTCACTCCTTCATTCAATCCTTCTTTCTGTCACTTGCATTCTCTCCTCCCTATACTTTTCTTTTTTCTCTTTCTTCTCCCGGCCCGGCTAGCAGAGAGCAGCAGAGACAAGCCGAGGGGTTCAATCGCAAACGAATGTCACAGTCCAGCTTCTCAACACATTTTCAGCCACAGCCGGAGTTGCTGCTGGCCGGCTTGATGAGAGACGCGCTCTGCTTGTGAGTCCTTTTCACCCACAGCTCTTTACAGTCACGTACTTCAGTGTTTTCTCCGCAGGCTGAAATGAATGTAAAGCTGTGAGTGTTTGTGTGCGTTGGGAGAAAAGCAGGCAGGGGAGTGGCATAAATATGGAGATAAAGACCGAGGGGCTGGCAAAAGGGCAGCAGAGAGAGCAGGAGAACAAATGGAAGTAGTGGTGAAGCAAGAGAGGATGTGTGTGCGTACATTCACATATGTCTGTGCATACAGAAATAAAAAAGCATAAGGACACAGGAAAGGGACAAGGGTGGGGAAAGAATCAAGCATTCTCCAAGGACAACTGCTTTGACAACTTTGGCCTCATCCCTCTTTTTTCAAAGACATCGTAGTGGACAAAATAAAGGAGGGGAAGTGGTTGCTCGTGTCCACTCTGGCACACCTCTTGGCTTCAGGCAGTCGGTCTGACATTCAGATAAATGAAGCAGTGCTTGCAAACAGCAGGAGGAATGTGTTTCTCATGTGTGGTTAAGTGGTCTCTGGTGCTTCATTCTCATGGGCTGGTTTTTCAGGATTGGGAAAGGTTTATGAGGTTAAATTTGTTTATCTTTCCTGAAAGAGTCTTATATTGAAAGGTCTTTAACATGATGTATCCAGCCTGGGAGGCCCAGGGCTGGAACAGCAGAGGATCTACAGGACAAGATTAAGGGCCGTTGGCAGAGCCATATAGGGGTTTAGGATGAAAATAAAAGAGGGTGTTGCAAATCGGGATGGAGAAGCAATGATAGAGCTGTGCAGGGACCGCAGGGTAAGAATAGCAGGGTAGCTATCGGCCAAGATTGAGATGTGCTGGCAGAGTCCGTGGGGCCCAGGACTGGAACAGAAGGGGTGGCAGAACTTCAAGTACATGAGCAGAGCTGCGCTGGGATAAAGCCAAGGGAAGCAGAGGTTGTCACAGATGAGAAACTGTGAAACCTGGATTTGTGCACCTCGCTAGGACTCTAGACAGCTGAGTGGCATGTCTGTGCCTACAGGATGTGCTGATGAGCACGTTGCACCAGGTGGAATCCAGCCCCGATCTGAAGAAAGGTGTCTTTTCCTTAGGTATCACCAGCATCCAAGACAGAGCTATGGTGCTTCTGCTTAATCAGCTCTGGGAAAATTGCTGAGAGTCCTGTAATAGATTAAGGATAGGGTGTTGGGTCTGGGATAGAAGCTCACATGCTGCTCAAGAAGAGAACCAAGGTATAAGAGCAAAGCCACCCAGAGATGCCTGCCATACGGCTGGGGTCAGTTCCTAGTCTCTCTCCTGTGGATCCGACTCTTATTTTCACAAAGGTGTTTGAATAGTACGGTGCCTTTTCTATTACGGTATTTGTACCTCCAGGCACACTCGGAGGGTGGTCGTAATGCACGCCGGAAGTGGTTAGAGATTGTATTGTGCTTGGAATGAGGAGGCAAACTGGTGAAACGGGCTCCTGGAGGTTCACTCCTTTACTCTAGTGGCTGTGATATTATGTACACTTGCTGCTAGGGTAAAACGGCCATGGCTGGAGCACAAATGGTGGGATTACAGCAGGCTGGGCATCATTGGGGTTTTCTTGCACCTCCTTTGCCCTCAGCTGGAGCTTCAACCTCTTCAAGGCATGGCATGAGCTTAGTGGGTGAGAGGCAGGGACTCAAGCTGAGCACTGGAGGGAGATCCTGCGTGCTGACTTGGGGCTGTGCCATACTGCTGACCAGGCGAGAGCTCATCACCTCCCCAGGAACAGTGCTGAAATGAAACAGGGCACCAAGCTAAATGGGTACATTGAATTTTCCCCTTTAGTTTGTCACTGACTGTTTTTTCAGCCTCAGGTGCCATACACACTCCAGTCCTATCCACCTGGATAGAAGTCCTGGCTTTGGATGCTGCAGGCCGGGTAATCTGTCTTGGGTTTGCCTGCTTCCTTGATTTATAAGTCAAGGGGGTTATCAGAGGATCAAATCTCCCATCCCTGATGCCAGCAGGCTTCCGGCATCCCGGGTACCCATGCCCAGTTCTCTTGCTCAGCTCGTCCCCCTGAGCTGGGACACGTTTGTGCTGCTCCATCGACTTCCCTATGTCTAAAGAAATTCTTTTAAGGGAACTGCAGACATGAAGTTGAAAAGGGAAGAAAGCAAAAGAGGGAAATCTCCAGAGAAAGTGAGCAGACCTTTTCTTCTCCCTGCCTCTTTATTCCTCCTGTACCCCAGCTGGTCTTCCTTTGCTTCCCGATTTTGGGAGCACTATTGATGCCTCTCGAACGACACTGTTTCAATTCAAATAGAGGAGCCAGCAAGCGACTGCAGTCCCTCTCGGGCAGCCCTCCGCTGGATCCTGCGCCTGCCACAAGCACGCAGCTATGAATATTGAAGTGAAAAAGGGGCCTTTTATGGACTTCACAGATGTGCTGGGGAGTTGGGGCAGGCCTCATTACCTCGGGGTTCTTTAAAAGGCCAAACAAAAGCCAGAAGAAAGAGTGTTAGGGGTGGAGGGGGCAGGGAGGCGAGAACTAGAGAAAAGTTGAAAGAAAAGAAAAGAGGACTGGAGTTGATGGATATTCCATCTGTTTATGTTCAGGCCAGTGATGGGAATTAACAAAGGCTGTTGGAGACGTAGGCTGTCTTTCACCCTCCCTCCCTCCCTGTCTTCCTCCAAATGTTCTGGATGATTTGGTTTTGTTCACTACTCTCAAGGAACAGAATAAGTTGTGTTTTTTGTGACCATGTGGCTTTGCGTGGGGGCACCACAGCTGGTACCTATGCTGCCAGACCCTGATTTGCGGTAGGATTTGGTGGGGCCCTGATGTCTCTTACTACTTTCACATGCAGAGGAGATGGAGCCTCCGGGGCCAGATCCCTACAGCGAGATAAATGAGTACAGCTTCTTGGCTTTTACCAGAACCACACGGGTGTACGTCAGCAAAGGAGTTTGCTTGGTCTACACGCACGGGCTGGATTAGGAAAGAACATCTCCCATACAAGGACAGGCTGAGAGAGTTGGGGTTGTTCAGCCTGGAGAAGAGAAGGCTCTGAGGAGACCTTATAGTGACCCTCCAGTACCTGAAGGGGCTACAGGGAAGCTGAGGAGGGACTTTTTATAAAGGCATGAAGTGATAGGACCAGAGGGAATGGCTATAAACCGGAGAGGGGTAGATTTAGACTGGGCATTAGGAGGAATTTCTTCACAATGACAGTAGTGAGGCAGTGGCACAGGTTGCCCAGGGAAGTTGTGGATGCCCCATCCCTGGAAGCATTCGAGGCCAGGTTGGATGGGGCCTTGAGCAACCTGATCCAGTGGGAGTTGTTCCTGTCCATGGCAGAGGGGTTGGAGTTAGACAATCTTTAAGGTTCCTTCCAACTCAAATCATTCTATGATACAGTCAGGGATGTAATTCCTTCTTGTCTGTGGGCTTGGAAAAGCCCTTATCTCATTTCACTTCCAGCTTCAAAGCAGAGCTGCGTTCCCAATCTGAACGGAGTTACCTGGGATGGATGAGACCCCTACAGAGAGGAGTACAGAGAGCTGTTGGCTGTCTTCATTCAGTGCAAGTCCTCATATTGGCAAGAGGCCTTTGGTGATGGGTGACTGTTCCAAGGAAAACAGGGCCTGCCTAGCTTTTTCTTTCCAAAATCTTGTAGTGCTCCAAGTAGCTGTGCCTCTGCACTCAGTTAGAGCCGAGCCAAGAAGGGGAAGGTTCAAGGAGATGAAGGGATTTTATGAAAAACAGAGACCAATTTTGGACCTCTGTGCATCCCAAAGAGAATTTTATATTCTTTTGTTTTGAGGCATACATGTATTTCATGCCAAGTGCAAGGTGAGATGCTCCTATATAAGAGTTTTCTTAAAATTCCCAAACCAATCCATTAGTTAGGAGCAAATTGTGGCAGAGCTAGGAGGAAAATAAGTCTGGGATGAGTGCTCAGCACAGTAGGACAGCCAGAAACAGGTAAAACTTAACACACTGCACTGCCATTGAGCCTTCAAGCCCGACATGTGAATGTGGGGCTCCTCTCGGGTGAACCTTTGGGATTCAGACACGGAGGAATCATTGGATACCGCATTTCAAGCCAGAACAGGTTGTGTGGTTCTCACTGTGGTTATCTGGCTGACCAGGTCCTGTCACCCATGCATGGGAAGGTGTGTACACTTAGACAACCTTTGCATATGCTCCCTTTTCATCCCTTTGCAAGATTTCCTTTCTCCCTCCTTCCTACAGCTCTTCCTTCCACACATGATCTTGCTCATTCAGTAAAGATCTTGACATGATGAGGGAATTACCCAGCTGTGAAACACCTCTCTTCTTGAACGCCCCCTCTTTCTGTATTCCTCCCAGACAGACAGACAGACATGCACTGTCTCTGTCTCCCTGTTCAAGAGCATCAGCTCCACTGTGAGTATTATTTCCAGGTTATAAAGCCCATAATGGACATTACCTCAGTCTGTGGTTTGGTTACAGCTGGCCAGTTCAGTACCTGAATAAAACAAAAAAGAAACATACCCAGCCCTTTATCTCCTCAGGCCCTCGCACCAACGCTTTGCTGAACACTGCAGTCCCCAGCTGAGCTGTAAATGACTTTTTTCATTTTCCTAGGCCTGCTACCCGGTCTGTTTGGTATTCAAGGGCACCCCACCAACAGGCACTATCATTCTGCTTGGGCTGAATTACTTGATTAAAACGCATATCAACTATTATGTGATTCGTTTTCTGCCGCTGCTCCACACCACAGCCCTCTAAACTATGTTAAACTGTAATACAGCCACGCAGGCACGAACGAATGCTGGAGAATGGAGAGTTTACAGGTTGGAAAGGGGAGGGAGGGGGAAACTCAAGCTTTATTGTATGTGCTGGGTCAATTATTGGTTTTTTTTGTGTCAGGGAATGTGCTTGGAGAGGAGAAAGGGGGCAAGAGATGAATTCGAAACACCTTGGTCCCACCTGCTGTTCAATAGGTTTGGAGGTGAGCAGGGGTTGTTCCATCCACATGTAAGTGCCTCTCTCTCCTTGTCAAATCAGGACTTCCTCATTCTCCACAATGAGAGAGAAAAGGGTGTTTCGGTTTTCATGTTGGAGAGAAAAATCAGGGCAATACAATTCTGTGGCCTCTGCCACTGCGTCACCCTTCTCTCAGGCTTTTCATAGTCTTGTTTGCATTTTGATGGGTTTTGTTTGCTTTCTGCCGGGAGGGAAAGGCAGATGCTAAGAAGTCAGGGAGAGTTCCAGCTCTTGCTTCTGAAGGCATTGACCGCAGTGTCCAGCACAGGGAATGGATGTGGTCTGTGAATAAACAGCAGCATCTTGGTGATCCTTCTTCCTCCCATATCCTTTTGGGGGAGTAGAAAGCATGACTTGTGCAGTCCCGCTGCTCCTGCTCCACAGATGTGCTACAGCAGTTCCACAGATGTGCTACAGCAGAGGTCCATGGCAAGGGTCTGGTAATACGTTATTATTTCAGGCCTTCATGGCAAGGTACCCACAACTGGGAGGTACTTCCACTTATGAGATGGGTGACTTCTCACTGTCTCATGGCAACATGACTCCATTCATCAAGGCAATGTCAGGAAGAAAAGGCATCCCATGGCAGGTGAAGCTTGCCTTTTGCAAGGTCATTGAGAGACTCTTTAATTGTCCTCCAGCACAAAATACCCAGAACTTATTTTATGGGACTGGAAAAACATGCATGTGTAGGTTTATGCGGGGGTAGCTTGGGGCCACCAAGCACGATGGCTTTGGTGGATGAAGAGTGTTGTGAACAAGAAGGCACTCCGTGGGACTGTAAAGTGGAGGTGCTCAGATCTTGTTGGTACCTTCAAAGTGATGTTTTTCTTACTTCTCTCATGCTGTTAAATCCAAGTTCCCCTGTGCTAGCTTCCCAGCCAGTCACCTCCCGATCTGGTTTCATGAAGCGTCATCATTGCTCTAGTAGTGTCTGGGTGAGTTTGCTAAAAGCCAGTTGCAGCACAAAAGGTGCAGTTCTAGCTAAGCCATTCACAAAACCATTCCCTTCCCCCTCTTCCTCTCTCCCCTCTGACACACATTTAATTTTTAGGATGGTGCAGCTGGAAGCAAGAGAGAAAGAGAGAGAGGAAATGAGATGAGAAATACGGAACAAGAGAATGTGCAGCTCCCCTTTACCCTCCAACAAAATCCGATCCCCACTTTAATGAATGCGTTTTCATGTCTGGTCCTGTCTGCCAATCCTTCCAGACGGCACCAAGGTGCTTCAAGACAAGGCAGCAGGTCCTTGTAGAGCATCAAGGGCTCAGTCTGAGCCTGGAGGGTCTTGTTGTGGCTGATTCCACCTAATCCTGTTGATTAATTTAACTCCAGGGCTAAGAGGTGCCCAGAAGCTGTGAATGGAGGTGGAGAGGAGAAAGGCAGAGGGGGAGGAAGGGAAATAGAGGAGTGAAGAGAATGGAGAGGGAGGACACATCCAGTCCATAATTACGGAGGGGTTTTCTTGTTCCTTTCTTCAAGCTCCAGTCCTCTCCTGTTCCTTTCAAATCTCTCTAAAGAGCTCTGCCCAACTTCTGCTAATTGTACTCCAACCTGAATCGACAGTATTATTCAGGAATTTGAGTTTGTGGGCCATAATTTACTCATTTCCTCATGCTAGAATGGGTCCCAGGACAAGCCTGGGCTTATATTTGTTGCCTTTTCTGTGCCACCCTGTGCACAAACCTGCACACATGCTCTGGCTGCACTCATTTCCTCAGGGAGAAAGAACCGTTCTGGTTTATTCAGTTTTCACCAGCTCATCTGTCTGGAAAACATGGGACTCGATGTTGGTTCATGCAAACCTTCAGCAAGTTCCTTCACATTTTCACCTGTCCTGCCTCGCACGAGCTATGTTGTACCTCTGGCCCCGTATGTTTGAAAAACTCCCTCTGAGCAGAGGAAAGAGCTTATGGATTTTCACACCAGTAAATTTGCTTTCATTCCCAAAACAAAGTCTGTGTCTCTTTATTTCAAAGAGCATTGCAAAGCAGAGAGATTCGAGCAGTTTGTTTTTTTTCCTTTTTGAGCTACAAAGCGGTTATGCTAAATAGTAAAGATGGAATCGCTCTTAACAAATAAAACATAGAGGGATCAGCGTGTGTGTCCTGTAATACACACACTTTTCTCTCATTTTTATCTTCTCTCAGACTTGTCCTCCTGTGAGATTTTTCCCTCTTTTTACTTCTCCTTTCTGTTGGATCCTGCCAGTCTTTAGCCGATAGGATATCCCAGGGGACCTGCGTATCAGACAGCTGCCTGTTTCCCATCCTTCATCACAACTAGTGATTGGTGAGCCACACGGGAAGATGCTGCTACATATTTCTCCACCTTCATATTTGCAGGGTGTTCATTGCTGCCCATGCTGAGTAAGTGTAAAATGCTACCAGCACACACTAACTATTATTTCTACAGCAACAGGCCAGTTGTGCTGGAGGCTGCAAACCGGGATTCTCCCGATGCTCACATTGCTGGCACTGCTGCACATCCATTTTTCACACCGGGACGTGGGACATTCATTTTGGAAGAATCCCCCTGGAGTCTCCGTACATTACTCCTGTAGCTTCGTACAACTTCTCACTGCACAGAAACTTTACAAAGGCAGTGGCAGTGTTTGTCCCAGCAGGCTTCAGCTCTTTAAGAGTGGAAAAGACCTTTTAGAACCTCGAGCTGCATCTTAGGCAGGTAAGGGAGTCTCTGCCCTGATAGCATGGGCTGCAGCAGATAACAGGCTGCTGCTGTGGTCTGTCTCAGCTGCAAGACTTAGACTTTCCATGTTATTTAACAGATCCGTGTCCGACAGCAGCAGCTGCATCCTGCGAACACCAGCTGGTTCCAGACAGGCCCTGGGATTTTTCTTCCTCTCTTGGTTTCATCTTTGTAGTTGGGTTGTTGGAGCCTCACACTTGGCACACAGAGCTGTGGCTTCTTTTCCCAGCTTTCCTTCTGACTCACAAGGCGACCGTAGGTGGATGACTTCCACCACCCCTGCCATGGCTGTGAAATGGAGATAATGCCAGTCAGGAGCTGTATGGAGACTTGTGGATAGAAAGGGTTACGTCAGTTCATGCGGAGAGGTTTGGTGCTGCAGGCTTTTAACCCTGTGGCCAGCATGATGGCCAGCACAGCTGCCGGTGTTGCCGTGAGCAGGACAGATGTAACTCATGATAATCAGTTGCCCTCTCCCAAAACCCTGTGGCCAAATGAGGGATCCTTAATGAGAAGCCTAAAGCTATTGAAGAAAGTTTGGCTGGTTTCCCTTACCGACTTTTACAGTAATAAAAGTGAGCAAAGCAAAGTGTGGGAGTGAAATATTACAGAGCCTTTTCTAGATTATCCTTCCTCACTTGAGGACACACTGGATCTTAGGTTTGTTGTGGATCATGTAAGCACCTGGGCGATTCCAGTGTATGAGCTGTAGGTAGGTGTTACAGAATTATTATCAAGTGGCTGAAAGAACAGTTGATCTTGGGGGTGCCGATGGACGAGAAGCTTGACATGAGTCAGCAATGTGTGCTTGCAACCCAGAAAGCCAACCATGTCCTGGACTGCGTCAAAAGAAGTGTGGCCAGCAGGGCAAGGGAGGGGATTCTGCCCCTCTACTCTGCTCTCATGAGACCCCAGCTGGAATATCGTGTTGAGTTCTGCAACACTCGACATAAGAAGGAGATGGAATTGCTGGAACAGTTCCAGAGGGTGCTACAAAGGTGTTCGAAGGGCTGGAGTTCCTCTGTTATGAGGACAGGCTGGGAGAGTTGGGGTGGTTCATCCTGGAGAAGAATAGGCTCCAGGGAGAACTTAGAGCAGCTTCCAGTATGGAAAGGAGCTCCAGGAAAGCTGGGGAGGGACTTTTTACATGGACCTGTAGTGACAGGATGAGGAGGGATGGCTTTCAATTGGATGGGGGAAGATTTAGATTAGACATTAGGAAGAAATTCTTCGTGATGAGGGTGGGGAGGCCCTGGCCCAGGTTGCCCAGAGCAGTGGTGGCTGCCCCATCCCTGGAGGGGTTCCAGGCCAGAGTGGATGGGGTTTGGAGCCCCTGATCCAGTGGGAGGTGTCCCTGCTCATGGCAGGGGAGTGGAACTGGATGGGCTTTGAGGTCCCTTCCGACCCAAACTATTTTATGATCTTAAAGTAATTTTGATGTTTCTATCACCATAGTATTTGCCAGGCAGGCTGGGGCTTTGTTATACCGGGTGTGGAACATGCTGCAAATGACAATTCCTGTGTTAAAGAACTCATGGACTGGGAGTTGCTACTCAGTGTCCATACTAACAGTATGGAAAAGTGTATTATCCATGTAAAAATGTGCTCAGCTGCAGAGCAAAATCACATTTCACTTGGTGTGTTTTCCTTCCCATTCCTCACGCTGGCCCTCTCAGAGCCCACACCACAATACAAATCCATTCTTACTTTGTGTCATATCAAGTATTTCCAGACTGAGTAATTAAATAGATAGTAGTCAGTGGCTGAAGTGATTAACTTAAAGAAATTTACTGTATGCTATGGGTTTCCAGATGTGCTTCTACCTGCTCTGAATCATCTGTGATGCAGATGTGGGGGGGCTGTTATTTTCAAGTGCAGATGTTCCTTTTACATCATTGGAGACTCTAAACCTTCTCTGAGAATGGACAGAACTGAAAAGCTAGTTTAGTAACAAATTTCTACTATTTACAGTAAAACTGCCTTTAAAACATAGGGGAGATGCTGCTCCTCTGCTCTGAAGGCAATGGTGAATTTCTACCAGGCTTCAGTGAAAAATAAAATGCTCTCGATCTAAAAATATGCATGTGTGTAAAGACCCTGTGTGTTGCTAAGCCAGAGCTAGAAGAAAGGAAAACCTCTTAAACTGATGTGTTAGCCCTCAAATCAAGGCATCCCCTGCTGCAGCAGAGTTGCTCTGACCCCCTGAGTTCCAATACCGCATGCTCTTTGTGAAGCCCCAAGACTTAAAAGCATTTTTGTGTTGCAGCAAGCTGGATGCAATGGCATTTTGTGGTGATCTCAGTATAAACAAGTGAGCTCTGATGGGATATTTGCCTCATACTCCTCAATTGCACTCACTCTCAAGCAGCTGTTGGGAAGGCACAACTGTCGTTCCCAGCTTGGAAAAGAAAGAGGCAGATTTTTGGATGATGATACTGTAGGAGCTGAACAAAAAGATACGACTGGAAAATACTGTCGAGAACTTTAGGGAACTCTATGGGCAAGATGAGTGTACGTAAGTCCTGCTTCTAATCCTAAATTTGCAAGGGTTTAGCCAAAAGACAAGTCATTTCTCTACGAGCACAGTGTTTAAGGTCTGGTGCTCAGAGTGAAAGAGCAGTCAGGCTTGGTAGGGAAAAAAATGGTGCACATGTAGTGAATCTCCTGTTTTCATAGAGTCACAGAACCATAGAACGGTTTGGGTCAGAAGGAACATCAAAGCCCGTTCAGTTCAACTCCCCTGCCATGGGCAGAAACACCTCCTACTGGATCAGGGGCTCCAAGCCCCATCCAACCTGGCCTTGAACACCTCCAGGGATGCAGCGGCCACCACTGCTCTGGGCACCCTGGGCCAGGGCCTCCCCACCGTCATTGTGAAGAATTTCTTCCCAATGTCTAATATAAATCTTCCCCCTTCCAAATTCAAACCATTCCCTCTAGTCCTATCACTCCCTGCCCTTGTAAAAAGTCCCTCCCCAGCTTTCCTGGAGCCCCTTTCAGCACTGGAAGCTGCTCTAAGGTCTCCCTGGAGCCTTCTCTTCTCCAGGCTGAACCACCCCAACTCTCCCAGCCTGTCCTCATAGCAGAGGTGCTCCAGCCCTCATGAGAGAGAAGGGAAAGGTGACAGAGACCAGACCTCTCACCTAGCTGAAAGGTTTCATGTATCATATTTTTCCTTCTCTGCTGCCATGAAGCAGTGGCACATTTCTCAGTGTCCCAAAGGCAGACATAAAGTTTGACCCTGCCTGAGATCTTCCATACATCAACATCTGCACCACAGAGAATCCATAACCTGCACATCACACATCTCTGAAAACCAAGCTTTGCTCTGTGAGAGACCTCTGGAAAACACCGGGGGCACAGCTCACACTCTTCTCAGTGTGTCCCCTCTAAAAACTACCGGGTCTGGCTGTAAACTTGGTGAACATCAGTGTAGCACCTTCAAACATAAAAAAAAGAGCAAAACGAGGCTTATTTATTCCTGCTATATTTCTTTGGGTTTGATAAGGGCATGAGGAGGCAAGAGATGTGGTCGCAGGCTGAAAGTAGGGAGAAGGGAGAGACAGAGGTCGAGGGTAAGTGAAGGTGGAGGAGGTAGGTGATCAAGTAGACGCTGATAAAGGACTTTCATGGCATCTTAATGTACGAATCTGGTCTTGTGTGAAATCCTGCTGAAATTTGGGAAGTTAAGAGAAGAGGAACTGTATCCTGTGGGCAGCCCAACCCAGAGGTGAAGCAGAGTTGGAAAGGTTTTTACCAGCTGTAAAAATTCCTAATATTTATTAGGTATATTATTAGGTATATAAAGAAAAAATCAGACGCTGAGGTTTTTCAAAACACAAAAGGAAACAAAGCTGCACAAGTCACTGCATCATGTATAAATTTTTTTATGCATCCATTTCAGATTCTACACCTTTTCAATGTGGGAAACCTTTTCAACTTGAATAGGGGACTTTGAACCATCCTTTTCCTGCAGACAGTTCTGATTTTCCTAGCTTTTTGTGGGGAAAAAGAGAAATGGGAAACTACAGAAACAGCATCAAACTGGTGGATATACTGTAATTTGACAGGTTGTCTGGAGAAATCACAGATGTTCTGCCTCTGGAGGTATTCAAGGCCAGGTTGGGTGAGGCTTTGAGCAGCCTGATCCAGTGGACGGTGTCCATGGCAGGAAGCTGGAACTGGATGGGCTTCGAGGTCCCTTCCAACCATTCCATGATTATATGATGATTTGTTTTGCTGGACACAGTCACAGTAGAACTGAGATCACTTTGCATAAATCGTCCAACAGCCTTTATCCCTGTGGCTTTTAGTCACGCAATCCTCATGTCCCACTCCTTTCCCACCCCAGGTAACAGGCTGGACGAAGGCTCAGACGTCGAATCCGAACCAGACCTGCCTTTGAAGCGCAAGCAGCGCCGCAGTCGAACCACTTTCACCGCTGAGCAGCTGGAGGAGCTGGAGAAGGCCTTCGAGAGAACCCACTACCCAGACATCTACACGCGAGAGGAGCTGGCTCAGAGAACCAAGCTCACCGAGGCCCGAGTCCAGGTAAAGACCAGAGCCGGAGCGCAGCATGTCGGCCTGGTGGCATAGCTTCTCAATTGCCGCGGGGAAGGAGGTGGCAGTGCTGGGGTTGAGGGTGCTGAAAGGTGGTAACTTGGATGCACTTCTCCTCTGGAGCCACATCCCCAAGGATTTGAGGCTTAAATCCAGTTCCGCAGATTCCCACGTTCCCATGATTTGCAGATACGCCATTTGGATTTGGCCCATTACGGAGGTACCAGCTGGAGGGTTTCCATCCTGGTTGGGACCAGGAGCCAAACTTTCCTTAACTTGGCAAAGCCTTGAGATCTCTGCTTTCGGTTGGAGGAAATTCCTCCGTTTGCCTAGGAGGAAGCCGTGTGTGTGTGTATGTTTGTATTTGGTGTTTGAGGAGAAATCCCCCCATTCACCAGCCTCCCCCCGGAGAGCGGATCATATTTTGCAAAGTGTGCAAGTTCTGTGTGTGAATTTTCATAAAACTTTTCTTTCCCTTCCATCTCCAGAGAGCACAAAAAGGGCCGGGGGAGGGAAGAAGAGGGGAGGAGCAGGAAGGGAGGGTTTGGAGCCAGGGGACTCTGACATCTACACGATTAATAGCCCTTGTGGGAACTCCACACAGAGACCCTTATGTCTTCCAGATAAAGGCTGGGTCAGCAGTGTGTGCAAACACGCAGAGGGATAAGAAGTGTGAACAGATCGGGGGTATAATAGAGTCCCTTGGGGAACGGGAAGGAGAGGGGGAGGGACTGGGGATTGTGCTGGTTTAGAGAAGTGAAATGGAGACCCCAGCAGTCCGTCCTCCGTGTGGCCAGTGCGATTAGGTTTCTGGCTGAGCACCAGGGTCTCTGTGCACACAGCCGAGACTTGAATGAAGGGCAGGAGGGAAAGAGTACTCCAGGTTGGTAACAAGGCAAGTCAGTCAATTAATTGGCTCCTCCGAAACAAAACAAGCAAGTTTTGTTCTGCGGTTCTCAGGATAATGAGCTTGATGTGCTCACCCAGAAGCCAAAACCAAGTTTTTGCTGGTTTCCCCCAGCTGTCAGGGAATGGACATTCCCCCACACCTGGGACGTGCACTGGTTATGGACTTTTCCCATTAGTCTGCTTTCCGCTAGAAGTACTAAGCGAGTCACAGCAGCAGATGCCCTCTCACCTCCCTCCAGCTTTCTCTTGGGACAGACTGGATTTTCCTGAACCCATCACTCCTCAAGATCTAGCTGTGGAGACCACGGAAAGGACAGTAGCAAACTTCAAACTGATTCTAGTTTTGATGTTAGCCAAAAGACAATGCCAAGTCTTCAACAGTACCATGCTCATTTGCTAGCTGTGTAGGTTCATGGAAGGATGGAGCTTGGGAAAGTGGTTAATTTAAGCAACAAAGCTACCAAAAGTTGGAAAACATAGATTCCCCCATTTTTGTAGCCTGTTTCAAGGTTCTCTGGCTTGTGGTACTTAGACATGAGATGCTAAGGAGGAAACAAAAGAGATGTTTCTTTGGCAAATAGGACTTTCAGTGGAGAACCGAGTTTAGGTAGTGCTTTGTCATGGGGTGAGAGAACCTGTGCTGAGAAGCTGTGATGTGGGCACGTTGGGGAAGTAGGGAAAAGCCCCAAAGTGCCAAGGAGCACAAGAACCAGAGGCAGGTTCTCTCTTTTCCAAGGCACTCTGAAGTCATTGTGACAAGGTTGGGAGAAAGGAGGAAGGTGAAAGCAGAGAAAGGGAAACCTAAATAAACAACCAAATAAATAAATAAATAAAGAAAGAAAGAAAGTCTTTCCCTCATCTCAAGCTGTGATCTTCGAATCCCCCTGCTCGCTCCCAGGCAGCTTGCATGGAGGTTCCCGCCAGGGCTCTAGTAGCAGCTGTTCTCCAAGGCACATTCCTGATAGCTTTCTCATTCCGACATCCTGGCAGAGTCAGCTTCTTCCCACCACTTTTAAGCCTGCCGCCCCTTGTAAAATTTTCTGGATATCACAGCAGATCTTTTGCTGGCTCTTGGGACCTACAAACATTAGTCAATCAAGTTCTTGAGGAAAAAAAAGCCACACACACACATCCACACGTGTACCCATCCAGCAGGGAATCTTCTACCACCTTATAGTCTTACTCTTGTCACAATAGGAGCTTTTTAAGGCCAAGAGATGCGCTTTGGGTTAAATACGGGTGCAATAGCAGTAGGGCCAGCTGAGATCAGGGTTTCTGTGTGTTAAGGGCCATGCCAACATCCACCCGTCTATCCTGTCCCCCAAAGCTTGCCACTTTAACATGTGAAATGGGAGGCAGGCCCCTCTGGGAAACTCGAAAAGTATGTTGTGACCCACAGTCACAAAGGAGACTTGAGAGCAGCCTTCGCTGCTCCTCAGTGTCTGATCACGGCTTCATGAACCTAACAATTCTATGATTCATCCTCCTTCTGGATCTCAGTGCCGCTTGTCTGCTGCATGGCCATGGCTGGAGAATCCACGGATCCCACCCAAGGCTCTGAAAGTTTAGATTGAATATTGGGAAAAATTTCTTCACTGACAGAGTGGTGAAGCTCTGGCAGAAGCTGCCCAGGGCAGTAGTGGAGTCTCCATCCCTGGAGGCGTTCGAAAAAACATAGAGATGTGGCACTTCATGTGGACATGGTTAAGCAGTCATAGTGGCTGGGCTGACAGTTGGACTGGATGATCTTAGAGGGCTTTTCCAGCCTCAATGATTCCACAATTCTATGATCCTGGCTCAGGTGTTGTTATCAGGCTTTCTCTGTATTGCATACTCACAACATGCCTGTGCTAGAATCACATTTTGACACTCACTCTTCAGCTGGCCTTGTCTATCTCTCTGCTTCTTTCTCCTCTTCGCGTCTCTTTGCTTTACCAGATGAAAAGTGGACTTCCCTGAGCATCATCCCTTCTCTCCGAGACCTGAGTGTTCACATACCAAGTCGCTTCCATGTGAAAAGCCAATAGCTCTGTTACTGTATCCCCAGGCATCAGAGTCCGGCTGGTCACGCAGCTGTCCAGCTAAGTGGAAGTTTGACACATTGACAGCTCATAAAATTCCCAAGCTGAACAACAAGAGGGGGTGGTGGGAAGCAGTTCAAGCTCCAGTTTCTCTGCTAGGAAGATCATGGAAGGGCGAGTGATATTTTTGCAAGGTCACTGCAGTGTCTGCGAGGCTGAGACGCAGGATTTCAGTGTTTAAGACTGCAAGACACCCAAAGGTACAAGCCATTAAAAGGTTAATGCTGAACTGAGCATAGCCAAGGACAAGACGGCCATGGATTTCCAGAAGGATCAGGATTACCATGCCAAATCCGTGCCCAGAGAGGCCACCAGTGGAAATTCCCACTGGCTTGTTTTTGTGCAAGGCAATGCCTTGACTCACGTCCACATTAATTGTCCAGTACTGAACAAATTCTTGCTCATCTGTAAGCTCCCATTCCCCTCTTCCAGAAAACATGCTGTTGGATGCCAGCCTTCACAGCTTTAAAAATTAAGTCTAAGAGCTAAACAATTCACTTAGCTAATTTAATGGAAGCTTTGATTTTGATCTTGAATGTATTTTGGGTTTCTACACCAGTTTTTGCGATTATCTCACTGATGCTGTCCACATTTTTATATGGAAAAAACCCTGAACGGGATTCTCTGATAATTTTTGGCATCTCTACAGAGGAAACTTTTTTCAGAACAACCCATTCTTCACAGACAGTTTAGCTTTGTCAGTACAAAGTTTTTCAATATGAAAATAGTTTCATGAGGGAATTCTTGTCTAGGTGTAGGAATGACTTCTCGAAGTGATGCTGATGTCAAAAGAGACGCTAGGTACCTTGGTTGTGGCTGGAAGGAGTTGAAACAAATCCTGTTGGTGGGTCTGTTTGCCCAAATGTGTTTCATTTTTAAGACATAACCAACAAATCCCAGTGTTATTTTCCATTTTTCACTCCAGTGATACCAGCAGAAAAAAATATACGGTAAAACAAAGCAGTGCCTGTCCCTAAAATGTCCTCAGGTCAGCAGCACAATCCCAGGTTCCTCCGAAATCCCATCTCCATTTTTCCTGCTACTATAGTGAGTCAGATGTAGCAGGCTCCAAAATGTTGGCTCAAAAAGCTTTCCCAGAGATTAGATGACATCTTAGGGAGAAATGTTTGCTGTGCGGGTGGGGAGGCCCTGGCCCAGGTTGCCCAGAGCAGTGGTGGCTGCCCCATCCCTGGAGGGGTTCCAGGCCAGGTTGGATGGGGCTCAGAGCCCCTGATCCAGTGGGAGGTGTCCCTGCCCATGGCAGGGGGTGAGACTGAATGGGTTTCGGGTCCTTTGCAAGCCGCACTGTTCCATGGTTCTACGATTCTATGATTCTAAATCTACCAAAATTGTTCTCCAAAAAACAGATGGCAGCTTTTTTTTTCTTGGCATCACCTAGGGATGATTCCGATGGTCATACCACAAGCAGCTGGGTTGCAAGCACACATCCCATTAGCAAGTACCCCAACCCTAGTCCCTGTGGTTTGGGCAGTGGGTGCTGTTTGGAAATAAATAAGGAGCACAAAGGGGTGGGTGGGTTGGGATGCTGATGTCTGGTGTTAATCCCCAGGAAATTCCATGCATTGAGAAACCGTTATTTCAATAACAAAATTAAACTAGGCAGCAGGAGTCGCAACCCAGTGCTTTATTGATCATTTTTATGATGGATACCATTGTGATTTCTGCCTGGGAGAAAATGGGTGTTTCATTTAATAAAAAGGCTCAGAGCAATTCTGCCTCTGAAATCTCAGTGCATTTCTCGGCTACTCACATCATATGTGTTTTATGACACAGTTTCAACTGTAGTCAACAAACAGCGGTACTCTGGATGGTGTTGCAGCAGTGCAGACACGCCAAATGGAGGACCAGAAGAGAAATTCTATTCCATTTTGCTTGAAATTCTTCACAAAGTAATTCTCTTCTCTGTGCAAAGAAGCTGAAAACACTCTTTACTAGTCTAGTTTCCAGAATATTACCTGGATTTCTCAGGTATTTCTCCACTATCCCTGTTTTGTGCCACTGGGGACCGCAGCACTCTTTCACCAGCTGCTGCTGTGGACAAAGGTCTATCCTGTCCCTTGGGATGGTGCAATTGGTAGGATACAAAGGGATGACAAACACGGCTCTGAGCATTAAGCGGAGTCATGCAAAGCTGCTGGAGCCTAATGCTGTTTGTCTGGTGTTTTGCTTCCCAAACTCTTTGAGATATGTCCAAACTGGCTCTTCGGAGGCAACCCCCCTCCCTTAAAGGTCAGCTGGGAATGTTTTCTTTCTTCCTGAGGGTCCGACTAGTTTACATTTCTTGTGAAGAGGGCTGCGATGAGGTTATGACACAACAGCTGCCCTGAGTTTTTGGCAGCAGCTGTGGCACTGCGAGGCTGTGCAGAGGAGCCAGCAGTTGGGGCTGTCGTTGGCAGAGCCTGGCTTGGCACGTTTGTTTTCCACGGCATGGGGCCAGCTGTGCTCTCGCACACCGGAGTGTCCAGTGAGCCAACCCACGGCAAGAACAGCCCCTGGCACTGCGGCAGCCCCTCCGTGAGAACCGCGGTGGGGCTGCTGCTGCGTGTGCCCAGGCACGTCGAGAGACCAGCAGTGTGCTGCCAAGCAGCATCCAGCTCCTGGAAGGGGTCGGGGCGAGGGTAGCTTACTGTTCCAGCCAGCTTTAAGGAAGCGGCTGTGCAAGGTGAAGCCAGTGAGGGTTGGATGGTGAGGGGCATCCAGATGCTTCCCCCTCGTGTCTCTTGGAGAGCTCTGTGCAGAAAGTGCTAATGAGAGAGAGGTTTCTGTCTGGTAGCATTACTTTAGTGAGCTGGTGCTTGGTGTCTCCCGGCAGTGCTGCTGGTCTTTCATGTCTCTCCAGCCTGAATTAGAAAGAGAAATGCAGTTGGAGTAAAGAAAAAAGTAACCCATCTCATCCTCGCCCTAGCTAATACGCTCCAAATAAGCCCCCAGTCCATCCACAAGAAACATAAAAATAAACAAAACCAGGCTGTAAAGTAGATTAGCAGGTATCCAAACTGCAGTGGCAAGTCTTTTTCCACCTGAACTCTGGGAAAGCCAGAGATGATCTCTGAAAATTGCAAGCACATCTGATGTCCGTATTGAAGGGTTTGCTTAGAAAAGCATCAGCACTTTTGGTATTCATAGTAGAATTACAGTAACCAGCCCCCTTGGAAAGAGGAATGTCCCACTGGCAGAGGACACGGTCCCAGCTCTGTGAGCCTGAGGGCATCTCGCTGGCAAGAGTCAGCGCTATTTCATTAAGTATATTATACTTTACTGGAGATGGAAACGATAAGCCTAATCCTGCAGTCCTTCTGGCAAAGCATTGGTTGAAATCCACAGGAATGAATCTAAACTCCAGGACTTGCAGCATAATTTGACCAGAGCAGCTTGGTTTGTACGTGTGGGGCAGTGAATGTGTACTAAATAAAAGCGGGACATTTAGGACAGAAAATGCTCCTTCGAAATTCTGCAGGTGGAAGAATCCGTTCAGCTCAGTAAGACACAATTTTTAGATGAAATTGTGGAGTTTTGGGTTGAAATGCAAAACCTGGAACTGGTTCTTTTTCGTTTCTTTGTCCTATTCTGCTTTTCATGGTCCGCTTTGGACTCAGTAGCAGAACTGCCAGCCTCACAGTCACAAGCTGAAAAAGCAATGTCCCTAAACAATGTGGTAATGATTTGGTTTTCTTACAAAGGAAAGAGGGCCCAGAGGCCAAAGCAATGAACGAGATCCCAGTTCCTTGGACGAAGTGGTTGTGTCTAACACTGCGCACTCAGCTGGTCTAAATGGAAGTCAGTGAAGTTGCACTGATTTATAGCAGCAGAGGGTCTGTCCCATTGTATTAAAAACAAACAGGGCCTCCCAGAGGTTTTATGAGAAGAACCTTTATCACAAAATTTCCAGTCCAACAAGGGCATGGACCAAAATATTTGTCATTTGCTTTGCTCTGTGCTAAACCTTTGGTTCTGGCAGAGCCCTCACCCGGTGTGTACCCGGCACGCTGAGCAGGCGCTTGTCTGTTCTCCGTCTCCAACAATTAAATAGGTTCTGTTTGGTCAACAATGGAAAATGTTTCTAATAACCAGGAGGAGGGTTTGCTCTGGTGTTTTAATCTTTCAGCCACTTCCCATAGCGCTTAAGCTGTTTTTAAAAGCTCATAGTTTTTCTTTTGCAAGGGAAATCGCTATCGTGGGGATCGCTGTGCTGCTGGTTTGCTTTTAAAGACCAGCCTATTTCTAGCCAAACAACAGCAGCAGGAAATCTACCCTCCGACACCTTTTTCACCTCCATGAGTTGTGAACATCAAAGCCTGTTCTGAAATGTTTAAATGCAGCTCTAACACCATTAAGACTTGGCCATCTAAGCAGCAAGTGTTCATCTGGAGAGAAAGTGCTTCATAAAATACACTGCTCTGCAGCTGCTTTCTGACAGCAGTGAACTCATCCTAATGCCTTGCAGCTTCCACAAGTCCTGTTTATCCTCAGACACAGGGTTTGTAAAGAGATAAACAGATACATAAAACAGAGGCTTTATTTTAACAGAATTTCCTCTGTCAACTGAAATAATCACTGAGAAGCACAGTTCGTAAAATGTAGAGCTGGGAAACAACGTTTGCAAATTATCATTCGGTGTCCAATTGCTGCTTCATTCAATGGTATTTTTAAAATTATTTGTAAATATTATTGACTTATGTTATATAACAGGTTGCCCAAGGAAGCTGTGAGTTCCCCATCCCTGATGGGGTTCAAAGCCAGGTTGGATGGGGCTTTGGGCCCCTTGATCCAGTGGGAGGTGTCCCTGCCATGGGCTTTGAGGTCTCTTCCAACACATATAATTTCACTATTCTATGATTTTATATTAGAGTAAGGGGTAAATTTGCATTCCTGGGTAGGGTTGGGCTTGGAGCCATGAAGCCATGAGCTCAAACCTGAGCTTAGGATGTCTCAGTGTGACAGCGGACAGGTATATCCCATTTCTCCTGTCTGGAGTATGAAATCTATTAGCAGTTATGAAGTGTGGATCATTTAAAGTTAGAGACAGGCATTTGTTTGAGGAAGTGACATGATTGATTCTCAGACACCACTCAAAGATTAGAAAGGATAGTGCAAGAGTAAAAGAATCACTGTCACAATCAAACCATTTCCCAACCATTTGATAACAAAAAAACCCAGCAGTTTGCAAAAAAATCCACATTCCACAAATAATTTTGAGGAAATTCTTCCATGGGTTGTTTTAAACTGCTAACACCTTCAGGAACTGGGGGATGCCGGGAGGAACATAGGCTAAACTCATTGGATAATCTCATTTGTGAAGTCATTTGTTCTGCTCCACTAACCTTATTTAATATTTATCTCACCCCTATCACCCACAAGTGACAAAGGCTCAGTGTTTTGGGCACTGAACCAAAGTGTCACCAGAGGCAGTCGTATCCCTGCACACGCAGAGAAACCTCTACATGCCTAAAATCAGTGAACTTTCATGGGCTTTTTCTCTTGTTCTAAGAAGAAGTCTCCCCGTAGCCCTAGTGATGTCTGTATGTCTCTGATGTCTGTTTTTCGCACTCTTCAGCACCTCAGAGGAAGTGTCATTATCACTAAACCTTTTTTGGGACTCACAAGGTGCCAACTCACTGTGACATCTGAGCCCTTTCCATCTGGGAGGGCTGTCTCAGCGCCATTTGAAGGCATTTGACGGAGCAATAACTACCCCAGTCTCCCATCACTATTGCTGCAGGAGTTCCTCTCTAAAAGCCTTTTACATCAGCCTCCTGGGAAGCCCAGAATTTGCAGCATTTATGACTAGAGTGGACAAGGCAAGGCACTGCAACGGATCGCCCTAGTTCAGAGGAGAACCCGGAGATGACCTGTTCTGGCAGAGGCGCCTCTATGCAACTGGAGGAGGGACTTCATCTTACTTTGGTGGAATTCTTTAGGTATACTTGGGCCGCAAATGGCCATAGGACTGTATTCCACCTGCTTTCTGCAATCTCTTAGGCCTGTGAAAGCAAACACATGTTGCATCTCTTCCATTTTGCTGGAGAGATGGCTTTTCCATCCCTGTTTCAATTTACGAGCTCATTTATCCCATCTATCTTTCTCCAACATCAAGTCCTGATTAGGCTGAGCAGGAACACAACAGGCTTTCTTTCCCACAGGAGGCTCTTTTTGACCTTCCTTTCCTCTCCTTGTCTGACAAATTGTGGGAGCTGACCCATATCTCAGCGGCTGCAGGGATAATTCAGTCCAGCCCCATCCTGGCAGGCAGCTGTCTCCGCAGCCCTTCTTTGCTCTTCTGCTGGCTGAGAGCAAGTGGATGGGACATCCTTGGCTGGCGATTGACTGGGCTGGGTGCAGGCATTTGGGTTAAATAAGAACCAGTGCTAACCTTTGCCCCAAACCCAGTCTGGACAGGAGGACGGGCTCTTTGGAAATCAGCTGGTCCTGTAAGGCAGACAGTGATAGATTGGAGAGGTTTTTTGGTCTCACCGTGCCTCCCTTCCCCATCTGTGAAGGGGATGGTGAATATAATGGATTGAGTGATGGCTTGCAGTGAACGTCTAGCGTTCAGGATCCTTGTAGCAGCACAATTATTTACTGAGCAACCTGTTTGGGGGGATGGTTTTAGACTGAAAGAGTGGAGATTTAGACCAGATAATAGAAATAAATGTTTTGCTGTGAGGGTGGGGAGGCCCTGGCCCAGGTTGCCCAGAGCAGTGGTGGCTGCCCCATCCCTGGAGGGGTTCCAGGCCAGGTTGGATGGGGCTTGGAGCCCCTGATCCAGTGGGAGGGGTCCCTGCCCATGGCAGGAGGTGGAACTGGATGGGCTCTGAGATCCCTTCCAACCCAAACCATTCCATGATGCTATGATCTATCTGCTTCCCCTCAGCAGAGCAGAGCCATTTCTGTAATTCACCTGCTGTCCACTTAATGCATTCTTGGGAAGACAATTCCCAGGGACAAAAGCCCCAAATGTCTTCAGTAGGTGCACACTGAAGACCGGTACACACTGTTGTCTTCAGTGGCCTGTATTATACTTTCATACTCTTGGAAAGCAACGAATTTACATAATGCAGGATCTCTTTGCTGTGCACAGATAAATGGTCACAAAGAACTTGAATTTTTAAGAAAAAGCAGGTTTCTGACACTCTGTCTTTTTCTGCTGTTGGGTTCCTTCCACAGCCCTTTCCCCAAGTGCTGGATGTATTTGTCCCACCGTAAAATTCAGGTGATCCAGCCCCAGTAGCCTCTAGAACAACCTCTCTGTAGACAGACCAGCAGCTTCAAAACTTCCTCTTCTTCCTCGTTTTCTTCCCACCGGTCTGGTTTGAGCAGCCGTAGCCTTCACCCCAGGCTTAACATGGTGTAACAGGATCCTCTGGCAGGGGGAATCTTTAGTGGCTGATAAAACCTTAACTGTTGTGAAATGAAAGCAGGTTCCCTTTGAAGTGTGCCTCGCATTACAGTTCGATGCTCTAGCCTCTATATTTTAACTACCAATAAAATGATTTATAAGCATAAAGGCCTGAGCCACCTTTAAGGCGGGGGAAGGGAAAGAATTGCTAACGTCATTAGCTGGAATGTATCTTCTTTTTTTCTGTGGGTTATAAATAAGGGGCAGAATCAACCTGTTTGGGCCATGAAACGTCCCTTCCTCTGCATGGGAAGATAAATCCTATCAACTTCTTTGTGGCAGGTTTCAATGTGTTTGTGGCTGGATTCTCCAGGCAGGCTCTGTTAGGAAGCACTGTGTTTAAGCATGTAGTTTTGAATCTCATTTGGTGCATGTGTATTTACTCTCTTTATCAGTTATCGTTTGTTTCGCTATGATGCTCCAGCCAAGACAGAGATCTTTCTGTGCAGGGTATGGTGCCTGATGGCTGGTAGAGAGAGCCTCTATCTCGGATGGCTGATCATTGAAATAAACTGAAATGTAGGAAAATGTGGGTTTTGTTCTCAGTTTGGAGGTAGTGACTTGATGTGTGGGTTGTATAAAGACCAAAATTTGTTGAACGCAGCAGTCATAGAACGCTTCCAGGGAGGGGACATCCACAACTTCCCTGGGCAATCTGTTCCAGTGTCTCACAACCCACATCATGAGCTCACCACCTTAAGACCACCGATTTCAAATCAGAAAAGCAAGCGCTTTCATCAAGTCAAGGAAGGGGCCCATAGCATGTTTAAAAACTGACTTTCTTTAGCATGAAAATTTGCTTTCCTTTCTTCCCAAGCCTGTGCATATTGCAGGCCCATGTATGCAAGACACCTCAAGAATGGTCCCTGCACAGGCTGTTCTGGTTGACTACCTGGTTGTAAAAGGATCCTGAGTATCTTATTATGTTCCTTAAAAACCAGAGAAACATCTCATCCCAAACTGGATGCAAAGAAACAAGACAGGAGGAGTTGTACATATGTGTAGGAATTTTCATTCTGAACAACGGGTGCAAGTGTGAGTGTTGGTGCATAGACAACAAAAACTTCACATGCTGTAACGTAAGACAACACAAATCTCTCCAAAGTCGTGTTTTGACCACATTAGGCAAGCCAACCAACAAACCTCCACCAGGGAGCCAGGGACTTGCAGGGATGTTGATGGAGAAACATATCCTGCAACAGAACATCTCACTCCACATGTTGCCTCTGAACTTCTAATCCTGAGTGGATTTGCTAGCATCTGGCTTTTGGTTATAAAAAGGCACTTTCCCACCCTTTGCAATGTTGGGAAAGTGTCAGAAATCACTGGTGTGGCCGTTGTTTTCTTGGAGTTCAATTTCTCTTTCCCTTTCAATTCCTGGATTTGTAGCTGCTTTGTTGTTTTCCTTTCAGGTACTTGAATTTTAGATGCTTTTCTGAGCATTGAGATCTCTATTTTTTGGATGTGGAAGCTCTTCCATCTTGGCACTAGGCCTTTTTTCTCAGAAGACAGAAGATTTATTTCTCTCCTTATATTCAGCTAGTGGAAATATTCAGTTTTTATGAAAGTAGAAGCAAATTTATTCTGTTCTAAATGATATGAGAGGAGCTGAGTTCCATATCCATAATAATGTGAATTACACATATGTGCACATATGAGAAAGGGTTAGGACCATCCTCTTCACATGACGAGGGCAAACAAAACGTTATTTATTCATTTGTGAAACTGTGCCATGGCGTGGACTGCATAAAAGAGTTGTAAAGTGCTACAGACCTTAATGTTCATTCATTTCTCTCCCCTTAGCTCTGTCCTAGATTTTGCTATAGCAATTTTTGGTGCCAAAAATGGACACGGAGATTCCGACCTGCATGGACTCTGTTGATCAATGCAGATCGGATGTAAGCTGACCTATTTCTGTCACGCTTTTGTAAGGTGCTAAGAGGTTACGTTGCTTCAGCCAGCAGCACAGTGTGGTGGGAACAGGTCTGTCCAAAGAGGCGCTTGGTGCCAAGATCCTGACATCAGCACTGCGTACATCACAAGGGGGTAATTTAGACACATCAGAAGGGGGGTAATTTAGACAAGATCTTCCATAGAAAATGGGGTGCGTTTGCTTCTTGTTTTCCTTGCACGTGGACGTAAATAATAGAATCATGGAATGGTTTGGGTTGGAAGGGACCTCAAAGCCCACCCAGTCCCACCCCCTGCCATGGGCAGGGACACCTCCCACTGGATCAGGGGCTCCAAGCCCCATCCAACCTGGCCTGGAACCCCTCCAGGGATGGGGCAGCCACCACTGCTCTGGGCAACCTGGGCCAGAGCCTCCCCACCCTCATAGTAAAACATTTCTTCCTAAGATCTCATCTCAATTTCCCCTCTTGCAGGTTAAGTAATAGCGTGAAGTGAAGGGCTGTCCAGGACCAGATCCTTCCTAACTATCACTCTCAGCTCACACACAGCTATTGTTAGCAGGTTTTAATCAAACTGTTTCCGTAGCGCAGTAGTAGATAAGTAATGCTCAGAGCAGTAATTATCTGTGGTCCAGAGAACCTCGCAGAACGTTGAGTGTGAAGCTCATGCTTGGTTTTGCAGCCAGCACCACTGCAGCGCGTGTGGACTGAGCCAATGCTCCACTAAGCCAGCAGCTCTCTGAAAACACGTTGCCTTCTTGTGCCAAGTGAATTCCATGTACCCACAGGTGCCAGCAACAAAAAGGCAACTAACAAGTGATTCTTCCAGGGTTGCTCAATTTAAAGGCCAGAGAAAGGTACCCACTTGGAGATCCGGATCATGTCTGAAGTGTAAAGCACATTAGACTAAGGTTCTGCAATCTCTAGGGAAGAGAGTTCTGGTTTGGTTCACAAGCTGTGGGGACAGTTTGGACTGCAGTGCCTCAAACTCTTGTAACCCCAGCTTCTGATCTGATGTCGAACAGCTTGGGACCCCCCCACCCCCCCGCCAAATGCTTTACACTCTTGATTTTTCTCCATTTTTTCTTGTTGCTGTGAAATTTAATCGTGTTTTCTAGCCCTTTAGGCCTCACAAAGTCCAGCAGCTGCATTCTCATCTGGCTTGAAAGTTTATCCGCATACTTCTGAACACCAAACAGGGCTCGGGCCTGAGAGCCTCTCTGATTAAATGAAGTAAACCAAGCCCAAGAGACAGCTTGAGAAGCCCTTCCCTCTATGCCTGTGATGAAACACATCAGGGCAGACAGATGCATTTAGAACAATCTCCCCTTGAACGTTACAGGTAAACCAGCACTGTAGGGAACATGAGCCCAGCTTTGCACGTGCATTAATATCAGGTTTACTTTAATGCACACAGATTTAAATTGGCTGCAGTACAATTCTAGTGCACGCTGCAGTGCCTCTTGCAAGGAGAGCATGTCTTAGCATACAGACAACAGTGATTTGCTGCAGTACAGAGGAGCTAAGAAAATCCTGTATTCCCTCCGGTCTGGTTCTATCTCTTTAGCTTGTCTAACATAGAAACCATGATGCTAATCTGTCTATTTATCCCTCCTAACAGTGCAGCCGTGTTGCTATTATGGTGCTTAATCCTTCAGCATAATTCACATAGTTGTCCGATAACAAGGCAGAATGGCCAGGTGGTAGCAATGCATCTATTTTATGCCGACTTTCTCAGAATACACAAGCTAAATTATTCGTCTTCATCTCGCCCTGCTGCTGATAGCACCATCCCACGCTCTTGGTAGTTCTTTAATGATTTTAAATGTGCAGATCTTCACTCAAGAGACAGGGCGATGGTAGTGTTGCCATTTGGGAGAAAGGAAACTGAGGAACAGAGATGAATACTCCAAAGAGTCTGTGTCAGGCAGGGACTTGAAGCTATTTACAGCCAGGGCTGTAATTCAGGCTGTTTCCCTCAGCAGCCCAGTTGAGAATGGACAGCAGCTCAGAGTGAGTCTTATGTGGTCATTCCTCTCCTCATCAGGTCTGGTTCAGCAACCGAAGAGCGAGATGGCGCAAACAAGCGGGAGCGAACCAACTTGCAGCTTTCAATCACCTGCTGCCAGGGGGCTTCCCACCTACAGGAATGCCGACTCTCCCACCGTATCAGCTGCCAGACTCTACCTACCCAACAACCACCATTTCCCAAGGTGAGCATCTATTTACCTGCGCTGCTCTGCTTCTCTTGCCCTACATCATCCCATCGCCTCTTCCCTTTCTGATTCCTGATATCCCACTAAGTATTTGTACTACATAGGTGGGTTTCCTTCAGTTGGGAAGACCAGTTTTTTCCTCAAGTCAATGGGAACTCCACAGTTTTCCTTTCTGTCTCATGATCCTTTCTGCTGTGTCAATGTGTCTCATGACTGTAGTTCTTCTGCTGGGCTTTGAAACGATGAGCACATCACTATGAAGTGAGTATCATACAGGTGATCCCTCTTTCTGGATAAAATTCCATCTTGGGGTTCAGTGGGAGGAGCATTCCTAATTCCAGTTGACGTTGGCTTTGGCCTTTATGAAAGTATTTATGGCTTCTGTCCATGGGGACATTAAGAGAAAATTCAGGTGTTTCACCCCAATGTTGTATATTTTATGCTGTCACATTATGTGCTTGCGCTCACATGGAGCCCAGAGTTAGTGTGAGATCAAGCAGCTGAGTTCATGACAACCAGACCATCTAACCCCACTTTGCCCAGTCCCAGCAGTAACACCCCATGACTGCTCACCCTGACTGCTCTCTCCACAGACGGGGGAAGCACCGTGCACAGACCCCAGCCCCTGCCGCCATCCACCATGCACCAGGGCGGGCTCGCTGCAGCCGCCGCTGCTGACACCGGTTCTGCCTATGGGGCCCGACACAGCTTCTCCAGCTACTCAGACAGCTTCATGAACGCTGCAGCTCCTGCCAACCACATGAATCCAGTCAGCAATGGCCTCTCTCCACAGGTATGTGACCTGCTTCCATTCTTTTTCTTCTGCTGAAAGTATTTGGCTGGTCCAGATCGTTCGAGAGCAGGGCAAGCTTCAGGCTATTGAAATGCATTATGGTTATCAAAGGAGTTATTCTTATTGTCATGATTTCTTGGAGGCAGCCTAGTTAAAGCAATGAGTTAATTTGTTTATCAGCAGAATCTCTATCCTGAGCTCAGAGTTGCCAGAGCATTTGCATCCTGTTAGTTTCCATATTCAGGTTAGCACACTGTACTTGCAAACACCAGGACCTAGAGCATCAGCATTCATCTTCTCAGCCCTCCAAAAACATTCCAGCGCAGGTGTGGGCCCTTTGAGTGTGGATTTTAGCATCACAACAGCATGTTTGACTTTTTAGTTACTTATTGCAGGCTCACTTTAGAAGTAGTATGTGATTTGTGGGCAACTGATTTAGAGGTTAGATGAATCCGGCTTGTCCAAGTCTGGTTGGAACATGAAAAGCCCTTCCTTATGAAAGTATCATGGATCTGAGCTCTCTCAAAACACACGGATGTAGATCTGGGTTTTAGGTTGGAGAAAGTAATTGTCACATAAACAATTTTGCTAATGCTTTCCACAAAGTCAGAATGAGAGGTGTGGGTAAGCTTTAAAGGAGGGAAGGTTCATTTCACACACGTGTTTGTGTAAAAGAATGGAGTGCGTGTGTTTGAAGTTTACCAGGCAACAGCTACAGCCTCCCCATGCAACGCACCTTGACTTTAGAATACCACTTGGGCTCCGAACAGAGCACCCACGACCTGACTCTGCGATCTGTGATCCAGCTGCTTTCCCAGGGGCCCTGGCATGGGTTTGATCGGCGCTGCCAGTTGTGCGCATGGCTTTTGCATGTGACAGAGAAGCGAGCCGCAGCAGCATAGAGAGGTGAAAGCCTCCATCATTGGTGGCCCTAGAAAGAGCAGAACTTGCACTACATGTGTGTTACGGGAGCAGACTTCTGTTCCCAGCTGGCAGAGAAGAAGGTGGAGAAGCCAGGGTATCTGCCACTACAAATACAGCCCAGTCTCTACGGTGGCCTTAATTAGATAAAACCTTTAACCTTCTCTTTGGTTTACTTGATGTAACCAGTTTTCCAAATACACATTTGCTTTTAAGTGGGATAAGGCACATATTGTACCCTGAAAACTAACAGCAAAGACCTGTATCCATGTGGTGCCTGCCATCCTGGTCCCAAACCTGTTTTGCTTCTGCCCTCAGTCACTTGTGAACTACAGAGACACATGAGGAGCACTTTAGCAGTTGTCTCAGAGTGGATTTTAAGACAGGATGTGCAAAATAATCTGAGGCTACAGGGAGGAATTAGCTAGGCATCAGAAATGAAAAGGCTACAACTGTTTAGAGTCCAATACATGGGGACACCAAAGAGGCAGATAGATTATCAAGTCCAATAGCTTGTGATCTCTCAAGTGTGAAAACAAACATCAAGTGCCAATGGAAAGAGGGAAATTTTGCAGCTTCTCTGAAATAGTCTAAAAGTTCTCTCTTTGAATGGTCCTAAGACAGAAAATGTAAAAGTGTGACTGACATGAGGCTGAATATTGGCTCAAACAGTGCAATTCATGAGGGAAATAAGGAGATACCTTTCTGACAAGGGATTTCTAATAGCACAGGGCTTGGGAGATGAGCATGAAGTATGGAATTCAAAGGCGGAGCGCAGGTTAGATGGCGCAGGGCTTGTGATTAATTCAGATTCTCACAAGTGCAATTTAGCACCATAGAATAAGTTCGGGATGAGATCCATGTGGTAAGCTGCACAAGCACCAGACATAGAGAAGTCCATCATGCGATTTCCATTTGTGGAGCTTCATCATCCACTTACTGGTCCTGCTCACTAAATCAGAAGCTCATTGAAATGACCAGACCAAGGCTTTTTCTATGCTTATCCCTATCCTAAATTACCCTGCCCCCAGGCTCAGGCGAGGGGAAGATAGAGGCCTGAGCCAATAAGCCTTTTGTATGGGAAAGAGAGGATACATTATCTGGCAGTCCTGAAGAAAAGAGAGCTTTGCACCCACAAGAAGGGGAGATTCCTATTTTCCTAACGCTTTTAATCATGTGAGGGCCTAGCTATCAGCATATAAATTCTTCTATGTCTTTTATGCACAGAAAAGCTAACTCAGGTTATTTTATGACTGCTTTATAGTTTCTTATCTTGCTCCCTTCCTGCCTTTCTAAGCCCTCTGCTGTTCCTAGTGGAAGGATGCAAGAAATACTCCTAACAACATGAATGGGAACTCAGAGAAGTGTCCTCTTTTACGTAGTGGAGTGGGTAAAAGTTTTGTGAGAACTCACTATGGGATCCTCTGCATAACTTATTTGTGTGTAATTCAGGTATTCCACAGTGTTACAGGTGAAAAACATTGCACCTCAACCCTCTCAGCCTCCTGCCCAGCCTTCTGTGGTATCTAGTTGCTCTCTGCAGGGGTAACTATTAACTAGGAGGGAGTTCAGGAGATAAAAATTGGGAACTTAAAATGATGGCAATTTGTCTGAGCTGCAAACAGACAGTTCTCTGGTTTCATCCCACAGCACCAGCAGCAGGAGGGAGATTTCTTTGCAGTTTAGACAAGGAGGTGGGGCCCAGCCTGGCTGAGAGCTCCCAGCATTTGCTGCTGCTCGGCACTGCTATCCAGTTACCCTGGGATTGGGTGTCCCGGCCAGAATCCACCAGACGGGCTCGGTGCTGGCAGCTGAAATTCTAGAGGGAAAGCATGGCATTTCCATTCTCACAACAGAGCAAAGGGGATTACGTTTGGCCTCTGTGGGCCCTGTCCCCCCACGCACACAGGCACTTTAGTCCTCCTCCTCCCGACAGAAAGACCAGACGTTGCTGGGAGTTTCACCCATTCTTCATGTGGGAAATGGCTCTGTTCTTCACTTGTTTTCCAGCCTGGAGCACAACCAGCCTTGTGCCTGTCCAGTGCGGCTGGATTCCCAAATAATTTCCCATGCAGTTTCCACAGTGTAGGGGCTCTTCTGCCTCTATTCCAGACCTGAGACTGCCAAGGAGCGAGGGGTCAGCTGGGAATTGTTTTCTTCAGCTACTTCATCCCACAACGATGTTCGGTATGAAACACATACTACCACCAGCTTGGCTGTGTAAAGAATGGTCCCGCATGATTAAACCGTTCCTGAGCATGATCTCTTGTGTCATGCTCCTTCCTAGCTCTTAGGGAGAGCCCTCAGGGACACCGAAGTGGTGATTTGTTATGGTTTCACCCTGGAGGAACCTTTGCAAGAGAGAGACTTTGCTCTGAGTGTTGCCTCTTTGAGAAATTGAACTTCATGGGCTGCCCAGCTGCAGCCAGATGAGTCACCTTCCATCTGTCAGGATGCACTCGGTGGCCACAGCAGTTCTGGATTACCAGGAAGTAGCTCAGGACGGGGAGCAGGAACACGCAGCAGCGAGGTCTTCATTGCTCCCCAAGGTTTGCATGGATTCACAGCAGCCGACACGGGTTCGGCTGGGCTGACTCAGTGGCTTGCGACTGCCGCTGGGCTGGCACTGCTGGCTGTGCCACAACCTCGCAGAGATACAAAGCCAAGTTAAAAAGAGAGAGTGAGTAACCAGAGTCAGCAGTCATACAGAGGGATTTCTAGCCCCACGGCTTCTGCCTCATTGTTTCTCACACGAGTGGGTTGTAAACCAAGTGCGGGTGGGATTTCATAAATACATTGTCAATATTTCCAATTCATTTTCATCCCACAGAGGAATTGTTTTCCATCTGTTTGAGAATACCTATCACCCATGACTAGAACAAGGCAAGGCACCAAGGCATCCTTAGCCAGGCTGTACCGGCAGTGAGAACAAACTTCGCACCCATGTGTTTCAAGTTCAGACCTGTGCTCACAGAGCATCACCCTTCACTTGTGATAAATAACTCAATATAACGATAAACTCTAAGTCCAGCTACGTACCAATTAGCATCTGTCTGCCTGTCCTTCAGGAAGGGTGTGGGCTGAGGTTGAAGGAAACACAGAGTGAAGCAGCGCATTACCAGTCAGCATAGGGAGAAAAGGAAGGGCTACATTTGATTCTGCCTCTGCCATTTGTTATGAGGGGACATTCCCTGGGTGCTTTTCAAACAGCAGAGAATTAGGATCATGTCTTATTCTGGGCTATTTTCTTCTCCAGTACATCCCTTCCACCTTTTGAAATGCCTTCATGGAATTTTGCCCACTGCTCTGACTCCTTTTCTGCTGCTCTTTTAGACCCAGGCCGGTATCTTAAAGTGTTTTACCATCCGCTGTAGCTTGTTGGGGTCTTGCAGAGGGTTATTAAAAAGCATAGAATCATCAGTTTATTGCAGATGGCCCCTGGCTGGCTGGAGAACACATTAAGGTACAGTTAAGAGTCAAGCACTTCCTATACTTCCATACCATGTTATTTCTGAGCCCTTTGAATCTTTTAACAAACCCACAGGATCACCCAGAGATTAAGACAATTCCAGGAATATGATGAGCCAAGAGAAACTTGTTCACCATCTCATATTTGTTGCTTTAATTTTCTCAGGGCTTTCGGTGGCTTTTTTTTTGCTCCACAAGCAAATTCATTCCCAGTGTAACTGCAGGAGCTGAAGGCTGGGATGAGATCTTATGATTTCTGGTTTATCACTGTTTCCTGGAGGGACACTTGAGTCCACATGTCAGGCTCTGCCCCAAAATTCCCACTCTAAACCCAGGGTCCTTCTCAGTCTGCACAACCATAGCACAGTTTTGGTTTTCCCAACATCATCCCAGAGCTCCATTCTCTTCCACTGTCCAGGGTAACATTTTGCTCAGCCTCATTGAGGTGGGATTAAAGATCATCTGAATCCCTGATCCTGGCAGAAGTGTGAGAAGAGCCAGCTGAGGCCTTTTTGGGGGGAAACCTGGCAGTTGGGAAGGACATGATGCTAGCTGGCGAGAGGGGAGCAGGCATCGCGGTGTCTGGCTCCAGCAAGACAGCGCTCCTTCCTTCGGTGACACGGATCCCTTCTGTCTGCTTCCTTTTTTTCCTCCCTTTTTTTTTTTTTTTTCTCGGAGACACTGTGCCTATAATAAGCATTCAAAATGAGTCTTGCTGGGCCAGGAGAAGGGGAGGGGAAGAATGAGGGGGAGGAGAGGGTGAGATTTGGGGGGGAGGGGGAAAGGAAGGAGGGGGTTTAAATAGCAAAGAATTAGAAAAAAAAAATCTGATGCAAATCACTAGTAGAGAGAAAATTATGTGCAATTACCCAAGCGATACTGGGCAGCCGTGCCCACCCCAACCAACAAGATCTCATTAACAAGCAGAAAATAAGATTGAAATGGTGTGTAAAAGAGCTGAAAAATGAATTTGAATGCTGCATTTGTCCACAATTACCCCCTCGTTCACACATATTTTATTGCAATTTTTTTATTATTCTTAATCTTTCCATCCCTCAAAGCAGATTGGGAACATCCTGGCATTACAGTTGCTGAGGGAGGAAGCATTAAGGATTCCCCGTTTCCCTGAAAGGAGACCCTTCTCTCACTCGAATTTTAAAGGGTTGGTTTTGGACGGATAAGGATTCATTTCTCCAGCTTATCTTAGTGTAGGAACATGTTCTTCTAATATTCTTTAACCTCGGACGCTCTTGGGTGCCACCCCACACGATGGTTTTTCTTTAACGTTGCCTCCTGGGTTCCTCTACCTCCCTTTTCAATCACTCCTTCCCCTTTCTCCTACCCTCCTTTTCCACTGTTTTTTTTCCCATGTGTTTTCTGCCCCCATTCCCCTCTCCGCTGCCTCCGCCGCGTTCCCCCTGCAGTCCCATCTCTCTCGAGGACTGCAATTCCCTCAAACGAACTGTCTGCCCTTCAGAAAACGGCTGCTCTCCCTTTTCTGAGTCACAATTATTCCTCACACCCTCCTTCTCTCTAAGCCTCCCTGCGACCTTGAGGCAGATTGCACACAGGATTTTCAGAGAAGGAGGTGAACACGCGCTAAAATCCATGTCCTTTTTGTCACCAGGGAGTGGAAAGGGGACATAGGAGCTCCAGGTTTCTCTGCTGAGACTGCGTTGGTGTTTTCCTTTGCTCAGTGTCAAACACAACTCCATTTCTCTCAACTTTTAACCCATGTGTCCCAGGAAAGCTGGTATTTTTTCTGCTAAAGTTTCTTTCTTTTTTTTGTTTAACCAAACAAAGCCCATCTGCTCTTGTCAATTAGACGCCTCTGCTCCCAGCAACGGGAAGAGGGGAGAACGGAACTTTTTTCTCATGTGAAAATGGATATGTATTTATTTGCCTGATTCTTAATGACTGTTTCTGCAATTAGGGTGAGAGGAGTGAAATTCTCTTATCTGTCAGTCTTGAGGTTTCATGAGCTTCCTTGAATGATTGGGATGCTCAGATCCCACTAAAAACTGATTAAAACAAATAAGGCAGCATGTCGTTACCTTAACTCTAATTTTAATGTGCTGGGTGGCACTGATTGTATTTATTCCTGTGTGTTTTCCACTGCAGACATTGTTCTCTGTGTGTTACTGAGATATTAGAATATTAGAAACACTGAAGGGTTTCATAGAACCATAGATCATGGAATAGCTTGGCACGGAAGGAGCCTCAAAGCCCATCCAGTCCCACCCTCTGCCATGGGCAGGGACACCTCCCACTGGATCAGGGGCTCCAAGCCCCATCCAACCTGGCCTGGAACCCCTCCAGGGATGGGGCAGCCACCACTGCTCTGGGCAACCTGGGCCAGGGCCTCCCCACCCTCACAGCAAAACATTTCTCCCTACGATCCCATCTCAACCTCCCCTCTTTCAGAGCAAACAGTTGGTTCTCGAGCCTTGAATTCAACAGGTACTTTGCCATGACCTTTGTTGGGTCCAGGATCAGCACCGGTGGCACTGTGCTATTTGTAAACTGCAATATCAGAAGTGGAAGAATTGGGGAAAAAGGGAAATAAAGAATAAATAGAAGTAATACAGGAAAAAAAAATGAGGAGAATGTCAAGACCACTGACAGCAGGAAGAAGATGTGCAGGGAGGTGTGAAAGAGTCTGATAAGCCCACAGACACTGGAGCAGCGAGCCACATATTTATGACATCCAGGGCTAAGACACAGAAATCTGTACCCGTAAGTCTTTCAATATCCCTTCCACCCGTTTATGGGCTGGTGGGAGAAAAGCCAAAGTGGGGTGGGTGGAACAGACATCGCAGGGGCTGTAATTCCTGCTGAAATCCAGACAGGGCTGCTGGGGCTTTCAGCTCTGCTCATACACCTCTCCTCTGGGTCCTCTGTCTTTTCCACACCAGGGAGAGTGAGAGGGACTTGGCTAGGAGACACAGGCTCAGAGAATTCAAATGCAGGATTTGCCCTGCTTTGTGATTAATAAGGGAACTCGAGACAAGGCAGGCAGGGCAGATAGCGAAAATGAGAGATTAGCAATTAATACTGCATCCAGGCTGGTGACAGGCATTTTGGAGCGACCTCTGGCATCCAGAGGCGAGTGTTTCACTGTGTGGCTTGAAGAGCTGCTGTAACCCAGGGACTGGGGAGATGAGGTTGAGCTGTGAGAGGAATCCGGAGACCGCAGTGGGGAAAGGCAGCCCTGGAATGAGGGATGCGAGATAGAGGAGAAGCTTAAAAGGAAGGAATGCAAGAAAAGAAATAATTAGGATTCAGAGGCAGGGGCACGGCGGGTGTTCTTGCACGTCTGTGTGCACAAGGGCATCGATGTCCTGCGTCACATTCTGTGTGTGCACACCAGCGTGTGTGCCCATGTGCTGTGTGTGCCTGTTAAAATCCAGCAGCGGTGTAACAGCTGTACTCCAGCTGTGTCCTGGCCATGAAAAGCCATCTACGATAGGAAAAATCTACGGCGATGTACTTTGTGGTGGATCAGGCACTGACACCAACCTGCCCCCCTCTTTTTGTGGGATTGTGGAAAGTGTATTGTGGAAGTGTAACTTCAGGAGGTGTGACAGAACAGTGGGGATACTGTGCTGGGAGAGGAGGTGGGACAGCGCATTGCAGGTATGCACGAGCCTGTTGTGCTCCTACGGAGCCTCAAGCTCAGGCAACACTCCACTGACGAAGGACAGAGGGTTGTGCGTCGCTCACATAATTCTGTGTTAGGAGGATATGCCGTGACATCCAGCTTTCCCAGAACTGATGGATGCATTTTGAAAGGGGTCATTATTCAGTACCGTTTCTTTTCTGTTTGCTTCACCATCTCCATGTGCTAATGAAGCCTGTGTTCGCTCCCATCCCAAAGCCAGCCAGCTGCTGGGATCACTGACGGATGGGTTGCAGTGTCTTGGGGCAAAGGTTGCGAGTAGGACTTTGGGGGCTGAATCCGTCTCTGGAGTGTCCTGGAGGGCTTCTCAGAAGAGCTGTTGGGCCCTGAAGCACCAGGAGGGGCTTACAGGGGAGGTGAACCCTAAAGGGGTGCTGTGCTGGTCTTTTGTGTGAGATGGAAGGGAATTTGGGCATTGTATCAGCTTGCAGTGCATTCGTCTGACAGCCTCTCTGGATGCACCACGTGTGGAGAGGGGAGAGCTACATGGCTGTGAAGTTTAGGGTTACAGAGCTGTGTAAGGGACTCTGCAGTTTATGGGGAATGTGGGAAGTACGAAGGGTTGGAGATACAGCAGCAGACAATGGGGCGCTTTCAGGTTGCGGGGTGCCTGCCGTGTGAGGGTTTCCACCTTGCACAGCAGTGGACGTGAGGGAAGATGGCTTGGGTGCGGCAAGGCCTCCCGCAAGATGCTGCTCTCTGCCTCCATCAGACAGGCGTGTGGGAGATCAATTTACAGCGGGGCTGAAGATCAGAAATCCCAGCAGGGTCCGGGGGGGTGAGCTGTAAACTGATCAAAGGTGCAGAGGGTCTTAGCTCACCGCAGTAAGCCGGAGTCAGCCCTTAAGCCTATCCAGTTTGGAGATGAGGGGGATCTTATTTCAGGGAATAAGTACCTGAACGGGAATCTTGAGCCACAGAGAGGAAAGGGTGGGGAGCTGCTCGCCAAGCAGCTAGAGGGAAATAGCAGGGACTGGTTTGAGAGACAGAAGAGAAAGAAGCAGGGCTGACGCCGATGATGGGTTTCTGGGGTAGGAATTCACCCACGGAGCTGGCACAGAGCTGAACCAGGGCTGTCTGAGTGACTCACGCTGATAGCAGCTCTCACCGTGGCTCTTGCTTCAGTGCAAAGCTCGGTCTGGGACCCACTGACATGTGGGACCAAGCCTGGGCTGAGGCAGACCTTGTGGGGAGCTCACCCCTTAATCTGGTGGAAATATCTGCACCGCTGCAAGCCCCACTCCTCCCTTTTTGAGAAGCACAGGTGGGGAGACGCTAGTGATGGGGGAACAGGAAAGAGGGAAAGTGAAAGCTGCCGGTGTCTCTTTTGCCTGAGATCTGGAGCGGCAGAAGAGACCCCCTCACAGCCTCCTCTCTCTGTCTCTCTCCCAGCTTTTCTTCCCCCTCTCCCTTCCCTTCTTCCTCCCTCTCCTCTCTCCTTCCATTTGATGTGGAGGAGAGCTGTCTGCCACTCGCGCGTCTGTACCGAGAAGGGATCAGAAGTTTCAGTGAGCGCTCGGCGCCTCTCCTTTGATCCATGTCCTGAGGCCTGCTTGACAGCGAAAAAAAGCATGGAGACAAAACGACTCAGTCAAAGTGATTCCTGACAACTGTCTCCATGAGATAAGGAAGCTCTCTGTGTCTTGGTTTTTTTTTTTTTTTTTTTTTTTTTTTTTTAATACCGCCTCTCCGTTTCCATAAGAAGCGGAGTCACTTTAAACCAGAAGAGCCAGCCAACAGCCAAGCTGCACAGAGAACCGCCGAGCACGGAGTGCCTGGCTGAGCTTTATCATATTCCCTGTCTCTTTTTCCATTCCTTTCTCCCTCTTTTCTTTCGTTTTTGGTCTTTTTTTTTTTTCTAAAAGCCATCTATCTTTCCCATTTTGCTTTCCCTCCTCTCCACACGCTGCGTTATCCTGCTGCCTTACCCCAATGCTGCCTCTAATTATGCAGTTGCAGAGAAAGCCCAGCGCATTTGCAGGTGGCCGGGACATTATTCAGCTCAATCCCAATCACAGGGAAGTGCCTGCCTTCCCCGCGAGGGGCTGAGGGGAAGAGAGAAAGCCCTGCACGTTATCTGACAATAACAAATCCCTTTAGGGATCGGCAGCAGGCCTCATTAATAGCGAGACATTATGCACCGATGGCCACTTAAGTGGCCCTTAGAGCTGTTCCCCTGCTGCTGAGCCTTAGATTTTCTTATTATTGTTTTATTTTTCTTGCTTAGTTCATGCCACTTACACAGCGAAGTGTCCCCCCTTTCCCTCCTTGCCTCTAGGTTGCTTGCAGGAATAAGTTTGCGAGGGCTCAGCGACACTAATCCTCACTAGAGGACGCAAAACTCAGCACATGGAGGAGTAGGATGCACACATTGGAAGGGGATGGTGCTTGTGGCTGGACTGTCAGGGGGTCCCCAAACACACAGGCTCCCTCCAGGACAAATGCAATGCAGAAGGGACAGGGAGGTGGCCTCAAAGTCTGTGATGCTGAGGGCAACCTGCCTTGGACACACAAAACGGGACCACTTAATCCAGGTGAGGAGCTAGGAGAAAGCAGACCTGGCATGGCTCACCATGCTCCTGTGCTTCCCCGTTCTCAACTTCCTAAAGCCGGAGAAGACCTGAGGTCTACTTGAGGGAATGCAGCTTGGCCTGGAAAGGGGGAGATGCTCAGTGATCCCTGGCAGGATGGGGGACCAGCCCCATGCTCCAGCTGCCTCAGGTGATGGGACAGGGATCAGAGTTCACCTCAGCAGCAACACAGACCCTCTTTGCCAGGGAGTTCCTCTTCCCTCCTCGCCATAATTAGGCTATTGTTGTAGGTCTGCTCCGAAGTCAAACTCCATTAGCATGCAGGATGGGGGGTGGAGGGGAGCGAGAGGGGACACACAGAGGGAGAGATTCCCTTCCCCCCAGAACCGCGCTGTGCAGTGCTGATAAACAGTAAATATCGGGGAACAGGATTTCCACATTATCAGAGTGCAGCAGAAAATCAAAATTTCAGTCTAAATCCAAGGAGACGAGGCTCATAAGCTCCTCCAGCTGATACAGACTCTGAGCCCAGCCGACAAGGCTCAGGAGGCACGAAATAACAGTTTTTGTTAAAAAAAAAATAAAAGGAAGAAAAGAAAAAAAAGAATGAATGAGAGAGGAAAAGCAAGAAATATTTGGAGGCTGATGGCAAGAAGGAGAGAGGAAGAGGTGGTGCAGAGCAGGGCACTGTCTGATGTTGCAGCCCTTTTCCGATGAGGAAATAAATACCCAGGTGGGTTGGGAAGGGGGTTGGACACTGCCCATCCAATGAACTTCCCAACCAGCGGCTGTGGCTCAGCAGTGTTGCTTGGGGATCGACCTGTAGGACACTGACAGCTGCTGGAGGATGATGGCAAACCTTTAATTAGCGATTAGAGTGTGCAGCTGAGCACAAATCCAGCCCCAAATTAGGAGCCACATGGGGTCTCCCCGACCCTAAAAGCAAATACTGGATTCAGCAGCTCTGTCAGGAGCGTGGGGCTGCCAGCTCTAATGAGGCTCTGGGCCACGCATGCTGCTAATAGCATCTCTGTGCCCTGCTCTGACAGGGCAGACCAGGTAGGAGCCGTCTCGGATGGGCACCAACTTCTGCTGTGGGACTCATTCATGAAAAGGAGGTGATGCCGAGGCTGCCTGGGAACCACTTTCCGCAGGGCTCCCTAAAAGGGGCCAGCAGTGGCAAGAGCAGGTCGGGAGAACTGGGCTGGAGGTGGTCACTGGCATTGCAGTGAAAAAGGGGTGCAGTCCTTCCTGCTTCTAAAGGAATTTGCTCCCTCTTCTTTTGTGGCATGGTTTCACAGTGCTTTTTGCTCTTCCAGGGAACAAGGTGGTTTCAGTGCCTGATAGGGCTGGTATTCCTGGGGTGTTCAGTTCAGCTGCTTGCATCCTTGGCTGGATCTAAGCTGTGTTTCCAGATCTTGCCTACACATGAGACTCCATAAAACCATTGCTTGCTGCAGAATCTGTAACTCCAGGTTTTTAGCCCAATAAAATCATGTTCCGGTACAGCACCAGAGGCTTTGAGGTCTCCCTAGGATTTGTAGTCAGCACTGCTTGGAGCAATGGAAAACTAAAAGCAGAGACCAGTTTCAGAAGATGTTTTCTTGGTTTCTGTAGCCTTTATTTCCACCCTTCTGCTCCCATCCCGAGGCCAGAGGCTCGCTGTAACTCAGAAAGCAATTCCTCACTCTGAGCTGCTTCCTTCACTCTTGGTCTCTACGCAGCAGCCATGAATGTCCATTCCCCTTTCCCTACCTCATTTCTATGCCTATCTATAAAGTAGTATCTTTCACACAAAGAATTTTAGGCTCTATGTTCCAGCTGCAGAAGTTTTCTGATATAAATTCTGTCCACACCATATAGATCCAGGGATACCAGTGGAACCGAACCCCCAGTATTTGTTTCTCACAGGCAAAGACTTAAGGCTCTCAGTAACTTCAATGCTTGAGTGACTTCTGCTACCAAGGAAAGGAGGAGTCTTCATTCCGTACGAGGAGAAAGCAGGTCTAAGAAATGCCTCTTGCAATCATCTTTCCTAATGGCAAATCACCTTGCACTTGTTAACGTATGGGTACTTATAGGATGCTGCCACCAGCGTTGGATGTCCCAACCCCTTTGCACCATTGGCTCAAATCTTTGTTCTGTGCTTTCTGTTTTCTCTTCAGTATTGGGGTGAGTGGAAAGGTCTGGGTGTTTTTAAGTATTCATTCTTTCCCTTCTCACAGGAAAAGAGAACATTGACCAGAAGTCCTAAAACCGAAAACCTCGGAGTCAGGATTAGGGTTGCATCTTTTTGGTCGCATCACTTGGGTCTGATGTCAGTGTTACTGGAGCAGCAGGGCCATTTTACATCAGTGTAGAATCTGTCCATGCATTGTATAGAGTAACTGCCCCACATCCCTTTGAAAATTAAGATCTTAATCCTGTACCTTGGGACTGGTATTTCAAAATCCCTGGGTACACACTCACACAGGACTTTCTTGTGCCGTTCAGCAGCCTTAGGTGTCCCTATTTGAATGGTCATCAGCTCAGCATTTTGGCCTCTGTTAGCTGCAAGAAAGGCTGATTTAGCACTGAAACAAGTGCTGGAAGGCTAACTAGCATGGACTGGTGTATCAAATATATCTCACTCAACACAAATCCTATCCAGAGAACAAACCAAAAGTCATGGGAGAATTTGGCTTTAAGGATCTCCAGCACCTTTTACCATCCAGCCTCTTTTGCTACAGCACTGACCCTCAGCTCTTGCTCTTGGCCTGTTGGCCAACCCATTGTGTGCTCTGTTTTCTCCATCGTGTTTGTGTTGTTACACCAGCTCTCCAGCCTCATTCTCTCAGCCATGCCAGAGCATTGCTAATCCCATCATCATGCCAGCTATGGCCTCTTCCTCCTTCCCCCACCACTCATAATCCAGCTCCTGTGTCTCTCCTCGGCTGCTCCCCTTGCTTTATTCCACCTGGGGTATCAGAGCTACGGTCCCTGCAAGAGGTTTTCTCAAACCACTCAAGAGCCGCGGGCTTGTCTGGAGGGCGAGAGGTCAAGCACCAGCAAGTGTTTCCGTTTAGTTCCAGATACCAGCCTGACAGGTGGGTGCCTCTTGATTAATTCCCAGCTCCCCTAAATGCTCCCGTCGTCATGTGCCGTGGTCCCGTACAAGCCTAGGCAGAGTTGGGAGGGAAAAGAGGAGAATACCAGAATGCATTAGATTGTCTCCATTCAGGCTCTTGCAATAGGACCATGGCCTGGAACGGTTGCAGAGCTTCACCTCCAGCACTTGTCACACTGACAGTGCTTTCAAGTAAAGATCTGTGCTTAGAAAGCATGTCCAGAAACCTTCAAAGACCCTCAGTTCTCCCAGCTTGGCTGCTGTGGTGCAGTTCTGGGCTAACTGCATCATCTCGCTAATCTGCAGTGATGCAAATGTCCAGCTGAGGTCGATACGGTCCAAGAAAATACGGATTTGGGATCAAGGGAGCGTTCTCATCATCTGATCTGAGTTGAGCCTTCGGAGGTGGGCTCTGAAGAGGTTTGTGAACTCTGTGTGGTGCAGAGTCTGGCTGCTGCTCAGTGCATCAACCAGCTTGTGTTGTTTCCCGATCAGTAACAGCTATGGTAGCATCACTTTGGTTATCTTGAAGTCAACATAGTCATGCTACAGTGATCCTCCCTTTCACACCATCATCATTTAAAGGTAACAAAGAGACAACATCACCCAAATTCATTCCTCTTAACTAACACACTCCCATGAGAGACTTACTCATCTCACATGCTCTTTGTGGTGAGTGCAGAGAGACATGGACCTTCAGAAAATGAGTCAGAGCTGAGGAAAGCTGAATCACTTGCCATGGACTACGCAGAGGTTTATTTTGTCTTTATTGGAACAATCTTTTGATCAAGTTTAAGTCCAAGGAGGTGTCTTTCCCTATTTCTCTCTCTCATTCCCTCTTTCACACACACAGGTTTATAACTCTCTCCAGAAACGCTGGAAATCTCACTTGGACATCTCTGCACACATTCATGCTGGAGAAATTCCAAAGATTTATGTAGCTGAGTGAATTCCAGAGAGTGGGTGAATCCCAGTTACCCAGTTAATGCTCTGCGAGGTCCTGTGGAAGGAGTTAGTGAAAAAGCTCAGGAGAGGGAAGGTGGTTTAGGGTTTCTGGCAGCAGAGGACTGGGAGTCATGAGACTCTCGTGCCGTGCTGCTAACTTGGGTGTCCAAACCTGGGAAACCAGGTACTCATGTCTGCAGTGCTTTTCCCACCCATGTATCAAGGAGAGTTAACATCAATCCACCATGTGGGAATGCAGAGTCTAAAAACACAAAGGGCTATAAAAATCCTCACCTGGAGCCCTGTGTCCAGTTCTGGAATCCCCAACATAAGAAGGAGATGGAACTGTTGGAACGGGTCCAGAGGAAGCCATGGAGATGATCCGAGGGCTGGAGCACCTCCCATCCAAGAACAGGCTGAGACAGTTGGGGTTGTTCAGCCTGGAGAAGAGAAGGCTGTGGGGAGATCTTAGAGCAGCTTCCAGTACTGAAAGGGGCTCCAGGAACGCTGGGAAGGGGCTTTTTCCAAGGGCATGGGGTGATAGGATGAAGGGTAATGGATTTAAATTGAAAGGGGGGAAGGTTTAGATTAGATGTTAAGAAGAAAATCTTAACAGTGAGGGTGGGGAGGCCCTGGCCCAGGTTGCCCAGAGCAGTGGTGGCTGCCCCATCCCTGGAGGGGTTCAAGGCCAGGTTGGATGGGGCTTTGATCACCCTGATCCAGTGGGAGGTGTCCCTCTCCATGGCAGAGGGTTGGAACTGGATGCACTTGAAGATCCCTTCCAGCACAAACCATTCTACGATTCTGTCAAAACACACTGCAGTGCAGGGAAGGACAGATCCAGCACCCCAGAGGTGTTCCAGCCTCACGAGGAGGAAACAACCACCAATGCTGAGGTCTAGGAAAGCAGCCAATGCCTGAGTACTATTTCTTTATTTAAAAAAAACCCCAACTTATTAAAATTTTGCCCGTCTTCATCTCCTGCTTATTCAAATACTGCCAATTTCTCTGGATGGGATATCAGCTCCCAGCATCTCCCAGCCTCAGTGCTTTGGTTCCATGGAGAGGGAGGAGGGAGACAAAAAAACTGCAAGCAAAATAAAAAGCCACTATCTGACAGAATCTCTCCTGGGGATCTCAGTTATTAAAAAAAAAAAAAAAAAAAAAAAAAAAAAAGGAATCATTTTTCTCTTCTCTGCTGTTTGTTAAATGTGCGGGAGCCATAGGCAAATTTTTGCTAATTTTGTGCATGCTTTTATCATAGTGGTGATTCACTGGCAGCTTTATCCTCCGATAAGTGGATTAGTTGTTGAGCTAAACAAAAAGGTGTTTGACAACCAGGAAGCTCTAAAGAACATATTTGTTTTCCAAAGAATGGAGCTGTGTTTGTTGCTCCGTGCGGTGGGGGGGTGGTGTGAATTGCATTAGCGGAAAGCAAAGGCCCCAAAGCTTTTCTCCCATACGCAGGGCTGTGGTTTGGTAGGAACATCTCCCTTCTATCAGCAGCAGGTTGGGTTTCATTTATTTGCTTTGGTTTAGCTCTGGGGTGATGCTGATTAGGGAGTGGCTGAGGAGCTGTGGGGATGTGAGAGCACAGCATCTTCTGGCAGCGGGGCCAGGCACGCGCCGGCTTCACTTGGGAGTAGGCATCACAGCTCTGCCAGATGGTTAGGCGAGCCCTGTGGCTCCCAGTTAGACCTGGACCTGTTGAGCTGGGAGCCAGACTGAGGGCACAGAGAGAGAAATTGGCTGAGTGCTAGAGAACAGGGCTGAAATAACAAGCTTAGCTTTATCTAAGGCTTCCATCATAATATCTGAGCATCTCACCATCCCGGGATGGCTTTCTCCTCACAGCACCATGGGGAAGGTTGTTATCTCCAAGGCCAAGAGTGGAGGCACAGAGTTTTTATCCCCTTAAATGTAAGGCAGGAACCCAAGACTTTGTCAAAGCCCTTTGCTAGCCCGTAAGACCTGAGAAGGTAAAAGAGCTCGCTAGTTAGTAATTCCATATTTGTACACAGTTCTATGTTTATTTTCAGTCCTTTGGAGCCCTCCTGTCCTCTCTCCTTGCTCAGACACCTGCAGCCCTTTGGGCATATTAGCCGAGGCAGGGAGACAATGGGAAGAAGTCCCTTGGGACTGCAGGAGCTTGGAGACAATCACAGTGGCTGGGGCCAAGGTCAGCCCAGCCCAGCGGGTCCTGTATAGTAAGGACCGTAAGCAGACTCATGAGGAACAAGGACAAGGTGGTCTCCTGGCCTCTTGCTATTTTCAGCACAGGGAATTTCCTTAAAAAAGGTGGTTTGTCTGGGAAATCTCAGTGGACCTTTCTTCCAAGTACTTATCCAGTTTCCTCACGCAGCCTAGCGTCCATTTCTTCTCATAGCAAGGAGTCCCACAGACTAACTCCACCACACGAAGCACCATTTCACTTTCCTTGGATTTCATCCCTACTACACTCATCCAAACGCTCGTACGGGAAGTGACAGTGATGGTTGGTTGTTGTCCTCTCAATGTAATTTCTGATTTCTTAGGCTGCCATCAAATCCGCAGAGCTTGGGAAACCAGGAAAAGTTCTGCTTGATTCCAGCGCACCTTCACCAGTTATGCTGATGATACAGTAGCTTTTCCCCCCACCCTTGCTTAAGCCATGGCAGTGATGCCCTTGGAAGGGACAATGTGGGTTTGTGGAAGGGCAGTTTGTGCTTGGGTAAGGGATGGAGGCACCAGCTCAGGCTTATAAATCTCTGTGGATGCTACTGTGAGCAGTAGGAGCTGCGTCTCCTGTGGGAAGAGGCATCTTCCTGCATCCTGATGCCAAACCGTGTGCGCTCTGGTGTCCTTTTGAAATATAGACAACCTTGGTGTTAGAAAGACACATAATCCCAGTGTTTGGAACAGATAGCTCCTTCCCTTCTGACATTTTGAGGAGCCCATAGAGATGGAAGGAGAGTCGGCCACGCCGTCCCCATTCCCTCAGCTTTATTCACGTGATGGCCAGACGTGAATCCAGTAAAGCTTGGTTTCCCTTGGCAAGGGGCTAAAAGCAAGGGATTTTTCCCTGACAGCTGCCCCTGCCTGGGAGGGGGATATGAAGAGGGAGCGACCGCGGTGCCATGAGGAAGGGGGGAGGGTTGGGAACAGATCTGCAGTCGCCAGCAATTGCTCTCTCAACTCTGGCATAGATGAAACAGGGAGGAGGGAGGGAAGAAAGGGGGGAGACGGCAGTGGAAGAGCGAAAGGTCCCCAGCTGGCTGTTAGTGGCATCTGCACTCGGAGTACAGACTCCAGCTGAGAGCTATTTCACTATTTATTTACATGTAATTATTGCTATGAGGTGCAGATATTAACACTGTCAAGAGCAATTTGCCCTGACATTTTTCACTTGCTCTGTTCCCTGACGTTTTGGGTTTGGTGGGAGGGTTTTTTTTCCTCTCTCTCTCTCTTCATTGCGCTGCTTCAGTTTTGGCAGCACGAGGACCGGGCTTTTTAATCCAGCGCCTTTTGCAACTCATTAAACTTTGAAATTTAATTTTACCCGGAGAGGAGCCAGGGTGTGGGGAGCATCTCCCACCCCCTCTTCCCATACTCACGCACCCGCCACCCATCCACAGCAGTTCAAGCATTTCCACCCTAAACAAACCAAATTTACCGGTTGCCGCGTTTTCAATTGGAATGCAATCTCCAGCATTAACCTTTGCTTTCGATGCTGCATTTAAAACACACAGAAAGGTGCCCAACCGTTTATTAGGGGGAGAGTTCGAAAGTACATGGAAAGAAAGCAAATGCCAAATGTATTTTTTGAACAGGTGCTCAGACCAGCATAAAAATCTGAACCCATTGCAAAAGGTGGGTTGGGACAAGTGACTCTTCCCCACTCCTTTAGACCCTGGTTTTTTTACTGTTTCCCTCCCTTTCCCTTTCCCTTTCCCTTTCCCTTTTCCTTTCCCTCCCTCTTTCCCTTTCCCTCCCCCTTTCCCTCCCCCTTTCCTCCCCATTTCCCTTCCCCTTTCCTTTTCCTTCCTCCTTCCCCTTTCCCTCAAACCATCTGATTTCAGTAGCTGATGACACTTTAAATTAAGATTTCCGGCCTGCTCTCCAGCCCTGATCTAAGGAGACAGTTGCTGTATGTCAGCTAATAAATACCAATTGTGCGTTAGGACTTATTTGCCAAGCAGGAGCAGGGATGTGACAGGCACAACTCGCTGCAGCCTGCTTTTTTTCCTCAGCCAATATGGTGCCTGTAATCATTTAGCATTTGGTTAATACACAACAGCCTATATTCCTCCCCAGCAGAGCTCCACCACCCAGAGATTCACTCTCTCATCTTAGAAACCCGAAGGGAAAAGCTACGAGTCTGGAGGACTAAGCCAGGAGTGTGTGGGGAGAGATGGCGCTGTGTTTATGGATGGAGGAGCTCATGGAATGGTTTTGGTTGGAAAAGACCTTTAAGATCATTGAGTCCAGGCATTGATCCAGCCCTGCTAGGTCTGCACCAGACCATGTCCTCAAGTATGACATCTTAAAACCCCTTCAGGGGTGGGGACACAACCACCTCCCTGGGCAGCCTCTGCCAATGCTCAACAACCCTTCCAGCAAAGAAATTCCTCCCAATATCCAACCTAAATCTCCCCTGGTGTATCTTCAGGCCATTTCCCCTTGTCCTGTCACTGCCTACCAGGGAGAAGAGACCAACCCCCACCTCGCTTCAACCTCCTTTCAGGCAGTTGTAGAGAGCGATGAGGTCTCTCCTCTGTCTCCTCTCTAGATTAAACTCCAGCTCCCTCATCTCTTTGTAACCTATGTAGAGGGACCTGTAGTATATTAAGAAAGTTTAGTAGTGTTCTCATTACTACTGTCTGTGTGTTCAAATATAATCAGAGCCCAGCATAGAAATACAACATTTTCTGTTCTTGGCCTTTTCTCCTCATACCTCTCTACCCATCACCTTTGCTGTGCCTGGCAGGGAAACAGAGCAGGTAGAACTATTTCTGCCTTTGTAAAACTTCCATATCTCCTCCAGGGAAAGGCCCACGGTGACACTACACTATTAGTGTTCTGCGCAGCTGATGTTTTGATGTTTCCCTCGTTTCTGTGCCTGGTTTAGAATCCTAAAATCGTTAAGGTTGGAAAAGCCCTCTCATCTCGTCCAGTCCAATCACCAGCACAACCCCACCGTGGCTGCTAAACCCTGTCCCCCAGTGCCACATCTACACAGTTTCTGAACGCCTCTGGGGATGGAGACTGCACCATAGCCCTGGGCAGCCTCTGCAAGTACTTCACCACTCTATCAGTAAAGAAACGTTTCCTAATATCCAATCTAAACCTCCGCTGGTGCAACTTGAGGTCATTTCCTGCACTTTGGTCTCAACAACCCCGTGCAAGTTATTGTAAGTCTGTTTGCAATGAGGACATCAACCTTGGCTTTGGGATGTCCAGATTCCTGCTCCCACACAAAATTCTGCACCATCTCAAGCTTTTGCTTTTATTTGGCTCATTTTTCCACTCATAAGGTAAAATGTGGCAGCCTTGGTCTGCCTCTTGCTGATGACAAATACACTGAATCATCAGCATCTTTGAAGAAAGAAGGATGTTACAGAAATAAGACATTTCTACTTTTTATGTAGGTGTGACTTTGCATAGCACCTGCTCCTTCCTTCCTAGAGTTTTTGGAAGGGTCAGGATGATCTCACTGTGGTTCAGGGCCCCCGGTCCCTGATACAGAAAGCTTCAGTCTCCTGGACTTCTTTGTGTGGACAAGAGTTTTTCCTCTGCACATAATGACCAGGGGAGAATTAATCAGATGGAACTTTATTTTCAGTGACCCAAATGCACCCACAAAGCTCAGGCACCAGCTGGTACATACATTAACTCCAGTTTGGCTTCAAGACAGTCTCGTAGAGGGGCAGGGGTGGGAGGAGGCAGGAGATACAGATTTCCTGAGGATCTTTTAGGTGACACAGTCGTCTGAACCCAGGGCAAGGCTTAGGGCAAGTAAGACCTGGGCAGAGGTCTTGTTTTCAGGCTTCAGCCTCTCTGCTTTGCCCATGGCCTCAGCTCTGCATCCTTTCACATGCAGCACCGGTTCCCCAGGGTCCCAAACTTTCCATTGAGGTCCCCATTCCTTTCTAAGCCGGAGGGTGCAAATCAAATGGGGAGAGCCATGCCCAGGGCTGTCCAGGGTGCAGCGGGAGCCGGGAGCGCGGGAGATAACCATTGATGTTGTCAACACTGCGGGGACTTAACGTATTGTGAGATATGGCAGCTTGTTTGCACGGGTGTTAACCAGCCTCTCCTGTCCCCTCCTTGTCACTGCCCAGTCCCTGCCACAGCCAATCTCTGTCCTAATCTCCATCAATTAACAAGAAACACTTTCACCCTCTCGCTTCCCCCTTCCCAATGCAGACACCCACCCTGGAGCGTCGGATAAAGAGGAAAGGCCCCCCCCAGCCTCGACCCTCTCCCCCTCTACTTTCCACTAACTCAGCGCAACCAATTAGGCATCTGACACCCGTACTGGCTGACAAATTGTTTCTGTCATCTGCTTTCTGTCTTTCATTAAACGAGAGGCGGAGGGGGGAATTGAGAAGGGAAGGGGGGCTGGGAGATGTGATCTCCCATGCTTAGCGAGGCCAGATACATTAATTACAAAACGGCCATTTGCAGCATGAAAATGCATTAATTAAATTTATGCAATCATTATCTTTAAATAGTCATATCTTTAAAATAATCAGCCCTTCCTGAGTCTTCCCTCTTCTCCGCTAAGTATCTCTAATCCCTTTTCCACCATTTATCTCTGGATCGGCAGTGGCTTTCATGGTTTAAAACTTCTGTGGGCAGGAGGCGCCTTACAAACTCTTCTCGAGTAACACACGGGTGCTGCTACCTTTGCTCATGCCCTTGGCCTTGCAGTGAGGAGGACAGGCGAGGGGCACAGCCCTTTTCAGAGGATTTCTCTGTTTTGGGGGGCTTTGGATCAAGATATTTTCATAAAAGAGAGCTTGTAGCTCAGGCAGGATTGGGGGGGGGAGTTACGTATAATATTCTTTATTTGCATCTTTATTGGGGAGCAAGCTGTGTGCTGCTTTCCATACCCACTTGGTAAATGTGTTGCTGTTTTCATTTGGAAGTTATAATGAGGGAAAACCCTTCCCTTTGGTACAGCCTAAGCTCTGCCAGCAGAGATCTTTTTTCCATCAGTGTAACTTTTTCTTCTTAAAAATCACTTCATTCTAGGCAGTAAATGGTGCTCATAAGAAAAAAGAGGTTTTCAAACCAGGCATTTCACTACTTGGATGCTCAAGATCACTTCTTGTTGCCATTGTATTACAGTTCTAAAAACCATTTTATTTCGGAGTACCTTCAGTTGTAGCCAAAATCCAGTTGCACCAGCCAAACCAGAAGGAAGCGCCGTTAATGATGGGTTAGCCCAGGAGCTTCTGCTTTTATACTTCATTGTTCAAAGCCTTTGCCTGTTTCTGAGCACTACTCAAATAATCAATGTAAACTTATCAAAGTTTGTGCCAGCCCCCGGCAGCGCCCAGGCGCAGGGGTGCCAAAATACCCTGTGAAGGGTTAATCTCATCCACTGCTTAAGCAAGCACCTATAGCTCCATAGGAAAGCTCCAGCCCAAATAGCTTTTAAAGAGCTGGAGGACTCAGAGAGGGATACTTATCTAAACTCAAATCCTTTAGGGCTTTCTTATCGCTTCTGGTTAAAGATTGTGTTCTGCTCTTTGTGTGTCTGCATCGTTTTTAATAAATCCGACATGTTTCTTTCCCCTATCAGTAATGCCTAGTGGGCCGACGTCCAATTAGACTGGAGACGAAGCCGGAGTATTTGGATCCAAACCTCGTGTTGTGTTCAGCTAGCGATGAGTTGGGGATTAAGACAGGGTAGGATTTAGGGGAGGAGCTGATGGTGACTGTCTCCTGCCAGATCTCTCACATCCGAGGGGCAAAAATGAGCTCTGGAGGAAAGCACAAGCAGACCATGCTTGTCTGGCACAGGGAAGTCCCTTCAACAGTCCCAGTGTCCCCAGCCACCTCCTCAAACTGTGCATTATCAAACTATGAGCTGTTTGGATCCAGCACAGCATGAATTTAGTATAAAGGTGATTATATATCACCTATATATATATATATATGACCTATAATGAATATAAAGGGCTCATTTTTCCCTGGACCGTCTCTGAGAAGGACATTTCTGGAGAGAGAGGCAAAGCTTTACTGTGGAGCAAAACAGAAAAAGAAGTCTTTGAGCTAGAACATAACTGAATTGTACTCCTCTATTAAAGCCACTGTTTTCAGCAAGGATCCCCACTTTCTTCTTCTATCTTTTCTCCTCTTTGTTTACACTTATGTCTCCATACCAGTGGACTCCACAGCTTGGTGAATGCAGTTCCGTTATCCCCAAGTTCAGATCCTATGACAGTTTTGGGATTGGTGTTTGGCAAAAGCAGGCAGCTCCCTGTCTTCGAAAATGCCACAGTGCTCCCTAGCAGCAGAGAGAAGTCTGGAAGAGCACATGGCACTAGGAAAGGCTGCAAAAAGCATTCCCTTAGATTCAGGAGCTGTGATTTTCCTTCAAGTGAGGGAAAAAGAGGTCCCAACTTTAGAAATTCATTCCTATGGGAGTCTGTCAGAAGATCTCAAATGAAGGTGCTCCAGGACAGGACCAGGGTCTGGGCTGTTCATTCATTAACGTGAGCTGAAAAGAGAAACCCTAACCTTCAAAAATGCACCAAACTCTCCCCGGGAATGCAGGGAAGTACGAGAGCAAGCAAGCAAGCAAACGGCAGACAATCTGGCGATAGGAAGTGCTTCTGATTTTCCCTTTCTTCCATTCTTTTGCCAGCTCAAGTTATTAAGTGTTTGGTGTGAGCCCAGCCAGCCCTGCACTCCCTGAACTTATCAGGGTTATTTCATCTCCCCATGACCTCTCCGTATTTACGCTGGGAACCCTGGAGGCATTGGCTTTGCTTAACTGGTGTATCTTACACTGCAGTTAAGCTGGACCTTAACTGATTACAGCCCTTGATTGATCAGAGAAAGAGGGAGAGGGAGGAGGGAGAGGAGTCCTAGAGCAGATACGCGGACTATCGGCGCACCGAGCAGCTTCGCCTGCGGCTGGGATATGCCACTCGGGAAACTCTTTGTAGTGCAGCTCCTTTCACATTTATAGAGGCTCCCCTCCACTCTCCAAAAAAGGGAGATGGAGAGAGAAAAGCGGGCAAAGGTGGGGGGAGCATGGAGGCGACTCAAAGGATCTCAGGAAATCTTGTTTCGAAGCAGTAAGTCAGCACCCGCACTCCATTACCAGTGTCCGCAGGGGGTTGTGATAGGGAGCGGGCGCAGAGCAGCTTAGCTGAGAAATGGGAAAAAAACACTAATAAAATGAGGGAGAGAAATGGAAAAGGAGGAGGGGAAGAGGAGCCCATTCTGTGAATTTTAGTTTGCCTCTGTCAGTCTCTGATGGGGGCAATGACAGGAGTTCATAGAACAGTTTGAATTTGCTGGGGCTGTGCTGCATGCCACCCCCACCCTGCCATTATTCACATTAGGCAAATGCACAGCGACAGATTTAGGGCTGATTTAGCAGGAAACCTTGGGGAGTGTTTGTTTATTTCTTGGTATCTTGAATCTCTCACCATGCCCCTCTCACTGCCCATCTGCCACCAGCATGTCTGAGCTGATCCAGGAATGGACAAATAGGTGCAGTATTAAAAACTCAAGTGATGACCATCCAGCCTATTTCCAAAGCCAAAACTAACCTGAGCCCTTCTGCCAGTCTGGAACTGTTTAGGAATTGCAGTTTTCCATGATTGTGCCTTTCTGCTTTCTCCTCCCAGATGATGGGAGGAGATACCTTATCCCAGATGGATAAGGTTCCCAGATTTGGAACCTTAAGGTTCCAAAATGCCTTAAGAAAGATTGATCTTCCTAAGATTAATGATAGAATCATAGAAGGGTTTGGGTTGGAAGGGTCCCTTAAAGATCATCCAGTTCCAACCCCCTTCCATGGGTAAGAACACCTCCCCCTAGACCAGGCTGTCTGAAGTTGCCCAGAGATGCTGTATATCTGAACAAAGGGATTTTTCCATGGAAACGTTCCTTTCCAGTGTATTCACTTGTCCTTCACAGAGAAATGCACTCAAGGGGAGAACAGCATCAGGGTAGAGTTTGCTCATGGTGGCTTCTGTTAGCACAGTCCTGGAAACGAGGAGGGCAGGGTGGTTGGGTTTGCCAACCAGCACTTTTGGGAAATATTTGCCTTCTTTTGGTTATTCTATATAAAATGTCTTGGTGATTCGAATTTAATCAGGAAAAACACTTTGTGCTTAGATAGCACAAAGTGAACAGTGATGTTGAGGGTTAGTGAAGCACGAACTGTCCATTTTCAGAGGGGAGATATTCAGCTGAGCATGAAAACCAGACCCTTTTGACAGTTCCAATATGGCAAGTGAGCCTCTCAGCTTGAGTCTCTCCTGTTTCTGGAAGGGATGAGCCTGTATATCTTGGGTTTGCTTGTTAGTGATAATTGATACCTGCAGAACTGGGACCCCGTTTACCTTAAACCACCCACACTAGCACATCACGTCCTTTATTCTATCTCTGATTATCCAGACTGCTAAAATCTCTGCCATCTGCTTTTATCTAAGTGACAGTAGATTTTGAAACACCAGGGACAGTGGCTTGTGTTTCTAGATCAAGAGCTTTCTAATGTGATTTCCTATCACAATGATGCCTTCCCTCATTCCCCTCCAAATTACAGATTTACCACCGGGTTTCCTTGGATTCAGGAGCTGTGATTTTCCTATGTGTGAAGGAAAAAGAGTTCCTGACTTTAAAAAGGCACCCCTGTGGGAGCTTCAGAAGGTCCAGACTGAGTTGAGATGGTTTCAGCCTTATTGGATGTATAACCCCATGGTGCTTCTGATTTCCTGATGGTATTTCCGTTGACAGAAAAGTCCACTTCTCTTTCCCAAACCATCCAGATTTAAGCAATTTCTCTCACCATTATAGCTAAGACCTTCCCATTCTTTTGTATAGCTTAGAAACTTTTCTTTAGACCTTCTCTATAATTTGTACATCTCTACAGAAGCAGGGTGCCCAAAACAAGATGCAGTGCTCCAGGTGGAACCTCACCATAGCCCTGAACAATCAGGTAATAACTTCCCATCGCCTTTTTATCTAATCCTCCCCTCATGCAGCCTGCATTGGTCTGCTTCTCTGCAGCTCACTGTCGCATCCTCAGATCCATCCCATTCCCAGCATCTCCCCGAGCCCTTCTCCATCATGAGTGTGTGACAGTTCTCCATCCGTCAAGTGAACAGGGTCATTTTAGGACACAAATGCTCATCTTCATTTCACCCGCTGTGTCCTAGACCTCTCCTTTATGGTGCTGAAACATCCGTCAGATGTTTGAAGTCACTGAAAGGCAATGATGATATTTTTGGGTTTATTGTTCTCTGCCAAACTGTTCAAGCGCAGGCCCACAGGAACCGTTTCTGACCACTCTGAAGGGATCTGTTATAAGCTGTCTCACACACACCAGGAAGGATCTAGGCACATTGTGTTCTGTCCCAGCTCTGCCTCTGACATGTTTCATGTGCCTTTAGGAAAGGCATTTCACTGCCCTCCGTGTATTTCCCAACGGAGCAGGGAAGGTTATGAAAATGAGATATTATTGTTCTACAACAGCAGCCATGTCAGCCCTGGAGTAGGGAGGACTTGTGTGATTGTGTTAGCTCATATTTGTAACCCTCTTCTCTTTGGCACGTCGGGAGTGTTGATGGAGGCTATAAACACCCAGCCTGAGGAGGTAAAGCTGGAGTAGCATGAGTCTGATTAAACTGATGCCCACAACAAAGTAGAACTAGAGAGCTGAGTCCCCTGTTTGTTCACATCGGCGTGAATCAGGCTGAGGGCACTGGACCACCTCCCATGAGAGGACAGGCTGAGAGAGCTGGGGTTGTTCAGCCTGGAAAAGAGAAGGCTCCAGGGAGACCTTAGAGCAGCTTCCAGCACTGAAAGGGGCTCCAGGAAAGCTGGGGAGGGGCTCCTGATCAGGGGGTGCAGGGGTAGAACAAGAGGGAACAGTTTTCAGCTGGAAGAGGGGAGATTGAGATGAAATCTTGGGGAGAAATGTTTTGCCGTGAGGGTGGGGAGGCCCTGGCCCAGGTTGCCCAGAGCAGTGGTGGCTGCCCCATCCCTGGAGGGGTTCCAGGCCAGGTTGGATGGGGCTTGGAGCCCCTGATCCAGTGGGAGGTGTCTCTGCCCATGGCAGGGGTTGGGACCGGATGGGTTTTGAGGTCCCTTCCAAACCAAACTGTTCCATGATTCTGTGACTGTGCTTGCAGTCAGGGAAGTCATCTTTACAGCAGGCTAATGAGAAGTTTGCTCCCTGGGTTCCAAAATTTAGTTGGATGTGACCTTAGATAGAAGGGACTGAAATTACCCGGATCAGACATTTTCTGGGTGCAAGAAGTGTGAAGCATTGTCTGGATCCCTGGGCTGACCACAACTCAGATTTAGCGGGTGTACATGCTGGATGTACACGCTGGTTTGGCGTATTGGTTTACAACTCCACTGGGTCAAGTGGTTTAGAAAATATTCAAAATTAATTGCTTGGGTTTGTGAGTGCAGTGTTAGCGATTGCTACATAAGTCATTTTAGTCCTACCTAGGGGCATATTTGCATGTATTTATCCTCCTTTCAAGTGAAGATCTTTGGGGAAACTGTATTTATCTCCTCCCAACTCTTTCTTCAGCTTTCAGTAGTCCTAGAGTCACCTCTTCATTTTGTTTCCATTTAATGTATGTATAGAATAACCAACTCTTCCCACCAAGTGAAAATGAATCCACAGAGATCAAAAAGCATTAATATGAGGAAAGGTTGCCTTCTGCAAGAGAGAAGGAAAAGATTAGCTGAACAGCCTGCAAAATAAAGATGCAAAAGATTAAGATGAGTCCCCACCAAGTAGCTCAGAATGGTCTAGAGCATGACCTACCCAGAGCAGATGTTGGATCAACCACAAATGGCAGAGACCAACCTCTCATGGGGAACTCGGAGCAAATCCTTAGCCTGGACCATTGTCAGCTTAATGCTGTGTCAAACCAGGTGCCTGGAGTTGGAGACACCACAGAATCTGGGGTCACTCTGGGAAACTCTGTCCGTGAGCTCCCACCTCGGCATTGTTCTGTGTGCTTGGGTTTGCTCTGCTTAGGACACCTCTGGGTCTGCCCGGTCGTGAGGCAGTGTAGCATCACTGAATGTGGGTGTAAAGCTATGTCCAAGATCTGATGTCAGTATCAGCTGGGCATCTTAGCAGGCCTCAAGCAAACCAACGATGCAGGGCAGGAGGTGTGGGGACTATGAGGATGTATGGCTCATCCAACACAGCCTGGATTGCCTTGGTGTTTCCTCTTGACTGCAGACACCACCAAGGTGCAGCAGCCAGGTCCGCTGGGGCAAGGGTTTGTCATGGAACTCATCTGCAACCCTTCATCTTCCCTCACACCCTCCTCTATCTAAGCAGGATCTCTCCCTATCCGTTGTCTGCCCCTCCAGCCCCTCCGCAATACACTGAAATGTCCCCCCCCAAGCCCCGAAACCTAAAATCCAAAGGCCTGATTGCACAGATCGAAGGCCCTAATTGCGCTTCTCTTTGCAAAGCCGCATTCGTTTATCATAAAGGGTGCACATTTCCCCTGCTACAGTTTCCACGGCCAGAGGCCCTGAGGGCCGGCTCAGAAATGGAGGGAATTAATTACATTTTTTTTAACTCCCCTTCTTTTAAAGTATGGGAGAGAGTGATGAAACGTCCTGGGGGGGGAACGGGGGAGAGCTGCAGAGCTGAGGGTGGGGAGGGAGGCGGCATCAGGAGGCAACGGGGGGGCTGGCTCTTTCATCCAGGAGGGTCTTTGTGCATTAACCTTGGTCTCCCCAACATATTGAGATCCCTTCCTCCTCTTTCCCATGCCAAATGACCTCTGGAAAAGCAAGAAACATGGCCAAAGGCTCCCAGCACCGTGGCTGTTATTGACTTACCCCGAAGTGCAATCCTGTGCCATGCCTGTGACTGATTTTGGACAGCAGCAAAGGGAACAGAGATGGGAAAAGGGAGAGAGACAAGTGATGAGAGGGAGGGGAAAGGTACGGCTGTCAGTCACTGTGATGGACAGGGAGCAGATTTCCCTCCAGATAAAGCCTTACAGATGTGAAGTGGGTATTGATTTTTAGTTAGTGATGATAATGCACCAAGAAGTAATAAATTATAAGAAAGCAAGGTCAAAAAGAAAAGGTAAAAGGACTTTGCATTCTTGAGGAGGGGATTTCTCCAAATGCCCCAGACTTTTCCAAGTTCAAAAGTTGCCTGGAAAATTAGTTTATCCAGCTGAAACAAGAAGGCTGATAACATGGGCCTGCCGAGGGCTTGCGTAGAGCTCTCCGTGCTGGGTGGTTGTGTAGTAGAGAGGCAATAGAAACCTCTGGTTCACTGTTATTATTTCTAACACCTTTATGTCCTGGGATGGGGAAGATCGGATGCCGCCCTCTGATAAACCGAATCTCAGGGGAGCCCAGCCTCAAATAGCTCTCAGCGTGCCTGGAAAAGGCAGATATTCCCAATGATCAGCATGGCTGAAAAGGGAACAGAGGGCTTTGGGGCTCCTGGCTCAGCTGAGCCCCAGAGCCTCTATCAGGGCTCATGGAATCATAGAATCATAGAATGGTTTGAGTTGGAAGGGACCTTAAAGACCATCTAATTCCAGCACCCTTGCCATGGGCAGGGACACCTCCCACTGGATCAGGCTGCCCGAGGCCCATCCAACCTGGCCTTGAACCCCTCCAGGGATGGGGCAGCCACCACTGCTCTGGGCAACATTTGCCAGGGCCTCCCCACCCTTATTGTGAAGAATTTCCTCCTATGTCTAGTCTAAATCTTCCCCTGTCCAATTTATAGCCATCTGCAGCAGTCAGCCACTCAACCTCCATGGGATGCTCCAGCAGGGGTGTGCATCCTGTAGCCACCTTCCAGCATCTCCCCTCTCCAACCTCCGCACAGCTATGTATCCATTCACCACTCCGTCATCATTGTGATGAACTATTGGCATCCATATGTTTCTATATAGATTTCCAGAGGGAAATTCTGCCCAGCCTTTTAAGAAATGGGTCTTAGGATGGTGTGAATTGTCCTTCAGAAATGTCAGTCTCTCTGTAGAGGGATTCCAGAGGATTAGCAGAGACTAGTACCTTAACTTCACACAGCTAAGGTTAGTTGAGTTGAGTCCTGGCTTAAGTGACTTGCTCAAGCCCTTGTGAGCCTGTAGCAGAGCTGGGATTAGAAACTGGTTCCCATCCTGACTGATTAGAGCCAATTACCGTCTTTAGTAGGATTGTGCAAGTGTCTTCTCCGGTCTCAGCTCCTCTGAATTTGAAGAGTGTGAATCTGGGTTTCATTTACCAACATTGCTTTACATTCCCCTTTCTTTTTAAAAGGGCCTTAGCGGAAGTGTTAATATGACTTCTGCTTGCTTTAAGAGCCTTTTATTTTCTCAGAGTAATACAAAGCAGCTGAGTCTTTTGGGGAGATGGCCAGGAGGGAGAGCGCTAGAAAACCCTCTGCTCCGTGAGTGGTTCCAGTTGCTCTTTATTTTATAGCACAGGATTTCTTTCTGCACCTGTAGGGCTCAGCGGCGCATCCGCAATCCAACAGCACTGCCAGACCCGGACAGCTCAGGCAGGGAGAGGCGAAACAGCCTGGCTTTGCACTGCCGCAGCCAGAGCTTTCCAAAAACAACTCGGCATTCCTATGTCCATGTTTTTGCACATGCAAGAACGCTGTTTATTATTTTAAGCATCTCATTCTGCTTGCAAATGAAATCTGATGATGTCTCGTGGCTCCTGTACACGTGAGTGTCCTGGATATCTGTCAGGGCAAAGAGGTGCAGGGTGTCACAGCTACCGCGAAGGTGATGCTGAAGCTGTGAGGTCTGTCAGCAGCCAGTGGGATCGAGGGGCAGAGAAGGAGGATTTGCAGCTGAGCCAGATCAAAGATCGTGACCCAGCTTTAGTGGAAGGTTACAAATAACTTTACAGCTGGAAAACCTCCCTTCAGGCTGTGCTCCCATGATTTCCCCACTCCATAAGCCCTGAGGCAGAGGCGTTTACATTACATCCACACAGAAAAGCATGACAGCCCTATTCTCATATTAATCCACTCTGTCTTGAATATTTAAATGCAATTTCCTTTCTTCATCCATCTGTCTTTCAGTCTTCGGTCTGTCATGGGCAGGGAGTTCTACAGGCGCGTTTCACACTGTTGTGGCTAAACAACTTCATCCAGATACCTTGAGGCCTAATCGTTGTGGCTCAAAAGCCGTGCCCAGAGGGTCTGAAGAGCTGAAGGTGTTTTAGGCTCTGTCTGGAATGGTGTAGAGACAGTAAAGGCAGGTTTAACTTTCGAGGACCAGTAACAAACGCTAAGCTCAGTGCAGGCTGAAAGCTCTGAAGGAACAGAGGGTTAACAGACCCTTCCTGTGCTGCCGCTGCTGCGCTGCTCTTAGTTTGTTCAAAGCTTGTTCCTATTTCTCTGTATTGCACTGCAGACAAACCCAGTACTTGGGGTTAGACTGATTTTCCAGACTTTTTAACTACCCCCCCCCCAATACCTCCTCACTGCCTCCTCCTCTGCGGGGGTTCAGCCACTCCTGCTCTCAAATCTCCCTCACAGACAAATGCCCGGGAAGGATCTCAGGCTGGCTGAGTCAGGAGGTGGCATCACATCAAGGGAAAGCATCTTTGCGGGACTCCAGAGTCCTTCCGGGGGGGGAGGAGAAGCTTTAGAAAGCAAAGGCCAGTGCGTAGCTGGTCATTCAACCTAAGCCCCTGCTCCAGCGGGAAGATGAGGGAGGAGGGGATGGGAAAGGTGTCGGGGTGAGCAGGAAGGGCAGACGCCACTCTATACAACTCTTCTTGTGTCCTTCCAGAGAATGTATCCTCTGCACAATAGCTCACCAGGCCGCTGGTGGGGGATAAAGGGCTCATTTTACCACTTGCCAGGCTCCAAATATTTCCAATTTGCCACTTTAATTGATGTCAATAAGGTTATGCTAAATTCGGAGATTTTCAGCCGCTCAGCATCTGAGCGCCGTCCTGGCCCCCCCGAGGTGACTGCCTGTCCCTCTCCCCCTCCTTTCCCAGCACAAACACAGCCAGGCACGCCTGCGGCGGCTGCCGAGATCAACCAAGAGGCATCAGGAGTCCCCTTCCTCCCCTCGCCACCATCCGCTTCTGCAAACTCTTTACACTCTTAACTTGGAAGCCCCAGGGGGAATTTTGCTGATTGCAGGAGGCAATTGCATTAAAGCGCTGGTGAGATCGGGATCCTTGCGTGAAGGGCCGTAGGCAGCGGTTTACCCCAACCTCACTTGCGGGAACAAATCCAGCATTTTTGTTGCCAAAGAGGGAAAAAAAAGAGATCCTAAGTTCATCTGTTTCAGGTCTCAAAGCAGGAAGATTGCTTGTGTGCAAATCTAATTACTTTTTCAAACCCAACACTAAACTGAAATGAGCCGAGCCAGGACCTGTTATCCTTTAACATTCGAGGGAAAATAGAACTTTGACATTTCAGTCTCTAAAGCTGAATCTACATCAAAGCCAAGTAGGGTTTGTGTCTGGCTTGGTTAGAGACTTTTGCAAACCAAGCCCCACTCAGACTTCCAAAGAAAGGGGCAATCTTCAGCGTCCCTTTTTGAAAATAGGCATTTTTGCCCCATCTGATGGGTCTCCACTTCCATGGGGGCTGTGCACAGGAAGGGAGGGGTGCTAGTCCATGGCAGTGCATGTTGAGTGGGTTTGTCCCATGTTTATTCCTTTCTCCAGTGTTCATCCTGGACTGCACAGCTCACATTGTTGGCAGGGCAGTGACCAAAGACCAAAGATTGAGTGTGCTGGGAAGGAACTTCTCAGTTGTCCCTACTGAGATCTTTCAAATGCAGCATTAGACACAGAGGAGTCAACTGTAGGGTCTGCCTGATGTTATTTAGTGGGAGCAGAACTTCATTCACCAGCCTGGCCAAGCTTTTATTGATATTGTGTATTATACTGATAGAACAGCACTGTATGTAGACTATTTCTCCCTGGTATGCATGAAGCTGTGCACTCACCCTTTCTCCTCCAGACATTGACCTGTTGTCTCCTGTGTTTCTCCAGGTGATGAGCATCTTGAGCAACCCCAGTGGGGTTCCTCCACAACCCCAGGCTGATTTCTCCATCTCTCCCCTTCACGGTGGCTTGGACACCACCAACTCCATCTCTGCCAGCTGCAGCCAGCGGAGCGACTCCATCAAGTCCGTGGACAGCCTTCCGACTTCCCAGTCCTACTGTCCTCCCACCTACAGCACCACCAGTTACAGTGTGGACCCAGTGGCTGGCTACCAATATGGACAGTATGGACAAAGTAAGTGCGCTGATTGTATTCCCTCTGTGTAGGGAACAGCAGAAGAGAAGGAGAAAATGTAAGAAGGGATGGATATTGTATTGGAAGGGATTCCTATGAAAATCTGTCCACGTAGAGAGAAAAAGGGAATCTTTCCACTAAACACAGATAGAGATTTCTCCTCACAGCCTCCCCGACACCCTTGCAGTCTAATTCAAACATCTCAATTGAAATGATAAAACATTTGTATTAGGAAAGGACAACTTCCAGACCTCTCTCCTTTCCCCATCTCTGACTCTTGTTTCTCCAAAAGCCCTGCATCATGCTCATCCTGCTGGAATTTGAATGCCATCTCTTAGTGACCCAGAACTGTGTGTGTTGCTTTCCTCTCCTGCCCTCTGTATGGGTCCTTGCTCAGAGGTTTTGCTACAAACCACTGACGGTGTTTCTGCAAAAGCTGAAGTGGGACTGGAATTGTAATCCTGAACCTCAACTTCAGACCCGAAAGGCAGAGGGACCCTGGGAGGGGCTGTTTCTCCTCCAGAATGGCTGGGTCACCAAACCACCAGCAAGCCTGGCAAAGGGCTCACCTGCCGGTGTTAAACTAATAATAAGTGTGGTGTTGTGAGAGAGTGATCTGCGGAGGGTTAAAGGTGCATCCTCTTCCTCCGGGAGCACTCCTGCTTGCCCATAGCTTGTCCTCAGTGACCTTTCCTTCCATTTGGCTGTGGCTTTTTATTCCCCTCTCCGTCACAGCCCTTTAATGTCTTTAACTTCACCAGCTAAATGAGAACCGGCTGTGGCGGCAGACGGGATCAATAGCAGCTTCCCCCCACCCCTCCCTTTTTTGTTTTTCGGGAGTTTGATCTGTGACCCCTTGACCTTCCCCTCGCTTCTGGATGTGATGCTGGACACACGTGCTATTGATAAAAATCTTAAACAAATTCCAATACCATGTATTTCCAATAAAGATTCCCTTGGGCAAGACGTTAGTCACACCCATGTGTGTAAAAAATAAAATAAGAAGGACGAGCTCCATTTTCTGAGGGAGATTGACCAGCAAAGAGAAGGAAAGAGAAAGAAGGGTTTGTCTTGGTTTGCTGCAGGAATTTTCACTTGGGCCTCTCCTTATGCTGATGAAAAACTGCTTGCATAGCCCTATTTATGTTGCTTTATTTGCTCCGTCCCCTGATCCCTGTCACGTGGCACTCTCTTTTCTGCTAGACACCCGCTGAATTTACAGGTTCAGTTTTGAGCTCACTGGACTGAGTTTGAAACAGGAATGTTTTCCTGTCGACAGTCATGGGCATTCAGGTTGCCAATGAGCAGCAAGGCTTGTGTGGTTGGCAGAGTTAGCCAAGGCATGTCCCATTCCTGGAGACAGACACGCAGGTAGCTCATCAGGAAGGCGTTCTTCCCACTGTGGGAGGAAGGTAGGAGAGAAGCCATCACGCATCACCCAAGTGGAGTCATACCCAGCGTGACACCCAAAGCCAACGCCTCGCTGCATGGCAGATGCAGCACAAACCAAGCTCTTCTGAGCTGAGATCTGTGTCAAGCAGTAAGTTCTGCATATGTACACATGTGTGTATAGATGTTGTATTTACAGGTCTGTACAGGTGAGGTAGAAATCCACTTCACTATAAACCTCTCTCACAATGAGCCCCCTTTATAATCATCTCTATGCAAGGAAACTGTTTTCATTGGTAATTAGTCCTGTTAGAGCAATCCTTTACATGAAGTTGACCTTGAAATGACAACATTTTTTCTTGCCTTTCTCAGTGCATGTTGTATTTAGAAGGCACTTCTCATCCCTCCTGCTTTTCAGTTCTTCACTGCTTCTTTTCAAATGCCGTTGGGTGGCCTCCACAAGATCGTTATTTTTTGATATGCAGTTCAAATCATGTTTCTTCTTCCTGTGATGCAGCAAAAAGTGTCAAAACTCTTTTTAGTGAGCACTGATATAATAAGAACGGTGGGTTGTTATGGTGGGAGCAGGCTCTGTATAACTGGGCACATAATCAGGGCTTGAGAACTTAGAGCCCTGCAGCTTTAGTGTGCTCTGGACCTGGCCTACAGAGAGTCTCTCTCTCCTCACTCCTTTCCTGCTTCTTCTCTGGTTTAGATACACAAAATTAGACACACTTTCTCTCTCACATAACCAAATAAACACCCAGAGTACTTTCCTTAAATTTCTGGTTTTATTTTGGCTTCCACTGTATAGAACCAACAAACCCCTATCTTTGACTGCTGCTGTGGGATACCCTGGTGCCTTTGAACTCCTTCCACTGGCACAGAAAGCAATATCGGGAGTTTAGCGTGATTTTTTTTCAGAAGGATGGGATTGCCATCAAATTTCCATTGTGCTGGGGTCTGCCCAGAGCCCTGCCCATTCACCCCCTTCCTTTCCCAAGCACTCGCCTGGATTTCCCCGGAGGTGACAACAGCCACAGTGGCACAACAACATATACACAGAGTGTCTCCAAGGAATGACTCTCCTCCTCACCTACAGCCTCTCAAAGACATCCTTTAATGTGGTTACCTGAAATATCAGGGGACTGAGCTGACAAGGTGCAGATGAGAGCCATAGCTTGAGGTCTAATCCGGTGTGCATCCACTTTGAAGACAGAGGCACCACAACCATAGAATCGCAGAACCACTAAGCTGGCAAAGACCTTTGAGATCATCAAGCCCAACCGTACATGTCTACTCCTAAATCGTATTGCTAAGCACTTCATCTGCCTGTCTTTTAAACACTCCCAGAGATGCGGACTCCACCACCTCCCTGGGCAGCCTCTGCCAGTGGCTGAGAACCCTTTTAGTGAAGACATTTTTCCTGATGTCCAATCTGAACCTGCCCTGGCACAGCTTGAGGCCATTCCCTCTCATCCTATCACCTGTCGCTTGTTGATCAACACCCACCTCACAACAGCCTGCTGTCAGATAGTTGTAGACAGTAATAACACAACATTGCAGAGCCCAGCGCTCGAGTGGAGTTACCCCAGCATCCCAGTCTCCAACTCCACTTGCTTAGCTCAGCTCCTGTCAGCCTCTGTCGCGTGCAGAAGCTGTGTGGCCCAGCAGGACTTGCTTCAGCCCCTGGGCGTAGCCTGCTCTCTTCCATCCCAGCCTGCCAGCACTTGCGCAGCTTGTGCTGTCCCAGCCGGTGAGGAGCAGAGATGCCAGATTAATGTGGTCCTTGTGGTTCCCAAAGGCCGGAGCTGTGTTAATGATGCTGGTGATGGAACGCAGAAGCGTGAAAGGAATTCTAATAGATATGACAAGTCTAATAAGAATTTGTGCCTGGAAGGGACCTCCTCTGGGGCAGGCATCTGACAAGACGTTGATGGCTGAAATTTGTTTACTCATTGGCACCGATTGTACATCTCCTGCCAGCTCCTTATTAATCTAATTTGAGACATTAAAGCCAGTGAAAGGGAGAGACTTTGACTGAGGCTCAGCTAATGAGTAATGTCACCATCCTGCCCCGGTCCTCTTCCCCCTCAGACCATGGGGCAGTCTGGGAAGCTGGGATACAGGTTCACACATCGCCTCCAGAGTTGTGGCTGTGTTTGCCACTCAGATGGAGATGAGCAAAGTAGTTTCCTTTAGGAAAGGTGGATGGAGGCAGGCAGCAGAGCTCACAAGGATGAGTCAGCATGCAGTGGACGAATCTGGTTAAACCCTGTCCAGACTTGGTGAGCTTCCACTGAATTCTCTGTAATCATAAACACCAGCACCACTGAGTGCAGGAGTTGGCTTTGCCACTGTGGGATGACACAGAGAGATGAGGCTGGAAGGCTTATCCCACTGGCTTTCTGCTCCGGCTTGTCTCAGACAGCCCTCTTGTAAACAGCATTTTGCGTGGCAGAAGTAGAATTTGAGCTTTTTTCAGTAGGTCCATGGAGAGATCCAAGGAACTGCAGCAGCCCATGCGGAGCGCACTCTGCTTACTGCAGCTCCGCTTAAACCCAGCAGCATCTGGCCTGGCCAGTGCTTCTGCAGGGCTGTCATCCATTTGCACTCTTTCCTAGGAGTGGAACAGCACCCTCATGTCTGTGACAACTGCTGCATTACACATGCAGAGTCTGCAGAGTCTGTTGGTTCCACATCCTATGAAGCCAAATGCCTCGGTTCCACTAAATGCTAACACTCACGTTGTACTGTTTTCTCCTCTCCTCTTCAGCTGCTGTTGATTATCTGGCCAAGAATGTGAGTCTGTCTACACAGCGTAGGATGAAGCTGGGAGAACATTCAGCCGTTCTGGGCCTCCTACCAGTAGAGACAGGCCAAGCTTACTGAAGATCCGACTGTGTCAACAACCCACTCCAGCAACTTGGTACGACTGGAGAAAACACCACCAGCCTTCCAGGGATCTACCTGTACCTGGACCCTACTCCTTCCCAATTCCCTTCCATCTCGCACCAACCTGAGCTGTGAAGGAGACGGGAAAGAAAGGGAGAGCTCTCCAAGTCTCCAGCTCCTCCCAGAGCACAAGGCAAGCCTGGCCTCTGTGATCTGACTCCTGTGGCCAGAGACAATGGGTTGGGTACATTTATTAACTCTACATTCCTGCCCTCCTTCTAACCCACCTGGCCATGGCATTTTGCCCATGCTTAAGGACTTTCCATTGATCTAGGTAGTTGGCATAGTCAAAGCCAAATCGATCTTCTTTTTCTTTGTAAAAAAAAGAAATGTTTCATTCTGTTTCCTTTTCTTTCCAATCCTGTAAGTTGAGTGAATGTTGTATAGGAAGGAATAATCAAGCTGGTCATTTAGAGTGATAGAATTCAGGACCACAGAAGACCTATGGACCAAATATAAGAACTTGTTTAAAAAAAAAAAAACCACACACAAAGGCAAACAAAACCGGAAAAACATGTTAAAGTGACAGCAAATCTCCCCTCCCCACTCTACCCGGCCGTTCTCAGTGGTGGCTTCCCAAAGCAGGGCCAAAGCAGGCCAGATCGCTGCTAAGCAGAGGCAGGATGTGAGTCTGTCCAGCATGGGACCTTTGCAAAGTGAAAATGTAAATTGCATGAGCACTGAAGGTTATGGGCACGGGCACAAGCAACATTTACTTTTCCTCTTGGGACCAATTTAGATCGGATTATCACTGAAAAGACACGGGCAACAGGTACAGCAGGAGATGTGATAGCGAACATCAGCCTTGCACACACAGAGGAAGGGCATCAAATACACCCGATCGGGTCGGAGCTTTTGCCCTTCCAGTCAAGAGAGGCGAGGACTGCGTAGCCTTTCTTTCACTCAGCAGGAAAGAAGCTGGCCATGAGAGCAAAGAGAAGAGAGGGAAGAGTCAGAGGTGTTCGTTAGCAGCCTGCTCAGAGGGGTCGGGATGCACAGTCACATCCTTCGACAAGGAAAGGGCCACCTAAAAGAAAACAGTGCTTGTTCTGAAGATGCATTCCCACATCTCACTGTTGGGTGGATGTGGCCATGGAGTCAGAGGGGAGATGCCCTGAAGAGTCTTTGTAACAGCAGCTAGGAAGGAAAAATGCTCTGAGCTGCAACACTGCACCTGTTTGTACTGCAGAAAAGATTGTCCTTGCCAATGGCATTCCCTGGCCTCGAGCCACCAGTAGAAATGCTTGCCCCTGTCCATCTATACAACTCCATGTCTAAGTTCCTTCCCTCTCCTTTTCATTTGGTGGTGGAGCCTCTCCCTCTCTAAGCCAGATAGTGTTCTCTGGATTTATCACACCACTTTTCTGTAGCAGCCAGTGCTCTCACTTTTGAATCGGCTCACAGTTCTGCTCATCCCACCATTTGGATAAAAGCAGCCAACAATAAGTGTTTATTGCTAACTCATGACTCACATGGGTTCTTACTTTCCCTTTTGCATATGGTGATGATCCCTGATGATTCTTAAGCAGAGGTCTAATATTATAGAGATTTTTCCCCTCACTTTCCTGTGTTGAGAGGGCTCACTTCAAGAACGTGCTGAAATTTGACCTGGAAAGGGCAAGGAGAGCTGCCCCTGAGGTAGCAGCCCCAAGTGACAGAATCTGTGCCGGCCAGTAGCTGGTGTGTGCAGTTCAATGGCAACAAGCAATACTTAAAGTCATCTACATATTGTAGATGTAGAGAGTTCATAATATGCTTACTATATGGTATGTCTACTTTAAGATAATGAATGTCTGCTTTTGTCCACTGGCGATAACGGGGGACCAAGTGGTCAGATCAGCTCTGGTCTGGCCATATGCTCCTAGGTTGCTAAAGGAGACACTTCTCTTGTGCTTCCTTCTGTTGCTGCTGTTTCTTATGTTCTTCTCAAATAATCTGACTTTCTTTTTGCAACTGAAACATTTTTCTGGGGATCTGTTCCCTGCCTTGCCTCAACGTCATTTATCACAAACCACCAAACCACTTTCTCTTGAGCCGTGTGGACAAGTACCTGTTCTGACCAAAGCAGAGTTGTGTTTCTTTCGTTGCTCAGCATCCTACCTGAGCCACACATGGCTTTCATCAGCTTTACTCTATGGCTGTGACAGAGCCTGCTCTACATTCCTAAAAGTGTATTAATACATCAGCTTGGCTTCTCTGCCTCTCACATACGTGTGTGCTCTGCACGGGGCAACATCTGCACCCAAAGGCTGTATTGCTGTCATTTATGCTCTAGAGATCCCAATTCAGCCTCTGTTCATCCAGCTGTACCATGCACAAGACTTCCCTCTAGTTGGAAAATACTTTCCTTGGATCACAAAGCTTTTGAAGCACTTGAAGCTTGCTTTCTTCCCATCCTTTCTCAATGCAACATACAGCACCTACAGCTGGATGGACTGGTGAGGCCAAAGGTACCAATTCCCTTGAGGCGGCTGAGGAGCCAAAATGCCTTGGAGCATTGGAGTCGTGTTAGCTGAAGCACTTTCCCTGCTTTGCACCAGTTTCAGATCTCAGATAGCAATGGAAGATGCTAGTTTATGTGGTAGAGCTGATTCCGTTTGGCTTTTCCAAACGGAATTCCAGTCCTGGCTTGAATGCCATTCCCAACAAGAGTAACCTTCAGCCACACCTGAACTGGTGGATCGAGGGCCAGAGCAAGGGTGTCTCCATGACAGACACCAGTGTGGGGATTAACGACTGAAGCCTCTGAATTTGCTCCTGTGTCTCAGTATCACTCCGATTGCTAAAACATCAGAGCACATTATTTTCTTGTGCACCACATTCAATAGCATTGACAAGGACAAATGCCAGTAATCACCCAGTCTGGGACCACTTTCGGATTTGCATCCTCCTTGTCACTGGCAGATGGAGTTTGTAGGTGGGAAATATTGGCCCTGCATCTACCCTAGACGTTTCCAGTCCCTTGTTCTTTATATTGATATTTGTGACCAAATGCATTCCTCGCTGCCTGCTAAACTAGAAGGAAAGTTTCAGTTTGTCATGAGAATGCTTGTCCGCTGCTCCTGCTCGCAAAGAATTGTTGGCTCTCTTCATCCCACCATTATCAATTCTCCTGTGTGTGCATACTCCTCTCCCAAGCATCCCTCAACACTTGGTCCTCAGAGAGAGCATGCTGTTGAGGAGGACTTCAGTGCAGAGTGCAGAACCTCCTGCATAAAGAGTATTAAAAAGAGGGAGCGCTGTAGATACCTATTTGCCAATTACCTTCACCAGGAAGTCCATGACCACCTGGGCACCGCTGTAAATAGAGTTCTTAGAGGAATATGAAAGCCGCCCCATGCTAGCCCAAATAGCTATTCTCTGACTTTTCCCTCGTGGTCGCACTTTGTACATTAGTTGGAAATTTGTTCATGTGCTGTATGTTTATAGAAAGTTGACATTTTTTTATACTAAAAACACAGTGAGTGCCGTGCTAGTTAAAAAAAAACATGGGGGGAGGGGGGATGAACTGTAGAAATTTGCCTATCATGTGTTTTCAAAATACATTCCAGAATATTTGGGGTGGGATGGGTTTGATTTGGGGAATTTTTTTGGTTTATTTGTTTTGTTTTAAGGTTCATTCATGTATGAAAGTCTAAATGTTTTGTTTTGTTTTGTTTTGTTTTACGGATTGCCAACCTCAGTTCTGCTGAAAAGAGAGAAACTCAGGGGATGAGGTGGGGGGGAGGAGGGACAGAACAGAGGGAGGTGCCTCGAAGGCAGAAAAACCCTGAGCATGGAAGAGTAGCAATTGGCAGCGGACAAGCATTGGACAGCAGGACCCTGAGGAACGTGCAGTTGTGGTCGCTCAAAGCAGACCAAACAGGGACTGAGCAGATACTCAACTTCTGGTGACTCTGTGGGTGCCTGGGAATCCACAAACCATGCTGCACCTCATCCAAACACACCAGCAAGCGAAGGAATGCATGCCAGAGACGTTCTCTCAGGTCGACGCTGCTTCCGTGCCCGCAGGCGAGAACTGGCATCCCTGGGGGAAAGGAACAACGCCGAGTGGATTTCTTTAACCTCCTCACACCCCTGCCATGCTCCTGCCTTCACCTGAGATCACAAAAATGGACATTTCCTCACTGTGTCCAGTAACTCAGCAGATTGGCTCCTGTCACTCAGAGACTTTGTGTATTTAATGCTTCTAACCCATCATCCCTAACACCTCCATACACCCACCTGGGGAATATCTACATAGCACTATAGGACATTCCTTATTCCTAGTAACTGCGGATATGTTGCTTCTGTGTTTGACTCATAGCCATTTTGCTCCATGTGTATGCCTGTGAGTGAGGATGTCTGCGTGCGCCTGTGTGCCTGCCTGCGTGCGTGTGTATATATATAATCGCACCATAATTTATTCAGCTATATGGAGTAGTATAGTAGAAAGAGAAACTGGTATTTGCTTTAACTACCTGCTGCCTGTAGGTGTCTCTCTGTAACTCAGGCATAACTGTTATACATTAAAAAAAAAAAAAGGATTAAAAGTGTCTTTGGGTGCCTTGTGTGCTTAACTCACCCTGCAGCGCGCCAAGCACGAGGAGAAAAGCTGGTGAGTCGAGAAATGTTCACACACGCTTACAAACTGCAGATGGTTTTGCTGAAAAAGCAAAATCGTAGGCTTCATTCATTAATGAAAACATGGCAAAGCTACGGAAATAAATAAAACATTTAATTTGACTGTGGCTTTTTGCAAGGGAAGAACAATTACCTGGCCTGTTCTAAGCACAACCATTTCTTTATGCATTCATTTATTGCCTGGGCAGAGGAAGGTGGGCAGTGTGGGACCAGGCTGCCGCGCTGACTCTGCGCTCTGCAGGCACCTGGCTTTCGTTAAAGGCCAAAGCCCGGCACCAACAAGCGGAACAATATTTTGAAACTCTATGGAGGAATACATGGCTTCGGGCTTCAGCAGTCGATAATAAAGCGTTTTGCCTTTAAACAAAGCCCTGAATTCAAAATCTGTTCCCATCTGAAGACATTTTGGCTCTCCATAAAATAATTTGATCCTCATCCAAGTCGTGCTGGATGAATATCTGCATGGAGAAACCCCCCAGCTTAATTAGTCACTGGGGTTGTTTTCTGGTTGCCTCTCAGCAGAGGGATAACTCCAAGGAAGTTAACAGGCTTCCCAAACCCAGACAAGAGCACTGTTAGATAAAAGATGCCGACTACACAAGGAGATGATGTTCATGCACTTGTCTGTTGTGAGCAAAGAGGCAGCAATCTGCCAGCCTCATGGATCCCATAGGTACCACAAGTCTCAGCGAAGAATGAGGGCTTCAGCATTTGCAAACTCTGCTGGCACTGGCGTCCCTCACGTCGCATCGGTGCCACTGGTCATGGTTGGCTTCAGTTAGTGCCTTACGAATCATCCCAAAGATCCTTTCCGAACACTGTCTTGCTGCCCTTGGTGCTGTGTCCGAGAATTCCAGAGCAGTGCCTGGAGCCCTGAGCTTAGGCATAATCCTTCACTGGTAGTTGTATGGTTCTGTCTGCAGTCCCAGGCTTCTCCCTGGGCACAGAGAGGCTCTGGAGCATCTTAATGTCCAGCAAAGCTGCCTTCAGGTTCAGTGGGGAATAGAAACCCTGGGCACAGCTTTCCTTTCCATCAGGGAAAGCAGTTTTCTAACAAAATCTGCCTCTCTCACTGAGAATCACAGAATCGCAGAATGGATTTGGATGGAAAAGACCTTTAAGATCATTGAGTCCAACCATCAATCCAACCCTGCTAAGCCCACCACCAGATCATGTCCCCTAAGTAGGACATCTACTCTTCTTCTAAACCCCTCCAGGGATGGGGACTCAATCACCTCCTTGGGCAGCCTCTGCCAGAGCCTGACAACCCTTGCAGTAAAGAAATATCTACCAGTATCCAACCTAAATGGCCCTGGTGTATCTTCAGGCCATTTCCCCTTGTCCTGCCACTGCCTATCAGGGACAAGAGACCAGCCCTCAGCTTGCTACAATCTCCTTTCAGGCAGTTGTAGAAAGCGATGAGGTCTCCCCTCAGACTCCTTTCCTCCAGACTAAACAGTCCCAGGGCCCTCAGCCATTCATCACAAGGAAAAATCCTCCTCCAGTCCTGGAAAAAAAAAAAGAAGCCATGCAGTATAGCCTGTGCTTATGCAGGAAAAGTTTGGGTCAGACTCCACTCCAAGCTTGTTCCCACTGCTCTGAAAATTCACATTTGGGAGATAAAAATGGGAAAATACAAGACACAGGAGCCCAAGGCTGACAGCAGGACAGCGGGGGGGCACATGGGGGCTGCACTGGCTGAAGCTTTGGTGGGCTCTGACCGCCTTGATGGTGACCCCTGGAAAATATTACAGGTGTCCAAATGGGGAAAAGGCTGGACGCCACCGCGCTTGCAGGGTGCCAAGGGCACCATGCTGTCAGAAACCCCCTTTCTTTTTGTGAAAATCGTGGAGAGACTAGCCTTTGTGTAAGAACCATAACCAACCTCAGCCATCAGAACAGGGCTGGTGGTCCTGGCTTCCTAGCTGCATCCTAGTGGAATTATGTTTGGCATCTGCAAATTTTACCCAGTCCAACCCCCTTCCCACCTTAGTTCTGCTCTCAGTGGCATTTGATTTTCACACAGAGCTGACACAGAACCATAGAATCATAGAATAACCAGGTTGGAAAGGACTCCCTGGATCGTTGTGTCCAACCATTCCTAACACTCCTTTAAACCATGTCCCTAAGCACTTCATCCACCCTTTCCTTAAACACCTCCAGGGAAGGCGACTCGACCCCCTCCCTGGGCAGCTGTTCCAGTGCCCAATGACTCTTTCCATGAAGAATTTTTTTCTGATATCCAGCCTGAACCTCCCCTGGCGGAGCTTCAGGCCATTCCCCCTTGTCCTGTCCCCTGTCACTTGGGAGAAGAGCCCAGCTCCCTCCTCTCCACACCCTCCTTTCAGGCAGTTGTAGAGAGCAATAAGGTCTTCCCTCAGCCTCCTCTTCTCCAGGCTGAACAACCCCAGCTCTCTCAGCCGCTCCTCGTCAGACTTGTTCTCCAGCCCCTCACCAGCCTCATTGCTCTTCTCTGGACACGCTCCAGAGCCTCAACATCCTTCTTGTGGTGAGGGGTCCAGAACTGAACACAGTACTCAAGGTGGAGTCTCACCAGTGCCGAGTACAGAGGGAGAATCACCTCCCTGGACCTGCTGGTCACACTGTTTCTGATCCAAGCCAAGATGCCATTGGCCTTCTTGGCCCCCTGGGCACACTGCTGGCTCATGTTCAGTCGCTGTCAACCATTACCCCCAGGTCCTTCTCTTCCGTGCAGCTCTCCAGCCACTCTTCCCCCAGTCTGTAGCGCTGCATAGGGTTGTTGTGCCCCAAGTGCAAGACCCGGCATTTGGCCTTGTTGAACCTCATCCCATTGCTCTCGGCCCAGCGGTCCAGCCTGTTCAGATCCCTTTGCAGAGCCTCCCTACCCTCCAGCAGATCCACACTTCCCCCCAGCTTAGTGTCATCTGCAAACTTGCCGAGGGTTTTGGTGGCGGCCAAGCCAGCTGTGCTATGCTCCCACGTGGAGGGTTGGTAGAGGAAAGGAGCATCATTTTCCAGCAGCCCTAAACCAGGACATTATTTCTAGCCACATCCCTGTTTTCAAATCCTGCTGCTGGAACTGCACAGCTTTGTGCTGCCTCGCCAGCTCTCCCAGAAATGACTTTGCTCCATCAATGGTCACGTTTGGGCTCAGTTGCCGCCGGCCCCGCGGTTGCAAGCGTTTCAACACTGCCCTGAACCGTTCCCTGAGCTTTTTGTCCTCTCTCCAAACAACCCAAACCTTATCTGAGAAGCGCAGGATATTTCCCAGGCCTTGCCAGAGATGATCCGTTGCTCTCTGAAAGACATCAAGCGTGCAAGCTACCCCACAAGGGAGCTGCTCAGGCCGATACAGCTCCCGCTACCAGTATCACTGGTCAATTATGGCTCTAAGCTGTCATCAGCTTTAATCTGTTGATAAGCCAGTGATAAATCAAATTCAAGTCAATTTGACACCAGCTGACTTTAGCAAACGCGTGGCATCCTGCAGGCCGGGGATGGGGTGCTGACCCTGGTCACTACGTCCTCTTTGCATCAGTCCCGTGTTGCTGGACTTGACCCGAGGCGCTGCGTATGGCACCTGCGCTTTGCATGAGAAGGGCTGAGTGCGGGGACAGTGCCGGGGGGCATGATTTGAAGCTGAAGGATGGGAGATTCAAATGAGATTTAAGCGAGAAAAGGGTGGGGAGGCCCTGGCCCAGGTGGCCCAGAGCAGTGGTGGCTGCCCCATCCCTGGAGGGGTTCAAGGCCGGGTTGGATGGGGCTTGGAACCCCTGATCCAGTGGGAGGGGTCCCTGCCCATGGCTGGGTGGAACTGGATGGGCTTTGAGGTGTCTTCCAGCCCAACTCATTCCATGACGCTATGACTCTAAACCTGGATCCCTTTCCTGCTCTGCTTTTGATTTCAGTGTTGATTTTCTTATTTGGGTTTTGCACATACTCCCTCCAGCTTCCAGGAGACCCCTTCACAGCGCCTGGAGCCATCGCCCATGCAGTCACTGCAGTGTCCCCACAGTCCCCAGCTGCGTATTCCTCTGGAGCTGTGCACTGAGCAGCTGGAGACTGCACAGGACAGTGCGACTCTAAGGAAGCAGGGACACAGCACACACATATATATCTCCATCAGTGCTATGTATTTCTGGAAGGCAGAAGTACTTGGCAGGGTAAACAGCAATTTTGTTGTTGTTTCCACTTTTTCATCTTTTTTTTGTTTCATTTTAAAAGGCATGCAAGGAAAGAGAACAACTTGGAAGTGAAGCAAAACATTTTTGCCTTCCTAACTTGAGATTTAAAAGCCTTTTCTTCAGCAAAACTAAAGAAGCTAAAGAAAAACTAAAACTAAGACCTAAAACTAAAGAAAAATTCCTCCCATTCTCTCTCTTAAAAACTGAATCATTAAAATAATTTGTACAAGGTCCTTATTATTAAAAAGATCTGTTCAGAAAATGTTATTTAAGCCAGTTTTAATCTTTGCCATCACATTACCTTTTTCAGCATTGCTGTTGCATAGTATTTTTAAACACTGTTTTACAGAGAGGTGAAGGCTGAGTGACTTACGCCAGATCACGTTGGTTTACACGGTCTGAATCTGGTTTGTGGCTCCACTGACCAGTGCCCAGATTTCAGCTGTGGTGAAATACAGCTTAGAGATGAAGCAGGAAGCTTGGATCTGTGGGGTGCAAATGCTGGGAGAGGGTTTAGGGGAGTTTAGTGTTCTGGTTTTTATTTACGCTGAAAACACATTCCCAAAAGATAATCTGGGCACCACGGAAGGGTGCAGGTGATGCCCAATTCAAGAAGGCCCCAAGGGAAGATACACACGAGCACCTATCGCCCTCTCCAAACACCAGTCCCTCTCTTTAAAGCAATGCACCCAGACTTCAAAAACCACCTCGTGGTCTTTGCTCGGCTCCAAATGGCATCAGTGCTGTGATTTTGGGGAAAGGCAGAGCACTCCTCCTGTCCTAGGAAACAGCAGCCTTTCCCCTCTGCCTCAAACACCACTTAAAGTCGCCAGTGAAATCAATCCGGATGATCTTATGGCTCTCTACAACACTTTTAGGAAGTGAGTGTTGGTCTCTTCTCCCAAGCGGCAGGTATTGGATGAGGGGGAATGGCCCCAAGCTGCATCAAGGGAAGTTTAGATTGGACATCAGGAAAAATCTCTTCACAGAAAGGGTTATCAAGCACTGGCAGAGGCTGCCCAGGGAGGTGGTGGAATCCCCAACCCTGGAGGGGTTTAAAAGACATGTGGATGTGGTACTAAGGGGTCTGGTTTAGTAGTGGACAGGTATGGTTCGACTTGATGATCTCAAAGGTCTTTTCCAACCTAACGATTCTATGATCTTCGCGCAGTGGATGCAGCCTATCAGGTAGCAAGGCAGAGGGGAGAGTGGGTGCATTGACACATCTTTTGGGGGAGGAATATCCCTCCCTGCTCTCGGTGTTATTCTTTCCACCTCCGTCCCTTTTCATGAGCAGTGCTTTCTGTCCTTCAACATCCCCTCGGATGTGGGGTCCACCTTGTATTTTAGCTATAGGTATTTTAGCTATTTACACCTGCTAAAGCTCTCTGATGAACTGGAGAGATTACAAATGAAACAAGGCATGACTGCAACAATCTCGACACCCCCACGTGCACGGGAAGCGTGCCTAACTGAACACATCCCTGCAGGACCCACCATGCTATCAGCGTTTGGGTTACTCCTCCTTTCCAAGTCTTAATTCTCACGGGATGTTTGCCTGGCTCAGAGGTCAGTCCCATCTCCTGCCCTGTGTTTAGAGCCGTTGTTGCTCATCTCCGTGGTTATAGCTCCTGTCCGACAGCCCCCGTGCCAGAAAATTCAGCTCAGCAGCCTTTAGCTTCGCAGCATTTCATGAGCAATTTCTTTCCAGAATAGATGTAGAGAAGTTTATTATAACAGGCTGTGGACCTGCATAAAATCAGGGTATTCTGAGCAGGGAGAGGTGTATGAAAGGGAATTAAATGACTGAAAAAGGATTTCCTTGTGAGGCCAGTTTCTTTCTTTTTTTAAGGATTAATATAATTAATATCCCGTCCCGGGCAGGCCATGTTCTCACCTGGTGTAAACCAGCTCAGAATGTTAACTGGCTTTGCTGATTTGCACCAGGCAGCAAGCTCATCCTGCATTCCTGTAACATTCCTCTAACTTCATCCCCTAATGCTCTGCAACCTTGGAACTGCATTTCCACTGTTTCTGCTCACAGAATTTTAGAATCATTAAGGTTGGAAACTGCCCAAGCACCAGTCCAACCCCACCATGCCTGCTAAACCATGTCCCCAAGTACCACGGCCACACAGCTTTTGAACCCCTCCAGGGATGGAGACTCCAGCGCTGCCTCTGCAAGGGCTTCACCACTCTTGAAGGTGAAGATATTTTTCCTAATATCCAACCTCAACCTGCCCTGATGCAACTTGAGGGCATTTCCTCTCATCCTATTCCTTGCACAGGTGCAGTGGAGCCCGGCAGAGGGTGTCCAGAAAGGTGGCTGTGATTCCTTCTGTCCCAATTCCCTCTTACAAAGCAGCAAGGGAGCTTGAGTACGCAGTGAACATGGCAGGAAACAGGGAGATCTGGTCTTTTACTGGAGCATGGAGGGCATCTTGGACACCATGGTTGACTTCTCTGACTCTGTTTCCCCTCCAGCAGTTTCTGGGCATCCCTAAATTCCACTCACAATCTCAAGGAGAGACAAGTGATTCACTGTAGGATAGAACCTATCACAGTATAAAATAGCAAGATATAAAATATGGTGATAGCAGCTCTGGAACACCTCTGCTATGAGGACAGGCTGAGAGAGTAGGAGTCGTTCAGGTTGAAGAAGAGAAGGCTCCCAGGAGACCTTAGAGCAGCTTCCAGTACTGAAAGGGCTACGGGAAAGCTGGGGAGAGGCTTTTTAAAAGGGCCTGGAGTGATAGGACAAGGGGAATGGCTTTGAATTGGAAGGGTGAAGATTTAGATTAGACATTAGGAAGAAATTCTTCGTGATGAGGGTGCTTAGGCAGTGGAAGGGGTTTCCCAGAAAAGTGGTGGCTACTGCATCCCTGAAGGTGTTCAAGGACAGGTTGGACTTGGAGCAAGGACAGGTTCAGGGGCTTGGAGCAATCTGATCCAGTGGGAGGTGTCCCTGCCCATGGCAGGGGGTGGAACTGGATGATCTTTAAAAGTCCCTTACAAGCAAGACATTCCATGATTCTATGAAAATATTAGGACTTTCTGAAAACCAGTGGCTGGATGCAAAGTGAGCTTCAACCTCCCTCCAGCCACGGTTGCACATCTCCAAAACACCAAAGTGATTAAACCTCTCTCTTAGCTCTGCGTGGGTCTCTCTCTGCCACTGCCTGTACCTCCCATCCTTTGGGGCTGAGTTTTATCCACAGGAGCTGCTGAACAAAAACCTTCTCCTGCATCTTCATCCTGTTCTTCCCTTGTCCCTTATTCTCAGCAATATCCAACCTCGAGGTGGCTCACTGCAAAATAAAGAAAGAAGCAGGATTCCCGATTGCTTTCTGCACGTCCCTCACCCTATTCTGCACGTCTTTTGTGTACACCCCGGCTAATTATTATTAATGGTAGATATGGGTTTATTTCAACTGCAGGGGAAAAAAAGGCTAAGGGGGAAGGGGAGGGAGGTTGGGAATGGGAGGGAAGAGAGGAAAAAAGAGAGAGAAGAAACCCAGAAGAAACTGTTCGCATTTCCCGAGACATCGACAAAGCTTTTATGAATATAACTGGATTTGTAACAAGCATTGCAGCTGCATATAAGGCATTCAGACATGGAGACAATTTTACTAGATAATAGACTATCACGCAGGATACAATTTAAATTAAAAAATGCAATTTTCACCTTGAAATGAACAAATGATTACAATTTCTATACAAATTAAGGCATTCAGGCTCTCTTTCAGTAGTGGCATCAGTCCATGAAATATGACATAATTACCATGAAATACATTTTCAAATATTTTGATTTTTGTCCGCTGCTTTTAAAAAACATAGCCCCAGCTTCTGTGTGCGTGTGTATGTGCGTATGTGCATGGGAGGGGGAAGAGTGGCTTGCTTTATCCCACCTTCTGGGGAAAAACACATTAAAAAGAAAAGAAAAACTACCCAAAGATTAAGCTTTTCCCCCGTCGCCCTCCTCCTCACTCCCCCTCCTCTTGACTGGCGAGATAAAATTGAAAAAAAAAATCAGACAGAAAGAAAAGGAACGCAAGCGAAAGGCTCTAAAGCCTCCAGATTTATCTAAATTACTACGCTTATCTGCAAAAATCACATCTGCTGGTTATCTACTGGCTCTGCAGATCTCCTGGTCCCCCTCCCTTTTCTCCCTTAAAATGATGGGTTTTATTCCTCTCTTTTATTTTTTAATTATTTTTCCATTATGTTCTCTTTTTAGAGCTGGAAATACAAGAAGAATCAAAGAAACTGTGACCCAGCGGAGGGGGAGGGCGGAGGAAAGAAAAACCAGCAGGGAAGTTTGCAGGAGTCGGTGAACTTGGGTGGGAAGAGGAGGGTGAGCAAAAGCAGCCCCGACACCTGCCCAGCTGCAAGGAGCCTTTGCAACGGAGCAGTGCCAAACGCTCTGCTGTTTTCCTTCAACCTGGTTTACCCACATTGACTACTTCTTGTGCCAACGTGATGCCACAATTCATAGAATCATGGAATCATTGAGGTGGAAAAGTCCTCTAAGTTCATCCAGTCCAACCACCAGCCCAATCCCACCATGCCTGCTAAATCATGTCCACAAGTGCGAGCTCTACATGTTTCTTGAACCCCTCCAAGGATGGGGACCCCTCTAACCCCTCCACTGCTGTGCAGTCGGCCCCACAGGGTGAAATTTAACCCCGCTGCCATACCATAGGTGGCTAGATAAACATAATACAGCTTCTTGGAAGGAGCAGAGAATGGTGGACAGCTTTTTAACTTTTGCAGGATGTGGAAAACTGAAGAAATCAGCACTCTTCTTCAGGGTCACAGTCCCTACTCTGTTCTTTGTCCCTCACATTTCACAGCATCATGGAAAGGGACCTCGAAGCCCATGCAGTCCCACCCCCTGCCATGGACAGAGACACCTCCCACTGGATCAGGGGCTCCGAGCCCCATCCAACCTGGCCTGGAACCCCTCCAGGGATGGGGCAGCCACCACTGCTCTGGGCACCCTGGGCCAGGGCCTCCCCACCTTCATCATGAGTAATTTATTCCTAATCTCTAATCTGCACCTTCTCCCTTCCAGATTAAAGTGATTCCTCCTTGTCTTGTCACTCCATGCCCTTGCAAAAAGTCCCTCCCCAGCTTTCTTGCAAAAATGTTTGTGGCTTTTTGTGCATAGGTGTGTTGTGGAGAGCGTGCTTGAGAAACCTGGTGCATGAAGTTTGTTCTGTTTCTTTGGTCATCCCCTGGTAAATCCCACCAACATCCAAGAAGCTACACTCCAGTGCAGACATGTTCCTCACTGAACACCTTTGCAGCATGTAATCAGGCTTTGGGTATGATAGAACAGCTTTTCTTCGTGTTTTCCCTCTCCTGCAGCATCTCTATAGGGAGTGGGGAGCTGGCTGTGATCGTTCCAGTCTTTGTTCCTTTAAGGTCTGTTGACCCTGATTCATGTTTCTGCATTTTTACCCCCAAAAACATGAGCAACACAGTTTCTTACTGCAAATTCACACTCGGTGATACGCGTTGAGCACAAGAGCGTGGTGGGAAGAGGGGAGAAATAATCTCCTAAGCACTGGCAAATTCAGATGAGCTTGTGGCAAAAAGCATTTGCAGATGGCAGAGGTGAGTGTCTCTTTTAGCTGCTCACATCCCACTGCAGGAGCTTGGGACCAGCACAGCTCCTTCATTATATTATCCTTCATTATTGTAACCAGCAGGGAGAGGAAGGGGATTCTGCCCCTCTGCTCCCCTCTTGTGAGACCCCACCTGGAGCCCTGCATCCAGTTCTGGAGTCCTCAGCACAGGAAGGACATGGAGCTGTTGGAGCGAGTTCAGAGGAGGCCATGGAGATGATCTGAGGGATGGAGCACCTCCTGTATGAGGACAGGCTGAGAGAGTTGGGGTTGTTCAGCCTGGAGAAGAGAAGGCTGCAGGGAGACCTTTGAACAGCTTCCAGTGCTGAAAGGGGCTCCAGGAAAGCTCGGGAGGATAGGATGAGGCAAAACAGTTCGGAGTTGAAAGAGGGGAGATTGAGATGAGATCACAGGGAGAAATGTTCTCCTGTGAGGGTGGGGAGGCCCTGGCCCAGGTTGCCCAGAGCAGTGGTGGCTGCCCCATCCCTGGAGGGGTTCCAGGCCAGGTTGGATGGGGCTTTGAGCGCTGTGATCCAGTGGGAGGTGTCCCTGCCCGTGGCAGGGTGTGGGACTGGATGGGCTTGAAGGTCCCTTCCACCACAATACATTCCATAATTCTATGACGACTCACTCCTCCCCATCTCCTGAAGAAGGAGAGGACAGGAGGGGTCTGGTAGGGGATGAAAAGAGGGCAGGACAGTGGGATGATGAGGATGGGCCATGCAGGGCTGGATGATCCCTTCCCACTCCTGTCAGTGAGGGAAATTGTGAAATGAGTGCTAGGAAAAGCTCTGGCGCACAAAGCAGAGAATCCCTCTCAACAGCTCCATTCCCCGAGTGTAGGAGGGCAGCCCTCGCATGGGCTCTGGCCTGGCTTAGGGCTCCAGTTTGGTTTTTTTATCAGCTGTGTCTTTATTTCACCAGGCACTTGTTATTTTAATCAAAGCCACAGACAGATGGGTCTTTCCAGTCATGGGCTCTTGGCAAATAAAAAGCTTCAAATCTATCCTAAGAATAACTCACAGATGTGTTCTCACTTGCTTTTCAATCCAAATAAAGCCAACACGTGTCTTTATCGATAGAGGTGCAGCTGGTCCGAGGAAGCCAGCAGGCAATTTGTGGTCAGGATGTGGGAAAACTAGGTCCACATCCAGCTACTGACGTTGGAAGAGAGCAGTTACTCATTGTCTCTCCCTAAAGCTGCATCCTTCTATATTTTTCTCCTTCCCAATCTGCTTTTCACCCCTACCTTGTCACAGAGCTGTGACACCTCTGCAGAGCTCAGGTCTCCATTTAAAAGTGACTTCCCAAACAACTCCAGAAACCACCGACAGAGCTGCTCTTGGCTCATGGTGGTCTACTTTGCATTATCACTACTGGAAAGGATCCAGCCAAGCCCTGCTGAGCCCACGGAGTCTGATAACACCAGGAATTGGTGTGGTTCATCTCATTATTTGGGTTAAGTCTCCCATTACTTGTGGTTTGTCCTGCTGGATCATGCCTGGCCTGGAAGTCACCTAATGCTATCCAGAGCCACGTCCTTTAACTTATATGGGTGGCTTAAGCCTGCCAGTGGCTTCAACTCATTCCCGTTGTAGGTCCATTGGACTTCTGAATATCTGATATCTTCCTACCATCTTCTGTCTAGCTAGGAGTCTACCCACACTGCAAATGGCACCTTGTTAGAGAAACAGCTTTGAAGGATATTCTTGAGCTCCAGTTGTCATCTAGGCAGGAGGGAGGTCAACAAGGCACTCTGCGAGTGAGACATTGTGCAGGTCTGCTCCTGGCTGCATTTGCTGGGTTCTCGAGGGGGTTTGGGTTTGATTTGTTTGCCAGCCATGCCCAATATGTGCTTTTGCTTGGCTGGGGAACCCTTCTTCCCTCACAGCACCTCTTGCTGTGACCACTTGACAGCTCCTGCATCAGCGCTTTGCAGCCGCAGCCCTGAAGGGTGGCTGCAGAGATCTAAAAGCATGAGATGATCAGAGAATCACAGAATCACTAGATTGGAAAAGACGTCCAGGATCATTGAGTCCAACCATTCCTATCAACCACTAAACCATGCCCCTGAGCGTCTCATCCACCTGTCTTTTAAACCCCTCCAGGGATGGTACTCCACCACCTCCCTGGGCAGCCTCTGCCAGTGCCCAATGACCCGTTCTGTGAAAAAATTTTTTCTTATGTCCAAAAATTTTTTCTGATGTTGTAATGATGATGATGATGATTATTAAAGTTGCAAAGCAATTAATTGTAATTAAGAAAGATAAAACTTCAGAAGGGAAAGCACAGCAATTTTGCCAGCAGAATGCTGGCAGCCATTCCTTGCCTGCAGAGCCAGGGTGTGAAAGCAGCCGTAATTCCTGGCTGTGAGTTTTTAACTTCAGGAAAGACCCAACTACCTGCAGCCGCAGTGCTGGGACCATCCTCCCAGGGCAAGGACAGGGAAGGTTTTGAACCAAAGCCATGAGGCACACAGGCTTGCTCCATGCACCACGTTATGGAGAGATGCACCCACTGTTGCCCCACACAGGCACACATCTGGCTGGACTCAAGTGAGGAGTCCCTAGCAGGGGTCCACAGAGATCCATCCTAGGGCCAGCACTCTTTAACTTCTTCACAAATGACCTGGAGGCAGGACTTGAAGAAGGTTTAACGACTAAGTTTACAGATGACTCAAAATTGGGAGAAGCTGTTGACACTCATGAGGGCAGCGAGGCCCTGCAGAGGGGCCTGGACTGATTGCAGAGCTGGGCAATCACCGACCACGTGAGGTTTAACAAAGGAATGTGCTGGATTTTGCGCATGGGACATGGCAACCGTCATTGTCCACATAACCTGGGAAGCAAGAGGCTGGAGAGCAGCCCTGTGGCAAGGGATCGGGGGGGTTCTGCTGAGGGCAACTGGAACACGAACCAGCAGGGCCCTGGCAGCCAAAGGGCAACTGTGTCCTGGGCATCGCCAGCCGGACAAGGGAGGGGATTGTCCCGCTCTGCTCTGCACTGGGGCAGCTCTACCTTGAGCTCTGGGGGCAGCTTTGGGCACAACAAGGTTAAAAGGATCTAAAGTTATGGGAGAGCATCCAGAGGAGGGCACAGAGCTGGTGAAGGGTTTGGAGGGGAAGTCGTGTGAGGAGCAGCTGAAGTCACTGGGTCTGTTCAGCCTGGAGAAAAAGAGACTGAGGGGAGACCTCATCATGATCTACAGCTTCCTCACAAGGGGAGGAGGAACAGGCTCTGAGCTCTTCTCTCTGGACCCAAGGGAATGGCAGGAAGATGCACCAGGGAGGGTTAGGTTGGTCATGAGAAGGTTCTTCTCTGAGAGGGTGATGGAGCGCTAAAACAGGGACGCAGTCACGGCACCAAGCCTGACGTTATGCCAGAAGCATTTGGCCAACACCCTCAGACACACGGTGTGGATGTTGGAGTGTCCTGTGCAGGGACAAGAGTTGGACTCGATGGTCCTTGTGCGTCCCTTCCAACCCAGGATGTTCTGCGGTTTTACTTCATTCCTTCCTCTATATTAGAACAAAGGATGCCCCATCTTTAGGAAGACCACTAGTGAATGGAGCAAGCTCCAAGGCATCCCCAAGCAAATCCTCACCTCTGAGCCTAGATTTTACTTAGTTTTTTGAAAGCCTCCCTGTGCCTTTAAGCCTGGCCCCAGCTGGGTTTGCTGCCCTGCTGAAGAGGATGCGAAATTAAGTTATGTGAGGCTCCTGCAGCTGAACCAGATGCGACTAAAACCAGCCTCTTTATGTATTCATGAGCTGTGTGGAAGAGAAATAAAAGGATTCATTACCACGCAAACTGTTACTAATGACATGTACCTGGTGCCGAGCACCTCTGGAAATCTAATGCGACACACTGGAGGAGAAAATGTATTCACTTTTCAGAGGCCGGTTCTGAATGGAAAATTTCCCCTTCTTGGCCCTTCCTCATTCTGCATTCACTAAAAGCAACATTTACAATTCTTCTGCCATTATGTCCTACCAGGGCCTCTGCGCTTTCTGTCACGACCTTGATATTAGCTGAAAATTGGAAATTCGCTGGCATAGCGGAGGTGGGGAGGGGTGGGAATCAACTTACTGTGCCTCCTGGTTTGCCACGCACTGAAGAAGAAAGAAAGAAAGAAAGAAAGAAAGAAAGAAAGAAAGAAAGAAAGAAAGAAAGAAAGAAAGACAGAGAAAAAGAAAGAGCAATTCTTAACTTTTTAACTAGGCAACAGGAAAAGGTGAGGGATGTGTGAGCGAGAAGGAACAGGAGACAGAGGGATAAATGTGAGTGGATACAGTTCAGCATCTATTCACAGCTCTCGGTTAAAATTGCCTCTCTGCACAGGCTCTTCTGATGCTAGATAAGGTGTTAGGAATGAAACTATCTTATCTTACCCCCAAATCCCTTTCCCAGCCTCTGGACACAAAAAAAGGATCTGGAGAACAAATCTCATGTGGAGCAGCTGAAGGAAGTGTGGTTGTTTAGGCTGGAGAAAAGGAGGCTGAGGGGACACAGCATCACTGTCTACAACTATGTAAAAGGAGAGGTGGGTGCTGGCCTTTTCTCCCGGGTGATAGGATGAGAGGAGGAGGTGCCCAGGGAGGGGTTGAGTCACCTTCCCTGGAGGTGTTTAAGGGACGGGTGGACGAGGTGTTGAGGGGCGTGGTTTAGGAAGTGTTAGGAATGGTTGGACTTGATGACCCAGTGGGTCCCTTCCAACCTTGTGATTCTGTGATTCTGTGAAATGTGCCAGAAGAGGTTTAGATTGGATATTGGGAAAAATTTCTCCACAGACAGTGGTGAAGTTTTGGAAGAGGCTGCCCAGATCAGTGGTGGTGGTAGAGTCTCCATCCCTGAAAGGATTCAAAAAGTACGTGTAGACGTGGTACTTTGGGACGTGGTTTAGTAGGCATGGTGGGGTTGGGCTGACAGTTGAACTGGATGAGCTGAGAAGGCTTTTCCAACCTCAATAACTCCATGATTCTACAAGCCAGTTTATAGTTGGCTGTCCTCTGTCACTGGTGGTGTGTGTTTACCATCCACTGAGCTCTGCCTTGCTTCAGCGTCGCACCATCCTTCCCAAAGCCACGTCACCTATGGAAAACTGCTCACCCCCTCAGAGACTGCTACCATACCCTGTGGAGACACACGTACTCCAAGCTAATTTCTGACTGCTTTGTCTCTTCTTTCCCAGCCTGGCTGCTACTTTCCTCACTCTCAGATGCACTTGGGTTGTTAGTCTGGGGCTTTCTACAAGGTTTCATCATAGCGGGGTGGTACTTCTTCAGCTAAGGTTTGGCCTGGATGCTGGGAAGCTGTGGGGAAGGATGAAGGTCTCAGCAATGTTTGTACTGTTCCTTATGTCTGGGTGAGGAGGGCAAATGCTCCCAAAATGGGAAGAGAGGGGTATGGTTCTTGCATCTCTTTACACTGAAGTATCTCCAATGCCTTCAGTCAGGTCAGTCCTGGTTTACCCCAGAGCTGGTCCCATAATTTCCATCCCAACTAACTGAGATGTACTGCTTAATGCGAGACCGAGAAGGGTCTGTGCAAAAGGAACAGGGTGGCAGGAAGAAGCAGCACATGAAGTCATTGATGGGGTGTGCACAGGGAGAGAGCCCAGAATTAGGAGGTGAGAGAAACCATGTGTCTGTTTGCAAAATAGCAGCTGCCAGGTTTTAGTCTATGATCCAAGGGCTGGAGAACCTCCTATCAGAGGACAGGCTGAGAGACTGGAGGTTGTTCAGCCTGGAGAAGAGAAGCTCTGGGGAGAATTTAGAGCAGCTTCCCAAGATGGAAAGAAGCTGCAGGAAAGCTGGGAGTGGCTCTAGATCAGGGGGTGCAGGGATAGGATGAGGGGAAACAGTTTTCAGCTGCAAGAGGGGAGATTGAGATGAGATCTTGGGGAGAAATGTTTTGTTGTGAGTGTGGGGAGGCCCTGGCCCAGGTTGCCCAGAGCAGTGGTGGCTGCCCCATCCCTGGAGGTTTTCAAGACCAGGTTTGATGGGGCTTAGAGCCCCTGATCCATGGCAGGGGGTGGAACTGGATGGGCTTTGAGGTCCCTTCCAACAAAAACTGTTCTATGGTTCTATGAGCTCAGCTAAGTACAGTTTGTTGGTGTCAGTTTTGACCCCAGTCAAACTATAGTCACCCTAGAGTCGGCTGTCAAGGAATGGGCAAAGCTCTGCTGGTTTGGAGTATGGCTGCATCGCAGCTTTGAGGCCTTCATGTGCCTTTGAACTGGCACCAGTGTGGTGGGAAAGAGCTGCACCGTAATCCAGTGCATCGGCAGTGCCTTTGCCAGTCACTTTTGAGTCTCTAATATTGCATCTCATCTAACAGAAAAAAAAGAAACTTTCTTTATGTGTTACATTTTTAGGAAAATGTTTTGGAAGGAAATAGCCATCTTGTTTTCCCCTCCATCCCTCTCTTCTCTCCATTTCTGGTTATCTGTTCTTCCCTCCCCCTTTTTCTCCTTTCTAAATCCCTGGCTCTGCCTCTCCCTCAGCAGCCCTGTCACTTGTCAAGTTGCTTCTTATCCACTTCATTAGCCCCCGTTCCCTTGTTTACCAAGGGGCGTTTGTATTAGTTGGAGAGCTTTCTAATTTAATCAAGGTTAGAGATGCAATTCCAGGTCTTGTTTGCCCAGCACGCTGGCCCTGCTCTCTGATTAATTCACAAGGCGTCAGATGTGCTGTTCTGCTCTGTTTGTCATTTTTCCTATCGAGTTCCACTCCATCCGCCTTACTCCAGGTGTGCAGGACTTGGAAAACACGTTGCTCGGGATGGAGAGAGCAACCTGCACCAAAATACACAGGGACGGGGCTGCTTGATGGCCCAATTTCTGCCTTCCTTGAGGTTAATGTGCAACAGCTATTGGAGTAATACAATTGTTGAGGTTGGAAAAGACCTTGACGCTCATCCAGTCCAACCATCAACCCAAGTGTACCTGCTCAACCACCTCCCCAAGTGCCACATCCACACATCTTTTGAACCCTTCCATGGATGGAGACTCCACCACTGCTCTGGGCAGCTTGTGCCAGGGCTTCCCTACTCTGTCAGTGGAGAAGTTTTTCCTAATATCAATCTAAACCTTCCCTGACGCAACTTCAGGCCAGTTCCTCTTGTGCTAACATTTATCCCTGAGTCACCCTGAGATTAAATTTGTGTAAAAGAGGGAAATATGGGACTTCAAGGTCTCACGATTAGGAGCAAACTTGTTCACAGTTCATGGCATCTTCACAGGAGCTGAGCACTCCATTCACGTCTCACCATGGTGGGGAGGTCAATCCAAAGTGGGTAGTGGGGTGTTCCTAAATGTGAGAAACCAAGGGAAAGCCATAGCTGACCTGAGCTGGCGCTGGCCAGAGTGCAGCCTCAGGTTGGAGGTTGGGCTAGAAATCCCTTCCAGTCCAAAACTGTGAGAAAGGGAAAAATCTGCTCTTGTATTCTGCAAGTCATAAGTGCAACCCTTTGGTTTTATCTCCCCAAACTAACAATTTCCATTTTCTAACCCTACTTCTCTCCTACAGGGAGAAAAAGTCTACAGGGAGAAGTGTTGGCTGTGAGGGAAAGGATTGTCTCCATCATTGAGAACCCCTCTGGGAAAACCCTCCACCCTCCTTGTGCCCAGTGCAAAGACTTCTCCTCTGACAAGAGAAGGGAATGGGCTTCAGGTCATCATCGGGTTCTTCCATTTCTGGTGCTGCTGCTGTGGTGTAAATGCAATTAAATGCAATAAAGAGGAATATAAACCTTCCCCAAACCACCTCTCCCAAGCCGAGCTCAGCCCACTGGCCTTCACAGCAACATGCTACTTTTTTCCTCCCCCCCTAGCAGGTGAGCTGTGGAGGGGAAGAGGGGACAAACAGGGTCATCTGAGGTTTTGTGTGTTGAGTAGGTCAAAAGTACAAGAAAGACATTGAGCTGGAGAATGTTCAGAGGAGGGCAACCAAGCTGGTGATGGGTCTAGAGATCAAGGACTAGCTGAGGGCCCTGGGGCTGTTTAGCCTGGAGAAGAAGAGGTTGAGGGGAGACCTCATGGCTCTCTGCAGCTCCCAGAAAGGAAGTCATGGTGAGGTGAGTGCTGGTCTCTTCTCCCAAGTAACAAGTGACAGAATTAGAGGAAATGGTCTCAAGCTGCACCAGGGAAGGTTTAAATTGGATACTAAGAAAAATTTCTTTAGTGAAAGATGGTGAAGCCCTGGCAGAGGCTGCCCAGGGCAGTGGTGGTGTTCTATGGCATCCAGCCCCTTTAGTCTTGACCCCTTTCTGTCTCTCCCCAGCAGCAGACAGACAGAAGGAAAGCAAGGGAAGAAGTTCATAAATAAATGACTTGTGTCAGGGGTGGCAGAGGGAGCTGGCGAGAGCATCACGGCTCTGATCCCTGTTGCATTTCACAGCTGTTAAAAGCTGCCTCCTCCTATTGTTGTGATTAAGCAGAACGGCAGTGTCCCAGATAGGGTCCCACCAGTGCTGCCCTGCCCTTGGCAGCCCTGCCAGTAGATGGGAGAAGGAGGCATCCAGCCCAGCCTGGGTGGTTTGGAAGCGCTGGCACGCTCCCTTTGGAGGAAAAGGTATAAGATCTCATTTTCCCCAAATCTGCGAAACTCATCCGACTGCAGGCAGGCAAAAGAACAGAAACCAGCTTCACTGCAACATCTGTGAGCCTCTCACGCACATCTCTTTAGGCCAAACCTCAAGCAAATTGGTTTGAGTGATGGTCGGCAAATGGAGATGCAGTCTGGTGCAAGGCTATCTGAGGAGCTCAAACTTCGTCTTGAAGTTTGGATTTCCTGGTCTGAAACCCTTCCTGCCCGTTTCTGTCCCCACCACCGAATTTACTAATTATGTTGGGTCACAATTCTGGGATGAAGGCTCTCGGCTGTGACTGAACCCAAATCAAAACTCAAGCTCCCTACGGTGGTCAATCCAACCTCACATCAAAGCTATATGAGTGAGATTTTACATCTGTGTGTCTTCCCCATTGTTGAAACCCAATTTCAACAGAGGGGGTTGTGACAAATCACTAATCCAAATCATCCGCTGTGTGGAACGGGTGCAGAGCCAGAGCTTTTGCCTGCAGTCCCTGCTGGAGAGAAGCTACCGACCTGGAGAGATCCCCAGCCCCTTGGGTAGCCACCTCCCTCCTGTGGAACAAAGAAAAGGAGAAAACAGGAGGAAGAGGAGGTGTGTTATCTTAGTAAAACTTGTGTTGTCACCACTCACATTTCCTCCCCAAACTGCTCGAGCAATATCTTCCATCCAATTGTCCACACTAGTGGGATGCAGCCACCCTTCTCTCTTGCTGCTAGGTGCACCCTGGGCAGGAATTAATGCTATGTCCGCATGAAAAGGCTTAATTTCCATACACTGGCTGTTGACTGCATCTTGTACTACAGCTTTTCATGATGCTAAAGGGGGTGTAAACTCACTATTCTGATTCGGTGACATTTTGCAGGAGCATCAATAGTTTGGGGAGAGAACTGGGTGTTTTGTTGGCCAAGTAGCATTAAAGTATTATTTTGCACGAAGAGGGACATAGTAAAGAATCGCCTGGAGGTGCTGACAGATGTTTTGAAGGTCTCTATTGCATAGATGGTCCTTTCACCTGGCCTTTTTTTCCACAGAAGCATCTATCACTTGCATGTGATGGCAAATACTTGCAAAACTGGCGAATCCAGTTTGAAAAGAGCAGTCCTGGTGGCCCCTGATGGGACAATACTCAACCCAGCTGGGATGATACTTAGCTTTGCACCATGGTTTCATGCCTGAACTACAGATATCAGAGTCTGTGATGTGTTTAGGGAGTTCCAAGGTAAAATAGGAATAAGAGATAGCAGTCCTGGGTACCTGTAGGAATTAGATTCCTGTCCATGGACCCCACTCTGTTGTACTGGGAAAGCATGAAATTCCTTTGCACTTCAATTCCTCATCTATAAAATGGGGATAAATAGCATTTTCATCTATCATGGGCAAACAAAATAGTACTATTTAAGACCGAGATGCATTGATAGACTTAATTATTAATTGGGAAGTCTTGGATGCTCGTAGATGTGAGCTTTTCTCTTTGGGAGCTGCAGCTCCAAAGAAGTATAGGACGAATGTACAGCAGCAGTACCACCCTCAGCCTCACCAGATGGGTATGGTTGTGGTGAAATGGAAAAGGAGAGTATGATTTGAAGGACTGTCTTAGAAGGGTTGGAATTACTGTCCCCAAAATAACGCAGCAGAGAAGGAATGGGTTAATATTTCTAGGGAAAGTAGGCAATGGGCACTGAGGCTGCTTGTAGGGTGTGGGCTGGGTGGCCCCATCTCACCCCTAATGAGGGGGAAGAGTCCTTAATTTTCACCAAGGGCTGTGAAGGTTAGGTTGAGAAAAGGGGAGGGAAATAAAAGGGGAGAAGGATGTGGAGGAAGGAGGGAGCGAGAGGCTGGACACTCGAATTTCAGGGCTCTCAGGGGAAAACAGAGCCCTAAACTATTTTCCCAGGCTGTGAGAAGGCAGAACAGCTGGCTTCCCCCCCAAGCCCGGGCCAGGAGGGAGAGTCTGAAGTGGTGCCAAAGTCTTAGTATTCTTAATGAAAACGGGAGGTGGAGAGGTTACAAGCGGGCTCTCCCTGGCTGGAGTAGAAAGATGAGACCTTCCCCGCGTGCAGCTGCTCACCACATTGCACAACTCAGAGAAAAAACAATGTCAAGACCCTCTGACAAGTTATCAGCTGTGGTTAAAAGGAGTTGACAAGTGGGAGAGGCAGCCTGGCTGAGCAGACCGTAAATGCAGGTGTTACTGAGGAATTATCACCTTCCCCGCAGCCTGGGCAGTAGTAAATCAGCCCTGCTACCATATCCTTTGGAGCCAGGGATGCTCAGAGCCAGCAGGGAGTTTTGGTCCAGGAGCGAATACCAAGCCACACTGCTTGATGTGGGTCACATCTTACTTAGGATTCAGTGGGCACCTACGTCCTCCACGGGATTCAAAACACACCAGCTGGGAACAAAAGCCAGGCAGTTCCCATTTTAGTAACAAAAGCAGAAAGAAAAGACAATCCCTTCACTTCCTTATTTCCTTCCTCCTGGCCTTTGCCCCTCAGTTGGGAAAAAGAAAACCTGCTCCAAGAGCATTTTATCTGCTTGATATTAACAACCCCCAACTCTTCAGCCTTATACAAGGTGGAGAGCAGGATGGCTCCAAACGGTGTGGGCTGGGAGCAGCAGCTTGGCTGTAGCCAGCAATATTTTATTATGGTGGTGACTAAACCTCTCAGTTCCTAGGTCCTCTTGTTTTCACCTGAAAGAGGGGAGATTAAGATGAGATCTTAGGGAGAAATGTTTTGCTGTGAGGGTGGGGAGGCCCTGGCCCAGGTTGCCCAGAGCAGTGGTGGCTGCCCCATCCCTGGAGGGGTTCCAGGCCAGGTTGGATGGGGCTTGGAGCCCCTGAGCCAGGGGGAGGTGTCCCTGCCCATGGCAGGGGGTGGGACTGGGTGAGCTTGAAGGTCCCTTCCATCCCAAACCATTCCATGACGGTCAGTGTTGGGGTTTTAGCTGATTCCCCCACCCTTGCTTCCTCCCTCTGCTCCTCCAACCACAAATTTGTGACTTTGCAAGCCCTCAGCATGTTTGGGCGCACGAATGCGCAGTCCTGCAGTCAGCTTCTTGGAAATCAGGCCTGATTTAATCAGCTAGTTCCTATTTCTGATAGCGTGGAAACAGCTTCCAGCTTGTCTCCTCTGTGTGCATTCAATTTCTTCCTTCGACAGATTTATTCATTTCTAATCCACCGTTCGCTAGCGAGATCTCGTTGCGAATACAGCGGCTGCACAGGCTGGCACGCGCAGGGTGTGCAAATCATAGAATCATAGAATGGTTTAGATTGGAAGGAACCTCAAAGCCCATCCAGTTCCACCCCTCTGCCATGGTCAGGGACACCTCCCACTGGATCAGGGGCTCCGAGCCCCATCCAACCTGGCCTGGAACCCCTCCAGGGATGGGGCAGCCACCACTGCTCTGGGCACCCTGGGCCAGGGCCTCCCAACCCTCATCATGAAGAATTTCTTCCTAATGTCTAATCTAAGTCTTCCCTCTTCCAATTTAAAGCTGTTCCCCCTCACCCCATCACTTAATGCCCTTATGAAAAGCCCCTCCCCAGCTTTCCTGGAGCCCTTTTCAGTGCTGGAAGCTACTGTAAGGTCTCTTCTTAAGGTCTCTTCTTAAAGGCCTTCTCTTTTCCAGGCTGAACAACCCCAACTCTCTCAGCCTGTCAAATCTCAGATGCCTTTGGTGTCTCAAGAAGGGCGGGCAAGGCTATGCCAAGAGACCTCGGTACCCTTGAGCATCACAATTTGGGGAATCCTTGTGCTGAAGGAGGGATGGGTCCATGTGGCATAGTTGGTTCACCCTTCAACCAAGTCAGCCCATCAAAAATCCAATTTAGCTATAATTGCTACATTCCATGAGGATGTTCGTGTACTTTAGGCTCTACTTTCCATGGCTGCAGCTGCTCTGTGTTCTGGAACTACACGGCAGGCAATGCCTGGTGCATCCATTGCACATTGCGTCTCCCTGCCTGTGGAATCCAGAGAGCCTGCACTGTGTGGAGTGGGCACCCAGCGTCCCTGCTTTTGGCTGCCCCAGATCCTTCACAGGGACTCGTCTTCACCTCGACCAAGCCCTCCCCTTGCATGCATTAATTCTCTGTGCAAGCTTTCATTTCTCCAACACTTATGACTGCTTCCAGCTTTGGAAATCTAATTTTCAATCAGCAATCCATCAACCTGACATGGCTGGGCTGTAAGAACATCCTTGAGGCCTCCTGGATGCCCATTAACTCAACAGCAAAGCTTCTTTTCCCCCTGCAGGGAGGATGCTCACCCGTCAGGGAGAGTCACTTTGTTCCTGGGCAAGCGTAACCGAAGCCACCATAGCAATTCCCAGAGAACTGCATCACACAGTGGGGCAATGGCCAGGAACAAGCTCCCCAAGGAGAAGGGAAACAAAGGGATCAGGACACCAGGACAAACTTTCTGAAGCCAGAGCAATGTGGCCAGGGCATTGCTTTGATTTGAGCTTAATAGCAGCAGCGTTGCTGATAGGAATTTCCAAAGAGCATTTCCAGAGTAGAGATTTGCTTTCATGCACAGAGAAGGCATGACTTTATGCCGTGTCTTTTTTACCTGCCAGTCTGCAGATGCATTGGGGATATCTTGGGCCCTGTAGTCAGGGCTGGGGATGTGGGATTCAAGGAGAATGTGCAGACCTGCTTGTGTTTTATGCTATCGTCTGGTTTTAGCCAGACTGGGGGCTGAGCAGCTCTGAGCATCCGTGCTTCTCTGTGTGGTGCCTGCTTGTGTTGTGGAGATTCTCGGAAGTGTAAGGAGAGTTTGCAGTCTTGTTGAACAATGTCTTGTGCTGCATCTGCAGCATCAGATGCTGAGGAGAGAGGAGTGGAGAAATCATGCATGCAGAGTAGATGAGGCTGCTGCAGAATTGTAGCTCAAAGGACCCATCACAAGGGGTTAAAGACTTGTCCAGGCTTTGCCTTCCTCTTCCAAGCTAGCAGAGCAGTGGCTGCCATGCCCAGCTTGAGTTTCACAAGCAGCTCTGGCTATAAAATATGATCGTGTCTCCTGCACTGATTGATGGTTCCAGCGAAAACATCAGTCAGATCGGCCCAGAGGGGATCACATTTTCAAGGGCGCAGCCAGCTGACATTCTATCCCTCCTCACAAACCCAGCAGCAAGCTGGGACCAGTTGTGGTTGTCCCACTTGTTACCGAGGCAGGGATGGAGGATGAAAGAGGAGCAGCATCTCTCTGGGGCTTGAACATCATGACATTCTGGCCAGCCTCAAACCGTTAGTTGCAGCTCAGGGAAGGTTTTGTGATATCCAGCCCTGGGTCACAGAAACCACTGAAAGAAACCCTTCTCTCCAACATGTGTTGCACCAATTCAGGGTGCCAGTGAGGCTGCTATGGAAAGCTGCCAACCCATTTAACCCCGATACCATCCCAGTGGGGTTCCCAGCAGCTGTAGTGGTAGCTGCATCCTTGTGTACATTCTACAGGCTTTTAGCAAACCTAACAAGTGCACAGGAAGATGTTGATGGTAACAAGCTACAGAGGTGCTGATGTACAAACCCAGGGGAGTTACCTGGAAGGGAGGAATTCGGTGTTAGAGGACACCAGCACAGCTATCTTGATGCCAGCATCCGTTTTAGGCATAGCCAGACCACCCTGGGACCGTTTTGCTGAACGGCATTGATGTATAACCCCTAAGAGGCAGCAACAACACAGGGAAGATCTGCAAAGGAGGCAGAAGTGAGGGGAACAGGCACATTTCTGGGTCTCTGGTGCAGCCAGCTGGAGCTTGCTTCCCTCCTTCCACCTATTTTTGTTTCTTGGTTTGAGGCACCAGCAGAAGAAACTCGGGGCTGAGAAAACAGAGCTCGCAGCTGGATTTGGGGCAGCTGGCAGGGGAACACTGGAGCTATTCCACAATACTGGTTGGCTGGGGCCATTTCTTTGTGCAAATTTACAGATTGCAGTGCTCAAATGGTGACAGCAGCCTGGAATCACACCGCCTTTGTCCCCACAATGGGGTTGGTGTGCAGGAACCACTCTGGTTTGCACCCCTGCAAAAGAATTTCTGCACAGGAGCCAAACGCTGCCTGGAGCTGCTCTGCAAGCGGAGAGTTAAGGTGAGCATGGGTGTCTCCTCCCCTCCCGCTCTTGCAAACACTTGGAGCAGGACCTGTTGGCCAAGGCAAGTGCCTTCATAGCCAGGGGGTGACCTCAGGGTGACGTGGGGCAGGCACAGTTGTCTCCAGTCCTGGGTTAGGGCCAGGAGTGACAGGAGAGGGAGGGAGACAAGCATTCTTGGGGGATAGGCGTCACTTTGGCACTCCCCTCCTTGCCTGTGTTTCCGCCGTGGATTGATGTCCATGGGGTTTATTTGAATCCACACGCCCCCTGCAACCACCACCCATGCCACCCCACAGCTCGGTCCACTACGGACCCCAAGTTTGTCTGAGTGCAGAGGAGCAGGGGCTGCAAACCCAGAGGCCATGCAAGGAAAACATGGGGCTGTCATCAATGCATGGTGCTCTCAGCCCCAGCTTTTTGGCTTTTACCCCTTCACAGAGTCCCCTCACACGCTCTCCACTGCCCACGAACCAACAGTGGGAGTAGAGGACTGGGAAGTCCATTGCTGCTTCATTTTTTGCCATGGGGATTGGTTTTTTCCCAGGATCGCTCCTGATGCTGTGCCTCAACATCCCCAGCCCCTACACAGGATGGCAACACCTCCACATCCTCGAATAAGAAGGACTTACCTGCAGGAAGGATTTTAAGATCCAGCTGTGAATGCAGACCCTGCTCTAAGTGTATTCACTGCACCCAGCCCAGCGGCAGAGACCTCCTCCAAGCACCCAGCTCTGGCACCTGGGTTCCAGGCTCTGAATCTCAGGGAAGTTTTTGACCCAGCAAATCTCTCTGGGACCCAAAAATCAAGTTAATCCTGTTCCCTACAAGCCCCCAGACTCTGCCACGTGCTTTTAGGTAGGCACCAGACTGGGATCTCTTTTGCTTGCATTATTTTGTAGAATCATAGAATGACTTGGGCCAGAAGGGATATCAAAGTCCATCCAGTTCCACCCCAGCCATGGGCAGGGACACCTCCCACTGGATCAGGGGCTCCAAGCCCCATCCAACCTGGCCTTGGACACCTCCAGGGATGGGGCAGCACCACTGCTCAGGGCCTCCCCACCCTCAGTGAGAGGAATTTCTTCCCGATGTCTAATCTAACTCTTCTCCCCTTTCAATTTAAAGCCATCCCACCTCATCCTGTCACTCTGGGCCCTCATAAAATAACCCTTCCTGGTTTTCCCGGAGCCCCTTTCAGCACTGGAAGCTGCTCTAAGGTCCCCCGGAGCCTTCTCTTCTCCAGGCTGAACAACCCCAACTCTCTCTGCGAAGCTGGAAGTGAGGCAGACTGCTCCCACAGCCGTCCCAGCAGACACCAATTTGTCTGTCGAGGGGCAATGGGTTTCCTCACGGAGACCCCCTCACTGGGTTGTCCCTGGGCTGATCCTTTCCTGCTCTCCTGGAGCAGGGATGCTCCCACTCAGCTCTAACCCCTGCTCCCGGCATCGCTCGCTTTGGGGGTGTCATGTATTTTCATGCGCTGGGGAACAAAAAGCGAACGGGGAGCTGCCGGAAGGGTTGATCTCGTGTTGATTAAATGTTTTGGATGGCATCGGTAGACGATGCGGGGAAAATCGATTGTCCCCGGCAGTTTTGCCCGCCTGGCACTGTGAAGCAGGCACCGAAATGTCAGGTTTGTGATCTCAAATCGCCGATCACAACGTGGGGCAAGGGTAAGAAAAAAACAAACGGTGGGGTGAGGGAGAAAAATCTTAAAGGAAAATGGCACCAGAGAGGGGCTGCCTCTGTGATAATATTAATAAATGATTGGGGGGGAGTGGGGGGAGGAAATCTGCAGGAGAAAGCTGCTTTTTGTGAGTAATTTTCTGAGTGCTGTGTACACGCAGATGCTTTATCACTGAAGGATGAAAAATAGCAGCTGAGATGGTACTGCAGATACATTTTAAGCACCCAAATGCGGGGCTGGGGAGGATGGGATGTGCTGTGAAGGGCTGCAAAGAGGGGAGGGTGTGTGAGGACTGGTGCTGCGCCAGGTTGCAGGGACAGGAGCAGGATTTGGGAGATAACCTGCCCCAGGAGAGGGATGATGGGTTCAGGTGACCTCTGGGTGTGAAGAAATGGTGATGCAAGGGTAAAACCTCACATCCCTGTGAGCTGTGGAGATGAGGTTCATGCTTTGCTTCAGTCCGGAGGCACATAGACTCACGGAATGTTATAGGGTGGAAGGGACCCCAAAGCCCACCCAGTTCCCCTCCCTGCCATGGGCAGGGACACCTCCTACTGGATGCGGTTGCTCCAAGTCCCATCCAACCTGGCCTGGAACCCCTCCAGGGATGGGGCAGCCCCCACTGCTCTGGGCAACAGCCTCCCCACCCTCATTGTGAAAAATTTCTTCCTAATGTCTAATCTATCTTCTCCTCCACCTTGTCTTATTACTCCAGACCCTTGTAAAAAGCCCCTCCCCAACTCTCCCAGAGCCCCTTTCAGCACTGGAAGCTGCTCTAAGGTCTCCTGGGAGCCTTCTCTTTTCCAGCTGAACAACCCCAACTCTCTCAGCCTGTCCTCATTGCAGAGGTGCTCCAGCCCTTGGGTCACCTTCATGGCCTCCTCTGGACTTGTTCCAACAGTTCCACCTCCTTCTTATGTTGGGGATTCCAGAACTGGACACAGGGCTCCAGGCGGGGTCTCATTTGAGGAGGGTGATGATGATGTCATGGTATTTGGTGGCCAGACACGAGGACACTGGATGGTGTCCACATCTGAGGGGAAAGGGCAGGGCTGAGCCTTTGGGTGGGCTGATGTGGTGTGGAGCAGATCATGGAGTTCTTGATCCCTCTTGCCAAGTCCAGTCTCATGGGATGGGGCTGAGGCTGTGCAATCTGCCCAGACCGAGGTGGAAAGCTGTGCCTCATCCTGTCCCCAGCCTCCCCACCCCTCGGGGCTGATTTGCTCATGCAAAGGAGGGGTTGGAGGCAGTGGAAGATGCAGCTGGCACGGGAAAGGCTGGGAGGGAACCGCTTGACAGATGCAAAAGTTTGCTCTTAATCCCAAGCCTCCCCGGGCCAACTTTGCTGCGGTTCCCTGCTACTGCCAGAAACCCCATTTTTTTTGCCTCTCAAGCCAATCTCAAGGCTGTCAGACAACAGCAAGTAATTTATCTCTTGTGGGGGTTCCCCGGAGAGCCGGAGGAGGAAGGAGACGCCGAGCCGGGCTCTGCTGGCGGCCACGCCGGCCGCCTTCACCTGTTCCTCTTCTCAAGCAGCTTGGCTCCAAAATAACTCAAGCTCCCAGACAAGGCCTCCCTGGGGTAAAGTGAGAAATGCTGGGCTTGGTCCAATCTTCTACCCCTGCCAGAACTGCTGAGCTCCCAGCGAGGTGCCCCAGGGCGAGCCCGTGCCTCTGGGGGTCAAGAAGAAGCCCTGAAGCCTGAAGGAAGGGGACCCAGGTGTCCTTAGATGCCCTGGGAAGGAGGGTGCTCTCCTCCAGAGGGATGTATCCCGCAACTTTTAATTGCTCGGTGAGCAGAGTAGACAGAGAGATTGGGATGTGAGGGCTTTCTGCCTCTCAGTCTCTTTATTTGCTTCCCAGGATTTCCTTCTGGCCTCAAGAAGGGGAATCACGTCTTTGCCCGGTTAGCCTAAGGGATGTGAATCCCCTCTTTGTTTATTTTAGCTGGAAGCTGCTGTATTCTCATGACTCCAGGACCTGGGGCTTTAGCAAAAATGCTAAAAATTAGAAGACTCTTGGTAGTTTTGCAGCATTTCTGGAGGAGACAGGGAGTGCTACAGCCCTTAAAGCCCCAGCTTGTTTGTTGAACAGCCCTTACACACTCAAACCCTCTCCCCCTTCTTGCTGCTCAAGGTTTCTGTGCTCGCTTTCTCCCATCCGCACTGTGGGAAAGTCCGGCTCTCGAGCTGAACCCTGAGACTCTCTCCTTTCTCTCCACCAGTTCAAACCCACCCTCGAGTCCCCCGACCCAGTCTCAAGCCCCCATGGATGAGCCACCCCAGTCTCACAGCCTGGTGGGAGCTGTGGACCTTCTGGGTTTCCCTGTCTGTGGAGAACGGGATAAAGACCACCATCTGCCGCTAAATCCTTGTACTGCAAACCTCTCCTCCCCGGAGCTCCGAGCATTCCTCTGCTCTCTCAGAGCCACAAAGCACTGAAGGACAGAGGAGGTGAAGCCTCAGGCAGAAATGACAAGAAGGAAGAAATAATATAAGGCAGAAAGGGAGAAAAACCAGGACAAAGGGGTCTCCATCCGCTTAGGAAACTGTCTTCTCAGGATCTCAGGTTTTCCGGCTCTCCCTAGCATTGTGTTTTTCCTCTCTCACCACCATCCTATGCATCTTTTCTCGTCCTTATCCCTTTTTTTTCCAGATAGAAAGACACAGGCTGCACCTCAAAATCAGAGGTGGAGGGGGCAATGACAGGCTGTTGCTGCCCCAGGGCCATAAAGTCCTGCTTGGGGAGAGAGAAGAGCATATTTTAGGGGCGCTGATGTAGTGATTTCTGCTTCTATACTGGGCAGGAGATGCACCCCGTAAATAGCAGCATCCCCGCCTGTCAGCCCAGGCAAGGCGAACACAGAAGGATTGCACAAAGACCTCCCTCGCAATGGCACCAGGAGGTCTAAACAGATTTCAACCTCAGAAAGTTTTCCAACAAGGGGATTTGTAAAGCTGAGCTTTTTTTCTGGACTTGGAGTCCTGATGGGTGAGAAACTCAACATGACCAAACAACGAGCACTTGCGGCTCAGAAAGCCAAGCGGTGCTGAGCTGCATCCACAGCAGTGGGACCAGCGGGGCAAGGGAGGGGATTCTGCCCCTCTGGAGAGACCCCACTTGGACCCCTGTGTCCAGTTCTGGAGTCCCCAACATAAGAAGAAGATAGAGCTGTTGGAACAGGCTCAAAGGAGGCCATGGAGATGAGCCGAGGGCTGGAGCACCTCCTGTACAAGGACAGGCTGAGAGAGTTGGGGTTGTTCAGCCTGGAGAAGAGAAGGGTCCAGGGAGACCCTAGAGCAGCTTCCAGTGCTGAAAGGGGCTCCAGGAAAGCTGGGGAGGGGCTCTGGATCAAGGAGTGTAGACAAAGGAGAACAGTTTTGAGCTGAGAGAGAGGAGATTGAGATGAGATCTTAAGGAGAAATGTTTTGCTGTGAGGGTGGGGAGGCCCTGGCCCAGGTTGCTCAGAGCAGTGGTGGCTGCCCCATCCCTGGAGGGGTTCAAGGCCAGGTTGGATGGGGTTTGGAGCCCTTGATCCAGTGGGAGGTGTCCCTGCCCATGGCAGGGGGTGGAACTGGACAGGCTTTAAGGTCCCTTCTGACTCCAAACCATTCCATGATTCTATGGTTCTATGAAAATTTTCCTTTTAAAAAAAGCACCAAATCAGTGCAGCTCATGCTGGTGCAGCAGTTGCATCCTCAAGGCCACTGCCTGTCCTGTTCAATCCAGGGAATTTTCAAATTCCGAGAAAATCCCAGAAAGCCAGCAGCATCCCTGCTCAGTGCTAAAGAAGAAGGGGCTATTCCTGTGCTGGTCCCTCTATTGCAGAGCATACTGCCCGTCTCTCCCAGTTATCCCTCCATGGATGAACAGGGCTGCGCTGCCTCAGTTTCCTTTCAAGCTGAGCCTTGGCCCTCTGGCCGCAGGCTCCTCGTGTCTGCCTGGCTATTCCTTCAGCTCCTGGGCTGCTCCGGGTGGTTTCCATTAACACCCCTATGAAGCCCAGGGTGCCGGGGGAAAGCATTTGGGCTTCATCCAAGAACCATCAAACTCACTCCGGACTCTCCTAACGATGTACCTACCACGGGACACTGAAGAGTTTGATCTGCCAATTAGCCACAGCCCAGGCTGCTAATGGGAAGCAGATGGAGCTGCATGTTATTGGAGGGGAAAATCTGCCACTTCCTAGAGAGCCTCGCTCAGCCTCCCACCTGGCTCCCACCTCCGAGGACGGAGAGCCCAGTGCTTTGGGGTTGTGGTGGAGACCACTAAGAGCCAAACCAGCTCCAGCTGCACATGGGAGTGGGATTGACCACCTACCAGAGATGCTCCAAACCTGTTACTCTTGGGATTATGCAGAGCTCCTGCTCCCTCCCCAGCCCCTTTTCCCATCCTTCCCTCTCTGCAGGTTCACTTTCCGTATTCCTGTGGAGGGCAGAGAGGTCTGGGAGCATCTGAGCAGGCAAGGGAGCACCAGGGGGCTTCGCAAAACCCCTTTCCCTATCCCTCCCTCCCTGCAAGTTCATTTTACCCATCCTGGTGGAGGGCAGAGAGGTCCAGGAGCATCTGCGCAAGCAGGGGAGCACCCAGGGGGCTCTGCAAAAGCCCCCGTCTCTCCCAAACTCCTGCCAAAACATTTATCAGCTTCAAAAAGCCAACTGGTTAAATAGCATTAGGGGACTGATTTAAAGCCACAAAAGCCATGAAATTCTGAGTTAAGGCTAAAAATCCACTTGAAACTCTGGCCTTAAGTCATAAAAGGCGTGAGCCAAAGGCAGCAGCTTGAACAAGCGCAGAGCACCTTGGCCGTGGCTCTCTGGATCACCAGGCTTCCTGGAGAGGTAGAACCTTTAAAGAGATTTAAATGAGCTAATGGGCCCCTCTGGAAAGGTTCAGGGAGCTTTGGGAGGGGGGCTTATTCCAAGATGGGTAGCAGGAGGTGACCTAGCTCAATGGGAGGTGGCTGTGATCCCACCTGGAACAGGGGCTGGGAGACCATCCCTGAGGTCAGGGAGGGTCCGGTACTTTCTTTCCTGCTGTGGGATCAGGCTTTTTTGGAGCTACACTGCTCTCTGGCATGGCCTCGCAGTGTGCAGCACGAGGATGCTGTGTAGCACCCTGGATGCTAATGAATTAGGCACCTACTCAATTGTTCCTGCCTCTCTCATCCTAATGCAAGGGCAGAGTCTTAGTTTTAGCAGAAAATACAAAGCAGGGATGGTTTATTTTGGGTTTTGCCTCTCCTTTGCGATGAGTGTGCGGTGAGAAGGGCAGCCAAGGTCTCTACACCCACTCTGCAGTGTGAGTGGGTGTAGAGACAGCTGTGGCAGCTGGGATGTCCTGCATGGTCACTGGCAAAAGCTTAAATGCTACAGCTGAGAGCAGAGAGGTGGGGGATTAAATAATCAACATACACAAGGACTGGTTGGTGTTGGGTGCAGCAGCAGGAAGGGGAGTAGCTGCAGTTGGGTACCAAAGAGGAGAGCTGCCAGGCTGAACAGTATTACTGTTCCTATCTTTTCTTACCACGTCGCACACACTACAGCTACCGAATGCATGCTCGATCAAGCTCTCTATTCAGCAACAATTTGAAGAAATAATTCCTAAAAGAATGCGAAGGTTTTTGTAATTTATTTTATTGCCGGTTTTCCCAGTTGAGCCAGGATTCACAGGCATTAACACAGCTCGTTCATGACCTGCACACCAAACACCAGACCAGGCGCAGGCAAGATCAATACCATTACAACTTTAACAAGGTTATCCACTCTATCTGCAAATCTTGCTAATTGAATGGTTATTAATTGTAGGTGTTACAAATGCATACATTTCTAAACTACACGCGATCCTGGAAGGATGCAAAACTCTTTGTGCCCAAAGTACTTTTACTTGCTTGCATTACAGATCCCAGCGTGTGAGAACTTGCTGATGGTGAAGCCTCGATTCACAGAATGGTTTGGAGTGGAAGGGACCCCGAAGCACATCCAGTTCCACCCCACCCTCACCATGAATCATAGAATGACTCGGGTCAGAAGGGACCTCAAAGCCTATCAGTCCCACCCCCTGCCATGGGCAGGGACACCTCCCACTGGATCTGGTTGCTCAAAACCCCATCCAACTTGGCCTGGAACCCCTCCAGGGATGGAGCAGACACCACCGCTCTGGACAACCTGGACCAGGGCCTCCCCAACCTTGCAGGAGAACATTTCTCCACAAAATCTCATCTCAATCTCCCCTCTCTCAGCTCAAAACCATTCCCCCCCTCATCTCACCCCTGCACTCCCTGATCAAGAGCCCCTCCCTCAACCATTCCATTATTTATGATGCTCACACTAAGAAAACCACACAGACTTTTTCTTCTTTCAGTTACCAATTTAATAATAGAATTTTTCTTTAAAAACAAACCCTAAGCTCGTTGGGTTAAAGCTCAGTAAATTAAGTGCTTTTTGAAGGTTGTAGCTGTGATGCTACTCTGTGCGTTGAGGATCAGTAGTATCAGTGCAGGGCTGAGGAGAAGGCATCACTGCATGTAGGCATAGCGCCAGTCCGTCAGGGGCACATGTGTTTCTTTAATGGCCTGAGGAGAAGTCCAGCGCAGGATATAGTGGGGGCCACCAGGTTTGTCATTGGTGCCTGTTTCGGATGGAAAAGAAGCACCGAGACGGATGATGAGAGGCTTGCCCAGAGCGGCATGCAGCTTGGCACACAGCCACACAAGTAAGCACTGACTCCAGAAAGGAGTTTGTCATCTCACCTGAGATGCGGGAGCCTCCAAAGGGCTGCTGAGCCACAACAGCACCCGTCGACTTATCATTGATGTAGAAATTGCCAGCCGCGTTGCGCAGAAGCTTCCTGGCTTCATCGATGATCCTCCTAAGGAGGGACAAAAGTAGCTGTGACCATGACACCAACAGCAAACACTTGTGCAGAGACCTCTACTCTTCTGTAGTAATTAAAATTTGTGCAAAAAGCATCTTTGTGTTTCTTTTCTGGACTGCACATTGTTAGCACACAGAAATGAGTTGTGCATACTTAGAACTCAAATTATCCCCATTTTGTATTTCTTTTAGTTTGTTTCTCTTTTTACTGTTATAAATGAGGGTAATGATAACTTAAGGACATTTCCCTTTGAAGTTATGCTGCTCTCAAGCAGGAGGAGGGCTAAGAGGGCTGGGGACGCATCCTCCCGTACTGTCCAAACATCATCTTTGGGAAAGTTTACTACTGAAAAAACATTTTGGGGCTGAGAAACTACCTTAGATGCATCCCCTTTCCTCCTGAGCAGAAGGAGGGCTGAACGCAGTGGAAGCTTTGCAGGAAATACTTTCTTCCCCCCCTCACCACACAGCACAGGGGTTTGGAGAGAAGCAAGACAGAAGCTCACCCCAGAAGGGGAGAAGCATCTTCACTGGCTGGGGATGCGCAAGTCAGAGCAGGTTTTGGCACTCACTTCTCCTGGGCGAAGATTGCCCCCGTGAGGCCATAGGCCGTGCTAGTGTCGATCAGCTCCAGGACCTCCTTGTATCGCTTCTCTGGGTAGACGTAAACTGTCAGGACTGGGCCAAAAATTTCCTGTACAGAAGAAAAAAAATTAAGCACTCAGCAGGGACAGCCTCCAAAAATAAGTGAGGGGGTGCTTCAGCACCCGATTAGGTAAAACTGAGATCACTGACTCATGGAGCAGTTTGGGTTAAAAGGGACCCCAAAGCGCATCCAGTTCCAACCCCTGCCACGGGCGGGGACCCCTCCCACTGGATCAGGGGCTCCAAGCCCCATCCAACCTGACCTTGAACCCCTCCAGGGATGGGGCAGCCACCGCTTCCCTGAGCAACCTGGGCCAGGGCCTCCCCACCCTCACAGTAAAACATTTCTTTACAAGATCTCACCTCAATCTCCCCTTTTTCAGCCCAAAACCATTCCCCTCGTCCTATCCCTGCCCTCCCTGATCAAGAGCCCCTCTCCAGCTTTCCTGGAGCCCCTTTCAGCACTGGATGCTGCTCTAAGGTCTCCCCGCAGCCTTCTCTTCCCCAGGCTAAACAACCCCAACTCTCTTTGCCTGTCCTCAGATGGGCGGTGCTCCAGCCCTCAGATAATCTCCATGGACTCCTCTGAACTCACTCCAACAGCTTCCTGTCTTCCTGTGCCGAGGACTCCAGAACTGGATGCAGTGCTCCAGGTGGGGTCTCACGAGAGCCAAGCAGAGGGGCAGAATCCCCTCCCTTACCCTGTGGCCCCACATGGCTCTGGAAGCAGCTGATTTCTGGGCTGGAAGTGCACTTTGCCAGCCCATGTCGAGCTTCTCATCCACCAGCACCTCGAGCCCTTTTCCTAAGGGCTGCTCTCAATTCATTAATGTGATGATCCCTGCACCAACTTAACGTACAGCACTGCTCAACTCCTCTCTACAAGTCCAGCGGACAGTTTAGGATAGGGACCTGCAGCCCCTTTTGCACCTTTCCTGCCCCCTCCCTGCAAGCTGCTCTCACCTCTCTCATGATGGGATCCTGGGGGTCTTTGCTCTCCACGATGCAGGGCTCGATGAAGTACCCAACACTGTCGTCGCAGCCACCTCCTGCCAGGATGGTGAGGTTGGACGATTTCTTGGCATGCTCGATCCAATTCTTTATCCGTGCAAAAGACTGAAAAAAGGAGATAATTAAAAAGAAGAGTATGAGTTTGGGGGTTTAGAAGGAGATTTTGGCAACGCCTTTTAGGGCCACACTGCTCTTCTAGCATAGAAGAAGGAGCGTGAGACAGAAATCCAGCAACAGGCACTCTGAACTTTTTGTATGAGAGTTTCGCAGCAAAATAACCCACTTTTTAAGAAGGGCAGTGACTAAGACATGCAATACTCCAGTAGGGAGCAAAAGAGGGCTGCTAATCAGCTTAACTAATCACCAGTGTCCACACTTTGCTGTAAGCAATAAAACCCATTTAACCTAACACTAATGAAAGCCTAGTGGTGTTACCTCCTCACTGGAGTAGGAATGGGAGAGATGAGCTCACCTTATCATCAATCACCGCAGAGAAAAACGTCCCAAAGTCCTGGGCGGGCTGTAGGAAGCCAGAAAGGAGACAATGTAAGTACATATTATGCCAAAAAGCTACCTCAGAAATTAGGAGGAGATGAAGTTCCCCAACTAACACTTCCCCCTGCTCCAAACACAGCTGTGTTGGAGGGAGCAAGTTACTCCTTTTCAATTAGTCTGCAGCACTCGGCGACTCACACAATCCTTCCTGCAGACGCTGGCTACAAGTTAATTTCTAATCACTAAAAAAAGATGAAGGGGGGGCAGAGGGGCGGTGGTGGGGAGAACCAGTGGATAAAAAGCTGAGCTCAATAGGAATTAGTAGCCAGTTACCGCAGTCTCTAATCCCATCAACCACCCGCTGAGCCGCAAAGCCCTTCAGCAGCCCGGCAGCTCCACTCACGTCTCCCACTTTGATCTTCCCGTGCTCCTCCAGCAGTTTCTCTTTGATCTGGGGCCACAGCGAGTCTGGGGCATAGAGGCGGGAGCAAGCCGAGCACTTTTGGCCACCGTACTCGAAGGCTGAACGCAGGGTCCCGTTCACCACGCTGGCCACATCAGCCGAGCTGTGAACCAGGTGGAAGTTCTTCCCGCCACACTCTGGTGCCAGAAGAGGGAGGGAAGGGAGCAAGTAAGCGTTTGTCAGTGCTGCACCACCTAAAAAAAACATTAGCCACGGCCAGGTCCATGCAAGGGGCTTGGCCAATGCTTGCCCTGCCTGGTCCACAGTTCCTTGGGGAACAGGGACAACACCACAATCCCAGGGAGCACAACCCCAGAGCTGGAGCAGGTACAAAACTGGTGGAAAAGGGACAAACTTGAATTCCCAAACTCAGCGCGGAGGCTCTGCATCTTCAGAGCACCACCTCCTTCCACCCAAGTGACAGCTCCCCACCATGTTGAGCTGGTGGGAGCCAGTGCCATAAGTTCCTCCAAACACTCAGTGCACCCAGACAAACAAGCTTTACGCTTCTGACACAAGAGAGTGGACAGGATACAAGTTATGGCATCATTTGCTCTCTGCTTACAAGGAGGGGAATCCTAGCCACCACTTTACCCTCACCCCTGCATGGCCTCCCCATCAAACAAGGTGTAAGAAGCAGCAGTCACCTCCAGCCAGGCGTGGGAAATTGCGGTAGCGATCCAGGTTTTCAGATACCTGCTTCCAGAGCCTCTTGAAAGTCCTGGAAGAAAAAGGAGGAGTTGGTTAGTACACTCCTACTTTGCACAGGGCTGGCACTTGGAAAAAACACATCTGAAGAGTACCCTGCCTCCATCGCAAAGGACAGAATGCCCTGCAAATGGAAGAGAAGTTAGCTGAGAATGACACCTGAGGTATCAAAGCAATGGCGCTACAGAACAAACCACCTAGTTTTAAAAGTAAGAAACTGTTGCAGTGTCATAGGGAAGACACAGGAGCAGAAGTTTCTGGTCTTCCACCTTCCTTTCAGTCCTTGCAGTGACACACCAATGCTTTTTGGCTGCAAAACAACAAAAATGCTAATAACCTCCCACCAGGAGGCACAGCCACTAATGTTCATTTACGGACTTCCCACCTTTAAAGCATGGTGCTCATCAGACCATGTTTCTCAACGATGGAGCAAGGTCTGACAGCCCACTGCAGGCTGCAGCACCCTCAGCTTTGCCAACACACCCTTATGTACAGACAGGACACGAGTCTGCAAACCTACCTGGAGCTGGCATCGCTCTGCCAGGTTCATTAAGCCAAATTACAGCATCCCTGGGAGACAGGGCAGTAGCATGTGCAACTTAATCTATTCTCCATGCCTCAAGTTTAGTAACAGAACTGGCCACTATTAAAAAAGGAAGGGCTCTGTCTCAGAGTGCAGTGATAAGACAAGGGGGGATGGTTTTCAGCTGAAAGAGGGAAGACTGAGATGAGATCCTAGGGACAAATGTTTTGCTGTGAGGGTGGGGAGGCCCTGGCCCAGGTTGCCCAGAGAAGCGGTGGCTGCCCCATCCCTGGAGGGGTCCAAGGCCAGGTTGGATGGGGCTTGGAGCCCCTGATCCAGTGGGAAGTGTCTCTGCCCACGGCAGAGGGTTGGAATCAGATGGGCTTTGAGGTCCTTTCCAACCCAAACAATTCTATAATTCTATGATCGAAACGTACTTCGCGTTTATCGGTTTTAAAGCTCTTCCTTAATGACACTGCGTAAGGATGGTTGTTTACTGCCTGCTACCCTACTCAGCGCTGTCCTACATGTTCACAGGACCTGCAGATGAGCACCCAGCATTGTCTCCAGCCAGCGGCTCCTCGTCCCTCTACCCCCACCATTACTTCTCTCCCCAACGTACGGCACGCTGCCAGTGAAATTGAGCCCACAGAAGTGCTCAGAACTTGTGACAGCATCTCCAAACACAGGTCCATCTGCCGGCACAAACTGCACGACGTTGGGAGGGAGCCCAGCTTCAAGAAGGATCTTGTAGACGGCATAGCTGGAGAGTAGGGCAGTGTCACTGGGCTTCCACAGGACCACGTTTCCCTGCGGGAGAAAACAAATCAGCAAAGGAGGAACAGCTTCAGCCCAAACACAGGTAAGCAATGCTTCAATATTCTGGCCAAAGCCTGTCCCCACAGCCCATGGCAGATGGGACCGGAGCAATGGCACCTTTGGGCAATTCACACCTACTTTTTACCCTGGTTTTGAACAGCACTGTGATCGCACTGGTCAGCTTAGGGCACAAAAATCTCCCCTTTTCACACCCTCACATGTGGGGGACAAAGTTTTGCCTTCCCTAAGAGGAGCTGTAAACCATGGACCTCTTTTGCGTCATGGGAAATAGGACAGTGCTGCTAAGAAACATGCTTAGGACACTGGAAGTGCTGCCACTGGGTTTGCACAGGACCCAGCAAGTGTCTGTGCCAGCCAAAGCAGTGAAATAAAACCCCACACCCGGATTAATGTGCACAGGCAAACAGCACAACTGGCTGGAAAAAACAGCACTAAAATGCTAGCAGAGGCACCCACCTCTTTGGCTCCAGGCCACGGGCTCCATCCCTGTGTCACTGTCCCACTGCTTCATCCCCACCACACGGGACTGTGCAAGAGGGTGACAGCCCCAGGAAGCAGGAATGGGATTTTTGGACTCTGTCTCTGCTTTCCAGGGACTTGTGGTGCAGGCAAAGCTCCTTCCCCCCACACTAATCCTTCCAAACAACTGGGAAATCTATCTCAGGCCATGGTTGGAGACAGCATGCCCAGCAGCCTGGGTACTGGAAGCAGCAACTGCTCCATTCCCAAGGAAATTCCCACTCCCATGCTGCAATAGCATTACCTGCATAGATCTCTCCAGCTATTTAGACAAGACAATGTTTAATCCCCTGGGAAGCACACCGTGGGGACTAAAATGCAGCGGCTTTAATTAATATCCACCTATTAAGTACCATTTTCTCCTACATTTAATTCCAGGTATCCCCTGCTGCTGAGCTTCTCAAGTCCCCCACTGCTGCCCTGCTCCTTTGTGCCCCAGGCACAGGGCAAGCAGGGGGATTCCATCACATTGCAGCAGCCTGGTGGGAATTTATCGTCACACTCACGGAGAGAGAGGCGGATGCACTGCAGGATGCTCACAACAGTTCACCTGGACTTCCCAGCCCAGCAACGTCTGCCCACTCTGCGACGACTTCATAGAACAATTTGGGTTGGAAGAGACCTTAAAGACCATCCCATCCATGGGCAGGGACACCTCCTACTGGATCAGGCTGCCCAAGGCCCTATCCAACCTGGCCTTGAACACCTCCAGGGATGGGGCAGCCACAACTTCCCTGGGCAATGTGTTCCAGTGCCTCACCACTCTCCTGGTGAAGAAATTCTTCCTTATGTCAAGCCTAAATCTGCTCCTCTCCAGTTTATACTCGGTCTCCCTTGTCCTATCGCTGCAAGCCTTTGTGAACAGTCCCTCTCCAGCTTTCCTGTAGGCCCCTTTCAGGTACTGGAAGGTCTCTATAAGATCTCCTCAGAGCCTTCATCACCAAATGCCACAAAGCTAAGGACCATCCCCTGGGGATGGGATCCTGGGGTGGGAGGAATGCATCTCTCTCACCAAAAACCTTTCTTGCTCTGCATTAGCTCCCTTGTCTTCCTTCCTTCTCCCTATCCTCCCCTACAAAATCGATAGATTCAAGTGCTTCACCTTGAAAACGGCTTTTACAATATGACATTCCCAAATGAAAAGCTCAGTGTTCTCCCTTCCCACAGCCTCTTCCACCTCCAACAAAGGGCAGAGCGTCTGAACCTTAGGGCCAGGATGGAATCTGAGCCCAATTAGTGAAGAGCTCAGGACAATTTTGTGTTTTTTTCCCCACAGTGCAACAATAAATTAATTAATCCCAGCTCAAATTCCTCAGGTTATCAAAGCCTCTCCTCAAAACCCAACCTGCAAAGGCAGGCACTCCCTGCACTGGACATTAGGATGTGACACATACAGAAATGCTGTTTACCTTGACTTTTTGGACCATCTTTCAGGTCTGCAGGACCCCAGCTCAGTGCTAAATCACAGAATGGTTTGGGTTGGAAGGGACTTCAAAGCCCATACAGTTCTAACCCTCTGCCACGGGCCTGGACACCTCCCACCAGATCAGGTTGCTCCAAGCCCCATCCAACCTAGCCTTGAACACCTCCAGGGGTGGGGCAGCCATCACTGCTCCGAGTAACCTGTTCCAGTTAAAGACATTTCAATCTAACTGCAAGACAGCTGACTGAATTCAATGGCACCAGCAGGACCTCAGATGTGTCCTATCGACAGCACCAGAGAACAAGGGACACCAAATTCACTCCTTGCAGATCCCAAACCAGGCAAACTGCAGCCTGGGAGAGACTGGGTCCTGCTCTCAGCCTTCCTCCAGACTCTGCTCTCCATCTCTGGCTCTCCCAAAACCCCACCACCACACTCACCATCAGCGCCGGAGCCCCTGCCAGGTTGCCGCCGATGGCTGTGAAGTTGAAGGGAGAGACGGCTGCCACGAAACCCTGCGAGCAGGAGAGGAAAGGGAGTGATGGGCGCATGCCTCCTCTCAGTGTGGTGTGACACCGCAGCTTGAGGCAAGAAAGGAGATGCAGGAGGAGTGGCACATTCCCTCACCTCCAGCCCCCTGTAGACCATGCTGTTAGTGCTGACATCCACGCTGATGGGCTGGCTGTTCTCCAGCTCTAGAGCGTACTTGGCATTGAATCGGAAGAAGTCTATCAGCTCCGCAGCAGCATCAATTTCTGCCTGGATGACTGTTTTACCCTGCCGGGAGAGGTAAAAGCACTGAGGGGAGGGCAAGGAGTGGGGAAATGCAGCAGCTCGGAGTCTGTGCTGCCATTCAGTGAAACCTGGACAGCCCAGAGAGAAACCCAATGAAGTTCAACAAAGGCAAGTGCAGAGTCTTGCACCTGGGGAAGAAAAACTCCATGAACCAGTATAGGTTAGGGGCTGACCAACTGGGAAGCAGCTTTGCAGAGATGGACCTGGGAGTCCTGGTGGACAATAAGCTGACTATGAGCCTCTTTCCTGTGAGGGTGGTGGAGCCCTGGAACCGGCTGCCAGGGAGGGTGTGAAGTCTCCTTCTCCAGAGGGATCTAACCCACCTGGACACGGCCCTGTGCCATTGCTGGAGGTGCCCCTGCTGTACCCAGGGTGGGACTGGATGAGCCTCAAAGGGCCCTTACCACCCCACCATGGTGTAATCCTGGGATTCTGTGATCCAGATGTGGTTTGTCGGTTGGCTTTTCCATGCAGACCACTCACTCGCTTCAGAAGGAGCAAGCCCCCATCTTCTCTGCACTGAGCAGAGCCAAAGCAGCCCGTACCCATGCGAGGAGACATCACATACCTCCACGTTCCCTCAGTGCCTTTCAGTGCCTCCTCTAGGAAAGCCATGGCCACTGGGGTGTTTCAAAAGGGTAAACCTGGATAATCACAGCTCTCCACATCAGCTGATCATGGTCCCACGACACTGGACTCTCAGCCTCACATCCCTTTTTTCTCAATAAAGGATCAGTCTGTATCCCCATGTAGTACAGGAACTTCTAACATTACAGACGTTCCCACCACCACCAAGTATCCTAGCAGCTATTCCTGTCATGCTTCCCCAGCTCCTGGCTCCCCAAATTCCCTCCTGCACACCCCAGTGTGTGGAGGATCAATCCTGCAACCCACTGACCTGCCCGATCATGGTTTTTGCCAGTACTTCTGCTCGCCTCGGGCCACTCAGCATGTCAGCCGCCTTCAGAAAGATCTGAGCCCGGTCCTGGACAGGTTTCAGGTCCCATTCCTTCCTTGCTGCCAAAGCGGCATTAATGGCTTTGTTAATGAGCTCCTGCGGAAGAGAAGGGGAAAGGCAGCAAGGAGGGAATGCAGCAGCTGTGAGGCTGTGCTGCCATTCAGTAAGACCTGGATAGGCAGTCGGCCAGAGAGGAACCTCATCAGGTTCCAACTACGCCTCCATCACCAGGTCAGAGGGGACAGCGAGCAGACATCCACCCACAGGCACAAATCACAGCAGCCACCTTCCCATCAGAACCCCAAATTTGCAGCTCCTGGTACCAATTTCATAGAATCATGGAATAGTTTGGGTTGGAAGGGACCTCAAAGCCCATCCAGTTCCAACCTCCACTGGAGACATTCCACTGGATCAAGGTTTTTTTTCTCCAGGACCCCTGGGACTCAGGAAACCAACATTTGCTCCTGGAGCCTCACACTCACAATCTGAACAGTGACTTGCGTTTCATCCAGACTTCCCACCACCAATCTCAAAGTACAAGTCCCGCTGTGAGACGGTGCTTGCTAAATGCAGGCAAAGCGCTACTGCTTCCTCCCTTGGAAAACACGAAAGGAAGAGGGAAGGCAGCAAGGCACGCTTACCTTGTCGGCGTAGCAATACTTGGCCACCTTGTGCGCATGGTTGAATGGCTGAAAAAGAAGTTATCAGCTCAAGAGAGCTCCCTCCTACTGGGTGCATCTCCCTGCTTCCTAAAGGAAGAAGAGTTTTCTCCCAAACTCACCGACAGCTGGTACCGCACCGTCGGAGTCCACACCTCTTCTCCCCCGATCACACAAGGGATGGCTTCTGTCTTGCCCTTCAGGTCAGCGAGCGCCTAAGGAAGAGGAGGAGAGGTTGGTGGTGGAAACCACACACCCAGACCTCCCTCAGCCACCACCTCTCCAACCATGCCCCCACCAGCCCCAGGAGCAAAGGGAAACCTGGGGACAAGCTTCCTTCACTCCCCTGGGAATGGTCTGCCCACAGGCTGAGGAATACGAAGGACAACTCCAACTGCCCCAAAGGGAAGGAGTAGGTGCTGGGGAGGATGGGGCTTTCTCCCAGCCAGAACCAGAAGCACAACCTAGGACCATAAAGACCCCAAGAGCTGTTCCCTGTGGCGGTACCTTCTGAAGTGCTGCTCGCTCAGGGCTCCCGGGCTTAAACTCAAGGATGGGCTCGTTGGTCACCTGAATGGCCAGGCGATGCTGCCATCTCTGCCTGGGAGAGGAGACAGGCAGATGCTGAATTCCCCCAGGCTTCTTCCTTCCATCCACGCCCTGAGCTCCAGGTAACACGTGTTTTATCACTTTCACACCATGTCCCCTGGTCAAACCACCCATGGCACATTATTAACCCTGCACTCCATCCCATCAGATGACAATGCTGGAGCCAGGAGTTGAGTCTGGATGTAGCTCCCACCCGGCTCTCCCTACTCTGTGCTATGAAATGGTGCTGAAAAGGGGATTTGCAGGACAAGCTCAAAATCAATGAGGTTTGATCCAATATGCCTCCAGCTCCTGGCGAAGTCCACAGTGCAGGGGCAAAAGCTGGGCTGGCTGCTCTCCAGTGAGCACTTGGACCTTGGCACCTTTGGGTTAAGGCCTTTCCCAACCTCATGTCAGCGTTAAACTGCCTTAAATTGCCTGTTTGGGCAATACTGCAGCAAAAAAAGGGGCAAGAAAACAAAAAGAAGCAGATGGACAGCTAGGACTTGGCAGTGAGGAAGGTGCTGAGCAAAGGGAGGGCTGGGCTAGCAAAAGCAAATAAAGGCAATGCACAGCAAAGTGGCCTCTGAGCCCCCAACCCAAGGTTCGGCCCCTGCCATGCGTGAGGGGCTGCAAGGAAGGGGTGCAGGGATAGGGGCTGTTTGGAGGGGCTGGGGGGGACCTGGGAGGAAGGGGATGGGGACGGAGGGGAGGGAAAGGACCCTCGGGGGAAGAGATGGGAACAGGAAACGGACAGGTACGGGGCAGGGGACGGAGGAGAAGGGAGGGAAGAGACCTTCGGGAGAAGGGGACGGAAGAAAAGGGCTAGGGAAGAGGAAGGGACAGGGAACAGGGAAAGGGAACGATAGAAAAAGAACAGAGACGGGGGTGGGGGGGAAGGGGAAAGGGCAGGGACGGGGAAAAGGGACGGGGAGGGGGGGAATGGGACGGGGACGGTGGGGGAAAAGCGAAGAAGAAAGGGGCAGAGAAAACGGACAGGGGAAAAGGAACCGGGACAGGGGAAAAGGAAAGTGAGAGGGATAGAGAGAGAGCAAGAAACAGGCGAGGAAAAGGAACAGTGACCCTCGTGAGAAGGGGACAGAAGGGCCTGCCGGGACCCTGGGCGGAAAGGGAGGCAAGAGCAGGAGGGCTGAGGAGGGTTAGGGCCGCCCCGCTCACCCGCGGCCCCGCAGCCCCCGCAGCGCTGCCCACATCGCGGCTCCGCGGCCCGACCCGCGGCCGCGCCCAACGCACCGGGGGGGGACACGACGACGCTGGACGATACCATTGCATAAAACAGCAAACAAAACTGGGGGGGAGGGGGCGGGCGAGCTACGGCCGGGGCGGCTCCATGAACAGGCGCAGTAATGGGGGAGGCCTCCCGCCCCGCGGCGGCAGTGCCGTGTCCCGGGGTGCTGCCCCCACCCCTCCCGGCGCGTTGGTATCGCCCGGGCGGCGGGCACGGGGGAGGGGCGGGCGCGCCGTGCGCTGGGTGCAATTAAAGCAATTAAAGCGCACCCAATCAAACCAATAGCGGGGATACCGGCTGGGCCGGGCGGGACGAGGGGAAAGGGAGAAGCGAAGGCTCCAGGGACGCCTTAGAGCAGCTTCCAGCGCTGAAAGGGGCTCCAGGAAAGCTGCGGAGGGGCTCTGGATCAGGGAGTGCAGGGAGAGGATGAGGGGAACGGTTTTCAGCTGAAAGAGGGGAGATTGAGATGAGATTTTGTGGAGAAATGTACTCGTGCGAGGCTGGGGAGGCCCTGGCCCAGGCTGCCCAGAGCAGTGGGGGCTGCCCCATCCCTGGAGGGGTTCCAGGCCAGGTTGGATGGGGCTCGGAGCAAAGTGATCCAGTGGGAGGTGTCCCTGCCCATGGCGGGGGGTGGGACTGGATGGGCTTTGAGGACCCTTCCAACTCACACCCTTTTGTGATTCTGTTTTAACCCAAAATGGGGGCCAGACACAGCTGGTTCTTGCAGGGAGTGTTTATTTTCATTTCCCAGAAAGGACACAGTGACAAGTGTCCTTCTGCAGGGATCCCTATTGTTTAACATCTTTATTGCAGACGTGGACACTGTGGTTGAGGGCACCCTCGGCAAGTTTGCCAATGACACCAAGCTGTGCAGCGCTATCAATGCACTGGAAGGATGGTTTCAGAAGGATCTGGAGAGAGGTGACCATGTGAAACTCGTGGAGTTGAACAACACAACGCCAAGCATGAGGTCCTTCCTGTGTCTGGGTTGGGGCAATCCCAAGCACAAATCCAGGCTGGGCAGAGAATGGATTTGGAGCAGCCCTAGGAGAAGGACTTAGGGCACTGGGGGAGGAGAAGCTCAGCGTGAGCTGGCAACATGTGTGCACAGCCCAGCAAGCCAGACCGTGTCCTAGGCTGTATCCTGGGACCAGCAGGGCAAGGGAGGGGATTCTGTCCCTCTCATTCTCTTTTCTTTGGAACTGGATGGGCTTTGAGGTCCCTTCCAACCCAAAGAATTCTATAATTCTATGTTATCAGCATTTTAGGAGTGGCAGGTGGACCCCAAGCCACAGCTGGGGTCCAGGGAGAGTGGGAGATTCCCTGTGTCCTTCCAGATGCAAGGGCACGAGCATCTTCTGCCCCAAAAGCTGCTTTGCAACCCTGGAATTAACACCCACAGACATCAACCAGGAGTTCAGTATTTATTTTATAGGTTTTTTTTTCCTTGTAACCAGAGAAGGACTGTGACCCATTTTCATTGCCAAGCTCCCACGTGCCCCTTTTTATTGAAAAGTCAATAGGTCGAGCGCCAAAGGATGAACTCGCTGCGAAGGGGCAGCACGGCCTAGGACGGACAGATAGACGCGGAATGGGAGGCCAGGTGTACAGGGAGCCGGAGAGCAGACCTGGAAGGGGTCAGTGGGGGTGGTTTTGGCACTAAAAAAGGAAAATGGAGATAATCCACTGTAACTCAGAGGAGTGTGAATGCGTCTGGCTCTGGCTGCGGGTGTTTCTTGGTGCCACTGCTGAAGTGGATTAGGTATCCAAAGGCTTTGATGGTTTGAAGTCCACCACCTCTTGGTCTGCTTGCAAATTCCCAGCACAGCCTTCCAGCCACAGAAGAAATTGATTTGCATCTCGACTCCGGAGCAAGCTTGGGAGCTGGTCCATCCTTCATCCTTTCCTCACCAGAGATGATATAGCATCATCAGTTCAGTCTTTTTCTTTAAAAGAAGCTAATATACAGAATATAAAGCACAATATTTACAACAGTACAGTAAACAGTTCATTTCCACGCTGATCAGTAGTCTGTTTGAAGGTGTATAAAAGAAATTCTTATGTGACCTAAGAGGAACTGACAAGAAGTGACACAGCATGGGGACAGAGTCATCAATACCCTCCACTTAAACACATTAAATAATAAATAATCATTTTTGGTAGAACTTAGCTACGTACACTTTCGCTGCAGATAAGGCGTTTCAAGGACTGAATTGCCTGTGTTTCAGTGAAGCCACGTTACACAAAAAGTGTGGCTGGTGACCAAGCTTTTCCTCATCCTCAGTCCTCTCTAATAAGAAATGAACTTTAGGATTTCAGATGAAATCTGTGCAGGGATCATCACTCTGGGCAGCAAACAAACCACAGACGCAGGATTTGGGGCATGGTGGGACTGGGATGTTCTGCCAGGGAGGTCACATTGGTTTGAGGCTACCCCAGGGTTTGTTCTAAGCATTAATAACATGATTTCCTCCACAGACAGGGCCAGCCAGACCTACATGTACCACCTTTGCTTACAGACATGCTTCACTGCTCGAGTGCCTCAAATTAGGAAAGAATCGTCATTTCTACACTCATCAGATACCAAATTCATTGCTTCTTCAAAAGAGAAGCTTTGAAAAGCTCCTGCAATGCAGAAGGGTCAGCAGACACTGAACTACAAACAAAACCAGACAAAGAAATAACCACGCATTTCTTCTCTTCTCTGCCAAAGACTTGGGTTCCAACCTTCCATGCTCCCCTCTCTGGAAACAGGATGGTAATAAGAGTTTGGCAGGTGCTGTTTTGAGTCCACCTCCAAATCCAGCATTATTAACACCAGGATGCGATGTGTAGCCACAAATGGCTATTTCTTTTCTCATTTCAAATTCAAACTGATAGAAGTTACATTCTATCTAAAGCTTAAAAATCAAGCATTTGGGTGACTTAAAGATTTTTAAAACCTGTGTCTTTCCTGGAACCAAGTCCTGGACCAGTGCAAACGAATAAAAACCAGAAGTCCTGCAGCAACATGTGGAAAATCCTCGTGAGGGTATTATTACAGCAAGGAAGCATTACCGTTCCTCAATTTTGCTGTGATAAATCGTTCTTTACACATTCAGCTCTGGTTTAGTAGTGGACAGTAGTTGGACTCTGTGATCTCAAAGGTCCTTTCATAGAATCATGGAATGGTTTGGGTTGGAAGGGACTTCAAAGCCATCCAGTTCCCTCCCCTGCCACAGGCAGGGACCCCTCCCACTGGCTCAGGGGCTCCAAGCCCCATCCAACCTGGCCTGGAACCCCTCCAGGGATGGGGCAGCCACCAATGCTCTGGGCAACCTGGGCCTCCCCACCCTCGTCAAAAATTTCTTCCTAATCTCCAGTCTAAATCTTCCCCCTTCCAATTAAATGCCATTCCTCCTCATCCTATACACTCCAGGCCCTTGGAAAAAGCCCCTCCCTTTCCTTCTTATAGCCCCCCCTGTGGTAAATGATTCTATGATTCTAAAATGAAGCACTCTCAGATGTGAAACCCCATCAGAGACTTCCCAGTATTACAATTCTCCTCCTTGCGTGCTCCAACACAAACAATCTTTCCCGTTTTTCCAGAGCCAAATGAAACAGAAGGAAATAGCTGCTTTCCTGAGAGTGCAGCGCTGTGGCACGGCTGTGAGCACCCAACCGCCCGCCACGGCTTTCCGCAGCCAGCCTCGGAGCGATAACCCCATGTGTATTTATGGTGGCAGGAAGGATTATGCAAAAAAAAAAAAAATCTCAAATCAGCAACTTTCGATCTATATTCAGGCACAATTCTGCATTTTGTTTCATCAAATTAATTCCAAGTTATACGGGCGTAGACATTCTAACCAGGTAGAACACAAAGCCCACTCTGGGGCACCTGGTGCTGCAATCCCCTGGAGATTTAGGGGGACAAGAATGCCTGGGAATCAGGGAAAAATAAAACCCAGGGGAAACAGCAATAATTCTGCAGTTGCAGATCAGCTGTTAGCCTGTTCGGCTTTCCCTCTTGCTCCAAGGAAGCGCTAGCGAGTACTCACAGCCATACCTGTCGGATATTTTCATGGAGAATTTGGAATTCCATCAGAGCAGAGGAATCTTTCCACGGGAATAATTGCATTCGCGAACAGAATTCTGTTTGCGCTTTAAAAACTTCTAATAAAAATAGAATATATATTGTGTTTTTATAAATAGATTACACATTTAGCTTAGATGAGTTTCATTACATTCCCTGCCCCAACACTTTGTTTTTAAAGAATTTTGCTTTTTCCCTTGTGTGAACTAATCACTAAGCCTTTGAAAAACAAACAAAAAAACATTTTACCACATTATCCTTTGGACATTTTTGAACATGCATCTACAAAAGCAACTGCCGTTTGTGTACTGAAAACATGTATTTGTTTGTACAAACCCATTTTAGGAATTTGATCTTTTGTTACATCGCTAACAAGCAAAAAAATTTGCTTCCTTGAAATTCCCCTTTTAAAAAATGAGAAAGAATGAGGAGGATTTTCTGATTTTAAGTCTAAAAAAGTGTCAATATGACACCACTTTGAGAATAGAAAACAAAAATAAAGTATTTACAGCTTTACAAAGGAAAAAGAAAGAGGTCATCAAAATCATTTCCAGCATTGTCACTGTTTGTTTCTGGCAAGCTTTTGATCCGGTTTCCATACAGCGGTTACAGCCGACAGGGCAGGACCGTCGTCAGCTACATCAGCAGCATTGCTTGAGACCATACCAACAACCTCCGAGGGAAACTACCGAGGACCAACCCTCCCAACTCCCGAGAGGCTGATCCACCCAGTCCTAAACAGCCTTAATGAAAACAAAACCCCACTCCCGAGTATGAAAACACCTTTTCTTCTTTAAAAATGGATTACGTATGGTTACAAGAAATAGACACCAACCACCATGGCAAGTCACCATCATACACATCACCATCGTACACATGATTCCTATACCCGCTACTATAGACCCCCACCCCTTATACTTACCAACAAGTACGGATGCTCAGAATTATGGCTATGAGAGGAACCGCAGGTTACAGCTACCTTGTTCGGCAGCTGAATTTCTGCCTCCTCACTTGGCTCTCGCTGTCAAACTGAGGATACTCTTCTCTATCCTCAAGATAGAGAAGCCTTTTCCCTACTAGGACACTGAGTTTGAAAGAAAAATCAAAAGAGCAGCAGCGAAGCCGGACGGCTGTTAGAATTGCTCAACTTCTCCAGTACCAAAGAGCATTTCCTAACTGAGGAGAGCTGCACGACAGCCTCTGATGAGGCTGATTCACTGTGCAAGTCAATTGCTTAACAATGCCTCCACCAAAGTCACTAAAGCATTACAGACATTCAGCTTTGGCAGACAGTTTCTCAGCCTGGTGAGAAACCACATATTAGCAGCTGAAGTTCATACAGGCTTGAAAACCTTTAGACTACTTTATTGAAAACATGCAGTCCTAGCCCCCTCAAAAAATACCCTATCTCTTGCTCCCTCCCACCTACCCCAGCTCGCAGCCCTAGCGAACATGGCATTTACCACTTTCGCCACCTAAGAAATAACAGGAATGAGCACTTTGGAATGAGATTTCTTTTCCAGCCAAATGTTATCTACATTTACATGGTGAAACATGCTTTGGAAGAGCCCCTAGCCCACATCCCAGGAACCAAGAAGTTGCTGGCTACTCTGTAACTGCACTGAGTATTTCAGTCAGTAAGGAAACCACAAGAACATCCTTGGATCTATTTTCTTGGATAGAAACCATCAATTGTGGATTACAGCTCCACACTGTGGATCCAGATGGGTCATCCTGGTACTCCTGCCCACTCTGAAAAACACAGGGAGCCCATTTGCTTCATATGGCCTAAAAGCACCAACATGTCCCAGCAGGAGATGGATCCAAACAGCAATGGAACTCCCAGCAGCACCACAGGAGACTCCAACTGAGAAGAGATTTCTACACCCACAGTACCAGTGCCCTCTGAGGTCCTGCCCCTCTGCACAGCTGCACAAAATGGAGAGGCATTTCCACCCTGGAATGTGTCCCTTGCCGAGACAATTGTGCTTTTTTTTGGAAAAAGCATCACTGTTCTACGCTGGCTGAATGCTTATGATGCAACCCCACTGATTCTGGATTGATGCATAAGAGAGGCTTGGAAAGAATACTCAGGAAACTGAAAAGAGTGGCCAGCTCACCTTTACATAACACTGAGAGGGTGCTTTAATTGGGAATTTCCCTGTCCAGTCCTAGCACTGCTCCCACACAGCAGTTTCTAAGCTTCCTGGCAGGAAAAAGAATACATTTGGTATTTATTCCAAGTCTTGCAACTGCTATTTAACTACAGTCACCTTTAGACAGTATTAACTACACTTTCAGGCTTGGTCTGCAAAACCAACAAAACATTATTGGCTGAGGTTTTATACCCTGTTTTTACCTGGCTGAGGTGCTACGGTTCCCATGAATAACCATGAACAGCTTGATGATGCCAGCGTTCCCTCTGGTACCACCAAGTGATCTGACTTTTGGTGCAGCTTTCTCCTGCGAAAAGGATCAACAAACCTAGGTCTTCCCACTTTCTCACAAAGAAAGCATGTGCCTGTTCTTCCCCAATTCTAGGGCAGCAGTAGGTTGGGATTCACATTACTACACCCAGAAAAGGATTACACTGTTTTCCCATGTTCAGCTTCTTGGAAAAACAGTGGTTGGAACTCTCCCAGTGTCATGTCTCCAGCCTACATCTACACCACCACTTCAACCATCCCGCTCCAAACATCATGAAAGCAGCATAAAATGGAGTTCTCTCCCTGTCAGCAAAGTAAAATCTGCAAACACTATGGTTTGAAAACAAATAATTCCTGAAAAAAGAAAACCAGAACACCACGGGAACTGAAGGGCTGATTCCCCTCTTAACCCAATCCCTGGAAACAAAGGCATCGTGATACCACGTTCCTCCTCAAAAGAAGCTCTACAGGTAACTAACGTGTGCAAATGTGGTTTTAGCTTTCCTTTCCCGAAAGATAACCGCAGCCCAGCAGGGACCAAACATTCCATATAAATAAGGCGAGCTTTTTGTTTTTGCATAGTAGTGTCATCAGTGATGGTCCTCCCACCCCGCCCCCTTTGTCCGCATGCTTCGCCACCGAGCTCCCACCTGATCTCAGCAGAAAGATGCACAAGCTCCTCCACCCAGGAAGACAGAATGAAGACATTCCTTTTAATATTGTAGAACTGCTTAATCCTAAAAGCTGTCTCTAAATCCGCTATTATTTTTACATGGTTACGGTTCAATTTGGAGGCATCCCTTTTTGTGCCAGACATTGGTAATTGTACCAGAATTGCCTTGGGTTCGCTTCTCCTCTTGCCAGCGTTCCCTTTGTCAATCAGTGCAGCAGTTCAATAAAACCATAAGCTTATTGGAACACCCAGAGCCTTTGCAGCACCATTTTCTGCTGCTATCAGGTTCGTTTGGTTTTTGTTTTTTTTTTAAATAATACTTTTTTTATAAAAACACCTGCTATTAATATTCCACTGGAGCTCAAAGTGGCTCAGCTTGGGGCAAAGGCACAATTAAAATACCATGTTTTCTTACAGGACTCTGCGTTCACGATTTGTGTAACAATAGAAATTTACAGCACCAATCCTCGGGTGGGGCGGGGATGCGTGTAGGAATAAGTCCTTAAAAACCCTGTGCAAGGGCTTAGAAGTCTTTTTCTTTCCCTCCGATGAATTGTTTTTTAATCTTTTCTTATATCTTCCCTTTCACTAGAATGCTCCAGCTGCGTATCAGCTGACCATGGGCTCCACGTCCGTCTCTCTGTCCAACTCATCCTGAATTTCATCTGTGTTTCCTGAGTCGCTGCTGGCTACAGAGCTGGGAGATGGAGAATTTCTGCAGAAAAATTCAGAGAAGGGTTTAGATTAAAAAATAAATACCACTGACAGAAGAAAAAAAGAAACCTTTAAGAAAATGTTCATTTTTAGTTCACAAAACAATTTAAAATATCACAGAATCCTGGAATGGTTTAGGTTGGAAGGGACCTCAAAACCCATCCAGTTCCACCCCCTGCCATGGGAAGGGACCCCTCCCACTGGATCAGGGGCTCCAAGCCCATCCAACCTGGCCTTGAACACCTCCAGGGATGGGGCAGCCACCACTGCTCTGGGCAATATCTTTTCTTAATATTAACTTCAGGTTTACAGTAAGTACCAGCAATAAACTTCAACATCTGGCATGCTGCCACTCCACCTCTGCCATCTCCTGTACAGGCATAAAGGCTGCCCTGCATTTCCATTTCCCCATCGGGAAACCAAGTCCAAAGAGCACCCTACAGAGCCTCTCCTCATCCACACTATATACAGTCTTGAAAACTCAAAAGTTCCTCTTCTTATGATTTTAGGATAGGATGTGTACTTGGGGCCAGCAAGAGGGAAGAAAAATCCCTCATAGTTTATGGTTCTTTAAACACGAGAAGATGAAACCCCAAGTTCTTCATGTAAGACCACAGTCAAGATGTAATCTGGGCTTTGGTTTAAGAGCTTCAGATCTATGACTTTAAGACTAAACATCCACCCGAGGTCAAGATCCCCAGTTTTACCAATAGGCATTGAATCATCAAAAGCGTTGCTATGCACAGGAACATGTGTGCTGTTATGGGGCTCCTTTTAAGGCTGATATTTGACCCTGAGGAAAACAAGATTATCTAAAGGACAAAGTTTTAGGACAAAATGATCCTATTGCCTTTCAAAAAACATGGTAGGAAACAAGAGTGAAATAAATTCGTGCAGCACCCCTGGACAGAACAGCAATCTCTTCTTACCTGTCAGCCGAGCCTTTGATAAGCCTACGGCAGGTTTCCATTTGTACATCCAGGCCCCTTTTCATGCTACACATTTCCATATATTCATGAAGGTGGCGATTCATGTCACTCTTGGCTGTGGCCAATTCCAGCTGTAGGAAACAAGAGAAAACGATCGGCCTCAGGTGAGCTGCTGGCAGCTTCTCCCAGCATTGCTGAACCTTCCTTACTGGTGGGGATGCTAATGCTGCCCACAGCCACCCTGAAACCCCCACACAAGACACACTGAACCACAGGGTCCAGTACTGCCAATGTAGTCATCAGCTAATCCAGTGTATTATAATCAGAGCTCAACGCTGGTTTTAAACAGCCCTCACATTTTTTCTGGTGCTTGGCATCCTGTTTGTCAACATGCAGTAAGTAATTAATCCTTCCAGAACTCAAAGGGGCTCCAGGAAAGTTGGGGAGGGGCTCTTGATCAGGGAGTGCAGGGACAGGATGAGGGGAATGGTTTTCAGCTGAAAGAGGGGAGATGGAGATGAGATCTTAGGGGGAAATGTTATGCTGTGAGGATGGGGAGGCCCTGGCCCAGGCTGCCCAGAGCAGTGGTGGCTGCCCCATCCCTGGAGGGGTTCAAGGCCAGGTTGGATGGGGCTTGGAGCAACCGGATCCAGTGGGAGGTGTCCCTGCCCATGGCAGGGGGGTGGAATTGGATGGACTTTGAGGTCCTTTCCAACCTAAACCATTCCATGACACTAATGAAAGCATATTCTATACAGGGCAGTGCCTTTGAGAAGGTCCAGCTGGTGTGGCTTCAGCCTCTGAGCCGTGTCCTGCCAAGCATTTCCCAGTGTGACACTCGATATGCAAGACAAATAGAGGAAAAAGAATAGTGTATTTTATTCTCTCTGTTCTGAAGGTTGTCTCTCCACCAGCTGCAGATTTCTGCTTCCTCAATAACAGCGCTGGACAGAGAATGGTACTCAGATAATCCCAAGGGTATGTCAAAGGAAAACACCTTTGTGTTCTTGGATCTACAGCCATTCCAGCTTTCCTCTGGGGGTGTAAGAGCCTACCAGATCAGAACACCACGGGTGTTTTAGCCCATTAGAAACAATTACTATTGTCAACTTCCTTACCTCTATCTGCCCTATTGTTTCTTGGTATTCCTTGTCTCGCGTTTTAAAGAAGGACTCCGTTTCATGGATCAAGTTTCCCAGGTTTTCCTCCTGCAGGGGAAAGGACACAAAGGATTAGCAAGGGACTAACACAGAATTCAATAACAGACTGGAGATTTTCTTACTTAGCCTCACTCAGAAACACAGATTGTTACACTTTTTCAGGTAGAGATTAACACATTTTTACACCAGCAAGAAACAGTCGGCTGTTGAAAATGAGGAAACACAATTCTGTACCATGACTGTGGCTTTGTACATACTAAGATAAAGTCTCTGATCATGGAACTTACAGACCAAGGCTCCAGCAGTTCAACACAGATACTCGATGCATGCCGAGGATCCAAAACTCTGTATTTTCCTAAACCATTCACAGTCTGATCATACCTCGATAGATTATAATTCATCTCCAGCCATGAAACCTGATATTTTCCTTGCACTGACCACACCACTACTTATAGCTCTGCACTGGAATTCTCATTTTCCAATTATGTATCGTTGCTCTCCGGTCCTTTCAGCCTCCACTACCTCACCTACACTCTGCACACATTGATTACTACTGAGATACTTCACTTAACTGCTAGATAAAGCAAGCTCACTCAGACGCTACCTGTGAAAGCATCGCACATAAGAACGCATAGAATCACAGAATGGTTTCAGTTGGAAGGGACCTTAAAGATCATCTAATTTCAACCCCCTGCCATGGGCAGGGACACCTCCCACTGGATCAGGCTGCCCAAGCCCCATCCAACCTGGCCTTGAACACCTTCAGGGATGGGGCAGCCACAACTTCCCTGGGCAACGTGCTGTCCCAAAGGCAGTATCATAGAATCACCAGGTTGGAAAGGACCCACTGGATCATCGAGTCCAACCATTCCTAACACTCCCTTAAACCACGTCTACCCTTTCCTTAAACACCTCCAGGGAAGGTGACTCCACCCCCTCCCTGGGCAGCTGTTCCAGTGCCCGATGACTCTTTCCATGAAGAATTTTTTTCTGATATCCAGCCTGAACCTCCCCTGGCGGAGCTTCAGGCCATTCCCCCTTGTCCTGTCCCCTGTCACTTGGGAGAAGAGGCCCTCCTCTCCACAACCCCCTTTCAGGCAGTTGTAGAGAGCAATAAGGTCTCCCCTCAGCCTCCTCTTCTCCAGGCTAAACAACCCCAGCTCTCTCAGCCGCTCCTTGTAAGACTTGTTCTCCACTTGTATCTTGCCAGACAACAGCTCCTGTATCATCATGGCTTTGCCTCACAATACAGTCTCGGCCACAAAGCACAGAGCACAATTTCATGGTGTCACAAAGAATAAAATGATGTCATTGCTCTTCCAATCACATTATTATCTGCTTCTCTTTTCCAGAAAAAAAATAAATCATCAATTTAGTGCAACTGCACTGATGAACATTAATTATATTTCCATCCTCTGGCCACATCTGGATCATACCTGGCTGGTATCAGCGTCAGGCTATCCAGCCTACAGTTACAAGAACCACCCCACTTATCCTTTTATATGCAGAAGCGCTTTAAGGAAGAAGGTCATAAAAGAAGGTGGCTAGAGCACCGTCTAAGAACTTGAAAGGAATAAAGCCAGAGGAAGGAAGATTGAGGCATGTAAAACACTGTGTTAAAGACCAGGCACAGACAGAGCAGTCTTTATGCTGAATCTCCATCTACAAGACAAATCTACCCTTTCCTTGTATAATTTTCATTTAGAAGGATTTAAGCTTCTTAAAACCTTTAGAGTTTTCGCACGGAAGGTCTGAGTTCGGCAATATTCCTCTGATAGCTGCGCTTATGCATGCACACATGGGTATATGCAAATAAAGCTGTCGTTAATTCCAGCGCATGGCTGCACATTATCACTCTGCCACTCTCCCTGCTCAAAAGACGACGCGTAGCTAAGTACGCTGCTTTCTGCAGGCCCAGCACTTCGGAGTAATCTCTGCAGTTTCAGAGCACGCCAGATGATACACAGATGGGGAGATGTAAATTCACCCATTCCTGGCAGTCACTGCAAGACAATATTCAGGAGACTGCTGCCTCAGCATCTTGCACTACAGCGATGATGAACGAAGGCAGGATTATTTCTTACCTACTGCTGTCCTGCTACTTCGGAATGAAATAATAGCGTCACATTTAAGACTACGCACAAAAAGCCAGCCTTGCCATTTCAATCTCTCTTCAGGCTAAGGAGTCACCAAATGAGGCAGCATGCAGCCGTTAGCTTACTTTGCCTGGGATCTTAAGGATTAAAAGCAAGCTGTTTATTATCCACCAACACCAGGAGATTCCTATTGACTGAGAAGATGGAAGCACAAGATTCATAGGTTCAGAAGATCCCTGGGGCCTTACTGCAGCCACAGCTTCTTTGTTTGCGATGGGCTGGATGTGCTTTAACACCTTCCACAGACCATACCGAGTTTATTTTTCCCCCCGACTATTTTCCCCAACTGTGCAATATCACCCCACACACTTTGTGCACTATTTTGACAATTAAAGTGTGAATGACAATCTACAGAGAAAGTGAGATGCTAGCAGGGAAGATATAGGGCTTTGGATAAATGATTACTGAGGGTGACATTGTGTGATGCTCCTGTAACGGTGACACTTGCTTAATACTTTTAATTACTCAGATTGAAGGAGCAGGAGAAATGAAGTTTGGCAAATAAACTGATTGTACACTGTCAATAGAGACAAAGCACTAATGACAGAATCATAAAATCCTAGAATCATTAAGGCTGGAAAAGACCTCTAAGCTCATTCAGTCCAACCGTCAGCACAATTCCACTGTGCCTGCTAAACCACATCCCCATGTGCCATGGCCACATGGTTTTTGAACCTCTCCAGGGATGGAGACTCCACCACTCCCCTGGGCAGCCCCTGAAAGGGCTTCACCACTCTTTTGGTGAAGAAATTTTTCCTAATATCCAATCTAAACCTCCACTGGTGCAACCTGAGGCTATGTCCTCTCATCCTATCGCTTTTTACTTAGGAGAATAGACCAGCACCCACCTCACTAAAACCTCAGTTCACACATATCCACATCCACTAAGAGGATTTGAAAATCAAAGCGAGTTTGTGTGGCAAACTAGATCATCAGTCAAATATCAAAAGGCTCAAAGGGCTAAAAGAGCAGTTGAGGGGACAGCTTCTGCAAAGAACAGTGAGAAAACAATGGACATGAACTCACCTCTCCTTGGAGGTCAATCGAAGGGTTGCAGTTTGTGAAGTCTTCCCAAAGCAGCAACGTTTCCTCATTCTCCTCCCACGTTAAACTATCACAGTCATCATCAAAATCGAATGTCTCACGACTGTTAAGGCAACAGAAGAAGCACTAATGAAAACTACTCCAGCTCTTCAATTAATCTGCTTGAAAAAAGGGGCTGAGAACTGAATGAAGGAGGCAATCCAGCAGCTGAAAATCCCCAGTTTTTACAAACAGGCTTCACCACTGCCCAAGTCCCTCGCTCCTGGGCTCTCTGCCACCCCAAAGCAGAATAAAAGAGCCTTGTTCGCATTCCAGCTCCAGCACACAGTCCTGGCTCTGCCCTCCAGATGGTGCTGCACATCAGTGTCCCCTGTTCACAAAGCCACACAAATGGCTTAAACTCCTCTTTTTATACAGGGAAAAACGAGTCCAAATACAGTTGGAGGAGTTTTACAAGAAACAGCCACAAGAAAACTCCCTAATGACTTTTACACTGAAGTTCAGCCAACGTTTTCCTTGCAGCACTTGAAAACGTTATTCTCAAAAGTTACTACTATGAAAAAACTGAACCCCAAAATGGTGTGCAGGTGAGCACAAATAGTAATTGTTGCCTTGGACAACAAAGATACTCCTACAGCCACTTAAGAGTGAGAACAAACAGTGGCAAGAGTGGCCTTTAACACCGTTGTTTGGTTAAGCCCCGTTAGTCTGGACAGTTATGCAATAAAGGAAAGTTTCAGAAGGCAATTGAGTCTCTTCTGGCTTGAACAGCAGCCGAGGGCAACACCAGTAGCTGCTTCTCAGCCTTGTTAAGGAAGCCTGACCAAAACCTGACAGCACTCCCAGCAGCAGCCCCATGCATTTTTGTTACTTTAGCTCATTTCCTTTTGAGCAGATAACATCTCAGTCCGGAAGCCAAGGTTCGGCTGCAGAGCTTGGCAAGAGGCTCTTTGTCTGTACTCTGCAGGACTTTAAAAAATCATTTGAGAAAAACCCAATAAGCTTGGGCATATGTGACTGTGACTTTTGCAATTCAATTTCTTCAAACCAGTTTCTCTTTGCAAGACCACAGCAGCGCGCGCACACACACACACACACTCACACTCTCTCTCTCTCTCTCCAAAGCCATCTCCATTTTGGCTTTTTACTCCTAGACACCTAAAGATTAAGTTCATTACGGATAAAATGTAAGTTGCTTTGTTTCCGAGATAAGCTCTTTGGCTATTTATAAGCTACTATTTTCTATTGCACAAAGCCCCCAAACCCAACCATCCTTAGAAATGCATCATCTCCAATAAGCCACGAACACTGTTCTACATCAACCCAATGGGAAAGTATCACTAGATTCCTCCAGCACTTTGTGCCATACATAACAGGGCCAGGAGATAAGAATTTCATTAGCAGTAACAACAAAAACTGGGCATCACAGGACAGGTTTAGGAACAAAACTAAGAATTAAACACGTTACCAACCTCGTCACTAAATTTTAGCCTCTTGCTTTTCTAAAGAATGCACATGCTATCTGCTGTGACACTGAATTCTAGCAGTGGGTAAAGCAAAAAATCTCTATTTATTACACTGAATATTAATAAGGGCCTAAAGACATCTAAACCAACTTCTACAAAACACATGCCCTTCTGGACATGAAATTCAGGCAGAAAGAGACACACCGCGGAAACAGAACTTCTGGCCACAGCTGACAGCAGAAGAGGAGCTATCATCAGAAATCATGGAAAACCCACAGAAGTTTGTACCCATTTTTAACCGAGCTTTCAGTGAGGTTGCCAAGCTCCATCCTGCCCAAGCAGCAACCAGGTTCTTTCCACAACTCTAGAAATCTAATATTCAGCAAAACATACAGAATAGATTCAAGTTCTGTACTTCTTTTTTAGCACGTTTCTCTTTCTGCTATTCCTAGAACAGCATAAGCACATCTACTTTTACTACTATCTTTTTAAATTCTCTATAGTCCCCTTTAAGTAAGGGAGGAACAAAAATCAGCTTCTGTGACTATTATCTGAACTTCCACTAAACCTTCAAGCATGAAGCATCCTGGCAGCTCATGTCCAACTTGTACCGAGCAGTGAGTGGAAAAAAATAGTACTTATGAAAGCATATGGAAATAACTCAATACTTGAGGAGTTCTGGAGTAAGTTTTCCCCACGATGTCCACAATACTCACAGCTGATTGAACATACGCTTCATCTCATCTGTGATGTTCAAAGAGCAGCTGACCTCATCATCAGAGAACCTGCCATTGTCTCCATCCTGTTCAGAGAGGTCATCATCAGACGTGAGCTTGCGTTCTTTCTTCTTGGAAGCCACCTTAATTGGAGAGAAGAGGAGTAACTAGAAGGTTCAACTGAGGTGCTGTGCCATGAGGGGCAGAAATAAAGAAGGAGAGACATTAGCTTTGAGAGAATATCACTGTTCATCAGATCCCAGGCAGTTGGGGGATTGCTCGTACTTAAGACAGGAATTGCATCTGTTAATGAGTGGTAAACATAGAGCACAAGGAAGCAGTTCAGAATGGCAAAGAGCAAAGCAAGCTGCAGGCTGCCAGCGCTCTACAGATGTTCGTCTGTTCACTGACACCGTTCTAGGGTCTACCAGAGAACATGCAGAGGTTAGAATGATACAGGGGAGAAGCAGAAGCCGCAGGAGAGCCCAAGCAGCAGGCTTGAGGGCAATGACAGACCTTTCCCTCTCCTGCCACCACCACAGGCTGTTGTTCCCAGCATTGAACCACCAGGAAAGGGCAGACAGGAAGCCTTTCTAGGTAGCCTTTATTTCAGGGTTATGACCACCCCACCAGCAGAGGAAGACTGCTAGTCCTCAGGTTGACAGAAGAATGGTTAACTGAACCAAGAGAATCCCTGGACAAACCCAGAGAAATGAAGGTTATAGAGTGCAGAGAACTCCAGGGAATCCCCTGCAAAGGACGCAGAGGATCACTACTTCTTCTGAGGACTGTGAATATCATCACAGATGGTGCCACAGGGTCGTGAACACACAGTCCGCACCCACTCTACTGTCATTTTTCCCCTACTTGGCACCTAAGACATCTCTTATCAGTACTGTTCTCCATGTTGATCATTTTAACCCCTGCATGCTTGACTAAAAGTGGGCTTTGAGCAGAAAGACATAGCAATCCTACTCAGAGGCAAGAAGGAACCACTAGCACAGTGCAACAGCTCAATCTGCTAGAAAAATAATTGTCTCCAAGAAGGAGATATGAATCTTTTGGGATATATGAGGAAAAAAAACAACCCATCAAACATTTGAGCCACTTCACCACAGCCAGAAAGCACAACCAGTAGAGACCAAGAGGATCATTTACAGTGGTTTTGTACAGCATTTAGCGAGCTCCATGGCACCACTAAACAGAGAAAAGCATCAGACTTGCTGAAAGACCGAACAAGACACATTTAGATAAAGTAGAAGGAAGCTAGGTTAATCACAATTGAAGCTGCAGTTATGACAGAAGACCAACTGCATTGGGAGTTACACATCTGTTCCACGCAGTGCTGTAACTGCTTGCTTTTGGAGCAAATTAAATGACTTTCCTACTAGCACCAAGGAGACACAATAGCCCAAGGAAAGCACCTGGAGTTTCTAGTCTCACAAAGCAGTCGTAGCTCTCCACCACAGAAGTGTTATTTCTGGTCACAGAGCTTAAGCCAGAAATAAGCACATCCAGATGACAGTTCTACAAGCTAAAAACCTCTCACCTGTGAGGGGAACATATGTGAGGAAGCCATTTGTGTAAACCTAGACCCTGTAATGCTGCTTTTCCCTGAACTCCCTGAAGACGAGCCGAGGGCTGCAGCACCTCCCGTATGAGGACAGGCCGAGAGCATTGGGGTTGTTCAGCCGGGTGAGAAGGCTCTGGGGAGACCTTAGAGCAGCTTCTAGTCCTGAAGGGGGCTCCAGGAAAGCTGGGGAGGGACTTTTTACAAGGGCCTGATGTGATAGGACAAGGGGGAATGCTTTTCAGCTGAAAGAGGGGAGATTAAGAGAGATCTTAGGAAGAAATGTCTTCCTGTGAGAGGGGGTAGGCCCTGGCCCAGGTTGCCCAGAGAAGGTGGGTGCCCTGTCCCTGGAGGGGTTCAAGGCCAGGTTGGATGGGGCTTGGATCCAGAAGGAGGTGTCCCTGCCCATGGCAGGGGGTGGGACTGGGTGGGCTTTGGGGTACCTTCCAACACAAACTATTCTGTAATTCATTGTAGATTAGCATCAGACTAACAGCACATCTTAAAGGTCATCCTGAGAATTCTTTTGTTAAACTCTCTAAATTTTGTGCCCCTATTACTGCAGGAAAGCACTACGCTTCAAGGCCAAGAAAGAGGAAATCATTTCTACAGAGAGAAATTTCAAGAGAAGGCCTGGACAACACTCCTCAACACTGCTCCCTCTTGTCCCCTCGCTTCTTGTCCTACCCTATGGAAAATTCATGGCCTAATCACCTGGAATATCTTGGAAACGTCTTCCGAGTTGCGCTGCTGCGCTACATCGCACAGCTTGGCTGTGATATCGATTCGCCGACAGATGTCCATGTCCACCTTCATGGCCTTTTCTTGAATCTTTGTGTCCAGGTCTGTCATGGGCTGCAGGAAGGACAGCAGTGATTATCTTCTATTATTATACAGTTCAGGAAAGAAGAGATACCCCACAGTATCTCTCTAACCCCAGGGCATATCATTCTTAAACATTATTACATCTCATTCTCTGGGAAAGGCAGCACATGGACAATCTAACAGACCAGACAGCTAACAATTAACATTCACATCTGATTCAAATAAAATTTCTACTGTGATTTGCTACAAAAAAAACAATACCCACCCCAAAACAACTGCTAGACGTGGCAACAGGAAACTTAAGGGTAAATAAAGCTTTAAAAATGGAGGAGAAAAATCCTGTTGGACATGTGCAGAATAGAATGAAATTTAAAACCCTGTGAGTGTGCAGCGCTTCCCCCCTCTTTCAGACAGAAAAACAGTGCCTGCAAAGAGAAGTTGCTTTTAAGACAGTATCCAGGCTACTCAGCAACTTCACACATACCATGAAAACGTAAAATCAAGACTGGATCTAGAGATCCATGAATGCTTGTGACACAGAAAATACTCCTCAGTGGCATTCGCTGGCTTACAGCCTAGCGAAAATTCTATATGAGAAATATTTTGCCTTTCTTCCCTCTGGGCAGTAATTATAAATATAATTTATAAGGAATACTCCCACTCAGGACAGCTGGCTCCTTATGGAGAAACATCGATCCACAAAAAGGGTATTTTCCAGCCAAGAGAAGACTTCCTCTGCTGGAAAGTACCACTCCGATGGCTAGGGGATGCTTCCACTCTGACCAGAAAAGCATAAAAGCCCTTCACAAAGCATCTTTAAATCTCAAATCCTCTTTCCAAGAAAAAAGCTTTGGGGGTTTGTTTTAATTTTCTTTTTTAATTATTAGACAAGAGTTCTCCAACCCCTGTCAAGCACCTTTGGATAAGTTAGAGAGTTTTGTTTTCCAAACGCACCAAGAAAAAGAGATCTCTGAACACCGACATACTCTAAACACAGCCTTATCCACTGAACAGGCACCGGCGATTCTCATCCGCAGGAAGGCAAGGGTCAGATCCCAACACTTTGCATTTCCCTGCACTAAATATTTACAGAGTGGGATTCAAAACAAGCACTCTCACTGCTTCCCTTAGGCTCTCCTTGCCCTTACCGAGTTCACAATGTCCAGAGCACACTTGCTCTCAGTCCAGGGGGATGTTTACCCTCAATTCAGGGGGACATTCGCCATCACCGCCACCCTCTTTGTACACACTGAGTTCTCCTTCAGCCAAAAAAACATCATGGTGATGCAGCCCTAACAGGTTTCTCCTTTTCCCACTGCCTCTAACCAAGCATGCTTATCCTCAATTAAACACCAAAAGAAGAGCCTGCTAATTGCTGAATTTTACATGAACAGATCTAGTGGCCCTGAGAGAATGTATTTGACACTAGGAAGCAGGTTCTGCAAGTTTATATAAGCAGTTCTACGCACAATTACAGAATAAATAAGCATAACAGGACACCTTCACTGGAGAACTGGCATCAGCACTGCTTCAGTGTGAGAGAAAGGCACCTTATTGAGTGTTCACCTGGCTTACCGCTCTGGATAGCTGCACCAGGACACGCACTCAGTATGTCCCAATGTAAGAAAATTATCCAGTCACAGCCTAAAAGCTTGGAAGGGATGGAGTTTCTAATGAGACAGGAGTAAATGCTTAAAACAAGTCTTATTTCAAAAAATTAGGTTGAAACAGCACTGGAAACAAAGCCAGGTACGTGAACCAGTGCTAAGGGGTTAATCTCCTCTGAGCTTTCCTAAAGGGAGCTGGGAAACACATATAGTGTGTTCAACGTGACTTCCTTCTGTGACTCAGAGCAAAATGCCCCTCAGAGCAGCCTACGGTGCTGCTCGGTGATGAACCCTTCACCCTAACCTGTGATCTCTCCAACATTTTCATCTGTGGCGGCAGATCTGAATGCCGGCAGTGCCAGCTGTGGAGAACAGGGAAGGGAGGGAAGAGTCCGGGTTATGGGCTAAGCAGCAAGTTAATGCATCTCAGCACAGACCAGACAGGAAGCAGGGGGAAGGGTGATCTGTCTGATGCATTACATCATAACGCAGCCAGAACGCTAACTACAAAGCGGCACTCACTAGGACCATAACCTTGTCATGAATGAAGCCATTGGCATGACACACATTTCACGGAGGCAGCAGGAGCTGGCCATTCTCTCTCCTGTGTACTTACATCACTCATCAGACCCTTAAAGACCACAAGTTCAGCTTTCAGTCGCTCAATCTTTTCATTTAACTCCTCTTGGAGAGCTTCCGCTTCCTGCGCCTCCTGCAACAGAGAGCACAGAGGAAGGTGAACAAGCAACACCTGCTTCCTCACTTAAGGAAGGCACTCAGGGCTGATCCAGCACATGACCATCCACATGGCACTTTGTCAGGAGCTTCAGCACCTTCCCGCTTCACCTCCCAAGCAGTAACACTGTCCTCTAGCACACAGCAAAGCGTCCAGCTGCTCTGTTCAGAAGACAGCTTTTTAATTAAGCAAATTCATAGAATCGTGAGATGGTTTGGGTTGGAAGGGACCTCAAAACCCATCCCGTTCCACCTCCCTGCCATGCCAAGGTCCCACCTCCCACTGGATCAGGGGGCTCAAAGGCCCATCCAACCTGGCCTTGAACACCTCCAGGGATGGGGCAGCCACAACTTCTCTGGGCAGCATAAAAGGTGCAGAGAAAACCTATACCTTGCAATACTGCTACTCAAACCTTACCTCTCGCAAGGTTTCTACCATAGACTCCAGACTCAGTCTCCTTGTAAGCTCCTCTTCCCATCTGAAAGACAAGATTTGAAGGCAAAATGTGAACTATGGAGAAAATTGATTTCTTTTCCCCCTCAAATCACAAGCCTTCCGATAGCTGTAGGATGATGACAGTTACTTGAAATGTGAAGCAGATGGTCCCCCCCACTTGTACACCCCCAAATCAGTAACACCAAGTCTGTAAGAGAATGACAGCTCAATCCACTTTCATTTGGATCAGTATCTTCCCCGTCTCCTGTGCAACGTTTGATTGCAAATACGACGGGAAACGTTTAGTGCAAAAAGAATCAGTTGAAGGTAAGTTATCTGAATCGGCAGTCTGTTGTATTTATATAGTTATAGTTACTTAGTTATAGCAATAATTATCTGTTTGGTCCAACCAATTCATACGTTCATGTGGCTTCTACATCAAAATCCTCAATAATCTACCTGCCTCCTCATCTCCCAGCAGTACCACTGCATGCAGGGTACTCAGACAAGCATCCCTGAACGCAGGGTGTACACACTGCTGCTGCAGTACAGACAGCACAGAACAACAGGAATTACAGCCACAAACCGTAGAGTTAAACCTCATACTACAAGCGTCATTATGTTCAAATTCATTATTGGATTAAGTGTAAAAATATCCTTTCTTTTTAAGCACTGAAACCCTTTCAAGATAAAAACCCATTATTTACCAATGCTACCTCAAAAAGTCAAATTCTTGACAAAGCAAACGACATTCATATGCATGGATGTGGTTTGAGTTGTGGAGAAGGGAGAAAATGAAACATGTGCCACTCCACAAAGGCAGTAGTGCCACACCAGAGTTGCCCAGTCTGCTACAACACCAGGAATTATGCTCCTGAAAAGGAGCTCTGGATACCACATGGTTAAAAGCAATCCTGTACTCTCCCAGTACCATCACAATAATTTCTGTTGCCACTTCAACATGTTTTATAGTTTAACTGAAAACAACAACCCATGGGCCCAGAAATCTATTAAATGAAAGCATTCCTGACGATGCAAGGTTAAATCTGCCAAAAGGCACTGTTTCATCCTATTTTCAAATCCTCAAGGAAATCTAGTGATGGTCGCATTACAGTCAATTCCTGCTGAGGCGGCTTATTTTTTCAGTGTGCAATCATCGTGCTGCTCAATCTACCTCTGCATTCACTGAGCATATTCCAGCCCAGCGGAGATGGAAGCCAGGGCGGTTGCAGCAGGCGCAGCGCTATTGCAGTTTTCTCACTCCAGGCAACATCGAGGCACCTGAACGGGTTACATCTCAATGCGGCAGCAGCCACTCCAACGAGCGCAGCGCCAAGATGACATGCTGGCTACATCCACTCTTTCCTGCTATTGTGCTGCAGGAATATCCAACATAATAGCGTGTGAATTCTCACTTGTACAGCTGGAGTTTGATTTATGCAGGGTACTTGTGAATCTTTTTACCAGCAATGATTTACTGCCAAGCAGAGTAAAATATTGAGGCTGAAATCTGCACTTGTCATCAAATGCTTAAATTCCTATTTGTTTTTTGACTACTAATTACATGTACATTTCTATAAAAAGAGTATTTCCAGTTTTCAGATTTTAATACTGAAGTCAAGAAGGTAAAATAATTAAAGCAGCCAATTATAGTCACAATCTGTAAGATGGGCTCCTTCTGTTACAGGAGGAGCGCTGCATGGCTTTCAGCATTCCTTCTGGTCCTTCTGCCAGCAGGCTGTCATTTAGGGATGGAAGTCAAGCAGACACTGCACAAATTGATATGCTGCTTCTCAAGGTTTTCACTGTTGAAATGAGGAATATTGCCTGCATTCAAGCTATCCTGCTGTATTATTTGCATCCCCACAGAGCATTCTGGAAAAAAAAAGAAAGGGATGTATTTTTTCAAAACCTATCTGCGTATTTTTACCAACTGTGCCAAAAGCTAGGAAAAAGGATTAGCATCCCTCCCCGGCAGTGCAGCTGTTCTGGGTGGCTGCCAAAATTATGTATCTTGAAGGCTGCTCAGCCTTCCTCATCACGCTGAAATTCCAGTAGTTCCATTCCTTCACTTTGTGCCAGCGAAAGTGCATTTTGCAGAACAGTGATTTATACCCCTAATTCCTTTCCCTCAAACTCCAGAATGTGTCTTGAAAAGAAGAGGAAAAGGATGCCTTATTTTATACACACACCCTACAAACTCTGTCTTTCTTGTAATTACAGGAACAATAAAACAATCAGGTAGTTTTTTAACCAAAAAGTTTGTGCCTACCAGAAGGGACCAATAAAGGGTCCTGCTAACCATTAATATCACATTCTTAATCTCAGAGCACATTTCTCCCACCCATTATCAAGCTCATTAACCTCATTTAACAGCTAAAACCACCAATCTTTGCTTTCTTGTTACACTCAAACCTCAGGAGACCATTTTTAGCCAAGAGAGGAAGGAGCTGGATTGGAAGATAGGGATGACAACAGAACAGAGGATTAATTCTCCATTTAAACTTCCAAGGAAGTGAGACAATAGAACAATTGCTCATTATGTGACCATCCTGCATTTGCTGGAACATAGAGGACTGCATTTGCTGGAACATAGAGGACTTTAAAAAGGCAGCTGGGTACCACATGCTTCAAGGTACCACACACACTTCAGCCCATGCAGCAGTCCACATGCTACTGGGATGCTAACTATGGCTCTGACATCTTCAATATTCCACACACTCTTAAGTTATTCTCCCAGTAATTTATATGAACCCCTATCTTTCTCTTCAACTGCCATCTCAAAGCAGCAGACAGTCTTCCCGAGCAGGCTGCGGATGCCCTCAGTGATGCCACTTATACATGCAGCTGAAAATGTTGACAAAAGGCCCAAACATCTGGTGTTCTCTCATCTCACAGAAGAAGGAAACCTGTCCAATTAACCATCCCCACAGGATTAAGCAGAGTGGACAGGTAACTCCTCTGCACAGAAGAGGCAGTGGCAGGAAGGAGGAGGGCTTTCAGACCCCAAAGGGAAACAGCCACACACACTGTAGGCTGAAAACCCAGCAGCCTTCCCACGTTTGCTGCAGGGTATCGGCTAGCTGGCTGCTCCTGCTGCTCTCAAATACATGTATTTCTTGGCATCAATTTCTGTGATTTCCAACTGCATCCAAAAATCTTTTTTCAGAACGACAAGCACTGCCATCTCAATCTCTCAGATTTCAGGGTTTCTTATTATTTTTATGTAGAGTTATTTCTTTAAAAGAAAAATAATCAGCAATATGAATTTCAGCTCTAACCAAGCTCTTTTCCTCTTTCCACCTACCAAGGATGTTTGAGTTCTAACCACCACCTACCTACTCCGAAATTAAAGGGCTAGACTGAATTTCGGAAGCTACAGATCTGTTCCCCTTTTGCCAGACGTGACACATTGCATTCCAGCAGCATTCAGTCACTGCAGCTTCAGGCCCCGAACTGCTTCTGCAGTCATGTCTTGCATAGCTCAGAGGAGAACAAAGGATGTTGGCTTTCTTTAACGGGAATAGCGACATTACAAGGATATTAGACAAACAAAACATATGAATAGTCAGCCAGGATTAACATTGCTTAAAGCAGTGTTCTTGTACAGCTGAGTCACACCACAAACTTCTGCCTTCCCTTTGAAATCAGAAGAGTAGCTGCCAGGCCACCGATACCAACATCATCTCCTACACTGAAGGAAGGTGACAGCGACACTTCAAGAACTGGATAATGTCCTTTAAAGGTGTCTCTAAGTTTCCAAGGCTCATGAAACTAAACTGAGCAGTCTATGTTGACACAATAAGCTTCAAAACACTTCCCTACTCCTTCAATACCTGCACCAATGAACACAAATACCTCTCCTTCTCCTCTCCCAGTATCAAGGCAAGGTTAAGAATACTGACCAGTGATGAGAATTGCGCATTGGAGCAGATTCACGAAACCTCTTTAGCACAGTTCGGCAGAACAGTGATTTACAGGCCAAATCCATGAAGGACATGGATCTGTTGGAGGGAGTCCAGAGGAGGCCACGGAGATGAACTGAGGGCTGGAGCACCTCTGCTATGAGGACAGGCTGAGAGAGTTGGGGTTGTTCGGCCTGGAGAAGAGAAGGCTCCAGAGAGACCTTAAAGCAGCTTCCAAGTGCTGAAAGGGGCTACGGGAAAGCTGGGGAGGGCGGAGAATGACTTTGAGCTGCAAGAGGGGAGCTTGAGATGAGATCTTGAGGAGAAACGTTTTACTGTGAGGGTGGGGAGGCCCTGGCCCAGGTCAGATAAAGAGAAGTTTGCCTTCACAAAAACTGCTCAGTAATTTTCTTCTTAAGAGCCAGCATTTTAGATGTGAGTATGTTACTATTTAGACAACAAACAATGTGCTTACAAAATATGTCAGATACAAACCTGCTATTTTAAATATGTTTTCATTTGAGACAGAAAGTCAGAAGTAGACCAGCTGATAGTTAGTGATGCCTGACTGTATCAACTGCGCTGTTTCCTTCATTAAAAAGCCCTCCTGCAAGGAAGCAAATATTCCTCCAATAACATTTAACAACAATACATTTTTTCTAGAAGCAAAAGTCTCAGGGAAGACAAGACCCTTCTTCCTAGCATTTTTACGTGATGCAGAGAGGAAAACCACCAAACAGAACAACAGAAAACATCGACAGCGGTCTATATTTTTCCCCACACCTTCTCCCAGGTGCTAACTCTGGAGCTTTTCACTCCCTTTTGCTATTGTTGGAGTTTCTTCCCATCAGATTTTTGGGAGAAAAGTAGTAGCGGAAAGGAAAACCTTATAGCTCCTGAGCACTTAAGTCCAGCAAACAAAAGTGTTAGTTCAAGCAATGACTATAAAATGCTCATGAAAACATGAATGGTTCCTGCAAATATAAACCTATGGAAGGGATGGACTGTCCATGCTACTTCAGGGTATCATTGTTTTTACTTGCATACTAAGACACCACTATCCCATTTTCTGCATGAGATGCACCCAGCCTTGCTCATGTGTTGGAGATGAAGCACTCAAGGTGCATTCTCTGATGTACCACACCTGCAAGAAGACAGAAGAAACCACCCAAGCTATGGCAGGACCATGTCATTCCCCCTAGGGCGCTGCCTGGAGGGTTTGGGCTCTGCTGTCACAGGTTAGACACGTCTTTGAGCTCCCGTGTGGCAGCACTGCTTGTGCATTGGCATGTTGGGATCCTTTTGACACCCACCGGTTGTTTACAGGAGCTCCAAACGACAAGGCGTGCTGCTCATTGGCGCCAGAAGGAGATTCAACAGTTCAGATGCACAGCCTCACGGATTTAATCCTTTCGCATTACTCACGGCAGTTACAGCTGCCTCTCGCTGAGGCTCTGCAGCAACGTGCCCACTAATCCCCTCTCCAACACCTCGATAATAACTATCAACATTACAGTTTGTAACTGCTTGTTATACACTGATTTCATTTGAATTGACTTAACAGCCCATCAGCTGTGCAAACTTCTGTTCCCACACAAAAGGATCTGCAGCCTCATCTGTGAAGTGCCAAGAGAGAAATGTGGGCAGCACACGGTGCCTAAAAGAAACACTGCAGTGGCTTGGGATAGGAAAGCATCATGTCCAAGGCTCTCTGGGCAGATGCAGAGAAACCTACACAGAACCATAGAATCATGGCATGGTTTGGGTTGGAAGAGACCTCAAATCCCATCCAGTCCCACCCCAGCCATGGGCAGGGACACCTCCCATGGATTAGGTTGCTCCAAACCCCATCCAACCTCGGTTTGAACGCCTCCAGGGATGGGGCAGCCACCACTGCTCTGGGCAACCTGGGCCAGGGCCTCCCCACCCTCACAGGAGAACATTTCTCCCTAAGGTCTCATCTCAATCTCCCCTCTTTCAGCTGAAAACCGTTCCTCTCATCCTCTCCCTGCACTCCCTGATCCAGAGCCCCTCCCCAGCTTTCCCGGAGCCCCTTTCAGCACTGGAAGCTGCTCTAAGGTCTTCCAGGAGCCTTCTCTTCTCCAGGTTGAACAACCCCAACTCTCTCAGCCTGTCCTCGTACAGGAGGTTGCTCCAGCCCTCAGATGATCTTCGTGGCCGCCTCTGGTACCTTCACGATACCAAGCCTCCACTGCCTCATCAGTCTCTTTTTAACCATTTGTAATGGTATTTCTTAACTGAAAGAAGAACCTTCCCATCTGCTGTCTCACTAAACTATTCCCATTACAAGGCAGCAATTTGGGACTTTATACCCAAAAGGGGTATAAAGGAGGGGAACACTGCAGTCTTAAAGGGGCAATGGCCCAAAAGGACTATAAAGGAGAGGGACACTGCAATCTTAAAGGAGTAGAAAAGAGGGGGAAAAACACGAATAGTCGTTTTCGTCTTTTCATTGGCTCGAAAGAACTGGACCATGCAGGATGGATTTTGTTTTAAAAAACCCTCAATGAAGCCTTTTTTATTGCGTTAAGCAAAAAAAAAAAAAAAAAAAAAATCAGCAAAGCATCACTTTTAGAATCTTTCCTTAAGAGTTCATTTTCCTATCTTAGTTTTCACTAAATAAGGCTGCATTAGGCAATTAGCATATTCACAATGGCTCCTTCTTGTTTAAGTGAGTGTTTTTAAGATGCTGCAATATACTGTTTCTTACAGATTATCCCAAGCACAGACCATTTTGATCCCACACGCCCTGACTTCTTATTGAAGCAAATTAAATGTTAGCTGATGGGCTTCATGTAAAACGTATTAATTTAATGTGACCATCTGATTCCATTAAAGCCTGGCTGTAACACAGCAGCAGCGGCACTCTTGGATGAAGTCATAGCTCTTTCTTGTTGCAAGTAACATCCTCTCCACAGAATCTGCTTAGAGCCAATCATTGCAGCATCAAATTCCCAAACAGCTGAGAGATGGAAGAGCCGGTATCCTTGAACCTGACAGTGATCTCAATGATACAGGTAAAGTCACTGCATGGCAGAATTTGTGCCCTTTGCTGTTAATACTTGGATGCTTCATTATAAGGAAAGGTTAATATTAAAGTCTTATTCTGGACTTGTGCTCTACTTAAAACAGCACACAGGTCTTTGAACAACAGCAATTGCTTGTGAAGAGAATTACTAAAAGGTCTTACTATACAGAAAAACATTGCCTAATTACGCCTCCCAATCCCAGACACCTGGAAAGATGCTCCAGCCTGTAACTGGAACCACAATAAAAATCCTCTGCGAGTTCATTTGTGTTTGTTCCTGACCACAGGAGGTGTTTAAACAAAAGCCATGCATAATGTCACAAGAGTTCAACAACTTCAAGCAGAAGCAGCAGCCGTGCCTGCATTCCTTTAGAAAGAAAATTATGGTGCTTTTAATTCATTAGAAGAATCCACACGTAATTGTGCACTATTCACAGCAACGTGAAACACATTTTAAGCTACATAGCTACAAGTCATACACTCCAGCATGACTTATTCCTGCAAATAGCACTAAATAATGGCAGTTTTTAATCAGAAATGTCTTCGGATACTTTGAGAAGCTTTCAACCTCTCCTTATGTATTTTCACCAGCCCCAAACACCGAAGTCCATTAAAAAGGACACAAGATATTATTCAACACAGGTCTTACACAGCAGGTGAGGCTGCTGTCAGGCGTTTTCACAAGATTTTATGCAACCTGCATCTAAGGAGCTCCTGTCCTTGTAGAAGAGCCAGTTACAAATTTCAGCTATCTTCCATCTCACAGCTAACCCAGCATCATTGAAAGTCTTCCATTCACCAGGGCATCCAAGGCTATGAATGTCAGCAGTGTATTCCACATCACCTAGGAGCAAATCCACTTGAAACACTGCTGCCTTAAAAGAAATAATGATTTTTTATTCACTGTAGGTAGATAGAGGGATAGGGTAAAATAGATAAAGCCATGCTCACTGCTGCTTGGCTTTCACATCAAGGAAGGCCACATTCAGAGAACCATCTCCATTGTCTAGGTTGTCTTGATGGAAGCAGTTTGATTCAGCTTGCTCTCAGACCAGGGAGGTACTCCAGCTCTGCCATGCCAACAAGCCTTTTCTTTTCCTTTGTGTTTATAACCTAACCAGCATTTGGCTTTCTGAGCCATTCCGCAGGGTAGAGCCCAGATCTTCAGCAAGTAGATAAGCTACTTTCATTGGGAAAACAAGTTTTGTACAGCTTCTCTAAATCCATTTCATATTCTCCTGAAGAGAAGGATCACACCTATGACAACATATCCCAACCCTGCATATCACTGACCTCCTGTTCCATGGCTGCAAATGATCACAGTATAATAGAATCAAAGAGGGTTTGGGGTCAGAAGGGACTTCGAAGCCCATGCAGTCCCACCCCCTGCCATGGGCAGGGACACCTTCCACTGGATCAGGGGCTCCAAGCCCCATCCAACCTGGCCTGGAACCCCTCCAGGGATGGGGCAGCCACCACTGCTCTGGGCAACCTGGGCCAGGGCCTTCCCACCCTCACAGGAGAACATTTCTCCTTAAGATCTCATCTCAATCTCCCCTCTTTCAGCTGAAAACTATTCCCTCTCATCCTCTCCCTGCCCTCCCTGATCCAGAGCCCCTCCCCAGCTTTCCTGGAGCCCCTTTCAGCACTGGAAGCTGCTCTAAGGTCTCCCCGCAGCCTTCTCTTCTCCAGGCTGAACAACCCCAACTCTCTCAGCCTGTCGTCAGATGGGAGGCACTCCAGCCCTCAGATCATCTCCATGGCCTCCTTTGGACCTATTCCAGCAGCTCCATGTCCTTCCTATGCTGAGGACTCCAGAGGTGGACGCAGGGCTCCAGGTGAGGTCTCAGCAGAGTGGAACAGAGGAGCAGAATCCCCTCTCTGGCCCTGCTCGTCCCTGCTCTGGATGCAGCCCCCGACACGGTTGGTTTCTGGGCTGTGGGCACACATTGCCAGCTAATGTGGAGCTTGCCACCCACCAGAGCCCCAAGTCCTTCTCCTCAGTGCTGCTCTCAATCCTTTCTCCCTCTAGGAAGTTCCACACTGCAAAAGGGAAATGTTACGATGAACTTAAACTTGCAGGTACTGAGGGCAGCCCTTAGTGCTACTGAAACAACCCTGCAACTCTCAAGAACACAGCGTAGACAGGATAATCAAATTAGCCAGGAGATCAATCTCTGCGAAGCTGCTCTCTATCACTGAGACAGTGATCCCATCCCACCCCCACGGGACGCTCCATTCCTACAGTGAACCTGAACACAGTGGACTGTGGAGAGCAGGACCTTCCAGCACCACATCTCTGCACCGGTGGGGTCCCTGCACCAAAGCTTCATTCTGAAAGGCCATGTCAGACGGTTGGCATGACAAGTTGCCTCCGATTCTAGGAATACAATAGAGCCCACGCACGGCACCATAAATATGGTTAGGTCTAACTTCAAAACATCTGATAAGAGTTATGCCTAAGCACCTAGCATAATACTTTCAGCAAGATAAAAATCACCACTGCATTTTGGGTTTCTTTTTAGCTCAACGGCAGAGAATTAAGTCATCTTTGTAAACCTGTTATTGTAGCCTAAGTAGCTACTACATCCTGTTCCTGGAACAATGCTCAAGTTCTCTGTTCTCTTCCTCTCATATCAATTAATAAGTCCCAGGCATTTCCCACATTTTGTACGTATATCTGCTTATTTTTTTCCCTTTCTCTCTCTCTATATTTTTATTAACAATAAAAAGGAAATGCATTAAGATGAACACATCCTGATTTCACCATACTAGAGGACGGCATCGCATTGCCAAGGCTCTTTCCCATGCTGCTGTTCTTGTTTACCTCTGTCAGGTCTCACAGTGCTGACAACCACGCTTCTGCCAGCAACCCATGGACTGACAACACTGAGAGGAGGAGGATAACTTGAGCAGCTAATACAATTGGGAAAAAATCCCTTTTCCATAGAGATCAGACCAACATTCTCAAAAGTTGTTGTACTAGACTCGCATTTTTAGAATCACACAGTCATTAAGGTTGGAAAAAGACCTCTAAGTTAATTCAGTCCAACCGTCAGCCCAACCCCACCGTGCCTGCTAAACCCTATCCCCAAGTGCCACATCTACACAGTTTTTGAACCCCTCCAGGGATGGAGACTCCACCACTGCCCTGGGCAGCCTCTGCCAGTGCTTCACCACTCTGTCAGGGAAGACATTTTTCCCAATAACCAATCTAAATCTCCCCTGGTGCAACGTGAGGCCATTTCCTCCCATCCCATGGCTGTCCCTGGGGAGCAGAGCCCAGCACCCACCTCCCCACAACCTCCTCTCAGGAGCTGCAGAGAGCCATGAGCTCTCCCCTCAGCCTCCTCTTCTCCAGGATAAACAGCCCCAGGGCCCTCAGCTGCTTCCACAACCCCTGTTCTCCAGACCCTTCTCCAGCTCTGTTCCCTTCTCTGGATGCGCTCCAGCCCCTCCAGGTCCTTCTTGGAGTGAGGGGCCAGAACTGAACCCAGGATTCGAGGTGCAATCCCTTCCCTGCTCCTGCTGCCACCCCAGGGCTGAGCCAAGTCAGGATACTGGTGGCCACCGGGGCCACTGCAGGCTCATGTTCAGCTGCTGCTGACTAGCACCTCAGGTCCTTTTCCACCAGGCAGCTTTCCAGCCACTCTTCCCCAAGTCTGGAGCATTGCATGAGGTTGTTGGGTGTTAAGTCCACGCTCATGTTGGTTCTGTCTGACCAACCTGTATCCTACAGAACAGCAGCATTACACTCATTTCTGCCCATCAACATGGCAAACCCTTATCTCCTCTGAAGAGCGCAGAAAAGCTTTGCAAGCTGTGGGCCCTAGAAGACAACTGCAAGCACAGCTTATGAAGGAGCACAGCAAAAAACATTACATTTCTGTAAAACTGGTGTCATAACTGCAGATAAAGTAATTACCCTGACTCATTTTGAAACAGGTAATCTGAAAAGCACAGGATTACATTTCTGTATAGCGCTGCTAGCTATGAGTTAATTATCAAATACTGAACTCCCATGTAAGGAAATCTCTCACAAACACAAGTACTACAAACCTCGTGTATTAAAGACCGCCTATCACATATAGGCATTCATATTACAACACTGCCTACCAACAAGCTGCAATTTTATGGTATTTAGGATGTCAAGCATTCAGGTGTTTTGTCGTAACACTTTGGCATAGGCGTACACACATAAAGCCAGTCTATAATTCATCGAAGTATACTCCAGACTAGTGACCATCCTCTTTGAAGAAAATATTACTGAAATACAGGAATAGTGGCTATAAAATGGCTAAAAAAGGCTGAGAGAGTTGGGGTTGTTCAGCCTGGAGAAGAGAAGGCTGCAGGGAGAACTTACAGCAGCTTCCAGTGCAGAAAGGGGCTCCAGGAAAGCTGGGGAGAGGGTCTGGATCAGGGAATACAGGGACAGGATGAGGGGGAACAGTTTTCAGCTGGAAGAGGGGAGATTGAGATGAGATCTTAGGGAAAAAATGTTTTTCTGTGCGGGTGGGAAGGCCCTGGCCCAGGTTGCCCGGAGCAGTGGTGGCTGCCCCATCCCTGGAGGGGTTCCAGGCCAGGTTGGATGGGGCTTGGAGCCCCTGAGCCAGTGGGAGGTGTCTCTGTCCATGGCAGGGGGTGGGACTGGATGGGCTTGGAGGTCCCTTCCAGCCCAAACCATTCTGTGATTCCATAAATTATGTGATCACTCCATTGCATGGGCTTCGAGGTCCCTTTCCATGATGCTGTGAAATGTGAGGGACAAAGAACAGAGTAGGGACTGTGACCCTGAAGAAGAGTGCTGATTTCTTCAGTTTTCCACATCCTGCAAAAGTTAAAAAGCTGTCCACCATTCTCTGCTCCTTCCAAGAAGCTGTATTATGTTTATCTAGCCACCTATGGTATGGCAGCGGGGTTAAATTTCACCCTGTGGGGCCGACAGACACGTACAAGCATCTCTGAACAAATGAGAAGCAGGAGCTGGACATCTTGAAGTAGTTTTTCTGCCACCCCTGCAATAGCGCGGCAGGAAACAGTAGCCCATCCAGTACTTTTAAATCTCACTTCAGTTATTGCACGGACTATTCAGCATCTCAAATTCTTTGGGTCAACATACAGAAATAGCCTGGTCCAAGTGCTAATGTGAGAAACTTGTAGAGCTGCAGTGTCCTGCTCTGAAAAGGTCAGGACGAGCTTTGAGAGACCCCGCGCAGACAAAGGGGACCCTGCACGAGGAGCTGAACTGTAGAACACTGCACGCTATTATCCTGGTGTCCCAGTAAAGTCATGTGATTCCTTTGGACAACTCATCTCCAGCATCTACATCATTACTGAAATAAATACAAACTGTGCTATAACAGAACGGAGTGCGAAAGATTTCTCCTGCAAATTGGGCGCTGGGTTGTTTATAAGGGAGTTCCCAGCAATACTTCGGTGTTCGGTTTCAGCAACGAAACTGCACAGTGAAAAGGGATTATTATAACTGACTCATGTAATAATCACAGCAAAATCCATCCATTGTTTATGGAAACTTAAAAATTGCTTAATGCTCTTAATTTAATCAAATGTATTTAAGCAGCGGAAGATAGGCACCAGCATGCCTGCCCCACAAGCTGAAGCTTCCCTGGCTTAAAATTTAAGAATTTAAAAGAAATTAATAAAGATTTTAAAAAACAATCTCATTCCAGGCCTTCAATATTGTTTTAATTGTTTACCAAGATGCAAGACTGGTAACATGCATACTGCAGAAACTCCATACCATTGTAAACTGCACACTAGGAAGTCTTAAGTAAATATTTGTAATAAATAAGAGATTCCTGCAGCCTGCAACAAGCAACAAACATGATTTTCACTTCCCACCCCCCAAGCTAAAACTTTAACCAGTGACCTGACCCCAGTACACGGTTTCTAAAGTAGGGGGGGATCCCATCATGTTTCTCTTCTCCCTGGTCACTGACATGAAGCTGTCAGCCCTTACTCTCCACTCAGAACATTAATTTCAGGGCAGTAATATCATTAACAACTCTAACCGGTTGGTGAGAATATTACCAGCACACACGACCACACCAGACTGACACAGCTTCTGAAGCCAAGCACCCCAAAAGCTTCACAGCTTCTACACAAAATATAGCACTGAGATCAGCCTGAGCTGATTTTCTCCCCTTAGCAGCACAAGAAGTTCAACAAGTGCAAGGTCCTGCACCTGGGTCAGGGCAATTCCAACCACAAACCCTGGCTGGGCAGAGAGAGAATGGGTTGGGAGCAGCCCTGAGGAGAAGGACTTGGGCTGCTGAGGGAGGAGCAGCTCCACATGAGCCGGCAAAGTGTGCTCACAGCCCAGAAACCACCTGTGTTCTGGGTTCATCCAGAGCAGTGGGACCAGCGGGGGGGGGAGAGGATTGTGCTCCTCTGCTCCAATCTGTGAGGCCCCAACTGGAGTCCTGTGTCCACCTCTGGAGGCCTCAGCATGGAAAGGACATGGAGCTGTTGGAGCGAGTCCAGAGGAGGTCACAGAGATGATCTGAGGGATGGAGCACCTCCTGTACGAGGCTGAGAGAGTTGGGGTTGTTCAGCCTGGAGAAGAGAAGGCTGCGGGGAGACCTTAGAGCAGCTTCCAGTGCTGAAAGTACTTTAACTTCCCTTCCAACCCAAAACATTCTATGATTCTAAGAACGCACGTTTTTCCACAGATAACTTTACTCCCCGTTTCTTCACCTTTCCTTTTTTTTTTTACACCTTAATTCTCCGTTCTCTCCCCAGAACACAGGAGACACTTTGTAAGCTGATAAAAATATTAGTACGGAGGAGGGCTTTTGGGAGGGAGAAAAAAGAAAAAGCAAGCATACAATAAACCAGACTTGAAATCTCCTTATAGACAAGAACGCTGACTGTAAGAAAGGAGAATAACTCTGCATAGCTCCAGTCTTGCAGCAACTTTGAAAAGATGTCAGAGAAGCGTGTTCTAATATACACCATCACCAATTTAAAAATACATCTGTATTTTTATGGTGCTCAGGACATCGCACTTGTAATTTCTCACCTCCTACCGCTATGAAGGACTCTCAGCAAAACACAGACACCTTGCCAACAGTCTGGCAGCCGAGGAGACAAGTAGTTACAGAAGAGATTTACAGCCATAATAAGATCTAATGCTAAGCTGTCGGAAAGTACAGGCAAACTTCTGCGGCATGTGTTTCCTTTTCTATTCTCTATATAAACACCTAATGAAAGCTTTCATGAATGTCCTCTCAGAGGCTGCCAAGTTAAAATAGTGCATTATCTCAGCTGATGCACATGACTACACAGAAGATTCTTACATCACAGCTCCAAGAGAGGCAATCTAGCATGCTTTGAGCTACAGGAGATTTTTCCCATGTAGGGTGAGGATTATGTCTTTTCAGAACCACCCAATGACTTCAGAGCAATCAGCTCTGAAGAGGAAACCCAGGAAAGGACTTTAAAGCCCATTCAGTTCCAGCCCCTGCCATTGGCAGGGTCACCTCCCACTGGATCAAGGGGCTCAAATCCTCATCCAACCTGGCCTGGAACCCCTCCAGGGATGGGGCACCCACCACTGCTCTGGGCAACCTGGGCCAGGGCCTCCCCACCACATTGCCATTGGACCACGGGTCTCCTGCTTTCCTGACAGAGCAGAGGTTTTCTGGTGTTGGAATATTGAGTCTGTGGGCTTCAAGCTGAGTTCACCAGATTCCCTGAGAGATCCCACAGGAAGAGGGGTTTGCTCGGTAAGGCAGCACGAAGCCCAGTATCACTCTGGAGAGCAAATCAAGGATGTCTGCCCAATTTCCACAGTTCACAGCCAGAAAAAAAAAAAACCCAAACATTTTAACTGATAGCCTTCCTACAGGATTGATCTCAGGAATACCTCAGGCTCAACAGCATGTGTTGCATTTTGGCTAGCTGGGGAACTTAAAAGAAATAAAGCACTGGCATGACACAAAATTATTTGAGGCGGCATCATTTCCAACACCTACCGCAGCCTACTGACACCTAAAGCCCAGCTCCTTTTCCACAGATATCCCCATCTTTTCTCCTTGCAGTGTTCCAGCAAATCATCCATTTTGGGGAAAAACTGCTCCATGGCTGTAAAGGAATACTGAACTGTAATTCAAAGTAGAACCAGCTAAGCTTAGCTGTACTAAGTGGATGCAGTATGCAAGCTGTACTAGGTTCAAGACATGGGTATTTGAGCATCCTCTCTCATAAAAGGTCTTCACTTGACTTGCTGATTCCAGGAGTAAATGGTTTCTATATACAAGCATTCCCCTCATGAGCCATGTCATAACCACCCTGCTGTTATCACCTCAAGCTAACTCCAAAAGGCTCTGATCGGCCTGAGTGATAATAGATGGGGAATACTCTTCTGTGGAAAGGAACCAGAGATCCTGCTGCAACGTATCAACACAACATTTTCATTCACTCCTGCAGTTCCTCAGCCTGGAATGCCAGGGATTATTGCAAGTGGCAGCCAGAGTGCTCACTGCTCTCCTTACCTTGTTTACCTCCACCTGCTCTCCCTCTTCTTCCCCATCCTTTAAGAACAAGCCACAAAACAGAGAGCTAGAAGTTATCTTAATCTCTGCCCCAATACTAAATGCTTTTATTGAAGCTAGTAAAGATGAAGGAGACTGTATATTACAATGAGATAACGCTTATCTGCTTCCAGGAGTCAGGAGGGCAGGTGGGATACATACCCAGTCCACAAAAAAGTCTCCTGTATGTCCCTTATCTTATCCACTTTTCAAAAGTTTTATTACCTTTGTAAAGGTAAATATATTTAAGCGTAGCTTTTATGTGCAGTATCAGGATTCTAAGCACACAAGCATTAATCCAGGGTAGAAAATAAACTGCTCTTCAAAGGCTCCAATGACACTTAAGGAAATGCACAGTACTCCTCATGCTCCTTCAAGAAATATAAGAACACTCACTCTGTTTGAGATCACAGAATCATGGAACGGTTTGGGTTGGAAGAGACCTCCAAGCCCATCCGGTTCCAACCCCCTGCCATGGGCAGGGACACCTCCCACGGGATCACAGTGCTCCAAGCCCCATCCAACCTGGCCTTGAACACCTCCAGGGATGGGGCAGCCACCACTGCTCCGGACAACCTCAGCCAGGGCCTCCCCACCCTCAGAGCAAAACATTTCTTCCTTTATCACTTTAATCACTCCCAGCATGATGGGTAGATTAATACAGTTTTTAGCAGTTTTAGTTCATTATGGTGACCTGCCTTTACAGAATTACCATTAAACCATCCTGCACTATTTAGATGGAAGTGAATTAATAAGGATGACAGCTAGAAGGATATAAAATTCAAGATGATGCATTTTAAAATATTTGAACAAAGACAGATCAGTCTTAAACCCACACAAACAGTTGTATTCATTGCCTCAGTTGCATAAATTCCTAAGAATGATTGTTGAGTACTTCAACTCACAGGCAAGCAATGAATAAACCCTGAATGAAGGCTGGAACCCCCTTCGATAACAGCCTCAGCCCTACCGAAGCCTAATCTGTAAAGGGAGCAAACACCATTTGCCCACTGCTGCAAAGAAAGCTGCCGTTATGTCTCCATAAATGAAATCCAATTTTAAAGCAGTGGAAATACTGCACATTTTTGTTGGGGGAGTATAAACTACTGGCAGCGGCAGCACTGTGCTGTTTACAGAGGGACAGTAGAAGTGTTCCCGTACAGACGGGTTTAACGCGAAAGGCCAGTGGAAACGCACAGGGAGCTCATTCCTCAGCCTCCAGCTGCTCCACAATTACTGGCGAGTGAGGCTGAGCCGGGGACCCAAACACTATCGGAATCCAGAGTGCCACGCTAGCTCCCCATAGGGAATGAACTTCGTCACAGATCCGGGGAGACATCCCAGAGCAGAGGTTGGAGAGCAGTCAGAGTAGTTCAGGCGGCATCAACGCTGGCCAAAGAGGCAGGCTGTAGGCTTAGGAGCAGGGCAACACCTCTTTCAGGGCTGCAAAGCGACCTTGGTTCGATGCATCCACACTCAGACCCCAGTCCCCATGGCACGGTGGCGGCCTTGACACGATGACTGCAAGAAATGTTTCCCACGAGGGTGGGGAGGCCCTGGCCCAGGTTGCCCAGAGCAGTGGTGGCTGCCCCATCCCTGGAGGGGTTCCAGGCCAGGTTGGATGGGGCTTGGAGCCCCTGATCCAGTGGGAGGTGTCCCTGCCCGTGGCAGAGGGTGGGACTGGATGGGCTTTGAGGTCCCTTCCAACCCAAACCATTCTATGATTCTACGACTGTAAAACTCCTGTGATTCCCAACAGAAAACAACAGTGAGAGAAGGCCACGCGTTCCTGCCAGCCACTGCAACCTAGCAGGGCAGAGCGTGACTACATCACACATAAATGGATCTAAGGCCCAAAAGGAGAAGACACGCTATGAACGAAGGTGGGTTTATTGCAGGTTCATCCCAAGCTGCCCCAGGAGCTGGCTGTTCTTCAGGGACCAGGATCACCAACTGAGCTTGCTTACATCAGTTCTCAAAAGGGTGAAATTCCGTACGGCATCTCTGCACGCAGGACTTCATTCCCAGGGTCACTTTGTCCCTTTAACAGGAAAAGCTGGTCTCCCACTGGCAAGCGGCTGTTCTATGCTCTGGCGAAGAATACAGATTAGTGGAAAAACATTTCCGGGGCATTGAGGAGTTCTTAAGTGATTTGCACTCCCTTTTTCCCCCTTTCTTTAAGCAAAAATAAAAGCAGGGTTTCAAAATTGTGTGGATGACAGAAAGAGTCAAAGGCAAAGTGATTCTGGTACAATCATTTGGGGCAAAAAATGAGTAGAAGAGTCAGGAACAGAATGTAATGCTTCTCATCTGGTCAGTGCCTTTCTGAACAAGTTAGAGGGAGAAACAAAGATATTTTTCATACCTGCATGGGGTGAATTTTCTCATAGCGGTTTTAGTGATAAGAGCTTTTTGATCCCTTAAAATATTCCTGTTACAATTCAATATTAATGCTCTCATGTCATTCCATAGAACCATATAACATCATACCAATACCTGGTATTTTTGTAAACTAGCTTTGCCTTTCCAGGCTCGATGGCCGTGCACGAACAGCCCCGGGCCTGCAAAGTTGGATTCTGTTCTCCGTATCACCAAGTTTCATTTTAGAAAATGATACAGTTCTACTTTCTCCCCTCAGAAACATGCAGACAAATTTTATCTGTAAGAATACATTTGCCATTGAAACCACTGATTGGGAATAAATACTGAGCCAGGATCCCTTTGATCTCCAATTAAAGCATGAGTCACAGCATGGACTAAACACAACACATGAAGGGCCACAAGGATGATCCTAAGGCTGGAGCACCTCCCATCCACGGACAGGCTGAGAGGGTTGGGGTTGTTCAGCCTGGAGAAGAGAAGGCTGTGGGGAGACCTTAGAGCAGCTTCCAGTGCTGAAAGGGGCTCCAGGAAAGCCGGGGAGGGGCTCTGGATCAGGGAGGGCAGGGAGAGGATGAGGGGGAAAGTTTTTGAGCTGAAAGAGGGGAGATTGAGATGAGATCTTAAGGAGAAATGTTTTGCTGTGAGGGTGGGGAGGCCCTGGCCCAGGTTGCCCAGAGCAGTGGTGGCTGCCCCATCCCTGGAGGGGTTCCAGGCCAGGTTGGATGGGGCTTGGAACAACCTGATCCAGTGGGAGGTGTCCCTGCCCATGGCGGGGCGTGAGACTTGATGGGCTTTGAGGCCCCTTCCCAACTCACAGCACCATTCTATGATTCTATGATTTACTGTATGTAAGGGCAAAGGGGGATCCAACCCTGTTACACATCATCACTGCCTTCAGCATCTCTCTTCCCTGTGTTAATGAGCCTCTGTAAATTAGTAAGTTTTCTTGCCCACATGAAAGGGACTAAGTTAATTCCTCCTCTTTTTAGTAGAGCTCTTTGAGCTGTCGTGCCTTTCAGCTGCGGCTGATCTCTGCATTCACACAGATCCCAAAGCAAACAGAGGTGGGATGGTGCCACACCAGCACACCTGCGTACCGATAACCGGGCCATTCTGATAACTGGGGCACACAATAGTTATCTGAGTTCACCTGCTCAGAAAGGCTTTGGAATTTCTCTGCAGGTTCATGGAGCCACTTAAGACTGGAAATCAAAACATTCAGCTTGTCCATAGCACCAGGAGATTTGTGAAGTTACGTGGAATTTAGGCTCAGGCTGCAATGCCGGGTTTTCCTTCCGATTGTGTTTCGGTGCAAACTAACAATAGATCCACTGTGATAAATCAGACTGAAAAGTAAATCTGGAACCCTGTTAGAAGTGGCAGCAATGCAAGCCATCCATTCGAGCCCACACAGTAAAATCCTTCTCTAAACGAACCCATGCTGATGATTCCACATAGAAAAAGCACAAAAAGGGACAACTGATTATTTCTCCAGCAAGAACAAGCCCCAAAATGCAGCAGCAGGCTTATCTATGACAGCACAACACAGAAAGCAGATGTGATTCGGTTCAGTCCCAAAACCTGCTTTGAAGGGGATTGAAATTAACACTCCTGAGGGAATCGGGATACATTGAGTCCAGCAGAACGCTTCCAAATTGCATCCAGTAACCCTTGCGTCACGTGCTGATGAGTTAAGAGTGTGCAAAGGCTTGAACAAAAGGCTGAAGAAATGCATCATCTGTGATTCACTTCCACCCAATAACAATGCAACCAGTCCATGTTCTGTGTCATTAACAAGCTGGGCGCATCGTTAATGGGCACAGAGCTCCATTCTCTCCCAGCTCTCTTGTTATTGAAGTCAATCCAGAGGCAGAGTTGATGTCAGGTTTTGTATATGGAGCAACACCACTCACAGAAAAGAAAGCAGAAGAGAGATTCCCACACATTTTACGTATTTCAAACAAATGCTAATAATTTCATTTTTAGAAGTCTTTTGAAACTCAGCCCCTCATCCATCCAGCCATGGTCGAATTGTCTACCTCTCAGTACAACAGCACTACCAAAACCCACCAAATCACTCCAGCGTTTCCACAGACATCTGTTCCGCCTCATGCAATCCAAGTAACAAACTGGCAGGCACTGTTCTCTCACCTTAGCTTTTCTCCATCCTACTTTGAAGCAGAAAGCTCCAAGAACTGTTTTTAGAACGGGCAACAGCCAGGGATTATGGAACACTACACACATTTCTTTGGCACCAAAACCAAATCCCACTCTCCTAAATTATTCCTCCTGGATTGGCAGGCACGGGCATCTCTAGGTCACCTCTAACCCCAAACCAAAGCATATTAACAATATATTTGGAATTCAGCATTCTACCCACATGTCCAAGCTATCACCATGCTGTAATGGTCTTACTTGTTCCCCTGCTCTATACATGCAATAAAGCAGCGATGTGTTCCTTCACCTGCAAGTGTGGGAGGTACTGGATAGAAACTGGAGAAACACACAACCAAGATAACACCCATACATGAAAGCAGCCAGGAAGCAATCTCACAAAACACAACCAGAGACAGTAAAACATCAGAAATGTCCTGTAAAAGCCAGGCGCGTGGTGGGGAACGGCAGAATGGAGCTTGAAACTGGTTTAAAAGCCCAGCCATGCACGACAGGTTTTCCCTGTGCCTCGTTTACTGCACAAAACCAGCCTTGTCCCATTTATTACCTTTTATTACTTATTTTATTACTTTATTATTACTACATTATTACTTTATTACTTATTTTATTATTTATTTCTTCGCAGAGCAGTGGTGACTGCCCCATCCCTGGAGGTGTTCAAGGACAGGTCGGATGGGGCTTTGAGCCCCCGATCCAGTGGGAGGTGTCCCTGCCCACGAGAGGGGTGTGTAACTGTACGGGCTTTGAGCTCCCTTCTAATCCAGGCTGTGTTTCAATGATGAGTTCAGGGTTCTGGGAGCAAGATATTTGGAACAAGATAATCTTTAGCTCAGAGAGGTCACAAGGCTGCAGAGAGCCCCCAGCAGTGCACAGACACACACTGTTCAGTTCTTAAACTTTGTTTTTCAGAGTCCAAACTGGAAGAAATCTCCTCTTTCTTGTACAAACAAGGCTGGTTTTGAACATTAAGATGGAGACTTAAACCGTAAAGAATAACATCCTGTGAATGTTTCTAGCAAAAGAAAAAAATCAGCTCAGCCACAAAGAGCACAGGCGGGAAGCCAGCAAAGAGCCGGCCGAGCATCGCCACCATCCTCAGCTACAGAAAAGCGGCTGCTGAGCTGTACGTGGGCTCAGAGCTTTCTTTAGCTTCAAGCCCAGCACCCAAACCACACGACTGCAAGGCAAGCCTGTGATTAGAGATGACGAAGAGCTAGAAATAACTTGTTTCTGTGTTTGTTTTCACCCCAGCCCTAAATTGCAAGGGTCTTCAGGGGTTATTTGGGTTGAGGCATTTGGGGGGTTTTGCCCTTAGCGAGTCCAAAGCGTCCCACCGTGAGTCACAGGAGGAATCAAAAGGCAAATCTGACACACAGAGAGAGCCCTGTGGTTCCCTGGCAGCAGAGGAAGCTGTTCTTTGAAGAACACAGCACAGATCCTGACCCAGGTTTCTCTGAAACTCTAACCACAACACGCGGTGGTGATTTTTCTCTCCACAGAAAATCCAGTTCATCCGCGAATTTATTATTCTAATTAGAAAGCTAGGTTAATAGTCAGCCAAAGATAAAGTTCAAACTGAATAACTCACTCACCCTAACAAAGCTATTTCAAGTCAGTCACAACACATCCCAGCCCTCCCGCCTCGCTCCCATCACAAACCAGTTTAAGGCACAAGCAGATTTTTCAAATTAAATATTTAACAATTCAGCCCCAGTCCCACTGTTACAGAGCAGAATCCAACGGAAACATCTTCCTCTCCTTCCAAATCTTCTCCAACATCACTAAAACCCAACATCTGCAGTTTTAGTTGTGCCAGGGCAAAATAAAATAGCAAATCTCCAATTCGATTACAGTGCTCCAGATATTCGTGTGTATCATAACCGCATGCCTTTGCAGCATCATTTTAGAAGCAAAGATGGCATAATTTAAAGAAAAAAAAGCCTGACACCTGATCCTTCTTCTTAGAGGGCTTGATTTGCCCAGCTCCATGCTGCACACTTTCCAACCGACAGTTCTAAAGGATGTATGTTGTTACACAGCCAAGTTTTCTCACACTAAGCAATTTTATCCACTCTTCACAGAGAAAATCCACGCCCAGTCAAAAAGAGTTTCAAGACTGGGTATCAGCTTTCACCGGAGTGAGCGTTTAACATCAAACTTCACATCTCGTAAGGGGTATCCAAAAATCTCTACCACCAGGCAGCAGGTCTGCTTTGGAAGCAGTAAGAAACAGTAAATTTCAGTGAAAAGCCACACTGAAACACAACTACCCCTTTAAAACCTAAAAAGAAAAGCAGAAATACCAGAATTAAATACATATAAATACGGCTTTGCACAGAGCCTGCATTCTTCCCAGCTCTGTAACCAATTGAGACACGGGCACCAGTCAAGCACCCTGGAAACATTCTTCTATCAGGGACAAAAAAAATTGGGTTTTATTTGGTCTATGCGTAACATTTGCATCTTGTTAGCACTGATATTTTAGCTTTAAAAGTTTTCAGACATTCCTTCAGGGTTTATCTTAAGCACATTTTTATTAAGTTCCCTTCCTTAAAAAAACCAAGCCCCAGTTAGTTTTGACGCGTGCTGCCTTTGACAATGATAATCTTTGTCCTCTCCAGCTGCAGCAAATTTAAGATAATCTCTTTTTCAAGTGGACTTTATTAATCTTCCAAATGAAATACCATCCTGAGGTAAAACAATTATTTCCAGTTCAACCCTTCTCAATAGTTAAATCTCCGCTGGAAAAGACAACCAACATCTGGCAGACTCAATATCTGCTCCAATTAAGAACAATTTTGAAACCATAATATACAAATCTGTCCAAGCGTTCAGCCTGGAGCTCTGCACGGAGAACCCAGCACCATCCTGCACCAACAAGAAAGATGGGAGCAGGGATGGGACGGGGCTGAGTTCCACTGCATCCACAGGGTGCTGGCCGGGCACAGCGGCACTGGGATTGCCATCACACACAGCCATGTGCTCCCATCTCCAGGGGAGATCCCTGTGTGGGGCGGGAAGATGAGACAGCCGAGCATCCCTGCCAGACCCATCCCATGCGCCCGCGTTGGCCACCGTGTTTCTGCACTCAGCCACGACTGGTGATGCCGCTTGACTGTTGGTGGGAAGAGCTGTGTTTGTTCTCTCTGTCCCATAACCAAGCAGGTTTAAACGTCGGGGTGCTGCCTGGCACGCCGTTGCCGCTCGCTCGAGGTGCTGAGGCTCCATCCCACTCAGCTCCCTGAAGGACAGACCCGCAGCTGGCACTTTCCAGGGCAGACAGCTGCATCCCAGTAATCCATGCTGCTCTCACATCCCAGCAGCTCTCCAGAAAGTAGATTTTCCTTCTAAATAACCCAAGCATGTCACAGGAATCCCAGGTCCCTGGCAAGGCATTAAACCTGCTTATCCCTCTCCATGATGCTGGACCATGGACAGAGAGATCCAAGATCCAAACACTACTCACGTAAAAATCCACAACTATTCAATCTCACCCCAAAGGGGGTGAAGTACCGTGGCTGATAATTTTTTCCTCCGTCTAGAAAGGAAAATCCACTTCCCTCATGTGCTTCATCTTCCAAGCACCTCACACTGGTCCCCATTTCCAGGTAACTGCTCCTGGAAGTGTTTTTTATTGAGCTCATCTGACTGTGAAGGAAGCAGTGAATTCCATCTTTTATTACTAAATGTAGTTCCAAGAGATTTGGAATCAGAGCTATGGACAAAAGCTTCTAAATGCTAGCATAGTTTAAAAAAAAAATTAATTTTAAGTTCATTTTTCTATAAATCTCCTCCAATTGCTGCCTCCCACAGCTGAAACCATGACCCACAGTGCAAAATCGTGATCATTACTAAAAAAAAAAAAAGATTAAGACAACACATTAAAGTAGAAAGAGATTCACATTTCTGTATTGTTGTGTAAAATACTATGATCTAAAAAAAAAAAAGAAAAAGCCATTTAGGTCCGAATTCTCTGCTGGGCTCCTCAGGGGGAACATCTCTCATTTGTACTGCAGATACAATCGTGGGTAAAATAAGATGTAGGTGCTCTACTGACTGTGCGCCCTATTATATCCTAGACCTCAGAACTACAGCTTCTTGGCTTACGGTACCCAAGGAAATGGTTTTGCGGGATGGAACAAAGGAGTGGAACAGATTTTCCTAAAATGAAACCACCGGTAACCCTAGAATGTGATTGGAAAGAACATCTTGGATGATCTTCCACTGTTGCTTTTAAGAGTAGCAGCAAAGTTATAGCTAAAAGAAAGGAAACGAAAGGGAACATTTCGCCTCCAAATTCCACCATTGCTTCTCCAGTTCACAAGGACAACACCAATGAGTCTGGATCCTCAACAAACAGATCCCCTGTGAGCTGCACGTCTCAAACGCAGCATTCACCCGAGGAGTGCCCACAGACTCGGTCACACAACCACCTGCCTGGTGTTCTCCCAGCAGCCGTGCATTTCAAAGAAGAAGCATTTGCTAGCCGCGTCCTCCTTAACTGAGGAGTCATCCTGTAAAGGGAAAAGAGCCCCTGTTGCTTTTGGAAAGAATGTCACATATTGCTATCTGCTTGAGCACTCTCGCTACTGAGCTGGGGGTTATTGGTCAGGTCACAGGGCACAACGGTTCCAAAAGGCTACTGTGCCCTGCTGGTTCTCCAGTAAAATGGTATGAAACAACCACTACCACACATAAACCCACTGGAAGGCATGCAGCCACCAGGGTGTTCCCACCATGACACACAGGCCACAAAGCCTGGGAGCTGCCCATCACCCGGCTCACAAGCCTGCACCCAGCTCTGCAGGATCCTAGAGCTTCACTGGACACGTATGTGCACCCAACAGCACCATCAGGACACCTGCAGCAGCCTCATTATCCACTTGGGGCTCATTCCCCTAAACCAAACTTGATCAAAGGGCTCACAGCAACAGAGGGTACACCCAAAGCGCGTATTTGTATACAGATACATAAACCTGCCACCACAGAGCACCCTTCCCTGCAAAAACAAACACAAAAACAGGGGTACCACTCTGGACAGGATTACTGACAAACACTGCAACACCCCATTAGCTCATGGTAATGAAATCAAATTGACTCACATACTCTGACTGTGAGAATTAAACTCAACACAGCGCAGTGTTACTCTGTGAGCATGCAAACATGTGCTCAAGGCTACAAATGAAAACGCCAATCTGCCCCAAAAAACAATGTGTCGTGTCTATCTGCTGAAGGATGGTCACAGGAAAGCAGAATAATCACTCCAATTCCATAGTAATGAACGTGCCATAAAAGACATTGCAGGTTTAATGCAGGTGTGGATATACAGTAATCAAATTCTGTTTCCAAGCATCAGGAGAAAAACCTGCTTGAGGAGCAGCAGAGTGGCAAGAACAAGCCTGGCCATAGCCCACAGAGACCTCCTGTGCTCCATGGAGTGTGTTTGGTTTATGCAGAGCCCACAAGCGCGCCAGCGGTCACAGCTGAACCCAGGCTCAGGTGAGACTCTGCTGCACAGCAGCAATGGAAGCAGGGCAGACAGAACCAACTCTGCACCAGGAGAAAGCCTGAACTGAAATGGCCCACAAGGCTCCTGTTCCCTAAGGGAAAAAAAAAAAAAAAATAACATATCCATCGGAAAGCAGAAGTGTGCCAGGCCTGGGTGACACAACCGACATCCTCTTTAACCAAAACTATCGAGTGGAACTTCCCCAGGAGCAGCACTGCTCCATCTCCCTGGTACCAACCACCAAAATAAAAACAACCACACGCCACGATGGCATCAGCTACTCTGGACCGGGCAAGGAGGCAGCTTCTCCCTCCATCCCAGCTCAGAGGGTGCTGCAGCCACGACGTGCAGAGGCACGCAGGCTTTACGGAGATGCACACAAAGCCAGCGGTGCTTTAATTAACAAACAGGCCAGGAATTACCATCAAACAGCCTGTGCCTGCGATAAATAAAACCTCTCCGAAGGTGGCTAATTCACTGGAGGAGGGCTGTTACAAAAGCCGATGCACAGAGCTCACTGCAGTCCTGCAACCTTGGACAGGAGAGATTCAGCCACACGTCACAGGCCACAGCGCTGAGAAACGCTGCTGCCACTAAAAAAATTGGGAAAGCAATAAATCTATTCTGCAGGGGAAAAACAATACAAGGCTGGGAAAGGAGGAAACACATTTTAAGCCTAAAGATGACAAAACTCTGACCGGGAATGGCCACAGCAGCCCCAAGCCCAGCCAGGTCCACAGACAATGCAGGGATCTCCCCGCAGAATCTCAACTCCTTTTTTCCTCTCTGGCCTCCATCTGAGCAGGAAAATACAGCAAACCGAAGGGTATGCTTCCATCACCGGGAGAACACATCCCCAAAGCCAGGGCCTCCCACCAGGCCGAAAGAAATCCTCGGATCACCAAGGTTTATCAGGGCTCCCGTGAGGGCTTTTGTTTTGAGCAACCCCGAAGAGCATCCTGGAGTGCAAGCCTTCCCTGCAGTATTTACAACCCAAATATTGCAGCACTGAGCTGATTTCCCAGCGCTGGCAGATGAAATCAGCTACCAGGGTGATCAGTCCAGAAAATGAAGGCAAGCTAAATTTAGGAGTAACTACGCAATGCAATATTAACAACAGATTATTTCTCTTCTCCAAAAAGGATTTTATTTTTTCTAATATATTAAGTCAAGCTGACAGTGCTGCTTTTCAGACCAAAGCTCTGCAGCTTCCCCAGGAAGGACCCCAAAATTTATCAGATGCTGAGCCTCCCCCAGAACCATCCCGGGAGCATCCTCACAGGGAAAGGCTCTCTCGCCAATTTTCAGGACATCAAACTGAGCTGGAGGCGCCCCATGAGGCAGAGCTTTCCCCAAACCCATCCCAGGAGCTTTCTCCCTGGGAACGACCCCCAGTTTTCCAGATGCTAAGCTGTGCTGCAGCCCCCCCCCCAAGGCAAAGTCTTCCCTAAATCCATCCCGGCAGCATCCTCCCCAGGAATGCCCCCCAGTTTTCCGGATGCCAAACTGACCTGCAGACTCCCGTGAGACAGAGCCCACCCTGAACCCACTCCATGAGTACCTCTCGGGGACGTGCCCTCTCCGATCTCCCTGTGGGTCTTCCCAATGCTTTGCCACCATCCTGGAAAACCCTCTCCGGTGAGGACCCCATCATTTTCTAGACACCAGGCTGACCTGCAGAACCCCCTTCCTGAGCCCATCCTGGGACCATCTTCCCCAGGATGGTCCCTCTCCACATCACCCTGAGGGTCTTCCCAACACTTCCCCACCATCCCATCAGCATTCTCCCTGAAGAGAAACCTACAGTTTCCTGAATGCTGAGCTGAGCTGCAGGCCCCTCTTCCCTGAACCCATCTCTTGGGAGCATCCTTCCCACGAAGGATCCCCCACAATCTTCCGGATGGCAAGCTGAGCTGCGGACCCTTCCCTGCACCCATCCCAGGAGCATCTTCCCCAAGATGAGGCCTTCTCCCTGCGAGCCTTCCCAGTGCCTCCCCATCATCCTGGCAAAATCTTCATAGGGGAGGACTCCTCAGTTTTCCAGATGCTCAGATGTAGACCTCCCTTTCCTAAATCCATCCTGGGAGCATCCTCCCTGGGAAGGACCCCACAGTTTTCCGGATGCTGATCTGCAGACCCCCCCTTCCCTGAACCCATCCTGGCAGCATCCTCCCCAGGAAGGACCTCTCAATTTTCCAGATGCCAAGTTGAGCTGCAGACCTCCCTGAGGCAGAGACTTCCCTAAATCCATCACGGCAGTACCTTCCCAGGCAAGGACCCCACAGTTTTCCAAATGCTGAGATGCAGACATGCAGACTCCGTTCCCTAAAGTCATCGCAGAACCATCCTCCCTGGGAAGGACCCCCCAGTTTTCTGGACACCAAGCTGAGCTGCAGAGCCTTCCCTGCACCCATCCTGAGAGCATCCTCCTGGGGAAGGACCCCTCAGTTTTCCAAATGCCAAGATGCAGACCCCCCTTCTCTAAGGCCATCTCAGGAGCATCCTCCCTGGGAAGGGCCTCTCAGTTTTCCAGACGCCAAGCTGAGCCGCAGACCCCTCCCCAAATCCTTCGCAGGAGCATCCTCCCCGGGAAGGACCCTACAACTGCCTGGATGCTGAGATGCAGACACCCCCTCCCCTAAATCCATCCCTGAAAACTCCTCCCTGGGAAGGACTCCCCGATTTTCCAGATGCCAAGCCAATCTGCAGCCCCTCCCCGAGGCAAAGCTCTCCCTAAACCCATCACCCCCAGTAAGGACCCCACAATTTTCCAGATACCAAGCTGAGCTGCAAAGCCCCCTTCCCTGAATGCATCCCAGGAGCATCTTCCCAGGGGAGGATCCCTCAGTTTTCCAAATGCCGAGATGCAGTCCCCCCTTCTCCTAAGCCCATCCCGGGAGCCTCCTCCCAGGGAAGGGCCCCCCCAATTTCCGCGGCAAAGCCCCCCCCCAGCTCCCCGCAGCGCAGCCCCCGCCGCTCACTTTCTCTTGTACTCGTCCCGCTCGCGTTTGACTTTGGCCAGGACGTTGTAGAGGGCGCGGATCTCGGGGGTGATGGTGTCGATCTGCACCCCGACGCCGTCCGGGTGCACCCAGGACACGCCGGGCCCCTGCACGGTCTCCAGCCCGCCTCCCCCGGTGCGCCGCACCTGCGTGTAGCTCCAGATAGTGCCGGGCAGGCGGCCGTAGTGCGGCGGGGAGGCGGGGGGCGCGGCGGGCAACCCGGGGCCGGGGCCTGGCGGCGGGGGCGGCCCGAAGCCCGTCTGCACCGCCTGGTCCCGGGAGAACGTCTTGTAGCGCAGTCGGCGGTCGCGCTCGCTCTGCTGAGCCGCCAGCTGCTTCTCCAGCAGACGGTTCCGCCGCTCCAGCTCGTGCACCTTGGCCAGAAAGCAGCGGAAACGCACGTTGAGCCCTTTCAGCAGGTGGATGTTGGAGCCCAGGTCGTTGCGGAGCGCGGCCGTGACCGGAGGGCCCCCCCCCGCCGCTGCCGCCGCCGCGGGGCTGCCGGGGCCGCCGCCGCCACCGGGACCCAGCGCGCACGAGGCGGCGGCGCCGGGGGAGAAGGCGCGGGCCATCTCGCCGAAGAGCAGCGAGTTCATGGCGCGGCGGAACCGGCGGCCGGCGAGGAGAAAGAGGCACCGGCACCAGGAGCACGACCGGCGCCGCTACCCGGGACTGAGCGGGGCGGTGCCGGCCGCACCTCCCCAGCCTCTGGCCACGCCCCCTTCTGGCCACGCCCAACCGCGGAGCGCAGCCCCCGCGAGGCCACGCCCCCCAGCGCAACTATCCGCGCAGACTCCGCCCCCTCCTGGGCCACGCCCAGGAACCGCGTTCCCAGTGCGGGTGGCGCTCCGCCGCGGCGCCGCGTGTCCCGGGGTCTGTGTGCTCGGGGGAGGTGTTGCAGTTATGAGTGGATCATGAAGTGGTTTGAGCGGGAACGGACCTCCAAGCCCACCCAGTCCCACCCCCTGCCACGGGCAGGGACAGCTCCCACTGGATCACTTTGCTCCAAGCCCCATCCAACCTGGCCTGGAACCCCTCCAGGGATGGGGCAGCCACCACTGCTCTGGGCAACCTGGGCCAGGGCCTCCCCACCTGAACAGCAAAACATTTCTCCCTAAGACCTCATCTCAGTCTCTCCTCTTTCAGCTGAAAACCGTTCCTCTCGTCCTCTCCCTGCCCTCCCTGATCCAGAGCCCCTCCCCAGCTTTCCTGGAGCCCCTTTCAGCCCTGGAAGCTGCTCTAAGGGCTCCCCACAGCCTTCTCCAGGCTGAACAAACCCAACTCAGCCTGTCCTCATATGGAAGGTGCTGCAGCCCTCAGATCATCTCTGTGGCCTCCTGAACTCACTCCAACAGCTCCATTTGGGATGGGTATTGTGATTTTGGGGAGTGAGTGGGTTCAGCAGGGCTGTGACCCCCTCACCACATGTCTGGTTTAATGCAAAACAAGTGAGGAATCACCACCGTGCCTGGAAAATGCCCCCACCTCCACCTTTGCCCCACAGGGAAATCACCAACTTGATAAGATGAAATTATCAGGGGTGAATTTTATTATCCAAATGCAGAGCCCTGCCTATGTGCTAGATAACATTGATATAATAATTAAGTTATTAAATAAGCATTTCCCAACTGCTGCTCCTGGACCTCTGAGCCACCAGGCAATCAAAGGATATTGTTTAATTGAATGAGCCAACAATAGCTGGCAATGTGTGCCTGCAGCCCAGAAACCACCCGAGTCCCGGGCTCCATCCAGAGCAGTGGGATCAGCAGGAAGAGAGGAGATTCTGCCCCTCTGCTCCGCTCTGGTGAGACCCCACGGGGAGCCATGTGTCCAGTTCTGGAGTCCTCAGCACAGGAAGGACATGGAGCTGTTAGAGTGAGTCCAGAGGAGGCCATGGAGATGATCCAAGGGCTGGAGAACCTCCTGTACAAGGAGTTGGGGTTGTTCAGCCTGGAGAAGAGAAGGCTGCGGAGAGACCTTAGAGCAGCTTCCAGTGCTGAAAGGGGCTCTGGATCAGGGAGTGCAGGGATAGGATGAGGGGAACGGTTTTCAGCTGAGAGAGGGGAGATTGAGATGAGATCTTAGGGAGAAATTCTTCGCGATGAGGGTGGGGAGGCCCTGGCCCAGGTTGCCCAGAGCAGTGGTGGCTGCCCCATCCCTGGAGGGGTTCCAGGCCAGGTTGGATGGGGCTTGGAGCCCCTGATCCAGTGGGAGGTGTCCCTGCCCGTGGCTGGGGTGGGACTGGGTGGGCTTTGAGGTCCCTTCCAGCCCAAACCATTCTGTGATTTCATAAATTATGTGATCACTCCATTGCACTGCAACAGATTGGAATGATACTTAGTGAGCATGTGGAAAACAGTAACGCTGGTGTAAAGCCGTAGTGACACTCAAATGGTTTCTGAAAAATAAAAACACAATGCTTTTCCAGGTCATGTTGGTATTAAACTGCACGGGCAGCAGTCTTCGCTCTTGGCTGCCCTCTCAGCCCCTGCATGTCACACTCAGCGCTGAAACCAAAGGCTCTTCAAAGGGCTCTGCTCATGTATTTCAAATCTTTTTTTGCAGCACCTCCTGGAAAAAAAAAAATGAATGTACTGGGTGGAGGCGCTTTATTGAAGGGGTGACTCAAAGCAGCACCTGAAAGGATTATCTCTCCCTTAGCACAAAAGCACCGCAGCCTCGTTTATGTAGACTGTAACCTGTGCTCAGTGCTGAGGCTATGGGAGAACGCCTTTAATTGCTCTGTCATTAGGGCATGGCTGTGACTGCTGGTGTTGGGCACCGGGGATGCATCAAACAGAGCCGCATGTGAAGGAAAAACAGCTCCCTGGGAAGCATTTCCATAGTGTGTGCCAACCTGCAGCTTCCCTGCAATCCTTGGGAAGCACAAGCTTGGGGAAGAGTGGCTGGAAAGCCGCCCAGTGGAAAAAGTCCTAAGGGTGCTGGTCAGCAGCTGAACACGAGCCAGCGGTGGCCCCGGTGGCCAAGAAGGCCACCAGCATCCCGGCTTGGCTCAGCCCTGGGGTGGCAGCAGGAGCAGGGAAGGGATTGCACCTCGAATCCTGGGTTCAGTTCTGGCCCCTCACTCCAAGAAGGACCTGGAGGGGCTGGAGCGCATCCGGAGAAGGGAACGGAGCTGAGGAAGGGTCTGGAGAACAGGGGTTGTGGGAGCGGCTGAGGGCCCTGGGGCTGTTTATCCTGGAGAAGAGGAGGCTGAGGGGAGACCTCATCACTCTCTGAAGCTCCTGAGAGGAGGTTGTGGGGAGGTGGGTGCTGGGCTCTGCTCCCAAGGGACAGCCATGGGATGGGAGGAAATGGCCTCAAGTTGTACCTGGGGAGATTTAGATTGGATATTGGGAAAAATGTCTTCACTGACAGAGTGGTGAAGCACTGGCAGAGGCTGCCCAGGGCAGTGGTGGAGTCTCCATCCCTGGAGGGGTTCAAAAACTGTGTAGATGTGGCACTTGGGGATAGGGTTTAGCAGGCACGGTGGGGTTGAGCTGACGGTTGCACTGGATGATCTAAGAGAGCTTCTCCAACCTCAACGATTCTATGATTTTATGATTCTATGAATAGACTAAACCTGCTGATAATGAAGTGCTTCCTACGGGTGAAGCGAACCCAGAACAAATTTCTCCCAGATCTGGCTAATTTGCCATTTTTTAGGCAGAGGGCATCCCTGCTGGGCAGGCTGGAAAGAGATGAGTGATTTTAGAACACAGTGAAACTGCCGGGTCAACTGCCAGGAAGATCGTGTTGGACAACAAGAATTATATTTTTTCCCTTAAGGAAGCAGGAAAAGAGCAGAGGAAATGAGAAACTGGGTAGTTAATGAATGCTTTTGCACCTACCTGGTGAGGTGATTTATGTCATGATCACTCATTAGGTAGCACTCGTTGCCATCGTTGGGGACAGATTCCCCATGGCCCAATCCAGAGGTTGTTAAATCAATGAGTCTTCTTCTTAATGGGCTTTGCCTCAGCCCCAGGATGTGTATGGTCACTACCAGCATCCGGCTCCACCAGGTTGCAGTTCCATCCCAGCCCCTGGAAGTGAATCATCTGGAATTAACCGCAACAACTAATTAGGCTCAGGCTTGGAGAAATGGGAATCTCTCTTCCACAGGGCTTATACAACCACAGAGCTGACCCGCTGCTACCAATGCTGTGCCAAGCAGCAGCTCCGGCGCATGGGATACCCTGCGGTGGCTGGGGACATTCCAATAGGGATTCTTCCAATTCCTTCTGTGGAAAGCTCTCCGCTGCCTGCCAATTGCAGATATAAATAATGAAGCACTGATTAGCCCTTTCCTATTTGGACGGGCAGGAAAAGGGATGGGAAATGGGGCTATTTCTGAATGCAGCAACTACCCAGCAATTAAATAAGAGTGACTACCCATCGTGATGCTAAGAATAATGCACTGGATGTATTTTCACTCTCAGTTGCTTCACCCAAACACAGGCTGGAGCGGGGACTGAGGAATCCAGACCCTCAGATTTGGTTTTTACACCTATTTTTACCTTTGCAATATTAGCGTCCTTCACTCACAGCTCTCTGTGACTTTTCCAGGGCTGCTCTCCACATCTGCTTCGGTTTTAAAATATGAATTTTCCTAGGTTTGGTTACACGGTGGAGCTTTTGTTAGGCTGATACTGGCAGAAAGTTCTTGTTTCCTTGGGTCTCCCTTCCAAGTAACCCTATTCCAGCTAAACTGGGGAGCCTCACCGGCACATCTGTACTGTGCTGAGTTACAGCCCACACGTGATGCTCCCCGGGATGATACACATCACAACTAAGTTAAGGTTTGTGTATTTGGATAAATTCCCCTCTAAAAAACACCAAGCAAAAATCCTTTGACTTAACATTCATAAACTCCCCAGCCCAGCCCTCAAAAATGCCCCACTCACCGCGGAGCCTTCCTTGGCTCTGACTTTCTGGCATTGTGGTAAAGCAGCAACTCCACCAAAGCCCCGGGGGCTTCAGTGATCTCCCTCATCCCCCTTCCCATTCCCTTGGGCTGCAGCAACCCCCAGAGCCTGCTTTTTGCCAGTTTGGAGATGAAGCGTGTGGAGATGTAACCAGCAGGGCAAGGAAAAGGATTCTGCCCCAATGCTCCACTCTGGTGAGACCCCACCTGGATCCCTGTGTCCAGTTCTGGAATCCACAGCACAGGAAGGACATGGAGCTGTTGGAGCGAGTTCAGAGGAGGACATGGAGATGATCCAAGGGCTGGAGCACCTCCCATCTGAGGACAGGCTGAGAGAGTTGGGGTTGTTCATCTTGGAGAAGAGAAGGCTGCGAGGAGACCTTAGAGCAGCTTCCAGTGCTGAAAGGGGCTCCAGGAAAGCTGGGGAGGGGCTCTGGATCAGGGAGTGCAGGGATAGGATGAGGGGGAATGGTTTTCAGCTGGAAGAGGGGAGATTGAGATGAGATCTTAGGGAGAAAAGTTTTGCTGTTCAGGTGGGGAGGCCCTGGCCCAGGTTGCCCAGAGCAGTGGTGGCTGCTCCATCCCTGGAGGGTTCCAGGCCAGGTTGGATGGGGCTTGGAGCCCCTGATCCAGTGGGAGGTGTCCCTGCCCATGGCAGGGGATGGAACTCGATGGGCTTTGATGTCCCTTCCAGCCCAACCCTTTCCATGATTCTGTGTTTTGTTCACCCTGGACTCTGCACTACAGAGAAGTCTCTTCTTTCTGAGGCTGCCATTTAACCATCAGCCGGTGTCAATGGTCGCACTGGGATCAGTGTTGCTTACCTGAGACTCTTTCCCTTGGATTGCAGTTTGCTGCCTGACCAAATACAGATGTGTGGGCAAAGCAGGCTGCTGAAATAAGCAGCATTTTTAACAGTCCGTCCCTCAGACTGGTTGGGTTTTAACCCAGACCTGTGTGCTTGTGCATGACCATCCTGGGGTGATGGTGATGGCATGGATGAGTTGCTGCAATGAGAGTCCCTGCACCCAGCTGCATTGTTGGCCCACAAAGCTTTAGCAGCCCCAACTGTCCTCTTTCACCACTCACTCCCATGGGTGCATCAGCATTTCTTGAGAAATCAGAGAAACCATCCCTGCCTTCATGTGCTCTGCAAATACACACGTGGGAGCCAGGCAAGAACAGTCCGGCTACCCCAGTGACTCCTCTGGTGACTCAGACCCCACCAATGCACCCAGCCCCTGCATGGAGCCCCGAAGGCTGCGCCCCTTTGCACGTGGCTGTGCTGTCGCTCAGTGGAGAAAGGGACGGATTAGTCACTGGGACTTAGCATTTCCAGCCCTATAAGGGAAGCCCTCAGATCGTGCTGGGAAATGCATCAATCACCACGTCACGCTGCGGAAACAAAGTATTTGGCAGGTTGGCTGCTATTGATAATGGGAGAGGAATGAGTTACATCAGCACTTACAAAACCAGCAAGTTTTCCTCCTTGCAGGTTCTGTATTGCCTTTAAAGGAGTTTCTCCTCCTCAAATAGTGTGGGTTTCCCCCCATGTATTTTCTGCAAGAGTCTCCATCCCTGGAGGGATTAAAAAATGTGTGGCCATGGTACTTGGGGAAAGGGTTTAGTAGGCAGGGTGGGGTTGGGCTGATGGTTGGACAGGATGAGCCGAGAGGGCTTTTCCAACCTTAACGATTCTATGTGAAATAGGAGCTGCTGCTTCAGTTCAGCACCTTCTCCCATTGCAGGTCTGTGCCTTTACTCCAGTTGCTTTTTCAGGGATAAAACATCTCGTTTTGCCACATTTGGGGGGTTTACATGCATCGGCACAGCCAAACAGAGTTCGACACAAAGGAGGATGCTGCTGACACGTGGCCCAAGAGCTACTTTTGTCCCCAGCCCATCAGCAGAGAATTGGGGATGCAAAGGATGGACCTGGGCTTGTTGAATTCAGCACATCCCCCTCTCCTCTCCCTCAGGCTGGGGACGATCTTCTCTATGGAGATGATATAAATATTTTGGAAACAAACACTTCTGCACCAGGTTCAACCCAAAAAGGTGAGTGAAGCCAGGAGAGAGGGATGCAGCAAGAGATAAAGATGCTGAGGGCAACTGTGAAGCATCAGCTCACGTGGAGCAGTTAAGACATGCTGTAGGATTTCCTAAGAGGCTGTAGCAATGCTCATTGCTTCCTTAGTAACCAAATATTTGCATCTGTATTGAGTAGAGCAGCAAATATGCATCGATAAGCCTGTACAGGCCATGCAGGTGTGCTTGAGGCCACAATGGTTGCTCTGACAGCTTCTCAAGGATCATCGCAGTATGCTGCATCGTTAATCTGTGCATGCCCAAGTGCACAGCTTCAATCCCGTCAGTGCTAAGGTTTTCCTTCTGCAGGCAGCAGGTAGACCTTGGCCTGATTAAATGCAAACAGCTTTTCAGTGATTTTTGTCTTCGGGGCTAAGACATGACCTGATGTGATTTCTTTCCCGTTGTCCCCCCAACTCCATAACCGGTGCCAGGCTCAGTGTGGGCAGAAGAGCAGTCAGAGCTCCAAGCATGAAGAGGATGAAGTTGAATTTGGATTAATTTTAGCTCCCTATCGAATCTCTCTCCCAGGAGCCATGAGCTGAGTATTGGTTGGATGGGGCTTTGATCCAGCGGGAGGTGTCCCTGTCTATGGCAGTGGGTTGGAATTAGATGATCGTTAAGGTTTCTTCCAACCCAACCCATTCCGTGATTCTGTGATTCTATTTTCATTCCTGGGACTGTGGGGTTCTTGGCCTGACGTGTTTTGCAAGACACAGGGTAAAGAAAGTGTCCTGGCAGGAGCTGATGATGGGAATACTGGATGTGGTTGGCTTGGGCACTCAGTTCTGCTACGGAGGTGGGGTTCCTCCAAGCATCTCACTCCCTGGGCAGACGTTTCTCGCCTTCTCTCCTTCTCCACCAGTGTGGGACAATGGGATCTACCCTGTGGAGGAGACCCTGGACCACTACAACCCTCCGCCTCCCATCCTGAATCCGGAGGGACACTTGTGGCAACCTCAAGAAAACTTGGTGTCAGCAAAATGAGTCAATGAGCCGAAGCTTTTGCAGCAGCTCCTCTCTTGGGTTTCCCAATGTCCTTGGGTGGGGCACCTCGACAGCCAGACACCCAGTTTGCAATGATCCCCAGCCTGTAACACAGCCCTGTGGCCCATGGCTGGCAAATACCTTTCCGCTGCACCAGCTGATGGAGTCACCGAGCTCCCTGTACCAAAACTGCTTACAGCAGGCAAAATACGGACCGAGGGAAGAGAAACATTAATGACCTGGCACTCGGGAGATGCGCCTTTAATGTCTGACCTCATCACCTGGGAATTAGGGTTTTTGTCATCAGACATTAGGAATAATTAAAGGATAGTGTTGGGTTTAGAATGCACTCATATTTGTTCATTAAATATGATTACAAAAAGGGCCTGGGAGAAACTGTGGGATTAAAGACCTGGAGAACGGCTCATGGGGTGTCCCGACACGCAGCTCCTCAGCCGCCCCGATCATGTGGCAAAGTCCAATGGCGACACAGCCGATAACCAGGCACCACAAGCTGGAAAAGTGGACCCACGTGAACCTCACGGAGTTCAAGGCCAAGTGCAAGGTCCTGCACCTGGGTGACGGCAATGCCAAGCACAAATCCAGGCTGGGCAGAGAATGGATAGGGAGCAGCCCTGAGGAGAAGGACTTGGGCTGCTGGCGGAGGAGAAGCTGGACAGGAGCTGCCAATGTGTGCTCATAGCCCAGAAACCAACCGTATCCTGGGCTGCATCCAGAGCAGCGGGACCAGCAGGAAGAGAGGGGATTCTGCCCCTCTGCTCCACTCTGGTGAGACACCTCTGGAGTCCTCAGCACAGGAAGGACATAGAGCTGTTGGAGTGAGTCCAGAGGAGGCCATGGAGATGATCCAAGGGCTGAAGCACCTCCTGTACAAGGAGTTGGTATTGTTTGGCCTGGAGAAGAGAAGGCTGTGGAGAGACCTTAGAGCAGCTTCCAGTGCTGAAGGGGGCTCTGGGAAAGCTGGGAAGGGGCTCTGGATCAGGGATTGCAGAGACAAGATGAGAGGAACAGTTTTGAGCTGAGAGAGGGGAGACTGAGATGAGATCTTAGGGAGAAATGTTTTGCTGTGAGGGTGGGGAGGCCCTGGCCCAGGCTGCCCAGAGCAGTGGTGGCTGCCCCATCCCTGGAGGGGTTCCAGGCCAGGTTGGATGGGGCTTGGAGCAACTGGATCAGTGGGAGGTGTCCCTGCCCATGGCAGGGGATGGAACTGGATGGGCTTTGAGGTCCCTTCCAACCCAAACTGTTCCATGATTCTGTGGTTCTACATCATCACAAACTCCCATTAGGGTCTGAGAACCAGACGCCCTCAGCCAGGCACACGCGCAGTCCTGGAGCTCTGTTTTGGGCTTTCACTCCTACTCAGGGCTGCAATTTGTGTCCAAGTCCCAGAGGAGCTCAGCCTTCGCAGGAGCAGCTTCAGCCCTTTCCTGCCCCGATTTCCCACCTTGGGAGAGGACACCACTTCCCCTACGGGCATGCACTGAGGGTTACTGAGGTCCTGTTGCCACAAGGGTTGGGAAAGAACAAGCATTAAGCAGGATTATTATTAATAACAGTAATTATTAGGGTTATCATCGTTATGGCAAAGATCTCCATGTATAAACAATCCAAGTCCCACAGCCCATTAATCAGTGGGGATGCCTGCCTGCCCTGCCCTCCGCCTCCTTTCCCAAATTAAAGCATCTCCACTATTCCTCTCCCACGTCCTCCAGCCCCCGTTGTTTCTCCACAGCCAGGAAAGATGCAGAAGATACTGGACTCGACGCTGCTGGCCAGACCAGCCGAGACTAACCACAATGTTCTCAATATTTCTAAGCATTTCTCTAAAAGCCCGGCCTCTTTTCATGTGCCAAAGCTGAACTCGAACCACAAAGAGCTTAATTTTGGCAATTTCTGCTTAATATACACCCTTTTCTATATCCTACACCTGGAGGAAGGCTGCAGGGAGGGTGTTTGCCCACTTCTCCAGTGGCTTCAGACCAACGCAAACATCCATCCCTGAATTCCCTGGGGAAACGGGCCAGGGTGAATCACAGCAGCCACAAATGCAGATCTGGGCTCTCTACATCAAAGCCACTTCTCCTGTGGCTCCAGCCCTCCCCTGGACGTTTGCAGGTCATAGAATCATTAAGGCTGGAAAAGCCCTCTAAGGTCATCCAGCCCAACCATCAGCCCAACCCCACTGTGCCAATTAAACCACGTCCCCAAGTGCCACAGCCACACGTGTTTTGAACCCTTCCAGGGATGGAAACTCCACCACAGCGTCTGTGAGGGCTTCACCAATCTTTTGGTGTAAAGATTTATCCTAATATCTACTCTAAACCTACCCTGGCACAACCTGAGGCAATGTCCTCTTGTCCTATCGCTTGGGAGAAGAAGGCCATGGAGGACTTGCTGGAGGCTCACACCAGGTTTGGCTGGAGCTCGCCCACAGCTCTCACTGGGCTGTGATTCACCTAAAAGTGGTTTCTTTTTCACAGGGGAAGGGATTGGGCTGAGTCGGGCAGGGCAGCGTTAAGGCAGTGGCACATTTCCAGAAGGAACCCTCAGCCTTTTTGGAGTGGGAAATCCATCGTGAGGTGCCCAGTGCTCCCAGGGTGGTGCAGGAAAGGGCAGTACAGCTCTGCAGCTCCCGCCTGCATAGATCAGGTAGTGGTGAAGGTGTCTGATTCCTCCTGGGTCTGTGGCAACGGTGAAAGGGAAAAATCATCACAGGCCAGCAGACAAGGTTTGGAGAGAGACCGTAACTCCTGCTTCAAATCTGGGACCTGTAGCAACAGAGCCTGGATACAGGGAGTAGGGATTATTCTGCTCTAATAAAGACTTAATAAGCACTATGGAAATAAATAAAATTTCGTGAGAGGCGGCGGCTGGAACCCTTTACACCCTTCAGCAGGCTCAAAGCCACGATCCCCATCCCGGTCTCAGGGGATGTTGCCTTTTAGCAGGACCCAAGGGGATGCCTGGATGCATTAAAAGTCAGGACTGGGGCTGCCCCTCAACACCTCATTTCTACTGGTTTGGTTTTATTTGTAACTAAAAGGCATCGCTTCCCACCAGTGTGTTCCCCTTCAGCAGCGGGAGAGGGATCTCAGTTCATCTCCGGGGTTTAGATAAAAGGGATAGGGCTGGTGGCTCCTCTCTGAGCTGAGCAGTCAATGGGAAAAAGCAGGACCAATCCTGCCAAAAAATCCACAAATGGGGGCTTTACTCACAGAATCATAGAGTGGTTTGCATTAGAAGGGACCTTAAAGATCATCCAGTTCCAATTCCCCGCCATGGGCAGGGACAGCTCCCACTGGATCAGGGGCTCCGAGCCCCATCCAACCTGGCCTGGAACCCCTCCAGGGATGGGGCAGCCACCACTGCTCTGGGCAACCTGGGCCAGGGCCTCCCCACCATCCTCATGAAGAATTTCTTCCTAATATCTAATCTAAATCTTCCCACTTCCAATTTAAAGCCATTCCCCCTCATCCTGTCACTCCAGGCCCTCAGAAAAAGTCCTTCCCCAGCTTTCCTGGAGTCCCTTTCTGTACTGAAGTTGCTCTAAGGTCTCCCCAGAGCCTTCTCTTCTCCAGGCTGAAGAACCCCAACTCTCCCAGCCTGGCCTCGGATGGGAGGTGCTTCTTTCCCCTCTTGGAAACCAGTGAGGGTGCAACCACTCCTGGAGGTTCTGGCATTTGTTGCCGACTTCTCCCAGCAACTCCAGGTACTGCAGAACCCCCCCGCCAGTGTGATTTTGTACTTATTCGCCCAAGTATCTTTTCCAAGGTCCACGCAAGCTGTGGTTCATTTTCCTCTGTGCCCTCAATTCTGTACGCATGAGTTGTGATTCATCCCTGCTCGGGGTGATAACGTGGCCAGGCTGTGCCTCACCATGTGCTGCAAACAAGTCAAGGCCAAGTTGATTTTTGTCTCTGGAGGAGGGCAGGAAGCAGAAAGGGGACCCACGAAGTAGCTCTGAAACAAGCTCGCACAGATGGTAGGAGGCCTCCTGAGATACACTGGGAAAGCTGCTCTCCAGGCTGGCCGGTTGGGCACCCTCCAGAGCAGCCACAAACCTGCCTACTTTCACTTGTGAATTGAAAAGTGATTTAGGAATCTGGACTTGGTGTTTTTTCATAGAATCACAGGGAAGAGAGGTTTCTGCATCAGAAACAGCAACCCTGAGATGTGCCCACACAATCATTGAGGCTCTACCACGGTCTTGCTGAACATGCAAGATCCGCAGGTGCTTCCACCGCCCGGATGCATGTCCAGGGGTATAAATAACATCTCCCACATTGGATAAAGTCCAGGGAATCTTTTATGGCATCGAAATGTTGCAGCTCACAGTGTGTTTAGATTTAGATCAGCAGCTCTAATCCCACCGCTTGTTTGAAAATAATTCCAGGCAATCACGGTAGGAGACAAAACAGGAGAGAAACCTGGATTGAGAGCTAGGTGGAAGCACTGGCAGTGGGGCAGAGAGGAAATCGCATGTGTGCCTGTCCTGGCGGGACAGCTGTAGGAAAGAGCCCCCAGTTGGGCAAAGACTCATTCAATTGTAGAATGGTTTGGGTTGGAAAAGATAGTTAAGATGATCAAGTCCAACCACTGACACAGCCCCGCTAAATCCACCACCAGACTATCTCCCCAAGTATGACATCTACTCGTCTTTTAAACTCCTCCAGGGATGGGGACTCAACAACCTCCCTGGGCAGCCTCTGCCAGTGCCTGACAATCCTTTCAGCAAAGAAATTCCTCCCAATATCCAACCTAAATCTCCCCTGGTGCATCTTGAGGCCATTTCCCTTTGTCCTGTCACTGCCTACCAGAGATAAGAGACCAGAACCCACCTCGCTACATACAACCTCCTTTCAGCGAACTGTAGACAGTGATGAGGTCTCCCCTCCGCTTCTGGAAGGGTGTGTGTTTGGCTTGGAAAAGGGAATTACGAAGGGAGGAGGCAGCAGGACAAAGGAAAAGAGCCCAAAATACAAGGGGTAAGGTCGAGGCTTCCCATCTTTACCAAACAAGGGGGTTTGTTCGGGTCCCGCCTGCCCAGCGGGTTTGTGGGATGGCAGAGCGAGCCATGCCATCGCAGCAGCGGCAACAGACGAACTCGAGCTCATCGGGGCGTTTGTGCCTGCAGCCGGCGGAGAGCCTGGCACGCCCTGGCCGGCGCCTGGGGCAGGGCTGCCTCCTTTGTTCTCCCTGGGAGGTGTTGCTCACAAGATAAATTAATAAGCAATCACCAGAGTTTGACCCATGGGAACAGCCATCCCAGGGACATCAGAACATCCCAGGGAAGCTCTTGCCCTTGAGGTCAGGTTCAAAGCAATCGTGGAGGTAGCAGTGGCTCTCACGCATCGCATTGCTTTTTTCGCAAATATGTCTTTTTAGAGAGGGGACGACTCTCTGCTGCAGCTCGTGGTTTGGTTCATCTGTTTAAGTCATTTTACCCATTCTGAGGCATCTTCCCAGTCTCGCTCCTCTCTTACATTGCATTTAAGAGGCTTCCCCTAAAGCCTTTGCTGACAGCCGCAGCCCCTTGGGGTTTGCAGCCCTGACCATGTTGGAGCCTCGGTGTGTGGCCTGCACCAGCTGAAACTTTCCAAAACACTTTTTTGTTCTCATCCCTCTCTAGCTCTTCTGGGGTTGTCATTGTTAGGCTTTAGTGTCTCCCAAGCTATTCTACTCTGAGGAAGCGCTACTATGCCATTTCCACCTTTTTTCAAATTTGGTTTCCCCATAAATCCCAGCCCTCTCATGCTCAGGGCAGGGAGGCACTCGATGTTGCCTTTGTTTTCCAAATCACATCTCTGGGCCTTTACAAAACCCTCTAGAACAGGTCCGAGCGCTCATTGTAGCTGGGCTTAGACTGGTAAGGACACAGTTAATGACCTCCTTTTAAGATCCTGCTTCCTTGCAGATCTAGTAACAAACAGCAATCGCATTCTGTTGCTGGGAAGCTCGAGGATCTGCTGATCCAACTGCATGGGTAGAATTATTTTGCTGGTATAAAGAACTCTGTACAAGTTCTTTCAACCAGCTCCTGCAATAGCAGAGGGTGTTTTCACAACAGATCTGTGCCAGCACAAATGGAGTTCAACCAGGGTTTGCATCAGCAAAAACCAGAGCAATGCTGAGGTTACCTTGTTAGGTAAGGTACTGCACAAGGTATCTGCAATTTCCTTCTCCATGCCAGTGAGGCGCTGGCTGGGAGGCTGAGGCTGAGGGACTGCCTGGCACACCGAGGCTGCGGCTGAAGGGGAAAAGATGACAGTAAGCAGGTAGCAAGGCAGCCCAGTATTCCTCCTTGGCTCTACAAATCCCATTAATAGAATCATAGAATGGCTTGAGTTGGAAGGGAACTTAAAGATCATCCAGTTCCACCCTCTGCCATGGGCAGGGACACCTCCCACTGCTCTGGGCAACATGGGCCAGGGCCTCCCCACCCTCATTGTGAAGAAATTCCTCCTTATGTTTAGTCTAAATCTTCCCCTTCCCGATTTAAAGCCATTTCCTCTCATCCTATCACTCCACGGCTTTGTAAAAAGTCCTTCCCTAGCTTTCTTGTAGCCTCCTTCAGGTACCGGAAGGTTGCTACAACGTCTCCTAGAGCCTTCTCTTCTCCAGGCCGAAACAGTTCCTGTCCAGAGCTTAACTAATCAATCTTACACAAACAACAAAGTCAAAGCGCGGTGTGGTTTCAGTCTTACACCTGAATTCCCTGTATTGCAAGAAGCTTTCAAAATCACAGTCATAAACCCCTGGTTTCTTGTATCTGCTCACTGTTCCCATCAGGAGCCATCCTGATCTGAAAGGTCATCTTCTCAACACGGGTTTTAACACTGCCCACGCTACTGTACACCAGCACCGGTGAGCAACACTTCTGCATCCATCACAGGTATATTCCGGTTGCTTATTTGGAGAGAAGACTGTTAGGTTTGACTTCACAGTGCTTTTAAAACAAGATGTGTTTTTCTCTTTTATGTGGTTAAAAGGGAGAATATGGCTGCTTCACACATTAGTCATAGAATCATAAAATGGTTTGCTTTGGAAGGGACCTCAAAGCCCATCCAGTTCCAACCCCCTGCCATGGGCAGGGACACCTCCCACTGGATCAGGGGGCTCAAAGCCTCGAAGTACCCCCCCTGTAGCTTCACTGGGCAGGACAGATTTACTCACTGACGAAGCAGCCCACTGCCACGTCCTTGAGTCCCTTGCATGACACTAATCCAAACCTCTCCAGGTGCCTTCCTACTCAGCGCTTCTCCCAGAACCAAATCCAACTGCCAAGGGTGACATAAGCACACACAGAGGCGAGAAGAAAAACATTGCACCTTCACCCATCTGCTAATTGCCAAATTGTAACTGCGTGCTCAACACTAACAAAAGGCATCAAATAAGTTGCCGAGTTATTCAGCTTCTGAAATAATTATTACTTATGGGATGGAACTGTGTTAGGATTGCGGAAATTCAAGTTCAAACAGAGACAAGGAAGACAGGGAAAGCTTTATTAGATTCCAGCTTAACCACATGTCAGCTGGGTTACAGGAGAGCAGAACTGGTGGTAAAGGTAAGTTACCAGCATGCACAACTGGGTGAGAAAGGGCAAGGCTGTATTCAGAGCAGGGACTCTGCTTCAGGTCAGGGCATGCACAGCAAAACGCAAGCTATCAAAAGGGCAAGTGGCCGGCTCAAAGTGTGTGCAGGGTCTATTTTCCATGCATTTTGCTGAAGCTGAAGATTTCACCAGCAAGAGAGGAAATAACTTGGATGTGAGTAGCATCCCTTAACGTTGCTATCGGTACTACGCAACCAGAGGCACCCAACATGCGCACTTGCTTTGAATACAGCCCCAATGAAAGTCAAGTGAGACACTGTGATAAGGTCATGTCTTGGAGAGGGGGAACATGAAGCGGCAGGGAGATGACTGTGGCTGGGACAGTGTCCCACACCCAGGTGAAGAATGGGTGGAAGGAAACACTGTCCTTGCAGTCCACGAGTCTCTAAGGCTCATGTCCCACAAGGGAAAACCTGCTCTGCATGTACAGTAAAGACAGTGTCAGTCTGCTTCCTTGCTCGGTACGAGCCTTTTGTTTCCTATTCCTCCTTGTCCAGGCTATGGGCCCAAAAGAGCAGCAGCTCTGAGCCCTGAGAGAAGGAGCTCTGAAAGAAAAGATGAGAAAGAACTTGGCATTTAGACTGCTGCACGGTTCATGCACTAGTCAAACCCATCTTACCCATTTGTTCGATTTTTTTAATGTCAGAGGTGCACACTAAAGCAGTAAGATTTACTGGTTTGGTTTCCTCTCTGTACAAGTTCTTTCAACCAGCTTGAACACGCAAGGCTTTACAGATACAAGCATTGAAATATAGGATAAAACAGATCTAAACTCCAAATCACTCCAAGAAGAAAAACTGTAGAAAATAAAATAATTAAAAAAAAAACAACAACCCCAAATTGCAGTACTCCTGAGGGGAGGGACAGACCACACCAGGGGGAACACAGAGGGGTGGAAGGCAAGCTAGTGTAGTCTCTGCCCAACGCTTCTCTGTGCTGGTGGCTCAGGGGATGGAGTTCAAAAGATCCTTGAGGAAGCTGTCGGGATCATTGATTTCTGATAAGAGACCTTTAAACAGAAGAAGACAATACAGAATAATTAGATCCACAAAGCGGTTTGTGCTGCCCACATTAGGGGTTTGAACTAGGGCACATGTATGTTAATAAGGACAGTGGCAATGTTATTTTAAGTATAGATAAGATGAAGATAAACCCTTGTTGGTAAACCCTTGTTGGATGGATGTGCAGAAGGGACCAAAGTGTACACATTAAATCCATACAAAGCTTACTCTCATGCAACAGAGCCACCACAGGGACCCTGTCCCTGGCTGCACATAGCTTCATACGTTGGACAGGGAGAGACTAGCCTAGAATATCACTAACTCCTCACAGAAGTAAGAGCAGTCTCTCTGCACATTAATTGTCAGCATCTCCTGACTCCTGGGGTCACCAAAATCCCTAGGGCAGAACCCTCACTGCACTGAACTGCTGCCTCGAGTACACGGTCACATCTATTTATCAAACTTCCAACCACATCTACCCTAAAAATGACTTTAAACTGGGATGTATGTTTGTTTAACAGAGCACGGGGAGGACCCGCAGCATCAGATGAGAGAAATTTTCCTATCTGGGGATGCTCAAAACGTGTCTCCCAAGTGTTTTTGAAATAGCTGGAGTGCTGAGGTCTCCTCCTCTCAGTGCCTCACACAAACAAGCTGCTGCAGCAGTGTCAGGAATGCCACTGTCTCGGGCGAGCAGCAGTCATGAGTTGCATAAGACAGCCTATAAAAGGGAAAGCGCACGCTTACCAGCCACATCCAAAAACTCAGAAAATGTTTCAACTGGCATGAACTCCTCCTGGAAGGTTTTCAGGGCCTTGTCGGCAGCTTCGTGTATTGGCATGTCGTTGTGTCGTATGAATTCAGCAAGAGAGTAGGACCAGCCTCCCTCCGTGTTACTCGTAGGCACCTTCTGCAAGAGGGAAAAAAAGCATCAAATCGGTCCAGAAAGTAATGATTTAGAGGAATAAATGCAAACTCTGATGATTTCTCTCATTGCTCTTGGACTCGCATCTCCTGCCTTTTGTAGACAAGCCGTGTAGAAAAGCTACTCCACATGGGACTTTTTAATGCTTTTGTACGGAACATAAAAAGGTTGCAGGCATTTTCACTCGCTAGTTATTTAACCCACTTTGGAAACTGCCTGTTTCTTCCTTGTAGATGCCCCTGCCTAACTCCTTACCCAACTGCTTCCCTGGCTAAAAGTCCTGGTTTTAGTGAACAACAAACAGGAAAAATTTGTGAATACACAGCACAGGAGGAGTGTAGCAAACAGAAAAGCCTCTCAATCCTTTGGATAGCAAACTGCAAAGGGTAACAGGAAGCTCATACAAGGTGAAGCTTTGTGTCTACAAAGATCTTGGAAAAAGGGGTTTCAAACTCTGCCTTCTATTCCAAATAGCTCAGGTTAGGAAGCTGATATAGATGAGCTTCAATGTTTTCTTCTTACCTTGAACATGTTGTAAATGAGATCTACTAGCGCCCAGAAGAGAAGGCCGGAGCGGTACGTTGCATATTCCTTCACTGTCTTATCTGCCAGTCTAGGGAGATAAAGAAATCGATCCGAGTTAATCACTTCACTAAGCTTTGGTAACCAATGTGACAAATAGCATGAAAGCTGAAACAGCCAAAAAGCCCATCAATAATGCACGTGGGGAATGGCTCCAAGTACGCTTTGCTGTGTGCTCTTGGACATGGAACAAACATTGGGCATCCGTGATTTCTGAGCAATGATTCTTGTGGTAAAGAAGCCACTTTAGAGCCACCCTAGTGTAAGTGAAGCAGGGTAGCCAATAAAAACCTAATTTCAGAGGAAAGGAACAAGCAGAGAGGGAAGGGCACTGCCAAGACTGTGTAGGAGTCAACAGCAAAGTCAGAAAAACAATGCCCAGCCCCTATTCACACACGCACTGTGTGGAGTACAGCAGATTCCTAAAAAAAATAACAACATCTGGGTTTCAGCCACAGTCTCTACCAATGACAGAGAAAGTCTTTTTGCTTCTAACTCACAAAAAAAAGCATTTCTGAAAGACTCTGAGGGAAATAGTCCATCCTTGAGGAAATGGAGGGATTTCCATTTAATACCTTCTTAGTTATTTTATGGCCATGGAAGGAATTCTTCTGGAAACAGGCTCGAGAAGGGCTATAAAAGGTGCAGAGCTGTCCTGGGATAACAGCTCCCGAGGTTTACAGGATTAATCACTAACAGGTTCTGGCAAGGCAGAACCCTCTGCCAGCAACTCTAATGGGTTTGGAATTCTCTTGTCTGCGTTCTCAGGTACATCTGCCTCCATCGCATGCCGCTTCCTACTCACCACTTAAAAGCCTGGGGTGAAAAAAAAGTCCTTCTTTATGCATCTCAAACTGGTCCACCTGCCACAAGGCAGCAAGACAACAGGGTATCAGCTGACCATGAGCCCCTCCCCAATCTGCCACAAGTTGGGGATTTGGGGAAAACTGAATATTGTGCTGCTCTTACTTGAAAAGGCTGCATTTGTGTGTCTGCCCTTAACAGAGCTGGGCAGGTGGCAGCTAGGCTTAATTATTTAAAGGAAAACCAATTAGTAAAGGTGACTAAATTTCCATGGGAAAAACAGCAACGTCGAGCAAAGCTAATTCTAGACTCCCAAATACTGCAAGACAGAGTTTCTTTTTATGTGAATGGGTTTGATCTAATTGGAGTCTGCTCCTTTAATTGAAAACTAAAAGGCCCTTGTGGGTTAAGTCTGGTCGCTACCTTCTGGAACAGCTACTGTGTGTAATAGGTGCCGCGTTCTCATTAATAGAAGCTGGTTCAGGCTCATCGCTACACAGGGATTGCCGGCAGAAAGTCAGGCATTAACACTTTAGGAGCCTCATTTCTCTCATGAATATTTTAGAAAGGTCACAGTCAGGAGCAAAGGGAAAAAAATCAAAGGGCTATTTGCCTCCTCAACTCCAGACGAAAGCTGTGCTGAAAGGTGTCTAAGGGATTTTTGTAGCCAGAGTCCTTAGTTCAGTAACACCGAGCAGGTGATTCAGCCCTTTGGAATTTGGAAATTGTATTTACGAGAAAAGAGCAAACCCAGAACTCTCATCCATTCGGGTAATTTCACCTCTGGGTTTTATTACAAAGGGTTTCTCAGCCACGGAAGGTGCCAAGTGTCTCTCATGTTGGTCTTGCAGACAAACTATGACACCTGCAGCTGCTGGCAGAGACAGAAGACATTTTAGGCCAAATCCTCCTCAAATCCATCTTACAATGGATAGAACACACCTAAACGCGGGCCAGGGCCCAGGCAGCATTTGTTGCCTTCATTTAAGCATGAGGGAACGCACAGCACTGCCTGCATCTTCACTGCTAAGATTTACGGGCCCTTTTTAGTATCACAAGTTGATCCTCAGCTGCTTTCTGGTGCAGTTGTTTCCTACAGCGACTTCTCTTCATCTCAGTAAAGGCAGCGGTGAGTCCTGGCATCTCTCTAACCCTCAGCCGACCCCAAGCAGTGCTGCTCCCAGATAATGCCCCGTGCCACCTCCAACAGGGAATGCCACCTCCAACAGGGAATGCTAATTGCCATCTTTGTATGCAGACACATCACTCTGATGTTACAGACGCTGGCTTTCTCTTTACCTCAGCCTACAAATTCAAGGTATTGACACTCATCTGCAGAGCATTTCACCATCCATCGCTCTCTTCCTGATTTTCCACAAGAATAAATAAGCTCAGACCTTAGAAATAAGAACTGTCGTATTTCTATTTCTGAGAGGTTTTATCAGCAGAGGGCTTTGTGCTCCCTTAGTCTGCAAGGATTAAAGAAAGCCCTTGAATAAACCTTGACATAATTCCTAAGAAGTATTTCTGAGTGTTCTCTCCTGAAATTCCAGAGATGGAATGGTTTAGCCCAAAGTTTCTCGCTCTGTCCCCTTCGATGTGCTTTTATTACACACGTGCTTAGAAAGAAGTTGGGAAAAAACACAATCATTTACTGAGGGTTTAAAAGCACCAAACATCCAGAGGAAATCCACCCACATGACGGGCTTTGGGCCACTCATCTCTCAGAGTCTGCGAAACCAGACCTCCCTGATAACATCTCCCATAACTCCGACCCCACCTCTCCCAGAACTCGGGCAGGGAGGTGGGAACACGAGACAGAGCCCAGAGCAGGCTGAGCTGGAACAGCAGAAACTTGCAGAGAAATCAATACCAGAGCCCCTTTAAGGGCTCCTTCACGTTTGATGCTTCTAATAGCATTGATGCATGCTGCGTTGTGTGCTACTACAATGTAATGACTTTATCAAACACATAATTAATGTCATCAGAATAAGAATGCCCTTTAAGGCGACTTAGAATAATAATGAATTCATTCTTAATTATGACAGCTATTTAAAATCATCTCTTCAGAAACTGGAATTCCTTCCTTCTCTGGAAACAGGCGCTTTTGTCAGGCAGGCATAGCCACTTATTCTTGTACTTCAAGTGCCTGACAGCTGCTATTGATTTTTTTTTCTTTTTTAAAAGCAATGGCATTTGATTTCTATTTCTATTTTTCTATTTAAGGAAGCTGGTGCACCGATCAAAAGAGCACAGAAGCAGTGTCTTTCATGAGGCAGGCAGAGAGCAGGCCAGCAGCTGTGAAATAGCACAACCCAACGCTACAGGGTTTCAGTTGAGCTGGAGGAGTGTACTGCTGTACTTCTACGAAAAGCATCGTTCCCACTGATCAGCTGACTGATCCACTCTAAAACCAGCACTGAACCCTCCTGCCCATGGTCCATACTGGGACCAGCATTGTTTAATATCTCCAAGGACACAGCAGGATGGAGTGCACCCTCTGCAAGTTTACCGACACCACCAAGCTGAGAGGTGCAGCTGACAGGCCTGAGGAACTGGATCCAGAGGGACCCGGAGCAGCTGGAGAAGTGGGGCTGTGTGAACCTCAGAAGGTTCAACAAGGCCAAGGGCAAGGTCCTACACCTGGGCCGAGGCAATCCCAAGCACAAACACAGGCTGGGAGATAAAGGGGTAAAGAACAGCCCTGAAAAGGACTTGGGGTGCTGGAGGATGAAAAGCTGGACAGGAGCTGGCCATGTGTGCTCACAGACCAGAAAGCCAACCATATCCTTGGCTGCATCTGAAGAAGTATGCCAGCCAGAGCAAGAGAGGGGATTCTGCCCCTCTATTCTGCTTTGGTGAGACCTCACCTGGAGCTCTGCATCCAGCTCTGGAGCCCTCAGCACAGGAAGGACATGGATCTGCTGGAACAGGTCCAGAGGAGGCCACAGAGATGGAGCACCTGCCCTCTAAGGACAAGCTGAGAAAGTTGGGGCTGTTCAGCCTGGAGAACAGAAGGCTCTGAGCACACCTTATTGCAACCTTTCAGTACTTAAAGAAGGGCTTTAAGAATGATGTAGCAGGGCCTGTAGCAATAGGACGAGGGGCAATGGTTTTAAACTAAAAGAGGGGAGATTGAGATCAACTCTAAGTAGACGAAATATTTTGCTACAGGGGTGGTGAAACACCAGAACAGGTTGCCCAGAGAGGCCTTATCCCTGGAAGGATTCAAGGTCAGGTTGGATAGGGCTCTTGAGCAACCTGGCTGGGTATGAGACAGCCCTGCTCACTGCAGGGGGTGAGTTTGGATGGGCTTTAAAGGTCCCTTCCAACCCAAACCATTCCATGATTCTACAGCCCTGCAACACTGAGTACAAAGCTGCTTGGAAGGGTCAATATCTGCTCTCCCAAAACACACAGCTCCTTCCCTCAGCTCCCCTGTTCTGACTCTGAGTGCCGTGAGGGTCCCCGGAGCACGACAGCAGCCTGGGAGCAGCAGCGGGAGGTGGCTGACCTGCTGGCTCCCCCTGGTGACACCACTCGAGCATGGGAGGTGACAAGGAGCCTCCGGAGGATCTCCACTCGCATGGCTTTCCACTTCTCAGGTGGCGAGATGTGCAGCGCCAGCACGGTGTAATAGTGGGGCCCATCCACCTCGTAGGCACTCTCCACCCACTTCTCTCTGGGGTGTTCCATGAAGCTCTGGAGGTTCTTCTCCTCCCTCGATGTTGCTCGTGTTCTGAAACACAAGAGAAGCTTCAGCAGTGGTCCTGGCTCTTACGTGTTCATTTGCTGCACCTCTTAGGAGCTTATAGGTGTTGCATTCATGCAGCCCCACACAGGAAAACGTAGCACCAGTCTGGCATTACCATTTTTTTCCAACTTTATACAAGTTGGAAAAACTCCATATTCCAACTCATCCAACTTTATACAATTACACTGATCTTTTTTAGCATTCAAACTTTATTACAGAGAATATTTCATTCTCTAATAATGTTTTTTTAAATTTTGGGTTCTTAATTAGTTTGCACTACGTAGTTACGGATGAAACACCCTCCCTACCTGCAACACCTATAAGGTTTGTTTGATTGAAAGGTACCTGCAAGAGGTTTCCATATAGAGAACTACTGAAAGGACAAGAAGAAATGGCCTCAAGTTGTGCCGGGGAGGTAAAAAGATATTGTATTTATTGTAAGGTTAGATTTGGTTTTCCTTTCCCCTACCTCCAGTCTCTTGAGGAGCCCTGACACCCCAGAGCTGACCACACAAGCTCCGTGTGACAGCAGATCTTGAAGATATATCACACTTTACCACAACCTACTGATCAGGAAGAGGCTGCCAGGCAGCTCTCTCAATTTTTAAGCCTGATTTACCGTCCCTACCAAGAAGGCATAAAGCAGTATCCGAGCGGATAGAGCTGTGTCTGGGTGTCAGTGTTGTGTGACCTTTCCACGTGCCACACAACACCACTGGTGGCCAACCAGAAGCTCTTTATTTTCTCCATTTAATATTGAGTGTCTTTTGAAAAGAATACTGTTTGGAAACTACATAACACATTTTTCTACAACAGCCTCACAGCAGGCTCTGGGCTCTCTGGTGCCAGTAAGCAGCCTAACAAGATGAAAAGAATAGTTTCATTTATTTGTCTCCCAAGGGACTCAGCAAACAACACCACAGGGATCTGGAGATAGATATTAAAAACAATAGAGAAATTGTATTAAAGGCAAAATGTTGATTGGTTCCAGGTGAGAAAGGGATGGAGAGTTCACTGCACTCCATTTGAAGCGATCTTGGTTGAAGGGGTGTGTATTTTAACATACACCCCCCCATTTAATTAATGACTTTCTGGTATCTTAACTACACAAACTGAGGCATATGGGCATTGGGTTCTCCTGTGGGTGCTGTTACCAGAACCTGCTCAAGAACTCCAAAGCATTCCAGCATCTACACGTACATGTAGACGCAGGCTCAAGCCAAAGCCCAGCTGACATTTTTGCTCTGTATAAATATTACTGACACACTCCAGCAGAAGGGTTCCTGCACTGCTGTGCACTGGTAAAATCTGACGGACCCAAATACTCCAAAATTCCAGTATATCAAACCTGGAGCCAAAACTGATTCTGTTATTTTCATGTCGGATAAAATGATGCCAGAGTTAAGTGTTTGACTAATAACAATTACTTCATCATGGTGTCTCTTTGTTCCAGAGAAACTGAAGCTGGCAGTGTTTCTTTAATCTAATAACCCTGTTACTCACCCCAGAGGTAATAATTACATCTAGAATGGAAAGAGAAGCTAGGTCCCAATTGCTTTTACTCAATAAGTTCCTTGTGATCCTGCATGTCCAGGCGCAACGCTCCACTCCAAACAATGCAAACCTGTACCAATCTGTTTAAAATGTGCAATTTGGTTCCTCCTAAAACTTGTGTGTGATTTCCCACCTTTCTTGCCTCATACATGGAACAAAGCCCAGCCCTTCTAGATCTTTTGGAGACTGAGAGCGAAAGGCAGAGCTCGTTGCTAGAGAAAGGTACTGACGTGTTGAGGACGTAGAGCACCGTGTGGATTATGTACGGGATGAGGTGTATGTTGCTCTCCCTTCCTCCTCCTCCGGTGTCCACGCTGAATGATTGTTCCATCGCAAACCGGAGAAATAGTAGTTTAATGTCATGGACATTGAGCTGGTAGGTGGGCTCCCGCTGCCCTGTGCATTCCTGGAGGTACGTGTTGTGTCTGGAAAACAGGAATCAGCTTTACTTTATGAAAAACCCTTTAACCTTTAAAAGCTTTAATGCAGTTTCTTCTTCCAGAGCAGGGTGAGAATGGTCAGGCCCTGGCCCAGGTTGCCCAGAGCAGTGGTGGCTGCCCCATCCCTGGAGGGGTTCCAGGCCAGGTTGGATGGGGCTTGGAGCCCCTGAGCCAGTGGGAGGTGTCCCTGCCCATGGCAGAGGGTGGGACTGGATGGGCTTTGAGGTTCCTTTCAACTCGAACTCAACATAATTCTATGACCATAGTTCAGAATCTGAGCAAAAACCTCATGGAAAAGTTCTAAAGAATCATAGAACGACAGAATAATTTGGGTTGGAAGAGACCTTAAAGATCATCTAGTTCCAACCCCCTGCCATGGGCAGGGACAACGAACAGGATACAAAATGCAAGCACCTTTGATTAACCTCCCCAAAGGGAGGCTCTCAAGCTCACTCTGGCGAATCCAATTCCATCTGCACCCATGCGTACACTAATCGATACTGTTTTCCCATGTCCAGGGTTTGGGATACAGCTCCTCTGGCTGCAATCCCTTAAAGATGTTACTCCCGATTTCTAACATGCCAGTACAAAAGCAGCACAATGTGGACCAAAACAGCAACCACACGATGAAGCATCACCATCAGGCTACTGCAACTCATCACCATCCAACAGAGGGTTGGAAATCCACACTACAATCCATGTTACTACACACTCCATCTTCACGAGTCCTGCATTTCTTTATGTGAAGCCAAGAAACCTGCACTTGTTTAGGAAATGTGCTCTTGATGGTAGAATCTAAAATGGCTCAGAGTTACGAGATTCAGCTGCCATCATCTCTGATTTTATGTTTTGAAACTTGCACGCCTCTGTGATAACCTGCTGACTCACCGACCCAAACGCAGAACAGCTTGAGAAGGAACTTTTCCTACTCACCGTGCTAAGCAAGTAGCAAAAGCAGACTCTGGCACATGAGGTCCCCAGACTGGCAGGAGCCCGTTACATTTGGTGTTGGCGTTTTGTAGGGCTGCACTTTCCCATTCTTCACGGCCACGAGCGAGTCTGCATTGAGAGAGCAAACCACATTCAGGCAAGTTAGAAGTATGCAAGTTTTTGTCTAAGAAATCATCAAAAAGTTGACAATTCTACAGCTTCTTTAAACTATGGACTTAGCTTTTCAGCTCACACACGACCCCGGGAAGTAACATCAGCCACCGCTCTCCAGCCTGTGATCAGTACGTACCTTACAGCTGCGAGGTGACAGTCATAGTGGACAATGTTGAAGTGAGAGACTGTGCTGTATCCCTGCTGTTTTCGGGGCTTGTTTTCAAACTCCTCTAGTGCAACGCGTTTGGTGAAAGTATAAATACCCAGGACTTTTGTCGGCTGCAAGTATACAGCAGCTACGTTAGAGATGGTTCATTCTGTAGCAGCTCTTAATTTGTATTATGCTGACACTGCACTAAATTTCATCTCTTCTTAGTCCCTACTTCAAACTTACACTGAGCAAACCCTTCTCCAGCTTTCACTGAAAACACCTCACTTTCACCGGAAAGACACTTTCACTTCCCAACCACCTCTGAAATTACTGATCCCAAGAACCAAACCTGAGATCTCTTGATCTCTAAGACCCAATGCACTGATCCCTGTGCAGCCGGACACTGGCAAGTGCCCCCAGCTGGCAAGAGAGCTTTGCAAACCCATCTCCCTTTACCTGGAACTTATAGCCTTCCCGGCAGATGCAGCAAGTCAGACCTGGTTCTTCTATCAGCTCTTCCATCTGTTTAAGCAGTGCAGTCTTGGTCACCACCTGACCCTTCTCGTTCGTCTGAAAGAGAGAACAGCTCAAGCCAGTTAAAAAGACAACGATGAACACCACCATGCCCACCATTGTAACAGGAATGCCAGACCCAGCCCAATTCAGCCCGCTGCTAGCAACCGTATTTACTCTCCAGGCAGCACCAGGCAAACTGTGGGCTTGAGCTCTGCAATATTTGTCAATAAATCATTTTATAGAAGTCCTTGCATGGCAGTTTTAGCAAGACAGAACTAAAAGATTGTTAGGTCACTCGTCTGCCGTGAGTGCAAACAGACATTACCGTCATGCCCAGAGTGCCCAAGGCTTTCTGTCTCATCGCCATGGCCATACGCTTCTTCTCCGCACGTGTCTCCTTCCGGGCAGCATCGATCTTCTTATTCACCTCTGGATGTTCCCTTAGTGCCTCCAGAAGATTCTCCGCTAACGTCCCGATCCCTTCATCACTAGACACCTGCTCCAGCTTGTGCAGGTTGGTAATCGAGTCTGTACCTATTAGTACCTGATTAGGATTGAAACAGCACTTCCTTCAGACAAAGGGTGCAGTGACAGTAACTGTTTCCTCCAACCCCACCCAAGTTCTCATCTGCAACAATTTTTGCCAAATGTCTTACTTTCATCTTTGCTGCATTATGGACCCTCAAACTACCTATGAGACTGGGCTGACTTGTCCCTGTGCTGGCCACTACTGCAAGCTCAGATTCTGGTGCTGGATAAACGGCATTCTCAGAATAGCAATCAGATCCTGAGATGCCTATCACTGCGATACACTTCAGTCCTAAATTACCTTCTCTTTACACTGGTGCGTACATCTCACGCCCCACAACATGAGAAAATACTGAAGTCAAAATCTCTGCCCTCCAGCCTTTTCCAGACGAACAGATGATACCTGAAGCTGGTGGGTCTCTCCAAGCCCAATAACAACAGCACAGAAATACCTACTATAGAAATAACTGCTTATCTACAGACACAAAAAGCAGTTTAACAAGCCAGCCGTGTCCCACTTGGCTTTCAGAATGGTCTCCTCACCTGCGTAGCAGGGTGCTGCGTGGCAAGCCCTCGGAGCAGGCGCAGGATAAAAGGAAGTGCAGGTCGAGAGAGGAATTTCTTCCATATGTCTGCATCCAAACTGCACAGAAAAGAAGAGGCAGCAGCTGAAGGGCAGTCACCCATTCTGAAACAGTGCTTGGCAGCCAGCCAGCAGCACAGCTTGCAGCGCGCAGGCTGCAGGCAAGACAAGCACCTTCCCCCGGGTGTCCTCCTCTATTAACTAATGAAGTGACATTCACAATCCCACGTTGCGCATGCTAGCAGCCACAGGGTCAACCCTTCACCTTGGGATTTATGTTTGTGAGCTATCAATAGCAAACGCTCTATCTAAGTGCAACAGAATCACAGAATCACTAGGTTGGAAAAGACCTCCTGGATCATCAAGTCCAATCATTCCCATCAACCACTAAACTCTGCTCCTGAGCATCTCATCCACTCGTCTTTTAAATACCTCCAGGGATGGTGACTCCACCCCCTCTCTGCACAGCCTGTTCCAGGGCCCAATGACCCTTTCCGTGAAAAATTTTTTCCTGATGTCCAGCCTGACCCTCCCCTGGCGGAGCTTCAGGCCATTCCCCCTTGTCCTGTCCCCTGTCACTTGGGAGAAGAGCCCAGCTCCCTCCTCTCCACAACCAAGTAGTTGTAGAGAGCAATAAGGTCTCCCCTCAGCCTCCTCTTCTCCAGGCTAAACACCCCCAGCTCTCTCAGCGGCTCCTCGTAAGACTTGTTCTCCAGCCCCCTCATCAGCTTCTTTGCTCTTCTCTGGACACGCTCCAGAGCCTCAACATCCTTCTTGTGGTGAGGGGCCCAGAACTGAACACAGTACTCAAGGTGCGGTCTCATCAGTGCTGAGTACAGAGGCAGAATAACCTCCCTGGACCTGCTGGTCATGCCATTTCTGATACAAGCCAAGATACGATTGGCCTTCTTGGCCACCTGCGTACTCGTGTTCAGTCAGCTGTCAACCAGCACCCCCAGGTCCTTCTCTTCCGTGCAGCTCTCCAGCCACTCTACCCCCAGTCTGTAGCACTGCACAGGGTTGTTGTGCCCCAAGTGCAGGACCCGGCATTTGGCCTTGTTGAACCTCATCCCACTGGCCTCGGCCCAGCGGTCCAGCCTGTTCAGATCCCTTTGCAGAGCCTCCCTACCCTCCAGCAGATCGACACTTCCACCCAGCTTAGTGTCGTCCGCAAACTTAGGGTGCATTTGATCCCCTCATCCACGTCATTGATAAAAGAGATTGAACAGGGCTGGACCCAGCACTGAGCCCTGGGGGACACCACTCGAAACCGGCCTCCAGCTGGAATTAACTCCATTGACCACCACTCTCTGGGCCCGGCCATCCAACCAGTTTTTCACCCAGCAGAGTGTGCGCCTGTCCAGACCAGAGGCAGGCAGTTTCCTAAGCAGAATGCTATGACAAACTGTGTCAAAGGCTTTATGGAAGTCCAAGAAGACTACATCCACAGCCCTTCCCTTATCGAGTAGGTAAGGAACCTATCCAATAGGTAAGGAACAGGCAGGGAACAGAAGAAACCAGCTTGGATGGGAACCAAGTGGGAAGATCACTGGCTTCTTTGCCCCTCTTTACAGTAGCACAGTCTCACCAGACCCTTTGCATCACAGCTGAACCAAGCCTAAATGCTTCTGAACATGGACTTGTTAACAGCTTTCTTGGAAGACTATTGTGGTGATGAAATGAGAGAAGGATATTTAGGTTTACTGCATACATTAAGTAGCAACTCTTACTTCTTTGCACTGGGAATGTGCTTTTTCATGTAGTCAAGGGCATTCTGCGTAATTCCCTTTTGGAGGATGAGGTCTTTCAGCTGATGGCCGTTGCTGTTGTTCTTTATTCCAGCTGCTATTTTACAGAAACAGTCCAGGAAAACTTTATCATCTCCACTGTGCTCCTCATCATACCTGAAAAAAAGAGAAGAAACGATAAATTGGAGGCTCTCCAAACATCCCTGCCTGCAATTCTCATCACATTTGTGCTGAATTTGGCAAGGGAAGCGAAGAATAAAGGCATGTAGTGATAGGACAAGGGGCAATGGCTTTAATTTGGAAGGGGGAAAATTTAGGTTAGACATCAGGAAGAAATTATTCATGATGAGGGTGGGGAGGCCCTGGCCCAGGTTGCCCAGAGCAGTGGTGGCTGCCCCATCCCTGGAGGGGTTCCAGGCCAGGTTGGATGGGGCTTGGAGCCCCTGATCCAGTGGGAGGTATCCCTGCCCATGGCAGGGGAGGGGACTGGATGGGCTTTGAGGTCCTTCTAACCCAAACCATTTCATGATTCTGTGATTTTAAGAATGCACGTAACCTACTCCAGCTCAGTGACTCAAAAAAGCTTCTCAGACCCTTGTCATCTCAGAATAAACTCTAAAGCCCTATTTCTTGAGCTACACACTCACATACTTCTTTTGAGAACGGCTTAGAAGTGAAATAGGAAATCAAGCTTATGCACCAGCAATCTCTGAAGCTTTGCATTACACTGAAGTAAGCATCAATGAGGGAAAAAAAGCTGTATAGACTTGTCAGTACGCCAGATTTCAGGTGCTTTTAGTTGAAATACGACAACTTACTTATCAAAGTTACAGTAGGGCTTGAATCGATCAACCAGAATCTGCATTTTCTCCATTTCCCCAAAGGAGAGGTAAGGGATGATGCGTAATAAGCCTTGCAAGACACTGAGATTGGAACGGACAAAAGTGCTGTTAATCTGATCGAGCAACATGACCAGCTGATCTTTGTCACCAGTCAGAAGGAGGTTACCCTGAAAAGGAAGAAGAGCATGATATATGTTCAGGAAAGCCCTCACTCAAGCAGCTAGTTGACTACTCCAGTCTTGATGGATTGGAGCACTAGAACGTGATAGGAGAGCCTGATGAAGAACAAAACCCTGCCTCATCCCCAAATGTCTTGTGGAATGGCTGTAACCACTCTTCCAGCCAATAAGTGACTTCTCCCACTTACTATTAAAAGAATTTTCTAGTCAAAAAGGTCTAACAGTTCTAGCCCAAAGGATGTCAGATTCCTGTACACCAACAGTTTCAAAAGACACCTGAAAAATTCTTCTCATTCTCAGTGTAGCTGAAATATTGTTTTTACCTTCAGTTAGCTGGAAAACCAATTATGTTTTCAACATGTACGAAAACACTGGGAAAAACAAGGCAGAGCTGTGTCTTTTCTTGTCTCTCCCTGGCCTGTGGCCCAAAGCAGCAAGGAAGGATCCAAGCAGTGCCTAATAACCCCCACCTGGCTGTGCAAGAACCATCCAAAAGAAGCTTCACAGCGGTTTTGGTTCAGGGCACTCCTCTTGCCCTGCCTCCCCGGCCTGCTATGACATGCCAGCAAGCATAACAACGGTTAGACTCCCATCTAGCACACCTCCACAGCTCCAGAGGCACAGCATCACTCTAATAAGATGTTTGCAAGCCTTGAATCCCAGTCAACATTTCCATTTGTACATCGAGCTGCAGGCATTCACCTTGTCCTCACTCAGAGGTTCTGCATTGGATTCATCCAGTATGATCTCCATTATACTGAGCACTTGTTCCGCCACGGCCGCTCCTCCGCTGTCCTTACTTTCCTGCTCAGCCACCAGAGCCTGGAGAAGATGGCAGCAATTACTGTAACACCAGCAGTGACTGGTTTAATGGATCTACACATTTGTACTCGCTAACAGCTAAGGACAGGCTAACATAATTTGCAGTGCCAGCCCAGCAACATTTAAGATCTCCTGTGGTAGTTTAAATTCACTGGAGTCCATGGAAAACACTTCATGAGAGTCCACGTCGTCCTTACCAAGTTAAGAGTTCCCAGCATGACATTCAAAGTGTTCATCTCCGGCTTGACCAACTGCTGCCGATTTATTTTCACCTTCACACAGTAACTGAACAGCTTTAACAGCACCTACAGAACACAGAGAATGCATTCTCTAAAACAAGTAGTAAGATTCTGCTGAAACTAAAAGTACCTGATAAAATACCCGGTTTCCAGAGTAAAGCATAAACCAGAGTTTTAGACAAACATTAACCTTAGGACAGCTTCGTTTTCAAGTAACGCCAAGGCAGCAAACAATCAGTCTAGCAAGGCAGGATCTGGTCTTAACAACTCCTCAACTTCTACACACTTCAAAGTCCTTGTAAAGAATCATTAACCAAGAGGAACGGGAGAGGGAGAGAAGGAATTTCTCAGATTTTCATCAATTAATGAATTGAAACGTCTGCTGCAACACAAGGCAGACAACTAAACTTCATTAATATTTGTGGTATTTTCTTGACCCCAAAGACCAGAAGCTGGGACGCACGGTTAAGAGGTGCCGGCCTTGTTTGAAGTCCTTGATCCCAGTCAGTCTGTTGAGCATACACTCCAAACCTCCACACTGGGCCATGACGCCTGCCATCTTGTAAACTTCCTCCTCATCCTCCTCTTCATCTGCAGGACAGAAATAGATTGTGAAGAGAGGAAGCTGCCACGACATGGCAAGTTCATGCAGGGACAAAACAGTGAAGCAAAATGGAGAGAACAGCAGGACACATTTAGCAGCGGTTCAAGTCACTTCAACTGTATTGAATGTAAAAAGAATTATGAGCAGCAATACAAAGAAGGGCCAGGCAGAACAGTCCTGTGCCATGCAGGTGTTCACGTTTAAAGTATACACTTAAGGCATTGTTAAAATCCTCCTCCACTCTAGGTGAAGCAGGTAAATGTAGGAAAAGCAACATCAATCAACTTTAAGCTCAGTGCTGTACAGATAATAGTGTCACTGCTCGGCAGCGAACCTCAGATTTCACATCTAATCCCAGCTTTAGGAGACAAGTGCATTACCAGTGGTGGAGTCGAGAGACTCAATGAATTCCTCAGTTGCATCTCCTAGTAACCCTCGCATCCGGTAAATGATCCTCATGGGCTCCCCCTGCAAGAGAGGAGAGCACTGTATGAACCACACCTCTGCAGACACTTCTACACGAGTCCAGTTCTCGTTATGGTGTCTAGCAGCCACTCCAGCCTCAGTTCTCCTTTGAGGTGTTTGGACTGCGGATGGTAACAGAACAATCTTTCACTCCCTCATTCTCCCCTTACTGAGATTAATTAAAATCAACAGTGAAGCCACCACCTGCAAAAACATCAATAACTCATCACTTGGTCCATCCGCCCTTTCCTAGCATTGCCAACGAGAGAGAAAGGCTGGGAAAAAACAGTGTTTTCATCCTCATGTCTTCTCCAACAGTTTCCTTTAGCACCAGTGGAAGATCTAGCCAAGCACAATACGTTTATCTCTACAGAAATGCCCTCTTTCCATGAAAACCTTTCCCTCTGAGGGTATTGCCCCATTCCTGGAGGGGTTCAAGGCCAGGCTGGATGGGACTTGAAGCACCCTGATCCAGTGGGAGGTGTCCCTGCCCATGGCAGGGGTGTGGAACTGGATAGGCTTTGAGGTCCCTTCCCACCCAAACCATTCCATGATTCTGTGATTGCACAGCAATCCCGGGAAACAAGGATCGGGCACAGCCTAGTAAACAAAGCAGGAGAGGCTAATTGAATGGGTGCTTTAAACAGATAAAATCTGCAGGGATAGAAAATGGAAGAGGAGGAGTATAAGGCAATTTAATGAGCTTTCAAGTAGGACAGTATGTTACTAAAATGATAAAACTCAACCCACCAAAGCACAAGCTGCGCTTTTACCCTGGGAAAGGGCTAGTTTTCCAGTTGTGTTTCCAGCTGGAAAAACTGACAGCGTATCACTAAACTTTCCATTTTAATCCATAGGTCTGAATAAAAAGCAGAAAAGAAAAATCCCAGATTTGGGAGCAGGAGACCTTGTGAGAGAAAACCTGTCAGAGAGCGCGCTAAGCCTAATGTGGAATAAGCAGTGCTTAATGTCAGAGCAAATACATAAGCACAGGGAAAGCCCCGGGGGAAGATCTGCTCAAAGGCCACGCTAGAGATCAGCAATTAACACCACAGGGGCCCTGGTAAAATGGCAGATGAACAAAAAAAGCCAGTGAGAGACAAGGAAAACAAAAAGGGGCCTGAGGTTGCGTTCTTGTGTGCCTGTCTATTTCCTAGGGAACATGAGCGGCGGCTCCAGAAGTGCTTTGCGGAGGGGCACACAAAAGAAGACAGATGAAAGCTGTTCAGCGACAGTAATGCTGAGCAAACTCTGCCTTTCACCAACAGCACTGCATCCTGGGAGAGCCACACAGCAGCTACAGCTCAGCACCTGACGGGAAGGGCACCTCCGCGCTCCAAGCAGGCAGGCAGGTGCAGCACACGCGATGATTTCCCTCAGGAACTTGAACCGAGTTCACTGATTAAGACCAGCCTCTCACTTCCCCATCCAAGCTGGTATCTTACTAAAAATGATCACTGTCACCTAGCTTTGGGCTTATTTTGCAGCACAGAATGCTTTCTTACTTAAATAAAGCTTGATGAGAACCACTTGCTATATCATAACTCACTGAAATCGAGCGTTTTGTTTGAATTCCTCCCCGAAAGCACAGAAATAAATTATTCCAGGAAACCAAGGCTTCAATCAAAGGCAACTGCAAGAGTAAATGAGGAATGAACAAATGTTGGGCAAATCAGTCTTCTTTCATGATCTAAAGTGCTACTGGCAGTGACTCTAAAGAACATACTCAGAATGGGCAAGATTTGGTGTGATGAATGTCTTCTCCTCCTGAAAAGAGGTTGTCGTGAGGTGGGTGTTGGTCTCTTCAATCAAGTACCAAGTGACAGGACGAGAGGAAATAGCCTCAAGTTGCACTAGCGGAGGTTCAGAACCATTATTACAAAAAATTTCTTCTCCAAAAGAGTGGTGAAGCTCTGGTACAGGCTGCCCAGGGCAGTGGCGGAGTCTCCAACCCTGCAGGGATTCAAAACCTGTGGGGCTGTGGCACTTGGGGACATGGTTTAGCAGGCACAGTGGGGGTGGGCTGATGGTTGGACTGGATGAGCTGAGAGGGCTTTTCCAACCTTAATGAGTCTGTGACTTTCAGTGGGAGTTTATTTTAGTGGCTACAAGAAAAGGAAAGGAAGACTTCATTCTGGACCACAGCCACCTCTGGAACCAGCTTACTGTGACACGGTGGACTGGTCCCTTCAGACTGTGGGGTCCATTTCTTCACCTGAAAAACAGGCCATATATACTAAGAGCAAACTGGGAGAATGAAATCTGCCAAGTCCTACAGATCCCGAACACGAGTAGAAGCACAAAGTAATGCGGAGAAATGTTGGATGCTCTTCTCTGCGTAAATAATTTGGGTTCATCTCTGAAGAAGATTGATGGAGCAATCTGGTGTCCCTGTCTGCATGCACCCACCAAACCACCACATGCAGATGGAGTGTGAAATCCTCTGTGAAAGGCAGGGACAAAGTTCAGCTGCTTCCCCAGAGGAATGTGAGAAAGTTTGTTACTCAAGACAGCTCACATGTCTGATATACCACAGGGATAAGTTCAACACACTCACCAGGGCCAGAATTACGTGCTTTTAAATCACTTACACTGCAGAACTGAGCAAGTGTCCATCCTAAGAGAGCACAGAAAGGTGCTGAGCAATCATACCCAAGAAATGATACCCCAGAAAATAAACCCTGACTTATGAGATGTTTCTTCTGTTCATTTTTGTGGCAGGTGCTTTGAGCTGTTAACATATATAAAGAGAAGACACACCTCATTAGTGGGACACCACACTTTCTTGTAGACCTCAGCCACAGGCAGATCCAAACTGATGATCTTATTGTTCACCAAAAGCTGAAAGGGAGAAAATCAAAAGTCAAGAACAAGCTCGCATTGCATCACCCCTCTGGCAACAACCAGCTGCCTAGAAACAGCATCCCCATTTAAGAAATCCATATGTGTGCATTCGCACCTCCATTCCACTGTCATCCTCCAGCAGCGCTACCAGGTCGCAGTCCTGACAGATTTTGTTCTTGATGTCCCTCATGAGTGGCCCAATGCCAGGCTCGTTACTGCTGTAGGGATTTCCTGGCATTCTGCCCTGCAAGAAGTCTTCCTGCTGAGGATCTTTCTCCAGAGTTACAAAGAACTCGGTGACTTCATTCTCTTCCTAAAGAACAGCAGCAGAGACAGAGTGAGTCAGTCTTCCCTAACCATGTTCCCACTCCTGCATTTCTATGGCAGCAAGTGACAACATGTCCCTACACCTTCAGTCCTTCTGCCATCGGTACATCCTGCCACACTTTGCCACACAGGTGGCATTTTGAAGATGTCCAGTACCACTTAGTAAGAAAAATCTTCAGCATGAAACAATATTTTTTTACTGCAAGGGTTGTCAGGCATTGGCAGAGGCTGCCCAGGATGATGCTTGAGTTTCTTTCCCTGGAGGTGTTTAGAAGATGAGTAGATGTCGTACTTGGGGACATGGTCTGGTGGTGAGCTTAGCTGGGCTGGATATCTGATGGTTCAAATCAATGTTTTTAAAGGTCTTTTCCAACCAAAACCATTTTATGATTCTGCAATACCACTGGTTCTGCTCTTTTGCACAGAGCCACAGCAGAAACCTGAACACTAAAAACCCCGAATGGGACACCACGTTACTGCAGTTCCACGCTGGTTACATTAAACCGTTACTACAGACACTGACTCTTCCAAAACGCAAGCAACTCAATCTGTTTAAGCGGTCTCACTTTATAAGCGACGCTGCAGACATCTCTCAACTTACAGGATAGATAATACTGCACAGTCTCTCAAAGATGAAGACTGGAGTCCTGTAGTCATCGAGGCTGTAACGTTTTGCAGTCTCTATACACACTGCCATAAATGCTTTGGTTTCAGATTCTGTGCCTGCCAAGAAACAGAAGCATTAAAAAGTTACGAGAGTCACTTTTAAGGGTTTCATTTTAACTCATCATACATAATAAATCCTTCTGCAATGAGCACCATAGTTTGGTGCCCTCTTTTTTTCCACATTCACTACTTAAAAGGTGAAAGGCTATTTATTGGTATAGTCACTAGGAAAACCCTTTGCATGCTTGGGCTGCAATAAAACAATCCCATAAAAAGGAGGAGGTTTATATTCCTGGAAAATAAGAAATGACTCCTGGAACATTATTTACTTTTTCTGTGCCAGAAGGAAACATTGGAAGGTTCAACTGAGCTGGTTTTACCTGTTGTCATATCCTCTAGCATCTCCAACAGCATGTCCTGGGTCTCATCGATCAGCTTTGTTCTCTGTACCACCAATTTCCTCAAACACAGGTAACCATTTAGGACTGTACCCACCAAGCGACTTTTGAAGTGTCGCTTGATGGACTCCACCTCCACAAATGAAGAGAGAAGACCTACAAAGCAATGAGGTACTCAGGAAGTGGGAAGAGAGTTTGATTTTTAGCTCTAAATGTCATGCAGGCAGCAAACAGGGCACAATATTGTAAAAGCAGCACAAAGAAATGACTTGTAACAACTCCCACTGCCAGTCTGTGGTTTAAAGCTCTCTTCTACGGTTGGTGGCAAAACCCTGGTCTGTAAGAGCTGCCTCTTAAATGATACCCCATGGCGTGATGAGGGAGTACGGAAAGGGTATAACGAGCTTTCTAAGCACGTGAGACAAAACTCCACCCTTCCTCATATATTTGCCTGTCACAAGATACGTCAAAAGCTGGTGACAGCTCTGCTCCTAACATCTAACTGGCTCTGACAATGTGACAGCAAGCGTGGTATACGACTTATCAGCTACATCATAGGATTGGACCTTCCTATAATAAAGAACCACGAAACACTTGGATTCTTTCCCAGGACGTATTTATCAACATGCTTTTTCTTGCAAGAAGCCAGGCTTTATGAATTAGTCCATTAATTTTCGATGAACATGGAAGAGAATACAGAAAGACTGATGTAGTTAATGACACATTTCCATTTCCAACCAGTGTTTAAACAAAGTATAGCCCAGAAGATCCAAAAAGGCAACCACAGAGTAAGGAAGGAGGAAACAACAGGTGGAAATGAACCAGCAAATGGCCCTGGGAATTCCACTGTACAATAAATGTAAATAAGAAAAGGGGGGGGGGGGGGCGGAACTGGTAAGATTGAGTTTGTTCATGATACAGTGCCTCAGTTCAAGTCAATAAAAACTCAAACTGACCACAAAAAAACTACAGAAAAAAATCTATTTAGGCATTAAATGTTAAATTGATGGCAAAAACCCATTGCTGAAAATGGCAAAACGCTAAACCACCTCTCTGAAACTCTGCTATGCTCTAATATAGAACAGCGACCGCCCTATCTCCAATCCTGCTACAGGACTTGTGTTGATGCCACCAAATACCTGTGAGACTCTTCAAGGCATAGCCCTGCTGCAGGTCCGTGCTGAGCGTTGCTTCTTCCAAGGCGAGTAAACGGGCTATTTCCTGAAAATAATCAACGAGCCCATTAGGACAAGACATTGCAATACAAATAATGTCTAGCGGGCAAGTGTCTAACACAGGGTGCAAAGGAACGCAGGAAAGAAACAGAGCCAGCCACAGAAAAAACATAACTGCAAAGCAGCAACAGGAGAGGGAGAGGAAAAAATACCTCCAACATCCTCTTCATTTCCTCCCTAACGCTACCTATTACCACTGCTTTGCACTAATGGCTTTCCATGATGGACTGGAGGCCACAACGAAGACGGTGGCATCTCTCTGATGACTGATGATGAGGGGCTGGAGAACAAGTCTTATGAGGAGCAGCTGAGGGAATTGGGGTTGTTTAGCCTGGAAAAGAGGAGGCTGAGGCTCATCACTGTCTACAGCTGCCTGAAAGGAGGTTGTAGTGAGCTGGGTGTTGGTCTCTTCACCCAAGTGAGAAATGATAGACAAGAGACAATCGCCTTAAGCTGTGCCAGGTCAGGTTCAGATTGGACATCAGGAAAAATTTCTTCACTGAAAGGGTTCTCAGGCACTGGCAGAGGCTGCCCAGGGCAGTGGAGGAGTTCCCATCCCTGGAGCAGTTTAAAAGACGGGTAAGATCAAGTGCTCAGGGATATGGTTTAGTAGTGGACAAGTACAGTTGTACTCAATCTCAAAGGTCTTTTCCAACCTGGTGATTCTAGGATTCTGTGACCTGCCTCTCTGGACCGCAAAAGGGATCATCACAGCAAACATCTACAACCTAATGCTCTGAAAACTGCAACTTAACTGTGGTGCTTCTCCCACAGGCTGTAATTCACATGCCAGGAGTGATAGCACACGTAATCCTCCCTTGTCATTAAGGGCTTTCCAAGTCCAGTCTGTCAGCTATGACAGCTTCCAACCGGAAGCCAAGTCAGTGTAGCAATATTTATATTATCCCTTAGCACAACTGCCCCCCAGAGCAGTGAATTGATGTACACTGGCCTGTTTGTGCTGAGGAACACTATGGCTGGGGTTAGCACCACTGTAGCTCTTTCTGTTCAGAGACAACTGTACCAAAGGGTGAAGTTCATAAATCTGGCAGGGGTTGACAACGGGGCACAGAACAAAAGGATGAAGATTTCAAAGCAAAAAAACTGAACCGCCAGGTCAAGGAGGAGCTCTCTTTGTGTTCCCTCATTCCTCCGTGCCAGTCTGTACCTTGGTGATGAGGCTGCCAACGTAGGGCAGGACACCCCTCGCTGCTAGGTAGACCTTCCAGTGGGCGGGTTTGATGAGCTTCTGGTACAGCGCCAGGTACTCAGCAGCACACTCGCCTGCAACGCTCAGCTCGTCCAGGTAGCTGGGAAAGAGCAACACAAGCTGACAACCGCTTCACAGCACCAAAAGGTACTCACAGCTTACAGACATCACGGAAAGAAAGAAAAAGCTGCGCCAGGGAGGGTTCAGACTGGATATCAGGAAAAAATCTTTCACAGAAAAGGTCATCAGGCACTGGAACAGGCTGCCCAGGGAGGTGGTTGAGTCCCCATCCCTGGAGGTATTTAAAGCTGAGGTGCTCAGGGATATGGTTTAGTGGCAGATAGGAATGGTTGGACTCAATGATCTAGGAGGTCTTTTCCAACCCGGTGATTCTATGATTACTCAATGGCTGAAGTGGTATTTTGTCCCAGAAAGGAGTTCCTCAACTGCACTACTTGCATCAACTGGGCTAAGTTACATCACCGTAGCTGGAAATGGGTTCACTCTATTACTTCGCTGTCTAGGAGGCAGGGGAAATGTCCACACAGCTAAACCAACCTGTTTACCTCTGGTAAAAGCACAGAACTGCGATAGCTCGGTGCCAGGCAGTAAATAAAGAGTCTCTCTAAATCTGTACCATCCCAGCTCATAAAGCTTTAGAACCCAGCCAAAAAATGCCTGTGAACCAGAGGTACAGCAGGAAGCGGTGTGAGAAAAGTTGGAAGAAGTGAAAGATTCTCATGGGAATTAAAGAAAAATAATGCTGGAGTTGCAAAGTGTGGCAACATGGAAATACCTTGTCAGGAGATCAAGGACCTGTTGTCTGCGGCTGGTGATGGTAGCCAGGGCTTCCATGATTGTACATGCAGCCTGCCTCGCTGCTTGAGTGGCAGGAGTAAACAGCACCTGAGGCGAGAGCATTAAAGGACGGGATCATTTGGCATGCACACATAAACTTATGATATCGTAAAAAAAGTCACAGATACCACAGGGCAGCTTGGTGACCTGATGGCAGTGCTCTCTTTTCCTTCAAACACTTGACTCTGTAGGAACACCTGCTTTGCTTGCCATCAGAATGTTTAACCAACGCAGGCCACACTCATTGAGAGACACAGAAAACTTTTGCCCAGCACTTATGAAAACTCCCTGTCAAAACGCAGCTAAGGAGAGAGGAAGGAGCACTGTGGCAATTAACGGTTCAGAATTAAGAACATGCAGACTATTGGAGAGATGTTTAGATGTAATATTTTTAAGGGAACAAAGTTACAAACCTGACTTGTAATTTGATGCAGTGATAGTCTCTCCAAATATCACTGCTTTTATTATCTGCAAAGCGCATGAACTGCAGCAAACTCGCAGCAATCCCTGACTGTTAACTTTGCTGCATCCCAATGGAGCTTCCATCCACGTTTACCTGTCGCAGCCAATTATTGTGTCCCAGCTTGAGATCCAGAGGGCAAGTTCTCTTCCCACGGCGACTCATGAACTGTTTCCATTTCCAGACATATTTTTCCAACAAGTAAATCTGGTGAAGCTCAGCTTTGCTGGGTGATTTCCCATTGGCATCTACACCTGCGATATTCATAAAATCATGGAATGGTTTGGGTTGGAAGGGACGTTAAAGCCCATCCAGTTCCACCCCCTGCGAGAGCCAGGGACAGGACACCTCGCACTTGATCAGGTTGCTCCAAGCCCCATCCAACCTGGCCTTGAACACCTCCAGGGATGGGGCAGCCACCACTGCTCTGGGCAACCTGGGCCAGGGCCTCCCCATCCCCATCATGAAGAATTTCTTCCTAATGTCTAATCTAAATCTTCCCCCTTCCAGTTTAAAGCCATGCCCCCCCTCATCTATCACTCTAGGCACTTGTAAAAAGTCCCTCCCCAGCCTTCCTGGAGCCCCTTTCAATACTGGAAGCTGCTATAAGGTCTCCTTGGAGCCACCTTTTCTCCACACAACTCAAGAGAACTGCCATTGCATTTTTTCTTCACATCAAAACTCTCCAAACTTCAGCTGGGAAGTAGCTTCTTATTTCTTTCTGCTGCCATTTTCACTTCTGCATGGACCTATGTTCACTTCCAAGACAGATGCAAGTCCCAGAGTCTCCAGGGGAACTCAATCACCTTTTCAGCTGGCTGGTAACATTTTGAACAAGCAACAAGTTTCATTTTTGACACTCCCTTGACTATCTCCAGGCTCAGTGTGTTTTCTGCTCAGGGTTTGAGCAACACAGCCTAGAAAAGTCACTGCTACACTCTCTCAGGTCAACACAGGTAAGTGTGAAGATGGTATCAGATGTCAAAAGGACAGAAGCCAACACAACAGAAATACATTCCTTATTCAACCTGGAGGGATGTACACGTTCTTTCAAAAAATTGCCCAAGGTTAAATATCAAAGACTACCTCTGGCTGGGAGGCACTTCTTCCAAGCTTCATAAGACGCTTTCGGGTCCCTCTTGAGCCACAGCTGAGCTTGTGCATGGATTTCATTGCTATAAGGCTTCACAGTGGTAAGAGCGTCCACAGGCACATCCTAATAAACAAAAAGGCTCTGTGATTCTTCAGAAAGCTACAGGCTGCTCCTTTAAGAGTAATTCCTGCAGGTGAATCACTGGTTGTGTCTGCTCCATGAAGAGGTAAAGGCTGCTTTTGGACAAGAGGAGGGTATGCAGTTTCTGTTAGTGATGAACTGAGAGAGGCCTCATTCCAGCTGCTACTGAAAGATCAGTAAACCCATCTTTGACATCCGTCTGTGACTATTAGATAGCTAGATCAAAGCAGAAACACACCTTCTCCCTCGCAAATGTTATCCTATATTACAATCAAGGTAGCAGCCAACCAATGCAATTTTTATCAGAATTTTAACTCTGTATTTAAAAATCAAAGGTATTTGATTCCACCATATTTGGGTACTACAAAGCTATTGAAAGCACCAAAAGTCAGACCAAAATAACCAAGCCACAGCTCTGAAATACCTCTTTTCCCATGTCTCAGATCAGAGGGAAAAAAACAAAGCCTTGTTTTCAACAGTAGTGGTCAAAGCCAACAAAGAACAGTAAAAAAAGCAAAGCAGCTACCTGCAAGCTGCAGCCTAAAAAGACAGAAGTTACCCGGTAACCGTGAGCAGGAAAAGCAAGCCCTGCCTTCCTTGCAGTTATTAATCACAGAGATCAGTGTGTCAGACTTTAATCAGCAGATTTTCAGATGCCTTGCTCAGCACCTGTCTAAGGCAGTACCTTGTTTTTCTTGCTGGTTGGAGCAGGTGGCTTGATCAGCTTTTGAAGAATGCGCAGGCACATGAGGGTGATGTTTTCAACAACCACTGGAGTCTTAATGTTCACGGCCATCAGGAAGAGGCTGAGAGCTGAAAGACAGAATAGATGTGTATGCCACTGTCGGATCTGCAGACAGCACACAGTAGGTGCTCAGAGTTCGGTAATATCTCATACCCTCAAGCAAAATGATCACATTCTCATGCAGCCATGGATGGAAAGCCACTATTTTTCATTACAGCAAGAGAGTCTTCCCATCCTTCCTTTTACTCCTCCATCTTTCTATTTCTCAGCACCCCTGTTTCAAGAAAGGTGCTATTCCAAGACAAAGCTACCTGGTGCCAACTCCATTTGTCACCCTAATCACAACCTATCCAAGTCGGCATCATCCTTAAAATCCATGTACTACAGTATATGGACCTAAGCAAAGCATTTTAAAATAAGGCTTTCACAGGAGTCATCTGAACTCACCACAACGCAGCCGAAGCTCCCAGCAGCTGTCTTCCTTTGAGATGGAATCTGTAAGCAGCAACATTTCATACTGGAGGCTGCTAGCCTGTAACACAGACACAAGTTCAAAGCCTTTGAAAAGTCCTGGTAATGCAGCAGTCCTTTTTGTCCTTCTGATTTTTAAAACGCACATGTTCCAAACACATCGATCTAAGTAAATTTAATCCCAACCTATTTGAGAGCCAAGACAGGCAGAACTGCCTGAGGAAACCTAGGCATACACCTCATCACGTAACTTTGTCCTTTACCCTAATGTTTATTCTAACTCCTATCGAGACAAAAAGACTTTCTATTATAAACAGACCATGATAATAGAGAAATGCAAGAATTAATGTAAGAAATGCAAGGAAACTGTACACCAGCAGCTGCTGAGGGGCAGAAAAAAATAGGAAAACACTGGACTTTCTCACCAAGTCTGGATTTGCCCAGTGTCCTTTCAGAGCTGCAGAAACCTTCCCAATTATTAAGTCGTTCATTTGTTGTGTGGCCTCTGGATTGTCCCTAATTCCAGAAAGAGAAAGAGAACACTGTTACATTGTGGTCGTACTCAATATCAAAAGCTCCTGGGGTTTCAGCTTAGTTGATAACAAATGTACACACAGTTCCAGTCTGCAGTTTGCTGATTTAAGAGATCTCCCCTATAAAGCCACTTCTTTCCAATCACATATTTACACATATGGGGCTTTCCAGAGTTCGCTGGAAGTCAGAGGGCCGCAAACAGTGAATCCCACCTAACCTGGTCAGAAGGCACATGAGCTGACGGACCTCCTCCCGCATAGTGGCTGCACCCCGGCGCAAGTTGTAGTCAAAGAGCTCTCGGATAAGGCCTTGGGACACAAGGATATGCCGGATGGCAGAGTTGGTGGCCAAAGCCCGGAGCAGCGTTATGCAGTGTTCGGTGACAGCTGAGGCACAGCCATAGCATTTGGTGGATGATGTGTGGCCACAGCCTAAAACAGACAAGGCACGATACTGGCTGGCAGTAAAGGTGGGCTGGACAGTGGTTCGTGAGGACTTTGTTGCTGCTTCCCTCTGTTGGAGATCATATTCCAGGAGTTCCTTTCGAGAGGCAAACACTTTCTGGAAACACAGAAAAGGAGAAATTAAAGTTGTGGAATTGTGAGGCTTCACATAGTTGCTAATCTCACTCATAGGTTATTTACACAGTATGTTTTGTGAGGAAACATTTTTAACCACATGACCCAGAACTTGAAATCCATTATGGCAATAGCAGATGGGAAATCTATTAGAAATCCCAGCCTAAATCCCAGTTACCTGCTCCATTTAAAAGCTTGTTGTCTACATTACATGCAATGTAACACTGGAAATGTGACAGATCCATAGCATTAATGGTAACCATAGCTTTTAAAAATGATTATTTTGTTATTGCCCTGAAAATATGCAGCTGAACACCAATCGTTAATGGTATTGCTAAACGCAGAATGGCAATATCTTACTTTCCATTTCTGATATGTGCTGCATCCGGTGACAGAAGAAAACACATGACCCAGACTCAAGTCAAAGCATGTCATACCTGGATGATTTTGGAAAGCTCATCGAAAGAGTTCTTGCAGTCCCCACAGTACTCCTGGGCTAACTGGAGGATGTACCTGTTCACACTGGCTGAGGTAGAACTTATCCCTCCACTGCTACCAGATTCATCCTGGAACAGAGCAGAAAACAGAATGGAATCATATATGGAGGCTACACACAAAACCAACTCCTGCAGAACAGCATCTAAGACCAGGGCCTATCTTTGTTCTTGGCAGTACAAAGGTGAGTGTCACATCTGCCTGGTGTTCCAGGCAAGATCTGCCTGTCCTGCGTTACCTGGGGCTTTTCAGGAGCCGCCTCATTCACTTTACACAGAAGGTTTTCCAGCTGCGGTCGGTGTCCCATTAGCTGGTGATATACTCTGTCTGCCTTGTCCAGGAGAGTGTTGATATTTGTTACTGCCTAAGAATAAAAAAGGAAAGGAAACTCTTATATTCAGACACAATTTTTAGTTCTATGGAACTACAGGCAACAATCTCCAAGTCTTCTGTCTCTTTTGCCTTTCACTGGCAAAAAAATACAAATAAACTACGATCCTGCCACTCATGCTCCGAGTACTGCTCTGCTGATGCTGTGCCTAGCACACTCATCCCTTGGGACAGACCATGTATGGCAACAGGTTCTTCGTTCCTTAGCAGAGCTCCTCAGACAGGATGGGAACACACACAGTACAACCCAAATTCACCTCTTGCACAGCATGGCACGGAAATGCAGGGTTAGAGAGCTGCTTTCGTAGAATCATGGAGTAGTTTGGGTTGGAAGCCCATCCAGTTCCAGCCCCTGCCATGGGAGGGGACACCTCCCACTGGATCAGGGGCTCCGAGCCCCATCCAACCTGGCCTTGAACCCCTCCAGGGATGAGGAAGCCACCACTGCTCTGGGCAACCTGGGCCAGGGCCTCCCCACCCTCACAGCAAAACATTTTTCCCTAAGATCTCATCTCAGTCTCCCCTCTTTCAGCTTAAAGCAGTTCCCCTCATCCTATCCTTGCACTCCCTGCTCCAGAGCCCCTCCCAGGTTTCCTTTACAAGCAAAGCACTGAACTATGTGTCTTTTGCAAAATTACTTACTGAGTGGAGTAACACGTTAAATAAGGAATGCATTGGTCAGTCAGAAACACTATTTTCCATGTTACTCCCATGAGGGATGGACCTCTGATGCCCCTGCGCTGCTGACTCGGCCAAGAGATACAGCATTTCATTAGCGAATCTCACCTTCTTTCGATCCTCTTCATTTTCTATGGGATCCACCGCGCAGCATGGCTTGGCGTACAGCATGAAGTCAAAGCGAGCGTATTTACAGAACCCACAGGCATTGCAAAGGAAGGGATCTTTCTCATCATAATTGATGGATCTGAAAGAGAAGCCAGAAAGGCCAGAGAATGCAGATGAGCTTTGTCACGATAACTGCAGCAATGAAGTAAGCTGTGAATGGACTCGGAAAGTAAAAGAGGAGAATGGCCTTTAAGATGTCCAACCTACCGAACCGCCCAGGGGGAGCCCCACAAGAAATACACGAGTTACAAGAGAATCAAAACCTACAAATCAGGCAACAAAAAAGTCCTTTTAGAAGTGGTGTCACATTCTGGATGGAAAAAGCAGAAGCAGATGTGAACTGGTTCCTAATGATTCCACTTTAAGGCCAGTAATTCCCAGCAGAATGTTGGACAAGGGCTGTTTGCCCTTTGCGAGAACACAGATAAAAGGAAAATGTTTTGGTTTGTAAGGTCTAAGCTTTCCATAGCTCTCACTCTTCACCCAGTTGCAGTGAGACTGGCTACACCATTATCCCATCGCAGACAAGAGCGGCATGACACAAACTAATTAATAGCCCCATAATTCAGAAAGGGATATGGAAACCTTTCGATGTACCAGTAATCAGGTGATCTATGGGAAGAACCTGATCAACACCCTGAATCCCATGAGGATTAGAGAGGAATATGGGACAATAAGGGAGGAAGAGATAACAGATAAGGAGACAAAGCCCACAAAAGAGAAGGATTTATAACACTGTAGTGAAAGCTTGCCTAGCGCACAGTAAATTCCACCCTGAGCCCTGCTATGAATGAGGAGAGCACAACAAAAACTCTGAACAGACAAGTGAGCACTGTCCGTCTTAAAGGCTAAGCCAGGGATCCTGCAGAGAACCCCCTGCCATCTAATTGAACCCCAGCCTCGTGCCCTTGAACAGGCAGGCCCGAAAAACCAGCATTTTCTGTTCTAAACTTGATCTGAAACTTCTGCATTCTTCCAGTATTGTCGTATCGGGTTTCCTTTGTTCGCCTGCATTAGCATTAAATCCCTGTAAGCCTGTTTTATACTTCTCGACTAATTTGTTTGTGTGCTTGTTTTAACTAGCATCGCGTATTTAAATAGTTGGGTATTTTGTTAAACACCCGACACGGGCAATAGCACAAGGGCTCTGCAAACCCACAGCGCTGGCTCCGTGGGGAGGAAGGAGGCTGCATTACCTGCACTTGTGGCACTGGTAGACGTTTTCACCGCAGTTACCGCACACCCCCGGGTTGGCCGGGACAGAGGCGCTGCACCGGGGGCACTGCAGGGTCTCCGTGGAAGCCTGGTAATTCTCATAGAAGTCTGCAAATTCGATCATCAGGTTTGAAGCTACAATGGGCAGCGGCAAATCGATCTTCACCTCCGTTTGTCCTGGGGTCAGCTGCACTTTCTTAGCTTTGTGCCAACGAGCCGGCCTGGGAAAAAGAAAGAAAGCAGACGCGTGTTTCTGTGGGGAAGTGCCCTTTCTGCCCGCGTAGGAAGAGAAGCCAAACGCAGCTGTCTCAGCTCCAAATCTACTTTAAATGGGATGAATGGAGAGCAGTTCTAGGATTCGTTTCCTTAGCTTCTGTATTGACATGATATGTAGCCAGAAATACATTTTAAGCCTCTATCCTCTTCATAGAGAGACTGTTTGGGATTAAAGAGCTGGTGATGCTTCATGGAAAAACTTTAATTCTACAGACATTTTCTAGGGATTTTCACCTCCATTTTTTTATTAGTAAGGACATTTGCATGAAAACAGGATATTTATTTCTAAAGATCTCATCTGCTCCCACTGCTTATTCTCAACCTGAAGTCAGAATCCTCTCTTTGTGACATCATAATCCTCTCCACAGCAGCCACTCGTGATGTCACAGAGGATTAAGACTTCAAATAAGCAAAAAGCGGCAGGCACAGATTAATCCCTAAGCCACAGAGATCTGATTCTGGTGAGAGCATCTCAAGAAGTAAGAGGGAAAGCATATAAACAGAACTGGCTCCAGACTGAGCAATGTATTGAAAAAGAGCCATTTTTGTGGGCAAAGCAGCAGCCGAGAGTTAGGCCATCCAACTTCTGATTTTAATTCTACTATGTGGCTTCAAACAAGCAGTGTTATGTTTTCTGCATTTCTGGACACGCTGCAAGGTCCAAATCCCTCTCCAAGGCAAACTCGCCAGGAGGTGCCCTTCATATTAATACCGGTTTCCACACAATTAAGTTTCGTGCTTAAAACTGGCCTGTACGAACTTGGCATACACAAATTTTAGAGGTGTATTTCAATCTCTAGGCGAAATCTGGATCCTCTCTTCAACACCTTATTTGAGGAGACTTGGAACAATCCTACCCAATGCTGATAGTGATGGTAACAGCCTAAGAAGGAATGTTAGCTAAAACGAGAAGCCAGACACCTCAGCAGAGAACACAATGTCAGTAACTTGCACACAAAAAAACTCCGTGAACATACTTGTTTTTCAGCTCCACTATGGCTTGCACTGTCCGGTTATTATAATAGAGGTTGATGGTTCGGACCATTTTGGTCCGTTTGAGATCTCCTATCTTCACTGTCACCTTGCTGATGGTGTGGCTGCCAATTAGTTTCACCACTTGCTGAGTGGTAGTATAGCGTGTGTCCACTTTGATGGAGGAGAGCTTGATGTGCTGAGAAGACAAAAATAAGGACATGCTGCATCCCCAAAACCCCAGAAATGCAGCAAATTGCACTGCTGCAAGCAGCTGGGATCCCTACAAACGGAAGAAGTTGAAGAACAGTAATTACTCACACAGAAGGGCACCTCCGGATTGTTGCAGACAAGGCAAGGATCGCTCTCCAGGTAATAGCCATCAAATTCCACCAGCCCAGACAGCGTGCTGGAATGAGGGGAAGAACACTGACATATGGAATTTGGCATTCACTGTGTTTTAAACACAAGCCACTGGATGAGAATAGTTTTAGATTACAGAATCACAGAATCACAAGGTTGGAAAGGACCCACTGGATCATCGAGTCCAACCATTCCTAACACTCCCTAAACCATGTCCCTCAGCACTTCATTCACCCGTTCCTTAAACACCTCCAGGAAAGGCGACTCGACCCCCTCCCTGGGCAGCTGTTCCAGTACCCAATGACTCTTACTGTGAAGAATTTTTTTCTGATATCCAACCTGAACCTCCCCTGGCGGAGCTTCAGGCCATTCCCCCTTGTCCTGTCCTCTGTCACTTGGGAGAAGAGCCCAACACCCTCCTCTCCACAACCTCCTTTCAGGCAGTTGTAGAGAGCAATAAGGTCTCCCCTCAGCCTCCTCTTCTCCAGGCTAAACACCCCCAGCTCTCTCACCCACTCCTCGTAAGACTTGTTCTCCAGCCCCCTCACCAGCTTTGTTGCTCTTCTCTGGACACGCTCCAGAGCCTCAACATCCTTCTTGTGGTGAGGGGTCCAGAACTGAACACAGTATTCAAGGTGCGGTCTCAGCAGTGCTGAGTACAAAGGGAGAATAACCTCCCTGGACCTGCTGGTGACCCCACTTCTGATACAAGCCAAGATGCCGTTGGCCACCTGGACACACTGCTGGCTCATGTTCAGTCGGCTGTCAACCAGCACCCCCAGGTCCTTCTCTTCCGTGCAGCTCTCCAGCCACTCTTCCCCCAGTCTGTAGCACTGCACAGGGTTGTTGTGCCCCAAGTGCAGGACCCGGCATTTGGCCTTGTTAAACCTCATGCCATTGGCCTCGGCCCAGCGGTCCAGCCTGTTCAGATCCCTTTGCAGAGCCTCCCTATTACCATTACAATGTAATGCAGGTTGAAAATGATTGTTTTTCACTCTGCAGCATTATCAGTCTAATCACTAACAGCCAAGGTATGACTAAGAGCACAACACTCAATTCTGCAAGTCTATACCCCAAAATTGTTCCTCATTTTGTTATATCTACTGAAAATTAAAGCAAAAAAGTTAAAGCAAAACTGTTGACAGCACATGGAATGTCACGTTTTTCAGATGGTAGAAAGGACTCTGCTCTTCTCCCAGGCCAGCTGTGGCAAACGTGCAACCTCAGCACAGTTTCTGCCTCCACCACAGTTGTGTTAGAATTGTGTATTCCCCTTCCGCCCAAAAGTTCCTTCAGTGGAAGAGATCAAAGTCAGGAATCACTCACTTGTAAATGTTGGAGTTGGGGTGGTTGGTGAGAATGTGGTTCTGAGTCCGGAGGATCTCCACAGCCTTCTGCGAGTACTCCTTCAACTGAAACACAATTAGGAAAACATTCTCTTCTCAATAATTCTTTTTATTGCTACAAAGACACAAAGATATCTCCTGGGGCTCCAGGTCCCCCAGAAGATGCACATGCGATACCCACAAGGATTTATGTGGTAAAATCATTACCCAGGAATGTAAATGATCCTAAAATTAGACCTTTGCCACAATAACAGTGCTATTTGTCAGGCAATCACTGCAAATGCCTGCTAAGATCTGCAAGGCATTCCCAGCTCTTTAATCACACGCATGCATATATCAGCACGTCCAGATTACTTGTTCTCAAGCCCACTGATCCCCTAAGAAATCCCAGCACTTCCTTTGTTCAGAAGTTGTGGTTACAGAAGATTTCTAGGAGCTGAGATATCAAAAACCTATGAATTAGAGCTAGCAGACAGACCTATGTTCCCACAAAGGCTTCCTGTGGGAAAGAAGTTTTCTTCTAAATCAGAAAAAAATCGAAACCCAAAATGCACAGAAAACCCAAAACAACAAATAAAAACCCTCCACATTGCCCAGTTCTTTAAGGACCCCTTTGTAGCCTTCTTTAACATTCAAATTTAGGGAACAAAATCAACTTCCACCAGAAGCTCTTCTGACAGGAAATCTGTCCCAGCACGAACATAATTCATAGGAAGCAGCAGGGCCTGGGATGCTGCATCCCTGTTTCAGAACGATCCTTTACCTTTTTCTCAGTCTGCTGTGTTTTCAGAGAGAAGTATCCCAGGAGATCTACAAACTGGGCAGCCTTCCTTCCGTACGCTGGGAGCTCTGGCCAGATTGACCACATGAGATCCAGAAGTAATTCCTGCTGCGACTTGTTAGAGTTTCTGTTGGATGGATTACACATCAATCAGGCTGGTAAAGATAGCTAGGTCTTATTCACAAGGCAAATATGTGCTACAGTTGGCTGAACTTGGGAACTACTATCTTGCTATACATCAGTGTTCGCAGAGTTACATCATCACTTTTTGCCACCAGCTGTTTTTCCAGCGCTCTCTGAAATGAAAGCAGCTGTCTTGCAACAACTGAAGAATCCTGAAGGAGTTCAGCATCCCAGAGGGTGCCTTTCCCTACATAACTCCAACCTTCTGAGCATGGGAGCCTGTATGTGCCTCAAAGTCACTCACCCACAAACACCTATTCACAAAGATGTCAGGAGCCAGATTCTGCAGACAGAAATATCACGGCAGATAATAAACCAAGCTGTTCAGTAACATTTAAGTCACAACTACCTCCAGCCCAAATAACTGCACTACCATGAGCGATTCAAGGGGATGCAATCATCTGCAAGCTCCAGCACCCTTCAAGGCAGAGTCTAAAGCGCAAAATCTTCCAGAAGGACAGGGCACTTCATCACTGAGCTGAGACTGGCAGAGAAGAGCCAGGTCCGAGGCTCCCTCCCAGCTCACCTGTAGATGTGGAGCGCGAGGCAGTGCGCCTGCCACCGCACGGACGATGAGTTGGACTCCAGAAGGAAGCAGCGCAGGAACTGAATGAGGGTCTCCTTATCGGCAAACTTGTTCAGCTGGTTCACCAGAGCTGTGCAGAGCTGGTCTTCCTGACTGCCTGAGCTCTCGCCTAGGGGACACCGGGTGGAAGAAGGCAGAGTTAAGAAAACAGATGAATGGGGTACCTCACAGGCAGGTTGGCTTCTTATTTTATAGGTCACACAGTGAGGACAAAGGTGACAAACCTGTGTTTCAGGCAACAAGCAAGTTTAAAATTCCTTCCTCCTTCCAAAAATATAAACTAATACTTCTGACTAGCACAGAGGAAAACTGCTGGAATACTCGCCAGTAAGGACGTGAGAAATGTGCCACACATCCCAACAAAAAGAAACGGCTCAACCACGGGGCAGTGAATAGACTCACAGAGAACCATCTGGCAGAGAAAGCCAAAATGGCTCCTTGAAGAAAAGCCAAGAGAGAATTTATGCTCATGACTTTTATAGGAAAGCTTAATTACTTTCCCAGGACTCTGGATATTCATTAAGCAGCAGCCCTGGCTCCAACAGAGCTTACACATCAGACAGTGGCAACAAGTCTGAACGTAATCATTGAAGAGCAGAGCTAACTGGGTGTGCATCTCCACCGCTTGCATTAATCCCCACAAGCCTTTCAATGTCCTACAATCTGGGACAGGCAAATTTGGTGGAAGCTGCTTCATCACTAGGTCACTTCCCTTAGACAACTTAAAGCCCACTCAAGTTAATAAATACTCCTAGTGGGTTTGAGACATACTCAGCACTTACTCAGCCCAAATTCTTAAGGCTTCCTCTTTGCATCTCTCCAATCTACATATGGTAAAACTGCTCTTCTCTCCTAATTGTTGCTGTAGTCTGCAAACACCCTCACCACGATCCATGACCCTTTCATAGTGCAGTGGTATTTATCACAAGGAGAAGCAAGTAGTTCTCTTTAAATAGAATAAGGAAAGCTGAGAGGCTAGACTTCATCCCTACAACCACCACAGAGCAGGGCACAGCTGCCGCTCACCCTCTCGCTCCTTTTCCTTTTCTTCTTTCTTGCTCTTTTTCGTGGAGGATTTGCTCTGTGTTGCTGGCTGCCCTGAGCCTGATGCAGCAGGAGCAGAGGCGGAAGAGGTGCTGGATGATCCAGAGGAGGAAGCCATAGACAGCACTTTGCTGCCACACAGAGCACAGGAGAGCAGTTGCAGGAGAACTGGTGACACTCCTTCATCAACCAGGAAGCTGACTTGAAGGAGGAAATAGAGAACCGCTGAGGAGGAAAGAAGAAATTCTTTAGAAGCCTGAACTTGAAAAACGGCAAGCAAAAAACCTCCAACCTAAAACAAGAACCCCTTGAACGTGAACCCCATGAACAAAGACCATCCCACAAACTCACAGAAGCTTCCTGTCCTCAACTACAGAAGTGCTAACACTTAGGTACACTAAAGTGAAGGGTTTCATCCCAAATTGCACACTGGAACAAGAGCAGTATAAGCAAGAGAATACAGATCTCCGCTTCCTTTAAGTTATCCATTGCACCACATTACTAAGCAACAGATGCAATCAGAGCACTGTGATAATTAGTACTGGAAACAGTACAGGCCTACTCAAAACTCTCAGCTGTCCTTCCTTCTTCTCTGTTCCGCTTCCTCATCTGAGGAGTCCCGATTCAAACCACAACATACAATGCATCCCTCCTGCTCCCTCAAATACTTCCACAGAAAGAACTCACAGTCATCTTTAATGCAGAATTTCTGCCAGTTCACAGTTCTCTGTGTGGCAATCTCCGCACAAGCCTTTAAGTGTTCCATCTGAAAGGCACAACGGGACAGGATTAAACACCGTGTCAGTATTTCTGTCACCAACCTCTCACATAAACGCAGCATGCACTTTTTCCTAGTATAGTGGCACACTTCTCCTTACCAAGCTGATCAACGTATCATACTGCAGGGCAGAGCCTGAACTTGCTGTGACCACACTGGCACGAAGGAAAATGCCTTGTTCTTCCAGCAGCTTTTTGATTCCACGAACATGGGAGTCCAAGGTGTGAAGGTCTCTGAGCTGGCGGTATTTATCCTTTGATCCACAGATGAAGAGTAAAAGCTTGCGGACTTGACGGCGCACAAACGGAGTCTGCTGGATCATCAGGTACTAGCAAAGAAAAGCCCAAAACATCAGCACTGTGAACTCACCAGTAAACACCCTGCACCAACAAAAGCAATATGTGTTTTCTTACAAAAAGAGAAGATATAGGAGATGCGTTAAAGAGTCTGTTAGCTTTAAGGTACTGGAACATCACCCGTAAAAGCAAGTCACTGGCAGAAGAAACACTGCACAGCAACACTGTAGCATCCTGAGCTGCGCAAAACTGCTTCTGAAAACCACTCCTCATCATCTATGACCTCAAATAAAAAGCTGGTCAAGCCTAATAAAGAAATCCTTCCCCAAACTTGTGCAAATGTAAGATAAGCTCAAGTAGGAAGCTATACAACCAAAGGTCTGAAAAGATACACTCTAAAATATCTTTCTGACCCATCTGTAGTCCTTAGTAAGGACTAAGTTAAGCATCAACAGCAGAGCATGTTACACTGCATCACCTCAGAGAAGGTTTTCTATTCAAGTTTTCTGGCTGCAAACATTGAGTTACCGGAAATAATTGCAATCTTATTTTCCACGTATGCTTTCCTATAGATTCCTGTCCAACAGAAGTAAAACAAAGCCAAGAGTCCACCTTCTTTCCAGAGCGAGAAGATCTGAGATCAATCCTACAAAAGGTCATCTCTCCCAGGAAAGGTAACGTGACTGGAATTTTTCTGTTAAAGCCTGTAGGTGTATTCTGTTCTCACTTACCTCGGACAAAAAGTAGAACCAGGAGTGATCAAAGATGGGAGGCGGGATGCGGGAGTTTGTGTCCGCGATCTTCTTGATCTGATAGGGCAGCCGCAGTACCATCTCTGTCAGGAGCTGCGTGTAGGCCTCAAAAACATCTGCAGCATGACCCTGAAAGCAAGAGCAACCCATCAGGCTTTGGCACTGGACGCTCCTAGTGCGGTGTCATGACAAGCTACAGGGTATGTTCTTTAATGTCCTAGAAACAAAACTCTTCTGCACCTTTGTGGCGAGAAGAACAGCTCCTGACTGATAAATAAAAATAACCCAACAAACCTGCATGAAGACTTCAACTAGATGGTAACTACTGGGATGCAGTAAGCTAGTCTGTAGTAATGAGGCATTTTAACACGAGTTTCAAGTTAGGAGACATTTAACTAGGCTTTTTCACTGCCCCTGTACATAAATCAAAGCCCCTTCCCCAACTCCAGAACCTTAGCATAAAAACACCACGGTGGTTGAATTGGTCTAGGCTCAAGCATGGAATCCCCACTGACAGCTAGCCTTCCTCGCTACAAGAAGTTGCGATGGTTCAGAAATTCTGCCTGCCAAACAAAAGGAGTCAGGCAATAGAGGAGCTTCCCTTCCAGAAGACTGACTTCAACCAGGAACAGCAACAGCAGCTCCACAGAAGCACCTGGTTTAGGGGTGCATCAATAGATACATCGAGCTGGGTTGCTCTGAGAGAACTCAGAGCAATCCTAGTTGTAAGTACGCATGAAAAGAACCAATTTCAATTGCACTCTGAAGGGAAAACTGGTTCTGAAAAGATGCTTTTACGTGCTTCTGTGCAACAGTCTTTCACTGCAGGTTGTGTAAAGCTAACAGCATAGGGCAGGACTCACCTTTACATACTGGCGGAGGAAAAAAGGGCTCATGTCAGGTGGAGAAGAAGTAGTGTGAGGTTTCAGGAGCTGGCTGGTGGCTACAGGCTCCTCGTCATTCTGCTGGCTCTTCCAGTATTCCAGCAAAGACTTCAGAACATGCAGACAGTAGTCAACAGCGCCAGAGCTCAGCAACGCCGCTGCAGTGGCACTGGAGATGAGGGAGGAAGACTGAAACAAAGAGGAGCTGGGTTATCAGAGCACCTGAGAAGCACCAGGCCAGAGAAGCAGGGGACACTGCAAGAATCCGATAGCAGTCACTGACAGCAGCTATAAGAGAACAGGGCTTTACAAAACTTTACAGGAAGCTTTTAAGTTTGGGGTTTGTTTGAGGTTGGGCTTTTTGGGTTTTTGTGTTTATGAAAAGCAACTCCAATATTTACAGAGACTCTTTTGAACAAGCGCTTAGCGAAGGAAAACAAATAAAATCTCCTCTTAACTCTAATCTCCCCTCGACACATGTGCCAGAGGCCACTCTGCTATGGATTAGACGATGAGGGCTTTTTTTCCTTCTTCCCCCCTCCTCCCTTCTTATTTTGTTTTAGAAAGTTGGGATTTCTCTTTGTTGATCTGGGATTTGGCCAGCTGGGGGTGAATTCTGGTAGAGAAAGAGTCCCTGTTGCAGCTGCTGCTCAGAGGCTCTGCTCCACCCAGGTATTGCTCCACCTGCATTCTGCAAGACGATGAGCTCTGATTTCTGTGGGAAGCTCAAGTGAATAACAAAGGCTGGAGAAAAAGCTACTGTAAATAAAACTATTAAAGCAGCCCTGTAAATCCAAACAAACCCCACAGCTCATAAGCTCATTAAAATTTGATGCAGTTCAGACTAAATTTTTTAACCTCTATGCTTTTTTATTAATCTCCTTCCCACCACACATACTGCTTTTTATGCCTTATTACTGTACCTTTTAGCAACAAATATCTAAGGAATCCTCTTAGCGACTTTTACGTTGACACAGCAGCATATTGCTTTCCAATAATCACATTACAAATCCTCTTTAACCCCTTCAGCACCAGTACAATGCAAGGAAAAAAACTGCTAGAACCTCATTAATGTGCTGCCCTTAGCTCTGTCAGAAACCACGCACAAAACAAGTGAATCCTGTTGTCTTCACGTGTCCATTTCCTCCACTCTGAGTTTCAGCAAAGATCTTTTTCCAAAGGAGTCAAATAACACCACAGATTCGTCATACATTTTTCCAAAGCACTTCTAGCTGCTCTTCAGGCTTAGATCAACTATTTCAGTTAGCGACTTTCAGACCATCTTTGATGAACAAAAGCGCCCAAATCACATCATCCCCCAACAAAGCAATTTTAATAACATACCTCACAAATGGAAGACTTGGATCCTGACTTAGTTCTGGACATAAATACACTAAGCAGCCTCATGACCACCAGGTGCACTTCGTTCACAGGAGAGCGCTCATTTTTCTTAGACACATCCTGCAAGAAAAGAGCTTGCTTGCTTACTTACAGAGCTGGGCACAACATCCTAAAGCATCTACATTGCAGTGTTCTGACCCTCACGAAGCATTTGTGATTCAAGCTTAAGCAGTGATACTCAAGATGCAGCACAAATTCCTCAATATAAAGGTAGACAGTGGCCTGGATGCCAGACAACTGTATTACATAAACAAAAAGGTATGTGTGTCAATTATACACCACTGATCATTCCTGGTTTAAGAGTTTAATTCAAGCAAAACGAATTTTCATGCTCACTTGCAGATGCTGGAACCAGGAAGCACTGAGAGTTCCCACTCATGTCATTTCTACCTTATGTGAAGAGAGTCAAGAGAAATTAACTGCCTGAACACATCAATACAGCAATGTGTTTAATTCCTGCATGGGAAGAAGCCTTGTCTCGAAGGAGCAACTTAAGGAGTAAGTGCTTACGCCACAGCTCTCACCTTTTTGTCCATGCACAGCTCTGCAATCAGTTGGGACAGCAGGTTATCTAAAGCTCCCTTGTCTTTCTCATCATCTCCATCAAGGTCTGTTGTGAGCATCAGAATAACCTGGGAATGAAAACCAGAGAATTAAAAGAAGGTTTCATGTTTTTAAGATAAATATAGATTATCTTCTACAAAACCCTGCATATTTTATCTTGATTAATTTATGTTCTTTCCCAAACTGCACCATCATGCCCTGCTAGGAACGTTCAGTATAAATCCCAAAGATCCCCCTCCAAATACATTGGAGTTCAAGGATTTTAGCCCTTAGGCTCATCACCAACTAATGCCACACTGAGAAAGGGTCTAGAGCTGGCAAAAATCTGTGGGTAAGGGTCACAAAAATGATCAAAGGCCTGGAAAACCTTGAAGAAAGGCTGAGACAATTGGGGTTGCTCAGCTTGGAGAAGAGAAGGCTCCACGGAGACCTTATTGCAGCCTTTCAGTACTTAAAAGGAGGCTTATAAGAAAGATGGGCAAAAACTTTTCAGCAGGACCTGTAGCAATAGGACAAGGGGGAACGGGTTTAAACTAAGAGAAATTTAGACTAGACCTTAGGAAGAAATTTTTTATGCTGAGGGCGGGGAGGTCCTAGTCCAGGTCACCCAGAGAGGTGGTGGATGTCCCATCCCTGCAAAAAATCAAGGCCAGGTTGGATGGGGCTTTGAGCAACCTGATCCAGTGGGAGGTGTCCCTTCTCACCACAGGATGGTTGGACTGGATGACCATCATGGCCCCTTCCAACCCAATCCAGTCTATGATTCTATGAATGCTGTGCAACTGAGCAAACACTTCACAGCTGGACTCACACTCTGCAACTGGGCAAGAAAGAGAAAGGGGAAAACATGTGCAAACAGAAACCTGGTAGTAGTAGTGATTAACTGTTTTTATTCAAGCTTCACTCTTGAGCCCTCCTCAGTTACCTGCATATAAGGGATGGCCCGGACTCCTCCAACGTTCCTCAGCTGAGGCAGGTTTTGTAGGAGCCTCTCCAACAACATCAGTCGGACCATATGCAGCCTGGGAAGTCAAAAGCCGGGAATGAGAACTGAAGGGCTTGAGACACATCACAAGAAACATTATGCCCAGCAGGATTATCAACAGACTGCCAAAATTTACCACAAAAAATCAGGGCATGAAGAAAGCCCAAGGTCGTCAAATCAGCATGGACAGAGGTGGACTCCTCAGACTTCAGTCAAGCAATGCCAAAGATGCAGAGCAACTCTGACAACAGCCATCGCTCTTCACTTCAGAACTATGCTGCCTACCATGCAGAAAGAAACTACAAACCAGTTCCAAACTGCACTGTAGAAATGACTGAGCATCTGTTCCCACGCACAAAAAACTGCAGATCTCTCCAAAGAGCTTCACACTCCTGCACATACTTTTTCTGCCTAGTGCAGAATTTCACCAACTCCCAAAGGTGCAGATTTGAGCGATTCCTCTCTTTACTGTGCTCATACAGGATTGTTTCATCTCTTTGTATAGATGGCAGTTCCGTGGGACACACACTAGGTACGTGTAACATGTCCCAAGGTGACTGCGCACAGAGAGGCATTTTCCAGTGGCGTGGCTTGCTCTATGCTTCTGACTTTCGATTTTTGCAGTCCAACAGAGGCACAAATCATGCTCCATGAATTTCAGCATCTTTAGCCCAACAACGACACTGCAGAGCAGACGTATTGTTCTTGAAGAGGAACACAAGCCCCTTGCCTGTTGCTGGTGTGGACATCTCCCTCTGTCTCCCCTTCCCCTTCTGAACCATCTCCCTCTTGCTGCCCTGTGGTAGTGCTGATGGCGCCTGTGCTTGAGCTGACGCTGCCTGGCCCAGCGGGGTGGCCCTCGGCTGTCGTGTCCCCATAGGCACTGCTACGGCCGGACACTGGAAAAGCAAAAAGGGAAAGGCAACATCAGCACAATTGAATACGCCCGTTGTCTACATCCTAGCAACCGTCACAGGTGGACTGTCCTCTGGAGTTACGGTTCTAAGGAGACAGTGTCATTTGTTATCTTCATAAAGCTAAAGGCAGTCCTTTGCTACGGCTGCAGCTCAGCACCCCCAGCACTGTTCTGTTTGCTGGCATCATCCTGACAACCCAAACTGCATTGGTTCCACAGCAGTCACTTGAACCAACTCAGAAGTGGAGTGTTACACACAGGATGAGTGCACAGGCGCACATGTTTTTATAAAAGCCCGGTTAGTTTTACCTGGGTATCAGTCCCAAGAAAAAAAAAAAAGAGAGAAATTATTTCTATCCTATGCAGACTTATCCAGCAACAGAATGAATTCTTCCAGTCTTGCTCTAGGCTTCTGCATTCTGCTATTATAGGCCATCAGAAACCACTGTGGCAGATTCCACACTTTTAGATAACTACAACAAGTGAGTAAATATCCAGTCTGCACAGCACCTTTGCAGTAACTATAAAATGAGGCACAGCAGCATGAAGTCAGAACTGTGCTGTCTTCTTTGCCAGGGATTACCCACCCCTCTCACTCTGGTAAAGTCTGGTTACAGAAGAAAACAGAGGTACAGCAGGAAAGAGACCTCCTGGTGCAGCAGGAGACACTCACCACTGTGCTCACCGGCCACGGAGTCCACCGCGCTGCCGCCGCTCTCAGAGCCCACACTCCCACCATGGTCTGCAGGGGAAGTCCGAAGAGTTGAGCCATCTGTCGCAGCTGTGCTGCCTTCATCGTCAGATGCTGGAGCTAAGAGAATAAAGAAAGCTGTTACAAGTAAAAACACTGTCTGGATAGAACTTCAAAAGAAGCACAAGCTATGAAAGAAAAGCCATAAATATTTGTCTTTGGGCTTCTGTGTCAATTTTCAACTACAAATTAAAACCTAGAAGTGCCCATCAGTACATTTAGGTCTGCTAAAAGCAGGGTTGGGGAGACACCCTGAGAAAGAAGCCTTCTCATCAAACAATCATGCAAGACATTTGAAGAATGAAGTCTGGTTGATTATAAAAGCAAAGGAAATAACGGTACTTGGCAGGTTCTGCCTGCTTTATTTTAAGAGGAAGTGGGAAAAGTTCATAAATATGCTATCAAAAATGCATGGAGCCAACAATAACAACTGGCTCTTCAAAATTCTATTTATAAATAAATTTTAAGCCATTATTTAGGTCAAAATCAAGCAAACTTGATTCCTCGCAGTGAACAGTTACCTGATGCTGTGGTATCAGAAAGTGTTCCGGCATCGAGAGAAGAAGAGCTGGGTGCTTGGCCAGACAGTCCTAAGCTCTGAAGCCCAAGCGCACTACTGCTGCTCCCTGCAAGAAGAAAATATGAGTCTCTTTCCATGAGAGAATTATCTTAACTCTGGCCTTCTCTACACATTTCATAGTTCTAGCACCATTGCTTTGTTGGTGCTGACATCAACAGCCTGCTGCTCCATTTCCTTCCCTGCTTCCTTACATCTTATTTACCTTTCTGACTGCCAATAATGCTGACATCTCACCTTGCTGATCTTGTTGCAGGCTCAGGGCAATGGCCAATTCCACCATGGTTTCATCATCTGCATCCGGAGGAATATCCAGCATAGGAGGGAATCCCTCTGCTCCAGCCAGAAGAGCCTCCAGGGGAGAAGGGTTCCCATTATTCACATTCTCAGAAGTCTCCAGAACCATAGATTCAGACTATGGAGAGGAAACACAGCAAAAACTTTCACCAAACCACAACTAGCTATGGGAGCACTACAAACTGAGCCATCACAACTAAATCAAACTCAAGTATCTAATGTACTTAACAGGTTCCAAAGAGGAGCACTTTGGACTTACCACCATCTCGAAGTCCCCATGATCAACTTCGCTTTGCTCCTGGCTTTCTTGCCGGATATGCTCACCATTTGCTATACCAGAACTCTGCAGCTTGTCTTCTGCATCGTCATCATCATCGTCATCCTTATCTCCTGAGTTACAAAGGATGAATCACAAATGCACTCTTCCCTCATAGCATCGTGAAGAAGGTAATTAATGCTGAAGGAAAACCTAAGCTGTCTTCCGTTTACTCCCAGTCACTAACAGATTCCATGACAACTACAATTCACATCAACGCTAAAGAGGCATGTCTTGGATGGAGATCCGATACCCTAATCCTGGGCTGCACGCATCTTTATGACTGATTCATAAGGACTTGAAAACATGCCCAGAAATACTAGTACAGTCAAGATTCCTAAACCCTAGACAAACCACACAGATGTCTCTAACACCAGAATGGGAACCTTTCAGAGATCTCTTTGAATCCAAGAACATCAAACAAGAGACGAATGTTAAAGAAAAACACAAATAAATGAGGTTTTAGGAGGTAAGAGAGAGAGAAAAGAAAGGAAAGAGACTGGGTTTTGTCTCACCTAAAAGACTACTTTATTTTCCTGTCTCTTCTGACATATTAGTAAACGGGATCCTGCTCATGTAAAGACAAAGCTGAATGGCATACCCATAGGAGTGTTGCTCCGAGGTGAGGACGGCAAGGTGACGTGCCTCCGCTTGTTCCTTGGTCTCAGCACTCTGATCAAAGCTTGTTTGCAAGAAAAGCTCACTGCCGGATCCTAGACGGTTAACAGTTAATCGTTAACTTTTTAAGCTTTAAGTGCTTATTTACAGTATTTGGGAAGATAGTGACAAATACACTTTTGACTCTGTTAGTCATGATTCACGTAAGACATGTCACTGCCTAATTTGAAACTCTCTGCTTCCCCCACCACAAAGCAATGCAGTGCATCATAAACATTGCTAAAATAGAACCACAGAATCATGGAACGGTTTGGGTTAGAAGGGACCTTCAAGTCCCTCCAGTTTCATCCCCTGCCATGGGCAGGGACACCTCCGTCCCACTGGATCCGATTGCTCAAATCCCCATCCAACCTGGCCTTGAACAACTACAGGGATGGGGCAGCCATGACTTCTCTGGGCAATATAAGTAAAGAAATGCCTCCTTCGTTCACTTCTGGCTCTATGTTTTTGGCTGCCAGTCTTTATTTTGTATCCATATTACGTGCTACCATTCTACTTGTATTCAATTTGCTTATTACCAGTGTTATAGGCTGATGTAGAACAGAGCAAGATCACGTACCGGGCAAAGCAACATCTGCATGTAGATCTTGGATGCAGTATGGATGCAATCTAGTTCACACGTGCAGTATCCATGGATAATATCCACCAAAGCATTGACTGTGGCTTCAACGTGAGTGAGACCTCAGGAGGAAAACAAGTAGGACTGTAACCAACTATATCTCCAATTCAGCACAGAGTGAGACACTGCAGGGAAGCACCTCTTGTTAGACTTCAAGTCACAAGGTTAACACCACAGATACACGGAAGTTGCAATCCAAAATGAGCTTGCACACCAGTCCTGTCTGCCTAAAGGTGCATGCCACATCCCTTGCATCATGGAGTATCCTTCAACAGCACCCATGAAGTCAAATGTGAGTAAATTAATCACCAGTCCCCTTTCACTAGCACAATGCAAATAATTTTGCACAAAAGCATTACAGGAGAAATACCTTAGAAAGCATCCATTGCGCCATTAACACCTTAAGACTGGTTTGGAGAACCTAATTTTCTCCGTTTAGAAGATTAAAATAGGCTCCTTCAAAATGCACAAGCTTTTTAACAGCAAAAGAAGATCAGGCACACCTGGCAAGCAGGCAGGGGCAAGGAAAGCATTTTTGGGTTTCGATGCATGCAGCTTCCAGAAGTGGTTGATGAGCTGGGTAATAAAGGTACAGCCTTCTCCTTCCGTGTGTTTCTGGGCCTCTGGCCCTTCTTCACTCTCTGAACAGATAAAAAAACAGCTGTCAGTGGGAAAAAATTAACAAGCAGAGTAACACCAAGTTATGTGAAGTGGCTTTTGTTGGGGACACCAATGTCCTCATTACGAGGACTATCGCATGCATAACAAATGTGTGGAATACAATTCCTGTCTCACCAAACCAGACACTCCAAGACATCTTCAGTTTGATAAGAGAGTCAAAAGAAAAATCCAAACTTCTCTACCTGCTTCCAACTGTGGCAGCTTTGACTCTGTATAATGAACCAGATTGTTGGGTCTCATAATGGCAATGGATCTGGCAGTGATGACCAGCCTCTGGAACACCTCAGGATCGAGGTCCTTTCCATCTTTGGTTGAGGAACTCAAATACTGAATGGCTTTGCTTAGCAATGCTTGATCCTATAAAGTGAAAGGTAGGGTAGGTAAAGAAAAATCACAGACAGGAGTCCACCAAAGCAAATGAAGTACAACTGTGGGCCAGATCCTGGCGAAACCTGGCACTCACTGCTTTAACTCTCGACCAATGCCATCCAGGAAGGAAAATTAATATTAAAAAGTCACCCTGTAACAAAAGAAATCTGTCTGGAGAATTGATTTTCACATTTGCTGCCCCTCAGGCTTCAATGCAGATCACCAATTCATAGAATGAATCATAGAATGGTTTGAGTTAGAAGGGACCTAAAAGACCATTTAATCCCAACGCCCCTGCCATGGGCAGGGACACCTCCCACGGGATCAGGGGGCTCCAAGCCCCATTCAACCTGGTCTTGAACACCTCCAGGGACGGGACAGCCACCACTTCTCTGGGCAACCTGTTCTAGGGCCCCTCCCCACCCTCATAATGAAGAATTTCTTCCTAATGTCTAGTCTAAATCTTCCCCTCTCCATTTTATAGTTCAGTTCCCCCACCCTACCACTCCATTAAAAAAAAAAAAAAGTAAAAGCCTTTGTAAAAAGTCCCTCCAGCTTTCTTGTATAAACACAACCGTTCAAGCAGTTACCACAGCACCCAGCCTAACCACTGCTTACCCCAGTATTTCCCTATCACCCTAAGCCAGATGCCTGTGGAAACACAAACCAGAGCTATGGACACAGTTTGCAGATAGATTCACGTGTTTTGAGATTCTGGTATCTCTGGATTAACTGATGTTATTTCCAACCAAAATCTTCAAAAAAGCATTTTAAGCAGTGGAATTCTGGTGAAACACCAAAGCCAGGAAGGCAGGCAGCAGGAGCCAAAGGAAAATGATGAAGGGCTGGGAGGAAGGGCTTTCTGCGGGTGCACTGCCCCACAGTCATGAGCTGGAAAGTTATAGGAGATGTGGGAATCCTTGCACCATTACCTTGTGGTTATGGTATGCTGAGCGGCTGCTGTGCAAGCTCGCCAAGAGACTCTTGGTCTGCTGCTGGACGCTGGAAGGAGCTGGCATGGAGAGCAGCATAGTAGCCAGTTCCTGAGCTGCCACCTTGTTCTTCTCCTGCTCCCAAGAATAGACAAAAAAAATTCTTCAGTACATTTACCATGAAGGTGATGCATGAGTCTGATTTCTCCACACAGCACAGTCCCCTCCCCTCTGTGCACTATGCCCACAAGTCCTTGCCTTCTTTCAGCATCTTTCTTCAAGAGCCTCCTCAATTTATCATTTGACATTTAAGGAACATTTGACATGTCAACACAAGAAAAGTCCTTTTGAGATTTAAGGCCTTCTGCTCTGCTGTTTTTGTAAACGAGGTCACTCTACAGCACAAAAATCCCACCAGCGATAAATGCAAATGCCAATTGTCATTCTAAACTAGTTTCAAAAGCTTTTCGCTAAGTCAACTTTCAGATCAGCCCTTCGAGCAAAATGGATGTGGCTCTCTCCCGTATCAGGCCCCCAGGGCTGCAGGAGGTGCTGCTGATCTCACCCCTCCTCCCCCGTCTCCGAAAGCTCAAGAATGCATTCAGAAAGTTACTTGCCTTCTCGTTGACTGGTCCTACAGCAAAGCAGCTTTCCAGAGCTTCTAAAGAACTCACCACTAGCCTGGAGGGAGAAAGGAAAGCAGGCTTGAGTACAGCAACCCTTCTCTCTCCTTAGCACTTTGCTTTATGCGGGCTACAGTCATGAGTAGCTCAGAGACAGCTAACGAATGCCAAGTACAAAATCAAAGCATGATAAAACCTGCCACAGGCACCATGCATATCATTTCATTGTGTTACAGACCAGAGTTAAACCTGGCTCGCGCTCACAGACAAACTTAGGACTGCTTTAATAATCCACAGCTGAAAGACAGGGGCTTTTCTCTACCAAAGAGGATAAAACATTTCCTTACGCAGCCTGCAGCAGGGATAACTTGGATTGTCTTGACAGTACCAATTCACCATGGCCCACAGACGTACGTATGACTGCAGATCAAGGGTTGGGATGACACATGGGAAAAAGCGTAACCGACTTTTCTAAGGGAGCAAGATTCTACTCGCTTGCTGTTTTCACACAGGTTGTTCTTTCCAATTTGAAGTTTCAGCGCAAAATATTTTGGAGGAAAATTAACTTGGAGCACTGGGTATAACCCAAGCGAGGGATGCTGAAGTCCAAATTTTTGACAGGCAGGCCAGTAAAATACTTGCCCCAAGGGAAAACCTTATTTACACCTCGAAGCAAAGCGCTGAACCTCCCTTGCAGCACCACTCCACACCTTGAGGTAGTACTACCTGAAATGCCATTTGACACACCAGAAGGAGCAGGAAGAGTACAGGAAAAAGGAGGGAAGAGATAGCATTAAGGGGAGAAATAACAGTGTAGGATTGGATATGAGGTAGAAGAAACAACAGTTGCCTGGCGGTGATAAATCACATTACATCCCCCTACCTGCAGCCACCCTCCACAGAGCCAGCAGGGGAATATTAAGCGGGATAAAAAGACGCAAGGACGAAACAAAGCGAAAATAGGGGTCTGTCAAACAAGCAACAGTTATGCTGTATACAGCAAATATCTGCAAACCACCTCATCTTTACATTTCACTAAACCATCTGCCATGCAATGACCAGAATGTAAAGAAGCAAATGGCTCTCGGAAAACAAAAGTACAGTCAATGGAAGGCACATCATGTGTTCTGTCTCTCTGACACACACTCACTCGTGCAGAGAAAAGGATGGATACTAACCGGTCCAGGGTGGTTAGGGACTCGGTGTCAGAACTTTGGGGGAGCAAAGAAAAAGGAAAAAGAAAATAAAAATGTGTAAAGCTCACAGAAAAACTCCCTAGAACACAATCTAAGCAAAAGGCAAATTAAACGGGGAAATCAGGAAGGCAGGAGAGCGCTATGTACGGTAAACCTAAGCACAGTTCATTCTGTCCGGGCAGCAGACACTCGCCTAAGAGCAACACAAATAGAGGAGATCCAGGCTGCCTAGCAGAGAGAAGCCAAACACACCGCTTAAAGCACCACCAGAGGTGGAATCCCAAGTACGGAAACCAAACTTCAGGAAAGAAAGACACCTATTGCTTGCCATTAGCTGTTCCTACTCAAGAGGTCGTCTAAAAGGTAACCATGCTGCATTCTGTACCACATAAGTAAAAATGGAAAGAATAGTTTTATCGATTCTCAGTTTTTAGAAGATAATCCCACTGCTCTGGGAAACTGGAAATTATGTCTGTGCAAAGAGGGACATCTTGTGGAGATGCCACAACAAGAGGAGGGAAGCAGAGACAAACGAAGCATGGGGAAAGATTGAGCTCCTGCAAAGGTCCCTTTCAACCCAAAGGAGTCTATGATTCTAGGAGTCTAAAAAAGCCCATGAACTGTTAGACAAAACAGTAAAGGGTAGCCAGGCAGGCCCTTCAACTAGCCACAGCTGGCCACTTTGAGCTCTGAACCTCTACCTGAGAGTTTCACTAAGACAAAATTACCCACCATTTACTCACAGTCAAGCAGCACATCCCTTAAAATGCTCATTTTCCAGCTGCTGTGGTTCCTCTCTGATCTGTTTCCCACCTGTCTTTGCTAGCTTGCCTGACTTTCTATAGCCCTCATGGCACAGACTGGATGAGCTCAGAGAATAAACATGGGGTGGATATTAAAAAACAAAAATTTCTCTTTCTTCTGCTAAATACCTGCTCAGCAATCCCTTGTGCTTCGACTCTCAACAGGGACACTGTGAAGAACTCACACTCTCCACCACAGTAGCTCAGCCCAAGACATACAGGCTATAAAGATAAGTTGGTAGGAACCACTCATCTAAAGCAAGGTCACACACAAAGCCCTCCTCAAGCCTGAATTTCACTTCAGAAAGGCCTTTGTGAGCTCTGGAGAATGAAAAGGGGCCAGCTGGAAATGAGAAAGCATACCAAGAAGGCAGAAATCTTTTAGCTCTTCAAGACTGCTGTAATCATGAACTTAGCAAAATGAAGCATGCACACAGATCTATCCTTCTGCTCCGCCACAGAAATCCAGAGTGAGCATAACGCCCTCCACAGAAGATAATCCCTGGCTTTTCAGTTGTTACTCTGTGTGGTAACGAGAAAAACTCCCTAACGTTATCCCAGTTAAGGCAGGCACACAAGCACAGCTAGGTCTCTTCTAGAGCAACTGCCCATTTTCAAGGAGAAACCAAAGAAAGCCTGCAGAAATACCTCTCCAGGACAGTCCCGCTGGCAGCAGCAGGGGCAGCCGACTCTGTCTCCCCAGTGCCGTTCCCTTGGTTCAGGTTCGGGGGACAAACATTGCTGACTGAGGCAGACGGGAAATCCTCAGGGGGCTCATCAGGCCATCCAAACTGCTCCTTGGTTTTGCCATAGATTTTGATGGAGTCCATCATGGTGACTCCAGCAGGATCCACAGAAGCCCCAACTGCAGTGAGAAAAGAAATTACTTAAAACCTACTAAAACACCTTCTTTTGAACATAAAAAAGCACAGCCTCAAAAGGTCTGGACAGTGATTACACTGTGTCATTAATACATAGTCACTCTGAGAGTCCCACCTCCTTTTCAAGGCCACTTCCCTTCGCTATTACCTCAACACAAAGTTATTGAGCTGAACAGAGTTATCGCTCAGTTCACCCACTGCAGCAGGAAACTGGGCCGTAAATGAAGCTATTAAATGTTCATAACTGTTTCTGCAGTCAGGTCAGACAAACAGGTGGAAACCCTCCCTGCTGTGGGGTGAAGCACAACAGCTTCCACCCAGCCAAGCACAACCAACAGGCAAAACAAACAACAAACCAAGACCTACTGAAGATGGTGAGTTTTTTGTCAGCCTGCAAGGCTTCCTCGCGAGTGAAAGGGAAATCAAACCAACGAGCCCTGGTCATGTTCAGCTGCATGGTGCGGCCAAAGATCTCCAAGTACGAGGGCGCTCGCTCTATTGCTTGTGTGCCAATCTGGATCCGCATGCCCGTCATCACCATCGTGCTGTTATTGTTCGTCACTTCAATGGTGAAACCCCCAGGCTGCAAAAGACAAATGAGTTCAGAAAGGTGATGTGAGAAAGATTCACTAGGAATCTGAACTCTACACAGATGCCTGCCCTGTCTATCCAACAGCATCACGTCATTTGTACAAGGTCACCTGAACAATGTAAACTTCTAAGAAAAGGTGTGCTATCAAAGAACAGAACTCTGAGATGGCTCCATTTACCTTGGTGTTGGCCACGTACATGCCAGTGGAATTCAGACGATGCTTGATCTGCTGCGCATTGTAAACCTGCAGCAGGTCATTGCCTCCAAACTCCACGTCTGTGAGCTGCTGGTTGTGTTCAAAGAAGTCAATAGGGAAGTTCACTTGGCTGGAGGTGCGAGTTGCTAAAAGGGAAGAGAGAGATTTTTGACAAAAAAATATGCTGAACAGGCAAAGCTATGGTAAAAGTGCTGCCAAATGAGACCGTCCCCTTTGGAAATGCCATGTGAGCCAGAGAGTGATGTATTTTTATATACATGTATGGAAACATTTTATGCAGATGCAGCCAGTATTTAGCGCTGAGGTTAAATGTCAGAAGTGAATGTTTTAAGGATCTCTACAACACTGATCAATCTCTGTATCTACCTTTGCCCCCACTACCTGGCACAAGATATGTATGAGAACCCCCTTACTTATAGCAGCTGCCTTGCGCTTGCGAACTGGCTTCATGATGCTGATGACGCTGCTAGGCTGTAAGGAGGGCTGGAGCCAGTAGGAGGTGTTCTCTACGTTGGCCATGTAGATCCTCAGGCTGCCGTCTTCACACAGGAGGATCATTGTGGTTCTCTGCTGCTCATTGCAGGCGGTGTGACGGATGGCCACCATGTCCTGGATCTGCAAAGGGGAGTGATGCAAGTCAAGGAAAGTACCTGGCAACTGCTGCTTTTTGCATTAGAAAAGCCACAAAGACTACAGATCTTCTTGATGGAACAAGAAAACACATTCAAAGGGCCAAAAATACAGAAAACTATGACGAACCTTTGCTTTGGCTGGCAAGGTTTTAATCTCCTGGATGAGAAAGGTGTCTGGCTTCACCATTACCACCAGTGGGACACCTGTGGTTTGTTGGACACAACACACCAAGCCAGGATGGTTCATCACCTCGGACCACTGACACAGCGCTGGGGAAGACTTACTGCCACCGTTTGAACTGCAGGAGGCGAAGAGAAAAATGACATTAATGCAAGAAGCAACACAAGGGAAAACACACAAAATTAATCACTGTTCAAATTAGTTGAAGCTTCATCCTCCTCAGGAATTCAAAGCAGCGCACTTATGACCAGCTAGGAACATTGGTGCCTCGTTTAGCGATGAGAAACCCAGGACAGTCATTGAGTGGGCAAAAGACACAGGCATCGCAGTTCACAGCCCTGATCTCTACCTTAACTATTCGAGGAAAAGTACTTGCTTAGTAAATGCCCCTCCCTGGAAGTATTCAGGGGGTTGGAACTGGATGATCGTTAAGGTCTCTTCCAACCCAAACCATTCTATGATTCTGTGACGGAATTCTGGCCAAAACCCAGGGAGCAATTTTAAAATGGCTTTCAGCTATCTTTTCTATCTGAACAGGTGCACAGCAGTTCCATGTGACAACACTGCCAGCAGCACTAAGTAAAGGCCAGCACAAGAGGATCTGTGGGACTCTGCTCCCCGAAAAAAAAAATAAAGCTGCAAAAAGGCTAATCCAAACCTGACTGCAAGTAGGGAGCTCCTGGAACCCGACCCTTCTACAGAGTCTCCTCACAACAGTGGCTTTGTGTCAGGCTAGTGAAGAGTCTGGGGCCTCAATGCCCAGCTCTGGTTGTCAGAGCAGATGACAGAACAGCTCTTTTTCATAGTATAAGAGATTCGCTTCCCTCAAAGCAGCCTGCAAATAAGGCTTAATATGCACAATACACAAGGTCCACTGCAGTAGCGGTACCGAAAGGAAACAAAGGCTTCCTGCTCTGCAGCCTCCGCAAGGGTGGGTAATCCCATTGGTTCCAGCTGCTGCACCCCCAGCAGCTTCGCACCGTGCAGCAAGGCCACTCTGAAGCCACCTCTACTGTGAAATCCTAGTGGGAAGAAAAAAACCACATACACGCCCCACTGCCAAAGCACCCGGCTTTGGTCTTAAATCATTCTGAAATTAGGGTAGAAAGAACACAAAAAGTAGCAAGAAATCTTCAGTCAACAAGGGAACATTCATAAGCTTTGGCCATTCTGGGCTATTAGGAATAATTAGTGACTTTTATTAATAATAAACGGAAATGCAAACGTCAGCAGAGATCTCCACACAAGCCGTACCTCTTTATGTTAATCGGGAAGAGCTGCTGCACTTCCAGATTGGCCCGGCTGATGGTGGCAGCAAAGGATTTGCCTTGGCAGTAACTGAAGAACAACATCTGCAGCACATGGGAGTAGTAGACAGACACACCACCGCCTGCGACCTGGCCATTGCTGTCCTGCAGGACCAAGGAGACACAAGGACATTTCAGATAAACACACAACCTCCAAAACACTCCATCAGGCTTTTAAATGAATTATTCCGAGAGCCTCTCCCTCACCCCCTCCCCACTAGTGAGAGAACACAGCTCTAAGTGACAATTTTCTAAGCTCGACTCCTTGGTGAACTCATCCCTCAGACACTTCAAAGGCTTTTGAAGGGGATGCTGAGCTTGTGTATCCAGAGGCTGTAGGTAGCGCCCTCAGCTACCGCATCTGTATGCTTGAATGCTGCATGACAGTCTCACAAGGAACACTCCCTATGTTCCCAGCTCATAAAAGAGCTTTCCTGAGGGCCAACTTCTCCTCTATTCCCCTGGTTTGGAGCAGGCTGGTGTGAAAACACTTAAAATCTGCCCACATCTCAGTCAAAGTCAGCCCCAAGAGTACAGAGCTGTTCTTGACCAGACACAAGGGCACTTTCTACCCCTGCAGCCCCAGCCATGGTCAGTAACTTTATCCATTCTCGTTACTGCGCCTTTGGAGGACCCCGCTCCAAGAACAGCGCCACTCTGAAGCCATCTCCCTGCTGAGAAATCCTGCTGGGCATGACTTCAGAGCCAGACATGGAAAACACGCTCCATTTTCTAGATGAAAGGATCAAGGGGTTTAATTCTCACCCCAACTCTCTTTCACTGCAAGGATATTTCTCTCTTCAGAGTAACAGCAAGCTCGTTGATCTAGACCCAGGGCTTTAAAGGAGGCAGGGGGAAGGAAAAAAGGAAACTTCTGCCTTTAAATGTAGACACAAAGAGAGAAAAGCAGTGCAGCCCACACTACAAGAAAGGGAAGTCACTGGTACCTTTAAGTCCTCATGATTGACTTCAAGCACGTTGGTGACATAGAACGGTCCATGCTGGGCACTGCTTGCCTCTTCCATCAGCTGCGTATAGATGTACCCAGCGGAGGACATGATCACAATTATGTTCTTCCCCTCTTCATTGAAAAGGAAAGTGACATCCCGGATTTTGGAACTTGGTAGAAGGAAATAGAATGTTGGACTCAAGGCATCTACAGAGAGATCATAAATCTGTGGGAAGATCCAAGGAAATCATTAAATGCTAGGACACAAACCAGTGCAAATGTACAAAACTTGAGACATGGGTCTGTTAGATGTTATAGCTCATTTTTTCGCTCTTCAGCTTCTTTGGGTTTGCTTTTTTTTGCAGCAACAGTAGACACAAATTTATATTTACAGAGCAGCCAGGACCTGAAGAGGCTCGAGGAAAGCTGGGGAGGGAGTTTTTACAAGGTCCTGGAGTGAAATTGGAAGGGGAAGATTCAGATTAGACATTAGGAAGAAATTCTTCACAATGAGGGTGCGGAGGCCCTCGCCCAGGTTGCCCAGAGAAGTGGTGCCTGCCCCATCCCTGAAGGTGTTGAAGACCAGTCTGGACAGGGCTCGGAGCCCCCTGATCCAGTGGGAGGTGTCCCTGGCAGGGGGTTGGAACTGGCTGGGCTTTGCAGTCCCTTCCAACCCCAACCATTCCATGAATATATTATATTTCCCATTTATTTCTATCTAAGAACATTGCCACATTCCTCTACAGGAAACTCTGCAGAGGTCCAGACTATACTGTCCCAAAGACAACACATCATCAACCTCTTACAACCAAACCCACCTTCACAAAATCTGCAGTCACAATCGCAAGCTCTGTTTGAGATCCTGGCAGCCACACAGCTTTAATGATGAAATTTCCAGTGGCCAGTTGGGGATGAAGTACCAAATGATCTGAGACTGATCCAGAGCTGCTGAACGTTAACACATGGCAGTCCTGCAGTAACGAAAGAAATGGGTCAAGTTGTAGAATAAAATGTTTATCAACATCTCAAGCCAAGAACAGTGTTAAGAGCCAGCATTCCTCTTAGTTTCAATAATGATCCATAGAATTAGAATCTAAAATTCCTGCATTTAAGATGAATGACATGAAAGTTTCTAATGAAAAAAAAACAAACCAAAACCAAACCCACACAGAGTCCAGCTGTGTCTCAGCTAAAGAACAGATTTGTGGATTCTGCAGTGTGAAAGCTGAATCTAAAATTTAGGAGAACCCAAGAAAGATGAGTCGTTGTTACAAAACGCTAGGTGTTACAGACTAGTTCCAACACACTAAGATTGACATGACTAAACACTGGTTCCTGCCTTAAAGTAAAATTGGCCTAAGTACAGTAAGTACTATTCTGAGGCACTGTCTCCTTCCTTATATTAATATAGGTTGGGCTTCTTTTCCTTCGTATAACTAGAAGGAAAGGGATTCATCAGCTAAAATTAGCGTCACTCCTTCAGAGCCTGCTCTGCACTGGCTCCTCAGAGGAAAGAAATCCAGCTGTTTTGCAGCTGATGATTTCAGCCACATAGGAAAGGGTTTGTCAGGCACTCACCTTCAGTCCGCACACGGCCAGGTAGTCCTCCTTGCAGGGATTCCCAGTAAGACTCAGTACTGTGAATGGAACGGGTGCAGACGCCAGGCGAGTAAGAGTCAGTTTTCTTTTGCTGGAGTCTGCTTGTTTCAGCAGTGCTGAGAGCTGAAGGACCGTGATCTGCAGAACAGAATGAACTGTCACCCAACTTCACAACTGAGAGGAAAAAGTCATTTTGATTTCAGCTCAATGACCAGATCCCCACAGTTCTCACTGTTTCTGCTTCAAGAACTCTTCTCTCTGAAGAATGAGAGGTTTTTCTAAGCTATGCAACACTTTCCAGAAGGTGCAGGACAGGCAAACAAACAATCTGCTTGTTATTCAGTACTGCAAGGCTGCTTCATTTTCCTTTACAATCTGACATAGAATCATGGAATGGTTTGGGTTGGAAGAGACCTCAAAGACCATCCAGTTCCAACCCCTGCCATGGGCAGGGACACCTCCCATGGATCAGGTTCCGCCAAGTCCCATTCAACTTGGCCTTGAACCCCTCTAGGGATGGGGCAGCCACCACTGCTCTGGGCAACCTGGGCCAGGGCCTCCCCACTCTCACAGCAAAACTTTTCTCCCCAAGATCTCATCTCAACCTCCCTTTTTTCAGCTCAAAACCATTCCCCCTCATTCTGTCCCTGCACTCCCTGATCCAGAGCCCCTCCCCAGCTTTCCTGGAGCTCCTTTCAATACTGGAAGCTGCTCTAAGTTCTCCCCACAGCCTTCTCTTCTCCAAGCTGAACAAACTCAACTCTCTCAGCCTGTCCTCATACAGGAGGTGCTTCAGCCCTCAGATCATCTCTGTGGCCTCCTCCGGACTCGCTCCAACAGCTCCACATCCTTCCTGCGCTGAGGACTCCAGAACTGAATGCTGGGCTCCAGGTAAGGTCTCACAAGAGTGGTGCACTGGGACAGAATCCCCTCCCTCACCCCACTGGTCCCACTGCTTTGGATGCAGACAATCTCTACGGAGTTTGAGAACTAACCTTGCCCTTTTCATGACTCACGGCCAGGTGCTGCCGACGTCCATGCGGAGACGACAGCACACACATTGCCACCCGCCGCAGTACATGAGCACTGATCAGCTGCCGGATTGTCTGACCCTGGTCACCACTGTAGTTCATGCGGACGTTCTCAAAAGCACCTTCTTGAGAGCCAAGAGTTGGGACCTAAATCATTAGAGAAAGCATACAAAAGCCTATCACTGAAATGTTCCCGTTTAGAAGTGATCCCACCTACCCATAATCTAATCACTTCTTTAGCATCGTACCATCAACTGATCCGTCATTTCCACTGACTTGTCCAAAGTGTGCAGCTCATTGAGAGCTTGCTGTGCGCGACTGCTGCTCCCCATGGCTGAAGCTTGCTGGAAATTTATCTGAATGGCATCCATCAGGAAATTCAGCATCTCTAGCACCAGAGGTGCAAAGGAAAAGTTGGCCTACAAGAAACAGATACGGCAAGTGAGGCACAAGATGCGCCTGTTGGGAATCTTCACATGAGACTCAAGTCAATCGATTTTTAAAGCCCGATGCCACTTTTATGCTCATATCATAAAGAGTATAAAAATTACAGAATCCCAAAATGGTTTGGTTGGAAGGGATCTTAAAACCCATCCAATTCCAATCTCCTGCCATGGGCAGGGACATCTCCCACTGGATCAGGGGGCTCCAAGCCCCATCCAACCTGGCCTTGAACACCTCCAGGGGTGGGGAACCCACCACTGCTCTGGGCAACCTGGGCCAGGGTCTCCCTACCCTCATCATGAAGAACGTCTTCCTAATTTCTAATCCAAATCTCCTCCCTCTCCAATTTAAACCCATTCCCCCTTGTCCTATCATTCCAGGCCCTTGTAAAAATCCCCTCCTCAGCTTTCCTGGAGGCCCTTTCAGTATTGGAAGCTGTTCTAAGGTATCCCCGGAGCCTTCTCTTCTCCAGGCTGAGCAACTCTAAAATGAATCAACTTGGCTGATAACCAACAGTCTCTCCAAGATCCTCATCATAAAACATCTGCCTCTTTACCAGTCAGGTGATAATTATACCTGAGACTGCAATTCCTCTCGACAGCCCTCAACATTCCTACACAGGCTGCTCTTCTTGGGTTTCTCCTCGTCAGGGCCCTTCCCCTCGCTGATGGTGACCTTGGCTTTCTCTGCAGGAGAGGTGCTTGCATGTCGAATGACGTTCTCGGGCACTCTGGGCTCGCTCTGGAAGGCGGATTCTTTCATGGTAGAGCTCATCCCACTGCTGGGAGTTCTCTTCACCAAAGCCTGGGAAGGACAGAGCTATGTTAAAAGCCCAGACCAGACTGAATTTTACCACTCACAAAATGAATGCAGGTTGTAATAGCAGCAAGATTAACGCCATTTTAAATAGAGTGCAATTCTCATTAAATAGGATTTTAAAGATATACAACAGTATCCTGTATGCCATGCTCCACTCAAGTGGAAGAAAAACTTCCACATTTATGTTACTTTATTTGCTGCTCACAAAAAAAACATGGGAAAAGGTGGTATCTGACTGCTGGGTAGCTTAGGGTAATATTCAAATCCTGTAAAGGTAGGTGAAAATCCAGGAATCACTAGGACAAAGACTTCCCAATCCGCTTATTTGGTGGAAAAATTAAATCATCAAGCAAGCTGTAAATTAGGAGGGTTCATTGTAAAGCCAAGGACTTCAACTCTTAGGGCTTGTACGCACTCATATCATAACGAACATCGCAGAGAAGAAACCTCTGCACCAGATTTTAAAAAAGAAATCACAACTTGTATGCTAACAGGAAGACACTTTACCAGGCAGCTGCCATCCTCCTTGGCTCCACAATCACAGAAGAAGGATCCGTACTTGGCATAAGAGATCTCATGATCCTTGTGACAAACTTTAGCACAAACTGTGCAAACACCAACCCCGTCAACCATCTTGCAAGTGTGGCAGTGATACCTGCACAAATAAACCAGATGAGTTCTAAAACACAATGCCTCAGGAAGGCCCAGAAACCACATTGGTTTCCTTCCAAGTGGACAGAAATATCAGGCTGAAAATCTGAATACAAGTGTGAAACTCTCACCAATGCTGATTCATGAACTCTTTCTGCGTGATGGTGAATGTACAGAGTTTATTACAGAGAGAATCTTCATCCTGCCAGGAAGAAAGTTGGTTTAGAAAGGTGTTCAAACTGCAGCTACAGTGAAGGCATGTGGTAGAGAACACATTCCTCGAAATGTGCATTTTAAGAATAACAAATTTTAGCCAGCTAAAAGGTGGCAGCTGGTATGGAATCACACAGAAAAGGAGACAATATAACAACTCAAGAGTGATTCAAGAAAAAGAAAACAGTAACAAGAACCCTATATGGGTATGACATATTTCAGAGTGCACTAGCAACAGTTTTTTTCCCCACCCAACAGTAGTTAAAAGCCTAATCTAAGCTGCTTGTTGATATAAAACCTCTTAACTGACAAACAGACCAGTATGAACAAACTCATCTTACTCCATTTCTTACTTTTTGTTTTCTAAAACCACAACTTCAAACTTTTATTCATATCACAGAGTCAACAGATCTACACAGGAACAACACAGATTCCCTCCCAGATCTAAAAACCATGGTTCTTCACTCAGTCTCACATCAGGAATAAACAACAACAAAGCCTTTATAACCGGAGTAATTCTGATTTGGAAGCTACAAAATAAATCTTCATCTCATTAGCAGTGACTATCACTTACCGAATCTTCAGCTTGCGAGTCCTCCTCCTCCACTGCCAGCTCTTCCACCCAGTCTGAATCCACTTCGATTGCCCGCTCCTCTCCATCGACAGAAAGATGGCTTGGTCCCTGGCCACTGGTCTGGCTCAGCGCATTAGTGACATCGGCCAGGTAAGAGACGATATGGCATGTGCACTCCAGGATAGTCACATGCTACGAATCAAAATGAAAGGCAATACTGAGATCCCAAAATAGCTGCTAATACAACAAAATATAACAGTTCCCCTGACCAAACTGCTTTAAAACTCCCGTTACACAACCAATACATCTCGTGCCTGAGTTTTATTCCTGCAAGCTAAGCCATAGCCATGTCTTACCTTTCCCTGCATGACATTTGCATTCATTTTTTCTACCACATTCTTTTGAGACAGGTATTTCTTGCTGCAACACAAAACAGTGAAGAAGATCATTACAACTTTCAGTCTTTGGGAGGTACAAACTCAGCTCTCGTTAATAGCTTCAAGCATTTGGTTTGTTTTATATTAGCAACAGGAAACTTATAAATGTAGGAATTAAATCATCAAGAGTGGAAAAGATGAAGAAACCACACAGTTGTTCTTAATGGGGGGGTATAGATCAGGGAGGCATCTCTCAGTCAATTTATATTCCAAACAACAAAAAAATGAGTATCAGTAAACATGAACTTCTGTCCCCAAATTAACAGGGAAGGGAAAAAAAAATATCAATCTAAGTGCTGTGAACAAACAAAGAGCAGCACACAGTTCGCTCTTACCATCTGCCCAGCCAGTCAACAGCAGCACCATGAAGCTGGAGGTGTCCCGCACCTTGTCCTGCACTCGCCAAAGTTGCCATCACGACCATCAGCTCAGGAAAGCCTGTGCCATCACCATTGGCCAACATTTCTGTTGCCATTGGGATGAGAGTACTCAGCAGAACAGTGCATACACCTTCTCCAACTTGGCTGAACAAAGAGAGGAACGGTTCACAAAGGTACACAAGCCACTGAAATACAACTCATCCCCACACTGACGCCTTTAAGGCAACAATCATGCCCCATCCCTCCAACTGAGTGCTGACAAGAAGTCATCAGCAATTCAAGAGTAATTTGCACATCTAAAGAAGTAAAGAAAGGAACAACACACAAAAGAAATTACAAAGGCTGTATGTTACCTGTTCTCCCGAACAATGTAAGTTGTCAAGAGCTGCAGCAGCTGCCTGTTCTCTTGCACAACGTCCAGCTGGTCAGAATCTTTGGGTGGGGACATGGTCATCCTGGTTAACCAGGCCTGGAGCCGGACAGGCTCCACACAAGCCAGCTGAGCCAGAGAACCACAAAGTCGCAACAGGCTGGGGTTGGGACTCTTCTCAGCTAGTGGAGAGAATGGCCAGTGAGTGACATATACTACAGTGAACGCGTTTGGAGACGGCTTTCCATTAACAGTGCGAAGCTGTCACTCCCCTTCCTTTTACAGCTTTTCTTTCATGCACATTTCATATCGCAGCCCAATATAGGAACAGAATAAGGTGGGCAAAGGGAGGGCAGGAGAGATTCAACACTTACTTAGCTGGAAGAGCTTGGTAAAGAACTTCAGCACCCTGTTACAGAACTTCGCAGAGAGGTTTTCATTGGCCGTTGCCATCATGATCTGCACCAGTTCTCCACTATATGGAGGGAGGAAATTAAGTCAGCTTTGTAAAAGACAACTCATTCCCCTTCTTCGTTTGCACTGCATTATCTGCACTCACATTTAAGGTTGGCAATAGTTTGTATAACACTGCACAGCACAGCAGCGAGGCCACAGAAACTGCTCTCAGAAAAAGTACAAACTCTTAGCTCAGACTAAACCTCTAAATCTTGTAAGCTCCCAAGCAGCACGTCTGTGTTCTCCACACATCAAGTCACAACAGGGCCTGTATCAGGTTTCAAACCAAAATTCACAATTTTCTTGCCTATTTTTCCCTTCCATGTTAACAAAACACAACAGCCAGCCACCAGGCTGCTTTCAGTTTTACACTGCTGGACAAGTAGAGACCAAAACCAGACAATGTTTTAATTCCTAGTAGAGAAAATCTTTCCTCTGGTTCATCCTCCTATCTCTCCACAACAATGTTATGCTGTGTGGTTTCCACCACAATGCTAGGTCAGGCAAACACTCTACCTCCATCCTTAGAACTATCAACCTACTGCTGCGAGAAGAACTTGGGATTCTGCAACTGCCTTGCAAACCACGATCTCTCAAAGACCTCCTCACAATGTCTTTGACAAAACCACCATCTGGCAAGATTCCCCATTAGAGCTTGCTGAATATGTTTTTTGGAGCGACAAAGACCTAGATCCTCTCCCACACAGAAAGTCTTTCCACACCCTCCTGCACTGCTTGAAGGGTATCCTATCCTTGTACGGTTCTGCCTCTTCCCCTGCAATGGCATTAAGATCACTTCAGTGTCGACAGTGACAAGGTATGGAAAAAACGAAGAGAAATAAAGTCCTTGGCCTAAAATTTGAGGATGGCCTCACCTTTCTGAAAAGAATTCCTCCATGGCTTTTCGGGCCTGGCTGCTCTCCAGCTGTTTCTCCAGATGCTGCAAACATTCCTCCAAGATGGACTCATCCAAGCCACTGAGGATCAAAAGACACATATTAAATAAGAAAATACAAGAGCAATTTCAACAATTTCAACAATTAGGAGAGCGAAGCAACCAATTTTGCTAACACAGACCCAATAAACTTCCCACTAGCTGAATGCAGCTCTCCTTCCAAGAGATGGGAGAAAAATAATCAATGAATAAAAACACACAAAGACCATCAAATCTATCAAATGTTCACATAAAAAAGTGGCATATGGTGCTGCAAGCAAGTTACACCGCCAGAAACCTAGAATAATCCAGACCTTTCACACTCCCCACATTATAAATTCCTCTAAATGGCTACTCCTTTTACATTTTAAGTCTCTTTTAGTGTTACTCCTTCCCATTCTTTCCTGTGCTCAGCTCCACTCTACAAGGCACGCTGCAAGTAAAATCCAATTACACCTATGTTCTCTACCAGAAGGCACGGATCTCCCTCTGAATACCTCCCATCCAGAGAGGATCAGTGTTAAAAGATGCAACATCATCATGCCTAATGGTTTTATGTTTCAGATGGATAGAATCACCACCTGCGCATCGAGCTTATTCCCTCTCTCCACACAGGAGTAAAGGGTGGGAAGCTCAAATGTGGCCAGTTTGCTGTAATAAAGCTGGGATTAGCCGTCCTTACAAATGGCAAGAACGGAGACAAAGGAAGATAAAGCACGTTAGGTCGGCATCTTCAGCTTTCATTCCGTGCTTGTATTTACATAATTTTCTATTTGCTTAAATAAAAACCTATCAAGATACATAAATGCTCCATCCAGAGTTTCAAGAGATGATTAAAATCCATACTGCCTGAATGGCAGTGCTGAAAGTTCTGGTACCGTGAATAAAATACCTCATATTTTTAGTCTACAAGTATAGAAGTCTTCAACAGATAAATATAAGCTGATTTTTCACCCTTCTAATATGCTGTTCAAGAACTGACGCTGATGTTTAAACATACTGTAGTAATTCTTTGTGCACAGCTTTCCTGGGAGAGAACTACAGAACACACAGCCTCGATACCTGTTTGGATCAGAGTGACGGGCCAGAATGTTATAGCATCCTGTGATCAATTTCTCATAGACGCGCGCCAGGAATTCATCAGATTCCGCAGGGCCCAAGATCCGTTCCAGGGAGTTGCTGCTTATCTCCGCCACACTCTCCGTGCTGGTCTCCAAAAGGAGGGGCAACAGGGAATGAATCACCTGTGGTGGATTCAAATCATCCGACCAGCTTGAAGAGAAAAGAAAACAAGTTCATTCTCTGTACGATGTATCAGAGAACAACACACTGGATACACACAAGTAAGACACACGTCTGGATGGAAGTATGTGATAAAAACCCTTTCTAGAAAACCAGGATAAACACACAGACCCAGCCACTTTTTCTCCCAGTAGAACTGTTCTCATTTGGAAAACTCTACCTGTTACTTTTGCACATATACACACCTACATTTTCCCAGTCACACGATCACACAGAATGGCTTTTGGGCTTGTATGCACTGTCAACTATTTCTTTGTTTCACAATACCTTAGAGTAAGTAACTGAGGAAAAAATAAATTTTTCATTTCACTTTTTACTTCCAAACATCATAGGAGTTAACAAAATCAAAGCAGAAATGAATTAACGAGATCCATATTGCCTCAGTTTATATCTCAGTGTCTTCAAGACCAACATTTCTCTCACGGAGTCGGACTTTTAGATATACCAGATCAGGACAGAAAGGCTATCTCACATTAATTCAGAATTGCACACTGGCAGTGACTCCATTCAAGGCCTAATTCAAACCATAGCTCCAAGTGTTGCCCCCGAGCACCCTGATGAAGACAGATGTTCAGAAGAGCAGACAGATCTACATGACAAGGAAGCAACAAACAGCAGCACTTACACAATGAGGTCCCCAGTGAGTCTCACCAGGGAGAGGAGGGTGTGCTTGAGGGAAGCGGCAAGAGGCAGGCTTTGGCTGCAGAGAGTACCAAGGTGGGCGGCCTGAACTGCACTTATGTAGCTTTCTGCAGGGATGGTGTCATTCGCAAAGGCATTGCGCTAAGGATTGAGACACACGTACAAAAATCAGAACCATTTAGCTTTAACAGAAAGATACATTGCCTGCCATTCCAAGCAATTTACAGAGCTAAGATCAGAGTAGGTCAATCCATGAGGCCGGACTCACCCAGGAGCCAATGTTTGGAAACTCATTTGTATGAATGTTGTTCCATGATTCACATAAAGCCTGCACAGCTGAGGGCAAGTTCTGAACAAGCGTTGGGCCTGCAATTAATACAGAATCATAAGTTGTTGAGTCATTGCACGTGTCCTGTTGAAAACCACAATTGCTTCTACAACACTATTTAAAACTAGATCCTTTGGCCAAGGCACAACTGTAACCAAGTTGAGCTGCAATTTTACTGAGGGCTGGTTTCACGCTTGTCTACAAGTCAAAATTATCCCTGAAGTCTGCAAGTTTCCCAGCTTCTTTCACTTTATTAAAACAATAGAAAACATAAGAAAAATACTAATTTGCAGCAGTCTTCAACATATAAACATTTCTCAATTCCTCTTACTATGCCATTCCCCACGTCACCAGAGCACCAACATGATTGCAAGAGCATTCCAATAACCAGGATAAGCCCACAAGGCAGGTGGTCTCTCAAGGTTTGCCCAATTTTTTCAGCTGTTGATACTAAAAGGAAAAGAATTCACGGTGTGCTGCTGACAGAATCATAGAATGTTCTGAGTGGGAAGTAACTCACAAGGCTCATTGAGTCCAACTCCTGACCCTGCACAGGACACCCCAACATTCACACCGTGAGGCTGAGGGCATTGGCCAAACGCTTCTGAAATACTGTCAGGCTTGGTGCCCTGACTGCTTCCCTGGGAGCTGTTCCAGCGCTCCACCACCCTCTGGGGGAAGAACCTTCTCCTAATGTCCAACCTAACCCTCCTCTGGCATCTTCCTGCCATTCCCTCGACAGGGTGATGTACTCACTAGAACAAAGTGGTTGAGAACACAGCCAGCATATAGCATTCAAATGAATGTTGGCAGCACTGCAGAAACCTTCACTTCCACAGAGAAGGACACATGAACTATGCAGCACCCTCACCTAGCGTATTAGACTTGCAGCGGCTGGATCCAATGGCCAGGACAGCAGCATAACCTCGGAGTTTCTCCTCGGAGGGTTTGTTCTCAGTGGAGCCCTCTTCAGAGAGGCTACGTAGCAAGTAAGATCTGCAGTCAGGATGGAAAGGATTCATTTCAGGAAACAGCTCTGCACTGCAGAACTAGGTGTGTCAATATAGAGACAGATAAAGGAATGCTCTGAAGTCCTGCCCCACGTTTTGTGTTGTACACTCGGGGAGTTGTGGGCTTTCATCTCCTCTGAGCTACTTACCAGGTAAAGTGCCCATTCAAAAGAAAATGCTGATTTACTTTTGTCTTCTTCTACATAAGTTCTAAAAGGAGTTTAGAACATTTCAGACTCCTAATGAAGAAATTAAACCCCCTCTCCCTTGATGGTGCGATAGTCTCAATACTACTGCAGTGAAATGACCTTACGCAGCACTGTCCTAGCAGGCAGTAAGAGGAGATTTCATCTTTAGAAGAAAAGCTACCTTTGCAAGCCTGCAAGAAAGCCTTGAAAGATCAGACCAGGAGGCTACTCAGAAAGAACAACTTCATGTACATGGCTTGAAAAGCTACTTCTTATCCTTCTTTTAAAACAACAGACACTGAGAACAGAAGCCAGAGTAATTACATTGGACTATAAAAAAAAGACACCTGCCCCTACCAATGAACAAAATGCACAAAGCCCTAAGCACAGAAGGAAATGGTATATCCTACCAGCGATCCCAAGGACTGTACCTGGTAAACGTAGCGTACGTGTCAATGAGCTGCAGCGTAGCAGGCAGGAGGTTCTTTGTGATCTCTGAAGACTTATGAGGGTCAGTTTCTGCAGCTAGCTTGGAAAAGTGCTCATCCAGAGAAACCTGGATCTTGGAAATGGCAGCGTCAAGGGTGTAAATGGATTGTAAACTGGGAACTTCGTGCAGTTGGAGAATAGTTGTGCAGTCAACACCACAGAAAGAAGATATCTTAAAATACAAATGGATAGAAGAATAAGTGCAAATCATTCCACAAAACCAGAAGCTCCATATGCACAATCGCATTCGCACCAGCTTACCTGTCGAGCAAAGTATTCCTCTGCTATTTCCACATCATACTTCACGGAGCTGCACTTGCTAGCAGCCAGTTCAATGAGAGAAGCGGCATGGTCAGCTTTCATGCCCTGCTTGCTAAGGTGATCCTACAGATGTCAAAGAGACCCATCCCACTTCACAAGGGAAAGTTGCTCTGTAATGAACAACTTTCCCAACTAGCAGACTATAGCACTTGAGAAAACATGGACACAAGTTCCCATTTCCCACCACCATGCCCACAAAACACACCCCATGTGCAGCCAGCATGAAGACTAACATTCTTACTGTCAACGTCATTACAAAACACCCCTCTAACAATAAGGCTGTACCTTGATCCACGTGACGTAAGATGAGATTCGCAGGCGGGAAGACCAGCGCAGTGTGTGTAAAATGTCACATTCACTCATCTCTGGTGTATTTGTAGCCAACTGATTCATGTAGTTTTTGGATGGAGGCAAAATCCCAAGTATCCGCCACAGTATCAAGAAGTAGTACTGAAGAGCACAGGCTTCCTAAACAAAAGTACAGGTGGACAAATTAATAAAGAAAGACTGCAGTTACAACCACTCCAGCTACTGAAATTATCTCATCAGAGACTCTGGGCTCCTGTAGGTGTGCCAGATCAGATGAACACAAGCTCTTTCTGTCACATTATACAACAAATTATGCAACAAAGAGGAGCAAGAAAGGAAAAAAGAAGGATTATGCAATTTTTTTCTGCTTCATCACATTCTACCCAGACCTCCTGGCATTACCAGGCACACACAGCAAGTCTGAAAGATGTTATGAATTAAAAACTCATATGAGATATGCCACTACCACAAACACTGACAGTAGCTATGGGATCCCCATTACTCCAACCACTGCCCAGAATACTTGGTTAAACACTTTGCTAGAAAATGCGATGTTTGAGAACTTGTTGTTCCTCAACACAGACAACACAGCCTTACCAGTGCAGTGACATTTTTGTTCTCTTTCCTCCTGAGTGTATCGAACTGTGACCCAGCTGCAAGCAGTGAGGTCAGGGCAGCGTAAAGCTCATCGTACTTCATAGTCCTGGAGAAAAGGACCTCGCAAACCTGCAAGAGATAACAAGTCAGGATCAGTGCCTCGCAAATCACACAGCTCTGCATTTATATTCAGGCAGGCTCTTATCTTAAGCATTCTGAAGACCCACAGACCAAACCCATGCAAAATAAACCTTCAGGAAGTGAGTTCTGCCGGGTATTTCTATCTCCAGTCATAGTTCCAATGAACTGGCTATAAGGGAGCAGGCGTGAAGGGAGCCCACAGCCGTGATGACAAAAAACTTAATGAGGAAACAAAATCCAGGAAGAACGTGAAGCAAAATTATGAGAAAGCAACTCTAATGCCATGTGTCTGCCTCAGATGTTTGAGCACTTCAGCACTGAGAATTAAGTGTGGATATGACAGGGCTCTCTGTTGTTGCATACATACAGGAATCACGAGCATTACTACCAGCAGTCCAACACATCTTTGCATACTGACCTCCCTGACATGTAATTAGGCACAAAAAGGAATCCCACATCATATTATTCAGCCCCTATTCTTTTCTCCATTTGGTAAAATATTTCTGCTCTAGCTGCTCCATCAAGTCTTTCCTTCTTGCCCATTTTCCCTGGCACCTGTCAATTCAACACGGCCCTCTAAAGGCTTATGGAGAGGTCTTTAGAATCAAAATCCCAGTACCGTGCTATCCAGACGGTTCAGATCATCTTCAGAAGCTTCCAGAGATAGGATGCAATAGAACCTGGGCTGAGGAATTGTGTCTGGAATGTGAGAACAGCAAATAACATTTAAAGTGACTGTTTAATGAGGCAGTATTGTGTGATCCTCTCTCCTCCGTCCCCACAACCTTTCACATTTTAAAACCGCTGCCAGATTCTACTAAGCCAGCTCCACCAGGCATTACACATGCTCTAACATACAGCGTACGCAGCCTAGGCTTTCCTACTCCTACAATCCTCGCTCAATAAACACATACTTAGTTTGAATTACTTGTAGCACGCTCCTAGATGGCAATAATTTTGTTTAATAAAACTTTTCTAACATTATTACTTGCATTTTTATCTCTTGTAACTATGTCCATTGAGAGTAGGAAAAAAGGTTCCATGCCCGGGCTCAGGAAAGGCTCTCATTTAATTGTAAAAGCAAATCTTAGAATAAAAAATTCCTCATGTGTTTGTTCTTACCTGATGAGCAGTGCTTGGTCCAGTTCTCTTCCACTTCCTTAAATCCATGATAGAGGGGCACAGTCGGCCGTATGCCACTGTCCTGGGATCCACTCACCCAGCCAATGGGGGGAGTCAGCAAATTATATTGCACCTAAGTTAAAAAAAAACAGAAAAACCCCAACCATGGCATCCTTATCATAAAGGGACAGGGGGAAAATACCACTACCAACAACAGGAAGAGAGCCATAAAATACTTATAGCTCTGTTGCTAGAATATCACCATTCCCTGCTTCTGATGGAAGTCCTGGACCCACTTTGACAATTTTTATTCTGAAGTGAGCAGGTTAAACGGTGAAGCTTCCAACAACTGTAAAATCCATACCCAAAACACATCCATTAAAGAGAACAATGCCAAAAAGCTCAGCAGGGCCAAGCGAAAGCAAGGACTGAGTAGAGGAGGTATTTCCAAAGTGGTGCCTAAATACCCAAACACTCAAGATTTTGAAAGACAAGGTGGGGTGTTCACCCTATCATCATCAGGATTTATTAGGACAGTCCTTACACAGGGAATTTACAATCAAACTGAACCCGCCGCTAGGGATCAGCACCTGTAGTCATGCAAGGTACCTCCAAAGGCTAGAAACAACACCAAAACCCATGCACTCGAAGGCCATGAAGAGAACAGAACACATCAAATGACACCTGTTAAGAGATTACTTCTGGTCAGCTGGTTAGACATCCCAAACTTGATGTCAAAACCTTACCTGTTCAAATAGGTACATGGGGGCCTTGGAATACTGATGCAGCAGGTAGTCAAACACTAAGAGCAGACGCGCCACAATAAGTGGCACAGAACATTGCTGAGTATCCATGTTCACTGTCAGCTCCACAATTGTCTGGATACAGAGCACCATGATGGACCTGCGGCCCCTCTCTGAGAAATTGTGAAAAATCAGCAGCAGCAGCTGGAGATGTTCAACATTCAGATCTTCTGTGTCACCAGGAAGAGTCCCCTGCAAGGCATTCTGCTTCAGTGTGCCCACAAACCTGACAACAGGAGAGGAAGTTTATAGTTTACCATGCTTCTTGCTTAGATTCCCCTTCAAAAATTGCTTTAACTAGAGGTTAGAGAACATTGTCTGTATCATATTTTTCTGCTTATTCTTCCAATACCAACAGTTTCACAAATTATTCACTACGTTAGGTACTAGAATTCACATAATGGCAGAGAGGAAAAATCTCAGCACTATCGTAACAGAACCTATCAGAAACCTGCAGAACTAAGACATTCACCTTCCCTCTTCATAACCAGTAATGCTGTCAGGATTTTAGCCTCCAACCACTTAAATCCTGATTCTAGGTTTCATTTCCTACCCTCCAAGTGAAGGACTTCAGCAACGCAGAGGACAGAATCCCTGCTCCTCAGAGCACCACTCACCATCACCACTCAGAGAACACACACGCTTGTCGTACTGGTGCCAGAGAATTTTGACTTGGTAGAAAATCAGAGAGGTAAGAGACAATTGACTTTCAGCTTAACAAAAAATCATCTCACCTTTCCCAAACTTTAAGGCATTCTGGAACATCTGGATCCCCCTGGGCAGTGGCTTTATGCTGCCAAATCAGGAGAAGTCGTGAGAGCACAGACAAACTTTGAGGGTGGATGTAGAGAGGCCATGGACCTTCAGAAAAAGGGGCAACTCCCAGCTGCTGAAGTAGTGTGTTCTGAAACAAAAGAGAGACTTCTTAGAGAGGCAAATCCTGCTTGATGCTTGAATTAAAAGCATGACCTGAGCATACAGAGCTTGTCAGGTTGCAATATTGCCCATATTTCAATATATGGCATGGCTACTGAGGGACACTCACGTTGCCACCTAAAACACAACAAAACTTCAACTGCAACACTAATGTAGAAAAAAAATCATAGAATCAAGCAATAGTTTGGGTCGGAAGGGACCTCAAAGCCCATCCAGTTCCAACCCCCATGCAACAGGCAGGAACACCTCCCTCTGGATCCAGTTTGCTCCAAGCCCCACCCAATGTGGCCTTGAAAGCCTCTAGGGATGGGGCAGCCACCACTGCTCTGGGCAATCTGGGCCAGGGCCTCCCCACCCTCACAGCAAAATATTTCTCCCTAAGATCTCATCTCAATTTCCCCTCTTTCAACTTAAAAAACAGCATTAACAAGCTCTACTCATTTACTGCAATATAACAGCAGGAGAGATTATGCCACTATGTTCAGTATTTATGAATTTGGCAGGTGACCCCTTCGACCAACCACAATAACTCTTGCTTCTTTTCAAATATAGCAAAAAGGGAGATTTCCGAAGTCAAATGCTTTAAAGAAAAACTCAACAAAGTATTTTAAATACAGTAGAAAACATTCAGTGTAAGTATAGGGACTGAATTCACTGACTTGTAAGCAAATTAATAACCTCTACATATAGTGTGAGCTGCGTCAGCCAATAAGCTATCAAAGAAACCTAGAGGCTACAAAGTTAGCACACAAAAGCAAAAGGATTAATTTGATTCTCTCCTGAGAGAATAGCAAAACCTTTTGGCATCAGTCCTGACAGCAAAGCACATCTGCAGGAATGTCTCTTGATAAACACGTGGACAGAGGCAACTCTTCAAAACAAAATATACAAACTCATTTCCTTTTCAGCTTTCATCATCTTCAAAGTTCACTGGATTAATCTGAACTGCAGACATTAAGTTTACGTTCTGCAGGGGTTTTTGTACTAGGTGACTGCAAAGGTTATCCAACTCACTGGATCCAACATATTCCAAGCTCTGTTTGCAGAAGAACATAATCCAGGGCCAAACACAACCATCAACACTCTACTCTAGGTGTGGGGAGTCTACGTAGAGACACCAGCAGACACCAGCACTCCTTGTTTTATTCATACATTCAATCATACTCACCTGCAAGGCAGGGGACTGAAGATCTGAGGTCACCAAGGAATGGTTGAAGTGATACAGTGCGGCAGCAAACTCCTCGTCTGACGTGCCTGTAAGATAGGGATCAATCCAGTTTCTACTGCTGCTCTCTTATATGTAAGATTTCCACAGGAAGCTAAGAAAATATACACCTATAAATCCTACAGCCCATGTTCTCTAACAGAGAGGTTCTGCTCACTCACCCTTAAGCCCATCCTTATCCACCTCTTTGATGATGCTTGCCAGTGTGGCCATATGCTGCTCCGAGAGAGATACACTCAGGTAGTTGCGAATGAAGTTATTCCTGGAGTTCAGCATAGAGGAAGTGATAAAGTTCAAAATGTTTGAAGCAAGGCTCAAAAACTGAAAAGGAAAGAGAAAGAGACTGTAGAAGCAGGAAAAGCAGAGGAACTGTAAGACAATATTAAACACAAATTAAACCACCAGCAAAATAAATCAAGCCCCTTAACTCCAGCCCCGGCAGTGGAGTGCAGGTTTACTCATCAGAGCCCACCTCACTGCACTCTGTTCTTTATCAGGACCAATTTTACAACTCTCTGAAAAGGCTGCAAGTCTCTGACTTCTTGACTGCAGCATTTATTTTTGACTTTACCCAATGCAGTTAGAGCTAAAAGCATTCTATCTCCGAGCCATTTCACTTACAGTTCTGCCCTCATTTCCCTCTCCCTCTGTTACCCTGGCAGTAAAAAATACAGTGACATCCCTGCTGAAGGAAGAGTAGAGACATCCTCTTTATTAACAGCCAGGACAGTCATTGATTCTCCACCCACAAAGTACTTAGAATACCCCACATTTGTTGTGTTGTCTGTGGGTAGCTGCATCGACAGACATGTGAAAAACATTACAGCACATCAGTGATTTCATTAAGCCTGAAGACTTTCCCATACCAATTCTGGATCCTTGCGGCTGGCCAGGATGTTCCCATTCTCTCCAGCAGTCTGTTTGTTTGGGCTTTTCACTCTAGGTGAGCTCTCCAAAGGCGGTGGTGGAGGCGGTGGTGGTGGAGCCACTTTCTCTTTGCTCGGAGAGATTGTCTCTTCAAACCACTGCCCGAGGATCGGCTCACTGTCGTCATCTAATGCAGGAGGCAGGACAACCAAAAGCAAAGCAGTATAAGCAACTACCTTACGCAAACTACTCAGCTTAGAAAAGGACTGAAAAAGTTTCAGTGAACACAGTTAAGGCATCTCCTGTCTTCGTTTTCCCTTTCCAAATCACAAGGCTGAGCACTCTTCTCTAAGAAGAGTGACCTTCCAGTACCTGAAGGGGGCCTACAGGAGAGCTGGGGAAGGGCTTTTTAGAAAGGCATGGAGTAATAGGAAGAGAGGGAATGGCTCTTAATTGGAGACAGGCAGATTTAGACTAGACATAAGGAGGAATTTCTTCACGATGAGAGTGGTGAGGCACTGGCCCAGGTTGCCCAGAGCAGTGGTGGCTGCCCCATCCCTGGAGGTGTTCAAGGCCACACTGGATGGGGCTCTGAGAAACCTGATCCAATGGGAGGTGTCCCTGCCTATCGCATGGGGGTTGAAACAGGATGGGCTTTAAGGTCCCTTCCAACTACAACTATTCTATGATTCTACAGCACTCCAGCAGGAATTTACAAGAAGAAGTTATTTCTACTCTCTTCTGAAGCAAATTCTACCCAATTTCAGTCACTCTGGCTTCAGTTTACAAAGATGAGTACAGCTAGTGTTACTTCTGCCAAACAAATCTTACAACCTATTTCATATTTTCAGCATTACATGATATTCCAGTCCAAGAGGGCAAGAGCCCAGTAGCCATGAAAGACACTGTAAAATCCTGACTTAAGTTGCTTGCTGCAAATTCCGTTACCTTGGCTGCTGTCCTCCTCCGTGCTGCTAAAATCATCCTCGTAGTAAGTGTTAGAATCGGTGGAGGCACTTGCATCACTGCTCATGGAGCCCTTTCTCTGACGCTGCAGGACAGAAGCCTTGGAAGAACAGCAGAACAAGTTAAAATTTAGGATTACGAAAGATAACATTTGCGAACTAGAGTATCTAATGCATCTTAACTACCTTCTAGCAAATTCGACACAATTATTTTATTATCAGTTTTTCAAGGCTTCTCACCCTTAAGTTGTATTAAAAGTTATGCGAGAAGGCTGAAAATAAACCTATGCCAAGCTTGTAAGCAACACCTCAAGTACCAGCTCCAACACAAAAGCACCCATGCTGAACAAAATCTCTTCATCTTCTCACTAAACTCACAAACCCCACTGAGCCATGAGTTTGTCAAATGTATGTCTCTGAAAAGAGGAGAGAGGCCCCAGCTGTTAGCATCTGAAAGAACATCAAATTCTTCTAAGCATGGTCACAGTTCGTAAAGTGAGGATTTTCCAGGCATATAACACTTAGCATGAGCAGCTGAGCTACAGAAATTCTCTTGCTGTGTGCCAGTTCCTACCTTTCTGTAGGAAGTAGACAGCAGCGTCAGCAGCAGATTAGTGAGGGGTACAGAATCTATCAGCCGCTGAATTCTCTGGATTGATGTGCTTTGAGCCATGATATCCAGCACTGCCGGCGGCCCATCGCTCTCCCAGCCCTGCAGGATGACATTGAAAACAGAATTTGAAGTGTGTTCCACTGGAGAAGGTAAAATATTCCACAAGAACACTATCTACACACCTTGTGCAAGGCCTCCACTTGCAGATCTTGAAAGAGCGAGGACAGCAATTTGATGGCATGATTTGCCAGCACCACTGACAGAACACCAAATCCCTGATGTCTACAGAAACAGAAAGGACACAATGTAATTTCAGAAGGGGGAAAAAAAGTATAAATTACCATTAAAAGTATCTACTTATATTGAGGGGTAACGGTTTTAATCCTATTGAGACTAGATCCTAGGAAGAAAGGTTTTGAAGTGAGGGTAAGAAGGCCCTGGCTCAGGTTGCCCAGAGAAGTAGTGGCTGCCCCATCCCTGGAGGGGTTCAAGGCCACGTTAGATGGGGCTTGGAACAACTGGATCCAGTGGGTGGTGTCGCTGCCCATGGCCGTGTGGGGAACTGGATGGGCTTTGAGGTCCTTTCCAACCCAAACCATTCCATGATTCTATGTATATATAAAATAGTGTGAAGTGACTGTTTTGCTAAACTGAAAATGACTTCTCTTCTTCTGAAAAATCAAGACTTGACTTCCAAATGGAGATGAAATCTCAAGAGCCCAACAAGACCATGTAGCAGCTGCTTGCTGGGCAGACACATGGACAATGACGACTTCAGTAGTGTATTTACATACCCTTTCCCAGGTCCCAGTTTGGGAGACCCAACGCCCTCCTTAGTACGAGCAATGATGTCTCTAACGCGAAGGGCAGCCAGTGGATCCTTCTCCTTTCCCTTATCAGCCAAGGCCGTGGGGCTGAGGTTCAAGATGAGGAAGAGGCTGTTGAGCAAACACCAAGCCCCGAGCAGCTGGAAGTTCTGATAATGCTATCATGCCAAAAGTGAAGGGGGAGGAAGCACCAAAGAAGACAAAATAGCATCAATCCAAATGTGAAAATATAACAGCACGGGAACAGTAAAACAGCTTCCGAGACACAGATCTTACCTCACCCCCTGCCCGGCGTGAATTGCTGATGGCTTGCCCGATCATTTCATAGATTTCAAGCTGCAAATAGATCCAAAATCATGAGAATGTTTAAGTGTTCCACTGAGCACACGCTACTTCTAAAATGCCAAATATAACCGTATTTTGCCCTCTACAATCAGCCACACCATTTATCAGCAAGTCTAATGCCTAGAAATAATAGATAACTCTTGCAATCCAAATAACAACAAATTTTACACACGAGAATGAAAAAAACACTCTCCCATCTACTTACACATTTCTGTACAATAGTAGCAGCATCATTTTCATAATCTTCTTCTTTCGAACTAGTTGATCCAGTCCGTACCTGTTGCGTGCTCCCCACGTGCAGAATGGCCATGCAAGTTGCCACACTCACCCCTGTTTGAACACAAGTGGAGGGAACATTGTTATTGAGAGCCGATCTCAGGACCCAATGTTCCTGCTCACCACATTAAAACAAGCAGCATCAAACATGCCCATATATGTGATGGAGCTGGGAATAGTCAACATTACAGCTAATAGGTTAAAAAGCAAGTTTCGTCTTACAGAAATATGCGACGACAATTAAAGGAGGAAGCATTTTACCAGGTAATTCCATACAATTTTAAGTTGCTTTAGGTCTGTTGAATTAATTTAGATTGAGTATTAGGAAAAGATTCTTCACACAGAGGTTGGTGGAGCACTGGAACAGCTCCCAGGGAAGCAGTCATAGTGCCAAGCCTGACAATATTCCAGAAGCATTTGGCCAACACCCTCAGCCCCATGGTGTGAATGTTGGGGTGTCCTGTGCAGGGTCAGGAGTTGAACTCGATGAGACTTGTAGGCTCCTTCCTACTCAGGACATTCTGCGATTATACGACTCAATCTTCATACTCAACTGCCAGCTCTCTTTAAAACCTTACCCATAACAATTAAATATTCAGATTCCAGTGTACTTAAACCACTCCTGGGAAAGCAGGTTGATTTAGGAGCATAACCAATTAAACTGAAGTCACAAGCACTACAAAAATACATTATGCTCTGAATGTAGAAGAGCAGAAATTGCAGGCTACTAAGCAGCTGCTGAGTCACTCAGTCTTTCTCTCAGATACTGACAAGAACATTTGCAGAATAAATCAGCGTTTCAGCATCACTATAGCAATTTTCCTATTAACACCACTGTCAGACTATACAGCACTCCACACAGCTTTGAAAGGTTACTTACGGGCTGAGCCTCAAATGTGCAGGTAACAAAGCAGAGCAAAAGTGAGAGCAACTTAAAGCTCCGAAGAAAATACAGGAAATCCACTCACCTGCGTAGAGACAGCTGAGAGCGAGAACAGTCACATCCTGGAGACGTGTGGGTGTCAGGGGCTCCAGCACAGGCAGAGACAGGGTATCCAGTGCCATGGTCACATCTATCACCAGTGAATGAAACCTACAATAACAACATATCAAGGCTCAGCTATGCAACATACACATCTGACAGCACACAAGAGCAGCAAAGCGACTGAGACTGCACAGCTGGCACCATTATTTTCTCTCACACAGTGTGCCCAGCACCTACAAAGAACAGCAATGACAGATACTCACCCATTACGAACAGCAGTGGCATCTGCCACTGTGGCTGGCATAATGAAAAACGAGTTGGCTGACACAGCATCCTGAAATCGATTTATGTATCGCAGAAAGTACGGGAGGTTCAGACATACTCTCAGCAGTTTCTCAGAGCCACCTATCAACAAAAACAGCAGTGCTGTTTTTACTGTTCCATGGGAGAGCTTCTAGGCAGAACAGATCTAACGGTCAGCAATAAATGACTTAATTACTCTTTGCGGTGAGGAAACACCATCCTAGATGAGGTAATAGGATAAAGACTGGTTTTAAATACATAAACCAGACGGGGAAGCCTTCAGCCAGTACTCATCATGGGTGTCACCAAGCTCTTGGTGCATGTTATGTGGTACAGCAGGTCTAATTCTCTCCTGCTCAGTAATCCACCCCACAGGCTACTTTATAACGTGCACATTTTTCCCTCCTAAAACAAACCTACAACATATGAACACGCTGAGCTCTTCTCCACAATGAAGAAAACTACATTACACCCACAACTTCCCTCAGTAACATTAGCGTGCAACCAAGCAAGTCCTAATGAAAAAACACTTCAGGTCAGAATGTTTCTTCCCACTCAGAGTTCTACGGTGCAACACTGGAGGGTCATTTGCTCCAGCATTTTCTCCCTTGATGCTAAACAGCTGATTCTCACCAAGTTCTTGCAGGCTGGCTACATTCTGAGCAATGAATATGCTTTTTGTCTTTGCCGCAGAGGTCTGATCTGTGGAAGCTTGATCCTCACTCTCTCCTTCCACCTAAAAGCAAGTACATACTAAATATATCATGGAAGTATTAAAAATAGATGCTGTTGCAGTAAGCCTCTACACAGAGGCAAGAGGTGCAGCAGCAGCAGAACTGAGAAGAGCTATGAATATCACTGAACATCAGCTTCCTTGATGCAACAAAGCTATGATTGCCAATAACACAGTGTTTGCCTGTTTACCATTCATCAACCTATAAGGAAGATACAAATACTTCAGAAAGGTTTCCACAACACATGTTTATTGACAAACTACCACTTACTGCCCTCTGCCATTTCCTGCACCAATGTTATCAGTGCTAAAATTCAGACTGCTTCTGTTTTAGGGCTGTTTGTTTACCTGCGTCTCTGGCGTGGCAGATGGTGAGGAGATTCTAGGGTTAAACACTGATGTCAGCTGATTGAGGAAGTTCATCTGCACTTCTTTCTGTCTTAGTTCTGGGCTCACCGGGGAGGCCAGCTCCTTCTGGTCCTCTACTGCAGAGGAAACGACAGAACATCATTACAAACATCAAACATGAAGTATTGCCTACGGCCAACGCAAGTGCCATAAAAACGTAACCATAAATCAAAATGCCTACCGTCAGAGAGAGTTTTGACGGTCTGAGGCAGCTTGGCCGATTTCATCATTGCAGTGAAGGTAATAATTTCAGTGCGATCTAATCGGCTGCAGCCCGTGCACAGCCCCTTTATCAGCAAAATGAGGTGTTTCTGCAAAGAAAAAGACACCAAGTACCATTTGAACTCTCTTGACTCCAATTATTCCTAGCAGCTGCATGAAGACTGATGCAACTTCAGCTGGTAAGGCTACCGTAACAGCTCGAATTCACTCCGATCTCACACCACAGATCATGATGACTTACTAATTGCAGGTAATTCAGGTCGCTGTCATTGTCCCATATGCTTGTTACAGAAAAGCACCTGTAAAAGCTCTCTCTCCTCTGACACACTAGGCCTTAGGGCCAGCCCTATCAGCAGCTGCATGATGCGAACACTTCTTGCATGATGTGAACACTTCTCACACTCCTTTCCTCTTTGACATAGATTTCAGCTTTCCTACCAGACTAAAATACAACTGGGCAAGAATCCACCTTTAAAAACTCAAACAGTTTTGAACCAGGTTGTTACACAAAACCAAATCAGAGAGTGGGGAATGGCAAGAGAATTATCCAAGGCTTCAGGTCACCCTTAGCTCAGCTCGCTCACAAGCTGGAGCTCTGAGCAACAAATACAGAGGGAAGATTCCGCAAGCAGCAGACTCTTTGAAAGTGCAATGCCTTAGGTATTTTAAGAACTTTATTAGTTTTGCTTAACGCAATATCAGAGCAAATATTTTGGAATTAGAGGCCAAAGTCCATTTCTGCACTCAGGCTTGCTCACACAGTCACAACCTGTACTCACCTGTGAAACGGCACATGCTTCATCTGGGTTCTCAAGACGCAGCAGCGAGAATTCAATCAGAACTTTACAGGCAGCTGCCACTGATTGCAGTTGGTTTCTTGGTACTGAAAAAAGCAGAAGCTGGGACTCAGTACAAGTGCAGAAATAAGTCAGCATAAAAAGTTCTCAATGTTTCCAGTAAAGCAGAATGCTGTGTAACAGGGATCCATACACCTATCACGCCTAACACAGAGATGTAATATAAATTCAGTCCCATTAAAATGTAACCCAAGAAACATCAGCAAAGCGAGGATACCTTCTACCCAGACAAGGTAGGTTACAGAGCTAACATGGCTTTCCCACCAACACTATTTAACACTGAGGAATATGAAACAAGTTGGCCAAGCTCACTTTTTTTGCAGAAATGGTCAAATCCTGTCAGCCAAAATAACATAAAATAATTTGAGTCACAATGCTTTGATCATTAATTCCAACATAATAAATTAACCACTACAGAATCATCTAAGAATCCTGAAAGCAGACTTCAACACTTCATTTAATCAAAACCTGTTTTCTCTATGTCAGGCTAATGAATAAGCAACTAAGAAGTCATGTCTCCCCAGTACTCAGTGGCCAAATACTCCTATTGCCAAGTTCCCTTTTCCACTCATACTGACATTTTGAGAGTGTAAAAGCCAGTGATGCTGGCCTCACACGCCTTGCCTTCATGTCTGATTCAGAGAGAAGGCTTGAGACAAACAGCAAAGGCACAAGCTCTGGTTTGCCATTACTGCATCCCAGCCACAGCAGAAAAGCAAGAGAGCCAGAGGAGGGAACACTTACTTAGACTGCACACAGTAGTGATGTAATGTGTAGAAAGTGCAACAAAGGACGAGTAGAAAGGCTCATACTGCTTGTCGTGGTGCAGGATTTCAGACTCGCTGCAAGAGGAGAACGGGAGAGGTGTCAATTCCACACAGCACAACAGTAGCACCAACACTCACAAGTGTGAGGGATATCTTAGCAGATGTAAGACGAGACCGGTAAAATCACACGCTCTCCAAATCAAAGCTCCGAGAACGGAATTCTCTTCCTCGTGCCCCATCTCCCATGTCCTCGGGACTGACTCCTCCAGAAGCAGGCAGAGCAGGCCATCAAAATCCCTATCCACATAGGAAACGATTCCAATACAGCAAACGTCCCCCCTTTCAGCACTGACAGGTCAGTCTCTTTAACAACAACTCTTGGCCAGGGAGTCATTGATTGTTAAGTTATTCCAAGCTCAGCTGCCCATGTTGGGACTGTTAGTTCTGCTGACGCTCAGCGGGATTTGCCAGGATGGAAGCACAGGCATTCCCTTCTGCTCAGGCATGGAGTCAACTGGAGTTTATGTACTTCTGCAAAAGGGAAGGATCAAACCAAGCACTTGCACAACAACAAACACACAAGGGAGCGTCTGCGACAAAGTGAGGGGCAATGACTTCTGGCAGGTACCGCACAGCAGAGAAGAATGTATCTGCTGTGATCAGGCTGTGACTCGCTGCTTCAGAGACCTACACCACCCTACCCTGCACACAGATCAACACAAACCTCCATGTGAGTGAAAATTTCACTGAACTCAAATGAAAAGTAAAAATTGCGAAGCAAAACACAGATCAATACATGGAAAGGCAAGGCCCTGAGGTTTCTCGGAGCAGCTCGGTGGCCGGAGAGAACATCTGTGGACACACAAATGCGCTAAAGGCTGCTGCAGTAAAGTGTCATGCCAAATTCCATTTGCACGGACTCCTGAAGGCAACCACCAAAAACAGGAACAGAGCTCTGCCTCCAAAGAAGTTATGCCCTTAATTCCTCCTGCAACAGAACTAAGGCATCTAGATATCCACTTATGAAATATTTAAATTATTTCCTTCCCCATTTTCATTCAGGGGTGTGAATGAGCAAGTTGGAATTAGAATTATACAACTCAACTTCACCGGTCACCGCTTCTTGAAACAGTCCTCTCCATCTCCAGCAACAGCATTTATTTCTGGAGGGCAGTAGGAGCGCAGGGTGACAGCCTATTGTGCCACGCGAAACCCCACTGCAATGAGGTAACGACAGTTGGCAATGACAGCACTGCTGCAGAGCATGGCAGAGTGAACTCTTCACCCACCCACAGAGAACACCACCAGCTTTGGCAGGGAGGGCAGAGGAACAGGACGCACCATTTCCTGCTGACCAATTCATGCCCAGGCACCTTCTCTTTTCCCACCCTAAGTCATCATTTCTAGTCATACAGAGAGGTGGCTGAAACAGCAGAAACTGTACAACGTTATCATTTCTTCTGGAGAAATGAAGAGAACGAAATACTTGACAGCTCTGTTTTCATTGCTCTGAGGGGTGTTTCATTTAGTCTACCCAAAAAGCTGAAATAGGGAAGCAGGATTTATGAAGCGAGAGACTTCACCTGCAGAGGCTCAGCAGTGTAACTCAACTGAGTTCTGATGTCTCATGTGCCAGGCTTCCCCTCGCCACCTCCTGACATTGCTGATGGATAAGGAACCCTGAGACCAGACACACAAAAAGACTGGTGCTTTCATATTCAGACACTGATTTTGCTCACCCACCTCTTTATGCTCAACTATAAACCAGCAGATGTACACAACGCATTTTATGAGATCAAATGGGAACATTAAGGGAACAAGAGTACAGGAGAGCTGGGCAGCTCTTCAGTGACCATCCTGCTGTAAAGGTCAAGCCGTGCAAGACAACGTCCACAAGGTGTAAGGCCACAAAGGCACAGAAGACAGAACAAGATGGGGAATTTTGTCTGGACTGGGCAATAAGAGCCTTGAGTTTTCTTAAAACAGGTCGCAGACTCGTCAAGGTTGTGACAAGCAGAGAGCGTCTGTCAGCTAATAGTCAACTACTTGCAAATAAACATAAATAGAAGATATATCAGCTTAATCTGTGATATGCTAGAATTATTTTGCATACATAGTGAGACGTAATAACAACTTCTGGGTGCTGCACTGTGATTTATTGCTTAAATAACTTTTGCTTCCCAAGGAAACTTATTACTCAGGCAAAGAAAGAGACCTCTGCGTCAATACCAAATACAACACTTTCAGAGTGAATCACAGAATGGTTTGCCTTGGAAGGGATCTCAAAGTCCCTCCAGTTTCACCCCCTGCCATGGGCAGGAACCTCACCTACTGGATCAGGGGGCTCCAAGCCCCATCCAACCTGGCCTTGACAACCTCCAGGGATGGGGCAGCCACCACTGCTCCAGGCAACCTGGGCCAGGGCCTCCCTACCTTCACAGGAAATCGCTACTTCCTAAGATCTCAACTGAATTTCCCCTCTTTCAGCTGAAAACCATTCCCCTTCATCCTATCCCTGCACTCCTTTCTCAGTTCTGCTTCCCAATCCTGACCAGGCCCGAAACAGACCTGGGAAATCCAGCCGCTTTGCGGAAGGTGCCAACAAACAGCCTCACTACCAGAGCTAACAATCATCTTCTAAAAATAACCCAAACAGACAAAATGTTGCAGATTCAAAATCCTAAAACAGATTACTGTTCCCAATAAAGAGTATGGCTTTAAACACAAAGCCATATTTTCTCCTCTGCAATTTGCCACGCACTACCTCAAAGCGTGAAATAAAAAACACTATCCTGTAAGACCCCACAGTCCTCCCACTCGCTGAGTTCCTGCAGGCTCTGAAGGGCAGGCAGCATCAGGCACCAACCCAAACCTCACAGCAGCACTAATTAACAGCGGCAAAATACTGTCTCCAGTGAGGAATGGAATCATCCTTCTCCCTAACAGAGGAAACTGAGCTCTCCCAGAGACCAAGTACACCCACTGAAGTATCTCTGTGTTATTTGTCTGCCAAAACACTCCAACAATGAACTTTAAGGCACAGCAACAGCAGAACTCTGAAAGGAAAAGCAAAGCCAAAGTGGTCCCTAAAAGAAAGAGGAACCTAAGAACTGCCCAAATCACATCACTATTTCTAAGTGAACTACCTGCGTGTTCGTAAGCACAGAATGTTAATTGGAAGCATCTGCTGTCTGCATGCTCAGTCACTCTATATTAAGCAAAATACCACAAGGCTTTATTTATTATCTTCCTCAGTACAGTATTTATTTGCTGTTTCCTAACAACTTACTGTGGTCAAGAGTAATATCTCCGTAACTGACCAGAGTGCTGTGGCATTCACACCCATGGGTTTAGGCCATAAAATGAGCTATGACTTGAAACGAACAGTTCCAGTGAGCAATCACTACTCCCCATGCGACAATTCCAGTTCAGAGAAGGTGGCTTTGATCTGCTCCGGTTTCGTTTCTCCTTAGGACATGAGCAGTGGTTTGCTGGGGAAGACCTCCAAGGCGACCGCGGCACAGCACTCGCCCAGGGCGACACAGACTCCCACCCCACAGCCCACACGGGACGACAGCAGTCCCGCCAGCCCCAGACTCTGTCAGAGGCGGCCCCACAGCGTCTTGGATGCAGCCCCTTCTCGAGGGCACGGCCCACACCCGGGCAAAGGTGAAGAGCCCCTGGCCACCTCTCAGGGCTCTTTTCTCACCGGCTGCCGCTGCCCCTGGGCGCCCTGAGCGGGGCCGCTCCCCGGTCCCGAGGGGAGACACAGCCGAACTCCCAGGCTCCGAGGGGGTACAGAGCCCGAAGCCCCAGGCCGCCGTGAGGTAGAGCCCGAGCCCACGCCCCCGTCCGGCGTGCCCTGACCTCTCGATGACGGCGGCGAGCAGCTGCGGCAGCTCCTTCATCTCGAAAGCCGAGTAGGATGCGGAGAGCAGCGGCCGCACGGCCACCTCCCAGCCCGGCCCGGCCGCGGCCCCTACGCCGCCGCCCGCCGCCATCTTTGCCTCTGCGCTGAGCCGGAGGCTGGGGCGGCCACGCCGGAAGCACCGCCCCCCCGCACAGGAAGTGGCTCGGTGCCCGCGCGCGCGACGCACCTCCCCCTATTGGGCGGGGGCGAGCGCGCAGTGCGTGAGTCAGCATTTTGCCCGCGGCGCGTGCGCGAGGGGCGGGGCCGAGGAGGCCGAACGTGGGATCACAGGCTGGTTTGGTTGGAAAAGACCTTTGAACTCATAGATTCCAACCGTCCTGTCCGCTACTGAACCGCCTCTTAAACACTGCATCTACCCAGTGCGCTATCTCTTAAACCCCTCCAGGGATGGAGACTGCCACCGCCTCTGCCAGGGCTTCACGACTGTCCGCAGACATTTTTCCCAATATCCAGCCTGAACCTCCCCTGGCACTTGAGGCCGTTTACCTCTCCTCCCATCACTTGTCCCTCGGGAGCAGAGCCCAGCACCCACCTCCCCACAACCTCCTCTCAGGAGCTGCAGAGAGCCATGAGCTCTCCCCTCAGCCTCCTCTTGTCCAGGATAAACAGTCCCAGGGCCCTCAGCAGCTCCCACAACCCCTGTTCTACAGACCCTTCCCCAGCTCTGTTCCCTTCTCCAGACACACTCCAGCCCCTCAAGCAGGGGCAAAACAGCATCAGCTGTGACAGCACTTGGCCTCTATTGGAGCCGCGTTGTGATGGAAGGGTGGAGGAAGCGTCCCTGCCATGCTGCCTCAGACCAAAGCAGCAGAACCACACCCAGGGAAGGGATGGAGAAGGAGCCGGCCTTGGCATCTTCATAAATAAAGATCACAAACAGACATAGCTGTATGTCCTCATGCACCGTGGTGAAAGTGTTTCCCACCCCATTTGACATTCCTCCCAACAAAGTGGCTCAACGCCACCACCTCCTCCTCCTCTCGGGCCTTGTGCACACAGCAGCATTCCCACTCCAGCCACCTTCTCTGACCCAGGCACCAAGGATGAGTCGGAGATCAGGAGGAGGCACACCCCCAGGATTAGCTCCATTAGCACTGGGGACGTTAGGGCTTTAACGGAGGAGTGGGAGAGTTCTTTTCCAGTCATAACAGACCTACATCTCTTCTCCACCTCTCTCCCATTTCTTTGCACCAGAGGAAATGTCAGCAGCACAGTGTTGTGTTGAACAAGCAGCTTCTCCTCCCAAATATCTGCCACAGAGCTGTTTGCATCCATCAGATCTTCTAAAAGAACCCAGTGGCAGCGCAGGGTAGCGAATCTTCGGGCAGCTCAGAGTGCAGACTCCTCCTCACAGGGCCCTACCGCCAGGCCCGGTTCAGCAGCTTCACCTGCGCCAGTCTCTTCGTGATCATTGTAGCAAAAACCAGCCCAAAGAGGACGCTGCTTATCAGCACGTAGTCGTAGTCATCTTTCAGGACATCAAACTGCTTCGACGGGTACACGCGAGTCTGGTAGATGTCCAGGCCATACGCAACAACCTACAGAGAGGAGATCAGGAGCTGGTAATGCAGCTTGGAGCACAAAATCAACAGTTACTGACTCAGGTCTGCACTTCTCATCAAAAAGTGTTCACTGGAAGCCTCAGCCCTCCCTGCCAGAGGCTACAGCACCACGCTGCTCACCCACAAACCCATGACTCTGCAGCAAAGTCTCCAACCCACACTCACCAAACAAGTAGACTCCAGGCCGGAGGGGGCTGTGTAAATCCCTCTCATCCGCGATATGGTTTGATTGTAGTTGATAAACCTCTCAGCATGGATCTGCACATCAGGAGAGTAGGGGATCAGGTTCTCTTCCCTGAAAAGCATTTGAAGAGAAACAAAAATGCAATAAAACAGCACACGCACTTTCCTAGTCTGACCACCACAAACTAAGATGAAACACCAGAGGTAGCAGCTTTTCCCAGTGCAGGTTTGTTTTTGCTGCAGGGTACAGATCAAACAGGCCAGCCAGGTCAGACTGCACTGCAGCAGCCTTGTTCTACGCTTCTGAAGTTTGAAAAATAAGAGTGATTCTAAAAACTTCAGGAAATCACTCAGACTGCTCATTCTTAGAGCGCAGACAACAGGCTGGTCTGGCTAACAACAAAGTCTGCTGCTTTACAAACTTATTCCTTTGTCACAGACTAGGAACAAAGTGATCCCTTAATTTCATCTATCTAGGACAAGTTCTACTTCATGCTACCCTACTGTACACAAATTCCACTCCTCTTCAAAAGCTGCCCAGGAACAGCAGATCTCGCATTTTCCTTACCTGCTTTGTTCTGTAGGGATCTCTGGGCGGCGAGGATCCAGCAGAGCCTTCGGCAGGGAGAGGATGGCCCCAGAAGGCAGCCCAACTGTGCATTAGGATAAATGCATCTTAAAAATGGCCATTTCTGACAGCATTCTCTCACAGCTAACATAAATCATAGGATTACAGAATGGTTTAGGTTGGAAGGCATCTCAAAGCCCATCCAGTTCCCACCCCCTGCCATGACATTTCCCATGGATCAGAGGCTCCAAGCCCTATCCAACCTGGCCTTGGACACCTTCAGGGATGGGACAGCCACCACTGCTCTGGGCAACCTGGGCCAGGGCCTCCACACCCTCACAGCAAAACATTTCTCCCAAGATGTCATCTCAATCTCCCCTCTTTCAGCTCAAAACTGTTCTCCTCCTCGTCCTATCCCTGCACTCCTCATCCAGAGCCACTCCCCAGCTTTCCTGGAGCCCCCTTCAGTACTGGAAGCTGCTCTAAGGTCCAAAACACTCCCAAATCTCTCAGCCTGTCCTCGGACAGCAGTTGCTCCAGCCAAATGCTCTCTCAGTGCTGATCCTCGCACTTGTTGGAAAGCCAGAGCAGCCCACAGGGAGAATTTTTGACAGCCAACTCCATTTTGCTTGTGTTTCAGTGCAAAAACTGGCTTGTGCAGGTAGCATAATCATACTCAGAAGAGAACAGCATTCACTCACTGAGCAAATGACGGCTGGTGATGCCTCGCTCAGTGATGGTGGCCTCCATGGCACTGATAGCAGATGGAAAGATGTATGACTGCTGGAGGACCTGCGGTAAAATTGGGCGGTCGAGGGAGCTGAAGGCTGTGGCATTGTATTGCTCTGTTCCCTCATACAGCTCCAGGACTGTGAACTCATTCCGACGTGCTTTCGTGTTCCAGTACTGGTACTGAAATGAGAAAAGATTTTGAGGAATACAAGACAAGCAGAGTGAATAATACATAATAATGGTCAAAAAAGTCTTCTCCATACAGGTTCAGCAGCTGCCCCTACTGCCCAGATGTAAAGAACAAGGTAGAAGAACTCTTTACCACCACCCAGTTCTCCGAGTGGACAATGTGGACAGGTCCCTTCGCCTTCTTCTGTACCGAAGAGTGGATGATCCTGCCCGTGACTCCATCGATCAGATATATCCCAATGAAAGTACGCTCATGATGCGTATCGGTGCTCTCTGTCACCACAGCCAGCAGGTTGGGATTCAAGGACTAGAGAAGAAGAAAAACCAACCAAGACACACACTTCAGTGCCACCGGCAGCCTCGTTTATCTGCATTTCAGCCTGGAGAAGAGAAGGGTGTGTGAAGACCTTATAGAGGCCTTCCAGTACCTGCAGGGGGCATACAAGAAAGATGGAGAGGGACTTTTTACAAGGGCATGGACTGATGGGAAGAGGGGGAATGGTTTTAAATTGGAGAGGGAAGATTTAGACTAGACACTAGGAAGAAATTCTTCATGATGAAGGTGGGGAGGCCCTGGCCCAGGTTGCCCAGAGCAGTGGTGGCTGCCCCATCCCTGGAGGGGTTCAAGGCCAGGTTGGATGGGGCTTGGAGCCCTTGATCCAGTGGGAGGTGTCCCTGCCTATGGCAGGGGTGAAACTGGATGGACTTTAAGGTCCCTTCCAATCCAAACCATTCTCTGATTTTATCTGGGACTACGCACAGAATAAAAAAGTTATTCTATCAGCATGAATCACCTGAGGCAATCAAGCAGCTATTTCCTCATCCTCAGATGTTTAATTGCTGCATGGAAACATTTTAGTAAAGAAATCTCCATCAAAACCAGCATCTTCTGCAGGGGTTATTGCCCCTGGTGCATGTATAGAAAAAAACCAGCACCACAGGGCAATTAATCTCAACACACTGCCTAGATCTCCCTATGAGATCACACACCATCCAAAAGTCAACCAAATGCCACAGCAGCACCTTATAGAGAACACTTCGGTCTCCCATCACGCGGCCCTGGGAATGCACGTGCTCGTTGGACCTCTTCCCTTTCACAGAAACAATCCTCTGTACCTCAGGGGGGATCATCACCTCCCAGCTCTCCTCTGTCGACAGGTCCTGCAGAAGAAAAGCACCACACAGGAAATTTTACCTTGCCCTTCAAAGACACCTGTAAGATGCAGTGAGTGTCTCTGCTTGAATTTTAAGTTTCTCAGGCACATTTTGGGGTCTAACTTTCTATTCTAAGCAAAACTCCATAAACCAAACAAGAGCTCTACCATTACCCAGACGACATTTAGGAAAGTGATGCTACTTTAGCTGTAATGAGTCTTCCTTACCTTTTTCAGCCTAAATCCAGAGAGTTTTCCCAGCTCAGCATCGACGAGATAAAAAAAGATCGAGTAGGCAATTTCTCTTAACTGGCGAAGGACATTTTTAGTTGCTGGGAAAGCTGTAACCTGGAAAAGAAGAATGGAAACACAGGTTAAAAACCAAATGACATACAAAAGAAACAAGATGGAAAGATTATCTCAAACACGTTTGTCAGGGTGAGGTCTGTCTTACCAGAATAACCACATAGTTTTGTGTGAAATGCAATTCAACTGCATTATTTTCTTATCTTGCTCCAAAAGGGAGGGGAGTAAATAACCAGAACACAAAGGAAAACTACCTCCAGGCATAGCAATTCACCTTGTACTCATCATCAATCAGGAGCAGCACTTTGGCATAGTCTTGATCCATAATAGGCAGAAGCAAAGTCTGAAGAATTGGGCGCTTCAGAACAGGGGGAGCTACTTGACTTCTCTTTCCAAAGATGGGGTTGAAGACATACAGAAAGCTCATTTTGGTTTCCTGAAAAACAAATGCAAAACTTTTTCTATGGCGACAAAGGAGCTGGTTTTCTACATATTACCTGCTGGTGTCAGCTGTTCATACTTTGGATTCAGTTGTTCCGACCTCAGAATATTACATTTGGACACACTTATGCTCTGTCCCACATTTCTCTACCAAAACCATGCTGTGGCATTACACAGTGATCATGGCTTTAACTAAATTCTGTCTGCCACTGAAACAGTCTCAACACACAACAATGTCTCCTCCTCCCTCATGTGTGGAGCACAAAACGTCCCGCAGTGAGCAAAGAACAGCCACTGTGGCCTGGCTAACAGAGATCATGCATGGCAACTTACGCAGTCAAACAAACCGGATGAAATAATTTCCTTTGTTTCACTACAAGGCTTAAAAATGAGCATCCTTAAAGTTTTAGGGCTCTGTGTCTGCTTCCCTCCAGCTCTCAGTCTCCGCCTGTCCCCACATTGGTAATAACCAGAGGCTCCTCAAAAAGATACTTTCTTCCACCCTTTCAAAGGGCAGATTTCCATGGTAAGCATGGTCAGTGGAGGGATGGAGGAAAGGGACTCACCTTGTCCTTAACGAGCAAGGTGCACTGTGGCGGGTGTGGGAAATGGGCTGTCGTTCTTTGGACCATCAGCTTGAAGGAGGAGCCTGGTCTCACATCCCTGAGGTACTGCTTCCACAGGATGGTGCCAGAACTGCTTTCAATACCAAAAACCTAAGCAGAGACACACAGTAAAGGCAAAGCTTAGAACAACACATCTGTCATATTCAAGCACTGCATCTTTCTTTGGGATAGGATACGGAAAGAAGAGCCTTAGTCCCTCTGCAAAGCTATGACAAAACATTCTGTGCATCTTCTCTCAACATTTTGCTCAAAGCCTGGCTAAAAACAAGGTTACAAATTCAGAGCTGAGACTCTATGGTCCAGAAACAGATTCCTACCCTATCTTCCTCACCTTTCCTGAAGCAGTGACCATCACCATCATTTTCTGGAGGTTAAACTCATCTCTGGCCAAATTGTCAATGTTAATCTCATTTTTAATCTGGCTTCGGGGTTTCCTGGCATCATAGAACATCTTCCAAAGATGCGCAGTCCAGGCTTGCAGCAGGATGAGCTGGGAGGACAGCCGCTTCAGAAACATGCCCAGCAAACCATCTGCAGAGAGATCAATAGTGGTAGTGAGAGGAAAACACTATGTCCCACTCCTTAACTGACATTACACAGTCTCACCCAGTGGAAGAAACACTGCCATGCATGAACCTACAATACTCCTTTGCCTCTGTCTCCCTCTCCAGAACAGATTTATAGTTCTTGTTTCTATGACAGACCCTGTCTGACAGACCAACCTTTCCCCACTTCACAGGGTGTAGCTCATTCCAAAAGATGCTCTCATCAACTGAAAGCAAACCTTCCTGCAGAACACATCACCTCTTTCTTGCATTCCTCCTTTCTCACTGATACGCTCACAGCAAGTGCCCACCTAAAGTTCACCCACCTGCAAGATCTTTATCTCCCTTTGCACTCAGAGCAAGAGAAGCCCTTGGAGTAAAAAAAAATACTTAATTCTGCCCAATCAGTGGTTATATTTAGGCTTCTCAAAAAAAACAAGGCACCAGGAAAGCAAGCAGAGAGATCAAATTCCACTAAGAAGCATTACTCAGAAGTATTAGAAAGCACACATGCAATGTGAGGTTACCTTGAATGGCTGCATCCAGGACAGCAAGAGAAAACAAAACAAAGCAAAACCAAAAGCTATTGCAAACAAGTCTTCCAGAAAGGGTCAGAGGGAGATGCTTAGGAGAGATGGCCAAAATCCCTCCTACTGCTGCTGACTGGGTTTCCCATATAACATACTAACACTCATGTCACCTCCATTTGGCACTGAACCCCAACAGTTCAGAGAGAAATGGGTTTACTTCTGCTCATTTTAATCACTATCAGTAGAAATTTGCATCCTAACTCTCAGCTCAGAAGAAAAAGAAAACCATAAAAACGTTTGTTCAGGAAGAAAAGTAAACTCACAAAGGCAATTCTGTTTTGTCTTTACCTGCTTTCTTTCCAAATTCTCCCTCCAGCTCAGCCTGTGCGCCTGTCAGAGGCAGATCCACCATCTCCAAGCTTACCACTTCTGCCAGAGACTCCTCTCGACTCCACACAACCTTTCCTGGAAACAAATGCAAGTAGAATATTGGGAAGTTGATGTCACAGAGATGGATTTTCAATCCCTTCTGCAAATGAACACTTTCATCATAGGAATCTTATCTGAAGAAACTCTGAGGCAGATCTACAACAGGACTTGGACTCTCATCCTACAAAAAGCCTTTTGAAATGTGCTGAAACCCCATGAAATCCAAAGGCACACACAGATTCTACACAAAGAACAGTGCAGAACCCTTTTCTCAGATAAGACGTCTCATGAGGCTGAAAGAACCTCCAATATCTTCCACAGGCCTTTGGACAATTACAACTCATTTTGCCAGTTTCCCCATAAAGCAATGCTAAAATGAACCATTTAGGATTTGGAATTTTCTTCTTGCCCCCCAGAGACAAGCTGTGCAGTGTTAAAAATGGAGCAGGCTGACCATTCACCAGTCACCTGGCTGCTGGAGGAACATCAGCATGTGGTCTTCTGTTTGCACCAAGGCTCGGTAGCCCACAGAGTCATCCTTCTTCAGGAAAACTTGGATGTAGAGCTGGAAAAAAGAGCAGGCAGAACAGTGAGGCTAACTATCACATTATCTCCTTGGAGAAAACAGAACTCCAAGGTGAAATAAAGCAGTGTGACTGCATGCAGGGAAACAGCTGTTTGCAGAATGGCTTTTGCCTGGTCTGAAGGGCTCCACCAATGCCATCAAATCAGGGCACGGAGGGCTCTACATGTCTGATAAACCATGGGATGGAAACAATCCCAGTTCACCTGCTGTGGCTTGGCACCGCTCTGCTCCAATGTAAAGGTAATCGTGGTATCCAACAACCTTTGTCCAGTTTCAACCAGGTAGAGATTAATATTGTAGGTTTGATTGGAACAGATTAAGGATTCCTATAACAAGGGGTGGAAAATAGCCGAGTTAAACATTCATGCCACAATGAATTCTGCAGAAGGACTTCTTGTTGTGCAAGAACTGTGTGTCCGGGATGGTTTTAGATTATTCATACACAGCTGCTACAAAATATCAGGCTCCAAAACCACCCTGAGAGACCTTTTGCATTTGGTTTCCACAAGCAAAAGAAAGTGGACTGTTTGGAACCTCTGCTGTTTCTAGGAACAAGCACACTCAATACCTGCTTCCGGGATTCCTCTAGAGTGCTTCCTGCATGAAGGCCATCAGAACTTCCAGGTTTCTGAAATGAGGATGAGCAGAAACAATATGGCTTTAGACCCCAATGGGAGTATAAAGAAAATAGTTTTGTGACTGCCTGACAAGCCGCAGCCTGACTCTGAAAACAGGCAGGAAACAGTTCTGTTCTATTCTGTAGTGGATAAAAATAAAACCTTCACTACCCCTAAGAACTGAAGCCTTCTACGAGTCAAGTAAAGCCAATTCTGAGGTTACGTGCCCAGCTTACACAACGCTGAAACAGGCTGCACGCTTCACCGTGCAAGAGGCAGACTTAGCTGGATGTAATCAAGCCCTCCTTGCATCACCATTGCTTCACATGCCTGAGAAGCTAATTATACCTTCCTCAAGTCAGTAATAATACCTGGGCCTCAGAAGGAAAGCACCTGTGGAACCACCCCAAACTGGGTCATATTGTGTCCATACTGGGTAACCAGCGGTGCTGGTTACAGGGCAGGCAAAACACACTCACCAGTTCACTCCTGCAGGTCAGCACAGCAGCCACAGTTTTCTCCCCAGTGGTTGCAAAACTCACCAGAGCTACCTGAAAAGAAATGAAATAGCAGAAGACCATAAAACAAACAAGAAAATCCTCAAACGCCACGAAAACCTACCTGTGCAGCAAATTAAGCCACCCTGGTATTGAACACTGGTGACCTTTCACAGCCTAATTTTAAATTCCACTGTTTCACCAAAGAGAAAAAGGTTGTAACACTGAAAATACTTCTCAAATGTGGAAAACGTTGCCCTGCCACAGGTTTTTGAACCATTAAGTTCAGCGTTCCTGAGATTTTAAAGGTTGTTTCCTTATCATGATCTCTCATATGGCCTGACAAAAGCACCACTGCACCACAGGCCTCTTAGACAACACACAGCTCAGACCCAGGAAACCATCCCAACACTGCAAGGTGGCAATATAGCGTACTGGCAATGATGACTGGAAATTCAGCCAGTATAAATTAAATCTAGTGGTCCTCAGCCAGAGCACTGAAACGAGAAGCTCAGTAGCTTCTTCAGAACGCTTAATACAGAGGTGTTTGCTTGGTTTAAAGAATTTTAGGCTTTAAGTGGCACTGTCACACGAGTACAGGTATCTTGGTTACCTGCTGGAAGTCCCGGAGGTGGCTGAGCAGCCCATGTTTGTACTGCAGCAGGGAGAAGTGGCTCGGAGAAAGCTGCAGGAAGAACTGAGTCCGCGAAGCACCGATAACATGGGGCTGAGTGGCCAATATCTGGGGCTGGAAGCCATCAGCAAACTCCAGGTCAAGTGACTGTGAAAGGAAGACAAGCACATATGTTCATGACAACTTTTTCTCCACTGAAACTGATACCTTCCTCTTAACAGCAGCAATATAAGCTCTATGAAGAAAAACGGAGAACTAGGCTCCCATTGGAGCAAACTATGGAGACACCAAAGCAGAAGGAATGATTAGACAGACACAAGACAGTTTTCTCTCAATTTATGGCTCATATTCCTCCCCACCCTGCCTCAAGTCATGCTGGAGGTTCGCAACAGAACCCCTACACTGCCAGGCTCAGGCACAGAAATAGCAGGATGACAGACCGCATACAAGGCTCTTTCAGCACGTCTCACCTGCAGTGGGATCTGCTCCATCTCCTGCTCTGTCTCCAAGGAGCAAACATAGAGCGAATGTGAGTCTGTGTCTACACACACCAGCACGGCCTCCCCCACCACGCTGCAGGCACCGCTGAGAGACTTCAGCCAGGGCGCTGCTACTCTGCTCTGCCAACCGAGACATAAAGAGATGAAGTTGTCAATGGCACAAATTCCTCAGGAAAAAAACAGCTGGGACACAGCCAAGAACTTCATCAGTTATTTTCACCCGTAAGCCTGAGAGAAAACTATCAACCTGTGATTTCCGGGATGGATTTGACCTGGATAGGCTTGTCCAGCCTGGAGAAGAAAAGGCTCTGGGGAGACCTTAGCGCAGCTTCCAGTACTGAAAGGGGCTCCAGGAAAGCTGGGAAGGGGCTCTTGATCAGTGAATGCAGGGATAAGACAAGGGGGAATGTTTTTTACCTGAAAGAGGGGAGATTGAGATGAGATCTTAGGGAGAAATGTTTTGCTGTGAGGGTGGGGAGGCCCTGGCCCAGGTTGCCCAGAGCAGTGGTGGCTGCCCCATCCCTGGAGGGGTTCAAGGCCAGGTTGGATGGGACTTTGAGCCCCCTGATCCAGTGGGAGGTGTCCCTACCCATGGCAGGGCTTGGAACTGATGGGTTTTGAGGTCCCTTCCAATCCAAACCACTCTATGGTGCTAGGACTAACAGCTGCAGGTCCAACTCAGTTTTGCTTTCAGGGCATTCAGCAGTGAAACTCATTCCTCAGCCCACAGGCAATGCCCCAGAGAAAGGGAGGTTTATCTGTACTTTAACAGTTAATTACTGCGCACATCACACCACATCTCATCTACTTGGAAGCACATTTGTTAACACCAAAGCCAGTATTTTGGATCCATAACCAAGCAGTACCTGTTTTGTAATTTCTCCATCTTCTACATGGAATGTTAAAATGTTCAAGTGGCTCTGGGGAACAATTCCAAGCACGTGGATCACTCCAGTCCCACGGGAATACAACAACTGGTATTGGATACCTTCACTGCAAAAGAAGCAGCAACCATGAAGTACCATTTTCTCACATTGCTGTTTTTAGAACTTTTCAAAAGCATAAGGCACACGCGGCACCCTTTCCACCCCAGGTCACCGGGCTCCCTGTCACAACTTTATGCTTCTACTTGAAATGTTTTCTTACTTTTCTGGTAAGTGTTCTGCCCATTTCTGGTGCCCATTGGAAAGGTAGAGAAGAGAGATAGCTGCCTTCTTCAGGACTGCCACATATTTCACTGCATCCTGCAGCGCCACCAAACTAGCAGCCTGGAAACTATGCACAAGTAAGAGACAGGAAGTTAGAAAGTTGATTTCTTTTAGGAAAGAAAATCACTCTGAAGATCTGCTTCAAACATTTTAGCGTCAGTCTCAAAGTACAGTTTATAGCCCACTTTATCCATACTTGCCAGTCTCAACAGCGAGCATTAGGCTGGAATCCAAACACCCTAAAACTGATGCATGTTTAACACACTGTGTATCTGAAAAGAAAACTCGCCTATGTAAAAAATTTCTATCTCTTCTTCCAAATGGATTGCTAAGAAATAGGAATGGCATCAGATTTTACTGCAAGGCTCAGGCATTCCTGATGAATTCATAGGATAGTTAGGGTTTGAAGGGACCTCAAAGCCCATTTGGTTCCAACCCCCCACCATGGGCAGGGACACCTCCTACTGGATCTGGTTATTCAAATTCTGTTCCAGAAGCCTGATATGTAACTGATTTTTCCCTACAACGCAAATCCAAACAAGGTCAACCACCTCTTTCCCCTTTCCTAGCACAGGATTACAAGGGGAAAGACACGGTGCCAACATGAAAGCCTACCTGCTAGTGTCCAGGGACGTCTCCCAGTTCAACCCTCCAATGTTGGTCTCCCAGGAACGCAGAATGCGCCCAGCATTGGACACTGTGATGGCATCTGCCCAGGAAACAAACACAGAACTTGTGTCCCACCACTGATCAAGAACACAGTGAACTCTGGCAGGTTCAGCTCCTGGCTGAGCACCCATGCGCCCAAACACACTGCTGGCCCCAGCACCCACCCACATGTCCCCATTACCCTGCCCATGGATCAGCATCGCGTCAATCACTCCTTCGTGCGTTCCCTTGTCTACATGGCGCCACACTGAAGGAAAGAAAGTTCAGTCAGAACAAGAGTGAAGAGCTGTTCCCCCAAACACATTTGTTTGTTACTATTCCCGAACTTAAGTTCTTTATTGCACCAAGCTCCTACAGAAAACAGTCTGCCTGTCCTAAGAAACAGCTTGGAGATGCCAGCTGTTCCGCTCGGTCTGACAAAGTGCTATTACCAGTGTTAATTTATCACTATGATAACATAACACAACAATTAATGCAGCATCCCCAGCACACCAGGAACAACAAAACGCTGCTTCACTCACAGATTTCACCGCTTCTAGAGTTCAGGGCGGCCACCACGTTCTTCTCAGTGGCCACCACGAGCTTCTTCGAGCCCTGAGAGGCTTCCAAGGAGGCGAACTTGAGTTTCCCCACGTACTGCTGTCTCCTGCAGGGGAATACGAGCGGGGTGAACCAGGACAACGGGAGGTGCAGGGAGGCAGAACGCAGGGCCGGGAGCGGAGGGTCTAAACAGAAGGGCAGCACGGCGGGCCCAGGGCCCGCTTGCAGGAGGAGAAACCCAGCGTAGCGCTGTCCCCCAGCGCTCACCAATCGAACTTGCCCACTTGATCCTCGTAGACAGCGGCAGCGGGCAGCGGCGACAGCAGCAGCAGCAAGAGCAGCCTCCACACCCCCGCCGCCATGGCAGCGCCCGGCCGTACTGCGGGGTCCTCAGCGCCTCGGCTGCCCGCGCCACCGCCTGAGCGGGAGCCTTAAAGCACGAGCTGCCCGCGCCACCGCCTGAGCGGGAACCCCACCCACAGGCCACCGCGCGGCGCAGGCGGCGCGTGCGGCAGCCCGCCGGAGTTCCCAGCAGCCCGCCGGAGTTCCCAGCAGCCCGCGCGGCGCCGGGGGGGGCCTCGCAGCACGATGCCGAAATCCAAGCGGGACCGCAAGGGTGAGTGCCCGATTCCCCCCCCGGTCCCCGTCCCTCTGGGCCCGTCCGTCCTAACGTCGTCTCTCTGCTCCCCGCAGTCTCCCTCACGCGGACGCCCAGGAAGGGGTTGGAGGCCAAGCAGGCGCTCATCACGGAGGTAAGGGCGGCTCAGACCGTCGCCCCAGTCCGCCCTCCCTCCTGATCCCCGCTGCCCCTCAATCCCCGCTCCCCCTACCCCAGATCCTCGTTCCCGCCCGGTTCTCGCTGCTCCCCAGGTACGTGCAGTGCCTGGTCCACGCTCCCTCCCTGTCCACACTACTCCCCTCGCTGCTTCTCCAGTCCCTGCTGCCCCCAGGTACCCGCTGCCCCCCAGGTCCCTACTTACTCCTGCTTCCCGATCCCTGCGGTGCCCTGGTCCCTGCTTTGCCCCTGCTTCCCCCCCATACCCCACGTTATTCCAATGTCTATCGGTCCCTGCTGTGCTGTGCCCGGTTCCCACTACCCCCCAGTCTCTGCTGCCCCCTGATCCCTGCACTCCACAGTTCCCTGGGTCCCCATGGTGCCCTGGTTTCCACTCCTCCTCACTGTTTCTCCAGTCCCTGCTTTTGCACCACTGCCCCCTGATCCCTACAGTGCCCTGTTCCCCTTGGTCCCCAGATCCTTGCGATGCCTCAAACCCCACTGTCCACCCTACTCCCCATTCCATTCGCCTCTCACTATCCTGCTCCCTCCCTGCTGTCCCCCCACTCCCTCCCCAGTTCCCACTGCCGTGCTACCCCCTAAACCAGTGCCTCACAGCTCCGGCGATGTGTGGACACCTACAAGTACATCTACATCTTCTCGGTTGCCAACATGCGGAACAACAAACTGAAAGATGTCCGGAACGCCTGGAAACACAGCAGGTGAGGTGGGACAGCAGAAGGAGGCCACCTGCACAGAGCGGAGCCTGGGAACAACCTCCCCCCTTTCTCCTGCCACTCCAGGATCTTCTTTGGGAAGAACAAGGTGATGATGGTGGCATTGGGACGTGAGCCGAGCAGCGAGTACAGAGAGAACCTGCACAAGGTAGGGCTGGGTCTGCACCCCAGAGCCTCCCACAGGGCAGCTGTCAGCAGGGAGGGCAGAACTGCCTGGGGCCAAAACCCTCTGTACCACCATGCAGCTTATCTGCTCTCCAAGGGATTTGTTTAGGGAGGAGGGCAGAGCTGCCTGGGGCTGGAGATCTCCAACTCCACCTGCAGCCGCTCCGCTTTCCAGGACGGAACCAACTAGCCCTGAGCGCTGCCCCGGCCCCATTGCCACTCCTCTCTTCCAGGTCAGCAGGCGGCTGAAGGGCGAGGTGGGTCTGCTCTTCACTGACCGCACCAGGGACGAGGTGGATGAGTGAGTACTCTAGTGTCACTGCCCAGGTGGGAAACAGCTCCCCTTCCTGACATTCCCCTTAAAATAATAAGGCTTTTCCACTCTTGATCAAGGAGCACAGGGATAGGGAGAGGAGGAAGGGTTTTCAGCTGAAACAAGAAAGATTGAGAAGAGGTCTTAGGGAGAAATGTTTTCCTGCAAGGGTGGGGAGGCCCTGGCCCAGGTTGACCAGAGAAGTGGTGGCTGCCCCATCCCTGGAGGTGTTCAAAGTCAGGCTGGGTGGGGCTTGGAGCCCCCTGATCCAGTAGGGTGTCCCTGCCCATGGCAGGGGCTTGGAATTGATGGGCTTTGAGGTCCCTTCCAACCCAGACCATTCCATGATTCTTTCCATGCCGTCCCATGGCTGAAGCTCTGGGTGCTGGTCTCTGTCCCAGGTGGTTCTCCAAGTTCAGAGAAGTAGACTTTGCCCGTGCAGGGAACAAGGCAACATACACTGTCAGCCTGGAAATGGGACCCCTGGAACAGTTCCCTCACTCCATGGAGCCGCAGTTGCGGCAGCTGGGCTTGCCGACAGCGCTGAAGAAAGGTATGTTTGGTGGCCAAAAAGGTAAGTGGCATTGATCACTGTGCAGGCAGGGCCTTCTAAGGAGAATGTTAAATAATCCAGTAGAATTCAGCTTTGGAGAAATTCTTGCGGACAATTTTCTACTTTTTGGACTGGTGCCGAATTTGTTGTATTCCTCTTGTGGCATTCTTCCAAAACTGATGCCAAAGAAGTGAAACCATGCTGCGCAGAAGCCACCTGTGGTGGTTTTGTTAGAGCCGATCCCCCCCACTGCACTCTGATATCCACAGGGAAGGCATCATCTGCCACGGGCGGGGCGTGAGAGGGTCTTGGCTCCACACCCCCTTTCTGGGAGGCTTATCCAGTATCTGTGAGCTTTTCTTCCTGCAGGAGTGGTGATGCTGTTGTCAGATTATGAAGTCTGCAAGGAAGGGGACATTCTCACCCCTGAGCAAGCACGTGTCCTGGTGGGTAATGCTGTAATCCCACAGCTATGCCAGCCTTTCCTTCCCTGATACGGAATAACCAACTGTTAGGTGTAATTCCACTGGGTGTTCTGGGAGGGAGGTGGGAAGTGCTTCTGGTATCAGTCAGTGGGGTGCAGCAAGCATCCTCCTGACTTCCCAGCAGCCATTGGTTTGGCTCTTGCTTTGCTGCAGTTCTCACCAGGAAAGTGTTCTTTTACCCTAAGTGGTTTTGCCAGGCTGCCGCGGAGCAAAGCAAGAATTACAAATCTGTTTCCTTTCCTAGAAACTCTTTGGCTATGAGATGATGGAGTTTAAAGTCACCATCAAATTTGTGTGGAATTCAGAGACGGGAGACTTCCAGAAGCTTGTTGGGGATACAACAGCAAAGGAAGAGGAAGAGGAGGAGGGTGATGACAGCAGTGAGGGCTAGCAGCAGCCCTTGCGCTTGGACACAACAGCTCTCAGTTACAGACACAACAAGAGGAGGATGATTCCCTTCTCTGTTTGCACCCGGAGGACAAGGATGATGGGCTCAAAAATGTTCTTCATAAAAGATGACCTTATTATTCTTTTTTATATAAATCTATATATAAAACCTCAGATGGTTGTGGCTGCTGCCTGTCAGCTGGGGGAAATGCCACCTCCAACATGAGAGGGAAGCAGAAAGCACATGAACATAGCTCAGCTGAGGCAGCACACCTGGTACTGGGGATGACACTGGTTTGTCCTTCTCTTTTGACGAAAGCATTAGAAAAAAGCAGCTGGATAGTGTAAAGACGGTGCGTGCTGACAGGAACAAGCAATAGCTGAGTTACAGCAATAGCTAAGAGACAAGACCTGTGTTAGAAAAAGATTTTATTCATCTATGTAATTATTTTGAGATCCCATATGAAGGCAGAACCAAGGCCTTCCCCTAGTTATCTGTCCATTTGCCACAATCAACTGCATCTTTAAGTCATAGTGTGTGCTGCATAGGTCCATGAGGGGAGAAGGGGTAAGGCACGGTCCAACACAAGCACTGACAGCAGCAGGGGACCCTACAAAGCTTTATTACTACAGGAAACAATCCCCCCTGTTTGCATGTCGACAGAGGGGCAGGGTGCGTTTGCACTCGATAGTCTACCCCAGCCAACCACTGTCTCATTCCTCCCCTATTCCCTAGCGGAAATAGTTGGGGCAGTCGTGCGCGGTCAAGTTCCAGGCCTTATCAAATGCCTCCACCACAGGTGGGAGCAGAGGACCCTCCTCACTGTAGTCAAGGTTCTGCTCAAGCTGTTCCATGTTGGACATCCCAATGATTACTGCATCTCCAAGAGAACCCTGGGAAGCGGGAAGAGGAGTTGCTCAAGCCAAAAGAAACAGAGTTCACCTCCTAAGCCACTGCAGGTCAACCTTTCTAGCAAAGAACATCCTGTAACTCCTGGATGTTTTATAGACAACCAACACCACAAAGTTCTGTTCAGGAGGCCAGAGTATCTCCAAGTTGTACCAACTCCTCTAAAGCTGCCAAATACCTTTACAGGGTGTACAGGAACATTTTGGGGAAATGGGGAACAGAACCATTGCTCTTCATGGAACTGGGAAATCAAAGTGCTCCCCTGACAGGGGAGCTGTGGGCAGGAAGCCAACACCCCAGCAAGTGGTCCTTAAAACCTTCCACTTCTTCCAGTCTGAACACAGGGTACACAGGAAAGAGAGCTGCCTGGCAGGCAGTCTACATAGCAATATTCCCTTTCAAACACCACAAGGACACACAGATTAAAAGAACCGTACACAGACCTTTCCCTGTGCGTGTGCCACAAACCCCTGCCCAGTGCCAGTGGTTCCATGCAGCCTGTAGCCATGTTGGGTGCTTACCTGCAGTTTGGAATGATTATACAGCCAGCGCAAAGCAGCAGCTGTCAGGCTGGGGGCACTGGAGCCATACGCGTCTTTCAAAGCTCTTTCTACCAGGGCAATTCCATCAAAATTGTGCTTCTTCCAGTACCTACAAGAAGAGAAATCACACTATTGCTCTTCGGACCTCTTGTGAATGGTACACCTACACTGCAGTCACATATGAAAGGCTTTCACGAAGCCTCATGCAACTTTTTGTAGCCTCCGAGGACTTCTGCAATTCCCCGCTGCAAGCTGGGGGGAAGGTAAGCCTCGAAGCCGCTCTGCAAAGCTCAGTCACAAACCACAGTCCTATTCACGTGTGGACGTCATCACTGCATAAGCTTTGGTCAGTTCTGCTTGCCCTTGGCTAATTATTAGTGTGGGTTTTTACATAGCCACTCCTGCCACATCTCCCTGCTTGTCTGTCAGCTCCCAACCTACCTATCCCTGTAGGCTTGAGCCCAGTCATTCCCAAAAAATCTTCCAGTGGGCTGGCGTTTGTCTTTGTCCTCGTACTTGTACTTGCCAGTCAGCAGCCCTCCTGCAAAGAGTCAGCAGCACATGTAGCAACAGCTTAGCTCTTCTCCAGTCCCTATTTCGCATGGGTTTGCCCCAAAGTCTTGCTGTTCCCTCCCTGTACCTGCGAGCGGATTGTAGGCATAGAAGCGCAGCCCATAGTATCTCAAACAAGGGAAGAGCTCGGCTTCCACCTGGCGAGTGGTCGCGTTGTACATACCCTGTGCAAAGATGAGGGAGACAAGGAACTTCCAATGCTGGCTCAGGACTGGTCACCAACATTCAGAACAGCCTGTTCCCCACCCTTCCCTGACAACACTCTTCTCTTATCCAGACAAGCAGTGCCAGGTCACACAAGGTTATCATTTGCTTAGGAACAGACTTCCTAAAGGATTGCAAACACCACAAAAGCTTTTCAGTTCCGCATGGAGTCACCAACTCAAGCAAAATGCATACTCAGCTTTTTCCAAGAAGGGCTCTGACAGCTTTCTAATCACACGTGTCCTGAAAGGACTTTCCAGATAACTGCAGCAACTTCCTTTTCCATGGCTATATCTTTCATGCTGGGGATTGCTCTGAGATCCGGGACTCCCAGACCCTCCCCACAGTGAGGACATGGAGAACCATCCATGTTACTATTCTCTTGGTTTGATTCATCTTAGCCTCCACAAAGGATGTGCTGGACCACCGTGAGCCCCCACCCCTCACCTGGTACACGGTTGGCATCACCCAGTTGTTGTATTTGCAGATGGTGCAGATTTCTGCCACCTCCCATGCTGCGTAGTTGGACAGACCAAGTTCTTTAAACTTCCCCTGTGGATGAAGGAAAGGCCACTCAGTTCCAGTTTGTAAAAGTGCATTTGTAACTACAGAGTGTAAAATGCATGTGGTGAAAAGGACAGCTGCTGAATTTTCTTTCCTTTCTCATCCCTGTTCACCTCTTTATAAGAGCTGAAAAAAAAAATCTCCTGCTTTCTGTTAATATTCAATCCACATATAGTTTAAATGGCACTGTTAAATTAATGCAAATCAGGAACTCTTCACCCATTAGCAGCACTAATCTTAAACTTCTCAGTTAACGTGGCTGAAAGCAAAGTTCAGATGTTCTGATGCTTCCAAGAGCTTTGCAAAACAAAGTACAGCACGTGAACACGCAGCAGAGCACCAGTTTGACTTTGCCCTGCTCATTTGCCTTATCTCTTCCTAGTGTTGTGCAAACCCGGTGCTGCAGGAGGACACACGGAGCAGCCCTGGTTTAAAAAGGTGATGGGAGGCAATCAAGGGAAGGTGCAGGCTTGGACTGCCCACTTTACTTCTTTGTGTAACTCATTGCAGGCACGCAGCGTCTCCTCCACTGGGGTCCCATGGTCAGGGGCGTGGAGGTAGAAGAGCTCCACGCTCGTCCTCTTCAGCCTCTCCAGGGATGCCTCCAGCTGCGATCGCACACTCTCAGGCTTCAGCGTCTTCCCATCCCAGGGATTAGCCTTAGTGGCAATTTGCACTGGCAGAGAGAAAGAAAGAATGAGCAGGGATGTTTCCACTTTCAGGAAGGGAATGGGGTTTGAGGCACAATGCAAACATTGCTTGAGCTGCTTCATGGAAGGCCTATTTCCTTAGGGACCATGTCAGCCTAGCGGGGCGGGCGGTTCCCTCAGGGATTGGCATCAGCCTGTCTGGGAAGACCCTTCTCAGGGAGTGGGCTTGGGATAAGTCCCTTCTCCTCGGGAATGGAGTCAGTCAGGCAGGGAAGACTCTTCCTCTCAGGGATGGCATCAGCCTGGCAGAGGAGACCCTTCTCCTCAAGGGAACAGGGCCACAGGAAAGCCCTTCTTGGGGAACAGACTTCGGGAAAAACTTTCTTCTCAGAGATGGCATCAGCTAGGATGGGAAGATACCTCTCCTCAGCGAACAGGACTCTGGGAAAGCCCTTCTCCTCACGGAGGGAGTTACCCTGGCAGGGAAAACCCTTCTTAGAGATGGAGTCAATGAAGCAGGGAATACCCTTCTCCTCAGGGACTGGGCTTGAGGAAGTCTCTTCTCCTCAGGGACGGAGTCTGCCAGGCAGGAAAGGCTCTTCCAGGGAATGGGCTCGAACAAAGTCCCTTCTCCTTGGGGAATGGGAGCCTGGGAAAGCCCTTCTCCCTAGAGACGGAGTTAGCCTGCCAGGGAAGACATTTCTCCTCAGGAAGTGGGCTTGGGAAAGTCTCTTCTTTCCCAGGATGGAGTCAGCCAGGCGTGGAAAGCCCTGCTCCTCAGGGAATGAGAGCTTGGGAAAGCCCTGCTCCTCGGGGAACGGGAGCCTGCGAAAGCCCTGCTCCTCGGGGAACGGGAGCCTGCGAAAGCCCTGCTCCTCGGGGAACGGGAGCCTGCGAAAGCCCTGCTCCTCGGGGAACGGGAGCCTGCGAAAGCCCTGCTCCTCGGGGAACGGGAGCCTGCGAAAGCCCTGCTCCTCGGGGAACGGGAGCCTGCGAAAGCCCTGCTCCTCGGGGAACGGGAGCCTGCGAAAGCCCTGCTCCTCGGGGAACGGGAGCCTGCGAAAGCCCTGCTCCTCGGGGAACGGGAGCCTGCGAAAGCCCTGCTCCTCGGGGAACGGGAGCCTGCGAAAGCCCTGCTCCTCGGGGAACGGGAGCCTGCGAAAGCCCTGCTCCTCGGGGAACGGGAGCCTGCGAAAGCCCTGCTCCTCGGGGAACGGGAGCCTGCGAAAGCCCTGCTCCTCGGGGAACGGGAGCCTGCGAAAGCCCTGCTCCTCGGGGAACGGGAGCCTGCGAAAGCCCTGCTCCTCGGGGAACGGGAGCCTGCGAAAGCCCTGCTCCTCGGGGAACGGGAGCCTGCGAAAGCCCTGCTCCTCGGGGAATGGGAGCCTGCGAAAGCCCTGCTCCTCGGGAACGGTGTCAGCGAGGCTGGGAAGACCCTTCCTAGGGAAAGGGCTTGGGCGAAGTCCCTTCTCCTCAGCGATGGATCAGCCAGGCAGGGACGTCCCTCGTCCTCAGGGCTCCTCTCCCCCGGCCCTCCCCGTACCGGGCTCCGCGGTGCCGGGCAGCAGCTCGCCCAGGATGCGCTCGGACTCGCCGCCCGCGTACATGGAGGCGGTGTCGAGCAGGCGGTAGCCGCGCCGCAGGAAGGCGCGTAGCAGCGCGGCGCTGGCCTCGGGCCCCGCGCGCCGGCCGAACTCCATGGCGCCGAGCACCACGGCGGGACGAGCGCCCCGCGCCGACATCGCGCCCGACCCGTACGCAGACACTAAAACAACCCCCTCCGCCCTCTCGGGCAGCATCCAATGCGCATGCGCGGGCACCGCAGCGAGAGCGCGCCACCGTGCCCAACGCGCATGAGCAGATCGCAGGGAGCGCTCCTACTCAGTATTCAATGCGCGTGCGCGGATGGAGGGCGTGCACACCTGCCACTGATCCCGGGGTGAGTGCCCTCCCCGCCAGGGAGCGCCCACAGCGCATGCGCAGACATAGGGGCTAATGCGCCACGTGCGCAGACTCCAGGGCGAGCCCCGCGGAGCCTACTGCGCATGCGCAAAAAGGACAGGGTGCTCCGTCTTTCCCCGTACGGGCAGTGCTCACTACGCATGCGCAAATCGGAGGGGCAAAAAGTCCAGTTTGGCTACGCCCACTGCGCGGGTGCAGACCTTAGAGAGCGTGGATCCTGTACAGCGCCCACTGCTCAAGCGCAGACCAAGAAGAGAGGAGCGCGTTTCGTTTCTGCTGCGCATGCGCAGAACGCAGGGTGAGCGCACCCCCCCTCCTCCTCGCACCCCAGGGTGCGCGGCGAGCCCAGAGTTCCCCAAGAAAACCCAGAAAGCTTCACAAAACAGCGAATCTCCTCAAAAAAAGTAAGTTTCTTTAAAGAGACATCGAGTTTCCTCATAAGACAGGTTTACTCGAAGAAAAAAGCAACTTTCTTCAAAAAACTGCAAGTTTCTTCAAAAAAGAAAATCAAGTTTACTCGAAAAAGGCAAGTTTATTCAAAGTCCGCAAGTTTCCTCAAAAAAACCCAAGTTTCTTCGAAAAAACGGCGAGTTTCTTTGACAAAACAGCAAGTTTCTTCAAAGAAAACAGCAAGTTTACTCAAAAAATAGTTTTCTACAAAAAAAAAAAAACCCAAGTTTACGTGGAGAAAGAGCAAGTTTCTTAAAAAACCAGCAAGTTTCAAGAAACCCAATTTTTAAAAACCAACCAGCTTCTGAAAAAGCAACAAGCTTGCAAAAAGCCGGTATTTTCCCCCTAAGAGCAGAAGTTTCGCAAAAAAAAAAAAAAAAGAAAAAAACGGCAACTTCCCGAAAACGGTGGATTTGGGACAAAGGCAGCGAGTGTCTGACAGAGCAGCAGGTTTGGGAAGGGAACCCAGTGAGTTTGTGAAGAAATTGTGAAGAAAAGGCAAGTTTTGGATGAAGCAGAGTAATTCTAAAGGAAAATAAAGGTGTTTACATCCCACAGGTAAGTCCCTTGCTTGCAAGGGTGGGATTTATTTCTCCTTTGAGCCCAGGTCACAGAATCATATAATGGTTTAGGTTGCAAGGGGCTTTAAATCCCGCCGGGCTGACAGCATTCCGTTCCCACCGGACGCGAAATTGAGGCCAGTGATGTGTGTTTTGCAACACCAGCCGGCTTCGACCTGTAGCTGGAGGAACTGTTCCCAGTGCATCTCTATTTTTCCCCAGTGTTATTTCATTTTGTGCCAGTGTTATCCCATTTTACCCAGTGTTATGTTGAGGACAGGCTGAGAGATTTGGGGTTGTTCAGCCTGGAGAAGGGAGGGCTCGGGGAACACCTTAGAGCAGCTTCCAGTACTGAAAGGGGCTCCAGGAAAGCTGGGGAGGGCCTCTTGATCAGAGAGTGCAGGGATAGGATGAGGGGGAACCGTTTTGAGCTGAAAGAGGGGAGCCTGAGATGAGATCTTAGCGCGAAATGTTTTGCTGTGAAGGTGGGGCGGCCCTCGCCCACACTGCCCTAAGCAGTGGTGGCTGCCCCATCCCTGGAGGGGTTCAAGGCCGGGTTGGATGGGACTTGGAGCTCCCTGATCCAGTGGGAAGTGTCCCTGCAGGGGTTTGGAACTGGATAGGCTTTAAGGTCCCTTCTGACCCAAACCATCCTGTGATTCTATCCCTACAGTTTTGCTGCTGCTGGATGCTGATAAAGGTCCCTCAGCCATGGGTGTGCGGCATTGGAGGGTTCTCCCACTCGGGAATCTTTCTGACTGTCCCAATGGCTCCCGCTGGGTGATGGACGTGTTCAATGAATGTGCCCAAGATGGCTGGGACATCACCAGTGTCGTCCTGGGTCTGGTATCCATCTTCTGCTTTGCAGCTGCCTCTTTTCCGTAAGTATCACTACTGAAACCCAGCTGACCCCTTTTACACTCTTCTCTAAAATAAAATTTCACATGCATTCTCATTGAGTTACTAAATCTACTGGGCCAAAGCAATGTGGGCTTGGAAAACTGGAGTTTACAAGGTGAGAGGGAGCAGGTCGTACAGCCCCAAAGCCTTGTTTGTTATTATATTGTGTTGTTATGCTCGGCAGCTGTAATAACACACGTCAGCTAACTGCAGTGCAGTCATTGCAGGTCATATGTGCAGCAGGAATGTTTCCAGGAGCCATGGGCTTCTTGGAAGTGCTGGGTCAGCCATGGTAGCAGGGAATGTGGTGGTTCACACTCTCGGTGTATCAGAGTATTTCATAACCAGAGAGGTGGTTTTTGCAACTGGTGTGTCTCCTTGCTGATTTCTGCCCCTGAGTGAGGGACAGATCACCAGGCCTTGAGCCCATCAAGCACCCAGGGAGTTGTGGGACTTCTCACAGGGCCGCGTTGCATGGGAGCGCATGGCTTTGCTAGAGGAAATCTCTGCTTTTCTTCTCCCCCAAGTGGTTTGCGGAGGTGGCAATTGCAAAATGGTCCAGGTGGGAGCAATAGGGAGACCTTGGGATGGTTCCAGGGTAGTGCTGATGTGGTTGGGGTGACAATTTGTGTCTACCCAACTTGCTCTCTGCAGGCAGTTTTACCAGGCCTGCAAAACAGGTATCATGGACCGGGCTCTCTCCATATATTTCCTGCTGGGATGGCTGGGCGGAGACCTTCTAAACCTCGTCGGTTCCTTCCTGGCTGACCAGTTACCACTTCAGGTACCTTCTGACTCTCTAGGAATGGGTCGGCTCTCTGACACCCCAGACTCCAGGAAGAGGGGATGGGATGGGATGGGATGAGAGCTGCTTAATCTAGCACCAGAAACCAGAGACCCAAACAACTTGGGGATGCTCCCTTCCCCACCAGGCATGCTTCATTTTTTCCCTCAGGATGCTCCCTTCCCCCTGCCCTGCCCAGGGATGTTCCCTTTCCCCCCAGGATGTGATGCAATGCCTTGGGATGCTGGCGGCTTGTCCCTGCCATCAGCTGAGGCCTTTCCACAGGCAGGACCAACATATCCTCTCCCCACAGGTGTACACAGCAGTTTACTATGTGCTGGCAGACCTGGTGATGCTCTCTCTCTACGGTTACTACAGAGTGAAGAACCGAGGTGAAGGATGTGAGTTGGGGCACAGAGGGCAGCAGGGCCGTGTGCTCCTCCCCTTGGCACGTCTTTGGGGCTAGCTTGTCCTCAGCTGCGAAGCCAGGAAGAGAAGCAGTCCCTGGGGAAGAAACAGCAGGGCAAAGATGCATTGCAGACATGTTGATGCAGTTGTTAGATGCCCCTTGTTGCCTGCTGGTTTCTTTTCTTGGATAACCTGAGCACCCATAAATACCTACTGGCTACGCTTGGGGTTTTGCAGGCCCCACGAACCACCATGCACAATGCCTGTGTGGAAAATAAATCCACTGTCAGGTGCATTAAGTATAGAAAAATTCCTTACACACAGTCATGTGGTGTTTCCATTTTGGAGCTGGAAACCACAGCCAGATCTCTTGACTCAGGGAAGAGGTGAAGTTCTTCAGCTCTTTTGGGGTCATTGCTCCTCTCACAGTCAGTGGCAACCTTGACGAGATAGAGAAGTTCCTCCCTGTTCAAACGTAGTAAAAAGGGAACTTGGAGAGTTCATACAATGCTTAAGCAGTGAGAGAAAAATCACTGTTGGGCATTGCAGCTTTCTGCGAACTACAGACAGGCATCCCTGGGGACCCTGATAACTATTTAACTTATTAAAGACATTTAAACTTATTAAACCATGATGGAGCTCTGTTAATGTAGGAGAGCTTGTTTACAGAATCTAAGGTAGGCCTTGCTGACGAAGCAGGGCCTGGTCTGGTAGGGTTTGACCAAGTACTGCTGTGAGTTAAGGCAGCGAAAAGCTTTTTAGCAGAGAGAATGAAGAGCTCTAACCCCAAAGAAACCAGAGTGCTCTCAGTCTGCTGAGATAGGAGCGGTTTCTTCCCTGATAACTTACAAATTGCTGTATTATCATGAGATAAAATGCCTGCAGCCGCTCTTGCCAGAGCGCCTTGGTGCAGGCTGAGCTGCCGCAGAGATAAGGGAAGTCCTAAGGTCTCTGTACCCAGTGATGGTCAAGCAACCACCAAGGCTGCTGGGCTGCACTGGGCTGATGGAGGAGCCCTCCCTAACCAGCGCCCACTTGATTCCCTGCAGTCGCCACCCCGATCAACGCAGCCTTCACCTTCCTTTCCGTGGGAACAGTGTCAGTTGTCTCCTTCCTGGGCAGAGATGCTGCTGCAGCACCGGATGTGTTTGTGTTTAAAGGGAGATCTCTGCTCTCCGCTGGCCTGGATGAGCTTGGGACAAAGGTGAGCTCATTCTTAAAGTTGAGTGATGGAAGGAAAGTGGGTGAAGTGTCCGATGGGGTGGGCATGTCCTGCTGGGCCAGCACGATCCCGCTTCATGCTCAGCAAGGTGAGGGGTAGAGGAGGAAATGAAAGGCTGAGCAGTGGTGTGGCTGGTAATCGTGCCTCTGAAAACAAGGGGGCTGCCTCTGCGCCCCCCCGCTTTGCCTTGCAGCCTTTCACCAGGAGTGAGATCATTGGCTTCACCATCGGCTCCATCTCCTCTGTGCTGTACTTGTGCTCCCGTGTACCTCAGATCTACACAAACGTACGTGTGCGGGAGGAGGAGGACACAGCCCAGTCCTGGGGACACGATGGGGCCCTGAGATTTCAAATAGAAGAGCGTGGTGGGAGCATCTTTCTCTTCAGTTGGGTCCCAGGTCCCCTTCTCTGAACATTTCATAAGGGACTGTCTTTCTGCATTTCCACTCCAAAGCCTGATTATTTTTTCTCCCTTCCATTTAACATACTAGTATTCTGAGGGTGAGGCTTTCCTTTTGTTTTTATTTAGAAGCAAAAGGGGAAGTAAAAGGCTTTTGGCACTGAGTCACCACCTTTTTTCTTCCTATTTTTTGGTGGGAGGGTGATTAGTGCTATGTTCTAGTGAGATTTCAGATTGCTCCCCGCAGCTCATCTTCCTGGCCTCTTTTTCCAGTACAAGAGGAAATCCACTGCCGGTGTCTCCTACTCCCTCTTTGCCCTGGTGATGCTGGGGAACTTGCTCTACGGCCTCAGTGTCCTCCTGAAGAACCCAGAGCTGGGGCAGGGCAAAGGTGACTACATCCTGCACCACCTGCCCTGGCTGGTGGGCAGCCTGGGCGTCCTTTCCCTTGACATCGTTGTATCCTTTCTGCGTCAGCACTTCTCTCTGGGATCACATCCTCCTTGCAAGGTTTTGCCGGGAGCAATCCTGTCTCAGGGCAGGTAGGGTTGGACAGGAGTTATATGACGCCACCCTGTGATTGGTTTTGAGCTGTGCTTACTCACCTGTGTGCCAGTGAGTAATTTACAGCACTGCAACAGCTGAATTCTTCACACTTAATACGTACTGAGCTCATGTGGTTTTGGGAAGGGCCAACTCTCCGTGGGGAGCTGTTATTGTTAGGGTTGGTGTTAGAGTTGTCCTGGGCCTGTTAGGTTTCCCCCTCTCCCGGCTCAAACAGGTGGTGAGATGCAGCACATCACATGGATGATGTCCATCCATCACACAGGATGCATGCCTGCTTGTGTGAAGAGCCTTAACCTTGTCTCAGATCTCCTTCCAGTTCCTCGCTTATCGGAGAGGGAGACACAGTACCTGCGAAGAAAGGGATGCTCTTCTTGGCGAGCAGGGTGGCAACCTGGAGAGCTGATGCGGGGCCCTGCCCTGGACTGAAGAGGAGGATGTGGACGGGAAAGCTGGCTCCAGTGCCGGGCAGACTGGCCCCTGTCCCAGCAGCTCTGGGGACGGACCGTGACTTGTGCTGCTGAGGCACTGAGCCCAGCCAGGCAGCAAAGAGTGCTGCTGGAAGCCCTCGCGCCTCTTTGGTACCAATGATGTTGTTGGGATAAAGAGGGAAGGACAAATGAATGATAAACAGCAACCTCAAAAGGTTGCTCTGTGCTGCCCTGATGCCCCACAGCTGAGCCAAATCACTCCTTTACCTGCTGTCTCAAGGGTGATTGGGAGCTTCCTGGGTACTGACAAACGTGGGAAGAGCCACCTAAAGGGCTGCAGGGAGGGCACAGAAGACTGACATGCCATGGACATGAGCACCACTGACCTCTGTGGGCTTCGGCTCCGCCACGAGCTCCTTCTGCAAGGTGTGGTAGTGGCTGGAGCCAGTTTGAAAGGAAGGAGCAGCGTAACCGAAGTGTTTGGCCCTGATACACATCTTCATTAGCGTGGCTCACACAGCTATAAAAGACGTCCTTTTGCATGTCTCTGATATCCCATTGCATGCCTCACCATATTTCAACAGCATAGGCTTTCTGAGGAAGCTGCTCCATCAGCTCCCAGCTGGGCAGGCACCTGGGCGGGATACGCTGCCTCTCTGCTTGCTCTGGTTTTAGGGGACAGGGTGTGATTTGACCTGGCTGCCTTGCAAATAAGGTTATGGTGGGAGATCATGTCCGGGTAGCAGCCAGCCAAGAGTGTGAATGCCAGGAAACCTCTAATGTGAGGAGGAAAATAAGGAAATGTTTCTGTGCCAGACACTGCTTGGTGATGGTGGCCAGGGACTGGTGTTGCAGAGGCTGTTGCTGGGGTTGACGTCCCTTGAGGCTGTAAACTGGGCGAGAGCTGGAGTTACACATGTGCACGCATGCATGCCTGAGCGGCACAGGAAAGCAGAATTTGAGCACGTTAATCAACATAAGTGCTGGCAGCTTCAATTTGCATAGGTTCACCAAAAGGCCAATTTCAATGCTATGTGCAGGAAGAGTCCTTCAGGGATTTACTTCCTCAGTTTTGCTGGGATTGCAAGTTTGCTGTAACCCCAGCGCATGCATGGAAGGAGCTGCGCAAGGTCCCTCTGGCCACCAAGGGTTTGAGCTTGGGGGTCTTACAAATCGCTGTGGGACCGTGCACCAAACCTCTCTAAGATAATGAAGATCCAGCCGGCCTGCAAGCAAGAGTAAAGAAATGAAAGCACAAAAGCTTCCCTGGTTCCTGTACCCACAGAATGAGCGGCTGGGATCTGTGGGGCATCTAGTGATCACTGGACTCTGATACACATCCACCCACCTACAGCTGGAGCAAATGGGATCCGCAGGGCATCCAGTGATTGCTGCGCTCCGGTACATCCACCCACCTATGGCCAGAGTGGCTGGGATCCACAGGGCATCCAGGCACCTACAGTCAGAGCAGCTGCTGCCACGTGAAAGCCCAAGTAAGGCTGCAGGGGACAGGGAATGAGGACACAACTGCACACAGAGCTTCCTGGGACTTGGTTTTATTTGTATTTTTTTTTGTTTTAGTTTTTTTTTTATTTATTTTTTAGTATGGAGGCTCAAGTACCCGATGTGGATTTGATTTAAGCTTTACAAAAAACAAAATCAAAACAAAAACCCTTTTGCATTCCATAAAAATTGACAGAAAAGCGCCTCAGAACTAGGCTACAGAAGAGCAGAGCTTTCAGCAGGTCTCCGAATCGCCGTCTCCTTGCAAATCTAATGGAGGCAGCGCGGTCCAAGAGCAAGGAACGGCTGCTCTTCCCTCCCTCCCTCCCGCCAGCCCCTCTGCCCAGCCCCCAAACACACCGGGAACGGGGAGGGGGGAGTTGTTCCAGTTCTCCCTCTTTCACACACCACAGTATTTAATAAAGTTTTGTTTTACATTTTTTACACCAATGTAACAAAAGGCAGGAGGAGGAGGAAAAGACAAACAATGATTCATGTTTATGCAGATAGATGGGAGGGGAGGGGAAATACATGGCCTTCTACGGGAAGGTAGCCTAAGGTCTGGGTCGTAAAATGTGGTGGAAATAGGCCTCAGAGACTGAAAAAGTTTGTACAGCTTTATTGATGGGGGGAGGATGGGGCTGCACGGAGAGTGCTGAATGCGAGTTGTGACGTGAGGTAACAGAAAAGGGCGGGGGGGGGACGAGTTCTCTAAGAAATGAATCTAACGAGTGCATGGCAGGGCGTGTTAGCACGAGGAGGACTTTAACTCTGCTGCTTCCTCTTCAAAGCTTCCACCAGGTCGTTTTTAAGAGCTTCTTGTTTTGATTTGTCTGCAAAAGTCTGCACAGACCTGTGGGGAAGAAGGAGACACAAGTGAGAGGCAAAGCCTTTGTGAGGAGGCGTTTCACAGAGGTGGCAGGAGGGAGCAGCACCTCAGCCCGGGCAGAGGAACCACAGCTCCGCTTCCCTGTTCTCAATCGGGAAGCAGGAGGCCAAGTGAGCAGTTTAGGGTGAGCACCAAAGCACAATTCACACTAGCTGAGACAGCAGCAGAAGGCCCTGCTGCCCCAGCACGTCCATCCGTCTCCAGCTGACAGAGGGGGATCCCCAGTCCTGTCCTTACAGACTAGAAAGCCCCATGCAGCACCAGCAAAGGGTGTGAGCACTCCCACTCTCCAATCGACCGTGACCCAGCCTCCACCTGGGAACCTGGAAAGGCTGGGCTTCTGCATTCCCACAGGCCATTCCTGCAGGGCCAAGTGGCCGCGTCCATACTCCCCACCAGCACCTTCAGCAGTGGGAAATGCGGCCAGAGTTTGGTTTCTTGACTTTGCGTTTCCAGTTTGTCCCTTGCCTGGAGGAAGGAGCAGATCAAAGCAGGCAAAGAACAGAGATGCTGTCAGCAGGATTAGTGCAGGGGCTCCCTTTGTGGCTAAAGGTTTGGTTATTGGGCAAAGCTGTGTCCGTCCAGAGTCCCCTTAGCTCACTGTCCTGTTGGACACTGTGAGGAGCCTCCAACCCCAACAGCACAATGGGTGATTCCCACTCTTAAAACCCCCTTTTAATCGTGACTGCTGATAGGGTAACACTACCAGGCTGCTCAGCGGCTGCTTCCACAGTGAAGCCATTCAGATCCACTCTGGTAGAATTTCTCCCACACAAACCATATTTCACACCCTTTCCAGCCCTCGGAGCTACTCGATTCTCCCTGGATGCCGCCTCCCATGAAAAAGGCTGCTCATGGTGTCAGTTATGTTCCTAACGTTTCTATAACAGTGTTTTCATTCTCTTCTCTCTGGAGACTCACACTGCTTTATAAAACATGGCCGTTTGATGTTTGTGTTTGTCACCGGCTGAAGGAGTGGTTCTGCCATCACCAACACACAGCGTCTTTCCCCTTTGTCAGCTGAACACGTTGAAGATGACATCTGTAACTCGTTATGAACGGGTGTGGAAGGTTCAGCTGGCTCAGGGTCAAGCACCACCACATGTTCCAGGCATTCAGAGCTCCAGAGCAAATAAGTGCCCATGAACAAACCCCTCCAGTGGCCACAACCCAGTGGAGGCTTGGAATGTTCCAGCGGAGCTTGAGCAGGACTGGATTTCAAGCTCCAAGGAAATTCAAGGCACATAAGGCAAACGGGATGTGCACAGGGGAGCTCATTCACTTGGAAGTCACAGGAAGCACCATATGGTTTTGTACAAAAACTACAAGACTTCCAAGGTTGCATTCCCAAGGGAGGACACTAAGGTTTCAAGGAGTTTCTCATGGAAGTAGTGCACCCCAGCTGGAAAATCTGATGGTGTACATGGACAGAGCCCCAGGCTCCTGGATCAACTCAGGCCAACCTAACGGCATTCCAGGAACATCACCATGGGCTCCTCTCCTGCTCCCAAGGCAGAGCATGAGGTGGGTAAATGCCGCTACATTTCAGAGTGAGGTATTTCAAACAGGGAAAGGGGGAATGCTTAGGATAAACCCCATAGCATTTAGTCACCATGTTAATAAATAATCCTTGGGTGAGAGGGCTGGCCCGTGGTCTGCCAGCCGGCGCGGTTAGGGGTTAGTCCTGACCCAGTTACCATGCAGGGGCCGGGCGGGGTGAGTCCTGGTTTAGTGCTGGTGTCACACCGCACAGGGTACCTGGGTCGGTTTAGTTATCGGGCTGGATGTAGATCTGGCGCTGGGTCAACACTTGAGAAAGCTCCCTCTGCAACTGCTTATACTTTTGGTTGTCAGGGATAGCATCGATAGATCTACAGAGAGGGGGGCGGAAAGGAGGGAAAGCAAACAGGGAAAGAACAGTCAGGAGAACTCAGTAACACAGAGCCAGTGGTTGGGACAGCACCTGGAGCACACTTGGGAAGAACAAATGTAAACACGCAGGTGAGAGAAACGGAAGAGGCTGGAGGAGAAGCTGAAGCCAGGCACTCCATATGTTACTGGTTCCGAGCCATCACCTCACCAACGCACACTGTGCCGTGACTCAGAGCAACAGGGAGAAATGGGAAACAGATTTGATCACAAAAGCTTAAGGCAATGTTCACAAGGAGAAAGACTGCATTACGGATTTCCTTTCCATGTTAATAAACACTTCCTGGCTCAACCCTGCACAACACAAAGGGAAACAGAGGCTGCTAGGGAAGCTGGGGTGTGGGAAAAGCCCCAGAGCAGCCGCTGCCTCTGACCCTGCTGCCTCCCTCTGCCTCGGCTGTTGGAAAAGCAGCACAAATATTTAATTAGCACCATTGTTCTACTTCCCTTCACATTTCAGTACGAGACAGAACAGCAAGGCACACCTTTGGTCTGTTTGCTCTACGTTATCACACTGTGCCAGGAGCTCCACCTGCAGCTTAAACTGGGAGGATCTGGCATCACGTTCTGTACTTCGGGATTTCTGTTGAGTATTCCTAACCAGGAATGAGCTGGGGCTGAGCACAGTGCAGTTTCCCTATAGAAAGGCACAGGGTTTGCTCACTCAGCCTGTTCTCCCACACTGTGTTGTGACCAGCAGTGCACAGAGAAAGAGAGCATTTGAAGTCTAAACACTGCAAACCATTGATGTCAGGGCTTCATTCTAGGACCAAGCAACTGGTTTTAAGGGTAGCAGAAAGAGAAGTCAGAATTTAAGTACAACTTTCAAGTCTTTGAAGAATAAAACTCCGAATTACAAATAACTCTGAAGCACAAGTGTTGCCAATGGGGCTGTTTTCTTCCTGGTGATGGAATGAGGGATTACAAGGAGTGGCTGAGGGAACTAGAGTTGTTTAGCCTTGAGAAGGGGAGGCTGAGAGGAGACCTTATTGCTCTCTACAACTGCCTGAAAGGAGGTAGTAGAGAGGTGGATCCTGGCCTCTTCTCCTAAGTGACAGGGGACAGGACAAGGGGGAATGGCCTCAAGCTGCGCCAGGGGAGGGTCAGGCTGGATATCAGGAAGAAAGTTTTCACAGAAAGGGTCATCAGGCACTGGAACAGCTGCCCAGGGAGGGGGTTGAATCACCGTCCCTGGAGGTATTTAAAAGACAGATAGAGGAGGTGCTCAGGGACATGGTTCAGTGACAGATAGGAATGATTGGATTCGATGATCTAAGAGGTCTTTTCCAACCTGGTGATTCTATGATTCTATGATTAAAGCTTTGCTTCCACTTTCTATGGTTGCCAGGTAGAAACATTCCCTGAACTCCTCACACAAATGATGTTTCCAAAGCACAGTGAGGTGAACAACCACAAATAAGAAAGGACTTGGTGTTGGACAGGGGAGCGCAGTAAAAGACAGCAGATAACACGCGGCAGTGCAGGGGTCCGACCAGCAGCTGGAGAATCCCTTACCTCAGCCCATTGACGATGTCCTTTGTTTTTCCAAAATAAATCTCATTCAACGTACTTCTGATTTTGTTTTCCATGTCCTAAAAACAAGGAAGAAACCAGATGTTGAGCCACAGCAGCCAGTTTCAGGAATGGGGACCTCACACCCCATTGCGGCGTATATGTTCATCCTGATGTACAACACAACCGCACAGTTCAGCCCAGTATTTTCCTGCTATTTAACTTCTCACGGGATGCAGTACAGCCTGCGCTCTGCTCCTATCAAAGAAATAAGGGCTGTGCTCTTCTCCTATCCTCTCCTCCCCATTACTCCAGGCTTTCCAGACCACAAGAGGGCAGTTTCCACCCAGGGATCCACTCTGTTCAGCTGCAGAGCAGGAAAATGCATTTCACCCCGGCCTTACTCCATAATGCACCATAAGTGGAAAGGCAGGCATTGTGTGTAACCAACAGATCAATACTTTTGTGCTTTTGGGTTCCTTTCAATTTTTAAGCTGGCAACTCGTTCATTAAAACCACCTGGCAAGCGGGTTTGAGAAAGAGCTTGTAAATCAGCGGCACTTTTCATGAGGTCACTTTTGCTCAAACCAGAAACTTAAAAACAGGATGTAGAAAGAAGTACCTGCGTGCCTTTCACTTCCCAGTTGCTTTAAAAAAGGGTTACACTCCATTTCCTCCTCTCTGGCCATGAAGATGAAGGAAATGACAAACACCTTCATACAGGACAGCACCCATGAACAGCACCCAGGGCGGCAAACCCTTCCAAGAGGCTGACACAGTCGCAGCCTTCCTGCACCATGCTGAGGACACAGCACCACCCGCTGCCAACATCCACCACCAGTCCCAGGGATTCAATAAGGCCTCGGTACAGACTGAGCCGTCAGTTAGAGGGACAGTTCTGTAACAATCCACCTAGATTTTAAATAACTCTGCCCAACAGTGACCGTGGAAGCAAACACAGGGATCGGAATCGCTAAGTGGTTCCGAGGGAAGGGCGGTTCATTGTGCAGGGCGGTAACTGCTGTAAGAAGCAGGAGACAGCGCAAGCTGTCTACAAACTGCTGGAAGTCAAGCTAGGAGCGCTGAGCCATCAGACACAGCACCATTAGCACAACTGGACTTGATATAATATGAACAAATAATTTGTTTGTAAAGACAAAAGCAACAAAACTCTTTGACTAAGGACCAAATGTGGGCAAAAGGACCTGCAGCAGGGTCAGGCTGCGGGAGCTGCACGGTGCTTACCTCTACCAAGCGTCCAATGTTGGCTATGTGCGGAGAAGAGTCACTCACGGTCTCATCCTTCTCCATCTAGAAAGGGAAGACACAAATCCACTGAAAATATGGAAAATGACAATCGGTGCCGGACAGCTTTCCTTGCCAGAAGGAGGAATGGAAGAGGTGTTTCAAAACCCTTGAGTAGCCATTCTTTCAATGTGCAAACAGAACAGTGACGCACAGAGATTCCCAGAAATCCCTAACAATGGCTCACGTGTTGGTAACAAATGTGGTGTCATAAAAACCACGAATCAAAAAGCAAACTCTGCTGTAGATCCCTGTGCTACAGAACTGCCGTTCCCTGCTGACCAAGGGGCTGCAGACCTATGGCAGCGCAGACAAGAAGAGCAGCAGCAGCAGTGCACATGGATTAGGAATCGTGGTGGTTGTTGCATGCCAGGACGGTGCTGCCCGTTTGCTCTGACCCATCCCTGCAAATCCAGCTGCTTCTTTAACCTTCATTTCCAACCCTGCTTCCAACCACACGTGGGGCACATTGCCCATTCTCAGTCTCTCCTGGCAAAAGACATCTCGAGCATTATTCACTTTCCAGTGGAGAGGGAAGGTGCAGGGAACACAAAAGCCACAACCACCAGCTGGACTGGTGAGGATTTAAACCACTGCCATTGCATGGAAAGAAAATTTGGACAGTTTGTTGTTCATTTTTCTTTTTAGACCAAAGAGCTGAACCAACACTGACCTGTTAGGGGAAGGTAGTGCACAGTGGTGCGTATGGGGGAAGCAGCACACTGCCCTTTGCAGCAGAAATTGAGAACAATTCAAGACCACCACGCTCGTAGTGCAGTACCTGAACAGGAAGGAGCTGCCTCACCCAGGTGAGGTTTTTCCATCACCAAGACCAAAAGCTGGGAGTCGGTACCGCAGAATGCAATATTTATTTTTTTTTGCCTGACTTTGCCCCATACGATGCCCATCCCGTGGCCAGGGCTGACCACACATGATCAGAGCGAGGCAAAAGCCTGTCACTGCCAGCACCCGAGACAAGAATTCTGGCCAGGCACAGAGAAGCTGCTGGACAACAAACAGCAGCCCTGGGGACCTCAACTGATACAAGATGTACTGAGATGGCAGGAAAGCAAAACGGGGAGAAAAATGTAGTGGGAGGAACAGTCTTCAAAGGGTTTTACTAATCCCACTGGATTCTCTCACCCATCTGCTCAATCCTTCCCTCGGGGTACAGCTTAAAAATCTGGGCCAGCTCAGGCCTCTTCTAATAAGCCAAGGCTCCAGCAGGCTGGGGGAAGCGTGCAATTTAGTTGGGAGCCTGCAGGCAAAAAAATAACCCAGAAGAGGGTAGAAAGAGAAGAAGCACAATCATTTTTTCCTTTTGATTGCAGTTGGATTCAGTCTGGAGAAGAAAAGGCTCCAAGGAGACCTTAGAGCAGCTTCGAGTACTGAAAGGGGCTCCAGGAAAGCTGGAGAGGGGTTCTGGATCAGGGATAGGATGACGTAGAATGCTTTTAAGCTGAAAGAGAGGAGATCAAGAAGGGATCTTAGGAAGATATGTCTTGCTGTGAGGGTGGGGAGGCCCTGGCCCAGGTTGCCCAGAGCAGTGGTGGCTGCCCCATCCCTGGAGCGGTTCCAGGCCAGGTTGGATGGGGCTTGGAGCCCCTGATCCAGTGGGAGGTGTCCCTGCCCATGGCAGGGAGTGGGACTGGATGGGCTTTGAGGTCCCTTCCAACCCAAACCATTCCAGAACTGTTTACGTATAACTGCTGGGAGAATGGATCCGGCTGCAGCAGAGGAAGAAAATAAACCTGAGCTGTACAAACACACAGACGGGTGATGGTGAGGCTGGGAGCGATCAGCAAACTGCCCAATGCAGGGGCAGCCCAGAGGCAGCAGCGAGGCAGGGATGCCACAGCTCCGGCTGGGTGTCCCCACGCCCGGATAGACGGGGCTCTTTGGGAAGAACTGGAATCTGAACGCGGGATTATTTTTTTGCAAAATGTGGACTACTACATCTCCATAAAAACCACTGCCAGCAGGAAAACATCTTTATTTGTTCTAGAAGCCCAGATGTTCCAAGAGCTGTTTAAAGGGGTTCAGCGAGCAGCCACGTCCCACAGACAGCAGAGCTGGGGGTTTAAAGGTCCCTTCTGGCAGCGGTCACTGCACAGACCTACGCAGGAAGCTTAAATAAAGGGGTTAATTTGCTTTGAGGGGAAATTCTGCCCTGTAAATGGATGTTAACAAGCAGCTCATCTTCCCACTGTCACTTCCCATCTGCTGCTGAGCTCCGCCAAAGCCCTAACGCTCCAGAAGGAGCCAAGTCCAACCCACACGGTGCAGCCACTCCTCTCCCACTGGAGCTCTGTGACCTTGGCTCCCCTGCCTTGCCTCCTAGCTGCCTGCCAGCGCAGATGGAACCTCGCTTTTCTGGGTATGTTCAACTCTCGATGGCTGGCTGGGCACTTTGGATGTTTCCTGCATGGAACACTGCAGCTGTTTGGGCTCTTGGTAAACGTTATTTGGAGGAAGAATTAATATGGAGAGAAATTTATGTCGGATAAATCATAGAATCATAGAATCCCTAGGTTGGAAAAGACCTTTGAGATCAAGTCCAACCATACCTGTCCACTACTAAACCATAGCCCTAAGCAGTTAAATCTGCCTGTCTTTTAAACACCTCTGGGGATGGACTCAATCACCTCTAGTTCATCATGAAAGTGTCTAAAAATACTGGAAAGATAAGGAAACTCATCCACGATTTTGCTCTGAAGAAGTGACGGCAACACCCACAGCTGCTCTGGCCACAGAGCAGCATGAAAAATCTCTCTAGTGTAACACAAACAGGCCAGTGAGAGCCAAAGGCTCCCAGGCCACAGGTAGCAGGCAGGCTGGAGCCTCCAGCTAGAAAGTATGGGGGGTTATTTGGATATCAGCAAGGTAAAATTTGGCCTCTCTCTCCAATGTTTATTTCAAACTCTAACGAGGTCATTGAAGGTGGTGAGCTCCATGGATCTTGCAGCTTGGTAGAGATCAGCTGAGAACTTTGCTCATCCTTTCACGGCCTTCATGTATATTGACCTCACCAGTGTAACCAAAGAGATCCCATCCCTGGAGGTGTTCAAGCCCAAGTTGGATGGGGCTTGGAGCCCCTGATCCAGTGGGAGGTGTCCCTACTCATGGCAGGGGTGAAACTGGATGGGCTTTGAGGTCCCTTCCAACCCAAACCATTCCATGATTCTATGATCCCATGTCCTTTACCATACTGTATGTTCTAAACCACAAGCACATCTGGAAACGCTCCATCTCCAACACTCTTTGCCACTAGGCCACATGTGCTCAACTCTTCTACTCTCTTTCTCTCTAAACTAGCCATTATAAACCTGATCCACAGTCAAATCCTTCTGTTCATGTGATGCAGAAATAATTCCCCTGACAACCACTGTTCTGTCCCTCTGTGCTGTCCCCTGCACCCCAAATACCACTGTTTGCAATCGGCGAGACCGTACCTCCAGGAAATGGAGCAGGAGCCCAAGGGTCGTGGCAGTTACAACTGGAAGATCGTCTGGAGCAAAATCCCTCCCCGACGCCCCACTAAACACTACAACATCTGGAAGTCGGTGGGATAGGCCTTTACATGAAAGCTCAGCTTGATGAGAATATACGACTCTCCTAATTGCAGAGCACAAGCCTGGGAGGATTTACTGATGATGATAAATGGCCCAACGTCTCTGCTGCTGTTTTATTGAGCAGCAAGAGATCACAGGCACATCTCCCTGAGCGCAGGCAGAGCTCATTTTGCAGCAGACCGGTGTCCATCCTGCTCTGCAAAACGTTCTGCCTTCACTAGCAAGTATTTCAGGTATGAAAACCAACACATCTGCACTGCTTTAATCTGAAATCCTGGGCTTCAGCTCCCCTACAACTCCACATCCTCCTCTTCTCGCCCCTGCGTATGTAAATAAACTGTGGAGTTTGAGCCAACTTCCTTCTCAGCACTTTCTCACCATGTCCATCCCAGCTTAGGAAACACAGACGGGGCTTTTGTGCGGGATGAGATCGCAGAGAGGCACCTGCTCGTCTCACTTTTAAGGAGAGGGCTCCAGAAACCTGTCCAACAAAGTGCACCTTTGACCGTTTGCCAGCAAACGGGAAGGCTGCATCTACTTTGCATAAAATGAAACTGGATCACACCTGCTCTGTACACCCAACAAGACTTTGGGATCCCACAAAAGCCAAACGGTGCTGGGGCAAACGACACAAGTGAGTCCAACCTACACAAAGAGGATGGGACCTGAACGTCTGGCAGGGAGCAAATCATCTGCCAAGCATCTGGCTTGAATCAAGAAAGGGTGTGAGATACCTGCAGCCACAGAAGAATATGCAAGTGAATTGGGAAGCTGCTGGCATTTTTCATTTCCTTGCAAGCAAGCACTGCTCCCTGTGTTTAAAGACAGGATGTCCTGTCCATCCCTCTCAGCACTTCACTCGTGGCCCTTAGTCAAGGCAGAGGGTACAGTACTTTCTGACGGCTCCACTCCTTTCCCAATTCCAGCCTCAGCCCTCGTACTTACAGAACTCCCAGTGCCCGATGTCAGCTGAGATTCCTCCCTCCAGACAGGCCTGGGGGCTCCTCACTACAAGGAGGACATGGAGGGGCTGGAAAGTGTCCAGAGAAACGAATGGAGCTGGGGAAGGGGCTGAACAACAGGGGTTATGACAGGCAGCTGAGGGAACTGGGTTTGGTTTTCCTCATGTCCAGGTGGAACTTCCTCTGTTCCAGTTTGTGCCTGGTGCCCCTTGTCCTGTCGCTGGGCACCACTGAGCAGAGTCCATCCCTGTCCTCCTGCCCCCAGCCCGTCAGACACTGATCAGTATTGATGAGTCCCCTCTTGGTCTGCTCCTCTCGAGGATGGACAGCCCCAAGTCCCAGCCTCTCCTTCTCATGAGATGCTCCAGCCCCTCATCATGTCTGTGCCCTCTTCTGGCCTCTTTCCAGTTGTTCCTTGTCTTTCCAGAGCTGAGGAGCCCAGAATTGGGCACAAGGACTCTGGATATAGCCTCCCCAGGGCAGAAGCTGCCACATCTCTCCCTCTCTTCCCTTATTCTGTCCACTCAAATATAAAGTGTACAGTTACTCTCCTCTTACAAACAGAGATAGAGACAACTCCTACTGCAGCACATGGAAAACTGCACTGGGAAAACCACTGGGAAGTAGCAGTTCAGTGAACTGGAAGTGACACAGGACAGGGACATGACCTAAGGAATAGCTACCCAGAGCAGAAGACCGCATGGTCAAAGGCCAGCTGCAGGAACACTCAGACACCCAGAGTCTTACCAAGAGAGAAATTTAGGAATTGCCTAAGTGGAAGCACAACTTTTACAAAACAGACTTGACAAAGGCAATGAAGCTCCCCTGTTTGGGTCTGATTCGGGGCGACAACATTTCCCCAGCAGGAGCAGACTCAGGAGCTGTTCCTGGACTCCTACTCCTAGATCCCACTTGGCTGTGCCCACACGACCACACCGTCTCCTCACAGAACAAAAAGGGCTGTTCGATCGCTTGTACTGAGCGCTATTTGCAGCCATTAGCAAGGGGATGGACTGAGCAAGTATTTCCGCACACAGTTGCAAATGCTCCCTGTAGCACTTTGACACGAGATGTGCCCAGCTCCTAACGCTGTCAGAGACAGTGAATCAGGAGGCATTACCTTAGCTGCCCTCACCCGCCTGCTCCTGGCCACCGAGTTAATCATTCCAGTCATCATTCGGAAAATACCCGATCTGCACCCAAGAGGCAAAACGGGTTTCAAAGCAACAGCTCTCAACAAACTTCCTTTTCAAAGCATTGGAAGCTTTTCTCTGCCATTAGTTTAGAAGCCAGGATATTATAAAGCTTGTGAACACTTCAAAAGCTCCCACAAAAACATAAGGACATCTGCTACTCGCATTGTAGGATCAAAGGTGGTTAAAGAGCTTAAACATTGAGCTGCCCAGAGCAGTGGTGGTTGCCCCATCCTGGGAGGAGTTCAGGGCCAGGTTGGATGGGGCTTGGAGCCCCTGATGCAGTGGGAGGTGTCCCTGCCCATGGCAGGGGGTGGGACTGGATGGGCTTTAAGGTCCCTTCCAACCCAAACCATTCCATGATTCTATGACCAAAACCACAGATATATTATCATGGACAAAATGATTCCCAAATTCCGGGTAGGACATCAGGTGACTGATACTGCCAAGTTAAAATCCTAACAGACCATCTGGGAGACAAACACTTACTTTTGGTGCCCTAGGTTGGCTCCAGGCTGTACAAAAAGCCTCCCACAAAGTCAAACTAAAAACTGCTGCCCTTAGATGATGTAGCACAAAGGCTTTACAGGACAGCAACAGCCTTGTACTCCAGAGCTCAGTCCAGCTACTGCTAAATAAACAGCTCAGGACACACAGCTCCTCCTCGCTCTCCTCCAAGGCAGCACACAGATCTCAGTTTTCTGCTGTGGATTCTGACAGAGCCTGTCCCATCCAGCCCACCACAGCAACCCCAAACCGAAAACCTCTAGCCCAAAGCTGAATTGGGAAACTCAGTTTCCATTGTTTGTGCAGCAGCGGCGCATCACCGCCCCGGCAGCGTTTTTACAGTTACTTCCATTGGAAGCTGGCCCCTGCACTAATGCATCGCATGTGAATTAAACGATCTGCTGTTCAAATGATGACAGAAGCATGAATCTCCCCACTAGAGAGGGAAAGTCAAACCAAACACGTCTGAGTAGTCTGGGCCAAGGTGCACTGAGGACACCCATTCCCAACAGGCTTCTGTTTTCCTTGGCGCAGCTCTCACGCACCATGAGGCCACAGCCAAAGTCGAGCCCTTGGCCTCCACTTCACAGCTGTGGTTTGAAGTACTGGGAAGGCCTGGGATTAAATATTTATCCAGGTCACCATAACCGGGTGCAATTCTGAGTACACAACCCTCACAACTGTCTCCAGATCCTTCCTCCCTTCTTCCTTTTCCATCAGCTTCTTCTGTAAATCAACAGTATGGAAAGAAAAACCACCCAGGCCTCGAGCAGGCTCCTGCGACTGCGATACCAACACAATTCTAACCACAGCCCTTCTTTCCTTGTACAAACCCATGGACTGTCGAACAGAGTCTGCATTGTCCTTTGTATCGAGAGCAACCACCAGCCCTGGGAAGCCGCATAAAGGAGTTTTAGCCACTGCCAATCTCTCCAGACACTCAGGACCAGACAATATCCCTCCTGTCCTCCGCAGTTTATTACCCTGCTCAAGTCACTCATTTCCACAGGCCAGATCCTAAGCGACTGCTGTTCCTCAGCGGCGCAAAGCAGGGTGACAGCAGCTTGGGCAGGTGGTGGGGAGAAGCGCCTTCATCCAGGGAAGGCAGAGACTGAGACAGCAGCACGGGCTGAACTCTCACCAGCCTGGCACCTTCCTTGCACAAAAAGGGCTCTCAGGAGGAACTCATAGTAATTAACACTGGCACAAAAACCTAAATCATCATCTTTCTTCTTTGAGATTTTTTTAAAATAAGTGAAGGAAAAGAACAAAAAGGGGCACTAAAAGAGAAACGAAGTCTCCAAGAATGGAAGAATTCAACAGCCAACGCAAAATCAGGCTCGTCCATGGTGGCCTGGCTGGCTTTAAGAAGGAGGCACAACAGAAGAGGCCATTGTGTATTTCCATGAACTCACTCCAAACTACCAGTAGGAAAGCAGGCAAATCTTACAGAGAAAAATTCTGGGTAAGACACAAGGAAGTGTAAGTTTTTCTTTTGGTATTCATGAATTCTAATTAAAAGTAAATCTGAACTACAGAATGTTTACTTTTAACTGAAAGCTGTGCTGCCATCGAGCAGAGTCCACAGGGCTCTTGATAATCACACACTTTGGCACCAATTGTTTCACCTACTCAGCAGGGGAAGAGATGTTTGTACAACACCTCACAAAATCAGCATTTAGTGCTTGACTGGGGCTACTGGGTATATAAATCTGGAAAGGCAGACAGACGTACCTGTCTGGTGAGGCTCCCGCCGAGGTTCATGGTACCAGAACCAGTTTTGTTAGTCTGCAGCCAGAGCATCACCGTGGAGGTCAGCTTGTAATGAGCAGTACGGCCACTGGACTTCTCCTAGAAAGGGAAGGACAACAAAAAGGATAGAGACAAAGGGTTAAAATCCCTCCAAACACTAAATGGGGGTTGGCCCTCAAGATCCTAGGAGCAACAGACCAGGTATTTGACAGGTTGTGAGAGCTGGGGCTGTTCAGCCAGGAGAAGAGAAGGGAAAACTTAGAGCAGCTTCCAGTACTGAGAGGCGCTCCAGAAAAGCTGTGGAAGGACTTTTTCGGAGGGCCTGGAGTGATGGAAAGAGGGAGAATGGCTTTAAATTGGACAGGGGTAGACTTAGATTGGACGTTAGGAAGAAATTCTTCACGATGAGGGTGGGGAGGCCCTGGCCCAGGTTGCCCAAAGAAGTGGCAGCTGCCTCATCCCTGGAGGTGTTCCAGGCCAGGTTGGATGGGGCTTTGAGCCCCTGATCCAGTGGGATGTGTCCCTGCCCAGGGGAGTGGAACTAGATGGGCTTTGAGGTCCCTTCCAACTCAAACTATTCCACGGTTCTCTATGCACAACTGCACTCAACACACTTTGCTTCTTAAGAACAACTAAGTGTGCACAATCCCCTACTTTAGCCAAGCCAATCGAGTCAGAGCAATTTAATCGTGGTTTTCTTACCTAATTAGTGGTATTTATCTGTAGATCTTCACATTAAAAGAAAAAATCACCCCAGGATCCCATGCACAGGCAGGACCACACCTCCAGTTCTGCTGGGATTCTCTTTGGTTACAGCCTTGACTTATCTCCATCCAAACTGCTTCAGGGAGTTTTCAAACATGAACAGGGAAAGAGTTTACGGCCCCAAACACAACATGGCATTGTTCTGGGGAACACCTGCACTCCCTAATTGTCTGAAATTAACTGGGTTTGTTTTCACTCCGATTTATCGGCTGCCCCAGAGGCGGTACCTGAACCTCCACCACGTGGATGGAATCCCAGCATCCCTTAATCTTCTTTGATCCATCTCCAGCTTTCTTAATGAGGATCACCCCGGCAAAACCATGATCCAGATCCCAGAGGTAGACAGAGGAGACACCACCTTCAAAATACCTGCAGGATGCAATCCAATAGGCAAGGTAAGAGTAAGCAGAACCTGAGCAGAGGCAGATATCAATCGTCATCTTAATTCAGCAGCATCTCTACATCCTAGTAAAGATATTTTTCCTCTTAAGACAGCACGCTCGCACAGCTCTACACCCATAAATGCAGCAGCTTCAACCATTTTATAACACAGAGACTTTAATTACAAAAACCCATACGTTTCTCTGAAGGAGAATAAAAGCCTGGTGAGAAACAGAGCCGGCTACAGATTTCCAGTGCCTGAGCAAACCTCCTCTGATTCCAATTAACTCCAACAGCTGGTAAAAGCAAAAGCTACAAAGTGGGCTGAGAGTAATGCTTTCTTTTACAGTTTGGGGGTTGGGTTTTTTTCCTTTTCTTCCACTATTGAGAAAGTCTGGAAGTTCTTTAAAACAAAGTCCGCTAATCAAGACAAAAGGAGAAAGCAAGGAGCTCTGTGCTGCTGTCTCAGAGGTTTGTGTGAAGGCAACTTACTGATTTATTGAAAACAGAGCTGAACTGAAGCCCAGGTTCTTAGAAATGCAGGGATGCTGCCGAGGATCACCTATTATTCCAGCTTCAGGAACGGAATACAACAGAAAATAGGCTAAACTACATAGATCTCAGGTTTCTGTAGCAAAAAGTACACTCTTAGAATAAAACTAACAAGGCAATGACATCTGCAGACCCCAGCTCCTTTGTCACACCAGTGCTGGGCTCCTTACATGCCCCATGAGAGATACGCTTTAAAATAACAGTAAACAACCCAGTGCCGCAGGAAAAAAGATGGACAAGAAGCAACTGAGGCTTCTAGAACACCAGAACCGTAACCCACAGCATTCTACCAACAGTTCTCAATCCCAAGTTACCAAACGGCCATAAAGAGAGCTGAACAAAGGGGAATATTCTTTGGTGGCACATGACACTTAGACCTCAGCAATTAACTCATCCTGCACAGTCACCATCACCTGCAAAGAGCGAAGAAAAGGAGGGAGCAGCTTCAGCTAGATCAGTGACACTTGTGCATTCAGACATTTCTCTTGTCCTTCGAGTACACAATGCGCGTCCCGTTCTGCAAGGACACACAACACAGACAAGCCACCTGAGAGTTCCTTGTCTGCAGGACATCAACAGCTCCTCACCCATCACAGAAGGGGCCGCTAAGAGGCACAGCTTCCAGCAGCGAAGCTGGGAAAGTCACGTAGGTAAAACCGTCCTGTGCTCCTGCCTCTTATTGCCATGAGTGAGACGATAGCACAGATCTGCAAGTGACTGCATATTTCACTTCTGCTGTGAGAAAAGAAAGCATCACTCATCACCAACATGACAAACCTGTTGAACCCTCTCAACTCTATGCTCTCTTCCTCTCTAAACACAACCTCAACAGCTGTTAACTGCACTGAATGTTTCATTTACAGTACATTTTGAACCCTATATATCACCCGGAAGCTCTAAGGTACCAAGTACTTAGTGAAGCTGGCAGGAGCTGCCCAGGCCAGTGGTGAAGTCTCCATCCCTCTTGGGGTTCAAAAACCACGTGGCTGTGGCACTTGGGGACATGGGTTAGCAGGCACAGTGGGGTTGGGCTAACAGTTGAACTGGATGAGCTTAGAGGCCTTTTCCAACCTCCATCATTCCATGATTCTAAGTATCCTTCTTATAAGTCAGAAGAAAAGCTAATGAAGGTGAAAGCAATTAACATTGGTGACTTCTAGCATATTCCCTGCCCTGACAGATCAGTGTGTTGTGTCAAGAAGGCAGTCACCCAAAGAGCCCAAATTCCTTTTAATTGCGTGCATCGCAGTCTGTACCAAAGCCAGTGCTGACCCCACGAGGGGTACATGACTTCATAGGCTTGGAGAGGAGTGGCTGGAGAGCTGCCTGAAGAAGAAGGACCTGAGGGGTGTTGGTCAACAGTGGCTGAACATGAGCCAGCAGTGGCCCAGGTGGCCAAGAAGGCAAACAGCATCTTGGCCTGCATCAGGAATAGTGTGGCCAGCAGGAGTAGGGAAGGGATCCTCCCCCTGTACTTGGCACTGGTGGGGCCACACCTCAAATCCTGGTGTCAGTTTTGGCCCCCTCACTACAAAAAAGACAGTGAGGGTCTGGAGCGCATCCAGAAAAGGGAGCAGAGCTGGGGAAGGATTTAGAGCACAAGCCTTGTGAGTAGTGGCTGTGGGCGCTGGGGTTGTTTAGTCTGGAGAAAAGGAGACTTATGGGAGACCTCATCACTCTCTACAACTGCCTGAAAGGAGGTTATGGTGAGGTGGGGGGTGGGCTCTTCTCCCTGGTAGCCAGTGACAGGACAAGGGGAAATGGCCTCAAGATGCACTGGAGGGGTGTTGGATATTGGGAGGAATTTCTTCACTGAAGGAGTTCTCAGGCACTGGCAGAGGCTGAACAGGGAGGTAGTTTAGTCCTCATCACTGGAGGGGTTTAAAAGATGAGTAGATGTCATACTTGGGGACATACCCTAGCTCGATGGCTGGACTCGATGATCTTAAAGGGCTTTTCCAACCAAAACTGTTCTGTGATTCTATGATAGTAACTCACCAACACCATTTGGTTTTAGTGGGTGACCACTGCTGCCCGTCAACAAGTTCAGCCTGGGCACTGACGTAACTAGCACACCCAGCGCAGCCCTAGGATGCTTGGCCAAGGCACTGATACTGCACCAGTGTAAAGGGAAAGCCCTTTGCTCCTCAGGCACAGTGAAGCCAGGCTTCCAGCAGGCAACTTAAACCTAACAAACCAACAAGACACTCTTTTTACACCCCCTGGGGAACTGGCAAATGGATTTTGGTTCATGCAGTCAATTGGAATGTCAGCCCTGCAGCGAACCTCAGCTCCAACCCTAGCGACCCCTCCTTTGCCAGAAGGGCTGCATGAATCACGTCTCCAAAAGCAGAAGCTGTTGCCTCTTTCCAGACCAGATTTGTTTAAAAAATATTCATCTATAGAAGTGAATTCACTCAAACTGAGCAGGCAGTCCCCGAGAACACTGCAGTGTGTTCAGACAGCTTCCCCATTCGCCACTTTATGAGCTCGCTATGAGCATGAAACACTAATTAAGATCTTGAGGGACCGAAACAAGGCTTTTGGAAGTTTATCCCTACCTACTGTACTTTGATCCTAATGACATGAAACAGGAAAAAAATCATTTTTATGTGCCTCATCTTTATGAGATTTTACATAAAGGCTTTTGTGGGTATTTTAAGAATGTGCTAAAACGTTGTCTGAAACCACATGAAACCACGCGAGGAACCTCCTGCCAGAACTAACAGCGCACACAAGGAAACGCTTTAACTCGCCTTTGTATATCAAATATAGCATTAATATTGTTTTAAATACCAACATGCTGTTTCAATAAAGCTGCATTGCCATGGCCAGATCCAGTGTCCGGAGACTCAAATGGGAATGACTGAGCCAGTATGTATCCCAAGGCCGGGATACACGTTGGCCAAAGCCTCCTCAGGGCTTCAATACATTACCAAACATTCACTCCTCCTTCATGGGGAGAATACATCTATCACTCATCACTATGTTTGAGTCCACCTTTCCTCACATAGCAACTAAAATGCACTGATGGGGGTTCCTGAAGACAACCTCAACCCAGGGAAGTCAGGTCTGGAGAGGGGAACGTTCCTTGAAACCTGCTTTCTTCAAGAAAAATACAAAAAAAGTGCTACAGGTTAACTGGCTGCTATGTAACATAGACCTGGATGAGAGACAGATCTGGAGGAATTTAAATCTACATCCATCAACCTGGATTTGCTGCAAGAAGGCTGGACTACCTCCAAGAAACCCCTCCACCGCAGATTAAAGAGCGGCGCTTATGAAATCCAAGCAGTAGAGGTTACCAGCCTGGAAAACGTCCCTGAAGGCATAAGCGGGTGTCCTCTCTGTTAAAGAAACAGGGGCAAAGCAGAGCTCATCGAAGGGACAGGGAGTAATGACAGGGAAACACTGAAAGCCTAACAGCTCCTGGATCGGACAGGATTGCCTTTGATCACCTGTTCTGGAGAGCCCTGCTCCTGGTGCATTATCCTCCATGGCAATCTGTCTCTCTAGAAGCTCTAATCCCCTCCCAAAGCAACCAAGGCCCAGCACAATGCTGTCAACACCTGCTTTTGAGATGTAGAAGAGTCTGAGGTAGGAGGAAAACTTGAGTTCACACTGGGGTACCTCAGAAACATCCCGAAGGATAAACCATTTTCAAAAGATGGCAATTCAAAGCAAAGCAATTGTTCCCCTTCCACGTAAGGACACAGGATGTACTCTAGGTTCACCTACAGACAAGTGTTTGTTACAAAATGATGAAAAAAACAGTCTTATGGCTGCCACATCCCTTTACTAACAACCAAATCCTTGCCAGATCGCATGCGCGCCCTCTCCAAGCAGTCAGTGTTCTGTCTGCAGTAAAATCACCTATTAGAAAGCCATGCAGGAAGGTGACTGAAAGGCCTAACACCATCATTCCTTCTCTGTACAAGATTCAGAAGAGCGTTCCACTCCAAATCCATTCTGGCTCCTGTGCCATGATCAAACACTTCAGTTTTGTGTCCATTACTCATCAACCACGGAACTCCTGGAAAAAAGCTGTTTTATACAAAAAATGTCACTCTTAGGACTGACCTACTTTACCAATGTGAGAATAAAAGAAAATATTTAAGCTACAAGTTATCCAAAGCTTTATGAAGTGTTTGAAGTTCAAGCGGGCAGAGACACAGGATGGAAACTTGTTTGAGGAGCTCAAACTCCATGAAATCGGGAGACTGTGGCCAGAACAAGAAGGATGGGATAGGCAAAGAAATTCCCTCGCTTCCAGCACAGACCTCAGGAAAGGAGGACAGATCACTGTGTTTCACCACTGAAGGACAGACCAGAAAAGGCACTGTCACCTTCCCAGTGACATCCTATTCTCGCAAATGAATGCTGGAGCCTGAACTGACAAAAGGAGTTTCCACCACACAGCAATAAAAACAGGCTGTGACTTTCAATTACACCTCAGAATCAAACCACTCGTCCATAAAAACATTTTGTATTTTCCAGTAAGTAACAGAGCCAGGGACACTGGGTGGGTTCTGGTATCTGGTTATGTCTCTAGCAGCACTAGGCCTCACGCCCTGATGCAAAAGCACCAGGACCTGGAACCCCACACTGGCTCTGCAAGCCTCCAAGAGCTGCACAGCGTTTCAGACTGCTCATTTGAGGCAGCAAAATGTAATTTCTTTGTATCCCCCGAAAGGCTGCAGAGCTATTTCTTCCAGCTATGCTGGTTCAGTGCAGAAAGGGAAATAGTCTCCATCTATTTAGATCATAAGACTTCCAAGAAACCCATCATTTAACAAACCTACTCAAAAGAAAACACTAAGCATTCAGCTACAGATGTTTTTATAGGAGTGACTGGAGTTGCAATCCAAGAAGGCAGTGTCTAATAGCATCTCCAAACCATCCCCTAAAGGACAGATCAGGGAGGAGACACCTCAGCTGTTACTAAAACCGGTGAGGGCAACGGCAAGAGCCTGGGCACTATTCTCAGCCAGTCCTTTCCCTACACCTGCACTCCGTCAAGTCAACTCAGCACATGAACAGCAACATAAATAGGGAGACAGTGGCAACCATCAGCCATCCACCTCCCCCAAACTATGAGGCGTTCATGCAAATCACCTGCCATCCTGTAGCTCAGGTGAGGGGAAAAGTCTTCAGCAAAGCATCAAGAGACCAGAGTTGCCACGAAATAAATTTGTTGCCTGTATCTTCTATCCAGCTCCTGGGTAACGAGGCTCATGAGCCTGTTCTTCCATGAAAAGGACCATCAGGTACCAGGAACCAACCTGGGTGAGATACTTCTCCCACTGCTGTGGGTACAGATCATTTATGATTCCCCTCTCCCTACTTCTGCGGTCCCAGGGGTGCAACTGCAGGACACTGAAATCCTTACAATAGGGAAGCTAAAACATCAGTGCACTCAGAGCAGCTGCTCTCTCAATGGGTTATGAGCATAGCCCCGAGCACGCTGGTGGGCTCCACGCAGGTACGTTACAGAAAGCCCTTCCAGCACACACAGGTGCAGCCCCCAAGCACGCATACCAATCTCCTTAGGTATATGCAGCTCCAGTGCCAGGCGTACTTAAAGCACATCTGGACCATGGCGGGATGACTCAACCAGCAAAGCAGAGCTGTGAAGTGCAAGAACTCTGTAAGAAAGGAAAACGGTATCCAAACAATGGGATTCTGAAGCCTACAAATCTCCCAGAATCTCCCATTTTGTGCTTTCCACCACCTCCCATTATTTTAAAAAAAAGTGTACTGCTCACATTTTCCTCACCATCCAATTGCTCTTGGCAGAGGGAAACTAATGACCAAATGCCTTTTGGGAAGTCACCTAGAAACTGTTCCATTAGCCACCTAACAAGCAAGACAATGGGGCACTTTGTACCACGGCCAAGTGGGTATTTGTTTCATTAACCGCCAGGAAGCTAGACTGCTTACAGATCATAGAATCCTGGAACGGTCTGGGTTGGAAGGGACCTCAAAGCCCATCCACCCCTTGCCATGGGCAGGGACACCTCCCACTGGCTCAGGGGCTCCAAGCCCCATCCAACCTGGCCCTGAACCCCTCCAGGGATGGGGCAGCCACCACTGCTCTGGGCAACCTGGGCCAGGGCCTCCCCAGTCTCAGCATGAAGAGTTTCTTCTTAATGTCTCATCTAACTCTCCCCTCTTCCAATTTAAAGCCACCTCTCACACCATCCGTGTGCTCTGCAGAGCTGCCCGTGCTGCACCCCCCGCCACTCTGACACGGTTCAGGCACTGCCAGCTGTAACTCAGCTGTGGGTAGGAAAGGAAAAGACAGCAGCAGGCTTCTGTGCCACATTTTCGTTTGCTGAAGTCCATGTAGACTCCAGAATTCATGGGACACACTCGATATGGGCACAGATCAGATATGCTACAGATCAGATGGCTGTTATTTGTCAAGTTATTGTCTTCAGTTTTCCATCGTTAAAACCTAGCATGAAGTGAATTTCTGCAAGCACAGTCATGCATTATCAGAAATAATCAGTTCTAAAATTCCAGATCATAATAAAATGAGATTTTAAATAGCAGTTCATTTTTGAAACATGTAAGTAATTTTTTACCAGGGATTTAAACCCTTCAGGGAACGGTGTTTGAGGACAGTGCTGCATCACCAGTGCTGACCTCTTAACACAAGCTCTCCCTCTCCAGTGTTCAGGTTTTACGTAATCACTGAGAACTACGGGAACCCAAGGCGAAAACTCCATCTCTGCTGAAAACCTCAGATTGAGAAGAATACAGTCTGTGCAGAGCTACTGCAAAATGAAGCACCCAAAGACAGAAAAAAATCAGATGAAAAGCAGCCAATTTTATTCTCACAGCACGACAATACGCTTAATTCTTTCCTCTCTTGGTCTGTTTGCTCTAATCTGTGTAATATATACCAACAACTTCAACATTGACTCTGGTTTGAGCTGCCATTGGGTGAGTTAATGGACTCCGAAACCACTCTGTTTACTCCGACATCTAAACAGCTTCCTTGAGAAAACATCATGGGTTTCATCGTAAAAGTACACTAGCGCTGAATCAGCAAGCATCCTGGCTGCTTCGCTCTGTCTTAGGAGACCTCATCTTGGACTTATCAGGGGAACCCAGAGGCAAGGCTCTCACAGATGACATAATCCTGATGTCACACCCTATTGTGCAAAGCCCCAGCCAGCAGCAAGATGGAAAGTCAGGTTTCCTTAGCGCTGGGATGAATAACAAACGCATCTGGATTCAATCTGTAGAGCCCTTGCTGTGCAAACCACAGCAAGTCTCCTGCCCAGGAGAAAGCCACCACAAAGGGCTGGTAACCCTTAATGAGGAACAGTGAGCTAATGGCAACAAAGTCACTTCAAAGCCTTCCAGGGTTTTTTAGTTTAGGCAAACTAGGTTTACATCTAAACACAGACAGAACACTTATATAAAGAGCTCACAGCTGCCCAATCATTGAGAGTTGAAAGTCGCACTGCAGGCATCGAGACTCAGCGCCTGCTCCCCCTGCACACCTACGGGCAGGAGCGCTGCGAAACCACTCACATTAATTTCACCACTCACACGTGGGCTCCTCTCTTCTTTACTGGGTGGAATTAGTGCTGTTCCATGCACAAAGTAAATCAAATGTAGTCAAACAAATCAATACAGCAGTTGCTGCAAACGTGTGAGAAGTACAAAGTATTTTCAGGATTGGAGAAGAATGAAGTGCACCCAGAGTGGCAAAACCAGAGCAGGTGAGGGGCTGCAGGAATGGTGGGAGAGGCTCTTGATCAGGGAGTGCAGGGAGAGAATGAGGGGAACAGTTTTCAGCTGCAAGAGGGGTGATCGAGATGAGATCTTAGGAAGAAATGTTTTCCTGAGAGGGTGGGGAGGCCCTGACCCAGAGCAGTGCTGGCTGCCTCATTCCCAGAGTTGTTCAAGTCCAGGCTGGATGGGGTTTGGAGCAACCGGATCCAGTGGGAGGTGTTCCTGCCCAGGGCAGGGGGTGGAACTGGAAAGGCTTTGAGGTCACTTCTGACCCAAACCATTCTGTGATTCAATGATACACAAAAGCAGGGAGAGAGAAAGGAGATGCTGAGCTATAGCAGCACCCTGGAAGAGTTCAAATCTGAGAGCAGCACTAAGAGGTTTGCTGTTTTCTCTACCAAGACAAGCAGCTGAAGGCCAGGATCACCAGGGATCACACACACAATCCAAACCAGACCAAGAAAGGAGGTACCAACGGCTAAGATGGAGAAAGTTCCCCAGCCGCTTGCAGGGCGTTAGAACATACCATCTTGTAGAGACACTGGCACAGAGTTCAACAGCAAACAGCCCCAGAGCCAACGCGAGATATCACTGAAGGTCAGCAAATCCAGGCTGTGCAATGATTAAACACTAATAAGCATCTCCTCCAGATGAGGAGAGGAAGGTGATGGAGTTCAGTTCAGGCAGTGTTCATGCTGCCACAAACGCTTGGCTGGAACGGGTGCCATCAGCACTAATACCGTTAAAAAACTGGAGTGACCAACTCCATTCTGGACTACATTCTAACCCAAATGTCAATAATAAGGAGATTACACATAACAAAGACATTTTAGAGGTCAACCCTCTCTCAGACCTCCTTCTGTTCCTACCAAATAAAAATGAGCATTTTCTCTTCATTTTTTTCTTTAAAGCTGTTAAAAACCAAAAGTACCAATAAATCCAATTTAACCTGAGAAACAAAGAGGTAAGAAATAGCTTTCTAAGTGCACATCATCTTACTGAGCCAGTCCAAAGTGGCCCAAACCCATCCTGTTTGTACAAACACTCATATGAGCAGCACCCTTCCCCAGGGAGGTCTGTTTAATCACTTCAGAAACGATTTCTTCCAGACAACAAAGAGCGATTAGATTACTTTAATTAAAGCATTGATAATCTCCAACCCAAACCAACAGAACACAGAAACAAGGGCAGACAGGTTTCTCCAGATGCTCTGGTCCCCGTTACGCTTTGATTTCCATCAGGCGCACACACACGTCAAGCAAAGGGCAATGAATCACAACCATGTGCTTGACGAACTTATCTTCACAACACTGGAAGTGAAGAGCGCAGGCTCGAACAGAATAGTGTCAGATACTAGACTTCTATCTGAACAAAAACGCACCAAGGCATTGGCTGCAGGCGGTGTCTTGAGTTAAACCTCGCAGCAGGAGATCAAAATCAAACAGTTGGGATTTGCGAAAGTGACATGAGGTTTGGTAAAAGCAGCAACAAGCCCATTTCTCAGTTATCTAACACATGTAACAGCGAGGGGATTAATACCCTGTATAATTCCTCTTGGAAGAGACACAAACACACCTCCAGAAATAAAAGGTGGTGAGCATTTAAACAGACAAAGGGAACAACTCTGCACTGGTCAGGAGGCGCTGGAGAGTTGGCAGAATTTTTCTGCTCCAGCTTTCATAGAATCATAGAATAGTTTTCATTTGAAGGGACCTTAAAGATCATCTACTTCCAACTCCCCTGCCATGGGCAGGGACATCCTACTGGATCAGGCTGCCCAAGGCCCATCCAACCTGGCCCTGAACACCTCCAGGGATGGGGCAGCCACAACTTTCCTTGACAACCTGTTCCAGTGCCTCACCACTCTCATGGCGAAGAAATTTCTCCTAATGTCTAGCCTAAATCTGCCCCTCTCCAGCTTATACCTATTCCCCCTCATCCTATCACAACAAGCCTTTATGAATAGTTCTTCTCCAGCTTTCTTGTAAGACCCTTTCAGGTACTGGAAGGTCACTATAAGATCTCCTTGGAGCCTTCTCTTCTCCAGGCTGATTCTTTCACAGAATCATGGAATGGTTTGGGTCAGAAGGGACTTCAAAGCCCATCCATTACCACCCGGGTAGGGACACCTCCCATTGGATTAGGTTGCTCCAAGCCCCATCCAACCTGGCCTTGAACATTTCCAGGGATGGGGCAGACACCACTTCTCTGGGCAACTCGGGCCAGGGCCTCCCCACCCTCACAGGAAAACATTTCTTCCTTGTATCCAGGCTACACGTACTGTCCTTTATTTTACAACCGTTACTACTCATCCTGTCACAACAGCCCTTGCTAAAAAATCTGTCCCTATCCTTCCCATAAACCTCCTTTCAGTACGGGAAGTTGCTCTAAGGTCTCCCTGGTGCCTTCTCTTCTCCAGCCTGAACAACCCCAACTCTCTCAGCCTGTCCTCACACAGGAGGTGCTCTAGCCCTTGATCACCTCCATGGCCTCCTCTGGACTCACTCCAACAGCTCCAGGTCCTTCCTGTGCTAGGGATTCCAGAACCAGATGCAGGGCTCCAGGTGGGGTCTCAGGAGAGAGGAGCAAATCCCTGGCCCTGGCTGGTCCCACTGCTCTGGACACAGCCTAGGACATGGCCAACCGTTTCTGGGCTGCTAGCACATGTTGCCGGCTCATACTGGGCTTCTCATCCTATAGCACCCCAAGTCCTTCTCCTCACAGCTGCTCTCAATCCATTCTCCGTCTGGCCGGGATTTGTGCTCAGGACTGCCCCGACCCAGCTGTTTCATGACCAACTCCATACGGCACTACAAGACTCCTCCAAACTTCTTTCCACACTCAGTCGTTCAGGGTGCCGGCCCAGAAGCTTTTGAGGACAACACTCAAGTTGACAAGCAGTCACCAGCAAACAAATCTGAATGGACTTCTTCACACAAACTGTTAACAAACGCACCACAGGCTGCCTCCTTCAAACCCCCTCGCTGGCAGGCGCCAGCGTCTTGGGACCAGCAGAAGAGCAGCCCCTTGGGAACAGCAGAACAGCAGCCCCTTGGGAACAGCAGCGCCTCGGGAACAGCAGCAACATGCCAATGACTCATGAACTGTAGGTGGGTCCTTACCCCACCTGAGCAGAACAGCAAGCTGAAAAGGCACAGATCAGCAGCAAAACGGGACTGACACAAGGGAAAACTGAAACCACCTGAAGCCTCAGAAGATGCCTGAGATGAATCACCACTGTGCATAAAGGGAAACCGGGAGATAATCCAGAGGCAGCTTGGACCATAGGCTGAGAGGGAGTAACTCAAAAGTACTCATTTTTCTATCCAAAGCAAACACCTTGCTCTTCTGCTCCCCACTGGAACAACCAGTGTAAGACGTTTAAAAGCTGGGGAGGGAAGCAAGCAACATGCAGAGCAACATCTCAGAGACAAGTGTTCACATGGTATTAAGACACACAACATCTAAGACAGGCAGTCCCTGCTGGCTGGCTGATGGTGAGCACAAGATCCAGCAGTTTACCTAGCAAGGCAGTACACAAAGCCACACACTGCTGCGAAAAACCCAGCAGAAATCCTCATTATATGAAGAAAACGTCTACAGCCCAGGAAATCCAATTGCACTGGAGCCCGGTGTTCTCTGTGAATGAACACCAAGAGTAGTCTTGCATTAACCATCACCTCTCTGCCATAAACCCAGCAGAGCTGTGGTCAGAGGTGCAGCTCAAGAACACTCCATACCCCATGGAGAGCAGGACAGAACGGTCTCTCAAGGGACTCCTGCATGCAAACCTGTTGTGTGCAACCAGAGCTGTCTCTGTCAGCATTATTCACATCCTCTTCAGCTGCAATGCAAAGTGGAAGTCCAACAGTGTGAAGCTGCTGCACTTCAACTCATATTTTTAAAGACAGAGATTTAAAGATTTGTAATGTATCGCTGTTAACTACAAATGGTTTGGACAGCCAACTCCAAAGCTGGGGGGGTTCTTGATCAGGCAGAGCAGGAATAGGATGAGGGGGTACAGTTTTCAGCTGCAAGAGGGGAGACTGAGATGAGATCTTAGAGAGAAATCTTTGCTGTGAGGGTGGGGAGGCCCTGGCTCAAGTTGCCCAGAGCAGTGGTGGCTGCCCCATCCCTGGAGGGGTTCAAGGCCATGCAGGATGGGGCTTTGAGCCCCCAGATCCAATGGGAGGTGTCCCTGCCCATGACAGGGGGATGGAACCGGACAGGCTTTGAGGTCCCTTCCAGCCCAAACCATTCCATAATTCTTTGAATTCTCTGTAGGTCAAGTCAACATTTTTGCACACTGCCTACAAAACAAACACCATTACTGGAAAGTGGACCTGTCGGAAACCCCCCCATATAACAGAAGCCATAATTCCACAAGACACAGCAACGAAGACTGCCAGCATGCTACTTTTTTTTTTTCTTCTTACTACATCAATGCTTTCAAATGAGCCTGAAATATTTCACAATGCTGGAAAATCTCAGATGTCTCTGGCTCTGGAACTTGAAACAGTACCGATAACTTTGCCCTGGAACTGATGCAACGCGCACTCCTTCCCCACCGCTGCAGGCTGCCAAACCAGAAGGCCAGCAACACCTTTAATCAACATCATCACTCAGCTCAGACCCACTCCTGGCTCTGCAGTGGGTATGCAGGATTGCTTTCCAGCTCCAGCAGAGCATGGAAATTACATCACTGCAATTGCCATCTTGTTCCCGCTACAGCCCTCCCCACACTTTAGACTCCCATGTGGCCTCAGCAGCTGTTATGCCAGTAATTGTTCCAGTTGTTCCCAACCTGGGATGTTGGCAAGAGCAGCGAGTGCAGTGAGAAAAGCTGGCACTTGTTACCCCCACCTCATTCCCTCCACTCCGATATCCAAGTACAAATTAAGCTTCTGCTGTCAAAACACAAAATCCAATTGTCCCAAGGAAGCTGCAGAGACCAGCGCTGAGAACAAAGCAGGTTTCTATACAGATCTCTGTTGTAGGTGAGGCACAAATTGTTCCCAATTTCAGGCACGATGAACCCTTCCAACGGTCAAATTAAGTTTCCCTAATATTGCAAATTTCTTCCCGAACTGCCCCAATTCTTGCACCACTCCGCAGAGCAGCAGCCACCCCTCTCCACTTCTGACACAATTTTGAGATCATTACATGCACCAAAGTGTCCCGAGCTGACAGACATGCTGGTCTGACTGCACAGCAAGCCATAATGCCCCTGTCACTTCTGGCTGATGACACGGGAACAAAGCGTTTGGGAGAAATCCCCCTGGCACCCCTCTAACAACGTGTGGCAAATAACACCTGGGCTGACAAACTGAGAAGTGGAAACTGATAGGATCTTGCCTTTTACTCCCATGCAAGATATCAGAGTGCAGAGCCACCTCAGTATGAGTCACCAGTTTTGTGCCTTCCTTCTGGGAAATCAAACCTTTCTAAAGAAGTTATCGTAACCCATCGTGACTTCATGGGCATCTGATCAGAGAGGGATTTAAAATACAACTTGGTTCCAAAAACCTACTCGTTTTCATCTCAGTGTACATAAACCCTGTAGGTCCTGGTCTGCATCCAGGGAGTAACTGCAAAGCTTTCTGCTGCATAGGCAGAATTCCTTCCTTCTACTAAGCTCAGACACCAAAACCAACTGTTAATCACAGGAGAAGTTAGAAATCTAAGTAAAAATTGGATACTTGTAACAAAGCATGAAGATTGCACATTTGCCCAGTCTGCTTTTACATTCAGACACAGCCTAAAGTGAGCAGAGAATCTTGCAACAACAGTAACTTGTTACTTGCTTTTGTTAGCATTACAATAGCGCAGTGTCAAATGATGAACTACAGCTAAGGATGGGTTTGATCTCCAATTTTGAGCACCGAAGAAGCAATGAGCTTTGTTCCCCCTTTTCACAGTCGGTAGGCTTCTCCAATAAGAAAGCATCCAACCCTGGATAAAGCTTAATTTCATTTTGCTTTGCAACCCACATCTGTGGTTTAGATGTAGCATTACTATTTCCACGCCATCGCTGCTTAGGAGACTGTAGTCTACAAAGACGCCAACTCAACCTGATCCCATCTCAAGTCCTCAGATGTGACCATGATGCAAGCCCAGCACAGCCCCACCTTTGAGAAAGACTATTCAGTGACAATCGCCTGCGCAGCTTCCTATTGCTGCTTTAACAAAGGCACTGCCTGATCTACACTTATCTCACACATCCTCTGTTAATCCCTTCTCCTTTACTCCTCTTCAAGGAGACAGGGCCTAAACCAAGCATCCGAGAACAGCCTTTGCACTCGTTACTCCCCACACAACTGTTGCATTTCAGCAAACCAGCAAACGGCCGCTCCACTGGGAGATGGAAAGTTCCTGCTGTGCTCACAGATATTGTGAGAATGTAGTCAGAAAAAGCAGCTGGTTTAAGCCTGAATTCAGACAAGATCAAAGAGAACACAGGTCATTTCAGGACAGAGACATCATTCATCTCTTAAAGGGAGGGGAAGGAGGAAAGACAGCACCTCAGCATCTGCCATAAGCATCTGCTGACATAATTGATCATGTTTTGTAACACGAAATCACAGTGGACACGCTTCCCAACAGCAGTTCAGCGGCTCCTACCCTTCTTCCTCTGCTATGCACTGGTGTGCCACCCTTGGAGGCAGCTACTGACCATAACTTAGACTCATTATTGCATGCCTGAAGAAAACAAAGCAAGCAGAGGGCTCTGTAGGGTAGAACTGACATACAAGTCTCTGTACTGGTCAAAGGCATTGTTGGCTTCCACCTCCAGCTTGCGCAGGCGAGCAGATGGCATGGCACCGTCTTCCAGGGGAGGATCGTACTTGTTACTCCACGGTGATCTGCCAGAGAGACAAGAAATACAGAGAACGTTAGACAACAAAGGAAACTCCAAAAGGTTTGAGTCCTGGCTTGGATAAGCCCTGGGGTGGCAGCAGGAGCAGGGAAGGGATCATCCCCCTGCACTCAGCACTGGTGAGGCTGCGCCTTGAATCCTGTGTTCAGTTTTGGAGCCCTCACTCCAAGAACGACCTTGAGGGGCTTGGAGAGCATCCGGAGAAGGGAATAGAGCTGGGGGAGGATCTGGAGAACAGGGGTTCTGCAAGTTGCTGAGGGCCCTGGGGCTATTTATCCTGGAGAAGAGGAGGCTGAGGGGAGCCTCATCGCTCTCTGCAGCTCCTGAAAAGAGACTGTGGTGAGGTGGGTGCTGGGCTCTGCTCCCGTGAAACAAGTGACGGGACGAGATGAAATGGACTCAAGTTGCACCAGGGGAGGTTTAGATTGGATATTAGAAAAAGTTCCTTTACTGGCAGTGGTAAAGCCCTGGCAGAGGCTGCCCAGGACAGTGGTGGAGTCTGCATCCCTGGAGGGGTTCAAAAAGCGTGCGGCCATATCACCTGGGGACATGGCTTAGCAGGCACAGTGAGCCTGGGCTGATGGTTGGACTGGATAAGCTTAGAGGGCTTTTTCCGCTCCAATGATTCTAACAGATCACTGGGTCCAGGCTGATCCATAGATGCTGAACTTCCAAAAATCCAAACCCTCAGCAGCCACTTCAGACAGTGACAGAGGGAATGACTCCCCAGAGTTTCCTAAGGAACACTCCTCATCTTCAGGCTCCTCCTAGATACATCATCATGGCTAGGTTTTATTCTGTTCCTTCAGAAATATTAAAAACTGAGGCCTCAGCTGTTGCACCTTAGATATTTAAAATTGTTTTCATGCAAAACCAAATCAATTGTACAAGTTATTTGGGATCAGACAGTACTGCAGCCAAACATTGCTGTCTACAGTCAAGGTCCAAATTCTCCTCCACTCTTATGCTTTGAAATAAATTCCACTTTTATTCTAACGTTAGGAAAACATTTGAACAGCTCGAAGGGTTTAACAGGGTTTGTAAAGCTGCAGGTTTTACTACGATTTCTGCAGGTGTGGAAGAGGTTTTGTGTTCTTAATGAAAGATTTGGTATTAAAAGATTAATGGAACCCTTTGCCCATCTGCTCCAGACTTTTATAACTCCCAGTCTGTAAGACTGCATTCTCCTTTTCATTTCCCCTGTGAATAACCAGACCCATACAGCACTGCTTGTTTAAAGAGGTACCTGGGTAGAGGTACCTCTGTCTGCTCACTTTTCACAATATTCCAGCCTAAGAACACCAAGTCTTAATGCAGTCCATACGCGAGGGCTTTCTCCTCAGGAGCCATTTGTTATTCATTGCTCAGAAAAGCATCAAGCGTTGCCATCTGTGTAAAGCAAAGCACAATGAACAGGCTCTGCTGCACCTGGCTCTGTGCTCTTACCACCCTTTGCTCCTCCCCGGCTCCCCACATCTGACTCAAAAGGTGAGACATCAGGGAACAGGAACAGGTTGTCCAGAGAAGCCCAGAATGGGCTTGTGCAGCCTGGAGAAGAGAAGGCTGTGGGGAGACCTTAGAGCAGCTTCCACCGCTGAAAGGGGCTCCAGGAAAGCTGGGGAGGGGCTCTGAATCAGAGAGTGCAGGGAGAGGATGGGGGGGGAGGAGGGGAAACAGTTTTGAGCTGGAAGAGGGGAGATTGAGATGAGATCTTGGGGAGAAATATTTTCCTGTGAGGGTGGGGAGGCCCTGGCCCAGGTTGCCCAGAGCAGTGGTGGCTGCCCCATCCCTGGAGGGGTTCAAGGCCAGGTTGGACTGGGCTGGGAGCAACCGGATCCAGCGGGAGGTTTCCCTGCCCATGACAGGGGGTGAAACTGGAGCTTTGAGGTCCCTTCCAACCCAAACCACTTTGTGGTTCTATGAAAAGCTAGATCACTCAGCCCCATCCTCCCAAAGCAATGTTTTTCTGGTGGGGGTTCTTGTTTTACATCAACTGCTTAAACCCCAGTTGTTTTGGGGAATCACCGACAGCTTCAGCAGAGCTCCTTCGCCTAATGACTCTCTGAAATCCAGAAGGGATTTGCACAAAAGCCCCAGCCAGTGCTGCCTGTGGGATTCCCAGACTGCACACTCACACCCACCAGGCAGCATGCACAAACCAAACAGCACCAAAGCGCAGGCAGAGAGCCCTCATCTCACTCCCACGAGGTGTGCAACAGCAAAGCCAGGGCTCACACACCACTCATTAGGATGCGCTGACTTTTTCTTTCTCTACCGCATTTTAAAAGGCAGATTCAAAAAAAACTCCTATTGTTTTCTGTGCTTCTCCATCACATAGGAGGGAATGCGTGAGCGGAGAATCCATGCAGAAGCCACAGTCAATATACTTTAACTGTCAATTAGATTCTTTTGCAGGAATGGTATTTCAGGGAAACCCAGCAACACAGACTCTTCCAGCCAGCAGACTGCAGCATTTTCATCCCATTACAGCCAGAGCCAGCAGCAACTTCTTCTAAAATTCTCTCATAACTCAACCCTGTGGGTTTTTTTTCTTGTGGAAGAGTACTCACAACACATGTAAAATATAAATGGGGATCATTTGAAGAAAGACAGTCAGACAAGTACTTCAGTTTCAAAAGTCAGACCTCTAATTTCCCTAAACAGAATGGTTTTTGTTTCAGCTAACAGGTTTCAGTGCTGTTTGCATCAAATTCCCCATAAGGATTCCATTTAATAGAGTGATCAAACATACTCAGTAGAGTGGAAATGTACAGACCTTAAGTCTCATGTATAAAAACCTAAAAGCTCTGCCCTCACACTGTGGATTCTGCAGTGTTTGATATCCTCCACAAACCTTCATAGAATCATAGAATCACCAGGTTGGAAAGGACCCACTGGATCATCAAGTCCAACCATTCCTAACACTCCCTTAAACCATGTCCCTCAGCACTTCATCAACCCATTCTTTAAACACCTCCAGGGAAGGTGACTCCACCCCCTCCCTGGGCAGCTGTTCCAGTGCCCGATGATTCTTTCCGTGAAGAATTTTTTTCTGATATCCAGCCTGAACCTCCCCTGGCGGAGCTTCAGGCCATTCCCCCTTGTCCTGTCCTCAGTCACTTGGGAGAAGAGCCCAGCTCCCTCCTCTCCACAACCTCTTTTCAGGTAGTTGTAGAGAGCAATAAGGTCTCCCCTCAGCCTCCTCTTCTCCAGGCTAAACACCTCCAGCTCTCTCAGCCGCTCCTCGTAAGACTTGTGCTCCAGCCCCTCACCAGCTTCGTTGCTCTTCTCTGGACACGCTCCAGAGCCTCAACATCCTTCTTGTGGTGAGGGGCCCAGAACTGAACACAGTACTCAAGGTGCGGTCTCACCAGGGCCGAGTACAGAGGGAGAATCACCTCCCTGGACCTGCTGGTCACACCGTTTCTGATCCAAGCCAAGATGCCATTGGCCTTCTTGGCCACCTGGGCACACTGCTGGCTCATGTTCAGTTGGCTGTCAACCAGCACCCCCAGGTCCTTCTCCTCCGTGCAGCTTTCCATCCACTCTTCCCCCAGTCGATGCTACTGGAGCACTTGCAGAAGCACCTGCGAGACTGCGTGCCCAGAGGCTGCTCCCGTAGCAGCAGGGCAATAACTTGGAGACTGAAAATTATCTGTTTATGATAAACCAAGAGAGACAGTGGCCTTCTACAACCTGAAGGAGGCTACAGGAAAGCTGAGGAGGGATTTTTTACAAGGACCTGGAGTGATAGGATGAGGTGGAATGGCTTTAAATTGGAAGAGGGAAGATTTAGATTGGATATTAGGAAGAAATTCTTCATGATGGGCGGGAAGGCCCTGGCCCAGGATGCCCAGAGCAGTGGTGGCTGCCCCATCCCTGGAGGTCTTCCAGGCCAGGTTGGATGGGGCTTGGAGCAACCTGATCCAGTGGGAGGTGTCCCTGCCCATGGCAGGGGTTGGAACTGGATGGGCTTCGAGGTAACTTCTGATCCAAACCATTCCATGATTCTATAACTTCGAAACTCTGCGTCCTGGTCTGACCCACATTTGGCATGGAGAAAACTGAATCTCAGGGTGAAGAAGGAGTTACCAGTCATCGGCTGAGCACTGGGATATTCATTTCCCTGTGTGCTACCCCACAGGACTGGACTTATCACCCAAATGGCCAAACAGCAGATCTTTTTCAAAGCTAATTCTCAAGCAAACTGCAAAGCCAGTCAAAAAAAACCTATAAAACTTGATTCCCGGTGCAAAGCCTGACTACCTGGCTCTACCTTTCCTGCAGGAGTAGCACGGGGCTCAGTTTTCCACAGAATCCTTTTAAATACTTGGATTAGAAATGCAGTTAGCAACATCTCCAAGAAAACTGGCATTTCATTTGAAGCACTGTATCTGGGGACGCAGCATACTGCAGGCAGGGAATGGTAATTCTTGGGACCTCTAACAGAGCATGTGGGTCTGAAAAATCTTTAAGGAAATATCAAAAGTTTTAAAAAGCAGAGAAAACTCCTCCCAGGTTTTGCCCCAATTGATTAAATTAGTGTAAGAACTGCTTCCCTGTAACAACTTCTGATTTTACGAGGTATGAACAATACTGTCGGAACAGAGGCACAGAAAGGGATTAACAGAGGCACTTCGTCTTTGTGCTGAAGGGAAGAATTGATTTCACGAATCAGAGCTGAGACCAATCAATTCCAGCAGGAAGAATCACTTCAATCCAGAGTGCCTGAATCTAAAGCCTTAAGGAAAAGCATTCTCTAATGCCAGCAATTAACATGTTATGCCTATTCTTATGAACAAATGAAATCGCTTTCCTGAAACCCCATTACTTAAGTCATGAACTTATTAAAGTGATTTATAACACAAAAACCCTCCTGCTTCCTTGTAGCTATTGAAATATCTTCTCAGAAAGGAAGAGATGGGGCAGATTTCAGAGGCAAGCATGAAACCAATCCTAACAAAAGGGTTGCCACGCACACTAATTAAACACAGAGGGGTGGAGGAGCAAGCGTTATTAATTCCTGCAGCATGTCACAATGCCGGTGAGCAGGCACCTCTTCCAGCTCCCTGTGCCTCTGCTGGGAGATGCACGTGTCAACAGCCTAAAGAAGATGCAAGGGGATGGCAAGAAACATCAAACTTCAGTGAAAAGCATGTCTGGAGAAAGCCACAAGAAATACAGGATATAATCCCTTCTCCTGCATCTGCCAGAGGATGCCGCTGCGTGAGCAGATCTTCTGGAGGGCAGAAGTTATAATGCTCTATTCTAGCTACTGATTTAGATCTGATTAAAAGCCTATAGCTGCTAACGTAGCTCTGATCAACTCAGACACACAGCTTCATGTGCAAATGCTTTTAAAAGGCAGTTATAGTTTAAAACCTCACTGAGGTGACACTCAGCTACAACCCAGAGGCACTGTCCAACTCTGCGTCCATACACAGTCTTCTCCTCTTGTTCCCACAACAAAATGAATCTCAGTGTGATCACTGTGTAAATCCCCTACAGACTGAGAGGCTTTCAGTTTAGACAAGTACCTTTCCTGCACCTCACCACGACTGAAGCAATTTACTCAAGAACCCTTTCCCTGTCCACCTGCTGCTGTGATGATGACTGAGCCAGGGAAGAACAAATACTAAATATTTTCTGCAATTCCACTTTGCAATCAAATTCTTGTACCCTACTACAAATCTGAACACAGCAGAACTTGATTCTACTGTGGACCGGTTCCAATTGTTAGCACCAAACCACAAGCGGGGAGGCTGGAGCTGCCAGTAAGCCAGAGATGTAACCTCCTAATCATAGAATTATAGAATGGTTTGGGTTGGAAGGGACCCAATCGACAGAAGAAGCAGGAGAAGAGCTGAGCAGTTTAGTCCCAAAATAAGATGGAAGGCAGTCATTACTTCACAGCCCAGCAGCCCTCCTTAAGAGAATCAAAGCGAGGTGATGCGGTATTCAAAAAGGTACCTGGACTCTGTAGGTCTTAATTAAATAGTCCGAACTGTACCACTGTCAGTACAGCTATTAAGAAAAGTCAGGCAATGCAAAGAAAGGGGGCAGAATGGCTCAACTGTAATTATCCTAACGGCAAATTATAGTATAAACACATTGAAAAACAAACTGCCTTCAGCAGGAGTGAAATACCGAGCACTTTTTGTATCATTTCAGTACTACAGCGCTTTCTACTTCAAAATTCATTCTATTATAACTACAAACAGCTTATGTTGTTCTAATATTTTCACTCTTTTGCCTACAGTACTCAGAAATCAGCTGAGTTGGTTGAGAAGTTTTCTATGTTAAAAGTTTAGGCCAAGATTTCTACAGTGCATTCATAGAAACACGGAATGGTTTGGGTTGGAAGGGACTTCAAAGCCCATCCAGTTCCACCCTCCTGCCACGGGCAGAGACACCTCCCACTGGATCAGGGGCTCCAAGCCCCATCCAACCTGGCCTTCAACCCCTCCAGGGATGGGGCAGCCACCACTGCTCTGGGCATCCTGTTCCAGGGCCTCTGCACCTCAAAGCAAAACATTTCTCCCCAAGATCTCATCTCAATTTCCCCTCTTTCAGCTTAAAAGCCTTACCCCTCATCCTGTCCCTGCACTCCCTGATCCAGAGCCCCTCCCCAGCTTTCCCGGAGCCCCTCTCAGTACTGGAAGCTGCTCTAAGGTCTCCCCAGAGACTTCTCCAGGCTGAACAATCCCAACTCTCTCAGCCCGGCCTCATACAGGAGGTGCTCCAGCCCTTGGATCATCTCCATGGCCTTCTCTGGACTCTCTCCAATAGTTCCACATCCTTCCTATGGTGGGGATTCCTGAACTGGACACAGGATTCCAGGCAGAGTCTCACAAAAGTGGAGCAGAGGGGGAGAAAACCCTCCCTTGACCTGACTCAACCCCCTGCAAAACAGGAGTGAAGGAGCCTTTCCCAGATGCAAGTCCAGCCTTTTTTATAGCAGCAGAGAAGATTCTGTTTGAACTGACTGCCTGCAGCATCTCTTTTCTGTTGTTCCCCATTCCAGAGATTTTACAACCCCGCAAAAACAGATGGTTTAATTCCACACCAAGGCCATCACAGCCATTTCTTCTAGACATCCGACTGATTTTAATGCCCTAAGATATAACTACACTAGAGAAAAACCTAAAAGAAATGCATTAGTTACCCCTTTAACATGATAACCACATTGCATTTCAGGCTTGAACGAACAACTACGAAGCACAATGAAGAAAACATGCAGAAACATTGTGGTAACGAGGATAAAACCCATCTCATTCCAGAGACAGACAGCAGGACTGAAGATATTTATGCCCTTTTGCATTACGGAAATTCCAAGAACAACTTCCACAGTCAAGGTCTTAAGGAAAGAAGAGTTGAAACAGTCCCGGTGTCATGACCGAGAAGAGCTTAGTATCAGTACACTTATATTTTTGGCTAAGAATAAGAGGGAAGAGAGATTGCAATGCTTGTACACACTTGTCCGTAGCTCTCATGTACAAAGCAGCCGAGCCAGTTCCTTGGTTTGGACACAAACTCACCTGTAGGAGTCTCCATCTCTGTTGTAGTCACACAATAGATAGTCTTTTCCTACCACCTTATCCCGCGCAATCTTCAATGGCTGATCAACGGAGGAGAGGAGATCTTCACAGAGGCTTGGGACCTGGTGGTTCGGAGAAACAAAAACAGGAAGGGAAGAGAGAGTAACACGTTGATGTTAGAAGAGGCTGGCAACTCTCCAAAAGGACTTTGTTATTAACAGTCTACATCTGCTCCAAACCCAGAAATCCTTTAAAAAAGCTGCACTTCAGTTCCAACCCAGTGCTATGTTCTCACCTCCAATAATTTCAGCTTTAATTACCTAACCACAAGTGTGGTCCAGCACACTTAAATACATATGTTCTCGATGGTAGCTTTTTGCCAAAGACAGCCAGCAAAGTGATTGTCAAGGACTGGTGCATAAAGGTAAATATTTATAATGGAATGGAAAGGAGGGAGCTGCTAAAAGAACACACCATCTGTATGCTGGAGCGCATTTTTCACAAGCTCCCACTCCAGGTAAAGTTTAGAACAGTTTCCAGGCAGGCAGCCAAATATTACCATGTTGGCTAATAAAAATATGCATGAGTCTGTGTGCATGCGCGTATGAAATCGAATACATCTCCTACACAGGTAGCTTTTAATGGATTCATAATCCCAGCTGTCTCCCTGCACTTCACGTGAAGAAAGACTAAAGGATCTGCTTTTAAGGTAGCAAAACATTAAAGCCTCTCTGCCAAGAGATGAGGTGACATTTTGCAGCCTGAAACTAGAGTGGATGGAAGCACAAGCAGATCAAGCAAATTCCATCCCGTGGCCTCTTGTTCTGGGGCTGACAGCAGCCTCATTATCCATATCCTTTTCCATATGCATATTCCCATACTGCAGGCTTTGGCCATGACAGCAGCTTCCTCCAGGAGCTCCATCTCCTGGTAGATACTTGAGGGCACGTGCAGCAGCATGCCCCAAACCATCTGAAGGACAATCAACAAATTCCTGGAGCTACTACTAAGCAATGTGTGTCCTGTTTCCCTGAGGGAGAGGGACTAAAGTAAAATGCCCTTCTCCAAAAGAAAGCTGGGAATGGAACAGGATATAGGACAACTGGGAAGCTCTTTAATGTATTGATGACAACATGCTAATACAGAACACACAATAAATAACCACTGTGAAGTTTCTGTTACATCAGAGAGATGAAAACCTGACTGAGAGCTGGAAGAGAAAAGGCAATCCAGGCTAAAATCAATCATGACGTGATGAATTCACAACCCATAAGAAATGAAAATGAATAAGGAAAATATAGACATCTGCTTTCCTGTCTTCGAGCCGTTTGCTTCAGTGAACTGGTTGGTGAGATTTCAAAAGAAAGAAGCCTAGAGGAGAAAAAACAAATCAAGTGTGCGACAGCTCCTGAAAGAACAAGCACAAGCTGTTTTAACGCACTAGATGTGATGTAAGAGGTCAAACTGTCTGAAATGAAAACATTCCTCAACCCTAGTACTAGGCAATGACATACAGGGGATGTTAAGTCAAAGTAAGCAGGAATGAATTTAAAACAACATGACCACAAAAGAGCAAATAACCCAGAACAGCGAAAGGACAAAATAAGATGTGGCTGCAAGAGGCGCAACACCTAAACCCACGGAGTCACCCCACAAGCATACAAAAAACAGAAGGGAAACCAAGAAATGGCTGGTAAAGTTACCGACAACACCAAAAAAGCTGAAATGTTTATTTGATGTCTTTTGCTTTGGTCTCTGCGCACTGTGATGTGGACCTGAGGGACAACTGGAGAGCCCAGATCAAAGAGCAGGGCAGTGTTTGCATAAAGCTGGATACTTCTCATAGTCCATCATTTGATACTTGGAGACCTGGCTGAAGCAACCTCAAACCATTCCACACTCACTGAGTAAATATAAGGGGACAAGAAGCAAAGCAGCTTTTGAGAGAATCTTTACTTCCTCTGCAAACAGACAACCCCAATGGTCCCCAGAGATGATACAGATCAGCAGCGTCCTGGCATGAGTTAAGAGCAATAATGCATCCATGCCCATGAGCCCATCTGGTTCCACTTTATCTCCTCCCTCACTTCTCTATTAGCCATTAATTCTAGGTTGACTCTTCAAGTGGAGAGCAACTTGAGATGCCTACTTCAATTCCAGCTATGCACACAAGAAGACACAAAGCACCTCATCCTCACGAGCTGTGCTCCAAGCTGCTCCTCAGGGAGTAGATCAATACATCCCTCCTGCTTGGCTGCTCTTTGGCCAGCTGCCCATCAGCGGAGATAAGCACTGAGGAACAGACTCCTCACTCTGATGTACACTCACAATGAGTAATAAGGACAGAAACACAATTCAGAGAGAAGTGGTGCTGTTCCCAGACTCTCCATTTCATCTCTTTGGGAAAAGCCCTGTGCTACACGTGTGGGAAGGGAGCACCAAAGGTCTCGCTGCACAAGGCTTCAAACTCAAATATACATTCAAACTCCCAAATCACAACAGTCTGTTCTCCTGCAGAAATGCTCTGAACAATCCCCCATGTCAAGTCCTGAACCTTCTCAAAGCATCTGCATCACTTTTCTGTACAGACTTGTGCAGAATTCAGTTTATCCTCAGCAAGAAAACAACCAAATCTTCTGATTCTTCAGGGCTCAGTACTGGGTCCAGCTCCGTTCAATGTCTTTATCAATGACCTGGATGAAGGCATTGAGTGCACCCTCAGCAAGTTTGCAGATGACACTAAGCTGAGAGGAAGTGTGGATCTGCTGGAGGGTAGGGAGGCTCTGCAAAGGGATCTGAACAGGCTGGACCGCTGGGCCGAGACCAATGGGATGAGGTTTAACAAGGCCAAATGCCGGGTCCTGCACTTGGGGCACAACAACCCTATGCAGCGCTACAGACTGGGGGAAGAGTGACTGGACAGCTGTACAGAGGAGAAGGACCTGGGGGTAATGGTTGACAGCGACTGAACATGAGCCAGCAGTGTGCCCAGGTGGCCAAGAAGGCCAATGGCATCTTGGCTTGGATCAGAAATGGGGTCACCAGCAGGTCCAGGGAAGTTATTCTCCCTCTGTACTCAGCCCTGGTGAGACCGCACCTTGAGTACTGTGTTCAGTTCTGGGCCCCTCACCACAAGAAGGATGTTGAGGCTCTGGAGCGTGTCCAGAGAAGAGCAACAGAGCTGGTGAGGGGGCCGGAGGACAAGTCTTACGAGGAGCGGCTGAGAGAGCTGGGGGTGTTTAGCCTGGAGAAGAGGAGGCTGAGGGGAGACCTTATTACTCTCTACAACTACCTGAAAAGAGGTTGTGGAGAGGAGGGAGCTGGGCTCTTCTCCCAAGGGACTGAGGACAGGACAAGAGGGAATGGCCTGAAGCTCCACCAGGGGAGGTTCAGGCTGGATATCAGAAAAAAATTCTTCACGGAAAGAGTCATCGGGCACTGGAACAGCTGCCCAGGGAGGGGGTCGAGTCGCCTTCCCTGGAGGTGTTTAAGGAACAGGTGGATGTAGTGCTTAGGGACATGGTTTAAGGGAGTGTTAGGAATGGTTGGACTTGATGATCCAGTGGGTCCTTTCCAACCTGGTGATTCTATGATCTCAAAGGCAAATCTGCTTCGAAACCAAATCCATCCCAAGTTTTCAGTCGGAAACAGCAGATTTGCATTTGTTAACTTTTCTTATCAGCCTGTTCTACGCTAACTGAAAAGCCAAAATACACTCAGGTGCCAAAGTGCATGTCTGGAAGAGTCATCATACAGGGAACTGTGGCTTAAATCAAAAAATGTAAGCCTGGTGAAGAGAAGGCTCCAGGGAGACCTTAGAGCAGCTTCCAGTACTGAAAGGGGCTCCAGGAAAGCTGGGGAGGGGCTCTGGATCAAGTAGTGCAGGGACAGGATGAAGGGGAAGGGTTTTGAGATGAAAGAGGGGCGACTGAGATGAAATCTTAGGAAGAAATGTTTTGCTACGAGGGTAATGAGGCCCTGGCCCAGGTTGCCCAGGGCAGTGGTGGCTGCCCCATCTCTGGAAGTCTTCAAGGCCAGGTTGGATGGGGCTTTGTGCACCCTGATCCAGTGGGTGAGTTGTCCCTGCTCATGGCTGGGGGTGGAACTGGATGGGCTTTGAGGTCCCTTCCAACCCAAACCATTCCAGGATCCTCTAATAACCCCCTCTCCAGCACAAATTCTGAAATGCCAAAGCAGCAACTTCATTCAATTCATCCCTGTGCTATAAACAAGTGTCACTGCAATGAACGTATCAAAGCTATGATGATTGATTTATATGCAAAGACTAGGCTCCCATCTTTATTATGACAAGTTTTTCCCACTCTAAGTGGAAGATCAGATGTAGAATCCAATTCTAACCTTCACCTTTAGCTAAAGGCCATCATTAACTTCATGCAGCCACAGCGTACTCTGGACCCTAATGCACCCATGCTTCCAACAACAACCCCTCAGTCACCAGAATGGTGGGTGTTCGTAGGCATGGAGGGAGACCACCTGCATCGTAATTACAACAGAAAAAAAGGTACATCACAAGGGGTCCCGGCTCAGTGGGCCCACCTGGAACACAACAGCAGCAGCATTCAAGAGCACAAATCACGCACCAGGCACTGTGTCTGTGAGATCTTTTCTTCAAGGACATACACAATGAATGTAGCCCAGAGGGAAGAAAACGGAATGGAAGTGAGCTGAGCATGCTCTCCTGCACGTCAAGCAAGGGTTCTGTTGTCTTGTGTAACTGTACTCGCCATCAGAGCAAGCCAGGTACGTGGACAGTGTTTTAACTAAGTCAACTGTTCTACTATCAAGACAAATAATCACTTGTGCCAAAGTCAAAACAGTACACTTTTTGGAGTAATTCACCTCACAATCATTCCTTCTTGGCTCACTTTGGGGTGAAAGGAACTCATTATCAACTAAACAACTGTTTCTGAATTATTTTTTTTAAATACAACTAAGCAAGCACCTAAAAAAGTTTAGAAGAGACAAGAACAGTGCTTCAACTCTCCAGGTCTTGCGTGCACTCCCCATCCCTGCTTTGATCACGCTGCCTGAATTGCATCACATTCCACACCTCACATACTCAGGACAGTCAATAGTTCAGCTTCATAGTCCGAGTACATCAAGGTTGTTTTCTTCTACAGCCTTGACTGAAGTGAATCCTGTTCACAACCAAGACAGCAATATCGTTAGTGTAAGGATCTGTGCTTGGAAACAGTCTTTTTCCATGTTTATTCAGAGGCCAGCATGTACTGGCCTGCACAGGAACCTGACACACTGGAAAACTACGTGAAATGCAGCAAAATTAAAGGTAAAGCATTTTTTCCTTCTAGAATCAGCAGGAAGATGAAGCAAGCTTCAAAAGATGAGCAAAGGCAGCATTCAGATCCATTTGTCTTTTGACTATGTGTCCACAGCATGCAGGAATCTGAATGTACACAACGAGAGCAGGTTTTAATTAAAAGCCACAGCCAAACAGGAAAGCTAGTATTTTAATTTCATGTGAACTCTTAAGACTTGATTTTTCTTCTTTAAGACAACCATCATTCCAGAACGGGACAAAACCACTGCCTGCGTCCCACGGGGAAACTGCTCAAACGCAAGGAGCAGCCCAGGCAAGTTATCTGGCCCTCTGGCAACAGAACCACTCTGGCACTCAAGCCTCCTCCAGCCCAGGTTCCTCCTCTCCAGGCCAGCATCTCATAAAATATAATATTTCTGAGTCATTCCAGCACCTCAGAATTTCCTGTTCCCACTGAACAGGGACATGGCCTAACAGATGTTGTGGAAGCTCAAGAAGGAAGCCTGGCTCCGCTCATCTTCGGCCTAAACCCACCAGTGAAGTCACTGCCCCAAATCCACACATTGCTAAACCTTAATTGGATCCATCAGATGTCCAAGGACCACACGTTCTTCAAGCTTTGTTTATTAAATGATACTTAAATGGACTTGTGTGCTCAAGACCAGATGTAATGGATATTGGAAACAGCTCCACTTTATTCAAAGTATTTGCACTGAATTCCAGAACCACAAGAATTAGCAAAAAAACCCAATTAAAACCACGCAGCTTTTCTGGGAAAAGTCAAACACTAATAAGATTGCAGCTCCAGGCTTCAGTTAGCGCTGTCAGAGCAGAAATGTTACATTAATTACAGAGTTTTTCAACTCAGCTCTATGAACTACATTTAAAATCTCAAGAGAGGTGACTCCCATTCACAAACAGATCCTTGGCATTGCTCCTGGGACTTGCGGGGTAACACAGGGCTTTGGCTGAGCTCAGCATTCTGCAGCTGACTGAGAAACAAACCCTAGCCCTCTGGCAGGGACAACCAGGCTGCCAAGACTGACCGGTGACCTGCTGGGGAAGGCTCCCATCTCTCGTTACCAGTCACCAGTCCCACAAGCCATCCCAGCGCACTGATATCCTGGGAAGCCTCCTGGAAGTGTAAAGTCCAGCAACACTGAAGGATGTGCAGAGGCACGCGCTCTCCAGTGATAACTCTACATCCTACCTTTCCCTCTCATCTTTAGGAGATGCATCTAATTAGGATTCAAGCTTATCAAGCCATCTCCCATGTAGACTCCTTTAGGCATTTAAACAGACATTTAAGAATCTCTAACAGCAGCAGGGTCTGGAAAGAAAAAATAGCACTGTATAGGGTTAAGAAGAGTAAGTGAAGATGAAGCCAGAAGTGAAACTCACTTTTACAATCTCAAGTAAGCGGAGTTGCCAGCTCCAAGCCAAGCGTCCCATTAACACATGGTGTAAATTTCATGGGTGTCCTATGCAGGGACAGGAGTTGGACCCGATGACCCTTGTGGGTCCCTCCCAATGTGGGTCATTCTGTGATTCGGTAACAGTTTACATACAGGAATTGCTATCTCCCACCGTCATCACAATATCCAGAAGTGATCAGTTCTAGCTGGAAAAGCTCCTGCTTATATAACTGACCAAATGGAAAGCTGGTTCTTGGCAACCAATTCATTCAGAAAGCCAGAGCTCCTTTCTTTGCCCAATAACCCTGGCCTTGGAAACCTGGCCAGCTGCTGGGGGCTTAAAGCCTACTCCAGGTCCATAGGCCCAGGCAGAAGAACCCGTCAGAAACTGCTCTCAGACCACCAGGCTGGTGATATGATTCTGCTTCCTCTCTAAGTTTTCACTGGATCTGATTTGTTTTAAGCCTCTCCCACCCTCACTAGATATTCAGCTGCCCAGCTGCATTCAATTATTCTATCTTTCACTAATCAGGCTCTTGGCCTCCAAACACAAAACCCTCCGGTCACATTCTCATGTTCTTTATGGCCTGTGCAGCCCAAGCCATGCAGTTTTCCTGGGGATAAATCCTCAAGCTCCACATATCTCGTTACTGAAGGCACGCAAGCGGATTTAAGGCTTGCCTGGAGGCACACGGGAAGCAAGGGCCTTAATATTGGTCGACTATTCCTAAGTTTCTACATTTTTAAATGCATCACTCCAGGATGCATTTCTTTCTAGAAAGTAACACATAGTGTTAAAAATCCTTACGCATTCTCCTATGATAAAAGCGGAGATGATCCCCTCCCAGGTCTCCAACTGCAGGCAGAGCCTTGAAAAAAAAACCAGGGAAGTTACTGATGGTGAGACCTGTAGAGAACTTTGGCTTTAATCCTTCCATGGCAGCAGAACGCGACTCTGTATGTCAAGAAAGCCTTCACTTTGGGGAATAAATAGAGTATTATTGGAATACCAACCTTACTGGGAAAAGAGAGAAGGAAAGCTGGGGCTGTGAGCAAAGCCCACTCTCCTGGCAAGCTGGCCTGTTCGTTTTGTGAGCCAATTTTGCAAGGCTGGTTCTCCATCCCTGCTTCATGCCAGCCATCTGATTTTTCTGAGTTGGATGGATTTTTCATCTAATTTATATTATATACACACCAGCAAGCATCCAAATCAAACACTCAGCAGGAAATTCCTACTTGCAAAGGGAACCTGCCTAACTTCTACCAAGATGAAGAGCACATCAAGTGCCACACTCGAGTGAAAGCCATCAAGAGAAGTGGTGGCTGCCCCATTCCTGGAGGTATCCAAGGCCAGGTTGGATGGGGCTGGGAGAAACCTGATCCAGTGGGAGATGTCCCTGCCCATGCCAAGGGGTTTGGACTGGATAGGCTTTAAGGTCCCTCTCAACCCAAACTGTTCCATGATTCTAAGACAATCCTGGCACAGACCCCTTACTTACTGCATGAGGCCCATGAGCACAACAAATACAACTCCCACCTTCCCAGAGCTGCATCCCTCTAAGACAGCTCAGGGAACCCATCTTGCAAAAAAAACACAAAGGATCCACTCTGGCAGCTGTGATGCTGCTCACACTCACCTACCCCACTGCATGTCCTGCAAGGCACCTTGGGCAGAGGTCCAGCACCACCTGGAAGCTGGTGGCTTCTTCAGGGTTTCTCTTGTAAAGAACATGACTAAAAGCACACAAGGACAGACTCACTGCACAATTGATCTTATGAGAAAGGAAGCAGGACAACTCTCTTGGATGGTTCTGGTCTTTTAGTATGAACTGTTAAGCCACTCAAGTGAGCGTTGCCAGCTTTGGCACTCCAGGCCACTCTGATTTCCATAAGCTGAAACAAGATCTCACTCTTAACTGACACAAGGAACATTCCCATCCAGAAAATACCCTTAATGTTCTCCTTTCAGTAAGGGATGAGATCAGATGTGATTCAAAACCAACTTCAATGAAGCACAGCCGAACAGCAACTTCTGGACAACTTGAGGCCAGAAGGAGGCAAAAAGTGATTTACACTACACAAGGAAAATCTGTATTACTGGTACAAGCGCTATCACTTAGCAAATCCTCACAACAACTCCACATCAGAGCAATGCAATCCCTTTTGCATTTCTCTTCTGGAAACCATTTTACAGTTCTGACCTGGCTGGCAGGGAGATGCTCCAAGGCTTCATTACCCCAGCTTCCACAGGACCTACATGGGAAATTACTCATTTATATTAGTTGTCTTTAAAAAGCTATGTGCCTACACTAAACTATTTGCAGAGACCTTAAGTCCTCTGGTACATTCTGACAGCCTCCGAGCAGTCTATTTACAAGCAACATCTAATTGAATCCCAAGCAGAGCATTCCATGCCAAGGCACGTTCCCAGCACCATGCACGGCTTCTTTCCGGCACAACTTCAGGAGCCCTGTAACTGACAAGGTCACTAATGAACTCTAATTGAGGACTCAGCAGTTTGAAAAATGCAACAACAGACATGGTAAAAGGGCAAACCACAAACTGTTTTGCTAATGAATGAGAAGTGTCTGGTCTGATGAGGGCCACTGACCCAAAAACGCTCTTCCACTTTGCCTTTTCCTTCATGTTCAAGTTTGGACCCCTTCCCTCACAGTCCAACACTTGGGGGCAGTAATGCCCAGTCCTGGACACATCCCGCAGGTTCAGACTGACGCCAGGATGCTCTGCTGTTAAAAAGCAGCAGCAGAGCCTGGCTTTGAGAGTAAGAGGTGTTCCAGGGACGGTACAGAGTGTGGTTACCCTTCCCCAGCAGGAATACCAGCCTAGAATGGCAGTGTCAGATTCTCCCTGTGGCAGATTTGGAAACCTTTTTTCATATAAAGACATTTTGAGGAGGAATGGTTTTCAGCTGAAAGAGGGGAGATTGAGATGAGGTTTTAGGGAGAAATGTTCTCCTGTGAGGGTGGGGAGGCCCTGGCCCAGGTTGCCCAGAGCAGTGGTGGCTGCCCCATCCCTGGAGGGGTTCAAGGCCAGGTTGGATGGGGCTTGGAGCCCCTGATCCAGTGGGAGGTGTCCCTGCCCATGGCAGGGGGTGGAACTGGATGGGGTTTGAGGTCCCTTCCAACCCAAACCACTCCACAATTCCACGATCTTCATCTCCTTTTCAATGGATCTTAAGCAAGCATCACAACAGTGCCTCCATTCATCAGTCTGGAGATCAACTCCTATGGAAAAACTATGGAAAGCTGAGCTGTAGACATCAAGTAATAATGGAAAATGAAAAATGTTTGCAATTTAAAAACCTTGTGGGCTGCTGCTCCCTGTCTGCTCCAGCACAGTGCTGTAACGAAGCCAGGACCCCAAGCACAGAGGAAGCAGAAGTCAGGGTGCCATCTTTTGCATCTCCCTCTTAAATTTAACAAACCTCCTCATGCTCATCTTGCATTGGAGTCTGACCTTTTCCTTCAAGGAGGTTACTGTCTGGTAAAGGCACAGGAAACAGAACAGATGTCAGCTGCAAAGGTTTGGATGAAATTTGCTGTAAAAGGTCAGGAAACTATTTGCCTGACCCTGGCTTCTGATGTTTTTGGACCTCTTACAGGCGGCAGTGATACACGGCTCTGATCTGGCCAGCATAGTCTTCAGTCTGGAGACATCAGGCTGCGAGCGGGCTGCAGAAGAGGTCTACAGCCATCTCAACAACCAACAAATAGAGAAACCTTAGAGAAGCCTTCCAGTACTGAAAGGGGCTACAGGAAAGATAGGGACAGACTTTTTAGCAAGGCCTGTTTGTGACAGGACAGGGAGTAATGGTTTTAAACTACAGAAGGGCAGATTTAGACTGGATATAAGGAAGAAATGTTTTCCTGTGAGTGTGGGGAGGCACTGGCCCGAGTTGCCCAGGGAGGTGGTGGAGATCCCATCCCTGGAAACATTCAGGGTCAGGTTGGATGGGGCTCTGAGCAACCTTATCTGGTTAAAGATGTCCCTGCTCCTGCAGGAGGGTTGGACTGGATGACCTGAAAAGTTCCCTTCTAACCCAAAGCAATCTATGAAACCCTACTGGATTTAACAAATTAATTCATCTCCTCCCCAAAGTTGGGACCGCAGTGACTCATGCGGGAGTCACAGCCTCTCCTTCACCAAGCGCCATTCACACTGCTCTGTTTCATGTTACACTGGCGATGTGAAAAGAAGCCCAGTGATCGTGTTGCTGACGGAAAGCATGTAGAGCACTAATGAGCACCATCCAAAAGCATTTAGAGGTAACCAGCAATTTTCTGAGTCATTAAAAGAACCTCATACCAATTACACAGTTAAGCTTACCACCACTACCCAAACAACTCCTTGTTCTGAATGGTCCTTGGAGCTGCTTGAACCCCCAATATTCATTCAGGCCTCCACACTTCATCAGAAACCCAACCGTGTCACACCAGATCATATCAATGATTTCATTATTGTGTCCTACCTCCATCCACAGCCACAAAAATGACGCATTCAGTTGCCAAGAGATTTGGCAGCACAGATGTAGCCAATTACTAAATGCTTTCAAGAGAAAAATAATTCCTTCCTGCAGGGAATAATTTCTTTCCTGACCCAGGGAGTTTTCTTACCTGGGCTTATGGAACTAAAAGCAGCATTTAAACAGAGTTTGGTAAATTTCAAGTCAGCCACAGTGTTTTGACCACAGGTCTCTCCCCAAGTTTGCTAACACAGCTTCAACATCGCTTATGAACAGATCTCCTCACCTGAACTTCTACCTGATCAGCAGCTGCTCTCCTGCACACAGAGGTGACAAACAGCACAGACACAATTTAAACAATTCATTTAAGAGGTACTGGTTCAAATGTGCAGAACCATCAGATTCTTAGGCTCTCTGAGACAAGGTTTCATAGGATCATGTATGAAATTCAGCCCTGCTATGGAAAAGGGATGTACTTCTTACTAAAGGTAAGAGGAAAGGCACAACTGGAAGGTCTAACAGCCCTATCAGCCCTGTTCCAACCCCAATGTCCTCAATCTACAAAAATTTAGAAGCTTAGGTGAGAAGTAAGGAGGTTGTAGCGAGGTGTGGGAGTGGGCTCTCCTACCAAGTGACAGATAAGATGAGAAGGAGTGGCTTTAGGTTGTGCCAGAGGAGGTTTAGATTGGATATCAGGAAAGTTTCTTCACCAAAAGGGTTCTCAGGCAGTGGCAGAGGCTGTCCAGGGAGGTGGTAGAGTCACCATTCCCAAGAGATTTAAAAGACGGGCAAAACGAGGTGCCCAGGGTTATGGTTTAGTAGTAGACAGGCACAGTTGGACTCTATGACCTTAAGGCCTTTCCCAACCAAGTGATTCTATGATTCTAAGTAAGCAATATATTTAATTTGGACAACAGAAAAGCTTCCCAGCTGCCCACGCAGTAGGTTCTGTATAAAATAACTCCGTATTTCAGTGATAGGTTAAATTAACCCAGAGGCAGCTGGGCTCCACACTGTCTCCAGGGTGGCCAACACCAGCCAAGCCTGTCACAGCCCAGTTGTGCACCTCAGGATGTGTGACTAAACCCTATCATAGAATAACTATGTTGGAAAAGACCTCTTAGATCATCGAATCCAACCATTCCTATCTGTCACTAAACCATGTCCTTGAGTACCTCGTCTATCCGTCTTTTAAATATCTCCGGGGACAGTGACTCAACCACTTCCCTGGGCAGCCTGTTCCAGTGCCTGATGACCCTTTCTGGGATAAATTTTTTCATAGAAAAGTAACCAGTAATGAGCGTACGCATCCTTCTTAAGTTTTTCTTCAATAACAGTTTATAGACAAAAACAAATTGTTTCCAGGCAAGCAGAAAGCAGATATTGGGAACAAAATGGCTGGCTAGGTATTTTTTTTGGATCATCACTGAACCACAGGGTACATTATAAATAGATCCAGGTACTACTCAGTCCCCAGTATTCCAATGTATTCTGCCTCTGTAACATCCTTGAAGCACGTGCCACCACACAAGCCCTGTGTCCAGTTGCAGATGATCCAAGAGCTCATCAGGAGACACCACACATGTATAAGGAGCAGGCATGAGCCTTAGATAAAGTGCTCCAAATTGCAGCCTCCAAACCCATAATGACTTCACCAAGCAAGCTGCTAATGACCCTCCATGGATAGCGTGCCTATGCACACAATCCTACCTGTTGGCTTGCCCAAAATAAGCACGCAGATTCCTGACATTGTTTGGCCAGTCGCTGTGTTCTTCCCACCTTGCCCAAAGACAAGGAGAGACACAAACCACTTCATCTCTGAGGTGCTTCAGAAACTGCTTACATACCAGCTCTTCGTCATGGACTCAGCCATGACTCGGTTACAGCATCCAGTACTCACCAGGTCAATGAGGTCACTGAGATTCTTCTCTATCTGCTGCGGAGGCAGACGCCTCATCAAATCCAAGGCACAATCCAGCTGCTGGTCACTCTGCAGATAGAAGAATATCCCTCTGTCACAAAATATACAGGTAATACATCACTTTTGCACACAACCCAAACTGCAGCACTTTCCGACTCCCCTGATACAAGAGATGCAGCTCCTGGTTCTGAGCAGCAGTGTGTTTTGTATTTACAGACAGACTTCAGTCAAGTTCAGCACCATTTGATTGTGAATTATTGACTCAGTATTGCAAAAAGTGTTCTAGGCTATGGATTTCAGAGGACAGCTTTACTGGGTGCCATGCGACACCAACTTAACACCGTGCTGTTGATCGAGAACAATCCAGCCTTTACCTCACCAAAAACTGCTTCCAATGCCTGTGCAAACATTTAACATGTTGCTTTTCCATGACATCTCAAAACAGTCTGGGTTAGGGAACTGCAAGTTCCTCCTCCTAAAGCAGTTTTAACACTTCCTCATTTATATCATGCCATTCAGCTCGAGATAACTAGTATTCAGGACAACTGTTCAACAGAGAGCTCTCTCCCTGCTTTGGCTTTATCAAAGACATACAAGGAAGCACGCAAAGAAAGTATGATCCATTATTTCCTTCCTGTTACAAAACACCATATCAAGCTACCTGAAGCCAAGAGATCAGGGCCTTCAGTTATTTTAAGGAATCCCAGCAATGCGCTCCAAAGCGCGGACTGCAGCTGGTAAAACAGCCAGCTCTGACACAAACCCTCTGAAACTTCACCTCAGAATCAGAAAATGCACAGCAGACATGGCCAGAGGCATCTGAGGTGCAGAACCAGGAGTCTTTAGCTCTCCTTCTCACCAGCAGATGCAAACAGACACTTTTCTGCAAACCCAGCAGGAGTCAAACACTGCCCAAGCGACTCTGACCAGGTCACAGGGCAGGCGAGGCACCAACAGGCTGCATCCCCTGCTGCTTCCCCTTCCTCACCCTTTGCCATTTCCAGTCATCCATACACAACCAGCTTCACTTTCATTTCTCCCTCCTGTGTTCTGTCCAGCTCCAAAAGTTTTAGTTCAGAAAGGCTTCAAAACTAAAGCAGTTCAAGTATCACAAGATTCAAGAAAAAGCGCCCAGGTCAGGGAGAAACAGGAAGCAGAGCTTCCTGCAGTGAAGTTTGCCCAAGACATGAGGAAAGGAGTGAGCTCTGCTACACAGACAGCAACTATTACAACAGACAGCAAGAAAGTTACTTCTCAAAGGTATATCTGTTCACTATCAAAAGAGAAACATTTAACAGCCAGCAAGTCAGACAGCTCAGTCTGGGGAGACTATAGATTCATTTCTCAAGTTGACATTATAGGATAGAATCTTTGCAAAATATTCCAGCTCTACAGACAGTTGGGTATCAACTCACATGTATCTGCAGGTCTCATGAAGATCCGAGATTCAACTCAAAAAGCACAATACGCTGACATCAAGAACAAGAGTTTATGTTCTTAGAGGGCCTACAGGAGAGCTGGGGAGAGGCTCTTAATCAGGGAGTGCAGGGACAGGATGAGGGGGAATAGTTTTCAGCTGAAAGGGGAGATTGAGATGAGATCTTGGGAAGAAATGTTCTCCTGCAAGGGTCAGGAGGCCCTGGCCCAGGTTGCCCAGAGAAGCGGTAGCTCTCCCATCCCTGGAGGTGTTCATGGCCAGCTTGGATAGGGCTTGGAGCAACCGGATCCAGTGGGAGGCACGGGGGTGGAACTGGAGGGGCTTTGAGGTCCCTTCCAACCCAAAACATTCCATGATTCTATGACAGTCACTTGCATTCATGGAAGGAGAACGCATTCACATAACATACATAGAGTTCTCCGCACTCTCTAAACACTCAAGATTACATGAGAAGCAAATCCTTAGCTGAAATGAAACTGGAGAGGAGTTATTTACGCTGGAAAGCGACTCCAAATTGATCAGTGAATTATCACAAAAGTGAGGGCCAAGATTTTCAAGATGTTTTGCTGATCTTCATACAGCATCCAGGGGAAGGAAAACTCCTCCATTAGTGCTTCCAACCTCCCGGTCCCTGGAGAAAGAAACTCTTTCAACAGCCTACACCTGCCCAGCTGCAGCAAGGGAAATTTCTTACCAGGTATTGTCTTTACCTCCCAGTATCTCCTATGTCAAGGAAGGAAAGCTAGCACTTGGTCACAAGGTCACGCTCCTCACTTTGGGATCGTGGAATGCTTACAGAAGTGCTCCAGGCCCTGCTGCCAGCTGGAATTAACAGACAGAAAATCATGGGGAAAGAGGATGTTAAAAGCCATCCCTACAGCCGTAAGCACGGAGGCAGTGAGATACGGCACACTGCTTGTGCAATGAAGCACGAGTGAAGGTGTATCAACAGCGGCTTATGGATTAACCAAAAGAACTTGGACTGACCATTTCTAGAAGAATATATTCAATAACAACTGTGAAAAGACACACGCGAGACTGCTTAAGGCAGACTCTTAACAGGGTTCAGACAAAGCTGGCATAGGAGGCTGTAACAGAAAAACAAAAATACCCAGGCACATACACGTATTTCGACAATTCAAAAAATACTCAGAGTGAACACTTATTTTGGTGAGCATTCTTGATGTGACTGAGAGCAGCGCCCCGAGAAGAAAGACATGGGCTGCTGGGGGATGAGAAGCTCAGTATGAGCCAGCAATGTGCACTTGCAGCCCAGAAACCAACCACGTCCTGGACTACACCCAATGCAGTGGGGGCAGCAGGGTGAGAGAGGGGATGCTGCCCCTCTGCTCTCGTGAGACCCCACCTGGAGTCCTGTTTCCAGTTCTGGAATCCCCAACATAAGGATACGGAACTGATGGAATAGGTCCAGAGGAGGCCATGGAGACAATCCAAGGACTGGAGTGCCACCTGTATGAGGACAGGCTGAGAGAGTTGAGATTGTTCAGCTTGGAGAAGAGAAGGCTCCAGGGAGACCTTAGAGGAGCTTCCAGTACTGAAAGGGACTCCAGAAAGAGCCAGGGAAGGACTTTTTCAGAGGCCATTAAGTGATAGGATGAAGGGGAATGGTCTTAAATTGCAGGGGGAAAGTTTCAGACCAGACATTGGGAAGAAATTCTTCACCCTGGTCCAGGTTGCCCAGAAAAGTTGTGACTGCCCCACCCTGGAAGGTGTTCAAGTCCAGGCTGGATGGGGCTTGGAGCCCTCTGATACAGTGGGCGGTGTCCCTGCCCATGGCAGAGGGTTGGAACTGGATGACCTTTAAGGTCCCTTCCAACCCAACCCAAACCATTCCATGATTCTATGATTCTAAGATTTTTCTGGTATCGAAGAGGAAAAAGCAAGGCTGAGCAGCAGAACTTCCTCATTTTCTTGTAGAGCATGGAAATAACTACCTAGCTTGCCAGCAGACCTCATAAAGCACTAAAAGGCAGGTTCTGCTGTATTGCTGTCCCTAAAACTGCATTTATATGATCACTTTAATTCAGTATAAATCCATGCGAAGAGGCAATACAAACCACATGGACCACAGAGCGAAGTGGCCCCCCTGTGGTACTGGAGACCTCCAGAACATCCTGTTTCAGACCCAATGGGTAACCCACCGGTATCTTTTGTTACTGGTTCTTTCACTGCAGGTGAAGTTTTACAAACCAAGTCTGTGGTCAAATGCATCCTTTGGTTCCAGGCCTCTGCCCCTGCTTGAGTGCCCAGAGGAGCACAAGAGATAACAATCAGGTCCAACATGCCAAAACCTCGCTGAACGTCTCTCCACTGTTAACTTCACCAGCGCTGGACTTCCATCTGCTTAATTCTCTTGTCAAATTGCACACTGAAGGCATGATTTCCTAACAGACCTCCAGACAAAACACTGTTTAGAGATTCCTTGCCTTTGGACACGGAGAGGCTTATCAAGCCCTGCTCCTCACGAAGGCAGTTAGCCAGGGCTGTCTCCCAGCCTCGGCCACTCTGGAAGCCAAGTGCTTTGAGTTTGCAGGGCTTAATGTGCTCGGTGTTTACTGGATACAAGGCCGGTTTCCACCACTCCTGTTTCATCCCGCACAGAGCCCCTGCGGAGGAGTAAGGAGTTCAGACAGAAATTCTAATTGAAGTTTTATTACAACTCGAGTCACTGAAGGATTTAGATATCATAGGAATCTCAGAGACTGAAAATATTAGCCTAAATAAAAGCTGCTTAATAAGTTTTCTCTAAAGCTGTTTGGCTATCTAGAATATCAACTTAACCATCTGCTGTAGCATACCCACGATACCCCCAGAAGGAAAGCATTATGAATCTGTCTACGGGAGCAGCGATGTTTGTTCAGCTTTCTCTGCCCGCATTGCTCTTCCCTTCTCTCTCCTGTCATACTCAGCTTCTTTCTGGAAGGGAAACCCTCTTGGAACTGCACAGGTCTCTGCTCATCCAGGTGTTCAAGGCTGAGGCTCAAATCAGAACAAACAGCACTGCAAAAGCAGCAGTTGTACAAGTGCGCAGTTGCACCAGGACATGGTTTTGTACCGTAATTCTATTCACACTGTAATCAAGATTGTTGAAAGGCTGTGTACAGGCAGATGCTGCCCAGTGCTGCACATAAACACCCAGGAAGTTGCGCAGCTACACAGAAATTAAACCAGGCAAAATGCTGAACTTCCTTTCGACTCCCACTCATCATGTCCCCTGAACCACATGGCTCCTCAGGGTGAAAGGACAGGGCTCTGGAATAGCCAGCACTGGATGAGGGTCCTGCCACGACACTGTGTGCTGGCAACAGCAACAAGAGCTGACCAGCGATGATACAAACCTGCAGGCAAATAAGCTGCTCCTCCTGAAGCTGCTAGAGCTCACGCACCGGAATGCTTTGCCAGCCTGAGTGACAACCACACCACACCTGTGCTGTATTTTGAACCAGAATCTGACAAACCAGGCTGTTGTAAGCAAAGATCTGTACCCAAAGCCTTTCAGCCTCCAGTGTCACTGGCAGCACTGGTGACCTCCACAGGACTGTGTTCAATTTCTCTTTTCAGGCACCAGCAATCTGAAGAGCTACTGCCCAAAAGTGCTTCGCATTTCTTTTTAACTATCAACTACCTTTACCCACACATTTTACTACAGACACAAATCCACAGCCTTCACTCACCAGCTCTGACAACTCCCTGTTCCAGTTACCCTAGACTTAATCTATATGCTGGGCTGTAAATAGGTTCACACAAACCTGCCGCTCTACCCAAAGGCTAAATCACTGCACTGGAAAGGATGGAAAAGACTTCATTTAGAGCTCCCAGCCTTACAGTCCACAGGAATTCACTTCCAATAGACCTGCAGATGCTCTTCCTTGGTCTTTCCCCCTTTGGCCTGACAGCTCCTGCTCATTTGACCATGTTATTGCTGAGCACAGAGTTCAGCAGCCTCTTTACACAGGGAACCAGGCTTGTTTCACTCCTGTGTTGTATTTCTGTATCAATACTCCTCTGAGCCAACTCCTGCACCAGAGACACCAGCCGAGGTAGTTCAGTGCTGCAGTGATAGCTGCTCCCTAATGCCTTTCCTGGGAGATAACCCACTCAGGCTACCAAACTTTTCCTACCTCTATTCCAGGCATGACTGCACTACTGATCCTCTTTCCCAGCTGTGATGCCACCAGAGAAGGACTGCGTACCTAAAAGTGACTTCAGTGGCTGAGATTAAGGTAAAAGCCCCCCCATGCAGTAACAGCACTCATGATTTAGCCAACACCGCCCTAAACATTGTGGGTTTCGGGCTATGCAGCTGGGTCCGACAGGGAAAGCAAAGGTCTGTGCACCGCTCCGTGCACACATTTTGCTCAAGGTCAGCATCAAAGTTACCCAAACTTGAAGCACGAGGTGGCATCTCAATTTTAAGACAACAGCAATAAGAAAAACTTGAAGGGACACCAAAAATAGAACATTTCATTAACTTGCACAACCTGAAGGCATCATCCATCTGACCCCTCTGTTTCCTGGCCAGTTGACAAGCAAAATATCTCTAAATTAATCCAGGGCCAGGAATACACAACCAGCTGAAGACATTTCTTTTCCCTTCCTTTTCCGTTACAGACATCCCCCAGACCACAAATCACATTATTTCCTGTCAGCTCTCAAACTGGAATGTCTGACTAATGCTGCAGCTTCATGGTACTCGACACTAAATGTTTTTCATCGAAACAAATACACAGCTTCCCCTCCTGACTGGCATTATAATCCCTGCCAACTTCCAGAGCTCAAAAGGCAGAAGATTCTCTTATGAAACGATACAATAGGATAATGTTACTGCTCAAAGCTCAGCCAAGGGTTGAATTATTGTAACCTCTGTGTAGTAAAAAGTACAGTAGTAGGTTAAGTCACAGGATTCCCTTCTCGGCTGTCAGCATCCACTTTGTAGGATATTAGATGAGAAGGGGGATAACTCTGTATGATCCATGAGTCCCGGACAAGTTCTGCACTCATGTTTCCATCAGCTGCTCATACTCCTTGCAATCCACTTTTCTATGTAATTTTACCTTCGGCTATTAACCCTCTTCTGGCAGATCCTGTCCAAAGTCATTTATAAACCACAGGTCCCTGAATGCGAGGGTATTCTTGGATAAACAGCCATAGTACAATGACACATACATGACCTGAAGTTACACTACACTGGGGACAGTCATAAAAGAATAGGTCAAAGATGATTAAAAGAATATGACATCAATGCCAAGCATTCTCCTTCTCTTGAACTGCTTCTAGCTTTGTTTTCTCTGGTTCAGATGGCATCCAGTGGCTTTTGTTATCTCTGACACTATGAACAATGTTGTGTGTTTGGTAACACATTCAGCTGGATCTGCTGAGGACAGACCAACTCCTGCAAGTGCTCATTCCATGAATTACAGGTGAGAAGGATGAAAGACCAAAATAAAAGCAAGATATAAAGGATCCAAAGATATCAGCAGAAGCTGCTGCACTCAAACTCCTGCAGCTCCACTGAACCGGTTTTACTTAAAGTGATGGTACAAGTGACATCATAGTTTGATTCAGCAAATCGTCACTGATGTTGTCCTGCAGAACACTCATCTTTTTCATTCTACTCTGCTCTTAGAACAACGGTGCAACAGCACCAACCCAAGATAATGACTGAGAATACTTCATGGCTTATTTTCTACCCTCAGCTCTTGGCATTGCACCTGCAGGCCTGTCAAAACCAGAGGCCCACCCTAAACCTGACAAGCACTCATCAGCTTTTGTCCTGCACCAGCTCGGTGATGTAAGACGCATTGATCTCAGGGCAGCCAGGCTCAAGAAAGGAGGTGTCTTCTTGAGAGAGGTTCTACAGGGAAGAGAAACTTATACATGTGCTTCAAAGCCTCACACCAGGAGCTAAAATAGTCTACGGGAAGGAGAGCAAACGAGAGAGTTTAAGTTCCATTGCCACCAGCACATTAACGACACTTGATATTTCTCACCATTTCAGGCTGACAGGGCAAGTCCTAGATAGCTTAAAGGAGCAGCAATGGCCTTCTAGGAGCAGCTGCCAGAGAGATCTCCTCCTCCATTTAAGCTCAATAAGCACCTCAGAGCCTGCTGTCAGTGTTCTGTCAAATCCTCGTTGTCTCCTCCCCTTCAGGCAGATGCCTCCAGGCACCATTTCAGCCATGCTGTGTGTGACTCTGCTTCATCACTCACAGATCCACACCAGGTAAGTGTTGCTCATAGGACAGGACAAACATCCAGACTCGGCTCTAGGAACAATTACCCAGTGGATTATAACACACCAAAAGCATTTCCATTCAGTTCCTAAACAACCCACAGGCATTTCCTTAGCTTTCTTAAGAAGCTCAAGCTTATGGAACAAACTATTCTCTATCTACTGAGATAAAACCTAACAACCCCTGAGAGTGTAGGGAAGGCCACTGGACTATGATTCACAATGTGCTTCAGTAGAAAGAATTCAGCATCTCCCGGCGCATGCCCTGCAGCAAGTTTACCTCCATACAGCTGGATCTGACAAGACAAATTTCACTTCCTGTTGGTGCATCCACAGAGCGGTAGAGAATGCGACGAATAAACCAAGGCTTGCTCAGCACCTCCTCCTTAGCAAGGTGGGAGATCTATACATCTACTTTCAAATCTCATTTAACACCTATCACCTGACTTCATATCAAGTCCAGCACAAGTCTGTCATCTCTCCAGCAAGCAGAGCCAGCACATATGGAATGGAGAGCAACCCAGGCCATTCATCCCAACATTTCCCTCCACCATTAACAATTTCTGCACCATAGTTTGTCTTCTTGGTAACAGAAACAATGTTTTAGTTATTAAACTCATCATTGGACATGAAAAAGTAATTTACTGCCTTTCATCTGGTGCCAAGAATTTCTGTAAAGCATAAAGTTTGCAAAAAGTCATTTCACCATAAATCACAGCATTAAGTGGATGTGCAATCCATTCACCCTGCATGGAAGAGTGACATGGGGACAGCAGGACAACACAGGAAAACTGCACAGATTGCAAAACAGCATCAATAATTTTTAATAAGTGGAATTAAAGTCACTGGCGCTGACTGTAGAGCCGACCACCTACTCCAATTAACATGAAGACACCCAATCAGGTTATTGCACAACAGGATCTTTTCCCATTTTAAGTCTGGATTTAACATAAAATGGCATTTTCTTTTTCAGATGATTGTACAGATTGGAAACCTTAGCTAAACAAAATCATAGCATCACGGAATGGACTGGTTTGGAATGGATCTTAAAGTCCATCCAGTTCCACCACCCCACCATGGGCAAGGACACCCCCCACATGATCAGGCTGCTCCAAGCCCCATCCAACCTGGCCACGAACACCTCCAAGGATGGGGCAGCCACCAGTTCTCTGGGCTGCCTACAGAGAATCTCAATCGCCCTCTTTCAGCTTCAAACCATACTCCCTCATCCTGTCCCGGCACCCCCTGATCAAGAGCCCCTTCCCATCTTTCCTGTAGGCCCTGTGACAGCACTGAGACAGGAGAACTTGTCCCAGTTTCTCACACATTTCATAAGGAAGTTTCCAACATCTGCCTACCGGCTTCCCCATCGGAACAAACGCTGGGTTGGGCACAAGGATGCGTGTATCCCTAAGCAACAGGCATCCTGGCACAGACAACTTTGCCTGCACCGGAACACTTCAGCATTATTGAATGCATCAAGTAACTTGGGATGCTCCTCAGTATCTCCTCAGGACACCGCTCACTGTGCTGCAGCCATTTTCCATAGGTTCCCCAACACTTTGCCATGCACTATGGTGGTGCACATGCAAGGAAGGCTCACTTTCCAAAAAACTCCTGCCCACCTCCTGCCTCCATCAGCTCCCTCACTCCAAACAAAAGACTGTTGCTAGAACAGTTCCACAGGTGTCCACAACCCTGCAACAGGAAATCATTCCCAGGATCTTCCTCCTGGACCATAACCCCTCTTGGAAAGACTCACATTACCTCCACAACATCTGTTTGTACAGGTCTTGGCTCCAACCCTGCAGATGCACCCCAGCTCACGGATTCACGGTCTCTCACCCCACTCTCCCACTACATTACTTCATTCTTTCCCTGCAAACCTACTAACCGAGTTAGTTCAGGCTTGGAAATAAGCTAATGCAGGAGGTCCAGGTTGGTTCGCAAGCCTGATGACCTGTTTCCACAGCCACGTTGCTGCTGTGGTTCCATTCAGCTTTCGCTGTGGAAGCACCCCAGTCTCTGGAGAAGGAGCTGCTTGATTTCCACAGGGGTCAGGTTTTGTGTTTCAATTGAAACCATAATTACTATAAACGCAACTGCTCTTGAGATCCAGCACTGCACTTTTCATCCTCAACACCCTGGATAATGCTGGATGATCATTTCAAAACGCTCTTTTATTCCATGCAGTGCTTGTTCACATTCGAATCAGCCTGGTCATGAAAGCATCAGAAGAGAAACTACTCAGTTCAAAGACAGAAACTTTTTCTTGCAGAAACAGCCACGTTTGGCAAGTTGGTCCTGGCCAGACAGATCCAGGTTCTCCTTCCAGTAAGCTCCAACCTAGTTTTTTTTCATATTAGAAGTTACTAACACCAAAAACCTTTGGGAAAAGGCACATGATGAGCACCCCAGGGAGGCTTCTACTGTATGGCCAAGGTGACACCACCCACAGTCATGCTTCCAGTAAGCATCTCACAAACCCATTCACCCTCACAAGCTCAGGAAAACACTTTACACCAGCCTGCTGGCAGAGCCCTGGCACCCTGGCTCAGCTGCCACTGCTGGAAAAAGCCCATGATATTTTTAATGTCTTAAAAAAAAAAAAAAAAAAAGTATCTCAGGATTATAAACCAGGCATGAGACTCACAAGATGAGTCTCAGTTAATGATTCACTTTTGTAAATGTAGTGGTAGGGGATTAAAATTTGTTCAGCTGTATGGTTAGAGAACAGCACAATTTATTAGCATGGCTTTTAATGAGTTGCTGGACAGTTAATTAAATTAAAAAGTTCAAGCCAGCGCCTTCGAGATACTGCTGATGACTGGGAAGAGATGACCAATGGGTGAACTCAAAGTAATTTTTGGGGTGTCTGGTGGTTGGTACCCCTAAAGACCCCTTGGAGAGTGCAGAGAAAGTGCATTATAATTTCATTTAAATATGCGATTCTATGTATGATTAATGTACGGCTCTGGGTAATGTTACATTTAAATGAAGGTGACAAAGCCCATGGTGTGCACTTGATCCAAGGAAATAAGCCTCCAAGCTTCCAGGATTTGCACAAACCTGAATCAACAGGACAATCTGTCCCGGTGAGGCAGTTATTGGCTCATTACACAATGGGTAACAGAATCCATATTTTGGACTACACCACCATGCTCCTGGCTGGATGCACAAACTCAGCTCTTTCCAGGATCCTGAGGAGCAGCAGCCAGGGCTGTAAATTCACAGGATGCCTCTGGCAAGCACTGGGATGCCTGGCAAGGCAGAGGAGAGCCAGAGACGTTATCTAATTAGCCTTCATCCCTGAGTGCTCTCCAGTTGCCTAAAAGGTCACACAAGTAGGTTAATATGCCTCTCGCCTGTGCCCAGCAGGATGAGCTGTTCTGACCACAGCCTGCACAGAGCAGCCTCAGCCTGCACAGTGCAGCCTCATCTGAGGGACTCAGTGCTAAGGAGTTCAAGTCTTAAGCAAGGAAGCGAATGGGTTTCGTATCTATAGGCTCTACGAATATCACATCTCCATATCACACCTCCACCTAACAAGATATTTGTGGTTCCCAGAATTGCTCCCCTTGCCATAATTCCCAGATTTTCTTCAGCCTTTTCAATGCTTTCCTTGCCACTTCTGAACATCTGACCCACCCATAAGACAAACTGGCAGACAGCGTGCAATCCAACAACACAGACAACTCATCACCAATTTAAGTTACAGAGACAGTTCAGCAGGAGCAGTGCTGCACAACATACACGTGTGCCAGTTTCAATCCACATCAGACTTCTCCTCAATTTAAGCCAAAGTCAATAGTCATTCTGTTTGGCCGGTTTCCTCTTTCCCAAGCTCTGAAACAGCTCTGCCTGTTCCAAAGCACTGTCACCTGGAGCCCTGCACCAATTCTGGAATCCACAGCACAGGAAGGACATGGAGCTGTTGGGAGCGAATCCAGAGGAGGTCATGGAGATGATTCAAGGGCTGGAGCACCTCCTGTGTGAAGACAGGCTGAGAGAGTTTGGGTTGTTCAGCCTGGAGAAGAGAAGGCTTCCAGAAGACTTTAGAGCAGCTTCCAGTACAGAAAGGGGCTTCAGGTAAGCTGGGAGGGGCTCTTGATCAGGGATTGCAGAGATAGGATGAGGGGGAACGGTTTTCAGCTGAAAGAGAGGAAATTGAGATGAGATCTTGGGGAGAAATGTTTTCCTGTGAGGGTGGAGAGGCCCTGGCCCAGGTTGCCCAGAGCAGTGGTGGCTGCCCCATCCCTGGAGGGGTTCCAGGCCAGGTTGGATGGGGCTTGGAGCCCCCTGATCCAGTGCGAGGTGTCCCTGCCCATGGCAAGGGAGTGGAACTGGATGGGCTTTGAAGTCCCTTCCGACACAAACCATTTTGTGATTCTAATACCGAGCCAAGATCACGCCTGTTCTTAGCGTTACACCCAAAACTCCCCAGATTTGCATGGTGACAGCAGATAAATACAAGCTATCGACTGCTGCGGTCAGCACAACACAGCTGATATTTTACCTCGTCCCTCCATTTCATGTCTTTCTCTTTGAATTAACTCACCCAAAGGCCCGTCTCCCGTTTCCTGAGACATCTCGGGTGTCAAGCACAGGCTCTCAGCCAGCCTCCAGCCACATTCACTAGCAGCAAGCTTTTTTTAAATCCTGATCTTTACCACAGCAAAAATACCCAGGGAAGGCAGGTAACCGGGCATTGCTCCCCATCTCAGCTCTCTGGCTAAGAACAGACGAAGTATCACCCGATGAAACATGAACAAAGCTCTCACAGAGGAAAGAGTATTTTATTTCTGATGGCTTTAGGCAACCGACAAGCTTCTGTCTTCAGTGCAGTCTCAACTTATTTTCCTTCTGCACAAAACCCTTTTACTCAAGCACTCTTTTCAGTCTTGATTCAGCTGATTCTGCTAAAATGGTTCAACCCTGGGTTCTGCTTTCATCCAGGCTGGTAACCCTCCCACTTTGCAACAAGGACATGATTGAAATTACAACTTAATGCGCCAGGAAAGAACTCAGCTCCACTTTCTGTAACAAAAAGACACAGAGGACATCCTCCTTATGGGCAGGGAAGCAGCATCAGCAAGGACAGACTCTGCGGCACACTGCGAACACTGGAGTAACATCTCATGGGTTTAAAGCAAGAGTCAGTTCTCCTGAGCTGTCAGTGTCTCGCAATGACAAATAACACAGGTTGTGTTGAGGAACTACAGACCCGCCATGTTTGATCTGCACACAGCAGAAATAAAGTTGGTAATTTATGAGAAGGGCAGCCAGAGAAGTCAAGTGCATGCAAATATATTTTGTAATCCTTCAGCCCAACCTGGAAGTGGTGGCACAAAGAGGACGAACTCGGAGCCCACTGCACATTGTCCTTCTAAGCCCAAGAGGAGGACGGCAGAGGAAAGGAAGCCCAAGAGGAGGAGGATGGCAAAGTAATAGATAATACACAAAAATTGTTGGTTGATCCAAGGCTCAGGACTCCACTCTGAGAAACACAGCACAAGATAGAATCTAAAGCAACTCAAGTGAATTAAAATAAAAGCCTATTTTGGGCACAGGAAAGAAACAGATCCTGTTTTTAATTCCTCACTTGACAACCTCACGGTATCGAAGAACCTAGGAAATGAGAGGGTCACCACTCTGTTGTCACTGCCCAGACAGCCCCTGTTCTGGAAAATAACAGCCTTTTAACTAGGAAAAACACAAAGCAGCTTCCTCAAGTACAGTGCCTTTTCTCCCCAAAACAAATCCTCTCAGCTCAACTACCCGGGATACGCCTTTAAAACTTGCTCAATCAGCCTTTACCCTCACGCCTCAAAGGAAGTTTCAAAAGCAAACGTCTCCTCTACCACATATACAAGGGCTGACTTCCCAAGACAATCCGTTTGGGAGCATCCATCCCCATCCTGCTTCAGGACACAAGACCACCCAAGTGAATTTTGGCCTCTTGATCACATCACACTGACGGGAAGCCAGCATTATCAGGTCAAGCAAGCCACAGCAGCTCAGAGCTCTCCCACCGTGCTGCCAGTTTCAGTTACTGATCTCAGGCATTCACTCTCAACGTGTGCTCAGTTCTCACAGCCATGTCAACACCAACCCCTCGTTCATGGATCACCAGGTCTTTAAAAAGGCATTATACAAAAGATGATGAAAAAAATCATGTCATACTCCAGTTGAAAGTGGCCAGTCACTTCCATTGCACTTCCCTGAATTCCTTACCTTTACATTCAAGTTAGAGAAGGTTTTTAGTTAATGCAACCCATCAACAAACGAACCTGGAGCTACAGCCCAGCTGGAGAGAGGAGGAAACCTGGGAAAGGTGCATGTCATTCTGATGTTTTCACTGCTCCTGCACCCCCACAGGTTCCATCCAGAAAGGAAATCCAAATCTGAAGTCTTCCGTCTTTAAGTGACTTTTTTTTTTTTTCCACACTTCTTCCTGGAAATGGCAAGGGATTTTGTCTGCCTGCCCATGGCACAGGGGTAGAACTGGATAATCTTTAAGGTCCCCTCTGACTCAAACCATTCTATGATTCTAGGATTAGTAAAAACTGAAGCACACACACGCTTTGGACCTTGGGCATGAAGGAGGGAGATAAAGATTTGGTTGAGGCCTTTTTAAAATCTTCAGGACTTCTAGCATATATCAATGGGAAAAGGGTGAAGTAAGATGTACGGTGGCTGAATGAGAACATGAATAAACCCAAAAGATCCACATTGAATCACAAATTCATGGAATGGTTTGGGTTGGAAGGGATCTCAAAGCCCATCCAGTTCCACCCCCTCTCATTGGCAGGGACGCCTTCCACTGGATCCGGTTGCTCCAAGCCCCATCCAACCCAGCCTTGAACCTCTCCAGGGATGGGGCAGCCTGGGCCAGGGCCTCCTCACCTTACAGCAAAACACTTCTCCCGAAAATCTCGTCTCAATTTCCTCTCTTTCAGCTGAAAACCGTTCCCTCTCATCCTATCTCTGCAATCCCTGATCAAGAGCCCCTTCCAGCTTTCCTCAAACCCCTTTCAGTTCTGGAAGGCTGCTCTAATGTCTCCCCACAGCTTTCTTTGAGCATCTCCTATTTGCGACCATGTACTTTGGAAAAATAAAAAAAATCCCTAAGCTTCCCATTGTACTGAAGTGGAGTCAGAAGGCAGACTTGGCACAGACCAAAACTGTGGCCAACTCTGTGGAGTGGGCCCCATTCAGGCTGTCTCACCTCCCGTGAGCAATCACTGGCTCCTCAATGGACACAGAAATACATTCATGCTTCTTTCAGCTGGAAGTGGTGCTACTGCCATATACCAGCTCAGGAGGGGGAAACCACATCGAAACAAAGCAGCTCTCCAGGACTTCCTTTAGCAGAATAAGGAGCTGCTTGGACTTGACTGAATGTCCCTCCAAAGCAGGCAGGTGGACAAGCACTGGCATCAGCACTCCCCATCCAGGTCCTGAGGAGCACCCGCCCAGCCACAGCCCAACCCGAGGAGGCTGCAGCACCAGAGAGCACCACACAATTGCATGGCACCCCCACATGACCCAGCCATCCCTTACCGTAAGAGGAAATCCTGCCTGATCAGCCTCAGCCAGAGAATGCTTTTCCCTCACTAAAAGACCAGAAGATTAAGCCTCACTGCAATGGCAGAATTTCCCACCCCGAAGACATCCTCCAACTTGATTACTTTGGGAATTTGCCTTCTAAGATAACATTTAGCTAAGCTCATACATTCAGCTAATAAAACATAGACACTACAAACCAGCCCGAGTCAGCATTTCTCAAAGGCCCAAGGTGCTCGGGCCTTGCTGTGGACATGACACCTGCGCGGAGCTCTCAGGCAGGGTTTCAAAAGGGATGCAGCCAGATCAGAAGATGAGGCTCGGTGTTCCAGCATCTGGGAAAGTGCTCCGTTTAGCTTCACAAATCACTTGATGTGGGTTTGGTAGCAGTTGCACAAACTCCAGTTACTTATCACACAGCAACATGCTTGCCCAAGCCAATAGCCCCCACCTTGGGTATCAGTTACCTGACAGCACAGGAGGTTCAGGCATGAGCCTCAGTGCCGCACTGCCCATCCCTGGCTATGACTCTGTGCTTTTCAGCTGCCTCACACATTCTAAGTGATGCACACAGCCAGCCCTACACCACAGGGTGAATTTATGGTTGATGAAATCGCAAGTTTTGCTAAAATTGTGTTTTCCTGAAGACTTGCATAGCAGAAATACCTGCTAACATGGTCAGGACAGTTCATGTAACCCGGAAAGGAAGACTTATTTTCACAGAGTAACTGGATCCCATTCATTCATAACCTGCAGCTCCAGAAATTGGGCAGATTCACACTCCCCAGTCCTGCTTTGCCCCAGCTTTATTTTTAACACAAGAGACAGCATCCACCCAGGCAGCTTAAGCTTCATGCACTGCCCTGCCCTGTTTCACCAAGCAGCTGACTGAAATGCAGACACATTCTGAACTGGCATAGGCTCCCTAGGAGCAACGCAGGCCTGAGGCGGTGAAGGGGAGACTAAGGCTCCCATCTGTCTACTCGACACAGATATCGGCAACCCCAAGATTGAAGAAGGTGTTGGACCCAAACTGAATTTCCTGCTGTTCTTCCAAAAGAAGGGGCACCACAGCCTCTCAGTGCTCCTTGCCAGTATTGCATTGCCATACTCACCAAAATGAAGGATCCTGGAAGTTCTCTAAACACAGAATTTGCACTTGTACTGAGACTGGATGCTGCAACTGCACTGTCCAAGTAGCATTAAGATAACTGTAACAGTCAGTGAAGCTTTAAACATCACCACAGATCATTAGTCTTCCACAAACAAGATCTGTGATTCACCTCACACGCTCCTGGCCTGAGGTGAACCATGCCTAAGTGGTCAGGTTCTTTGGGTCTCTTCAGATGCAGGCACAGCCACTAAGATACAGGAAGAGTAGAGTGGCTGTCATAGGTTCAACCCTGCACTCTGCTCACCACTGGAGACCAGCACAGAGCACTGAAGCCCTCTCAGAGGCTGCCCAGGACAGTGGTGAAGTCTCCATTCCTGGAGAGGTTCAGAAAACACGTGGCTGTGGCACTTGGGGGCATGGTTTAGCAGGCATGGTGAGGTCTGGGTGATAGTTGGACTGGATGAGCTTAGAGGGCTTTTCCAACCTCCATGATTGTGCTGGAAGGTCTGACTGAACTTTTACACTCTGCAATCTCCATGACCAAACACAGAACAGCAGGAGACAGCATAAGCTTATAACAGCCAGAAGGCTTCCCAAGGATTTGTGCTCTGCCTCCTCCAAAAGACTGTACAACACATTTAAACCCTACCAGGATTCTTCTCACCGAGTGTATTCACAACCCCTTGAAAGAAGCTAGCATCACCACCAATATCCTACATGAAGCCTACTTTTTTCCTCAAATTCTTTTCCGGTGAGGACTTTTGCCACAGCAGAAGTCAGCATAGTTTGTCGGAATGCTGACTGCAAATTCTACAGCTGGGTCTCACATACAGATCCCAGTACCTCAAATAGACACGAAGTTGAAATACAATGCTCCCTCTGCACTCAGAAGCCAGATACAGCAACGCTTTTGTTTAAACAAGGACGAAGGAGCACAGCCTTGATTGTAACTGCTCTTCATCTTTCACCAGGCACTAAAGGCCCTCATCCTGCATAACACAGGCAGCAGGACCACCCTGACCTTCAGCTCTGAAGGAAAAACATCAGATGCTGTTTCCGAATGTCTTCCTTCAGGAGGTAAAAAGGGATTGCACTTGTTTTCTGAACCAACCTTTATTGTTGCACAGCCAGGCATGGGGTTGTTCTTTTTCAAATCTAAATACTGCTGAACACTCTTAAATTGTCATGTCAGGAAAACCTGAATCCCAAACTTTCAAATACGGGAAGCATCTTGGTGATTCCACACAAGCAGTTACATCCACTGGGGTTGCCCTGTCTTAAGCGGGCTTCGCAGAAGCAGCCAGCAGAGCTGGGAGCAGACCAGGGCCCAGGACAGGTCCCATTTTCGTTGCCTCATCCGTCAGACTTGATGACATTTGTACCAGTACCAAAATGAAACGGAAAGAGTTTCCACCTTGGGCTGATCCGTTCAGCGAACGCCCACCAAGATGGAGTTTACTGTAAATGAGTGAAGCACCAAGAAGCTCTACTCGGAAAAACAGAAAGCTCTCACCCCTGTGGAACAGCAGCAACACCCCCTGCTCCGACAGCACTGGCATTCCTAGGATCCTGCACATTCCAATAGATCTTAGTGTATCTTAACGAGCAAGCCTGCCTTCCTGAGGCAACACCACAAGTTCATGAACCGTAGCTGCCCAGGCCCCAGTCTGTTCCACACACCGCTGCGTTCGCTCACCCGCTGCGCTCACGCCACACTCAGCTGTACCGTTCTCCAGCCAGGGCAGAAGCGCTCCCTCTGCACACACCACCCCACACACCAAGCCCAGAAATCGGGAAGAAATCGGACAGCGGACAAGCCGAGCCCCCCCGGGCAGAACGCCTCAGAGCCTCGGGGAGCCTCAGGCCGAGTGTCCCCCAGGCTGAGCTTCCCCCCCCCGAAATCGAGCCTCCACCGGATCTCCGGGGGCCCAGGCCGAGCCCCCCCTACCCAGGCCCCACCGATCCTCAGATCGAGGTATCCCCCACCCCACCCAGAGCCCCAGACCGAGCTCCTCCGGCACCTCCCGAGCTCACTAGGACGCCCCTCACCCCTCTGCGCTGACAGCCACGCTCAGGCCCCCCCCCCACCGCCGCACCGATTCACCCGAATCCCTCCCGCCCCGCCGCCCGCTCCGCACCGACCGGGGTGGGGGCGGCGGAGGATCCGCCTGGCGCGGCGCCGCAGGGGCGGGCGGCGGCGAGGGCCGCCCCCGTGCTCACCATGTCGGCTCCGCGGGGCTGCGCTGGGCGGTCGAACGGCGGCGGCGCCTCCCGGTCCGTCCGGTCTCCCCCGAGGCCGCGGCGCTTCCGCTTCCGGCGCTGCGGTGCGCGGTGAACATCCGGGTCAGAGCCGCGCGCCACGCCCCCCCGCCACCACCCCGCCAATCAGCGCGCGCCTCGCCGGCCATCGCCAAGTATGGAGCGCGGCGAGTTAGCGGGGTGGGGATGGGCGGGAGGGCGGAACCATTCCCACCGCCCCGCGGGGGGTGGAAGAGGGGGAATACTGAGGGAGCAGCACCAGCGGTGGAGGGCGGCACCAACTCCAGCGCGGGGTGAGGCGGCCAATCAGAGGCGGGGGCGGTGCCGGCGGGGCTCGTCCTGCGATCGTGGAGTGCTCAGCGCCTCTTCCCGGCTCCGTTCCAGCACTGGCGCGGCATCTGCAGACCCAGTGGGAGTCCCCCGAGCCCGTAACGGCCTGGCAGCGTCATCTGTGCCCAGAAAAGGGCTTCGCAGGCACCTGAGAGCCCGCAGCGCGTTTCCCGCAGCTCTGGAGCGAAAAGAAGTCTCGGGCTGCTTAGAGCCAGGGTGGTTAATTTGAAGGGTTCCGTGCTCTCTTGTGGGTTCGGCCTCGATTGAGCAGGGCAGGTTGGTGCCTTCTGGCCGCTCAGAGGATGCTCTGTATGGTGCTGACTGCAGGGCTCAGCCGCTGAGAGGAGGATCGCCAAACGCAAGAGAGAATCAGCAGATTGGGCTGGATGCACAAATATAACCAGGGCTTTCCCTTAATGCACCGATTCCCATTTCAGTGATCTTGGGTAAAACCGATCCCGATTCCAGACCTGTACTTCTCCATATGGACTTGCAAACACCGCAGCTGCCGGCACCATGTTAAAAAGGCATCAGAGTTGTTCTGCGAGCACTTCCTTTTGCAGCTCCTTTGAACAACACTTTGGTCCATGTTTCACTGGAGCTGCCATGCCAGGATCCCAAGAACCCTCCAGTGCTCTCTGGCACCTTTGTCGCAGCCCTCATGAGTGAAAAGCTCACTGGGTCTTACACCGACTTTCCAGTATGCCATGGAAACTGGAAGTGCTGATGGGGAGTCTCACAGCGCTTTGCTGTTCCCTGGGATGTAGCCCTGGTGTGTCCTCCCAGTGGGAGATGACCAAGGCTGAGCTCTGACTGTCACTGAGTTTGTCGCAAATGTCTGTCCATAGCTATTGGATAACAGACAGGACCTTCCAAGGGATAACAACCTCGACTGTGCTCATTTTACTGAACAGTGCAAATCAGCTGTTGCTTCCAGTGTGAAAAGAACAAGATGGATGCCCGGGCCAGTGAACTGCCTGGATGTATGTCCAGTTACAACAGCCACACCAAGACACAACTGTTGATTGTGGATTTGCATGACAAATGAGCACATGCAGACGGAACAGTGATCCCTGCTCACACCAGTGACAGAATCAAAGCTGTCCTCTGTGCTGGTGACTCCTGGCAATGTGCTGTCGTGCTAGATCAGCCTTCACCTGCTTTTATCTTGAGTGTTTCAGAACAGGAACAAAATGAACCTGGGAAGCAAAGGACAAAAACCAGAATGACCTCATGACGAACAGGAGCTATCCTGCTTCAAAGGAAAACAAAAGCACAGAATTCATCAACAAACCACTATTAAATAATCCCTGGGATGGGAAATAATCCCACCACCTCCAGTAGAGCAGCCACATGACCTTGGAAAGGCATTTCCTCCTCTAGAGCCTCCAAGTTCAACTCTCTGCCTACCCCAGTCAGCCCAAACACCTTGCACCCAGGCTGGAGATCATAGAATCACAGAATGTCCTGAGCTGGAAGGGACCCACGAAGACCATCGAGTCCAACTCCTGTCCCTGAACAGGACCCCGCCAACATTCACACCATGTGTCTGGGAGTATTGGCCAGACGTTTCTGGAATATTGTCAGGCTTGGCGTCGTGACTGCGTCCCTGGGAGCTGTTCCAGTGCTCCACCACCCTCTGGGGGAAGAATCATCTCCTAATGTCCAACCTAAATCTCCCCTGGCATCTTCCTGCCATTCCCTTGGGTCAGAGAGAAGAGAACAGCACCTGCTCCTCCTCCTACCCATGTGAGGGAAGTCACCCTAAGCAGCCTCTCTGTCACAGTCCCAGATCCCTCAGTCCTTGGGTGCTCTCAGAGATGCCTACCTGCAGCCATTAAGAAAAGCAAGCATGTTCATTGCATAGAGCAATTATTCACTATTTTTACAGGGTCCACCCAGCGAATGCACATGTTTTCTCCGAGGCAGGGGTGGGAAGGGCAGAACTGATAAAGTCAAAAACGCAGATCCTGAACTTCATTATTGTCATCACCAAATTCATGCAAAGTCTTCAGCGACTGCCCTGCTTTTACAGTTCTGAACAGAAACTGTTCTGAGTTGCTGGCTGAAGCAGCAGAGCAATAACAGAGTTGTGCAGCCTACTCTATTTTAAACAATTTGAGATCCAAATGAGCACTGAGGCCAAGAGGATGTTTTTCTTAGCAGAAGAAATACAAGCATCCTGGATTTTGTTTTCCTGCTAGTAGGTATAAAGAGGAACAAGCAGCTGCTTTTCCCCCAAATATTTGCATTAAGAAGATCCACAGATTCCTTTTGAAATTGATGTCACCTCTTTCCAAATGAGGAGCAGCTGCTTGCTGTGCTTGTTTATAGTAGGAGATGCTTGGGGGACTTTGGTCTGTTTGTTTATGAAGATGTAGGAGCAGGCTCTCCCTGCAGTTTGCAGCCTGGAACAGATCTCAGTAGGCAAAAGGCTCCATGGGTGCAAAAACAGTTATAGCCATCCTGCCTTCTACTGCGGTCCATGGAGAGGCTGCCACCAAACAGAGCTATTACAGGGACATTGGATAAATCCAAGTGCTGAGAGGTGGCATTACCTGTGCTGCAAATACTGCCCACACCTCCTGCAGCGGAAGCGCCCGCTGGAACAGAGAAGAGCGTGCTTGAAAGGCTTCATGTCAGGCAGTGTGCATCTGTAGAATGAGGGTCTATAAACAAAGGAAGCAAACGATGATGTCAGCTGACGGCTTAATGGCCCTACAGCATCGGATTCATGTGCAATTAATAACATGGCGTTTGATCTTGCAATCAGCAGCTATGAAATACATGTGTTTTCCCTGTACGCTTGATTATATTCAAGGAAGTAAGGCGGTAAATACTTATTAGCATTACAAAGTATTTTTCACGTCTTGCCAGAACCTCATACAACATTTGTGGTCCAACTCGATGTGGTTTTTATTTCTTCCTCCTGCGTGCCTGGTGAAATGCTTTTTATTTTGTTTATGCCAGTGCTCAGCCAGGACCGAGGGAGACGGTGAGAACATGCCTAGAGACAAAGGCCTACAGAAAACTTTTATGCTTCACTGAATCTTCATTTTTCTAATAGAGAAAAAGCCATCTTGAGCTTTTTTTTAGGTCAGATTGCCCATTTTCCTTCATTTCGAGTTTGTAGCCCTTGAAAGATATGTGAACTTTTATTAGGAGTTCTCATAAACTGGATTTTAATGCAGCGAGCATCTTCCAGCAATGGTGAGTTCAGAGTTTAGCTGGTTGGGTTTTATTAGTCAGAGCAGTAAACTAGCAGCATCACTTGATCTGAGGCTGAAAAACAAGCATTTCTTGGAAACCAACATAGGAAAAAGGTACCTGCAACACTACCCAACATCTTGGAATTCCATACTCAAGCCACAGATAGTTCTCGCTATGGAGATCTAAGTACACAATGTCAAAATAGCACACAAACAATAAAAAAAAAGCCACCCTCCCATTCAGATCCCAAGGCAACTTTGCCAAGGGTGCTCTTGGAATGTAAAGGTTTTAAGAGTTTCCTTATTCCCTGCAGGAACTGATGAGTAAATCAAAATACCACGTCTAATGAAAACCAACATATTGCTCATTTAGTAGAGGTTTGAGGCGTCCCCCCAAGAAGGAATGCTAAAACCAGACCTTTTCCCACTTCATCAGCGCCCAAGCAAATCTGCTCATTTAATTGATGTAAAACACAACAAACCCAGCAGCCTGCGACATCCCTATGTTAGCTGAAACTGAGACATTCTATAACCAGTACAGCACTGCCACAGAAACAGCAGAGAAATTGCAGGGTACCCATCATTCCAGCATACAGACTGCTAGAGGCACATGTTTTTTCCAGCTTTGGCCACTTTCTTCCAATTGTTTTGCCTATGTAGGTGAGACTGAGTCATGTTCCATGCCCTTTCACAGACTGAGTGCAAACTGGGCCACTCAGCTGAAGCCAGTGTGTGCAGAGGGGTTTTCTAGTCGTGTTAGGAACTCATATCACTGCAGTCTGGGTCCAGAACTGGAGGATCTTTTTTCCTTACAAATACAGCAGTACCCTCCTCCCCTGATAACAATGGCTTTACTGTAGCCTTGCCAACCTCTGGAGAACACTGTGTCTGAACACAACCCAGGTCTTTTTTGCAGTCACACTGTTTTCACACATCCCACAGATTCCAATCCCATTGTATTCCACAAAATGTTTAACACAAGATGGACAAATGTGACCGAGGCATTCAAACTCCCACTTCAAGAAACCCAGCAACACTTTCTCAAAAAAGGACTGTGAGGTATTTCTTTACATCTCTGCCCAGAACAACAGGCTGCACAACTACTGGGATCACCTGTTTTCCAGCATGTTCCACTTAGTTGCATGGCTTAGGATGCTCTTTATTCCTGTGCTTGCAACTGCTCTTTTAACTTTGTACTCTCAGCAGAGAAAGCCTGATAGACAGGACGTTTCAGGAGTGTCTTTAGCCTAAGCAAAGACAGTATTGGGAGCATTCTTGTCAAACTTAGTCATTAACTGTAGCAATAATGTCTGCAGCCTGTCATTAAAAAAGAATCAAGGAGAAGGTTATTAAATGCACCAGAAGGAAACAAACTTTTCCATTCCATTTCTTTTCCTTGACACGTTGCACTTCATTAGAAGCTTGTTAATACACCAGCCAGAAGAATTGTAAGGGCCTGGATTCCTTCTTAACACAATGGTCACAGTTCAGTAGTTAGAATCTGTATGGAATTAGCCAGGGACATGGGCGAATGGAAAAACAGACCTAAAGAGCTGAAAAATAGCCCTCATTTGCAGGCTTATTCATTAGAACAACTTTGATCAATTCAGCACATTAGTGCTTTTCCCATTTCTGCTACTAAACTAAAAATGATCACAGAATAGCACACATGAAGTAAAGATGAGATGTCCTCATGATGTTGTGCCTGTCACACAAGATTCAGCAAGAACTCAGCTCAGTCCTTCCATGCAAGTGCTTTCCTCCAGAGATTTGGGGGCAAACTTCATATTCATGGCTGGAGCAGCTTAAAGCAGAATTAGCATGAGGAGCTGCAACTCATCATATTCCATTTGTCCAAGTCCCACCTCAGTCAGCCATACCTGACAGCCGTAACCAGCAGAACCACGCTCCTGAGCATAACGTCACAGCAGCTGTGCAGAACTAGCATGGAAATACATCAGCACAGGCATAAAATGGGCTGCATTATTAACGCGAGTATAATCTCATTAAAAGACAGAATGATATGTCACTGCATCACAAACTGCCTTTGCTAACGCAGGTCTCCTCAGCCTTTGGGCTATTGTTCATACCCACAGAATCCAACTGCCTTCCACACAACGTCAGAAAGAACAGCAAAGTAGACTTAATGGAGTTGCTGGCACTTTTCCCATTTTAAGGCGAAGTCCTGCTGAGGAGGGGATTCTTTTTCCTCAGGCTTTAGAATAGGCCTTTTTTGTTGTTGCTTGGATAGCAAGAAAGTTTTCAAGTATCTGCTGGGGAGTGTGGCTTGTATCTGTAAGGGGAAAAACCTGACAAACAAGAGGGGAGAAGGAGAGGTGAAGTTTCCTGCCCATGTCTGATTCTCCCCATAACATGAAGGAAGCATTCTGGAAGTACAGATGGCAAAATAGGGGCCACTACCAAGGCTGTGTCAACCGTTTCAAGCAGACCACTCCTACTACGCTGCCTTTCTATGCAGATCACTGCTGCTTTTGGCAGCAGAGGGAAAAAAAGTGTGCGTGGGAGGCAATTCCTGGTATTTAAAACTATGGGAGAACTGCCATGTGTGTTCTTTGGAAAGAAGAAGAAATGTCCAGAGGGGAACTGACAGGAGAGAGGCAATACAGTTCTTTGAAAGAACAGTGAGGGGTGATAAAATCATCCTGGGGAAGAGTCAAGATACAGAAGAAACTTGCTTGGAAGTTTTTAAAAAAAAGTAACTGGGGTGAGGGTGAACCCCCCTGTAATGCACTGCATAGAAGCGAAGGCCAACAGTTAAATGCTGTTACGTCAAAACAGGGTCTTGAATTCTGATTGGCACAGCCCTGGAGAAGATCCTCACCTCCCTGTGTGTATAGGGACTGTGCCTCCATGTGGCTCCTTTCCCCAGGCACCAGAGAAACAGCAGGATGAAGAACAGTGGAAGAACTTGGTCACCTTGGATTCGCAGTTCTACTTGGCTCTTTGATGGCCGACTGTAAAAAGCTAACCAGCAGCATACTGAAAAGCTAACTTTTAGCTGGTGAGTCCTCTTATAGATTTAATGCATAATTCAGGTTAGGTATACAATTAAGAAAACTGGTGATAGGAGGTCTGAAACTACAGGAAGTTTATGCCATGAGGGAAAGATGGGAATTTTTAAAGATTTCTGCCTTCATTTCAGCCTCCTCTATTTTTCCATGGATTTATTTACTGGAAAGAAGGAGAGTGTGAGGGGAGAGAGAAGGGAAAAACTCTGGGACAGCACATGCTGGGCTGCATAAAGCAAGAAAGCTTTTTCAAAACCGCACATTCTAAACATCACCTTGGAGTCATACGATAATAAATACTGAGTATTACCCTGATAGGGTCCAACTGCCAAGTAACTATAGCAATGGAGAGCAAAGGCTGTCCTTGGACACCTTCCCTCCTCACTTAATTGTCCCCTGGGGTGGGGAAGGACTACAGAGAATGTGCTCTAGATCCTTAATGGATAATGTTTTCCAGAGCCCCCTCAGATCACTCATTGGCTCTGGCATTTAAAAGCAGCAAACTGACTCCTCAGAAGGCAGCTGGGCGTTCAGAACAGTTATACTGATCCGTTCTGTCTCCTTCCGAGGGGTTTAGTGCACCAGGTTCCTATGCAAGGCTGTCAGAACACAACACAACCCACTGGGAACACCTCATGATCCAACAGCTCCTCACCGCTTCCTGCATCTCTGAAGAAACCACAGTTCCCAACCATCCCAGCAGCTTTAAAGTGAGTAAGTGTGAAGTGAGACTCCACATGGGCCTGTGCTGGGGTTTGTTTGTGCCAGAGACCACGTTTCTGGGTTGTTTTTAAACACAGATTTCTGGGATTTGAGGGGCAAAAAAAATCAAAGAATTATCTGGACGCTTCAAGTATCTTTCCTTTCCCTGTATTTTCCAGAGCCGTTTGGAAACAGGAAGATGGAGCTGGCACGCTGGGACATACCACTGGGTCACTGCTTTCGGAAACACTTCTTTATCATGTCAGGGAAAAAACACTGGATGGTATTTTTCTAAGTAACTTGATTCACGGTTCTGTTTGTGATCCCGACTGTGCAGCAGCACAAATGGATTTGAGTAAATTGCAGGGGAAGGCGGAGAAAGGAGATTCCCTTCACAGAAGAACAAGAACCAGCTTCTCCAGAGAAGCCTCTGGAACCTGCAAGAGCTTAGGTTAACCATGTACTTTCCAAAAAAAGTATTTAAAAAGTCACTTAGATTTTTCACCTAACTCAAAATAAGAAGGAATTGTGGTTGTTTAGTGAACGTGAAGTTCAACTAAACCAAATACTGGAGAAGTCTTTCATTGTTACTCAGAAATACTTTTAAGACAAATGAAAAAAACACAACAATAACTTCAGAAATGTTTTGTCAACTTCAGAGAGTTTTGACTTCTATTTGTTGCTTTGGTCTTTAATGGACTTGTTAAAAAGCCTCCAGTTTCAAAAAGCAGCAGAGCCTCCTCCTCTCCAAGCTAATGAAGAAAACTGTCGGAACTTGAAGAAATCAGACCAAGAAATCACAGCTAAAAATTGCCTTACCACGTGTGAATGGAGATGTTGTTACTCAAACCCACTCTTTTTTTAACAAGGCTTCTGGAGAACGACTTCCAGAAAGCCTGCACAACATAGAAAGTTCACTACAGCAAGTCTGAAGTGATCTACACGCACACCTCTGGTTCCACAACACTGTAGCACAGTACAAAGACCCAGGCGATCACTGACAACCTTTCTCACAACTCCTTACCCTACCATCCTATTTCATGGAGTAACTTCCTGACCATGGTATTCTTCTCTTCCTGATACTATCCAGCTCTTTATCCCCATTACGGAAGAAACTGAAGGGCTGGTTGCTGTCGAGGAAAAAAGGCTGGGCAGCAAAACAGATTGGCAAGAGCTGGTTTTCACACCCTTGTATCTCATTGTAGTCCCTGAGGAGCTGTGTGAGAGCCAGCAATGACACCAGACTGGTGTGGGACACCAGCCCTCTCCCAGCCTCCAGGAGGGAAATGTGAATGCATGTCCAGTGGGACGTACCCAACCGGGCAGCAAGAAAGATGGGGCCCTACAGCACAGTTCAGCTTCTCCTCAGCAAGTCTACAGATGACACGAAGCTCAGTGGTAGTGCTGTCACACCAGAAGGACGGGATGTCATACAAGCTGGACAAGCTGGAGAAGTGGGCCTCATGAGGTTCAACAAGGCCAAGGGCAATGTCCTACACCGGGGTCAAGGCAATCCGTGGTTTCAACAAAGGCTGGGGAACGATGTAATAGAGAGCAGCTCTGAGGAGAAGGACTTCGGGTGCTTGTGGAGGAGAAGCTCAACATGAGGTGGCAACATGCACTCGCAGCCCAGAAAGCAACCATGTCCTGGTCTGCATCCAAAGCAGAAGGGGCAGTAGGGCGAGGGAGGGGATTCTCCCTATCTACCTGGCTCTCACAAGACTCCACCTGGAGTCCTTTGTCCAGTTCTGAAGTCCCCAAAATAAGGATACGGAACTGGTGGAATGGGTCCAGAGGAGGCCACAGAGATGATCCAAGCCTGGAGCACCACCCATACGAGGCCAGGCTGAGAGAGTTGGGGTTGTTAAGCTTGGAGAAGAAGGCTCTGAGGAGAGCTTAGAGCAGCTTCCAGTACAGAAAAGGGCTCCAGGAAAGCTGGGGAGAAGCTCTTGATCAGGGAGTGCATGGAGAGGATGAGGGGGAATGGCTTTAAATTGTAAGGGGGAAGATTTAGATTAGACATTTGGAAGAAATTCTTCACGGTGAGGGTGTGGAGGGCCTGGCCCAGAGCAGTGGTGGCTGCCTCATCCCTGGAGGTGTTCAAGGCCAGGCTGGATGGGGCTTGGTGCTCCCTGATCCAGTGGGAGGTGTCCCTGCCCATGGCAGGGGGTGGAACTGGTTGGGCTTTGAGGTCCCTTCCGACCCAAACTATTCCACGATTCCCAAGGATGAAGCAGAGCCCTGAGGGGAGCCGCTCAGCCGGGCCGCCCGAGGAGATGGGGGTCCTGCCTTAGGCTGAGGGACACGAGGCCTCACAAGAACACAACAGAAGCTCTGCCTGAGGAGATGGGGCCCAGAGGGGCTGGCGCTGCCGTGAGCCGGGTCCTACGGGGCAAAACGGGCTTCCGTGCCGGGCCCAAGGTCGAACGCGGCGGCCGCGGGGCCCGCCGGTAACCTTGACGACCGCACCGCGAACTGCTGGGGGAAATCTCACGAGATCTGGCGCTGCGTCGCCTACGGGCGCTGGGAGATGTCGCGAGAGTTGGGGGGAAGGGAGAGGAAGCGAAGGGGCAGCCAAGATGGCGTCGGAGGGCGAGTTGGGGAGGAAGTGGGATAGGTGCCTGGCGGACTCCGCCGTCAAGCTCGGTAAGACCGGGCCGGGCCGGGTGCGGGGAGGGGACCGGGGGAGCCGCGGCGGCGGCCGGGAGGCGCTCCGGGGCAGGACGGGCCGGCGAGGAGGGGCTCTGTCAAACGCGGCCCCCACCCCCCCCACCCTGCTCGGGAGGCCTCGCCGCGGGCCCGGGCGAGGAGACCCGAGGCTCCGGCGCTGCCCCGGGGTCCGGGAGCGGCGGGGCGGGGCGAGTCGGGCGGCCGCGGACTTTGCAAGGTGACCTTGGCGGTGGTAGGGACCCCCGCTGCCCCAGCCTCCTCGCCCCGGACGGGATACCGCGGGCCCGAGGCGGGTGCGGGGCTCCGGTTCCTCCCCGTGCTGAAAGTAAGGGGTGTCTGTGCAGCCCCGAGGTCGGTGGAAGGCCTTCGTCCCCGAATGAATGGGCCTTCGGCCCCGAATGAGCAGGGCAGGCAGCGCTTTCTCCTTACCCACCTTGAGTTTGGCTGTGACGGCGGCTCGGTTCTCAAAATCGGCTTCCACCGAGCTGTTCCCATCGCTCACTGTCAGAATGGGTTGTGTTTGCTAAAAGCAAGAGGCAGCGTGACACGCTGATACCTTTGACACGTGTTACTTTGTACGGTGTGGGCAGTTTGACATTGAGAAGCTCTTTGTCCGCTGTCCCAGACGTGCAAGCAGTTGTAGAGAAACAGAATGGTACGGTCTTGGAATGGTTTGGGTTGGAAGAGACCTTAAAGCCCATGCAGTTCCACCCCCTTGCCATGGGCAGGGGCACCTCCCACTGGATCAGGGTGCTCAAAGCCAGCAGTTCTGTTAACTTTCTTCCATGCTTATTTGTTCTTAAAGTTAGGACTGTACACATGCCTGCAGTGCTTCAGACGGGCAACAAACTGTTCCTAACTGTTGATGTAGTACTATGAGTGGTTGTGACTGTAGGCATGGTTGCCTGCTCTTAATGTGACAGACTGAAAAATCAGCTGGAGAAGAGGTGCTGGCTCTGTGGGATGCATATGCTAGTGCAAAACTTTAAATGCAGTTTATAGAGCAATAAGTGAGGTATAGGAGGGCTGGACGACCTCCCATCCGAGGGCAGGCTGAGAGAGTTGTGTTTGTTCAGCATGGAGAAGAGAAGGCTTCAGGGAGACCTTTGAGCAGCTTCCAGTACGGAAAGGGGCTTCAGGAAAGCTGGGGAGGAGCTTGTGATCAGGGAGTGCAGGGATAGCAGAAGAGAGAATGATTTTAAGCTGAAAGAGGGGAGACTGAGATGAGTTCTTGGGGAGAAGATCTCACCCTGTGAGGGTTGTGAGGCGCTGGCCCACGTTACCCGGAGCAGTGGTGGCTGCCCCATCCCTTGGAGGTGTTCAAGGCCAGCTTGGATGGAGCTTGGAGCCCCCTGGTTCAGTGGGAGGGACTGGAACTGGATGAGCTTTGCAGTCTTCTCTTACCCAAGTTCTTCTGTGATTCTGTGTATCTGACACAAAAGGTACCCATACCATGTCGGTACAGGTCTCTTTGAGAACCATAAATAATATTTAAGAAATGTGACTGTTTATTTCTTGTCGCTGTAGTGGCCTGTAGTGATGAAAGTTGATGAGGAAACCGGGGTTTTAGTTGCCTAATACTTTTCCATTAGTGAGGATGTTTAATAATTTTAAGTAAACTGAAACTTCCACTGTTTATAACTGGCATTTGAAAAGTGTCAAGTGTTCCAGAGCAATGTTTTGCCTTGTGAAATTCTATTCAAGTTTCCCGGGCAAACATATCCAGGTCTGTTTATGTTTCTGTAGCATTGGTTGCTTTATCAGAAATTATTAAGTATGCCGAATTATAAACAAGAACTTATTCCACGTTGCAGCTGTGTATGTAGGGACCCTGTACACGAAAGGTCTTTCTAGGAGGCTGAAAGAATCCTAGAATCACAGAATGCTTTTCCTTTTGGGGGCACAGTTTCCTTCCTGTCGCTCCTTTACATCCTTTCTGAGTGCTGTTAAAGAGAGATCTTCCCAGCCAATGGCTGGCAGAAAACAAACACTGGGATTACCACTGTGTTTTCCCATTTCAGACCCTCACAATCAATGAGAGGACTTCATGTCTGAAGCCTTGCACACATGACAGCTTCCCAGAGTTTGCGAGAACTGTAGAGACGGAACTCCTGTGGATTCACTGGAGGCCTGGACGGATGTGGCAAATGGGAGAGAGTGGGGAACGGGAGGCAGCAGCTCTCAGGGTGACTATATCAGTTGTATATCTTTAAACAAGGAGTGGGGGCTGCGCAGCCTGTCCAGTCCTGCTCTGCTCTGTCAGGTGTTCCATGGCAGCGCCCTGAGCCAAGGCATTTGTCTGTACCAGTGGCTGCAGCCATGCTATGCTGTTCTAGTTGGAGACCAGGCTTCTGGAAGAAACCCATCTCCTGCCTCTGAAATGTCCAAAAGAGATATTTAGCTTATATTACATCCTCTGAAGTGTCGAATTGTGGTTTTGAACTCTTGGTCACTACCTGTGTTCATTTGGTAGCTTACTATGAAAACTCTTCTTCCTCTGAATCCAATCCAGACCACATTGCTTGGTGTTGTTAGGGTAGTGTTTTATTTCCAAGTTGAGCCCTGTGGACCATGTTTCTGTGCTTGCACAGAGCATTGAAACATAGTCCAGTGGAGTTTCGGTGCTCACTTCCTTTCATTAAGACCAACATTTATTTGTTTTGCCGGTGGTGATGATGGGCCCAGAGATTTTGTTCCCTGTCCTGGCCTGGAACTGAGGTGGTTTGTCTACAGTGGGCTGAGCTTTCTGGGCTGAACAGGCTTTCTGATGAACGATCCAGATTGTGCTGGCTTTGTGCTGTTCTTAAGACTTCACATCCCTGCAGTCATTTATACAATTAAACTTTCTGTTCTGTCTTCCTTCCTGATGCTGATTTCTCTTACTCAGAGGATTTACTTGTTCCATGTGTGGGGAAGGAGAATCAAACTACAGTGGCTTTCTTCTCCTTCACAGCTTGCAGAGCTTTATGAACTCCCATGTCCTCTGCAGCCTTCACACCCTCTTTATCTGTGAAGCTCTGCAGGGAAGGGACAGGGATTTAGGCAATATTGTGGTTGTCTTCCATCCTACTGCTTCAGTCTCTGTTTAAAGGGTGGGTTGGATTGTTTAACCAGTTGTTAGTTGCTGCCTGTTTGTTTGGAAAAACAGTTACTGAGGAAGGACTGACAGAATCGGTTTTTCTCTGCAAGGCTATAATTTTGGTCACATTATTATTATATGCCATTTCCAGGGAACAAGGAGCCAATAAAGACTGTGTATAAAGGGAAGGAGATTTGTGTGCGTATGTCTTGTTTTGTTGTGAAACTTGCAGTTTCAGAGTAGTTGAGTGCTGTAACTTAACCTGGTGTTGGTAGGTAATGCAAGGAGAGCCTTTTGCTGCCTGGTTTGTGTGTGGAGCTGCTGAGCTGGAGTTTATTTTTTTGCAGGAGACAAATGTTTTGATATATGCCCATGTCTGACCCCAATGCAGCCTGGAAGCCTGTAAATAACCCAATGCAGTAGTGTTAATTTTCCTCTAATCCTCTGTTTTGACATTTGAAAAGCAAACGTTTCTAATTTCCATTTAATAGGATTTTTTTTTTCTTTTTTTTTTAAGAGAAAAGGGCACTCTCAGTTTGCCTGCAACTGTTACATGATTTCTTCAGGTTTGCCTGAAGAGCTGTTTCTGTTAAGAACAAGGGGGAATTTGTATTGTTTGTGTCATTCCACAGATTAAATGTTTCAGAAAGAATCATTGTATGGATTGCAATGTCAGTATTTTAAAATAAGCCTTCATGTAGTTATGAATAGGATAAAGTCAGTCTATGTAATGATAAGACTCGGTTATACTTTCTGAAAACTGGATTAGACTTTCTCTAAATATACAAAAATCCTGAAATTCCTGTTTCAAAGTCTTTTTTTTTGCTTGGCAATTGCAATGTGGCTATCCAGGCTTAGCTACCAGGTCAAAGAAGTTGTTCTTCATTTGGAATTTTATTTTTAGTACTGGAGAAGACAAATATTATGCGAGCGCACAGATGCGTTAGGTGAGTGTTATTTGTAACCCCAAGTTATTTCCCTTTGTTGCACAGGAGAAGATCTGGTTCCACTCGTTGTGCCTTATAGTAGACCAGGCAGTGTAAATATTAACTGCTTGTGGCTTAGGCAGCACAGCCCATAAAAAACCCCTGTTTTATTTGGGAGAGGAGGACAAATGCTGTTCTGGGAATAGGCTTTGTCAAAAACCTAACAGCAGTGTTCAATTATGGTATCAGCAGAGTTCTGAATCTACAAATTGTAGGGCCATTATCTTCTTTGGCAAGGAAAAAGCAGGAAAATTATTTGGAATACAGGTCTGTCTTCTCTTAATGTGTTTGTGCCCTGCTGTTCCCCTTGGTCCGCTGCCTGGCCAAGTTGGGAAGCCTGCCCTGCCAAGGTGTGTCTGATCAGCCCGCTCCCCAGAGCTGAGAGCTGTGCTGGGGCATACCATGCTCAACCCTTGTTCCAGCCCACTCTTGGCAACACTTCTGTGCAAGAAGACCTGAAAGAAGATCTGTGACATCTGTCTGATAGTGCAGCCATCTAAAACCCCCAACTATGTAAGCTCTCTGCTGGCAATGAATCCAATGTGCACTGACTTCCTCCTCTGCATTAGTGCATGGATAGGATGCCAGCTGTGCCCACTTTGGAAGGCAGCACGCAGGGACACTGTTCAGGGGAAGGAGTCTTAGGCCAAGCAATGTCCTAACACGCTTGTGTGGCCCTTGAGACATTACAGCAGTTGGTGGGAACGCCTCTTTGTTCTTTATTATATGAGATTTAGTTCTCTTATATCAGATTTGGATCTCTTCTGGGGCTGCTGACACATCCTTGATGATGATAAATTGAAAGCAAGAAGGATCAGGCATCTTCCCTTGGTGTTTCTACTGATGAGGTGCCACCACAACACTTCTTGCTCTGAACTGCCTCTATTCTTGGCTGAGACAGTAGACGTCAGTAGTGGCCAACCTGCATTGGGTGGGTAGGAGCAGGAGGATTGCCAGCCCTCTCAGGCTTGCAGAAGCCCTGAATGTGGATGTCTGTACTTCAGCACAACTTTTCTTTTTAGCAATGCTCTCGCTTTCATTAGCAAAGTATTTTATTGCAGTAAGACAAGGGAGAGATTTCTGTCAGAGCTGTATTTTCCATATTATATCTTCTCGATTTCTTATCTATGTGTTCTCAAGCAGGTGATTTTGTCTAAAAGCTGATCCAATATTGATGAGATCCGTTGTCATGCTGTCTATTCAAAGAGCAGCTTCCACTCTTCTCCTCTTCCCTGTTTAAAAGAGGGAGGAAATGCCTGTGCCCTTGTGTCTCACCAGCTCGTTCACCAGAGTAAGGATGAAAAGTTTCTGGCTCGCTAGGATTGCTTGGGAGATCATGGATGAGCAGCGATAAATCCTGCTGCTCTGTGTCCATCTGCGAAGGGGCCAGTGTTTATCAAGGGTTTGCCTTTGGGCAGCGACTGGACCACGGGAGTGCTTACGGATGAAAGTGGCCCCTGAAAGCCCGCCAGGATTTTTGTGTTGTAACAGTATTTGGGTATTTATATTCTGTCATTCCAAGGATTCTGTGTTACTGCAGTCAAATGCTAGGAGAAAACAGAACACCCTCTTTTCCTGCTTCTTCTTCGAGTACTTGGTATATAGTTTCACAGTGTTTTCTTCTTGTGTCCTTGCTCATTTTTCTGTCTGCTATGTCAACAGCCTGCACAACGGGGGGGAGGAGAATGAAAGCTGCAAAGGTGGTGTTTGAAGAAAATCGGATTCCTGCCACGAAAGACCTTGCTGGGAGCCTGCTTGAAATTAATTCTCTGTGTCAATAAATGATTTCATGGTCTCAGATTTCCCTGATACAGAGTGCAGCCCTGGAAAGGTCTGATGTATGAAGAAGGCTCTCCTACCCAGTTTTGCGACACTATTATCCATGTATCTTGTCCCAGAGGGATTGGAGTGGGACAGGATGGAACACCCTACAACAGGAGGGGAAACATTTTTTGAGAGTTGCTTGTGTTTTTGTTTGGTTTTAAAGATCTTGAGGTTTCTTGGGTTTTTCCTTACCTAACGCATATTTTAATGCTGGACTGAACTGATGCTTGTTTGAATCTGTCAGTGCCTCAGGCCTGTAGATTAGATACTCTGATGTAGCGTGAAGCTGTTGCTGTCGTTGTCCCCAGAGAGCCACTAAACAAGCTCAGAGAGAGCTCCACAGATTCTCTTGATCCTAATGGAAGCTCTGTCTCTAGCTGAGAAGAAATCTTCTCTGTTGGGACTAGTCCCTGCCCTATTTTAGAGAGTCTTGTCTGTACAAAGTGGTTGGTATTTTCTTACAACAAGGAGCCATCTTCCAGCAGCTCCTCCTTCATCTCATTTGGTTCATTTAGTTCTTTTAATTATAAGTAAACAGAATCTGAAGGAGGGGAGGGTGAAAGGTCTGTATTTGTTTTTGTGTGTAAGGATCTGCGAAGGAAAATGATCTGGCGACAAAAAGAAAGCTATTAAGTAATCTAAAAACTCCCAGCTGCTGTAGCAAAAGCAACACATTTGCTACTGTGTCGACAAGCTTATTTTAATCCTTCTAAGTTTGAAGCTATTGAAGAAGGGTTGTATCTAGGTGTGGCAGTCTTGGGAGCTGCTGCAGCAGCTTGGGTAGCCTAGGGAGGAGCTGTGTAGGATCCCTGCTAGGGGGCCTGTTGATTAAATTTATAGGAAGACGCCTTTCCCAGATGTTCTTGCAGGGCAGGAGCCCATCCTGAAGATTTGTGTTTCTCTCTGACACTTTTATGGTGTCCTGTTGGGCGTATGGCGCGTGCTCTGCTGCATGTTAGATTGATTTGAGGTGCTGTGACATTTTTCTTGGAAGGTCTATGAGCCAAAAAAAGTAGAAAGAAAAAGTTTTGGAGACTGGGCTTTCTGCCTAATACCAATTCCATGTAGCTGTGCTGGTCTGGACAGCCGGGATGCTTACGAAGGAGTGGGAGTAAAGTGTCCACAGCACTGTCCTGTCCCCTGTTGACCCTGCCTGTAAATGAGCTTCAGCAGAGGTGATGGATATGGGGTGGAAGAGGCTGTTTTTCTAGTTAAATATTTTAAACTGTCGTCGGAGGTGAAAAATGCGGTGTACTCTTCCCTGTGGCCTTTGCCTCCACAGAGTCTGTCATGCAAGAAAAGGAGGGAAAATGTGCCCGGCCTGGATCAAGCCCTTAGCTTTTCCTTGTTCATTTGTTTTTATTGTAAGATAAACCTTTCATGTTTCACTGTTGTGAAGTTAAAGCCTGGCCTAGAGGTGCTGATCTTTAATAGAACCAGCTGCGGCCCTGGTCAGGCGGGAGGCTCTTTGAAGCCGCGTGCTCCCCCTTTAAAAGGAAATGGAGCATGTGAGAACCTAAACCTGTTAAACTCATCAGCGGCTCTGCCATTGTTTATCTCTAGTGTAACTTTATATAGAATTAAAGTGAAATGCCTCCTTTTGCGTCCAAGACAAAGATGGTTCAGCTGCCCCTAGTCCTGGAGCTACAGGAAACCACCCCAGAACCACAAATCCTCTCGAGTGGAACCAAAACGAGTGACAAACTATCCACAGGAAGAGGTTCTTAACCAGATGGGCTAAGGAATTATACATAGCTAAAGCCGCTGGTTTTAAGTTAAAAGCAATGCTTAAGTGTAAAAACCAAGCTGAAAAGAGCAAGTGCTGTGTGTGCACTGGCTGGCGTGACGGGGCAGATCCACGCGTTCCTGTCTGTTGGGTTGGGATCGCAGTGATGTTCAGCACAGGCTGTAGTCTATTCCTCCGTAAGGAAAGGAATGAACCAAACTGCCCTTGAGTGGGGGAAGTTAAGGTGCTGTTTTGGCTTCATTTCTCCAGTTGCCGCCTGGTACAGAAAATGAAACGCCATCAGCTGTCAAATCTCCCCCTTTGCTTCTCTGTAGCATTTTCATTACTGAAAGCAAGGCCTTGGATACTGTACCATCACCTCCTTAAACTAATGAACCACTGCGCTCCCCTGCTGCTGGAGCAGAGTGCAACAATAGCTTCTAAAATTGCATGAAAATTGCATTTTCATGGAGAGAGAGAGAATCCGTTCAGATCCACTGCCTCAGAAAAAAGCTTTCTTAGGAAGGCAGCATGGCCCTTCCTAAGTCAGCCCGAACACCTGCCCAACAGTGGTGTTTGGGAAGCCCCAGGTTTTGGATTTGGCTGGATTGCAGCTGGCAGAAAGAATGTGTTCTCACCTGAAAGTGTATCCTGTAGCTTCCACCATGGCCAACAGGAAACACCATTGGTGTGGAACCCTTGCCAAACGGGGCTATAACATAGAGAGCATTGAAAGGAGGTGAAAAGAATGTGAGATAATGAGGGTTTCGGCATGCAGTGGGAAAGAAACTGTGTTAATGATTGCTGCTTTAGTGCAGACTACTCTGAGGACAAGAAGGGTAAGCAGTTTACCACCACGCTGGTAGGAGCAACGTTTGTTTGATGGTAACATGGAAAATGTGGTGGCATTAGAGACTGCCTAGGCTCTGCATAGAGATGATGCAAGATTTGTCATCCTGGAAGTCATTTCTCATTGATTAGGTAAACTGTTAAGCTTGGCAGAGGGATCTTCTCCTGGGCAGGAAGCGCATGACCAGCATCACTCACTGTGTAAGAGGCCTTCTGAACCGCACAGCTCCAACAACTCCTGGTGCTGTCTGAACAAGAGGTGTTACCTACAGAATGGCCTGAACTGAGTCAGGATAATTCTATCTGGTAGGGAAAGCCTGGCAGAGGGAGTTGGGTCAGAGGGCCAAGCAGTTGTCTGTTGGATGAATTCTTGAAGATAGTAATTATCCTTAATAGCATAAACATTCAGCATGAGCCAGCACCAGCTGGGTTATAGCAGAGGTGCAGAGGGAAGGCTCTGCTGCAGAAGGGGCGTGAGGGAATGAGCACAGATGAGCTGCTGCTCCTAGAAATGCACAATGTCTCCTCCAGCCTGGATACAAACATTGGTCAGTGACACGGTGTGTGTGACTGGTTGCTCCTGTTATGTGGGGGGCTCCAAGGCCTGTGTCTCTGCCTGTCTGAAATTCAAACAAAGCCTGAGACTCTGGCCAGGCATCTGAGGAATGGTGACTTTCCTTGAGGTGTAGAAATTATTAGAGTGCAAACCTGACCTTGTTTGAAGCGCTTGGTTTCTGAAATGTCTGGGGGAACTCTGTCAGGATCCCACGGCAGGTGGTTGGAGTTCTTCCCTGCTGTCGCAAGCTCTGTAAGCCTACACTGAAGCTGAGATGACCTGGTGAAGCAGTTACCTCTGTCATGACTGGAGCTAAGGAAAACGTGTAGTGCAATGGAGAGAGGTCTCAAAAGCAGCACTGATCTCCAGCTCGGTACATACAGATGGGGAAGTCTAAAGAGGAGAGAAACCAGGACGGGAATTTGCTCAGTTCATCTGTTTGGTCACCTCTGTTCTAAAACGCAATTAGAAATGAGAGTGCTTGGTTAATTTCCTAGCTAGCGCAGTGTTGGTTCAGCAATCAGTGCCTCAGCAGGAGCTACTCTCAGTATTCTTTTTGCAAGGAAAAAGGTTTAAAGAGCAGAAGGAAACTTTAAAAGAAACCCGCTCCTCCATGCCAAGAGGGCATGGGATTCTTTGGCCTTGGTTGGGACTCAACCCACTTAGTAATGCATTCAGCAGGAGCTTGAATAAGGATCACCTGCTTTTAGGACTATTTTTTTAAGTATCTCTTTTAATTCATAAAACTCATTATACTGAAGATAGATTTCTTATGTTGAAAGGAGAGAACTGAAACCTGTAGCAGGAAGTGTTTGCTGCAAAGTAAACCTGAAACTGGGGTGTGTTTTGATGAGCGTGTGCATGACTGATTTTTTTTTTGTTAAACTTTTGTACTTCCGTGCCTTATCTAAAATTCCTGTCTTTGGTGGATGTAATTAATGGTAGAACTACCCACTGAGCTTAAAGTTTTCACTGTTATTTATTGAGTCACAAGAGGAATTTTGCAGACTTGCCTGACTTCTTGCAAAAAGTCCTCAGTGCACCTTCCAAGGAAAGCAGAAATGAGTTTGAAATACGCCAGCCAAGTGCTTTCATGGTGCTGGCTACGGGTTTTCAGTCACTGCAGTTATTTCTATATATAGAATGTGAAAACTCATTCATTCTTAATGTGTTTAAATATGCTCTGTAATGAATGCTGGGGATGTGGGAGATAAGCAGCCCAGAGCTTGCTTTTGCATGGTATAGAGTAACACAAAGCATCAGCGTTTTGCTGCCCTCGGGACACGCATTGAAGTAGTTAGAGTGGTGAGATAAGCAAAGTGCAGTAGATATTCATCTGCAAAATCTGAAGCTCAAGGACACAATACATTTTCATGTAAGTGTTTCTCATTTGCTGACAGTGAGCCAAATAAATCTTAGTTCTGTGTTTTAAATGGTGACAGAAACTCAGTCACTTTCCCTGGGATGAGAGACTCTGTTTGCTTCCCAGATCTTTTTGATACTGTTCTTGTAAGGAGTGGGATTCAACTCTGAATTAACTGCTTACAGTTATGTGAGAAAACAAGAATTATTTACCTCAGAATTGCTAATTAGGAACATTTTTGCTTGTTGTACTGCAATAACACATAGTCTGATATTCCTGAGCTGGAACAAAGAATTGCTGTGAAGAACTAAATCACTTCCTATCACTTTGCATTATCCTAGTCCTCACTCATTGCATTTCTTCTTACAGGTGCCGGGTTCGGATTAGGAATTGTTTTCTCAGTCATCTTCTTCAAAAGTGAGTATATTGCAGTGATCTTGGCCACCTGGTTTCCTAACATCTGTCTGCTGTAGGTGCAGTCTAAACCAAACAAATCTTTGGGGCATGTAAAACCTAATTGGCACGTTAGACTGGTGCGTTCATTATTTGTCTTTTCTGTTTGGCTGAGATGGAGTCAGCTGAACTTTTACTGGTTGTGTAACAAGGCCATTACACACAACCTCTCTCTAAGTTCCCACTGTGCTCAGCTCTGATCCTGGAACTGCAGGAAGCCCTGAGTCAGATTGCTGGAGCCATATGTCTAACATCAGTTTATGCCACTCTTGCCAGGGTTTTAAACTGATTTAAGTTCTTTTTAAATTATGCTTTGGTAACAGAATTGTTTTTGGTAATACCTTGAACTCAGATTGCTCTCCATTATGTTATAAATACGATATCTTACTGACTGTTACTCTTGTTATTCTGAAGTGATCCGTTTTTTAGTTGATTTTAGGACACCTAGAACTTGAAAATGCTCCATATTCATATTCCAGTAATTTGTTCTTCCTTGGTGCTTATTTATCAATGCTGTCACTGTCACTTGAAACGGATGGCTCTTGACTTCGACTTTTCCTCTCTTCTTGCCTCCCCCACAGGAAAGACATGGCCTATTGCTTTTGGGTCAGGGATGGGGCTAGGAATGGCTTATTCCAATTGTCAGCATGACTTTCAGTCTCCGTATCTTCTCCATGGTAAATTTGTAAAAGTAAGTATCAGTACTAATTATGAACTGGTAACTGTTTGTAGGTTATCATTAAACAGTACAGCTAGACACCATTTCAGTGGATGTTCCTCTGCCTTTCGCAGAAGACTAGTAAGAAGAAACTTATGTTTAGAAGTTGTTAACTTCTGGTGTGTTTAGCTGTGAACCCACTAGACTGAAAACACAGGAGAAGTTTAACAGATCCTTTAGGTAGGTTTTCCCACAACCTGAAAATACAGATAATTAAAATACAGATTAGAAAAGTTAAAAAGTCTTTAGACAGTGAAAGAGATCAGCCACAAGGAAACTGCAGACCATGTCAGGTACCTCTGCCTGTGGAAGCAGTGTCATTTTCTGTGGCACTTTTTTTGCAACGTGGAAACAGCAGTCGCTGATTGATGAGGGTGGTGAGATCAGTGAGGTTGCCCAGAGCAGTCGTGGCTGCCCCATCCCTTGAAGTGTTTGAGGCCAGGTTGGATGGGGCTTTGAGTCCCTGCCCATGGCAAGGGGGTTGGGACTGGATGGGCTTTGAGGTCTCTTCAACCCAAACCATTCTGTGATTCTATCGTCACTTTTAAGTTCTATGGCTTGTTTGGTAGATAGTAATGCAATAAGTTGTCTGAAGGAATTGTACATTTTCAGTAGCTTGGAAAAGGATGATTTAAATGAGTTCAGTATTATCACTGTCGGTGCTGAGATAAAATGTTTAAGAATAGTTTAATGAGCAGGAACCATTTTTGTGTTCACAAACTGCACACAGTGCACCAAGTCCACAAACTGACTCTATTATATTTATCTATATATAAAATACTTTATTTCTTCAAAAGTAAAAGAAGGGCCTGTTCTTAACAGTAATTTATTATTGTGGCACCTAGAACAAGAAGGGATGTGTGTGCATATTTTGGACCAACAAAGCCATACACTGCTAAAAGTATCTCACTGATGCTGGCAGAGAGTATCCACCATGACACATTTATAGTTATCTTAGCGCTTCGGAAAGTACTGAGGTAAAATGTTCTGCCAGGAGATTTTCGTATGGCAAGTACTCAGGATGCAAATGTTGCCCCTCTGCTGCTCACCTGCCTAAGGGTGGAGGCAAAGGTGTATTTAGGCTTTTTGCTGATGTATTTAGAGCTGAAAGTTGAGTCCAGTCCTCTATAGTTTTACTGGCAGATGAACCTTTCCCAGCCTTCTGCAGCCCTACAGAAGCATACCTGTTTGCAAATATTATGTTCAGCTGCCTGCAAGGAAAGCGAAAGAGCAGCAAGATTCTTGAACAACTTTTTCAGAATGAGATATTGGATAGCAATATAGAGAAACCATGATTTAGATGCAGCTGATACAACACTGCCAGCTACAGCCCAGAGTCAAACATCTGTGCACGATTCTTCTGGGCCACATCTGTTAACTTCAGAATCTGTTAGCATTCCACACCATCCTGAGGCGATTCCTCCCATTTATGTTATGAAATAGGAGTGACAGATCTGTGGCTTCGTGTGAATGGTAAATGCCCTGTTCACATGTTCTGAGGGTATGTTGTTTATTCAAGGATGCTTGTTACTAGGGACGTTGAGCAGCAGAAAACTGGCTTTCAGGTCAGCCTGGTAGGAGATTTTGTATTAAGGACTAGGCTGCTCTGGAGAGAGGGTTGTTCTTTGGAGCGTGAGGTAATTGGAAGGACACTTCACGGAAGATGCGCAGCTGCCTGCATGGCACAAGACTGGACAAATAGTTTCCAGTGTGCTGTCTGCACTGACTTTCTCTGGATGAACAGGCTGAGAGAGCGAAGAGGTGGATGAAGCCAGCTAATGGTTAATGTCATTAATTCTCTCCAAAATGTCATGTCATGGCTAATGGCGCCAGGGTTAGTACAACAAAATTAGTTCATTTCTGTTGGTTAGGAGCATGGAAAATATTGTTGCATTAGCACTCATCTGTGTCTTTCCTAGAAAATGCTCTTGTAACTGAACTGTATGGAACTTCCTTTGCAAAACTGAGCTTCTCTTCAAATGGTAACTTGTCAAAGTGTGAGATTCTGCAAGAAAATCAGCTTTATGAAGAGAGAGAGAAATGTAGTGGATTAGCTTGAACAAAATTGTTTCTAGTTTTCCAAACCTGTCACATTCATTGGATCACAGGGTTACTCAAGGCAGAAAGGACTTCAAGGTCATCTAGTCTGCCCTCAAATGGGGTCAGCTCTGAGGTCGGGCCAGGTTAGTCAGGGCTTTATGCAGTTGGGATTCTTGATTCTCCAGGAATGAGTTCTTAGTTCTGAATCCTAAGTGCGAATGAGCGAGGACAGAGGACATTCCTGATATCAAAATGTCAGGAGATGACAGAGCACCCTTGCTGCTGCTGTAGCTGTAACTTGGATCATGAGCTACAATGCAAGAGCTATTCATCTAGACCAGGAGACAACTTAAAATGCAAGGATGTGCGATCATAAGATTCTGAGGGCTTGTAAAGTAATTTGATCAAGTGGATTTCACTGGGACTCCAGCAGAAGTCAAAATCAGTACCTAGCAGTTATTCCAAGGCTTGAAACTGTATGGCTGAGAATTACGTGGCTCAAATTTCCTTGCAAAATGGAAGGTATCCTATTTTTCTGGTTTAGTCTGTAATATTTTTCACCCAAACCCTCACAATCCTATAATTTGATAGCAATGTTATATTGATGTGCAAGAATAGAAGTTTGGCAACTGGAGCTTTTCCTCCTGCTCTGTGGGGCTTTGATATAGTCAGTGAATAGTTAAACAATAATGTTGGGTGGCTTTGAAGTATCCATTTTATCAGACTGGAGGCTTATATACATGAAAATGTGGCATGATGCTGGGATGAAAATCCTGCTTCACTTCTCCACGCTCAGGTCCTCAGGCCAGGGAAGGATGGAAATGTTAGCCTGCCCTGTGGAGAGGCTGCAGAGCCAAGTGCCTTGCTTTACATCGCGCAGCACCTTCCATGTAAGGAACGCAAATCGCTTTTTAATAATACCAGCCTTCTTGCATTACAGGAGCAGTGACGAATGAGTGAGACTATCCCAGTGGGAAGGAAGGAGAAATCACTGACTGTTCCTCAGGAATACTGAAGTGCGCCTGGAATAAGCCAACACTCTTCAGTAACAATTACAAGTAACTCTTTATACTCCAACAAACTGTTTCTGTACATGAAACAAAGTGCTGTCACTTGTTTTGTATCATGTCTGGAAAGTACAAGGAAGAGCTCTTCTGGGAAATAAATAAAGAGAAATGGCCTTCTCTGGTGTGTTCACTTTGTGAGTGGGAGAGGGAGAGTGGAAGAAGAGGGCTTCAGTTTGAATACCTCACAGCTGTGCCCACCTGGGTAAAAGCCACTGAGAAACGACAGCCGTTGTATGTTCCTCTCCACTACTGAAATACAACCCCTATCTAACATTCAAAGAAGCATTCCCACCTCATAAATCACCCACAAAACCCCTGCTGCTTGTGCCGATGTTTGGAGAGAAACATAAATATTCCTATGTCATGTTTGTACCGTTGCCCTTGAAAATGAATTTTGTCCTCTCCAAAGAGGCAGGATCCAAAAAGGCAAATCGCAACTGATGCAGCAAGTGTGTGTTGTTCCTTGTAGCTTTGAGTCATGGAGCGACCCAGGTTGGAACTTCCTCAGCACAGCAGCTGGGATGAACCTGCACATGCCATCTGGCTCCGAGCTCACCTTTAGGGGTGATTGCTTTTTCTTCCCTCTTCCATAGGAGAACAGACAGATTTTTGGTGTCTGGGAATAGGTCACGAATATTAAAATATCTTTATTACCTTGGCAAGTCAGTACTCCAGTACTCCCTTCTACTTTACATTTACTCCAGTCATTGCAATTATTTGTTGGCTTGTTGTCTTCTGCTCCTTTCCTGTCTGGAGAAGCTGTCTTCACCGCTGCTTTACTCAGCTATTGAGATGGCTTTCAGGGGCTGCTCTTCTTTCTCCCATGCTTGCTGCATGTTGTACGTGTAGCATAAGGTGTAAAGGTGTTTCCTGAGCTAGAAGGGGAATGGTGTGAGTTGATAGAGAGCTTCCCTTTGTTGAAAGCCTGTTCTGTGGCATGGTGTGTGCTGGCATATGAATAGTGACAAAAAAGTTCCTCTCCAGAAAGGATAACACAATGGAAAACAAGTTGCACAATATTTGGGTTTTTAAACCATGCCAAAACCAGAAGGGGATGGACTAAGGGGTAGTCTTCTGGGTTGAGAGAGCTCAAGAAACTCCTTACTGAGCAGTGGGACTGAGACTTGGTCTGGGGGCTACAGCAGCCCTGCACCCTACACCCCTTGGCACTGTGTGTGGATCTCCCGTCCACACACATCCACATGAGGAAACATGTTGAGCTGTGCCCAGAGTCAACAGCAGCTGAAGAGCTTGCCTAGAGCTACGGGCTTGTGAAATATAAAATAGCTTTAATGCCAGCGCAGCGTTAGAGACTGTCAAAGCATGATACCATCCAGGACCGTTGTTTGAGCATGTTCTTGTTTTTCCACCTCCTCCCTTGCCGGACTGCATTCATCAGTCAGGTCAAAACAGCTTGTTGGAAACAGGATCCCTTTCTTTCTTTCCAATTTTGAATCATTTTATCTGGCCCCAGGTTTTAATTTGAACTATGTACTTTGGAGCCGTAGCTCCTTTGTGGTTTGGAAAGTGGTTTTATTGAGTTGTGCGCGTGTGTGTGCACTGCGATGCTGGCAGGCTGTTGAGCTGTGGTTCAGCTGCAGAGGAGAGCATCAACCTGGGTGAAAAACAGAAAACCCTGAAACAGTAGCAACATTGAATGTAATGGCTCTCGACATGCAGAAAAAGCTTTAGCTGGTGCTGGATCATTTGAGCCACGGTGATGAGTTCTATTGTTATTTAGTGCCCTTGGCATTGAACTGTCCTGCCCTGGTATGCTCTGCTTTAGTTCAAATAGAGTTAATTCATACTTTATATGCTCTCCTCTGATGCGGGATCAAGTGGTTCTTCTGGCCCTGGAGCTCAGAGGGCACCTTTGGAGGTATCCATACTCAATGTGTCATAATCACAACAAATGTTTTTGCTCATTAATATGAAATTCACTGGGGTGAGTGTGGAAAAATCGGACAATTTAAAAAGTGGAATTTAAACTTTGTCACTGCTCTAAGGAGGGTAAGAATGTAATATTTTTGTTTTTCACAGCTGCCTTGCTTCTTGTTGTTTGTGTTGAGAGATATCTGCATATATAACTGGCACATAACCATTTATTCTGGTTTAATTAAAGTTGTATTATTCAAACCCTATTTTTGAACCTGTCCATGTAAGCTGTGCGAAAGATCCCTTTGTGAGGAGTCTCCTGTTTCCCTCTGTGCAAATGAGACCATGCTGTTCCCTACTGAGGTTGGAACAGGAACAGTTTCCTGCTGCTTGATTTCTAATTACATAAATGGAAGGGGGAAAAGTGGAAATTCTAAGTACCAAAAGGCATGTTAAATTTAGTATAATACACTCATCTGGAAACTATCACATTTTTCCTTCTCTCTTAAGCCTGCTGAAATCATTGCTTCATCTCTCTGCAGCACGATTTGGATCGGGACCAAATAGTGCAAACAAGATAGGCCTGGAGAAGTCAGGTGTGCCTGCCCAAAATGTGGGGAGACCTTGTAGCTGGAAAGGTACTGCATCATCCCGATGTGATTTGAAAATGGCGAATATGCAATGAGTGAAGAAATCATACCATTATCTAGGAGAAGAGGGGGGAAAAAGCATCTGTTTGCTGAATGGAACTGGTTTTGAATGTTTAACAACTCCCTTAGAGTTTGACTGACCACAAATCTGACTCTTAACAGCTTGATTAGATGTCTGCTGAGGCTTTGAGATGGAATAAACAAGTCATGGAAAAACAGAGACTGCAGGAAAAAAAAATATCAAGCTGCTTTTCTATTGTTTATCTTGAGTTCTTCATGTTTGATCAAGATACTGTAATTTCTTTGTGTTCCAGTCCTGCCTGGGAGCCTTAGCCAAGATCAGGACCTTGCTGTACATGGTGCTGTGCACCCGAATGAAATCCAGGCTCTACTCTGGAGAATTTACAAACTAAACAGATGGGATTAAGGGAGGTAGAAAGGTTTATAATTCCCATTTTAAAGATGGGAGAAGCTGGAGCCAAGGTCAGTGACAGGTCTCAGAGGGAATGTGGCGTGTAGCCTTGAGCCGTTGACTCTACCAGCCATCCTTCACTCTGCAGGTCATGGAGCCTTAGGAAGGCTGTACACTGCATACCGGGAGACTCCAGAGGGATCTGTTCCACAACCGTTTGTTGTCCCCACATTCTGAATGGCAGATCTTTGTGAAGTTAGGATTTTCATTTTATTGTCCAGCAGGTGATTGCTTTCAGAATCACTAATAGGGGTGAAGCCCTGCGGTCCTCAGGGCCGGCTCTGGTGCAAGTCTGATATGCAGAGAAGATACTGAAATGCATTACCAGTTCTTTGTGTCTTGTGGACTCAGACACCACTGTGCCAGAGATAGTCACCGCCTTTGGAGATCTGCCTTAAATGTGAACTTAGGCTGAAAATAGAGGGAGGATGTCAAGGACACTGCATCATTTCAGGAGGGAAAACACAGCAGTGATGGCGTAACTCAACTCTTCTAGAGGGTTCACACAGATGATTCTCCAAAGGAGAAGGAATTGGTTTTCTAGATATATTTATTGGGTTCCCTCCGAGTTTTTTGAGAAATCACAGAGGTGCTTGCTGGCAAAGGCAGGAAGTGGGTGCATAAGTGGACTGATGAGGATTGTGGCTGCAGTGCTCTCCCACTCGTTACAGCACTTATGCTTTAAGCTGGAAGGGAGCAGCTGGAGGCAGAGCTGGGAACACATCATCAGTGACCTGCTAGGAAAAACACTTTCCAGCAGTGTTCGGAATTAGCGCAGCATTGCAGACCTTTCCCATTGCTCTGAGCTGGCTGGGCTTTGTTGCTTTTCCCCCCTATCACACACATCCCGGCAGTAAGAAGTAAACAAACTTTTTCCTTGTCTCCAACCCTTGCCTTTCCAGATGGGACTGGTGCAGATTTTGGCATGCTGGCTCCAGCAGGCAGCTGTGTGTGATGCTTGCTGTCTGTTAGCCTCTCCAAGAGTCCAGCCTATAGCCCACCCACTGTGAGATGCCTGAGTCTGAAACTGAACGGGAACATAGTTTATGGAAATTCAGCTGTGGATCACTGTTTCTTCTGTGACTTCTGGCTGTCAGCACTTGGCTGTGCAGCTCCACTAGCTACTCAGAGCTGGATGTTCCTTGTGGTGGTAGATACCCAGCTCCTGCAGCTTATAAAGATGCTGAGAAAGTTGTTGGTGACTAATAAATCACTCTTCATCTATAGTCATTATAGGTAGTGCTTGTAAAGGCTCCCGCGCTGGATTAGGAGTGTGTGCCCCTCCTGAGAAAAGGTCGTGCCCTTATCAGTTCAAACACAGTTCATGACTCTGCTGCTGTAGGAAGGAGCGTGATTCATTTCAGAAGTTTTAGAGGACATTTTTCCTGCCCCTTGGTGGTGCACTTGAAATTGATGGTAGTGACTAACAGCTTAGCCAAAAACTGCTACTAATCCCATGAGCCGTGTAGTCACTGAGGACTTGGGAGCTCTGTTGGAGTAGAGCGCACCTCAGTTTTCTCCCCTGTAAAATGAAAATGGTGATACACTTGGTTGTGGTTTTAAGGTCTACTTCATTCCTGGGTAAAATTCAGCTCTCTGCAGTCAGCTAGCTTATGTTCTGGGACCACAGATCCATCTTACTCACACTCCACAGTTCACAAAATGCTTTGACTTCTGCTCTTGGAAGATGCTGGAAGAACAAGGTGAAGGTGTGCTGGGGAAGGAGAGCGTTTCTACGCTTTCTTATCTGCCCTTTCATTTCTACTTGTGTCCTCCATCACCAAACTCCTGCACCCTCTCTCCAGGACAATGTGCTATAGCACAGAACAACAAGGGAGAAAGCTCTGTAGTTATCCGTGGAGCAAGGGGGAAGGAGGCCGAAGGTACCTGCCATGGGTTGTGCAACCTCTCTCTTTAGCAGCATCTTTCTAGGTTCAAAGGTTGACTGGGGCTGCAGGAGAAGAAAGTAATTTCATGTTCTAATGGCTCCATGTCTGATTTGCAAAGCAGTGGCACTGTGGGTTCTGTGGATGCCGTGTCTCCCACAGGAATCAGCATGATGCTATATATTATCTGTGATTTTCATTCATTATCTGGAAGTAAACATGGAAATGGTGGCAGATGAAAAATTGCTATTTGGTGGGGTGCTTTGTAAATGAAAAAGAAAGTGGAGCAGTGTAGATTTTGATAGAGTCAAATGTGAGGTTTGACATCCAGGCACAACAAATGCTGATCATACCAGGATCACAAGGACCTGGGGGTTACAGAAAACCGAGGAATGAAGGATTTGGTATGAACAGGGAGAGGCACAATGAGAAGCAATGGCTGGAGGTCAAAGCTTGACCCATGCAGATGAGCAGCAAGGCCCTACATGATAAGCAGAGAGGCTGGGATGAGCCAGGGGGGAATGGGTGGAGTTTTCAACTCTTGATGTCTTAAATGCAAGTTACTGCGCTCCACCTGGGAGTGACTGGGTGAGATGAAATGACCTGTAACACACATGAATTCATATTGGATGATCTAACTGTTCTTGTTGGTCATAAATTCTCTTAACCTTCCAAGGCTGTAAAGGTTGGCTGCGTTGTTCCTGATCTCTCTGCCATGGCATCATCTGGTAGAACTAAACACAGGAATTTGCAGCTTAAGGACCTGTATGTTAGACACTCCCTGAAGATGGCCCTGGTGGAGTTCTCCGCTAGAAGACAACCTATTTCTGTGCCAATCATTGCTGCTTTGTTCCTCCAGCTCCTCCCTTTTGGCCTGTTTTCTTTGGTCTGTTTGAGGGAACGGCTGATGGCGTGTACTTCCCCCCACTCCTTTTTCTGGGCACAGGGCCCAGTTTTTGTTTAGTGCTCTCTGAAGATTACATGGTTTCATAGATTGTCTGTCGAGAGTCGGAGTATTTTGTATGTCAATAAATGCATGTTTGGATGGTGGATGGGAGCCTGGGGCTGGAGCTGCAGAACATTTTGCAGGCTGGGGCTGGAGGTGCACTGGAAGGATCGTATGGGAAAGTCCGCATAGTCCCATGCCAGCTAGAGCAGAGAACATGAATTTATTGGGTTCTTTTAAGGTCTGAGAAATAATTCCCTTACATCTTTGGGAGCATCTCAGTAGGCCACACGCTGGTGGGAGTCTCTGGTTTGCTATCTGCTTGGTTGTGGGTTTTATATCCATATTAGGTATAAATGGAGGTAGGCTGGCAGATAGAGAGAAGGTCATTGTGACTCCTCTGAGCACAGGATGAGCCTGTAATCATTTCACTGAGGCTGCAGTGTTAACTCTTCTTGTGCATTGGAGCAGCCACTGAGGCAGTCCCTGGTACCAGAATGGCAAAAAATTGGTCCAGTGCCAGCACAGATTTCTCAGCACGTTCAGGAAAGCAGTGATAAGCAAAGACCCTCGGCCCATTTCACTCAGTTCGTCATCAGCTGCAACAGCGTTATGTGCTCCACAGGCTCAGAGATCCCAGCCCTGCTTGAGGGCAGGAGGAGGGGAGCAATGAGAGCCGATTTCTCAGCATGCCCCATTTCTATGATTTTATGAACCACACCCTCTGCAACTGGAAAATCACGTTATCACCTTACGGATTGTGTTTGCATTTGTCTTGTGTGCGGCGGGGGCATGGGAGCAGAGGTGTTTAATCTGTTAGCGAATACACACAGACCTTCTTCTTTCTGTTTCCCTCCTTTAAAAAAAATGCTGACACTCTCTTGAGGTGTTTTGAGACTTCTGATTGTGAGTGCTTTTCTTTAAGGCCATTTGTGCACAGGCCTATTCCTATGCAGGGACAGCACGGTGTTGCTCAGGGCTGACTCACCCCACGCTGGTTTCCTTTCCTTAATGTGCAAATGTTCCCTGCACACATGGGATACGCTAAGTTTGGACTGCTGGTGGCAGTTTGGAGGTGCTTCGGTGCCAGAAATGACTCTAAACACGTACAAGCACCTATTGCGACAGCATCCTGAGTTTGGTGGGACCTGCAGACCTCAGACTGCTGTGTGCAAAGGCTGAACTCCCACTTCTTAGGTCCTGAATATGCTCTGAGACACCTCCAAGATAACAGCGCAGGACCTCAAACTGCTGGATGTAAGGGCAGATGTGCCCCAAGTGAAGCAAGCAGGACTCACAGCAGGAGATGGAGGCAAATGTTTTACAACTGAAAAAAGCTGGCAAGTGCTCTCCCATCACCATCTTGGGTAGAGCGAGCACATCCTCCCATCACTGCTAATAGGTGACTCTCACATCCATGCAGTTCCAGCACCCAGGAGCAAGGATGCTCGTGCTCCTTACAAATACCATTCTGGTTTTTCAAGATTCACCCAAATATTATATCTGCAAGAGAAACAGTTATTCTAATAAGAAGTTCTGAGTGATTGCAGTGGGGAAGCTGTGCAAGCAGAAAATAAGATGGGATTTACCCGGTCGGGATGGAGTCAGAGGGAACTGGCATGTTTGAAGTAGGAAGAAAAGAACTGTTTGAACTTGTAGGGAAGAGGGCACCTGCAAAGGAAGCCAAATGGCTTCTTCCCAGCCCTCCCTGACAGCAACTGCTCCTGCAGACATGAACTGAACAGGAGAAGGGGTTTGCATGACCTGAGTTGCCAGGAAGTAAAGGAGGGAGGGATGAAGGGGCCCAGAGCACCTGGGAGCAGGGAGTGATTGGGCAAGGTGGAAAAAGAAGCGATTAAATGCACTTGGACTTACTTGGAGATGGGAGGGGTACATTTTTTTTACTGCTGCCCCAGGGCCCCAAAAGGCATTGGCACAGCTCTACAGAGAAACCACTAATCCAGTCACCCAGGGGAGGGAGCGGGACTTGCTCGTTCTCTCCCTCTCGCTGAGCTTGGACCCCTGTCACAGGAAAGGCTGATGGGATTAGAGGAAACAGCTGGCTCGAGTCTTACCCTGCGGGAACTCACATTCTCGGGACTCGGGAAGAGTGAAGCACCCTGCTGCTGAGTCGCATTCCAGGTCATTTGCTGAGCCCAGATGTTTTCTAATGAGCTCTATGATCAATCCTTCTCCTTTATGACCAAGCACAGTCCCTGCCAGCCAGGTCTGTCCCTGGATCTCTCATTCTACGCAAAGCCAGGCAAGCTGGACTTTGCAGTCCAAGCCATCTGGCCAAATTGCCACTAGGACTCGTGCCTTTCAGCTTTGCCTGCACAAAGGGATTCAGTACAGAGCTCGCATCTATTGTTCCTAAAGCTGTGGCCTGCTGGAGGTTGCTGGTCCCAGTTCCTCCCATGGCTGAATCTTCCCAGCCTTTCCATACCCCTGTGTGTGTTAGAATCATAGAATCACTGAGGTTGGAAAAGACCTCCAGTTCAACCATCAGCCCAACCCTAAACCATGTCCCCAGGTGCCACTTCTATGCATTTTTTGACCCTTGCAGGAATGGAGACACCACCATTGCCCTGGGCAGCCTCTGCCAGTGCTTCACCACTCTTTTGGTGAAGACATTTTTTCTCATATCCAATCTAAACCTCCCCTGGCGCAATTTGAGGCCATTTCCTCTCGCCTATCACTTGTTACTTCGGAGAAGAGACCAGCGCCCACCTCACTACAACCTCCTTTCAGGGACCTGTAGAGAGCAATGATGTCTCCCCTCAGCCTCCTTTTCTCCAGATTAACCCCCCCGCCCCAGGTCCCTCAGCTGCTCCCAGAACCCCTGTGCTCCAGACTCTTCCCCAGCTTTTACTACGCTGAGGATGGACTGCCCTGGTGGTCTGAAGGAGCAGTGAAGTGCTGCTGCACTCATGCTTTGGGTGAATCCTGAAAACCAGGAATGGTATTTGTAAGGAGTACGAGCATCCTTGCTCTTAGGTGCTGGATCTGCACAGATGTGCGAGTAGCTCACTGACAGCGATGGGAGGGTGTGCTCCTCACACCCCACCTGCCACCACTGTCCCCTCCCTTCCCCTACCCAAGATGGTGACAGGAAAGCACCCACCAGCTTTTCTAGTAGTAAAACATTTGCCTCTGCCTCCTGGCGTGAGCCCTGCTTGCTTCATTCGGGGCACATCTGCCCTTACACCCAGCAGTTTGAGATCCTGTTATCTTGGAAGTGTCTCAGAGCATTTTTAGGAACCAGGAAGTGGGAGTTCAGCTCCAGCAGGTGACAGTTTGGTGAGAGACGGGAGCTGATAAACCCTATCTTTGTTCCAGGGAGCTGCAATACAATTTTGTACCCTTTTACAAATGAGATGCAGAAAGGCGAAGGGAATTGGCTGACAGGAGATGGGGCAGAGTGGTCTGTGGCGGACCAGACATCAGTCTCCCATGTCGTTTGTGGGTCACACGAGGGTGTTTAGCCCTTGAGAGTACTTCTTCGGACCCTATGTGGCATATCTTGGGGATGGGAACAAAACACAAGTTACTGGGCGAGAGACAGAGCGTGAGCCCCGCTGCTGGGATGTGGGAAGGGCAGTTCCCCCCTCAGTGCTCTCTGCAGCCCTTCAAACATGCTCTCACTTGCTCTCTTTTCCCAGCTGCCTTTCCCCACATACATTCTCCAGCATCCAGCTATGGGCAGGGAGCCTTGGAATCCACATTAAAACACAAATTAAAAAAAAAAAAAAAGTTTTATTTTTAACTTACAAATACACACTTTTAATTCTCATGCCTGCAGTTCCAGGTCCTGTCTTGACAAGCAGGGAGCCCCCGGCACTGCGGGCATTTGTCAGCCGGCCCAAAACAGCAACGGTGGGTGAGGAGGGAAGTTTCTGGAGACCAGAGAGCTGGATTCTGCTGTGTCTCAGTGCATGAAAGCCTTGGTGATCCGGCAGCAGGGGAGAGCGAAGACATCGGTGGGTGTGTGGACATTCTGCAGGCTCTGTACACCGGGGTTTTCACAGGGTGTTTGTTGCTGGTGGGAAAGAACAGGCTGATGAAATGGGCTGTCGTCAGGAGGGTTGTGTTGTACTACATATTGCAATGCTTGGTGTGAAACAAATCGCGTGTTTTGGCACAGGTGTGTGAGGGGCAGGCAGCTCGCGCTGGTAAATAATGGGGTAACGTGGAGAAAGAGTCTCAAAATGCTGCTGAAGACAATGACCCTGGCCAGGGGTGAGGGGCCTGGCTAGGAGGACAGCTTCACAGAATCACAAGGTTGGAAAGGACCCATTGGATCATCGAGTCCAACCATTCCTAACACTCCCTAAACCATGTCCCTAAGCACTTCATCCACCCGTTCCTTAAACACCTCCAGGGAAGGCGACTCGACCCCCTCCCTGGGCAGCTGTTCCAGTGCCCGATGACTCTTACTGTGAAGAATTTTTTTCTGATATCCAACCTGACCCTCCCCTGACGGAGCTTCAGGCCATTCCCTCTTGTCCTGTCCCCTGTCACTTGGGAGAAGAGCCCAGAGCCCTCCTCTCCACAACCTCCTTTCAGGCAGTTGTAGAGAGCAATAAGGTCTCCCCTCAGCCTCCTCTTCTCCAGGTTAAACAACCCCAGCTCTCTCAGCCGCTCCTCATCAGACTTGTTCTCCAGCCCCTCACCAGCTTCGTTGCTCTTCTCTGGACACCCTCCAGAGCCTCAACATCCTTCTTGTGGTGAGGGGTCCAGAACCGAACACAGTATTCGAGGTGCGGTCTCACCAGTGCCGAGTACAGAGGGAGAATCACCTGATGGTGACCCCATTTCTGATAGCTCTCTGCTTTCCCCTGGCTGCTCCCAGCTGTGGAGTGGCTTCTTTGAGCCCACGCCTGCTACAGTTTATGTCCAAATGGCATCTGCAGGCATCAGATCTTCACTCCATGTTCTGGCTGTGAAGCTGCATTGCCAGAGAGGAAGGGGGAAAATGTTGGCCTAGGGCTTTGGCAGCCTCTCAGCCGCTTCTTTCACTCTCCAGCTCCATCACAAAGCACCTCTCCTCTGTTCTGACACCAGAAAACCTGAGCACTGCTCCTCTTGCCTCTTCACTCATTCACACACTGCTGTTTCCCTGTTTGGCTGCACACAGAGCTGGAACAGGAGTGAGCGATAGGAAGCAGTGAATGAACTGCATGCTGGCTCACATCTTTGCACACAGCCTCTCGCTCCTTTCGGAGCCAAGGATCCCTCAGAAAACACCAAAATACTGAACTGTGCGCCTGATACATTGGGGTGAATCTCACGCTAGTGCCCGTGCTCGGCTGCTTTGTAGCTGGTTGTGTTTACATCTTGTTTTTCATCATTTATCCACAGACTCCGAAGTGGCTTCCCAGCCTCTGCTGTCTTCTCTTTCACTCGTTATGTTATTCAGAGCAACAGAGCCTCCCAGCCGGGAGCTCGGCACTGCTCATACTACCATGAGGAGCAGGTAGAGAGGAGTCAGAAGCCCGAGTTCAGCAGCGGGTTAAAACATTGGAAGATTGAAGTCTGGGCTCCCATTGGGGCATGCAATCGTGGTGGGAGGCTGCACCTTTGTCTCTTGGCCCTTTTGGAGCTGAGCAGTTCAACGCAGGTCAGGGCAGCACAGGTTGCATCTAGTAGAGTAAGAAAGTGAGGATGGAAGCAGGTTTTGGCCATGCTACTTACAAAATCCTATTGTCCTAGAGCTGGAAGGAACCAAACAGCAAGAAAGCATTCTTTTGCTGGCAGCCTCCAGCCTCCCTCAGCTCACATCCAGCCCCAACACTTGCTTTGTTTGCTTCTCCCCAGGTCTGCTGCCAGGGCACTACCAGCACTGCTCGGCACAGCCGTTGCTTCTTTCCCATCTCCTTTTCCTGCTCCTCTGATCTCTATGCAAATCTCCAACCCAACAGGAGCCAGCAAAGCCCATCCATGCCTTGCAGGTAGCTTTGGATTTGTGCAGTGCCAGAATGTAATGTGGAGGCCTCTGTGAGATGAATTGTGCCTTTACAGAGACAGAGCCCGTCTGTCTCCACGGTTGTCATAACTGAGAGGTAGCAACAAAAGGGGATCCACTGTGGTTGTGTCTGGATGGGAGTTCTATAATGGGAAAGGGAAGAAGAAAGAAGGGAAAGGGAAAGAAAGGAAAAAGAAAAAAGAAAAGGAGGAAGGGAAAAAAAGGAAAAAGACAAACCCGTCCTCTCTGGTGTTGGAGGATCTTCTCAAAGCCTGCACTGCTGGTAGGGCTCTGCCCCAAGAACTCCGTCAAGTGTTACATTTAAATACATTTAAATTGTGTTCAGTGAGAGACAAAGCTGGATTTTGTGTCTCTGCAGAAGCAAACGCAGGGAAACCACCTTAAGACCGAGGTTTGCTGTTCTGAGTTGCTTTTAGGGAGCTGCCCACAATATTTCTGGGCGCTTCATGACGCAGCCAGAGTGTGTGCCCCGGGTTCAGCCTGGGGGCTGTGAGTTTTGTGGGCTACGGGGTCCAGAGACTGCCATGTGCTGGAGTTTCTGTTCTTCACTCTGCAATTTTGTTTGACACCAGGGATGGATGGGAGGACTCTGCACCACAGATGTGCAGCTCCCCAGTCCCTGTTATTTTATTTTGAGCTAAAGCGGCTCAAATACTGATTGCAAAGCAGATCCCTCCAAAGTCCAATATCTGACACTGAATTCTGTCTGGGAAATGCCCTCATCCATCCCAGGGCTTAACTCTCAGGGCACGGGCGGCACGGGGGCTGCTTGGGGCTCGCTGCAACCCGGTGGGAACCCCGGCAAGGTGGGCAGGTGCTCTCCTCCATCCCTCCTTCTCTCCCTCTTTTCCCTTCCTCTTCATTTTCTAAGAGAGCGAGGGAGAGAAAGAGGGCACCAGGGGAGGAGGAGGGAGAGGAAGGAGGAAAAGAAGGAGAAGGAAGAAGAAGGAGGAGGAGGGAGAGAGCACCGGGAGGAGGAGAAGGAGAGGGAGGAAGCAGAGAAAGGAGGAGGGAGGGAGCACCGGGAGGAGAGAGAGAGCACCGGGAGGAGGAGGGAGAGGGAGGAAAGAGAGAAAGGAGGAGAAGAAGGAGGAGGGAGCACCGGGAGGAGGAGGGAGAGGGCACCGGGAGGAGGAGAAGAAGGAGAAGGAGAAAGGAGAAGGAGGAGGGTGGAGGCACCGGGAGGAGGAGGAAGGCGGCACTGCCCGCAGCCCGGCACCGGGGGAGGGAGGGAGGGAGGGCGAGAGAGCATCGGGAGGAGGAGGAGGGAGGTGGCACAGGGAGGAGGGAGCGCTGGGAGGAGGAGGGAGCAGCCCGGGGGCCGCGGAGCGAGGATGCGGCAGCCGCCGGGAGCGGCGGGGCTGTAGCCGCCCGCGGCCCCGGAGCCCATGGGCTGTGCCCGCCGTTCTCTGAGTGGTGAGTACCCCTCGGCCTCGGGTCCCCCGTGTCCCCCCGAGCCCAGCGCCCCGGCTGCTTTCCCCCTCGCCGCTGATTAGCACCAGATTTTCCGCCCCGTCCCTCCGCTCTGATCCCGGTGATGGATGGGGAGGGTTCGCCCCGGCTGAAATCGGTTGCAGATGAGGTGGACGTTCGGGGGATCTGCTGTGCAGTCGGTGTTTGAGCCGCTTTAACTCACATAAAACACAAGAACAGGGACTGGGGAGCTGCACGTCTGCGGTGCGGAGTCCTCCCATCCATCCCCGGTGTCGAACAAGAACAGAAACGCTCAGTCCGTCGATGAGAATTCAACTTCTGTTACTTGAAAAGTTTGTGCTGAGGATGAATTTACATCCTTGTATCCTGCAGATGGGTTTTGTGCTCGCTGGAATGTTATGAAGGCTTTTATTCGATAAATCCCTACCTGCTCCTTGAGTTGGAACACAGTATTTCGGTTTGTCTTTGCAGCAATTCTTTGTTTTGTACAATAATCTCTGTGTTTGATGCACAGTTGGGATTTCTCTGTTTCTCTGAGAGATGTTGCGGGGATGGAACAGGCTTTTAGCTCCTTTCAGGCTGCATTAAAGTTGATATGGACAAGCCCTTGTTGCCTACCAGCATTTTTCTTATGAGAATCGCTTGCTCTGCTCCTCAATCTAACTTTTATGTGTAGGATTAACCCCATCAAATTAAAAAAACAGCCTGTGTGAAGTATTTGTGGAGTTGGGGCACCATAGCTTTGCCACGCGGCGTTTGGGGGGAAAAATCTGCACTCCACTGAAATGAGTGGGCAAGATCCTAGGGGTGCAGTGAGACCCAGATTTTCCCTTTATTTGTAGTCTTAACATCTTCTTTCTAATGTCCAACCAGCCGCAAACCAGCTGTCTGTACACAATGGGCACTTCTGCTTTGTGAAGGCAATCTCCCATCTCAAAAAAGGCAGCTCGCCTCAAATTTGCAAACCGCAGGATGGGAAATGGAATTTGCATTCAGTATAAAAATCCCAAGTGTTTGCAAACAGCCCTGAGAAGAATCGGGGCTCTTGGCTTGACCTCTCTATGCTGAATTCTAGCTTGGGGAGTTTGCGGTCTTGCAAAGTGGGTGAACAAGTCAGTTCCTGAGGTCCCAGTCTTTCCAGGGCGAGGAAAATACTCAAGCTGGAGGGAGTTAAGGGTACAGGATTGGGCCCCAAGCCATGCTGCTTTTAAAGTAGCCTTGAAGACCTGTGCATATTGGACTAACTTTGCTCACATGTGTGTTTGTGTCACCGAGATCATGTTAAGTTCTACAGTCGCGGGAAACCTGCCCAAGCAGCAGAGTGAACTGCTGGGCAGTTATTCCTCCTCTAGCACTGTGCTGTTTCCAATACAGTGTGAGCAGTACCTCTTGCAAACTCCCGTGTTGCAGCCACAGCAGCGGCAGGGCAGGCAGAACTGGGGACTTTTTCCATCCAAAGGCCTTGCTCCCGATCTTTCCTTTGCAAATGTGCTGGTAAAGCCCTTCCTCTGCAGCCACCAGGCTCAGAGATTCCCTGTGAGGACCAGAGTGCCAGCAAGTCCAGTGCAGCTTAGGGCAAAGAAGCTTTTAAGCCACTCAAATCAGGCTCCTAAAAACCTGTCTTGCTGATAAAAACCATCCTTTTTGGGGAAGACTGGAGTGGGAATGAGGATGGTCTGTGCCCCACGCTTCCCGTTAGCTCTGCCAAGATCTGTGCCTGCTGTCTCCCAGAGCTTTGCTTCTCACACAGTGCTGTGCAGGGAGGGAGCAACACGGGGTGGTGCAGGCCAGGGCTTTCCTAGGCATAAATTAGCACTGGTGGTGGGAACGGAGCAGCCCAGCACTCCTTTCTTCCAGCTGTGGGGCCGGGCTGGGTCACAAACCCCATTCCAGCCAAGATTTCAGTCCTTCCAAGTTGAGCTTTGGAAATGGCGTCATGGTTGGGACCTCATTTTGACTACTTCTCCGATGTGGGTTAAGCCTCCTCCTCTGCTACCGAGCACACATGACTTGTCCAGAGCAGGGAAAAGACTGGTGGTCCCTTCCCAGTTTGATTTCATTGCAGTTGCTGGGCTTGATCCTGCAGTTTTAGGATAGAGCGTCTGAATGTCAAGATGTGGTCAGCCCCGTCTGGTAGCAATTGGAAATACCGATGGGACAGTGAGCTGTTCATTACCCCTGAAAGCCTCTGACCCCGCAGTGCCGCCTGTTTTTATGCTTTGGTATCAGAGATATTGCAATGGGTAAATAAATCAGGCATTGGGGTTTGTGTCCTCAAAACTAGGAAGGCTGGTGCAGTGAAAGCAGAGGTTAAAAAAAAGAGAGCAAAACAGCCCTCGCATCAGCTGGATTTCTGCTGTTGTGGCCAGAATATGGCCCAAACGGGTGTAAAGGGAGAAGGAAACTGTAGGAACGATCCTGAACCATCACTGGAAGATCCACGGCTTCAGCTGTGAGCCCTTTTCTCCTTCCCTCTTCCCACCTCTCACTCCAGCAGCTGGGAACCTGATCCTGCGAGCGCAACCCCACTGCGCAGGACACGGCTGGAGGTTTCATGCAAGTTTGGTAATGAATGGCCGACTGAGCGTAAAGCGAGTGGGGCTGGTGTTTGAAACAGCTCCCGTGTCCGACAGCAGGATGGCCTTCCACGACATGTGTGCGAAATGGGAAAAGTAATCATCCTGGTGGCCACTGCGTACCAGAACTGGTTTTGTCTGGTTCCAGTTATGCTTGTTTTGAGTAAGATGAGCGGTGCCAGATTCTGATCTCATTTGCACCAGTGGAGTCATTTGGAGGAGCCGGTCCCAGTTTACCTCACTCCAAGTGAAAGCAGAGCTGGTCCTGCTGGGAGAAGATTCCCAGGGGGAATCGTTTGGGCTGCCTGCAAATCCAGCACACGGAACAGTGAACGGTGCTTGGGACCCTTCCCAGAGGCCGTGTGGATTTTACCGCTGTGTGGATTTTACCGCCGCTGTTTGCACCAAAAAAGGAGGGGAGAAGCTGTGGCTGCAGTTGCAAGGGAAACAGAGTGATTGTGCACTCTGGAGCAAGCCAGCAAGATGCCATCAGGAGCGAGAGCGGTCAGGCTCTCGGTTAGCGATGCCGTGGAGGAGGAGAGGATGGAGCTGGTCTCCACATGGTGTGGGAAGCCGCTTCATGCAGGGGTCAGAGGAGCTCTTAGGGAGCACAGCCCAGCTGGAGGGCAGCGGTTGCTGTTCCTGCATGGGATTTTCCAAGAGATTGGGATCCGTGGTCCACGTTTGGACACCCATGGTCCTCCCACTGTTGCTCACGCCCTCCGCCCCAGCAGACTGACGCGCTGGCCCTGCCGTGCTCTGCAGCAGCAGCAAGCGTGTGGGCTGGCTGTGTGGGAAACACCAGTTCTGGGGGAAACACAGGAGGGAGCTGAGCCTCAGTCAGGTCCAGACATGCGAGCAGGGCCTCTGGCTGCAATGCTGCAAACAGCTGCCTCTGGAAGTGCCTGTCTCTCATATTCCCTGCAGCGCGCTCCAGTCCAGCCCACTGCTGGGAGCTGTTCCAGCCAAAGCATGCTGCAGACTCGTCCTGCCTCGCACAGGGTCTCAGACAAAGCCTGTACGCTCCCCCTTTCCCAGTTCACCAAGGAACCCCAGTCTTGCTGCTCCCCCAAACTGCCAGAGGCTGGTACCAGGCTCCTTCCCGAAGTCTCCAGCTGATCTTTGCTCCCATCCCGCCTGCGCCGCTGCTCTCAGGGGCTGCACAGCCCCCTGGGTCAAGCAGGTGCTTGGATAGAGGCGCTGGAGGGTGCTGTGGCACCAGGATGTATCCCTGTGCTTTAGGCTGATGGGTTTTCCTGGCCATGACTGTTGTTAATGCTGAAGAAATGGAGCAATTGAAATAAATGACCAGAACCTGTTTTTATTACCCTGGTTCCTCCCCGGGCCATTACCATGTCCCTTTTCCAGCAGAGCTCCTTCAGGACCCCATTCTGAGCCTGTCTAAGGCCCTAGGAGGTTTTCCAATGCCTTTTACAGGTAAAGGAGCATGGATTTTTTTCCAGCTGCATAAAATGAGTTTCCTGAGCTCTCAGTGCATGGTTGAGGTGCCAGATTTAAACTCCCAGTGTACCAAGGCCTTCTGAAATCCTGGCCAAAGTAGGGAGGAGAGAGGACTTTAAAACTGCTGCCCTGCTTCTCTCTGTTTCTGCTTTATTTCTGTGTGTTGCCCAACCATGCTCGAGTGAAAATGAATGTTACGGAGAGAAAAGCCCTCACATCTGCTTTTGGAAGCAGCAGAGACAGCCAGATCCACCGTGAGAAGTGACATGGCTTTTGCTCCATTATCAAAATGTTTTTAGGATTGAATGTGCATTTTAAACATCAAACATCGTCCTATGGTAGGTCAATTTGTATTTGTTTGTAATTTTTTCCCAGTTTTTGCAGCTTAGCAAAGCAAAGCAAGGCTGAAGCTCAGCTCAGAAGAGGCTTCTTGTGCTCATTTAAACTCATCTGTCCACAGTCCTGAGGAGTTGCCTCTAGAGCTCAGTTTCAGTGCGCAGTTCCCTGCCCACTCCCGTGACATCATCCTGGTTGATCTGGGCTGCTGCAGGCACAGCAGAGTCCTCAAGAGTTCTAAAGAACATTGTATTTTGTGGTTTTTGCAGCCAGATTGAAAATGTGACGCTATTGAAGGTTTTGCTGAATGCAAATTTCACCAAAGGGCAGAATAGTGAATAAAATCACTTGGTTTGATTTCATTTTTTTTTCCCAGTCTTCCCTGTTGAGATTTAACCTCTTCCTACGGATGCTGAGCTGTAATATTATTTTGTTCCATGTAAGCAAGCGTTATTTGAGTTGCGATTCCTAAACAGCAGATCCCTGTAGTATTCAGAAGTTACTGTACAGACAAAATCCTGTGTCTCGGGAGCCCTGTGCCCTGGATCTCTCTGGGACAGACAGATGTTTCTTTCCATTTGCCTCCAAATCCATCCCTCCCTGAACCTTTGCTTCATTTTAGGTGCCTGCATAACCAGTTGCTTTCAGTGTTTGCAGCTACCTGCAGCAGAACTCTCTCCTGGCCACCTCCAGGCACTGGAGCAATCCCACCAGAGTCCTTCGAGAGCTCACTCTTCTCTGGGCAGTGATGCCCCTTGCCCTGCAACACAGTGTCCTTGCAGGACCCCCCGCTGCCCAGCGATGTCCCAGCCTGACTCCCACCTTCCCGCAGCTCAGCGTCCCCCTGAGCACCTTCGTCGAAGCGCTCATGCTGTGTCTTTTGGGTGGGGGCTGCTGGGAGATGTCCCTTCACTCTTCTCTCGAAGGAAGCGTGGCATTCCAGACCTCACCATGCTTTTTCTCTCTGCACCCGCCAGCTCACTTGGTGTGTGGTGCTCCTCTGTCTCTGGTCTTACAAGTGGGGAAACTGAGGCACAGAGCAGTTTGCTTGGCAGCGTGTCTTTGGGGTCGCTTCTTCTCCTGGCAGTGCTGTGCAGCGGCCTTTCTCAGCGGTACGGTACGAATGATGGGTTGAACGCAAAGGAAGGACTTGGCACTGCGGGGGTTCATGTCTTAACCCCAGCCTGGGGTGGCTCTTGGCAGCCCATTGTGGTGGAGCACAAGGGCCAGGCTGGATGGGAAGCTGGCTCTGTGGAGCAGGATGGCCGTGTGTCCAGGGAGGCAGGAGAAGAAGGTGGAGGTCCCAGCTCTGATGCAGACCAGGAGCTGGAACCTTCACCTTGGCCATCTCTGCTGAGCTCTCCTGCGTCTCCCACAGCAACTTGAGTCACCGATTCAGGCACTGGGGTGAGGCCGTTTCCCAGCTTCCCACCTCATTTTCCATAGCTCCGGCATGGAGCTAACACAATTTCTGTGCTGCAGTCACAGGCTTTGAGCCTGTGCACGGTTTGTAAATCTTGGGGGTTTGTCTCTCAGAACCTGGGATGCTGCATATGTGGCTGTGAGCCCAACATACCTATGTCTGTGCTTTTATGTTTGGCAAAACTGCAAGGTTATGGATAGGAAAAGTACCTATAAAGATATTAAACTCCTCATGAAATGCTCTCCATGTCCGCCTACAGGCATGCCTTGTGTTCTTGTGTTGCGGTGTAAACTTCCCACTGGAAAAAGAGAGTAAAACTGATTAGTGTTTTTTTTTTTTTTTTATTTTCCCCCAGAAGTGTTTGGTTTCCAAATGCCCAGGAACAGCTGTGGGCTGGATGGTGGGAACGGGGCGTCTGAGGTAATTCCTGTCATTGTCCTCCAGCCGATGTAACAATGTAGATTTTCCAGCTGCTTCCAGGCATTGGCAGGGACTGTCCTGTTTGTGGGACTCCTGAAAGTCCTGGGAATGCTGGGATGGAAGGAAAGAGCTCTTCTAGGTCACATAAACCATCTAAGTGTCCTCCCACTGGATCTCAAACCAGGCAGGACTCCTGGGCTGGGTGATTCGAGAGGCCTTTTCCAACCTTAATGATTCCTGACAGGCTCACTGGGGCCTGAAAGAGTGCTGAGACCCATCAGCCTTGGGCAGAAGAGGAGCCTGAGGGGAGCCCTCATCACTCTCTGCAGCTCCTGAAAGGAGGTTGTAGCAAGGCAGGTGCTGGGCTCCTCTTCCAGGAAACAAGTGATAGGACGAGAGGAATTGTCCTCAAGTTGTAGCAAGGGATGTTTAGATTGGACATGGGTAAAAATTTCTTTACTGAAAGAAAGCATTGGAAGAGGCTGCCCAGGGCAGTGGTGGAGTCTCCATCCCTGGGTGGGTTCAAAAACTGTGTATATGTGGCACCTGGGGACAGGGTTTAGCAGGCACGGTGGGGTTGGGCTGACGGTTGGACTGAATGAGCTGAGAGGTCTTTTCCAACCTCAGTGATTCTATAATTTTGCCCCACAGCTCCTTGGGCCTGGGAACAGGCTGGAAAAGGGCTCCAGGGCTGTTCACCACAAGGCTTGCAGCTGTGCGTGCACGGCGAGGTTGTTTGTCTCTGGAGTCCTGGATGTGCCAGGCTCGAGGGCTGACTCATTTGATTTCTCAGATGCGTGCGGAAGGGATGGTGGAGGAAGCTGCCATGTGGTTCCCTGCAGAGAGAGAGGGGGGAGACCCTCACGGGCTGATGGCTCAGCCAGAGCTGAGCTGAACTTTCTGCTTGAAAAGCTTTGACTGGTGGGGAAAAAAATGTGCCCTGGTGCAGAGAAGAGAATGAAGGGCCTGTGTGTGGGGAAACGCTTGCTCCCACCAGCAGGCCAGGGCTGGGGTCAGCGCTGCAGAGCACACACTTGTTCCTTTAGGGGCTGCAACGTGTAATTTAGCTTGTCACGGAGGAATTTGCTCAATGCCTTCATTTAATCAGGAGTTTGCAAACCTGCTTGAGTGCCTTGTCTTCCTTCTTCCCTTCCCTTCCCTTCCCAGCTGGGGGGAGAAGGAACACGGTGCTTTTGTCTCCTACCCGGTGGCTGCTGTCAGATGAATGGTTTTAGTGGCAGCTCTGTTCGCATGACTGGTTTGAACTCAGCCAGCGAACATGCTGCTTCCAGCCCCAGCTCTCTCCCAAACTTAGCTGCATCTGATGTTTTCTAAGGCACTAGCATAAACCTTGGTACTTACTAAAACCCTGTGGATTCCAGGGCATTCTTGGGAGAAGAAAAACGCCATGTGGGCATGGCCTGTTCAGGACTTAAAATTGGTGGGATATAGAAGTGCTCAGCACCTGAGCTCCTTGAAGAAGGGGGTGAAGCTGTGGTTGCTCCAGCTCTGAGTGGGTGCCCGGTTCCCCCATTGCTGAAAGCCCCTCTTCAAACCAGACCTCAGCTGAGCCACGGTGCCATTCTTATGGAGACATCCTTGCTCAGGAAAGGAGGGGGCTTAAACAGATGTTTCAGTGCTTTTTTTGAATCCAGGCCAGGTCCTGTGCTTCAGCAGCGCACAACTGCACTCATCTGCCTCTCAGTACTGGAGGGAGACAGGAGCCCAGATGCTCAGAATTGATCCTTCGTGCCACTCTGGCAATGGCTCTGCTCCAGCCGGTGCTGCAGAAACCCCTCTGTGGTTTCTCTGTGGTTTCCCTCCAGGGCAATCAAAAGGTCCCAGGGAAGCAGGGCTGTCAGCGCAGACAGAAATGTTTGTGCTTTTGCCGCTGGGTGTGAAGAGAAACCTGGGGAGAAAAACAGCCATCGTCTTTGGAAAGAAGGAAATTGCTCTCTAATCGGGCATGTGGAAGTGAACTTGTGTGCTGACTCCAGAGGAATTTCGCTGTTCCCCGGGGGGTTGTGATTGCTGTTTGGGTCACATCCCAGCTCTGATCTCGGCCTTGCCCCTGGGAGTGGGATTCCTCAGCACAGAGCTGCTGGCATTTGAGGAATGAGAGATGCTCATTTCAGAAAACTAAGTGTGTGTGTGTGCTGCTTGGCTGTGTTCTTCCGAGCAGGAATTGCAGAATTCCCCCACTGAAATGGAAAAAGAAATCAGGGGGCGGAAATAAACTCTGCGAGTTGTCAGGTCAAATGTATTCAACCACACTGCTCTCATTAACAGCAGTGCAAGTTCAGGCACTCAAAGCCTCCGTTGACCTCAACCCCAAACCTGCAAACCCTGCTCTGTGCAGGAATTCTCCACAGGGACCCGTGGGATTCCCATGGGCAAGTGCTGGGACTGTGTGAGAGGATCAGGGAACCAGGGCTGTCGCAGGGCTGGTTTGTCACACCATTGCGGTTCCCGTGTCACCAGAGAATCAGAAACTTTAGCAGAGTCCCCAGCTGATTCCTTCAGAGAGCCCAGGGCAAAGGCAATGAGGATGCCCTTTTCTGGCTGCCTTGGGATGGAGGATGGGGAAACATCTCTCTCTCTCTCGTGTCTCTATCAATTCAGATCTAGGAGATTGGGCTCAATGGAGGGATGACAGGGCAAAACCCCCTGCGCCCCTGAGCTGGAGCTGTGAGAGGGGATCAGTCGGCCACCTCAACAGTTCAGATAAACGTGGTGCTCCTCTGGCCACGGATGCCTCAGTGAAGACTATGCAGATCAAGTGAGTGTCCGAGGGAACGCCCAACCGGGATTCCCCAGCTCTGACACCAGACTCTTATAAACAAGGCTTTTTTTTCCTCTCCTTCCCTGGCAAGCATTAGAGGGCTGGACCCAGGAGCCACGGGAATCCACAGGAGTCTTTCCAGTGTAGGCTTTGGATCTTCATCTGGATAAATAAATAGAAGGAAATAACAAATAACATGATTCTAGCAAATATTTTAGAAAGTATAAATGTCTGCCTTTCCCTGTGCCTCCATCCAAACCCCACACAGGAAAAAATTTCCCTGTTTCTATGATGCTTTTCCATCTGCCTTTCCCCAGTGACTGGGAGAGTTGATGGAGGCACCTTGGCTCAACACTCAGCTGCCCTGCACGGAAACCCTGCGTGGGCTTGCTCTGGGGTGGTAACGAACTGTGGCCAAGAACCTTTGTGAAGGAGGTTTATGTGTGGTTTAAGATTCCAGGGACACCTCGGAGCAGCTTCCAGTACTGAAAGGTGCTCCAGGAAAGCTGGGGAGGGGCTGTTGACAGAGTGCAGGGATGGGATGAGGGGAATGGTTTTCAGCTGCAAGAGGGGAGATTGAGATGAGATCTTAAGGAGAAATGTTTTGCTGTGAGGGTGGGGAGGCCCTGGCCCATGTTGCCCAGAGCAGTGGTGGCTGCCCCATCCCTGGAGGGGTTCCAGGCCAGGTTGGATGGGGCTTGGAGCAAAGTGATCCAGTGGGAGGGGTCCCTGCCCGTGGCTGGGGTGGGACTGGATGGGCTTTGAGGTCCTGTCCAACCCAAACCATTCTGCGGTTCAATGAAAAAGGCTCCGTTACCCTCAGACTGCGTTCCCCCAAAGCAAACACTGGCTGAGTTTGTGCGGCTCAATAAAAACAAATGCTCTGTGGGCCATTTCTGTGGGTTCGTGGCCTCTGGACTGAGGATTCCAGCGTGTCCGGCTCTTGCTGCTGCCTCGCAGCGACACCTGCTGCGCACTCCTAGGAGAAGAGCGATTTTCCTTCTCGGGAAAGTAATCCCTTTTCTCTGGAAGGCTTGCAGCAAGGCCAGCTTTGGCTTTGAAGGTGGGGGAAAAGGAAGAAGGGAAATCTGCTCTGTCCTCTGACCCAGCTCAGCCTGTGACATTGACACTTGCATTGTGCAAATGTCTCACAGCGCAGCTTTGGGTAGGAAATGCTGACAGCCCCGCTGCTGCTCCTGGCACAGAGCTTGGGGGAAGCAATGCAGGTACCTGCTTGTCTCAGAGCTTCTTTTGTCAAGGGTGATACTGAAAGTGCTGGCAAATCAACTCTTTAAGACTCATTTTGGAGTCTCCTTCCTCAGGGCTGGGCAACACGAGGAGTGATCTCCATCAATCACACGCAACAAGACAACTTCTGCTTACAAAATATGTTTCCTACTTACATGCACGTGGATAAATTTTCCCAGAAATCTTATGCATATTCTGTTACTTTCCAAGGACTCATTTTAATACTATTATGAACTTCGCAACAGTCAAATCTCTCGCTAATTTGGAGGTGGGTTCAGCTCTGCCTGACCTTGCGTCAGAGACAGGGAAAGACTGCGGACAGAGGTGATTGTAGACGCAGACACCTCTGCTCAACACAGATCACAGTGAACCGAAGGTGTTTTCATCTCCAAAGAGTGAACATGGTCTCGAAAACACTGCTTGAAAAAACATGCTCTTAGAGGGACACTTAGATGAAACTGAGCTCTACTTTAGCTTAAATCAAAATATTCCACTTTTTGTAATAGTAACCACTTCTTGTATCCAGGAAGGAGGCAGAGCAGCATGTCCTGCTCATCCTGGCTTGTTCTGAGGAGACTTCTTGGCTGTGGAGGGAGCTGTACCTGCCAGCATGCTGAGAGGACGTACCTGTGTGTGTGGAAGCCAGGAACTGCTGTGGTGTTGGAGAAATGGGCTGGCTCACCTGTTTCCTTTCCTGCTAATGCACTGCTCTTTGTCTCCAGTCATAGGACTTCGGCAGAGTGGGCCATGATGTTATGGTTTGTGGTTGGTGCCCTCTTCCCAGTGCTGCTCCTGGCTGCACCGCCCCCCATCAACAAGCTTGCTCTCTTCCCGGACAAGAGCGCATGGTGCGAGGCGAAGAACATCACACAGATCGTGGGGCACAGTGGCTGCGAGTCCAAGTCCATCCAGAACAGGTACGGATCCACTCTCAGCATGGAGCTGGATGCAGCCCATTTCTGTTTGGTGACACTGCAGTGGCTCTGGGGGTGGTCATCCACATCAGAAGCCTCTGCCCGGCTGCCCTCTCTCTGTCTTGGGAAGGTCAAATCTCTCTCTGCCTTTCATGGGAAGAGCAGGTACCTCCCCTGAGCCCTCATTCCTCCCATTGCCTTTGCAGGGCTTGCCTGGGACAGTGCTTCAGCTACAGCGTCCCCAACACCTTCCCTCAGTCCACGGAGTCCCTGGTTCACTGTGACTCCTGCATGCCTGCCCAGTCCATGTGGGAAATCGTGAGTATCTGTGCCTGCTCCATGGTCCTCCCTACAGCTGGGGATGGCTTTAATCAGGGGCTTTCAAGTGTGCTCTGTGGGGGGACTGTGGGGAAAGTCCTTCTCTTTCCCTGAGGTTTCCCCAGTCGTAGTCTCCTTCAAGGTTGTTTCTTGGGTGACTCTGCCTTGTCTTGAGATCATAGAATCACAGAACAATTTGAGTTGGGAGGAACCTTAAAGATCATCCAGTTCCAACCCCCTGCCATGGGCAGGGACACCTCCCACTGGATCCAGTTGCTCAAGGCCTTATCCAGCCTGGCCTTGAATACTTCCAGAGGTGCGGCAGCCACAGCTTCCCTGAGTGACCAGTTCCAGTGGTCATCATTATTGCGGGGAATTTCCTCCTTATGTCTAGTCTGAACCTGCCCCTCTCCGGTTTAAAGCCATCCCCCTTCATCCTATCACTCCATGCTTTTGTAAAAAGTCCCTTCCCAGCTTTCTTGTAGGCTCCCTTCAGGTCCTGGAAGGTCACTATAAGGTCTCTCCAGGGCCTTCTCTTCTCCAGGCTGAACAACCCCAACTCTCTCAGCCTGTCCTCGTATGGGAGGTGCTTCAGCCCGTATGAGATGCCAGGGTGGAAGAGGCTGGAAGCAAGGCGGCTGCTGTGATGAATGATGCATTTGTCATGATTTGCAGAAGCATCTCCTGTCAGTCCCTACATTGTTCATCCCTATGCTCATCTCACGTGCCTGTTCCCTTCACCACTCCCTTTGTCGCCTCCTCCCACTTGGGAGTTTTTTCCTTCGATGTCCAGAAGAGCTTCCCACAGCCCATCTGCCATCACCCTCAGACTCATCATCTACGCAGAGCCATAAACCTGCCCTCTGAGGCTGCCTAGAACAGGAGAGCTGGGCCTAGCTCTCAGCTTTGCTTCTCTGCCCATACGTTTGGGCAGATGGTTCAGTCCAAACCCTCTGAGATGCTCAGCAGCATGGTTTGTGGGTGGCCTTCACAGTTACTACTGATATTTGTGTGCCGGTAGTGCCTGGGAGCAGTGTCCCACTTGAGTCATAGAGTCATAGAATCATAGAATCATAGAATCATAGAATCACAAGGTTGGAAAGGATCCTCCGGATCATCGAGTCCAACCATTCCTAACACTCCTTTAAACCATGTCCCTAAGCACTTCATCCACCCTTTCCTTAAACACCTCCAGGGAAGGCGACTCGACCCCCTCCCTGGGCAGCTGTTCCAGTGCCCAATGACTCTTTCTGTGAAGAATTTTTTTCTGATATCCAGCCTGAACCTCCCCTGGCGGAGCTTCAGGCCATTCCCTCTTGTCCTGTCCCCTGTCACTTGGGAGAAGAGCCCAACTCCCTCCTCTCCACAACCTCCTTTCAGGTAGTTGTAGAGAGTAATAAGGTCTCCCCTCAGCCTCCTCTTCTCCAGGCTAAACAACCCCAGCTCTCTCAGCCGCTCCTCGTAAGACTTGTTTCGCATTGGAAGGGACCTTAAAGATCATCTTGTTCCAACCCCTTGCCATGGGCAGGGACACCTCCCACTGGATCAGGGGCTCCAAGCCCCATCCAACCTGGCCTTGAACCCCTCCAGGGATGGGGCAGCCACCACTGCTCTGGGCAACCTGGGCCAGGGCCTTCCCGACCTCATTGTGAGGAAATCACTGTGTTTTCCCCAGGTCTGTGTAGGTTGTTATCTGCAAGGAGTCCCCAGGGTGTTCTTGGGCTTGGAGCCTGGCTGGGGCTGGGGGTTTGTGTGGGCACCAAGCCATTGCTTCTGGCTTAAAATGCCACCTGCAGGGCACAGGGAGGGCAGACCACCTGCAGCAGGATGGCCATTGGAGTGTGGAGCCTGCACACTCACTCGTTGCATCCTTGTCCCTCTGCCCAGGTGACACTGGACTGTCCAGGCAATGACGAGATCCCCAGAGTCGACAAGCTGGTGGAGAAGATCCTTCACTGTAGCTGCCAGGCTTGTGGGAAGGAGCCGAGCCACGAAGGAGCCCTGTTCAACGTCTACCTGAACGCAGAGGAGAACATGCCTGCTGAAGGCCCTGGCCCCCACCACTATGCCCACCACCAGCAGGAGATGGAAGAACCTCCTGCCTCCAGCCACCACCACCACCACGAGGAGGAGAGCGAGGAGTGACTTGGTGCTTGCAGATTGTCCCTGCAGCTGGCAGCGCAGGCAGGGGTGTGAGCGAGGGAGAGGGCTGGGGTTTGGGGAGGGAGGGGTGGTGGAGTCTTTCCTGTCTAATAACTTCCCTCATGCTTTGCTCTCTACAACACCCCGGGCTGGAGGAATGTTGGGAGGCACAGGGAGGGCTGAGAGGTGGACGTCGGGCTGGAGCTGCAGGCAAGAGAGGAAGGCTGGGGGGTTTCTGATGCAAAACTACTTGCACATAATAGTAATAATATATTGAGAGGAGCAGGAGCCTGAACGAGGGGGCTTTGGCAGAGAGCAAAGCTTGGCTGAGCTGGGCTCCTGAGGGCTGTTTGCAGGGTGGACCCAGCTGTGGAGCCTTGGCTGGGTTCTTCAGGTGTTTCTCTTCTAAAAAGCTCATAGATAGGGCAGAGGAAGAAGGGATGCAGCCTCTCCACAGTCCCACAGGAGATGCACATCTCTCCTAGAGTATGCAGGACATCCCTTTTTCCTATCTGCCCTGCCTGCCTATGGACACACGGGCTCGGTGTGGATGCACTGTTCCTCGTGGCACCTGCTGGATCTTCATCCAGCCTGAGCTCCCTCATATTGGGTGGCTTTTGGGGAGTGTTTTGCCCCAGAATTTGCCTTGGGGCTGCGTACGTGAGGTTGGTGGGAACCGTGGTGGTGAGAGCCTTTTCCTTGCTGTTCTTCAGGGCTACCACATTGCTGGGCACTGGGGTTTGGCATTTCGTGGCCCACAGGGGAAGGCCAAGAGCTCACTCACACTGGGATGTGATCCAGCCCCTCTCCTCCCTCTCCCTGGTGCACTTTAATCGTGGTGGAGGGAGAAGGAGGATGTGTGGTGGGATGCTGAGGTACCTTCACAGGGCTGGGGGGAGCTTGGGGTGGAGGAACAGCCCTGGGCCCCTCCTGCTGCCTCTTTCTCTCTGTTGTATAAAGCTGGTTTCTTTGGCACTGTCCTGACAAGAGCTTCCAATCGATGCCTCCCCTCCTTTTAACAAGGTTTGTTTTTTCTTAAATAAATTAGTTCTGACTCCCATTTCTCCACGTTCTGACACCTGTCTGGTTCTTGGTTCCTCGTGCTGATGGGGTGGAGGCTGTTCACCTCAGGACACCAGGCAGCTCAGGAGGACACAGGGCATGGGAGGACAGAGTTCCCTTTGACTTCCTGCTGCATTCAAATTGGGAAGGAGAAGGGAGAGTTGCTAAGAGGAAAACCAGCCCCGAATGCTCGGCACATGGGCTGCATGTGGCCGGGGAGGGCTTGTGCATTGTGTGCCACTGAGGCGCACTCCAGCCTGGAGGTCTGAGGGCTGTTGGTCCCACTCCTGTGGGAAGTGGGAGGTGTGTTGGTGGGGTCGGATCATCTTCATCAGCTCTGTTGCCACTAGGTGACACTCTGGATCTGGCGTGCCCAGGCAGCCAGAGGTTCATGGCCTGACCGGAGCCCTCTGGAGTGAAGGAAGGTGAACTTGGACATGGACATGGACTTCCGTTTTGTGGGTGAGGAGAGGACACAAGCACCTTGGCTGGAAGCCACTGGGCTGTTTTCATCAAGTGTTCCTTGGGCAAGGCCAAGCATATCCTTGCAACTCCCTGATCCCACTGACGCTTGGCCACCCAGCATGGTTATGCCCTCAGAAACCGTCTGATGATGCTCCCATCTGTGCCTGACCCTGGAGTGGGTCCCACAATGATCCCACCACCTCCAGAGGGGTGGGGGGACTGTGCCAGGCAAGCAGACGGCTCTCCTTGTCTTTCTCTTTGAGACCTGGGCCCTGCAAAATTTGGAAGAGCAGCTCTCTGGGGGCTTTGTGAAGGCAGTGACTGCCATGACGATGGGCTGGCAAGGGAGGACCCTGCTGGGGCTGGAGCTCTCCTGTGCATTAGGATAAATTTTTTTTTAGGCTGGGATGGGAGCTTTACAGGAGAGCCAGGAAACAGTGGGGAAACCCACATGGTCACCCAGCACCATCAGGTGGCCCCTTTTACTGGTGTATGGTGAAACAGGAGCTGGGTTTGGCAAGGGTGTAAACTCCAGGAGCTGCTGTTTTAAGGTGTTTGGAGCAGGACGTCTCCACCTCCTTTCACACAACCTGAGCTTCCACAGAGACAGGGAGTGGGGAGCTGTTTTGCAGCTGAAAACACAAATCTTTACATGTAGCAAGCCAGGCTCCATCCAGAATCCACCTGAAGGAGCTGTCCCAGTTACAGAATGGAATGAGGTCCCGTAAGTACATGGCACTGTCAGCCTTAAGCACCGGACTGTCTGATGTCCTCATCAAGGTCTCGCAGCCTTCCAGTTCTACTCTGTCTCCCAGCGCCTTCGTTGTTGTGTTGACCCTTGGGTGCTGCTGACAATGTGGTTTTGCTTTTTCTGCCAGAGGCACAGGAGAGAGGAACCGTTGGAAACCGTGATCCCTGCAGGGGCATGTCCAGAATCGCAGCACAGGAGAGAGCCCAGACGGGCCAGCAGTGCCGCAGAACAGAGAAGCTTCTGCAGGGGCAGCAGTAGGGTCAGACCTCATTTTATCGCAGGTTTTTTTAAACCTGCTTTGATCGGTTCAGCTTCACTCCCCCAGCAAACCCATCCAAACCAAGCACGCAAAGCCTCCCATGTGCTTCGTTGTGGAGGACACAACTGATCCAATCTCCTCTGGAGATGATACTGAGATGCTCCGAAGGCTGGGATGCAGCAGGGCTGAGAGGAAGCGTGGCTTTGTGCTCCTGCATGACCTCCTCGCTGAGCGTGGACCCAGCTGGGGTGAATCTGTGCCACTGCATTTATTTATCCTTGTTGGGGAGGCCACCACAGTATGGGCTTGGGGTGGGTTCTCTTGCTTGTTCCCAGCACAGATGGGACAAGGAAATGAGAGTTTCCCGGTACAGGTGTTTTTCCAAAGAAACCTCCTGCTGCGATCAGAGCCTTGCGTGCGGGTGCTCTGCCCTGGATGCCTGCCAGGACAGTGTGGCGCAGGGGTGGCCTGGGACCATCCAAGGAGATGATCTGAGGGAAGCAGAGGGAGGGCAGACACCGTGCATGAGCTCTCAGGAGAGCCCATGGTGGCAGCGGCTTCCCAGTGAGTGGCACAGAGATCCTGCGGGGACAATCATGGAATGGTTTGGGTTGGGAGCTTAAAGCCCACCCAATTCCACCCCCTGCCACAGGCAGGGACACCTCCCACTGGATCAGGTTGTTCCAAGCCCCATCCAACCTGGCCTGGAACCCCTCCAGGGATGGGGCAGCCACCACTGCTCTGGGCAACCTGGGCCAGGGCCTCCTCACCCTCACAGCAAAACATTTCTCCTTAAGTTCTCATCTCAGTCTCCCCTCTTTCAGCTGAAACCATTCCCCCTCATCCTATCCCTGCACTCCCTGATCAATAGCCCCTCCCCAGCTCTCCTGAAGCCCCCTGGGGTGCATATGGGCTGTGTCCATGCACAGAGGTCAGCTCCGCTTTGGATCTCCTGTCCCTCCCTCAGAGACCTGGATCGCAGGACAAAGGTGTTGAAAAGGTGATGAGAGAAGCAGCTCTTGGTAAAGAGAGGAATTTCTGCCTCAGGGTGGGCAGCTGGACAGCACAGCTGGTGCTGGGGTGCAGTGGGATGGGGTGCAGCGGGGTCAGGACATGCACAGCTGGCGCTTCACATCTGTGACAGCATCTTCCCAAGGGAAGTGCGTTCACTGAATCTTTGGCAGCGGCGAAGGGAGGAAAGGGCAATGTCTGGCCCTGTGACCACAGGGATAGAAGCCAGGGCACAACAAAGACACACGCAGTGCTCTGATTTTTTGCTGGAGTTGGTGCCCTCAGCTTTGGGCTGCCTCCAGGAAGTAATTACAGCTGGAATTGGAAGAAAAAAACCTTTCACTAGCTGGGTAATTAAAAAACAACAATGAGTTTCTGCCAGGCAGCCCGAGGTATTGGCTGTGACAGAGAGAGGTGGCAGTGTCGGGTACCTGACAGCACTCAAAGATTCAGGAGTGGTTTCTGAATTTGGTGAAGGGGGTGAAGAAACAAGCGGGACCCGCTGGGTTCTGTCCTGTGTTGCCTCCCGCTCACCAAAGGGCACGGTTGCCATGGGTCCAGCTGGGGCTGCTGCTGCAAAAGCAGGAGCTGAGCTCTGCTGAAGCCAGCCCCAAAAACCCCTGAGCGGAGGGACAAGGCCCCAGCTGTCCTGGCATGAGGGCAGCCATGTCCCTCACCCCCTCCATCCCTGTCTGCAGACAGCTGGACAAGCAGCCAGCTTGGACATCCTCTCCACGGCTGCTCCCGAGCAGGGATTAGGGGCTGCTGTGCACGGGTTTTGTCGCTTTTCATTTGGCTTTGCAAAATGAGGGGGTTTATCACCTGGTGCAGAGGATGGAGCCTCGTGTCCGGTGCTGGTGGCTGGGCTTGGCTGCAGCGCTGCTGGCCCAGGGCTGTGGCGGGGGCAGAGGTGGCTGGCGGAGGGGAGGCAGAATGCGGTGCTGTCTGTCTTTTTAAGGTGGAAAAAGGAACTCTCTGGTTGCCACTTTGTGGAGTTTTGACCAGATTCCTGTTTCTATTAGCATTCCATTCCATCTCCACCCCCTCCTCAGCCCCACCTCCTCTGAACTGGCATTTCTGCATCCTTTTCTGTGCATCACAGAGCGGCAGGTAAAAGTCTGGCTGGCACCTGCTCACACATACACATATATCCCTGCACACACCTCTGCGAGAGGACAGACACCTTCCCACACTCCTGGCTTGCATCTTCCTCCTCTCGGACGAGCTTGGCTGGGAGCATCCCCGTCCTTTCCTCAGGGCTGCTCTGCCTCTCCCTGCGGTCTCCGGCTGGAGCAGCAGAGCTCAGGCACCGACGAGCTCAGGGGGCTCTGCTGCCCCCGTGACAGAGGCAGCCGAGCCCAGCTAGGGGCAAGACCTGAGCGCCAGGGGTCCACAGCAACCCCAGCCCCTGGAGCATCCTGGAGTCTGCACCTGGAGTATTCTGGGTCCAGAGCATCACGAGCATCTGGAGTATCCTGGAGTTCAGAGCGTCCCTGGCATCTGGAGCATCCTGGAGTCTCCAGCATCCTGGGGTACAGATTTATTTCCTGGTCCAGCACGTCCAGAGCATCCCTGGCATCTCAAGCATACTGGCATCCAGAGCATCCCCAGCATCCCGCAGCAGCATCCAGGGACATCCCAGTGCCAGGGGATTTGCAGGGATGAGGAAATGTCTGGCTGTGAGTAATGGGGAGGAGAATCTTGCTCCTGCTGGTCGGCTCCTGGGAATGTCACTCTGCCCTAACTGCCAGTGAGAGAGAGTGGGAGAAGATGGGGAGAGGAGAAAGGAGGACGGAGACAGAGAGGAGAGTGAGAGGTGGTGCTTCTTTCCCTGGAGCTGGCTCTGGCAATGGTCACAGTTGAAGAAGGTCTCCCAGCTCCTCATGGAGGGAGAGTTTAGAGCTCCTAATGCCAGTGTGCTGGGGGAGCACTCACTGCTGGTGGGGAGCAGCTGGGTGGCCGCTTTCCTCTGCTTCATCATCCTGCTGACCACTGCAGGAAACTTCCTCCTTATCCTCCTCATCATCACTCAGCGCTCCCTCCGCAACACCTCCAACTACTTCCTGGTGTCCCTCTTTATGTCCGATCTGATGGTGGGGCTGGTGGTCATGCCCCCAGCCATGCTCAACCAGCTCTATGGCCGCTGGGTGCTGTGGAGGGACTTCTGCTCCCTCTGGTACTCCTTTGATGTCATGTGCTGCAGCGCTTCCATCCTCAACCTCTGTGTCATCAGCTTGGACCGCTACCTGCTCATTATTTCCCCGCTCAAATACAAGCTGCGAATGACCTCCTGCCGAGCCCTCTGGCTCATCCTGGCCACCTGGACCTTGGCTGCGCTGGCCTCCTTCCTGCCCATCAAGATGGGTTGGCACAAGCTGGAGTTTGAAGTCCGGTCCCTGAACATCACCTCCCAGGGGGAGAAGGAGCAGTGTCAGCTGCTGGTCAGCTTGCCCTATGCCCTGATAGCCTCCTGCCTGACCTTCTTCCTCCCATCCACTGCCATCTCCTTCACCTACTGCCGCATCCTCCTGGCAGCCCGCAAGCAAGCGGTGCAGGTGGCTTCTCTCGCCTCCAACATGGCCACCATCACTGACGAGACCACACTGCAGGTAAGGTGGCCACAACAACGTCGTACCTTGAAGACCCAGGGGGTTTCTGCCTTCTGGATGGCCTCACGACCAGGGTTAGCAAAAGGCTTTGGCAACCAGATCACAGGGAGGGAGATTTTTGGACAACAGCCCAAAATCCTGATTGTCCTCTGAGGTGCCCTGTTTCTTATCCCCGTGCTCTTAGGCTGCTTCAGAACTCAGAAACAGCATGAGCAGAAGCAGAGAAATTAAGATAGAGCTGAAAATGCTCAGCAGCACAAAATAATTGCAGTTTTGCCCCCCTCTTGGCTAACGTCATCACAGAGGGTTTTAATCTTATCTGACTTTCCATTCGTAAATCTTGGCTGTGGTGGGCGTGAGATATGGAGGAGAAGGAGTTTAGATAATAGCAAATAGCAGATACTGGAGAGCACTTTACTAGGAAGAGCCAGCTGCTATTTTTGTCACCTGATCTATAATGGGAACTGCAAAACACCTCCTTCTGCTCTTTATAACCAGAGCAGGGCTGCACTTGTTTGTATTGCACCAGGAGAAGGTGATTTTCACTAAATCTTGCAGCTTTAATTCTGCAACCTCACAGGGAAAAAACAAACTTAATTGCCTTTGGATACCTTGATTTAGGTTGTTCTCTCTTTTAAGAAAGTAGTCAGGACTCTCTGACTCGGGCAGTTCTCCTGCACGTGAGAAGATGAACCAGACCTTTGAAAGGAAAATGAGAATCAAAGAGCAGACACTGTCAGAAAATGTTTCTCTCCTCCAGATGGCAGGTGTTTGGACCACACAACCACCACCGCAAAGCCCTGCAGCCCCAGTGCTGCACTTGGGCACTGGGGGCTGCTTGGGCGCTTTGCTCTGTTGGGGAAAAGCAGCACCCACTCCTGGACCCCATTTTTAACCAGATCCCCTTTTAAACTGGATTTCAAACTCTAGTTAAAAAGATGAAGCTGGCAGGTGCCCTGGACTATCCCTTGGGTACCCTGGTGGACACCTTGCCCTCCATCCGAGCTGATGTGGGGCTGGAGGGCTCTGCGAGGTCACTCATCTCTGCTGCGTTGTTCAGCCTGGAGAAGAGAAGGCTGTAGGGAGACCTTGGAGCAGCTTCCAGTACTGAAAGGGGCTCCAGGAAAACTGCGGAGAGGCTGTTGATCAGGGAGTGCAGGGACAGGATGAGGGGAACAGTTTTGAACTGGAAAAAGGGAGATATTGAAAGGAGACGTTAGAATCATAGAATAGAATCATAGAATCACCAGGTTGGAAAGGACCCACTGGACCATCGAGTCCAACCATTCCTAACAATCCCTAAACCATGTCCCTCAGCACTTCATCCACCCGTTCCTTAAACACCTCCAGGGAAGGTGACTCAACCACCTCCCTGGGAAGCCTGTGCCACTGCCCAATGACCCTTTCCGTGATTCTTTTTTCCTGATGTCCAGCCTGAACCTCCCCTGGCGGAGCTTGAGGCCATTCCCCCTTGTCCTGTCCTCTGTCACTTGGGAGAAGAGCCCAGCTCCCTCCTCTCCACAACCTCTTTTCAGGTAGTTGTAGAGAGCAATAAGGTCTCCCCTCAGCCTCCTCTTCTCCAGGCTAAACACCCCCAGCTCTCTCAGCCGCTCCTCATAAGACTTGTTCTCCAGCCCCTCACCAGCTTCGTTGCTCTTCTCTGGACACGCTCCAGAGCCTCAACATCCTTCTTGTGGTGAGGGGTCCAGAACTGAACACAGTACTCAAGGTGCGGTCTCACCAGTGCCGAGTACAGAGGGAGAATCACCTCCCTGGACCTGATGGTGACCCCATTTCTGATACAAGCCAAGATGCCGTTGGCCTTCTTGGCCACCTGGGCACACTGCTGGCTCATGTTCAGTCGGCTGTCAACCAGCACCCCCAGGTCCTTCTCTTCCGTGCAGCTCTCCAGCCATTCTTCCCCCAGTCTGTAGCACTGCATAGGGTTGTTGTGCCCCAAGTGCAGGACCCGGCATTTGGCCTTGTTAAACCTCATCCCATTGGTCTCGGCCCAGCGGTCCAGCCTGTCCAGATCCCTTTGCAGAGCCTCCCTACCCTCCAGCAGATCCACACTTCCACCCAGCTTAGTGTCATCTGCAAACTTGCTGAGGGTGCACTCAATGCCTTCATCCAGGTCATTGATAAAGACATTGAACAGAGCTGGACCCAGTACCGAGCCCTGAGGAACCCCACTTGTAACTGGCCTCCAGCTGGAGTTAACTCCATTGACCACCACTCTCTGGGCCCGGCCATCCAACCAGTTTTCAACCCAGGAGAGTGTGCGCCTGTCCAGGCCAGAGGCTGACAGTTTCTGAAGCAGAGTGCTGTGAGAAACTCTGTCAAAGGCTTTACTGAAGTCCAAGAAGACTCCATCCACAGCCTTTCCCCCATCCAGTAGTCGAGTGATTTTGTCATAGAAGGTGATCAGGTTAGTTTGGCAAGATCTGCCTTTTGTAAACCCATGTTGACTGGGCCTGATCACCCGGTTCTCTTGCATGTGCTTCATGATAGCACTCAAGATCACCTGTTCCATGACTTTCCCTGGCACTGAGGTGAGACTGACAGGCCTGTAGTTCCCCGAATCCTGGAACTTCCCCAGTCAGCCAGGACTGCTGGAAGATGATGGAAAGGGATTTGGAAAGGACATCTGCCAGCTCCTTCAATACTCTTGGGTGGATCCCATCTGGCCCCATAGACTTGTGGGTGTCTAGCTGGGCAAGCAAGTCTCTAACTGCCTCCTCTTGGATCATGGGAGCCTCATTGTGCTCTCTATCTTAGGGAGAAATGTTTTCCTGTGAGGGTGGGGAGGCCCTGGCCCAGGCTGCCCAGAGCAGTGGTGGCTGCCCCATCCCTGGAGGTGTCCAAGGACAGGTTGGATGGGGCTTGGAGCCCCTGATCCAGTGGGAGGTGTCCCTGCCCATGGCAGGGGGTGGAACTGGTTGGGCTTTGAGGTCCCTTCAAACCCAAACCACTTTGTGATTCTTATTCTCATTTTTGGGCAGAAAGATGAATGGCAATGGGACCTCATTTAATTATGGCAGAAGGCTGAGATAATTATTAATTTTAGATTGCAGGAGTGGCTGGGGGACTGACCTGTGGTGTTTGTGCACTGAAATGTTCGAATCCTGCTTTTAAAAATACAATTAGTTTGCTGCTCTAACCAGCAGTTATAGCTGTCTCTGTAGGGAAGGCTCCATCCTTAGCAAAACACTAACTGACTTGGATTGTCATGGAGTCTTTCAGTTGGAAAAGATCTTTGAGATGATTTGAGTCTATCTATACCTGTCCACTACTAAACCAGACCCCTAAGCACCTCATCTGCCCATCTTTTAAACTCCTCCGGGGGTGGGGACTCCACCACCTTCCTGGGCAGCCTCTGCCCAGTGCCCAAGAACCCTTCTGGTGAAGAAATTTTTCCTCATGTCCAGTCTCAACCTGCCCTGGTGCAGCTTGAGGCCGTTCTCTCAATACAGCATCTTAATGAAAAAGTCTCTATTTATAGTACAAAACCCATAAATTATTTCCATGTTGAGGGTTTCTGTTGCTCCCTCTGCCTGGTTTCTGGTTTGGGGGCTGCGGTCTGTGCCACCCTCCTGCCCTTCATAGGAAGAGAAATATCAGCAGGGGATTTGCCGTCCCAACAGCACAGCTTGGAGCGGGAGGCCAGCGAGAAGCTCTCGCTCACGGTCCCATCTCCCACTGCAGGTTCCCCGCACCCCGAGCGAGCCCATGGCTGGCAGGGAGAGCAGGAGGTTTGCCAACAAGCACAGCAAGAAGGCACTGAAGGCCAGCCTGACGCTGGGCATCCTCCTGGGCATGTTCTTTGTGGCATGGCTTCCCTTCTTCATCACCAATGTGACACAGGTAAGCATGTAGGGGATCTTTTACATCAGGTTTTCCCTTTGAATCAGCTGGGTTAGATCTCAGTTGCCTGCAGGTCTTGCTGGAAAGCCTCTTGGACTAAACATGCAATTTCTGCAGGGAACAATGGGAAGGAAAAACCTTTCAAAAGGGTTTTGGAGGGTTCCTTCAAAGGGAAGACATTAGCATGCCTGGGAAAGCACTCTGGATTGGGGCTGAGGTAGGAAAGGCTGCTAATCCTTGATGCGTGTCCCTTGCCAGGCGGTCTGCAGCTGTGTCCCAGCTGGCTTCTTTGATATTCTCACCTGGCTCGGGTACTGCAACAGCACCATGAACCCTATCATCTACCCACTCTTCATGAGGGACTTCAAGAGGGCCATGGGCAAATACCTGCCCTGCTGCCGGCACTCCGGGGAGCCCCGTCCCAGCGCCATCTCCCTCTCCATGAGGAACTCCAACAGTGGACCCCACGCTGCCACATCCCTCAAGAATGTCCTCACCTTGCAGGCTGAGACAGACTCGGTTGACTCCGGGGTGCTGGGGAACGAACAGAGCCTGCTGCCGCCTGGTGACGGCCCTTGGGCGCTCCCAGCCCCCGCCGCCTGCTTGCTCAGCTTTTCCAACACGGAGCCCTTGGATGCAGAGCCCAAGCAGCTCAGCAACCCTGTGGCCTGAGTGAAGGCATCCCAACGTGGTATTACAGACCTCTGTGTGCTGGGAAGGATTCCCCAGCCCCATGCAAATTCCCTGGAGGACCAATTTGCTGCATCTCCCTGCCCGGGCATTGCTGCTTTGTAGCCTCTTCAAATGCAATGTTCATCTCCTTGGAGAAAATCTTGACGTCGAGTACTTCTGTGGGTAGGTATGGCCAGTGCCAAGCCATGTTTTATTGCTCAATTTATCTGCCTTGTTTCTCTCTCTTTCCATCCCTCCTTTGCTCTCCACCAGCAAACCCTCCACCCTTCCCTGCAAACTGCTTCTCACCGCCTTTTCATCCCTAGTTACTCTGAACCTCAGGCTCCAGACCCTTCCACCAGCCTGTGTCTCCTTAGATACAAGCCAAGGCTCTGGTTTCCAGCTTCTTCTCACATAGCTCAGCCGATCACCGCTCTTTCACCCAGTGCTCTGTGAGGAACGGTGGAATCCAAGTCCCACGACTCATGGATGAGAGGTTTCGGTCTGCTGCAGTCTACGGAACATCACATCTTCGTGGCGTTTAATGCCCTCACACGATTTGGGCAGTAGCTGTCTCAGTTTCCTGTGAAAGCAGTGAGTTGTGGTGAAACCATGATGTTTAATCACTGTGCTATGGGGGATTAAATTGGATGCAAAATGTTCAGTGCTGCTTTCTGGATATTCAGCAAGGATGTGGGTGTTGGACTTGTTTGTGGCTCTGTGGGTACCCTGACAGTAGTAACAAGATGAGCTTCCCTTTAGGTTTCATCCTACAGCTTCCTGGTTTTGGCATGGGACCATCATCCTCTGCTCTCATAATCCGTCAATTTTTAGATGATGCAATTAGAAAATACACTCTCCCCCAACAGAATCTAAATGAATATTGACTTTTAGATGGCAATGCCAGCTCCCCAAACCCTCCTCACAGCCAGAAGCAGAGACACCAGCGAGTGATGTGGTAAAGGGGCACTTAAAATATAAACCAACAAGTGCTTTTAGGAAACTCTTCCCCACGTGCCTTTCAGCTGCGGGGATGGGTTGGCAGCACTCTGCTGCGCCCTCTCTGCACTCTTGGCCATGCTGCCTATTTCTGAGCTCGCACTAATGAGTTGGATTGTGCTCCTGCAGCTCACGGTTACACAAATGAATAAAAAGCATCCCCAGAGTATGGGGTGCTGGAAGCAGCAGCCACATACTAAGCAAGTCCATTCATTCTCTTTCCCCATTGCCCACGTCTGTCCTGGAACCAAACAAGGGGTTTTATGACGGACTTGTCATTTATGTGCTACAATTGCCCTTGCAGCCCACATCCAGCCCAGTGGTCCACGGCAAAGGACCATGACAGGTGAAGGACTGGGCACAGGGTCAAATATCAAACCCTTCAACCTGGATAGATTGGGTTTCGGATCAAGCATGAAGGTCATTATGTATACCTTTCCACAAGCGGCTTTATATAAAAGCAGACTTTGACTACAGCTCCAGCTAAGAAGGAGGAGAAAAATACACAGTGAACTCTGAAAGTCCATTAGATCACCAAGTTAGCAGCCATGGGCTTCAAGAGATGGACAGAGTGACTGCTTCTTCCAGTCAAGTGTTCAACAGCAATAATACGTCACTCTCCCATCTTTGTAATAAGGCGTTGGCTTGTGGACAAATCCTCTGATGCGGTGGAGAAACTGTATCCCTTTCCTGCTGCCAGCAGCATCAACGCTGACTGCTGGCAAAGCAGCCCCATCACTGTCGGGTCCCAGAGCCTGTCCCATCAACAGCTCCCGTCGTTCTGCAGCGCGGCACCACTGGAGAATCAGAGCCGAGAGGTCTGAGCCCCCTCAGAGGCAGGAACTGGGGAGAGTAAAAGCCAGGCACTGTACTCAGAGCTGCTCATGGCCAGGTTACACTGCCACCCCAGAAACAGCCACATTTTCCACATTCTGAGAAATAATCCATAGGTAAGGCTTGCAGAAAGCTGGGGACAGAATGGAGAGCTGGGTTTTAAACCAGCTCTTGGAAGGGGGACGGAGGGGGAGAGCTTCATGTGAACTGAAATCAGAAGCTGCAGTCACGCTATTTCCCCTCTCGTGAGTCACCGAGACCCTCCAGACCTGGCTGTGGTTCGGTATTGACTGCATCCAGCATATGTTTTAAAGCAGGTGTTCTCAGAAGGGGGGTTATCCTCGGCCATGTTCCTGCTAGACTGTTTTCTTGGGCTAAGCAGCAAAACAGATCAGAAAAGGATCTTTTATGGAAGCTGTGGATCAGTCCCATACGGTTTTGGAAGATTTGGCATGGCAGGGGATAGAAAGCACGGTCCTTCCCTCCAGTTTGGGACTGGGGAGAAGAAAGCGGATGCTAAATCGCTTTTATGGAAGGAGGCAGAAATCAAACAGATTTGTGTTTATCCTATGCCAACTACTGGTTTATTCTAAGACAATTAAAAATGTGTCTAGAGGGGGCTTTTAAGGCTGGAAATGTGTGTAGGACACAAAGCAAAAGTCTCTGTGGGTTGCTGGCTTGCAAAGCCTGGGAGGAAGTTTCACAAAGTAATAAATCATAAAAAGCCCACTGTTTCTTCTGCTGCCTTTCACCTAGGGACTCAAAGTATGGTTCTAACGCGGCCTCAAACACTCACCACCCTCATCTTGCAGGCAGGGAAACTGTTGTCAAGCAGAAACCTCCCAAGCCCTGGCAGCAAACCAGCCATGGATGGGGATAGAAGCCAGGTAGCTAGAGCCTTTTGCCTGCTGCGTTAGCAGAGCCAAAGTGCAGATGCTGAGATGCAGCTGGGCACACAGAGCCTGCCAAGGCCCTGCTCCCATGGAACCCAAAGCCCAAATCAACCACTGAAGAAAAACCGATTTTAACATCCTTGAGATGAGCCCTTTTATCTGCAATGTGCTTAAGACTGCCCCTGGAGTGCCTGTTTACCTGGGAGTTATACAGCAGAGACACAGTCCCCAATGGTGACAGCTGCTTCCCTCAGGAATAAACCCGGTTTGTGTTAGGAGGGAAGTGCCACTGCTTCCTGAGGAGCAATGCTGATTCAGGCAGGAGTCAGCCCTTTCTTGTCTGTGGGAGACGCCACGGGTAACTGCTCCCAATGCTTTGATCCGTTACCACACTAGTGCCATGCTCCAAGCTCGCGGGAGGGTCTGAAAACTGCAGCTCCAGCCCTGCTGGCTCTACCGATACTCCTTTGGCAATCCCAGTGCAACGGACGGTGCTTTGGAAGCAGTTTTAGTACTGTCTGAGCATCTCTGCCCAACACAAAGAGCTCTAATTTGCTCCTTCACCCACTGCCTGATTCTTGCTGTCCCCATTGCCTACACAGTCAGGGCAGGATAGTGAGGTTTCTCTCAGGAGACACACAGGGGAATCACGGTGCTGAGCGTGGCTGGCTGGGACAGCCTCTCTCCTGCACAGCAGGTCAGCATCTCTGATGGTGTCTGGTGGAGCCAGCAAATCAGGAATCACTGGCTGCACTGGTGCAGAGCTCAAGCATTCTGGCTTCGGGCTGGTGCTCTCTGCAGGTGCCCAGGACCAGCAGTCACTGTCAGACACCTCTTCATGCACAGTGTTTTCCACTTCCTGAGCCTCACTGCCCGCTGCCTGCTGTGACTTCTTGGCTAGAGGGGAGAAAAGGCTGCTGATGCCCTTCTCTTCCAGCTGACACTCCTTGGTTTTAATGCCCACAGCTTTTAGTATCGTGTCCATTTGCTTCATGTAGTCCAGGTGGCCATTTACCTGCAAGGAAGAAGAGTCCTGTTAGTGGGGAAGTGGTGGGGATCTCAGCTCAGTCAAGTCCATCAAAAGCCACCACTGCCGTGAGCCTTGGTTTTAGCTCTGAAAGACTGAAAGAATGAGGTCTGAAAAAGGCAATTGTCCTTTGAATAACCATGGCTGCACCTTCTGTGGCACACACTGCTGCTGGGCTGCTTTTCCTCTCAGAGATGCGTGTTTAAATACTTGGACACTGATGAGTTACAAATCCCAGCTCCTGGGTGCCACAAGGGTGAGAGAGGAAGTGATCAGTCATGGTGAGAGATGCCCAGGAAGGAGATGAGTTTTCTTAGTTCAGCTCCCCCTTCTCTACTAAATCACTGTCCTCCCTGTCACTTGGCTCCCTGGTAAAAGCAAAGATTAGGATACAGTGGCTGAATCTCACCACTTGTGTCAGGGTTCTTGGCTGGAAGGTGCACTGATCTGTCCCACACTACATAAAACTGAGAGCCTGAGAGTTAAGGGTTTAGAAACCAAATTAAAGTCAACCATACGTGCAACCCACGCCAATCCAAATATGGATGCTGGAACATATCTGGTCAGTCAAGGCACAGGAGGGATAGAACCTCCCTTCTGCAGTGGTGACTGTCTCACGCTAAAGACTGCCTGGACAGAAAGGCAGACACTGCCTTCCCTGCCCAGATGCCCTGCATGAGCAGAGAGAGCATTTGTGAGTAACAACACCTGAGATCCTACTACAGACCAGCCTTCAGCCTCCTTTGCTGTTATACTCACAGCCAAACTGGAAGGAAGTGCCTGTGAACAAAGAATCACGAGACGGGTCTATAGCGGGGTTTTCTGTGAAAAGAAGTGCCGTCAGGCTGAGGTGAGGCCATTTCGATGCTGTGTGCACCAGCTGGCCTTACAAATTCCAGCAGAGATCATAGGATCATGGAATGATTTGAGTTAAAACCCATGCAGTCCCAACCCCCTGCTATGGGCAGGGACACCTCCCACTGGATCAGGTTGCTCAAGTTCCATCCAGCCTGGCCTTAAACACCTCCAGGGATGGGGCAGCCACCACTTCTTGGGTAACCTATGTCAGGGCCTCGCCACCCTCATAATTTTTGCATCCTATGATACTTTAGCATCTTTGGTAAACTCTGACAGATTAAAACCTTCCTCATCCAGTCAAGAAGCTGCCTCAGACATCACCACCTCTTATTTTCCCAGACCATGCTAGGAACTAGGGAATCTCCACGGCAGGGAATACCCAGAAGCACAGTCTCAGGTTTCCTGCTTCCCTGCCCAGTGCAGCACTGCCCCAGCAAGGGGCTGCCTCCTCACACCAGTGTTCTGCAAAAAAACACAGCCCTGGGCCCTCCACTCACCTCTCTGCTCACTGTTAGACAAGCTGACTGGTGCATGGGTGGTCCTTCCTCATTGTGCCAGCAACGGCGACTACCATCACACCTCTACCCAACCCTAAAGTGAGCTTCTCTTCATGCAGGAGCATAACTCAACCCTCCTAAACTAGCTGAGTGAAGCAGCTTTCAAGTGGTAACATTTGGACGCACTTAGGAATTGGAGCAAAATGAAGGATTTAATCAGCACATTTGCAATGCAATATGCGACTTTAATCAGTCCAGATGGCTCAACAGGCTCTTGATGTTTTGAACAGATTAGTTAATTAAAATATCCATTGATGGACTAATGAACTGGCTGTTAAGATTTGTACACTGCTTTCTGAAACTGTATGGACTTTTAGTGCTCAGCAGGGGGACTTGCTGCTAAAGAATGAAATGAACACAGCATAGGGCAAAGAGAGAGAAACCAGAAGGGAATGGACATTCTGGGAGGGAGTGATGAGGTCTCTTGGTTTGCTATATTCTGAAAGCTCTCCAGTCATTCCCATCAACCTGTCTAGGTCAGTGCTGGGGATCACTCAGCCTGATCCCTGACCCAGTCATCATCTCCTTTGCCACCCTAAGGACCAGATTTTTCATAACTCCTCAGTATCCAGCAGCTTCCACTAAAACCATGAGGAATTCATTCCTTGAGCACTGCAGTCACTGAGAGACACTGGGTAGGAGCAATTCTGAAGAGTTTTCCTCAGGCAACTGAAAGAGAAGCTGAGACCTCCTGAAAGTCTGGCCCTGCCTGCAGGTCTGCTAATGCCACTAAATCCCTTCAAAGGACACACCCTTAGGTTACCAGGATAGTCCAGAGAGGATTCCACACCACCAGACCAATGCCAGCCCCTAGAAGGTAGGAGAAGGTAAGACTCTTTCTCTGCCATACTGTGACATTTAAGTACTGAGCCATTAGCAAAACAACACGGAACAAATTGCCTCGCCCCTTTAAATCTGTGAAGCCATCCTGGTGGAAAAAATCAGCAATTTCATCTCTCAAAAGCTTGTTTTAGTCGGCAATCTGCAAAGCTGAATTCCTTCCCTGGTCAGGGTCTGCTGGAGAATGATGGGACCATCTAAAGTATTGTAAGGGACAATAAAAAATTTAAAGGGAAATAAAGAGTTGTTTGAGTATTTGTCAGAACAAAGTACAGGAAGAAAGTCAGAATAAATGGAATAGAAAAGTGTTCTTGTAACCAAAGCAAATAATATTTATGCTTCTTACAAGGCAATGAAAGCAGGTTTATCAGTGTGCTTAGGTGACTTCTCCCCTGTGGTATTTGATTTTATGGTTGCTTTGACTCATTGGAAAACAAGGCTGATGGAGGACAGCACTGGGCAGGAAGATCTCCAAAGGACCAAAGAAGATAGCATTGTTTCAGTGGATTGCTCAGGCAGCTGAGAGGAGCCCTCAGTTCAGACAGTTTAGAAAAGTTTTCAAGTTCAAATCCACCCCAAAGTGTCAAACCTGTCATTAAGCATAATCAGCTGTGTCTGCTAAATTCAAACAGAAACCTTTTTGCTCGGAACGGTAAGAGCCTCTGGTTGTGGTGTTGTAAAAACACAGTTCGATTGACAGGGGTGTTGAAAACAACTGATGTCCACCTGGGCCTGCAGCCAGCCCAGCAGTGGTCGCCGCACCGAGTGAGGTCTGCAGCACAGATGCTGCTCTCCACAGTAATGACAGAAGTTCTAAGTGGAGAGGAACAGAGAACGGAAGATCAGTGTGGCTGAGAAGGGGGGGATAATGGAATCAATTTGCAGCTAGTGGTAAGCCGGTGCAATCTTCACAGCTCCTCTCAATTGCCTTTGCATTTGGTTTTCACCAGCATGGTGGAAGAACAGATAAAGCACCAACCCAGGATCCCTCTAAGAAGATCAGGTCAGGGAAAATTGCTGCTTCTCTCAGGTTTTCAGCTGTAGGAACCCAAGGGGTAGCCCATAATCCCAAGGGGATGCCTGGGGGTTCTGCCCAGTGGTAGACAGAGAAAGGACCTGGGAGAAAGGAGACTACATACGCTCCGGGCTCTGCCATGGGCAGAGGGTAGGTTTACTTGATGATCCAAGAGGATTTTTCCAACCTGGTGGTTCTATGGTGTGAGCACAGGGATGACTCTTTCTCCATCACAACAATTGGTAGCACAATCTGATAAGGCAGAAGAAGACTTTGTTCACTCCAGAGCCAACTGTTTTAAGACCCTGTCCAGTCTCCTTCCACAAGAGCTCCTCCACTGATACTCAGCAGCCAGTGCAAAGAGCACACACTGCTCCAAAGCCCAGCACAGCTCGCAGAGCTGTTTGCTTTGCAGGGCTGCATCATCTGCAGGAGTTCAGCTGAAAGTCCCTTGGCCTCTCTGCTGCCTGTAGGGAGAGACAAAGGACAGAGGAGATGGGCTCTGCCTTCCTCCTGCTCTCCCTGCCCAAACATCCTATGGATTGAAGGAGAACTGAGAGGAGCAAGTGAGGCAGCAGCAGGAGCAGAGGATTCACAGGTATTCTGCAGGTTGCAGGAGCCTAAGTCATTAATATGGCTGAGAACTCCACCTCTTCGATTTGTTGAGTCCATCAGGTCCAAAGAGTAACTTTATCATGCAAGAACACATACTCTTGAGTTAAAACAATTCTCCAGAGCTTCATTATTTCAGCAGGACTAGGAATGACTGCCTCGCAGGGCATCACAGTTTCAGGATTGCCTTTTGACAAAACTGTTTTAATAAAAAATGCTGTTTTCTGTGGCGTGAAAAGGGTTAACAGTGGTTTCTGAAGCTCAGATAATAATCGCACTTCACTTCCCAGCAGCCCTTCCTTCCCAGGTGTGTCAGACACCTTGTGTCCACAGATAATGCAGTGCAAACTGCCTCAAGTGTCAGAGCTCAACAGAGCACTCGCATCAGTTTGCTCTTGGGTTTACTCTCCATTTCCAACAGGGGCAGTGAGTTTGTCATTCAGGATGAGAACCAGAGTGCAGCTCTGTGCTCTGAAAGCAACTGCCAGCCTGTAACAATGGTAAAGGAGGGAAAAACTCAAATGCCACTGGTGCTTTCCAAAACTCCTCCGTTCTGGGTGCCACCTCCAAAGCCATGCAGCCCTCCTCTTTCAGATGGTACAAAGATGGATTGATTACAGGGCTCCCAAGCTATGCCAGCTTACCACTCAAAACACGCTCAGCTGCCAAGCTGGCAGCTCCTCAGGTCACAGTTATTCCCATATGTCAGCGTAAGCCTTAATTCAGAGGGCTGGGTCCATCTTGCATGATCGAGGGCATTCAGCCTGGCAGAAAATGCCCCACATTAGCAGAGGCTGCCACAGAGGTGCTTGAGTCACCACCTCTGGAAGGGTTTAAAACATGAGTAGTTGTTGTACTTGGGACATGGTCTGGTAGCAGATTTAGCAGGGCTGGATCGATGGTTGGACTCGGTGATCTTAAAGGCCTTTTCCAAATGAAACCATTCTATGATTCTGTCTGTTTTCCACAGTTTTTTGAAAGCTGACAGCAAAGACCTAATGCTGCCCAGGCTGGGGAATACAGCTGGACCTGGCAAAGGCAGTGGCAGAGCAGATTCCTGTACTGAGAACCAGAAGATTAAATGAACCTTGAAAGAGGCTGTGGCTGCATTAAGTTAAAATAGAAATGAAATTCTTCTGTTTGGGTTCATGGGAAACGTTTTCATCAAGTGAGAGCAGTGAACATGCCCACTGATTCAAAACCTGCAACTTAGATGCATTAATTAAAACCCATGAATTTGGCACCTTTGGCGAATCCTCCCTGGCACTGCAGGTACATCCTGGGCATCAGCAGTCCTCCAGCAGATGTGATGCCAATAAAAACAGACTTGAGAAAAACTTTATAGAGCTGGATTAATTTTGAAAATACTGCCACTGCCATTTGCATTATCCCTCCTTAAAGTCTGAAAACCTGATGGAATAAAGATTGGGGCATGATTCACCTGAAGCTACTGGCTTTGCTTCTAAATCACCCCTTCGTTACAGTTATTCATTCTTCATGAATACATGAAGTCACTCAATTCTTATTTTCCTTCTGCTTTAAAAACATGACTGGTAAAAGTTTTCCTGTAATTACAGCGACATTTCTTGAGCAAGGCTAATTTTTACGTGCTCTCACCTTTCAGCCTCAACTCACTGATCACATCGTCCTCCCCTCTGGGACAATAACTGTAGGATGCTGCCCTCCAACAGTGCTCAAGCCATTTCACACCAAAGCAGTAACTTTGTCCAAGGACTTTTTCCATAAAATCTAGGTTTTGTGGGAATACTGATGTTGAAAATTCTGAGTAAACACCGGGGTTTTTGGCTGGATTTGCTCATTGCTGAAAAACTCTGCCAGCTTTACTCTCAATTTTCCTTCACCCTTTCCAAGAGGAATGGATGATAGAGAGGAGTGAAATGCAGAATAAAATGAGAAAACAGAGGAAGAAACTGCAGGAAATAAGGTTGCAGTCTGAAGCCCTGAGAAGGTGAGACAGAGAGCACCAGCGACGATGGGCAGGAAAAAGAACAAGGGAGCTCCAGCAATTCTCAATTAGTAAGAGAGCCCTTGGAAGCGTTTCAGGGGAAAGGCGCCTTCACAATGTCCTTGTGCTGACAGGCGGTGTGCTCCACACACCAGGCCAGCCAGCCAAAGGGACAGAAGCTGCCATGTATTTTTAACCGTCTGCAGAGCTGGTCTTGACTAATTTCTGCTGATGCTCTTGCTAACAACTGCCAGAAGTGGGACTGGTTGATTTCTTCAGCTCTCAGGTTGGTGTCTGAACACTCGAGAACCTTTCCAGCTGTATCAAACATGCAACTTTTTAGGGTGGCTATAGTAAAACACTTAGTTTTTGGTGCTAATCTAAGTGGAAATCATATAAATGAGATTCTACAAAGAATATTTTACAACACCCAACATAAACTGTACATATCATTATTGTGGGGAATAATTTGAACATAATCTTCTGGGCTGCAGAGGAAAAGAGATCATAGAATCATAGAATGAATCATGGAATGCCCTGAGTTGGGAGGGACCCACAAGAATCATCGACTCCAACTCCTGTCTCGGCACAGGACACCCCAACATTCACACCGTGTGGCTGAGGGCATTGGCCAAATGCTTCTGGAATATTGTTACATTTGGCACTGTGACTGCTTCCCTGGGGAAGATCCCCAAATATAAACACTGGATTGCTATATCGAACTGGAGTGTTCCTAAAACCAGCTTAGAGGGCCCAGATATCTGACATTATAACCTACAGCAGACCAGTAGTGACCCAAACCCTCTGCTGTACTGATCAAGCCAGGATTATTGAGAATTTTTTGAGTCCAGTTTTTCAAATCAAAAGACTGAGGTAAGATTTGGTCTCCATAATCAGTATGATTTCACAAGACCTGCCTGCAGCAGAGAAGAATTCCTCTGTAACACCGAAAAGGACAGCTCATCTTCCCTCTCCCCATCTTGCTCCACCAGTACACAAGACTTGGCAGTTGAAATGTTTCCATCCTTGTGGCTTTCAAACCAGCCTCTCAGCTCTGCTCCACAAAACAAGATCACTTGGTTAACTGAGTTTCTGCCCTCTCTGGGGACACTGACCTATTCTCAGCTTACTCATCCTTTAGGAGTTGGTGGTAATAACATGCTTGTGTGAGAAGTTTTGAGTGTTGGGGAGTAGTGCCCCATCTCTCCTTAGCAATGCAATCTCCTCCAAAGCCACCACACCAGGATCTGCAGCAAGTCTGAGACCTTACTGTACCCTACAGCCACTGGGGCAGCAGGCAGTGATCAGCTACAGTCAGATAATATCAATAACCGTGCTGTTGTACAGTGAAATCTCAAACATGCTAGCGGAAACTGTGCAACGGGAGAAAACCTTACATACAAAATGTGTAAGCTGATTCAGTTGTCCCCTTGATTAACACTTTTTTAATAGGACGTTGCAACTGATTTTTCATAGAATCACAGAATGTTCTGGGTTGGAAGGGACCTTAAAACCCATCCAGTTCCAATTGGATAAGGGTGCTCCAACTCCCATCCAATCCGGCCTTGAACCCCTCCAGGGATGGGGCAGCCACCACTGCTCTGGGCAACCTGGGCCAGGGCCTCCCCACCCTCACAGCAAAACATTTCTCCCTAAGATCTCATCTCAATCTTCCCCTCTTTCATCTCAAAAGCACTCCCTCTCATCCTATTTCTGCACCCCTGGATCAAGAGCCCCTCCCCAGCTTTACTGGAGCCCTTTTCACTACTGGAATCTGCTCTAAGGTCTCCCTGGAGTTTTTTCTTCTCCAGGCTGAACAATCCCAACTCCATCAACCTCCTCCTTGTACAGGAGGTGCTTCAGCCCTCAGATCATGTCTGTGGCCTCCTCTGGACTCGCTCCAAAAGCTCCATGTCCTTCCTGTGCTGAGGATTCCGGAACTGAATGCAGTGCTGCAGGTGAGCTCTTTACAGAGCAGAGAGGGAGAATCCCCTCCTATTTTATCTTCATATCAGCTGAAGAGGTTAGATATGAAGCTCAAAATTGAACACAAAAATTATACAGAACTAGCATTTGTGTTGCTACATAAGACAGGAAATAGAAAGTGAAATTCTCTCTCCTCAGCTCCCCTTACCAGGCTTTGTGCAGCCATCCCTGCAGAATCAAGCATTATTAACGCTACTTAGGGAAAAGTCCCACTGCTTTTGCTGTCAGTTTTGCTCAACTAGATTCTGAGCTCAGGACAACTGCTTGTGAAATCAACAGCTACAGACCTGTTCACTGCAAACGTGTCAGGAATGGAGCCTGCAATGTCTGACTTTGCAAGAACGGTCCTGTTTCAAGGTGCAAGGTGCTCTAACGTGTAAAGTGCAAGAGAAGATCTATAAAAGGTGATAAGTGATGCAAATTGTTAAGCTCCATGGGTGAAAGATGTAATGGTATCAAAACTTTGCTGGTTGCTCAAATGGAACAGCAAATTTCATGTGCCGTTTCATGTGTTTCATGCAAACATGTTTTCCCTGTGAGTCTTTCTAGAATTTGGCACTTGGTAAACTCAGCTTTTCTGAAGGAGCAGGGTGCAGTCCCACAAATTCAGCTTTGCCCAGGGTAGTTGTGGTGTCCAGAGACTGTGAGAGCTCATAGAGATGGTGTAGAAACCCACCATGAACCGATATACTTATGTGCCAGGCACACAGCTCCTGAGTGGCAGCGTGTGTGTGAATTTTGGCACCAGGCTTACAAAACAAAGGCTGAAGGAGAGCTAAAAAACAGTTTTCTTTCAGAAGCAGCTAAATACCCCCAGACTTCCAAAGAACACATCCGGGCCAAGCAAAACATCTGTGTTGATTTAAGGCAATACCAGCCTTTGAACGTCTGTCTGCCACAAATAAAACCAAACTGCAAGTTTAAAATGGCTCCATTTGTACTTTTTTGGAAAAGTTTTCTCACTTTCTTCCTCTCATGTAACATATTGGCACTGCCAGCACCCTCTGCTTGAATCCCAAAAGGAAAATGTATTTAATATGTAGTTAATGTGTGATTCTTGGAGCAATCGAAGCCACTGATCACTTCAGAGTTGCAGGGACATGCAAAGAGGAAGAAATCATCCCTGTGTCCTTACAGCCTAGCAGACAAAGAGATTTGTTTCCAAAAAAACTTGCATGTCCCCCGGGTGTGAGATAAGGCTCTCCAGGCACCTTTGAGCCACTTCCTGATGCTAAGTTCAGCTCCTGCCTGCTGCCCGTCTGCTCTTGTTCATGCCTGTCCCTGCGAAAGGTGGCACTGCTCGTTTGAAACAAGGGAAACAAGTGTAATGAGACATTGGCAACCTTTTTCCTTCTGAACTCCCCAGGGTTCTTAATCCACATTTCATAACCACAATTAATTACGTGCTGCAAGTCTTGGGAACATGGTGGGTGGGGAAACACAGTTTAAAGCATTTGGGGAAAGAAGCCTGACTTTTCATCTGCTTATGCTGTTTGTGCACGCCGTGTACCTGCCTTGAGTGTGTTTGCCTTCCCTCATAATGGGTACACCAGGCCCCTCTTCCGAGAGACCTTTTGGAAAGTGAGATCAGTTATTCTTGGTTTTTAATCATTGCCATAAAAAGAGCTTTCCCACTGCTCAGTTACAGCAGCAAAGGAAAGAACAGGTAAAAAGCTTTCGAGGTATGGCAGACGGAAAACACAAAGGTGATGTGTGATAGGGATTATCCTAAAGAGAAGCTCTGCTTGTTTGCAGAGATGCTGCAGGAGAAGAACGTGGCTGTGAAATGTATTAGCGTGTTTTCTCTAGCTATCATTGCAGTGGCTGCTCTAGAGGTAAGAGTACCTTTAGTCTGGGGCAGCACAGAGAGCAGCCCTGGCACGGCAGGGGTTTGGACAAGGAGGGGTTTGCTCTCTGTTGGTGCTACCCTGTGCTGCCTTTGCAGGAATCAGTGAGCACCAGCAGTAGTCAGGTGGCTGCCATCCAGACAAATAATTGATGAAGAATAAGAAAAGGAGAATTTAGTTGCCATTGAAAGCCTGTGGAAGGATGGAGTTTTAAAATGAATGCAAAATTTAATCATAGTCTGAAGGTCTTTAAGATAATTTTCACGCTGGACTAACGAAGGAACAGTACTGACTTCTGCAATAACTGTCACGAGCCATGCTCTCTACCAGACTTCCAGCCGTGCATTCCTACTGCTCCTAAGACTGCAAGTTCATCCCTGGCTTCTGCTGCGTAAAACTGCCCAGAGAAACTTCAGCACCTGTTCTTGACTGTGAGCCTCCGTGAAAATGTCCAGCCTAGGTTCAGACTCTGAGCATTGCTGCAATATTTAAATGTTAATGCAAAATGTAATCCACAATCTCATATTTGAACAAACAGCAATCATCCTAATACACTACAGCTCAATTACTTCCCCAGTTGCTATAACAGGTGCTGCCAAATAAATCCACGGAATCCATCAGTCCCATTGTAACCATGACGAAGGCTTTGATAGCCACATTTGCTGAGTGGGAGGATGCTTTTAGCTCATTTTTTTTTACTGACAGTTAGATAAAAAACACACTAATGAAGAGAGACGTGCAATAACTGCCTTGGAGGTGAAATCCTGTTTATTCTGAGGTCTCTTACTCTTCCACTCCTTTGAGGATTCTGATGCTACCACAGCAAAGAGAACCAAGCCCTTTGGCTCCAGTACAGTTTTTATCATAGATGGACTGAGAGATGCCTAAAATACTGAGGCTGCCTGCCTATTTTCACACTGCGCATCTTTGTATCATCTACGCTTTATCCTTCTGTCACTTCTTGTCCTTTCTTATCCTTGGCAGGAGATGCACAGGGACCTCCAGGAAGCACATCTGCAGGCATGGAGCTGGTATATCTTTCTGTCATTCTACTGCACTATATTTGCAGCAAAAAATACCTTTGCCATCCTGTCAGTTGAAAAAATATTGTCCCTGAATATTTTCTTCCCTGTTCTTGCTCCTTTTACTTTTAAAATGTTCATCAGAAAGCACTGAATGCCTTTTCATAAAGCTCCATGGTCTGGAAAATGGATCAAGAGAATGACACTTACTTCACTAAGTTCTTCCCCCCATCGGGGTTGCTCTTCTTTCTGCCCAGTGCTTTGCAGCAGGATTAAGCAAGTGAAAGTGGCAGCTCTTTCCAGAATGAGAACACCACTGGGATTGTCTCTTGGTATCATGCAGCACAGATACAGATGCACAACAATAGACGATTAGCAGATAGCAGCTCTGCAACCATTATTTTTGTAGTTGAAATGGAAATATTGCTCCTCTGGGGGAAAAATGAAGAGGCTGCCGCGAGCCAGGGACAATAAAACCTACAGGACTCCAGGGATTTCATAGTTCAGGAAGCAGAAGGTCAACAGAAAGAGGGGCTCTGAAGAGAAGTCAAAAGGAGAGTAAAACATCACCCCAATGCCAGCACTGCAAGTCAGCTTTGGCCATTTTCCTTTTTGTGCCAGCAACAGATGTCACGGCTTGCCAGTGACCCATGGCAGCTCTGGGGATGGGAGAAAATGGATGTGGGGCCTGTGGAAATGCTGAAGGCAACCCAGGGAGATACAAGATACAAAGATACAAGAACAGCTACAGTGCTGGACTGTGTTTAAAAGCCTTTCCTATGCCACTTCCTTCTGGGAAGCCTACATTTTGTTCCGTGAAGTCATTATTTTATCTGCACAGCATTGAGACCTGTGTTCCTGGCAAGGGTTGTACATAGCTCAGTTATAATGAATGAAACGAGCTGGTAACTGTTGGGCATTTATAGGCTCACCAGGCTGCTGCTCCAAACAATCTGAAAGCACTTAAAAGTGCCTTTGGCTCCTGCACAATGCTGACAGTCCCTATCAGCTTGTGGGGACATCTGGGACGAGTTGTGGCAGGAACAACGACCACAGGAGTATCCTGAGCATCTTTCAGTCCAGTTCACAGGGAGTGAAAAATGAGTTCAAAGACTAAGATATGAAAAAACAAGGCTGCGTGTCCTAGATTTACTGTGAATATGAATGCACAAGCTAAGTTCTGCATGATTTTATGTGGAAGAGCTCTCTCATGTGTAAACAGAAGACAATGAGATCAGTAGTTTGCTTACAGTAATTGAGTCGAATATTGCTAGATATAGACTACAGTGGCTTATCATTAATGACACCAGATAGCTCTGAGGAAACTAAATGTCTACCAGACATGCAGGTGAATCTCTTCCTGCTTCCTGGAGACCTACATTCCAAAAAAGCAGCAGTCCAGGTCTGGATCTAGCCAACCAGCCACTGCTATCACAGAGCTTCTGTAACTACAGACTGGTTTCTGCACCATGGCGTCAATGCAGACTAAGGTACAAGGCCTATGAACTTGCCCTTGCATGAACCTGAACAGTGTTAAGGCTCCACCAAGATAAGACTGTGGGTTGCACGTGCTCCACAGTCATGTGTTTGACCTCCAGGTTTCATAGAATCATAGAATCACCAGGTTGGAAAGGACCCACTGGATCATTGAGTCCAACCATTCCTAACACTCTCTAAACCATGTCCCTAAGCACTTCATCCACCCGTTCCTTAAACACCTCCAGGGAAGGTGACTCAACCACCTCCCTGGGCAGCCTCTGCCAGTGCCCGATGACTCCTTCCGTGAAGAATTTTTTTCTGATATCCAGCCTGACCCTCCCCTGGCGGAACTTCAGGCCATTCCCCCTTGTCCTGTCCCCTGTCACTTGGGAGAAGAGGCCAGCTCCCTCCTCTCCACAACCTCCTTTCAGGTAGTTGTAGAGAGCAATAAGGTCTCCCCTCAGCCTCCTCTTCTCCAGGCTAAACACCCCCAGCTCTCTCAGCCGCTCCTCATAAGACTTGTTCTCCAGCCCCCTCACCAGCTTTGTTGCTCTTCTCTGGACACGTTCCAGAGCCTCAACATCCTTCTTGTGGTGAGGGGCCCAGAACTGAACACAGTACTCAAGGTGTGGTCTCACCAGTGCTGAGTACAGAGGGAGAATCACCTCCCTGGACCTGCTGGTCACACCGTTTCTGATCCAAGCCAAGATGCCATTGGCCTTCTTGGCCACCTGGGCACACTGCTGGCTCATGTTCAGTCGGCTGTCAACCATTACCCCAGGTCCTTCTCCTCCGCGCAGCTCTCCAGCCACTCTTCCCCCAGTCTGTAGCTGCATAGGGTTGTTGTACCTCAAGTGCAAGACCCGGCATTTGGCCTTGTTGAACCTCATGCCATTGGTCTCAGCCCAGCGGTCCAGCCTGTTCAGATCCCTTTGCAGAGCCTCCCTACCCTCCAGCAGATCCACACTTCCTCCCAGCTTAGTGTCATCTGCAAACTTGCTGAGGGTGCACTCGATGCCTTCATCCAGGTCATTGATAAAGACATTGAACAGAGCTGGACCCAGTACTGAGCCCTGAGGAACTCCACTTGTGACTGGCCTCCAGCTGGAGTTAACTCCATTGACCACCACTCTCTGGGCCATCCAACCAGTTTTCAACCCAGGAGAGTGTGCGCCTGTCCAGGCCAGAGGCTGACAGTTTCTGAAGCAGAATGCTGTGAGAAACTGTGTCAAAGGCTTTACTGAAGTCCAAGAAGACTCCATACACAGCCTTTCCCCCATCCAGTAGTTGAGTGATTTTGTCACAGAAGGCAATCAGGTTAGTTTGGCAAGATCTGCCTTTTGTAAACCCGTGTTGACTGGGCCTGATCACCCGGTTCTCTTGCATGTGCTTCATGATAGCACTCAAGATCACCTGTTCCATGACTTTCCCCAGCACCGAGGTGAGACTGACAGGCCTGTAGTTCCCCGGATCCTCCCTGCAACCCTTCTTGTAGGGCACAACACTAGCCAGCCTCCAGTCTAGTGGAACTTCCCCAGTCAGCCAGGACCTCTGGAAGATAATGGATAGGGGTTTGGAAAGGACATCTGCCAGCTCCTTCAACACTCTTGGGTGGAGTACTCTTCCCAGCTGCTGATTTGACCTACCTGCTGATCCGGGGCTTGGTCTTTCTTGGACAATAATGGCATTTTATGTCTCAAGTATGAGCTATTTCAGAATCAAAAACCTCCAAATATTGTCCAACCAGAGAAGCAAATTCCCATTATTTTGCTCAATTCTGAGCTGGGCCAACAACATCTCTACTGAAGTCCGAGATGAGAGTTATCTCAAAGAAAGGAAAGAGAGACAATGGATATAGAGGTCCTCTCTGCAGCATCCCACTTTCCCCAAATCAATGACTGTGAGGTTACACTGCTGCAAGGAAAGGACTGATGGAAAAATAACGAGGATATAGTAAGCACTACTTACAACAGATGAAAGATCCACGTTTACCATCCTCCGGTCATCCAAGTCAACTGGCTGGAGGCCTGCAACATTGAGCTGGACAGAGGAGGTTCTGTACACAAACCTCAGCAGCCAGTCTCCCCTAGGAGCAGAGTAGAAGAAGAGCGTGAATAAATACTGTTCCCAAACCAGCGCAACGTGTGACTACTTGAATCATGGGGAGAGTAGGAGAGCCTGGAAGCAGTGATGTCTGCACCAAGACCTGCTGCATCTTTGTAGGACATAGGAATCAGAGCAGTTGCTGAATTCAGGGCAGGTTCCTAAGACAGAGCAGAGTTAAGTCTGTACTTAATCTTGATTCCTGTGTGTCCTGGTTCATGGGCGCAGTTTTGTTATGTGCAGCAGGTTTAAAAATCTGACCCTTCTATTTATTTCTGTACTTGCTTAGAGATTATGATGCATTCAGATATTTAATCTTTTCAGTATGCTAACAGGCAGAGGTTCACCAGCATGTAGGCAGCTGTACACATGATGAGGCCTACAACATCGATGTTGTTGACGTAAATATTGACTACAAAAGCCCCTTTGGGTGCACCTGGTTTAGAGGTAACTGTACAAACACAGGGTTTCAATGACAGAACTGGGAAGAGTCTGTTCCCATTGTAAAATATGCTGTAAGTTAATCATTGAATCATGGAATGGTTTGGGTTGGAAGGGACCTTAAAGCTCATCCAGTGCCAACCCCTGCCATGGGCAGGGACAAATCACCACTGGATCAGGGGGCTCAAAGCCCCATCCAGCCTGTCCTGGAACACCTGCAGGGATGGAGCAGCCACAACTTCCCTGGGCAACCTGGGCCAGTGCCTCCCCACGCTCAACATGAAGAATTTCATAAGTCACTGTGATAGTTTCATGGTAGAGTGTAGTGTGATGAAAGAAGGCGATGTAGCCTTCAGAAACGCACAACCTCTTCTCCTGAGCTGAGCAATAGCCTAAAACCAGGGCATGTACATGCCACTATGCTCTGTTGAGCAGATTTAAGTTGGATGCAAGTAATGTTCATACTCTGTGACAGCAGGAGGTGAAATCCACCTGCACAGGTCACCATTTCTGGCTGCTGCTCTCTACTCCCAAATGGTCTGTGCTAGAAGCTCTAAGTCTACACAGAGCTCTACAAAATCTTTGCACCATATCCACACTGCCCACGTATGGGTTCTTTCAAAAGCTAAGCGGTTTGAACTAATTTGGTTAAGGTTTCCCAGTAGGAATGCGTAGCCCTGCTGTGAAATCGCATGGGACAGCTTTAACAGCTAGCTTTCACACTCTATGTCTTTTCAGACCTCAAAGCTGAAGGAGACAAGTTGCACTGGGATGAAGCCCAACACATCGGGTCCACATCTGATCTTGCAGAGTTTTATTCGATGTAATTCATCTGACCTAAATAGAGTTACTCCTAAAGTGACAGAATGAGGCCACAACTTGTATAAGCAGGTGACCAGAGAAATCAGAATCAGGTGAAGTCCTGTCATGGCATGTTTGCATAACCTCTTATCTCATACCTTCACATAAACGCTCCGTACTCTCATTACCTCTTCCAGCTGCCCCTGCTAACTCAAATTCAGCTTCAGAGGGCAAAGTAGAGAACCAGTGCAGTGGAATATTTCCTGACAGGCTCCTTGACTGCTGCTTCCTATTTGTGAGCAACAAGCTACGATTTCTACATCATTTTTCATTCAGTGTTCAAGACATAGGCTCACCAAGGCAAAGACTCACTCAATTACTGCACCCAGATGTGCAAACAACAGCACATGCAGGCTTTGAAGCTATAAAAGGATCTTGTTTTATGTATATTATAAGAAATGAATACATTGAGCTTTTTGCAGTGAAATCTATGTTTGTCTAACACAGGGAGAAAAAAGTATTCATAGAATTATAGAATCACAGAATGCTTTGGGTTGGAAGTGACCTCAAAGCCCACCCAGTTCCACCCCCCTGCCATGGGCAGGGACACCTCCTACTGGATCAGGAGCTCCAAGCCCCATCCAACCTGGCCTTGAACACCTCCAGGGATGGGGCAGCCACCCATCTCTGGGCAACCTGGGCCAGGGCCTCCCCACTCTCATCATAAGGAATTTCTTACTAATGTCCAGTCTAAATTTTCCCCCTTCCAATTTAAAGGTATTCCTCCTCATCCTTCACTCCATGCCCTTGTAAAAAGTCCCTCTCCAGCTTTTTCTGGAGCCCCTTTCAGCACTGGGAGCTGCTCTAAGGTCTCCCCAGAGCCTTCTCTTCTCCAGGCTGAACAACGCCAATTCTCTCAGCCTGTCCTCATAGCAGAGATGCTCCAGCCCTTGGATCATCTTTGTAGCCCTCTCTGATCGTCTATGGTCCAGTGTAAATTCAGTTGCATGCAACAACTACTGTCATTGACGGCTTCTAGGAGGAACACAAGGAGCACTGACAAGGAGTTTTTTCCTTATTTCACAGGAAGGAATACTGTAACCAGTGTGCATGTCCAGCATCCGTAGAACCTCCTGTGATCCAAAAGGACAAATCCAACAATTTTCAGCCTAACTGGCAGATAAGATTAATAATTTGTTGTTTTAAACTTGAATGCTTCCAATTGTTTTATTTAGTTCAGTACCTTCACATGGAAAGCACCACCAGCATTTCAACTGTCCTTGACCTGAGAGCTCATAGCTTTATAAGCTGTCTTGACTTGCAGTTACATGTCCTTTGCTAATCTTCTTCCTGGTTATTTCTCAATTTATTTTTCCATGCTCTTAATCTTCCCTGCTTCATTCCTTCATTTTATTTTCCCCTCTTCTAATTGTGCTGGTAAGCAGGGTTCTCATCACAATTGTCTTCCAATACACAGTCATTAGATTTGATTCTGTCACTCGAATTCTTAATGACTTCTATAAGATTGCTTCAGCTGTTTCGTCCCTCTGAATCTTTCTCTTGTCATGCAGCAGCTCTTGTTGTAAGTTCTCTTACAACTCTGCACAGCAGCTCTCCGCACAGTTTTAAATGGCTGATATTTGGTTTCAAGGTAACCGTTCTATTCTTTCACATCCTTAGTAAATTTGCTACAGCTATTCTGGCTATAGCTTCTTTGTACATAAAATGTCTTGTTTGTGTGGATTATCTTGACCAGAAACTAAGTCTAGATATAAACATTCTTCAGCTTATTTGAGCTCTTTCTCCTCCATTGCAATTCTCACATCTTTCCCATATGTAGCCCTCATTAAATTGTATTTCAGAGCTTTTATAGATTTTAATTCACATTCTTTTAATTGTCAGTGAACTTAATAGTCCCTTACAAAAAGCTGAGATTTAAAGAGGCCTTACAATATATCAAATCATGCCCACAAACACACTGACCCAGCTTTAGGCTTCCAAGGCGATAGAGCACTGTCACCATGTGAACGGGACTTACATAACGAACATCTCAGGCTCCCAGTGCATTGCCAGCAGTCAAGGGCTGAAGACAGAGCAGCCTTCAGCTGGCTTCTGAAGCCTGTCATCTCCAATTAATGTGACGGAGAGATCCCTGGAGGGAGGAGGCTCTGGCACTGCTGTCTCTTGTGCTACTGAATCAAGGTACTGACCAGTTGAACAAATACCCACTTACAAACCGTTTAAAAGGGATAAATAAACAAAATCATTTCAAAATGTCGCTGGAATAAGAAGCAGGGGACTGAGCATGTACAGACCTGCAATAGCCATTTATGATCCTGCCTGACACCACTTTGGTGATAACCTTCCAGTGCTTGGCTTCTCCTTCCACTGGAGCTCCCAGTAAGACCACATCTTCAATGATCCCTTGTGAGTCTAAGATGAAAGCAGAACAGCTCAGATTTTGAAGACGTTAGAAACTATGTAAGAAGGAGAAGTGGTCAGTCCAGGAAGATGCAGTTCAAGCAGCAAAGCTGTGGGAAGCCCCTTCCACTCACCCATTGGTCTAGGTTTGCAGAGAGCTGAACCATTGTACTTTGAAACAGGTGAAAGGGATGGGACATTCCATACAGTGAGCAAATACTGTCACACATTAAGCAAAATAAACTCTTCCTACAATCTGTCCTTAAAGCTGAGTTCATGAAAACATGACCTGTACAGGAAGCAGAAAATACCCAAATTCCTAATATTGATTAGGAACTACTGACAATGAAAGCGTTTGCCAGCACTAAGTGATAATCTATCAAACTGGTTTCATTTTCTTGAGAAGTCCTTCAACCTGAATGCCCAGGGCACGATTTGTTGAAGGAGTGTTGACTATTAAGCATCATAAAACTCCCTCTCTTATCAGACACCTGCAGATGGGGAATTTCAGTAGAAATAATGATTAAATGAGAAATGTTGGGCAGCTACTCTGCTACTTTCCTAAACTCTTAAACGATCTATCAATGTATGTTCATAAATCTTGTTTGTAAAAAGAGATCAAGCACCTGATGCCACAGCATTTCAATGAAATTCATGGCAGTGCATGTCTTTGGAGACTCACAGGCACAGCATGCCTAATCCCTACTCGCCACCTATGGAGACCAGCATTTGCAAGATGCGAGCTAAACTGTTCTCAGGCGTTTACACTTTGTAAAACAATACAGTGAAGTTTACAGGGAAGCAAAAGCGAGAATGACTGCAAACCACACTTGTGGTTTGTGATGAAGAGGTGATGTCTGGCTGTACTTTTTAAATGTACATCAAGTGATTTCCTTTCCCTAACAGCAGTTAAAAACTTGGAGCTGCCCACAGCACCAGCATCTTTCTCTGCAGTGTAAATCCAGCGCCTGACAGCAACTCAAAAGAGCCCTCATGATATTATTTCTTATTGCACAGCAGATTTTGCACCCATCAAGAGAGCAGCAAAAAGCAATTAAATTTTGTTAGCGTAATCTGTGAGCAATAAAGTCCCGTTCCCATAACCATGGGCAATGAAAAAGAAACCCAGAGCCATGTGAATGGGGAGCTCATTCCAACCAAAGCACTAAATTCCATGGGCACAGTGTGAGCCAACTGAATAAACGAACAGCTAATTCATCAGGATGCTGAACATATGGGCAAGGTATCCAAAGCTTTTGTTTCTCTGGTCCTGTCTACAGCTTAATTCTTGCCCAGAGCAAAAACATTCAGCCTTGGCTGAGAAATACTCATTTTCTTGAGTATTTTTCTTGACAAAGAGGGACAGAAATCTGAGAGCAGACCAGGGGCCTGTGTAGTTGCTGACACTCTAGATAAGTTCAATTTATTTCACAGTCTGCAAATCTTTCCTCTTCCTGCAAAGAGGAATGCATCTCATTGCCTTAGTCCTCACTGAAAAGAGCACAGGGTGGTGTCCCTCTCTCTCTGGGCAGCGTTCAGATGCAGTGTTTCACAGCAGAGCATTCCTGATAGCTTACCCCAGCAGAGAGGATCACACAGAGGTGACACTGTTCGCACAGGCAATTCTGTAAGTCACTGTAATCAGCTTTAGACAAATATGTAATCCCTTGCTCTAACACATGCAGTTTGGCTTTTAGGTTCAGGTCCAGTTGTCCTTAGTTTACACTTCTTATTTACTGAAATGCATGGGAATCGTGATGAAGAGATCAGACCGATGATCTTCCCATGCAGGACCTCCTCTCTGATGAGTCTACACCACATCTTCTGCTATAATGTCATCTTCTGGAAACCCACTAATTACTCCCAGAGTAATTTGTGATGAAGTATCCAAAGGTTATTTACTCGCTTTGTAGAACTAATAGCATGTGAATTTGTACCATGGTGTTTCACTGGATAATCAATGATTTGTTATTTGTCCTCAGAAACATCACTGCCATCTGGACACAGAAGGCCTGCCTGAGTAGGCTTTGTAGTTATTCTGTGTGTGACATCCAATTCCAAACCCAAATCAATCTCAGATGTCCCTGGTGCCAGCTTCACTCCGTCTGTGGCTCATGCTGGAATGTGCTCAGGAAGAACACCTTGGCAATCTGCACCAAACACACTGCTTTTCATCTCACAAACAGCTCAGCTTTCATAATTCAATTAAGGAACTGAAGAATCAGTGTACAGTGGGGAGCTGCCGTGATACATTATTACAATGCTTGGATGCTTCAGAATGGCAGCCAACCTTCAAGACCCCTGATGATTCCTCTCACATAGTGCTTAGTGAGGGTCCCATGCTATTCCAGCAAGAGACTGCAGACCATTAAATAAAAGCCTGAAAATATCTCAGTCCCTGACATTCTTAGGACACAAAAAGAGTAGATCTAGGGCCAGATTAGGATCTGGGCTCTGCCTTCAGCATGACCACATTAGGATTTAATTAGCTTTGTTTCAAGAACAGAAATCCTCTGTTTGAGGGTTTCCATCTTAAAACCAGAAGTGAAGATCTGGTACATAGATGTTAGCATCCATCCTCACGTGACTCTGTTCCCTCCTTCTTGGACTTTATTGAACGTTTTCCTTCCTAAAGCTCCCTATTTATTAGCCACTCTCTGAGGCTAAATGGTTAATGAATTAAATTAGCATCGCAGGGGGGAAGGCCACATGCATGCACCCACTCACTATTGACTCAACTCCAAATGCAATTCACATCAACTGATCCTAATGATTTTACTCTTTTTCTAAATTAAAAATAGAATTTATTAATAAACAGAACCACAACAGGCAATAAATTGACAGATGGTTTATACTTGACTTTGGGGAGAAATTACCATGAAAATAGCAGATGACAGTGGCATTTCAGTGACTTAAATGGAAGGGAGGATGAGGGAATGAGATACAATAGCTCCAGAGAGCTGCCAAGAAAGGCAACGTGTTCTCTGCTGAGATTGCAGTTGCGTGTGGGCAGCTCACAGGGTGCTCCAGCAGTCAAATGGTACAAAAACGCCATGTTGTTGTACACCTCCATGTTTGTTGGAGACCAAACTGACACACCGAGTATCTCGAGTGAAGACAGTGGATTTAATCCATGAACTGAGGGGGAAAACCCCAAAAATTTTGCTCCAGATGTATTTCAAACCCATTTTTTTTAGGTTTGTGTCCTATCCTAAAAGACCCAAGGTATGTTCCAGAAGAACTCTTCCTCTTGGAAGAAAAAATTCTCTACCAGCAGTAAGGAAAACAAAGGACAAAAGGGTGAGAAGGTGAATTTTACCTTTTTCTTGAGCCATTTCATGCAGGCAGAAATAAATGACTCTTGCACCCAGACTGAAGCCAATCAGTGTGACAGGTCGCTTGCCCTAAGGAAGAAGGAAACACCACCAAATACTGCTGCACATCAACACCTGATACGGAAAGCACTTACAGTTGTGTGTGATCTTTTAAACACTCCAGCAATTTGGTTGATTTCAAAGGGATGAAACACACGCACAGTTCAACATTTATAATTCTGTAGACCTAAGTATTTTGCAGATTTTGATACTCAGAAAACCATCTGAGAGAATTCAATGATCGGAAGTTACAAAAATATGTTTCAAACAGAAACAAGACTTATAGCGACCTTCCAGTACTGAAAGGGGCTCCAAGAAGGCTGGGGAGGGACTTTCTACAAGGGCATGGCGTGACAGGATGAGGGAGAATGACTTTAAATTTGAAGGGGGAAGACTGGACATTGGGAAGAAATTCTTCATGATATGGGTGGGGAGGCCCTGGCCCAGGTAAATGGTGGCTGTCCCATCCCTGGAGGTGTTTAAGGCCAGCTTGATTGGAGCCTTGAGCAACCTGATCCAGTGGGAGGCATCTCTGCCCATGGCAGGGGGTTGGAACTGGATGGGCTTTAAAGTCCCTTCAAACCCAAACCATTCAATGATCCTATGATTCACTGTCATTGCTTTGAAATGAAAGCCTAATGCACAGAACAGCATTTTCCTAAACACGCTTCACCACAAAGAAGCAGCAGCTGCAACACCAGTCTATCAACCACTCCTGGATTGGAGACCGAACAGCAGCAGCGCTGTGTGGCTGTTATAAAAACTAATGTGGAGAAGCTTTTATTTTGACTTACATAATAAGATTTGCTAGATCAAAGGGAGCCAAATCTCAGCACCAACAAAAAATGGTCTTTGTGTTAACCAGGGAGCAGGTGTGTGAGGGGCTGCCCAGCCATCACACTAACCAGTCTTTGATGTTCCAGCACATCAGAATGGGTGTTTTCACAATAGCAAGTGTTTAAAAAGCAGTAACAAATGCCCCCAAGCTAAGCAAAGGGCTTCTATGAAATAAAATTTATTGGCTCACCTGGGATTGTATTTTTATGAGAAATGGAGTTTGTTTCTGCTCTGCTGTTTCACATTGTTATTTATGACAGAGCCCTGGTGCCATGGCTCCCAGAGGGCTCCTTGATAACAGATACCAGGCTAGCCTGACTGTGAGACAAACATGTGGCCAGCAGAAAACAGCCTCCCTCCATGTCAGGGACAGCCCAGCAACTAACAGCAGGCTTTGAGGGAGCAGAAAGGTCTTCTGCGAGCTTTCTCAGAGAGGCTTACTAACTTCTGTCACTGCTTTCAGGCACCAGCCCATTCCATTTCTCCATAGGCAAAACCACAGCTCAGTGTGGCTAATGCTGCACCATCTCCTCTTATGTTGTTTTGCCAGTGCCTCTCCATTAGCTGTGAATATTTTTAACACTCTGTGCTCTCTTTTTGTCTCCATCTATTTCACTTTCTGTTCTCAGATCTCCCCCAAGTGAGTTGATCTGGCTGTTTAGTAACATGGTCAAGCCGCTTGACCTGGATCTCTTCCTCGTTTAGAAAAGCTTTAGGTTAAATGGAATGAATCTTGGCAGAATGTCTCTGATTCACCTGGGACCAGATACATCCTGGTCACCTTCACAGATCATTTTTCATTTTGCAGTTTATTATTAATTTCTCCCTGGAAAGATATTGCTTGATAGTTAAGGAGCATGACTGTAACACTTAACCTCCGTGGGCCAAATCCCTTCCAGATATTATTCCTGGATAATTTCTAGCAATCACCTGCTGCCGACTGAGCAGGATATGTGCCAGGTGCTTGCCTACTTCAGCAGAGCGATGCAGACACACTCCCCAGGGGTTGTCGATGACACCGGCAACGGTCAAGAGTGAAGCCGGCCAAGTCAAAGCTGTCACAATACCTGCAACACACAAAGCAAACAGCACAGCAGAGTCACAGATCTGGGCTGCTCTAAGGAAACATCAAAAGCAAGATGTTTCACTGCAGTTAAAACTAAACCTAGGACCTTTTGTCATTTCTAGTTCTTCTTTCTCAAGAGCCGATCTGGGAAATGTTTTGCTAGACTGAAGATAAGAAGGAATCTGATGTTCTGATATGAAGCTAAACAGAAGCCATACACGAATGTAACCTGCATGTTTGAAAGGTTTATGGAAAGCAGTAACGCACAGTGTAATAACATAGAGAAATAAACACAATCATGCATGGAGGAAGGTGTTTCCAGCTGTAATTTTAAAAGAAGTCAATAGCACAGAGGCACAGTGATCCAGGAAAGCAGATTTCAGTTACAGGTGTGGCAGAGAAGGTTCTCAGGCCACTTGTGCCAGGCAGTGCCAGTGCTGCCTCAGGAGGTGCCTCCTCAGAACTCCTCCTTGTTCAGGAAAGCTCCTTTAAGCAGACATCAGCAGCGAAACTGCACAAGAGCCACTCAAGCGGATCTGAGACAATTTAGGTTCTTACCTGACAAGACAGTGAATTTTAAGGCTTCTTGAGCCACCATGTTCACAAAACCATTCAGCAGAGAGTCTAAGGCATTGCCAAGCTCCATCAAGTACTTGGATTCCCAGGCCAGACAATACTGTTCACGTGATTGCAACATGCTGCTCCATGACGCCGTAAAGCTCCCTGGGAAAGGTTGCAAAGATGGAATTCACGTTCAGAGAAAACACAGCAATCGTTGACTCTCGGCAAGAGGAGTCCAACAGAGAATCAGAAAAGAACCAGCAGGACATTGGAATTTCCTGATATACTGTGACGATCAGGGATTAGATTTAAAAACACTGTGAGATTTAGAGTCCATATTTCCACTGTTTTACAATAAATAATCATGCAGCTTTAGCTGCCTTGGCACAGAATCTTCAGCGTGGACAGACTCCCACTGAACTGACTCAGAGACCACCAAGACAGATGGACATTAACACTAATTACATCAGGTAGTAAGGACATTCCCCCTGTCGTCAAACATCAGGCCAGGTCATGCAGCTCCTTCTTCTCATTCAGACCACAGAAGAGCCTGTCCTGAGAAAGACACAATTCTGAATAGCTGCATGAACTGAGATCAGCGGGGCCAGAGGAATGGAAAATACATAAGATCTTGTCAAAATCTGTCACAGACATCTTCCCAGGACTTCAGTTTAGGGGCAAGGGTTGCAGTGATGGCCCGGTCCAAAAAGGAATCCAAACTCACAGATCCAGACTGCAATTACTTTTACTTTGCCATCTTACCTCGTTAGCCACTTCAGTTTAATTTTTTTCCCACTAGATGTTAAACAAAAGCAGTGTCTGGGTATTTCAGAGATAATGGATAATATTCACTGTGAAAGTCTAATTTTTGGTTGAAAGAACAATTTTTAAACCATACTCTCCCTCTTGCTTGTACTGTAGCTTGTACCAAGGGGCCAGGAGGGCCCTGGCATCACTGTTAATGGCGGGTGAGCTCTGAAGGGCAGAGCAGACCAGAATTTTCATCTTAATGAATTAAAGCCCTTCCCCAAATTGTTCCTTCCACAAACAATGCAGGACAGGTTGAGGCAGCTGCTGGTCAAAGCAGTATGAGAGCTGTAAGCCAGATTGCAGCACCTTATATTGTCAGGTTTGGGAATGGAGAGTCAGACAGAGAGTGGGAGCTCAAAAATCACGAGGCAGTGGATTCTGTGAAATTCTTGCCCTCAGACCCTCTGCTTTAAGGAGTCGTGCAAGCGTGTGAATAGCCAGACACAGCTGTAAAGATGAAAACAGATAACAATTCCAGTTTTGCTTTTTTAAACATGATAGCATATTGCTAGTTATGGAAGAAGAATGTGTGTCATTTTTGACTCCCTTTTAAGGGCAGACAAACACACAAAGGTTCCTGAAGGGACACACTTGTCTTTATAACAGCGCCTGGGAGCCCTTCAACCCCAAGGATTTGGACCCCTGGCATGCAGACACTGAGCAAAGCCAAAACTCAGTACTGCAGAGTGAAAATAAACCTACTCTGACAGCAAGCTGCACCCTAACAAGCAACACGACAGAGACATTCTTCTGCATTGATGATATCTGGTGTTAATTGTGATGCTTCTGAGTAAATTGGCAGTGGTTCAGTCAGGTTGCTGAACACATCAGCAGACAGTTGACATATTTTATATTACAAGCTATACTGAAAACTAAAACACTACAGATCTTTCAAGGTTGCAGCCTGTAAATTCACCTCCTGAGTGCTGTGCTTAACAGTATTTACTTGACAGAACTTTCCTGCCAATAAATCTCATCATCTGGCAGATATTGAGGAAGAAAAAAGACATTATTTTCTGTTCATTGCTGGAGAATAAACGTAAGGTCTCAGAGAGAGGTGAGACACTTCTACTACTGCTAGACATCACTTAGCCCAAACAGACCTTTCCTGGCCAAATCAGACTGTATTTGTTAACAGAAAGAAAAAACCTGCTGTGATTACTATAAAGCCTACTATCACTGCTACCACTTTGCTGCCCTCTGTCTTTCCTCTGTTTTGACTAGGATTGCAGATTGCGTTACAAAGCCTGGTGTTGAGAGTCTTAGCTTCCAGGCCATGCAAGAATGGGGAAGACACTGGGGAGGTTGGAACTGGATGATCTTTAAGGTCCCTTTCAACCCCAAATCATTCTATGATTCTGTGAAGATACATTGCTACATGAGCATGAACACTGCCTGAAGTAGAACAGAGACACAGCTCTCCAGGCACTCTTCAGTGTCCTCGTATCTTACCATATTTGCCAGTGCAGAGCCATCCAGTAATTGCTATGGTGATGTGAAGATGCTTTCCTTCAGTAAGAGGGAGGAATTCAAATTCTTCTATGGCTCCCACACGCTTCTTCATCTTGTATCCTACATAGCAAGGCAGAAAGACAAGGCTCAGAAATTGCACAGCAGGGACAGGCTCTGCTAACAGTAGAAGGTTGTTGAGACATTACTTGGGTAATTTCGATAGGGTTTTTTTCCTTTCTAAATGCCTCCATGCACTACTTAGACCTTGGTATGGAGCCAACAGGATCCTTTCTGAGCTGGTGGGATCTGAGGGAATCCCAGCAGAAGGCTGTTTTGCTGCAGACCAGGCATGAGCTGTAACAGCCGCTGCTCTCCATGGCAGCATCTTTGTAGTCCCAAGCAGCAAGCTTTCATTTCCTTCATTAGCCACATACCAACCATCTTCCTACATGATCATCAGAGGCTATGCAGTTTCTCAATCAGCATTGAAATAATCATTGCTGTATGAGACAACTCAAGTTGCTTCCCTGGCTCTGCAGAGCTGAGTCAAGTAATTGGCTCCGCATTTGCAGACATGACTTTGTCTGCAGTAGCAGAGAAATGTGTGGTCTCTCCCTTACCAGTGAGGCCAGCCCCAGCTGCTCCAAAAAGTGATGCCATGACAGCAATTCCAGCAGTTGAAGCTAAAGCAGCTGCTCCAGCACTTCCAATAATCGTAGCAGCCCCCGCAGCAACCAGAGGGGCAGCCAAGCCCCCTGTCAAGCCTGAAGATGCAACAAGGAATATAAGTAAATCATGATCACCCACCAAAACCACCCAGACCTCTCCCTGTGCTCTGTGAGTGCTGCTAATGCTGCTGCAAGGGAACAAACAATGGTTCTCTTTACATCACCAATGAAGGGGCTTTGTGAGACACTCCCCAGGCCCTGAACCTCTGCACAGATTCTTTAGCTGACTTCAGTACAAACAGATAGTTTACAAGTCAAAGGAAGGACGTGTGGTGCCCTGGTGTGAGCTGTGCCCCGTGTGCTTAGGAAACATTAATAGAGCCTCACACTATTTTGAATTTAGAGTTGAAGATTTGATTCTCTTACAACACAAGAGCAAAAGAGGAGAAAACACTAAGAGCGGTTGCCTCAGTTTAATGTTTCCCTGAGCTAGAGAAGCTATGCTGGAATAACTTTTCCAGCTAATTATTTAACTTTTTTTTTTTTGTGTGCATCTAAAACTCTTTTTCTTGGATTTGAGGTTTCTCCTCTTGAGTTCCGGTGTTGGTTATTTTGTTTGTTTGTTTGGGGTGTTTTTTTGGCATCTGAAGGGACATTCTACCTTCAGCCTGGCAAAGCAAAGCAGTGAATGCTTTACAATTAGAGCTTGGCCTAAAGATACGATGGCTCCTGTTGCTGAATGTGTAATTTGGATGCCCCTCCCTCTGCTCCTAGTGCTGTGCATGCAGTTACGAAGTGAGTCTCCAAAACACCCAGGGAAGCCTCACCGATCACTGTGCCGCCCCCAACAGTGGCCAAACCGATCAGCAGGTAACTCTTCAGCTTTTTCCGTCTTTCCTTCTTTTTTCTTGGCACTTCTGCAGTCCTGTGGGATTGGAAGCACAAAAGCTGATGAAAAAGTCTGATGGATAAGAGTGCTGCATCAGAATCTGCTGTTATTCTCTTCAGTGTAATTTCCCTACTCGGAATAGTAAAAAATTACAAGTACGTGTGGACTGTGACAAGACACTTGGATTTATGAGCACGCACATAAAACCACAGATTTAAATTGAAATTATTTAATTGCTGACAAACGCCAACAGATGATACTTACTTGGAAATCCCTTCCTAATAGGGCTGAAGCTTGTAAAAAAAAAGAAAGAAAAAGTGAAAAGCATTTAAATAACTGTGTACTGCCTGTGTCTCCTCAAAACCAAAAGAAGGCAAAGTGGAAACAGAGAAGTGTGCGAAACAAAAAGGACTAGGGGTAATTTGGGGCAAACAAAGAGATGGAATTAACCTATTTTTCAACAGCAGTGTTTGTATTTAGCTGTTTTCTAATTGCACGTCACAATATAATAACATAATAGCTTTTACACACAGTCATTAATTCATTTATCTGCGTGCATTTAAGCTACATTTCAACAAGCTTATCAGAAACAGGTAAGTAAGCCTAAAAGGAACAAATATCACTTGTTAGGCACTACTTTCAGCTTCTCTCCACATTCTATGGTTTCTCTCTTACATGAAATACTTTCTACTGCAGAGGAAAGTGCAAGGAACAGGGGATACTGGAATCAGTTGTTTACAGAGGAAGGTTCCTTCCAGCCTGCTTACGCAGTGCTTAATCTGGACCTTGAAACAGGAGAAATTATCTTGCTCCCAAACTTGGACATTTTCCTTCTGAATCTTAGCCTAATTGTGGATTTTCATTATCCATATAATTGCCTAATCCCTCCTAAGGCCCTCTGAGTGCACTGTAAATTTGACAATTTTAGATGAGTCCCAAACAATACACAGCACTGTACAGCACAGGAGGAGAATGAAGCACAGTGGGTAAAACCTCTGCGTCACTGAAGCCAGTGCCAGAACTCCCCCTGACTAACATGGCACGGAGACTTCATCTTCAAAGAACCTCCAGAAAACATTGCGTATTACCTGCTCCAGCAGCAGATGTAGCTGTCTGCAAAGAACAAGAGTGCAATATCTGTAAAGCCAAACTCACTTCCTACAGCACCACAGTCAGAGATATTCAAACGTGCATGCAGTCACCAGTCTGTATGCCTGGCTTTGGAAAAAATTGCTCCTGGAGTTCTTTAAACCCATGCTGCAGGCTGTCTGTTAATGCCTAAGTTGGCAACATTCAGCAATTTCTGTTCTATATAGCGGTTCATCAGCTTTCAGAGTCAACGTGTTGTTGTCTTGGGCTAAAAATAATGACATCAAGAGAGCTGAAATAGAAATAATTTGGATTTAGTTGCAGTAGTAAGTAAATTGAGTTATGTCGGTAGGAAGATAGTTTGCAGCTACAGCCTGCCTGAAGATGCGGTGAGCGAAACTACTGTCATGAGAACTTTGCTTTCCTTCTGTAGCTGCCAGCAGCCTCTTTTGACAGTTGTTTTCCTAATAGCTTCTGCACTACAATTATAACTGGATCACCAGACTGCTTTATATCCACCAAGGTAATTAACTGTCTCGTTCAGTACTTCCCTACCCTCAGTGACACCGGACATGCACCTTCAGGCCTGACCAACAGATTACGTTCAGAGGATTTTATACTTGGAGTGACAGATCATTTTCCAATGATGAAAGCAGCAGGAGTACATGTTAGAGAGAAACTGATGTCATGTTTTTCAGTTTCCTACAGAATAGCATACAAAACAGGGGGTCACACCTGCAAGTCAGAACACTTGGGGCCAGTAAGATGGATTTTGGTGTTTGGCACATTGTTCCACTGACCTTGGTATGTTTAACCTCGCACAGTCTGGGACACAGGCCACAAACTCAGAGCAGTAAAGGCAGGAGCAAAAGCTACTGTTACCAAACAGTAACAGTAAAAAAACACCAAAAGCTGCCAAAACCCTGGTTTGCTTGTTACTGTTCCAAACTTCTTGCAGTGGATGGTCAATACTGGAAGCATCCTAAGCAGGTGTTAAATGCATTCCCTGCTCAAAATGTGGCGACAGGTCTATATTCTCCTCCATTCTGCATTACCTTCTAACTTTAATACAAGCAAGGGGTCATTGATAGCCCACAAATCTCAGCCTATTGCTTGTTTTCACACTGCACTAATAAACGTGTTCGCAGTGTGGTCTTGTGTTGCTCTCTAATGGCCTCAAGTTGCGCCAGACAAGTTCAGATTGGACTTCAGGAAAAATTTCTGCACCAAAAGGGTTCTCAGGCACTGGCAGAGGCTGCAAAGGGAAGTGGTGGAGTTCCCATCCCTGGAGGTGTTTAAAAGACAGGCGGATAAGGGGCTTAGGGATATAATTTAGTAGTGGACAGGTAAGGTTGGGCTTGACAATCTCAGTCTTTTCCAACTTAGTGATTCTATGATTCATTATAAAGACTTTTTTTCCTTTTATCTAACAGGCATTTATTTCATTGCTGCAACTTGGGCAAAGAACACGATTGAAATCCATGGCTTTTGCGATATCAGATACACACAAAGCCCACTGGGCTAGCGGCAATGTTTGACAATCATGTTGGTAAGTACGCAGTGTAATTCTCCAGTCACTCCTGTCATTATCAGACATGCTGCTGTCTGTTTGGGTTGTGCCATAGGAGCCACAGCCTGGCTGACAGAGAATTTTATTCTCTGTATCTAACTGGAATATTATCTTTGCAAGCAACATCCCACTCTTAGCATCCGTGAGGCACAGGGCTGAGTCTGTTTCCATGAGCCACAGCAGAACCGTCCCCATTAATGCCAACCCTTGCTCCCTCATGCCAGTAGTGTCCTGTTTAGCAGTCCATGATCTTTGAGATTATTTTGACTTTTCCTTTTTACAGTGTGCTATAAAGTTAAGCTTTATTTAAAGCTATAAATGGAAGACACCCATCACATGCCGAACCCCCTAGTAACGCCTGAACTGTTCTGTGTCAGGGACGGTGATTAAAGCTGTTATTAGCACTCATAATCTGTTTGCTGACTTCACAGATAGAACTATTAAACGGCTCCTTGAAAAGTTCACTACAGACACGTTTACCACCTTACATATTGCTAAACCTTCACATAGTTCCTCCCTGATAAGTGGAATATAAAAATACTAATTTCTTATAGACATTGACATTTTGGCTGTTTCACATCAAAGAACTGGTGATTAAGAGAACTAACCTTACATTAATAACACAGAATTAGGAATCAGGTCCATAAGTATTGAAAGCTGCAGATTGTTGCCCTCAGAGAACTTCCTTCAATAGGAGTTAGACAGCTGTGTCATAAACATATATATAATGGCTATAAATTGGAGAGGGGAAGATTTAGACTAGACATAAGGAAGAAATTCTTCACAATGAGGGTGGTGAGGCACTGGAACAGGTTGCCCAGGGCAGTTGTGGATGCCTCATCCCTGCAGGTGTTCCAGGCCAGGTTGGATGGGGTTTGAGCCCCGTTATCCAGTGGGGTTGGAATTAGATGATCCTTAAGGTCCCTTCCAACTCAAACCATTCTATGATTCTATGAAATCTAGGATACAGGGAAGGACAGATCCACAGAAAATCAGCAACTGAGGATTTAATCCTGACATTTATAGGAACTTCACTCTGCCAAGGCAGTTATATCAGAAGGACACTGGGCCAAGAGACACAAGATATTTCTGATGCTTTTTAAGCATAACCCATAGTCAGGGAGCAACAACTGGAACAAGGAAACAAGGAATTTCGGTGCAAGGCAGCCTTTTCCACCTTGCAAGGCTGGGTCTCAGCTCTGATTTTAAGAATGCTGAGCCTTCCGGCTTCTCAGTAGGGCTGAAGTGCCGTGAGGGCTCTGCAATCCTAATCAAGCCATAAATGATTACACTAAGAACCATGGAGGAAACAATCAAGAGACTTGACTTAGGCACAAGTCATGACTGTGAAACTTTCAAGCACCGGCAGCGGCTTTTCATCCAATGGTCAACACAGATGTTCTTACTCTGACTCTTCCTTTTTTTGTTCCTTCAGACTCTCAAGCAGAGACTCCTCCAGGGCTTCCAGCTCCTCTGAGGGTATTCTCAGCAGCCAGGTGATGTGGCAGATCAACACCCTTGCTCGAGCATCGTAGTACCCTTGGAGAGAGGGAAGCCAAGGAAATCAATCAGTCTGCATCGCACTGGATTAAACAGCGTGTGGTGCTCTCAGCTGTGCCCAGGACCAGGTCACATACAAGCGTAACTCAGGCCCTCTTTGTCTTCCATGTATTTGAAGACAACTCCAATATCTTGAGAAGAGAGCAATAAATGGAAAATCCTTCATCCCTGCAAATTGCATCCCATGAGTAGAGTCACTACACCAGGTACTGCCCATACGGCAGGAAAAGGATCTCAAATCCTTCGGTCCTCAAGCTCTATGACAGAGGCCTTGTGGCTCTAGAAAGGCAATTTCTCAATAGAGAAATGCCACAGCAAGACCAGTCCTAACTGGAAATATCAAACACATATGGACGGCACGGCACACCTCAGGACGCACCCATGTACGATGCAGCATCTTGTGAAAATGCACTGCCTCACAAAAGCTTTATATTCAATTAATCTTGTTGGCAACAAGAGGGACCCTGGAGTTTAAATTACACACGGGTCCACTCAGCAGCATCAAGGGGAATTGTGTGCATTTGTACCTCCCCACTCATGAAACAGGAGCGGACAATGCACTTGGATAACATGTGACAGGAGCAACGATTACTCCTGGGCTTATCAGCAGGTGTTCTTAGAAGAAAGATATTTTAAATGTAATAGATTGTAAATTATTTGTGCCAACTCTTGCTTTTCTTATGTGCTTCAGCAGCACCTGCTGCTTCCTGATGGTAAACCCTTCTATAAAGTGTTCTTGGTGCACCTTGGGATGAAAACTGCAATTGCTTCTCCAGGTGTGGGTGAAGATACCAGCAAGACCCAACTACAAAGCTTGTTTCTGATACGTGGTGCACGTAGATCAAATACTGCATTTGGCAATCAATAGATTAAGTTTATTTATTTATTACCAAAGTTTATTTATTTATTACCATCACTAAAAAGATACCAAACTACTTCTGTAGACTTTAAGGATGCCACTTTGAAAATGTATGCTTTGTTAAGAAATAAGGTCAGTATTTACCTGCCGATATGTGCCACGTCTCTCGCACCCAAGCAGGGGTTTTAACAAGTAGCGTCCTGCCTGCTAATAAACAGCTGAGCGTTTTACTCAACCAGCTTTGCTGTAAGTCAGCAAGGCTTGAAAACATATTAGTTTTAAATTCCTGCTTGGCCAAATAAGCAGTTTTGCAATAAAGGACTTATCAATTTTCCATTAAAAATAAAGCAAGAACAAAAACGGTGCTTTTTCCTGCAGTGAAACCGGCTCATCAGCAGCCAGTAAGGTCTCTCCTCAGAGAACAGGGTCAAACACAGAGATTTAAAAAATGCAAGTGGTGATATAAACCAGCTTCCTTAGAGATGAACATCTTGTTCAGTAGCCAGTCTTTATTTCATTAATTTTATCAGACTAATTAATTTTATGGATTGTAAACCAGAAAATGGTTTTATGTGTAACATAATACATGAGTAAAATAACATTTATTTATAACCGGCTTCACAGGATGCTCTGGAATTTTATCCCCTGAATAGTTTATTTTCTTTCTCAGCTACCAGCAATCGGCAGAAAATCTGCCAGGCTGAAATGTTCACAATAGCTTCGCTGCCTTCCTAAAAGAAGAGGTGGCCTGCGCCCCTGGAAGCACTAGAATAAAAACAGCTCACTCCATGTACTGAACTCCAGAACTTCTCTACTATCACATCCATTTGCATGTGGAGGTAAGGAAGTGAACATTCGTTCCACTTCTAACAGGTACCATTAACCACTCCTAAAAAAATAGTTGTTTTTCCTGTAGCAGACACAGGGAAAAACCTCACTGCCTTTGCTGTAAAGGAAGCTGAGATTAAACACGGTTGGTACCTTCACCATTTTGAGAATTTTGAAGTAAACTCATGTAAACTCATGATGTAAACTCAGACGTAAACTCATCAACATTATCTACAAAGAACAAATGCTGGGTGAACTTACCATCTCTAAGAGAGAAGGAGAGAAGGTCCTAAAAGAAAACAAAGGAATATTCAAGTTAAAACTGACGATATATGCCTGGAGGTATGAAACCAGGGGCATGAAAACCCATTAAATCATAACTATGATTAATTATTGCAGCATGTCAGTTCATAAACATTGGAAGCCAGCAAGCTACAGCTCAGCAAGGCAAGACAGAGCAAAGCTAGGTGCTTCCAGTAAAAAAATTGTCCATAAACAGGTGGAAACAGCAGGACAGAAGCAGATAATGCTTGGTACCTGCTGAAACATCCTGTATCTTTTGTTATTAATGATCTTGTTGCAAATGAAAACACCATGGTTACATTGGACTTCAAAGTTTGGAGAAACTGTGCTCTAATTCTCCTGCCTCTCTAATGTCCTCTGCTCGCTCTAAGCCATGCAGAATTTTATTTTCAATGTGAGAAACAGCTTTCATCGCTGCTCTAATGGACTAGTGGCCCCACTTTCCTTTGGTGTTCTGGGAATTCACAGCTCTAGGTGGTAAGGTTGAAGTGGCACGGGTTCTTTCAGATTGAGTACGCAAAGCCAGAAAACTCAATTTATGGCCATCTGTCAAGGCTGAGGGACATGGCTTCTTGTGTTGGCTTTTCATCCTATAAAAATTGGAAAAACAGATCAATCCAATAGATGGTTTCTATAGACAAATCCATGAAAAAAAAAAAAAGAGGCCAGGGTTTTTACTATGTTCTCCACTTTTACTGTCACTGAATAAAGTTTAAGTGCATCACTAAGCATTGCCTCAGTCAGACTGCTGCCCTTTCCTACGCCTAATAAAGCACAGCTGAGTTTTACAGAGAATTCACAGAATCATAGAATGGTTCGGGATGGAGTGGACCTCAAAGCCCATCCAGTTCCCATCCTTGCCATGGGCAGGGACACCTTCCACTGGATTAGGTTGCTCAAAGCCCTTTCCAACCTGTCCTTGAACACTTCAGGCGATGGGGCAGCCACCACTTCCCTGGGCAACCTGGGCCAGGGCTTTCCCACCCTCACAACAAAACATTTCTCCCTAAAATCTCATCTCAGTCTCCCCTTTTTCACTTCAAAATCATTCTCCCCCATCCTATCTCTGCTCTCCCTGACCAACATCCCATCCCCAGCTTTCCTGGAGCCCCTTTCAGTATTGGAAACTGCTTGAATGTCTCCCCACAGCCTTCTCTTCTCTTCTCCAGGCTGAACAACCCCAACTCCCTCAGCCTGCCCTTGTACGGGAGGTGCTCCAGTCCTTGGATCATCTCCGTGGCCTCCTCTGGACTCACTCCAACAGTCCACGTCCTTCCTGTGCTGAGGATTCCAGAACTGAACACAGGGCTTCAGGTGAGCTCACACCAGAGCAGAGTAGAGGATGTGTTTATTTCACACACACTCCCCTACTGCCAATATCTGAGTGGCTGTTTCCACCCACAGACAAAGCTGCCTTTTGCTTGCTTGTCCTGCACCTCCTAACAGGATAAGCATTTCCAGAAGGCATCTGTTGGGCTGGGCTCTGCACAAATCAGCTGCCACTGCTCCTTCATCCTACACCCCAATGGCCGGAGTGATCACCAAAGAAAAGAAAGGTCCTACTTGCTGTCTCCAGTGTGTAAATATCCTGTTTAATTAAATTAGCCACTGGGTCAGGTCTCTTCTGTTCCCCAAGTCACCATGCTGCAGTAAAAAGGCTTCTTTTTGGCAATGAATATTCTGTGCATGCCCACAAGCTGCAGACTGTCCCCCTGGATGCTTGGTGGGATGTGGGAACTGGAGACATTAATTCCCACAGGCAGAGGGAGGAATGTAACCCTGGCTTTCCAGAGCTCAAGTTCTGTAACCACACAGGTATCAGACATGTGGGCACCATCACCACCTCCCCTCCTGCTGTGGTTTGTGGGGAAGAGTTGGCACCAAGGTGTCAAAGCCCAGGTTCCAGGCTCGGAGCCCCACATAGAAAATGGACCAAGCAAAGAGCCTGAAGTCCAGAACAAGGTGAAGCTCACAACCTTGTTGCCATTATTTTCCATGGACTGATGTGAGCAGTCTCTAGAGCAGGGCTACTGGTTTGTGCAGAGACTGTTTGCAGGCAATAAACTCACCCCTGTGTGTTGCAAAGGGAGCTGTGGGGGTTAGCTCAGGACCGGTACAACATGCCCGGTATCGTCTGTGGCACCGAATATCAAATAATCTCTTTTAAAACCCTAGCCTAAGCATTTACATCCATGCATTTCAAACAGTGAGGGAGGGATGGAGGTAATCTGGTGATAAACTGGAACTACTGTTTTTATTGCATCTGTGCCAATTCGCATGCTTAAGTATTTCTAACTGGTGTAGGCTTTGCACGTACTGCTGTGCAGTCACCTGGAATCCAATCAGCACTGATTAGATTGGTTCATGAGTTGTTTGTTTTCCTCCTCTAAGCAGCAGTTACTATATTTCAGTCTTGTTCTGAAGTTGTTGCTTTCAGTCTCCCTATAAACTCTGCCTGTGTGACTGAGGACCTTCACAGAGAGGGGGAAGCGATCTTGACTCAGTCTTTGCCAGCTCTCTATGAATTGCTGCAAGTTCAAAATCCATTTCCTCAACAACAGAGAACACCCAATCCCCATCACAGTGAAAAACACAGGAAAATGGGCACTCTGAGTATGTTCAGAGCAGAAAAAAATTATTCATTATAAGAACTTTCAACATTTTCTCACCTATCATCATTTTTGTGGCACTTCCTTCTCATACCACACCCACAGCCTGTCTGCTATGACTACTGTCCTTAAACAACTCAGTTAACCAACGCTTGCCTGCCATTAGTCATCTGCAATGACATAAACAAAGATAAAAATCCATAATCCTCTAATTTTCATCAAATCAATGGTGAGACTCCCTCCTGACCTCATGCACCATCCTCCTAAGTAAAGGAGGGCATTCAAAATGCAGGCACTGGTGCTACCAGGACCACTGAGCCACTGAGCAATGACAGTACATGCTTGTTAAACAGTAAATGTGGCCTCAGAAGCAGCTGAACACAAAGAACCGAGAGCACCATAATGCAACAGATCAAGAATTCACAAAGCTTTGTCCCACAGCTTGTTTATCTTCAGGTGAGCAGGAAAAAGCTCATCTCAGCCAGATTCACCGATATTTCCCACGTGGCAGGATGCTTCCGCAAAGACACTCTGCAAGCCTCTGCTGCCTCGCAATACACAAGCCTAGTTCCTTTGACAAAACCAGTTGCCTGGCCCATAAACACAGCTGCATGATGTAATGATGCTGTGGCGTTAGACTGATAGCTATTCCCAAGTTTTGCTTTCAGTTGTTCACAGAATGGTTATTTACAGCTTCTGCATTCCACCAGAATTCAGGTGAAAAGTACCTCAGGTCCCTGCGTCAGAGCAAAATACCGCGTGCTCCCATGGATCCAGAGCCACCTCTCTAAAAGCACATGGAGCCCTTATGCAACGCAAGCTCAGAGCAAGCGCAAGCTAAATTTCACCAAAATTCATATACTCAGCCGCAATGCAGAAAGGCTTGCCAAGATCTAGAGAATCCATCCAGAAGCAGAGAGAACAAGGGAACTAGCCTGGGAAATAACAAGCCATCTAAACGCAGCAAGAACTGAATGTGGATTTACTGATTTTGAGCGCATAACTGGAAAACAGCTGCTCTTACTTTAGATCTGTCCTAACCTACTAATAAAGCTTAAGATTCTCTGTTGCTGTGCTCATACTGTTACCGGCTTTTGGGTGCTGTAACATTCAGATGTTTGAAGCAGATCCCCCGAGGCCTTTTCTGGACTGAGTAGGAGACACGGAAGATGGCTGACATATGGGAGCTGCTGACAACCAACTCCTATCATGTATTTTCTTACACAGCTCTGTTCTCACATTTGCAGTTGTTGGGCTGCTGCTGCAGGTGGGTGTGTGATAACTATTACTCTGAGCTCTGTCCAGAGCTCTGTCTGCACGCAGCATGTCTCGCTATTTCCTTGTGTGTGGCAGACAGCATGGGACATGATGTGGCAGTGGCCACGTTATGCATGGCAGCAGCAGCCCTTTGTGCTCTTCGCCCTGCACATTAGCCTGGATCAGGAGATAACTTCCACAGCCGAGACTCTGCAGCAAAAGTGAACACCACCAAAATACTTCGCTTCTTTTATCTTATATCAGAATATTACAAAGTAGTCCCAGTCTCAATAACTTATTGCCTTCTGGACAAGGCTGACTGGATAAAAAAAAAAGAGAGTCTGGAAATTGTGCTATTTGGAGCATGCAGGTAGAGATGTTTTGTACTACAGGTGTGGTAGCTTTTAAACAAATGAAAACTGGGTCTATCATAGTCAGTATTTCACCAAAATCTGTAGAACACACATATGAATCAAAAGCATTGCAATAATACAAGGTAAAAAGTCTGACAGCTCTCTGTAAACAGAAAGCATGAAAGACACAAGATATTAATCGACTAGACAGTAACTGTGCCTCATTTCATCACTTCCATGAGCTGTTTATGGATACAAGGGCCGCCAGTCCCCCCTATGGCTGCTCAGAATTGTAAGCATCTCAGATATACGGATTTTACTCCTCTGACTGCACATACAGAACTTCAGTTTCAGACACATATGACAAATCTCTTCTGCAAAAGCAAACAAGGGTGAAGGAAGCGTATGAACTTACCTGTGTAATGACAACTGGATTTTCTTTCAAGAAGGGATCCTTCAGCAAAATCTGGGTGAACATTTCTGTGCCCTCACCTCCTAAGCCACTGGCAAATGCTGTCATGGCAGGCAAGACAGCTTCAGGCAGGTCCAGCCATTTCACAAAGCCCTCAATGAATCCTGTCCTGAAGGAGCTGAAAAGCAACCGCAGCAGTTGAGGCTCCATAATGGGGTATATTTGCAGACTTTCAGATGCTGATCTGCTGCTGTTCACGCAAAAATCAAAGCATCCTAAGAAGTCAGCAGAAGGTGAGTTGCTTACACACCTGGCTAAACAAACAAGCAAGCAACCTGAATGGGGCCAGCCCTCTCTTCAACACACTGGTTAAAGTCTGCAGTATACAGGGATGCAACTTGTGCTGAAGTACAAAAGGTGTAAGAGAGAAGTCAGTACAATAAAGAAAACACCAAATAGCAAAAGGGTCTTCCACTCCCTTGGCTTCAGAAGCCCCCGCCAGCATTTGTACCAGCTCCACCCAAGCTGCCACCCAGTGCCACCTCCTTTGCTCGCCCCTTCCCACCTCAGGCAGTACCTTTGCTCTTTTTCAGGGAACAGCCATGCTAGGGATATCCCACAAAGTGCCGCATAAGCAAATCTTCCTGGTTCCCCCAGCTGCTGGGCCAGGAGCACACATGGTTCCTTTCCACCTGCCCGCTCAGCCCTGCTGTGCTGTTTCGAAGGCCAGCCTTTCCACTTCTCCTCTGCGGCCATTTTTACCTGCAGGTTCAACACGGAAAAAGCAGAAGAAAAAATCCAAACACAATAATCAGTTGGAAACCAGGAAGCAAGGAGATAAGTTGCCTTTGCTTTTTCACTGTCACACTTGCTGTCAGTATTAAGTCAAGCCCAGCTTGTGTACCTTCCCGCCCCAACATGGTGCTGTGGACAAAGAAGACAACGGGAGACCGGCACTTTACCAGTCCTCACAAGTTTTGCACAAAATGAGCAGCAACACTTCACACAGTGAAAGGAGAAGCCCTCTCCAAGATGTCCAGCATCTGGGCTCCACTCAGGCATATCGTTCACACATTTACTACAAAAATATCATGTAAAAGAAGAGCTCTGCACCTGGTGAGGGACCAGTACAGCTGGTGGGAAATCATTTGCCTCTCTCATTCTCGACCCAAACTGCTACTTCGGTTATTTGCTGAGGGTGTTAAGAAAGTTGAGTGCAGCTGCAGCCTCTGATGAATACTTCTAATACATCCCATGGACACTGCTAAGCTTCACTTGTAATATTCTCTCCTCTATACAACTTGCTGCTGCTTTTTGCCTGAAGACAAGATACTCGAATCTTGTGAATACAGACCCAGAGTAGAGCCAAGACATTTCTTTTTAGAATGCAGACGTGTCTCCACTTTTTGACTTCACGCTTTCAACTTAATGGCTCCTGACTGCTTGCTGGAGCTCCCCTGATGATACAAGCAACTAGTCGAGATGACTGAAATGAGGCAGAGGAGACAACAGCTCATTTCACAATTCAGCATGGGTAACAATCTGCTCCAAAGCTGCTCATCACCTGTAATTTCTACTGACTTCACCAAGACTCAGTTGGTTTCTGAGGGGCCCCAATCACCTATTTCATTATACACTTCTATCTATATGTTTCCTTTCTCAGAACCCTGTAGGAAGGAAAGTGGTTAAACAGGAATTCGGAGCCCATACAGAACTGAGTACTGAATCTCAGGGAATGCAGATACCATTTATGGAGTAGTTTAAGCGTCCTAGAAGAAAGAAATGCAGCACAGGAGCAACTCTTTCTAAAGAGATTTTGTTGTCCTCATTCATCTGTCATGGTCTGCCATCTTACCTCCCCAGTCAAAAATGTATGTGAAGGAATTCCTGTTTCTCAAGGCTTGCACTGTTCAACTGCTAATGGTAACCAAAAGGAAAATTCATCACTCGAGGGCCAATAGTTATGGTAAGTCACACCCCTCTCCCTGGGAGAGCTCAGCCCCTCATAACACACATCTCATCTGGCGCATGGGCCTAAGGCATCTTGGTCCGTTTCCATGGAAACATCACATTCCAGCAAGATGGGAGCACAGAGTCCCGGGGAATAAATAAACTGTTATTTCCGTACCAACCAGAGAAGGGAACAGCCAGATTATGCTACCTTGGAGACAGTGGGTGACTGGGACCAATCCTGGCCCTCGTGGGCCCGTTCTGGTGCCAATCTCAACGCCTAGCAGCATTTACACTCACTGAACTGCAGCTGCGAAGGCACCAGATGGGCCTCCCCACTTCCTATGACTGCCTAACAAAATCCCAAGAGTTATATTAGCTCAGGAGCTCCAAAGCTCTTATTTGGACACCCAAATCCATTTCACATCTCTTATCTCCCTAAAACATCCAGACTTACAGACCGATTTGCCCAGAAATAACCTCATCCTTAAAGTTTCAATAGCTTTGCAATTACTTGGCATGCCTGCTCACCTCTGACCACAGATTTATTAGCTTGTTATGGGAGAGGGCACTGAAAAGAAAATCCGCTTCCCTGCTGGGATAGATTAATTGATTTGTTAACACACGTTCATATGAAAAGTAAAGCAGCAAAAAAGGATTCTGAAACACTGCAACTGTTTAACCTTTTTCCTAATAACATAAAAAATGTGACTGATTGGGGAAGTAACACCACAGTGTCTTCTGGCACACAACTTTATCGCTGTTATGCAAGAAATCATTCATGATGCTGAGCATCTAGAATACAAAGAGAAAGGTTTTAAAAGACTTTGCTCTGAAGATGCTCTCATCAGCACACTCGATGTTCATCCCTCAACACCCCTGTCTCCATCCATACCCAGGGAAAAAACGGGCTTGGACTTTCACACATCCAGCAGAGAAAGGGCAACACACAACTTAGTAAAGAAAACTTGGGCCAAAAAGTTTTGCCATTAAAGCCACAATGAGGAAATTGAAAGCTAGGAATATATCTCAAAAGTTATTTACAGCTTGTGGCACAAGAATTCACATTTGTCTCAAACAATGTGATTCAGCAGTCAACAGCATTGCTCTAATCTGAACTGTCACTTGAAATTTTTTAACGCTTCCAGCACTCACTTTTCACACAAAGCCTTTTTTGGCTTGATAGTTGGTCTTGTCTTTTATATAGCGGCTCCTGCAATCCTATTTGGGAAGCAGAAAGATAATCCTTTTGTGGATCTAACGCTGCACAATATACATGTGCTCTCTACCACTGGAAGCAGAAATACAAAGCTTCTGATATCTTATTCGTCCTAAACTATGAAAGCAGTGACCAAATTGCTGACCGGTTAATCTCATGCCCTCAAAAGTTAATGAGGCATCTCATTAACTTCAGAGAAGTAGCTGTAGGTAACTATTCAGATGGGGCTGGCCAAAAAAAATCCCTTACCCAGGCACACCAGTGGAGAGCAGACACACTGTGGCTAGCATTGGACACTGTGGCTGCAGAAACACTGGGGCAGATGAGGCCTCCTGGGGACTTGAGTGGGTCCCTAGAGCCACACACGTGCTTGCACGCCAAGAGACACGCCAATTTTAATCCGTAGAGACAAAGTTCATACACAGAATGAAATTAGAACCCAGTATCTTGCTGGAAAAACACAAATGTGATACAGACGCCACCGCAGATAGTGCTAATATAAAACATAAGCTGTAAAACACCTGGACTGTGCTTGCAGCCCAGAAAGCCAACTATGTACTAGGCTGCATCAGAAGTGTAACCAGCAGGGTTAAGGGAGATTCTGCTCCTCTAATTTACTCTGGTGAGACCCTACCTGGAGCCCTGTACCCAGTTCTGGAATCCCCAACATAAGAAGGATATGGAACTGCTGGAATGGGTCCAGAGGAGACCACGGAGATGACCCAATGGCTGGAGCACCTGCTGTCCGAGAACAGGCTGAGAGAGTTGTGGTTGTTCAGCCTGGAGAAGCTCTGGGGAGACCTTAGAGCAGCTTCCAGTACCGAAAGGGGCTCCAGGAAAGCTGGGGAGGGGCTGTTGATCAGGGAGGGCAGGGAGAGGATGAGGGGAAGTTTTCAGCTGAAACACGAGAGATTGAGATGAGATTTAGGGAGAATCGTTTTGCTGTTGAGGGTCGTGAGGTTGCCCAGAGCAGTGATAGCTGCCCCATCCCTGAAGGGTTTCAAGACCAGTTTGGATGGGACTTTGATCATCCTGATCCAGTGGGAGGTGTCCCTGCCCATGGCAGGGGTGGGACTGGATGGGCTTTGAGGTCCCTTCCAACCCAAGCCATTCCATGACGCTATGATTCCGTGAACGGGGATTAGAGACCAAGGGGAGGAGGAGATGGGAAAGCTAAAAGCTACAGTAGCTGCAAAGCTGAGCGCGCTCGGTTTTTCCTGGCTGAGGCAGACAGGGGCTGAAGCGATGCTCACGAAGGGATGTGACCCGCAGAGAGAAGTGGGAACGCCTCAGCTGGGAAAGCTGCGAGGATCAACATCTCCACAGCTGCGCGAGTTCACTTTTACGGCAAATCCTTCGTGTTTGAAATGTTTCCTGACATGGATACAAGTTTTTTTAAACAGAAAGCAACACTTCTGGCACGCACTGAGGAGCCCACCCGCAGCCTCTCAGCTGCGGAACAAGGTCCCGCCCGCTCGCCCCTCATCCCGCAGTGCCGTCCCAGCCGTACCCACCCCGCTGCCCACTCTCCCGACCCCACCTGCGCCAGCCCGGCTCCACACGGCCCCGCCACTCCCTTCCGCCGCCCGCCCCTTCCTGCCCGCTCTGCCCTGCCTGCGCCGCTGCGCAATCGGCGTACGGGCTGCTCTCGTCTGATCCGCGCAAGATGCGGACGGTGGGCGAGGCGCGCAATTTGCGTAGGGCGAGGGGCCGCGCCGCGCTGGCCTTCAGCGCAATTTGCGTACCGTGAGGGGCCGCGCCGCGCAACTTGCGTACGGCGGGCGCTGGCCTGCGCTCCCCTAAGCCAGCGGCGCAGTGAGCCGCGGAGCTTGCGGAGCGGCTGGGGGGATGGCGGGGGGTGTGCCGCCCCGGCCGGGCCGTGTTCAGGTCTGGCCCTTTTAAGGGCGGGGTGGGTGAACTCATAAAATCACAGAGTCATTTGGGCTGGGAAAGAATTCTAATATCCAATTCAAACCAGCCAGCCCAACCCCACGGTGCCTGCTAAACCACAGAATCACAGAATGGTTTGGGTTGGGAACTCAAAGCCTCTCCAGTTCCAGCCCCTGCCATGGGCAGGGACGCTTCCCACTGGATCACGATGATCTAAGCCCCATTGAAACAATGGCTTTGAACCCCTCCAGGGATGGGGCAGCCACCACTGCTCTGGGCAACCTGGGCCAGGGCCTCCCCACCCTCAAGAGCAAAACATCTCTCCCTAAGATCTCATCTCAGTCTCCTATCTTTCAGCTGAAAACTGTTATCCTTTGTCCTATCCCTGCATTCCCTGATGAAGAGCCCCTCCCCAGCTTTCCTGGAGGCCCTTTCAGCACTGGAAGCTGCTCTAAGGTCTTCCCACAGCCTTCTCTTCTCCAGGCTGAACAACCCCAGCTCTCAGCCTGGCCTTGTGCAGGAGCTGCTTCAGCCCTCGACCATCTCCGTGGCCTCCTCTACACTCACTCCAACAGTTCCATCTGCTTCTTATGTTGCGGACTCCAAAACTGAACACAGTGCTCCAGGTGAGGTCTCACCCGAGAGGAGTAGAGTGGGAGAATCCCCTTCCTCACCCTCCTGGTCCCACTGCTTTGGATGCAGCCCAGGATACGGTTGATCTGGGCTGTGAGCTCACGTTTCCCGGCTCACGCCAAGCTTCTCATCATGCAGCACCCCAAGTCCTTCTCCATGTGCTATACCATGTTCCCAAGTGCCACATCTGCACATTTTTTTAGCCCCTCCAGGGAAGGAGACTCCACCACTGCCCTGGGCAGCCTCTGCCAGGGCTTCACCACTATTTCAATAAAGACATTTTCCTCATATCCAATCTAAATCTCCCCTGGCACAACTTGAGGCCATTTCCTCTCATCCCGTCACTTGTTACTTGGGAGAAGAGCCAGCACCCACGTCACAACAACCTCCGTTTCCCGGACCTGCAGACATCGATAAGGTTTCTCCTCAGCCTTCTCCTCTCCAGAGGAGAAGCTATACTGTGAGATGGGTATAGCTGCTCCTTCCTCACAGCCCACCTTTACCCACAATCATGAGCCTTGTCTGCCACATTGCTGAATTGCTTGGGCTGCAGGGTTGCCTGGGTGCCGGTCCTTTTGCTCCCCTGGAAGCTCCTCTCCCTCTCTGAGAGGGTTACAGAGGGAGACAGGGATGTGCAGATGATGAAGCTGCTCCCAGTTTGCTGTCCTGAGATGCAGCTTTGCCAGATCCATAGTAGGACAGTTGGGTGTCTCGGAGGCTTATCTTGAGGAAAACAAAAGTATCAGTGCTGTCTAAGTTTGTGCTGTGTCACTGGGTGGGACCCCACATGAGCAGACGCTGAAGCATGCACTCAGGCAAACAAGAGGACCTGTGTGTCAGGTTCAATAGCAGCAGAGTGACTGGCATGGGCAGCTTCAGAGGCTTTGTTCTGTGTGGTTCACTGGCCCTGCAGAAACTCCAAGGCTTGTGAGTTCACTCAGCAACCCAAGCATGAGGCTCTCGCATTGTGTTTGGGATGTTTAAAAAATGCATTTGGTGTCAGAGCAGTCTCAGGCTGGAACCCCAAGTCCAACATGTTTTAACTTTTGGAGAAACCTTTTTTTTTCTTTTTCAGGGGCAGGAGAGCAGTTTCTCTGTATGATTGCATGTCACGAAAACAAAACTAGTTTTGGTTGCTTGATATGTGGGGTAAATGACTTATATTTTAAAATGTACAATGTTGGACTTATAAATAAGCATAAGGCTCAATACGAGCTGCCAATGTGCACTTGCAGTTCAGAAAGCCAACCATGTGCTGGGCTGCATTCAAAGCAGTTGGGCCAGCAGGGTGAGGGAGGGGATTCTGCCCCTCCGCTTTGCTCTGGTGAGACCCCACCTGGAGCCCTGCATCCAGTTCTGGAGTCCTCAGCACAGGAAGGACATGGAGCTGTGGGAGTGAGTTCAGAGGCCACTAATTTGATCCAAGGGCTGGAGCACCTCCCATGTGAGGACCTTCCATGTTAGGTATAGGTATTTTAATCGCCATCATGTGGTCATTAAACATGACATTGAGGTTCTCAAAGAGGACTCCTGTTGATCCCACTTCGAGTGCAGGAGGTCTGCTTTCCCCCATGACTCAGGGAACTGCACAACACGGTGGACAATTTGCAAATGTTTCACAAGAAGCAGGGAATCACCTGAACAACAGTTTGTTGGTTGCAGCTGAATATTTACTGCCTGGGCCTGTTTCTCTGTGAACCTCTCTCTTGCAGGCTACAGTGCGGTACCTAATCACCATCCGAAATTGGGAGGCATCTGGGTAAAGTAAGCAGGGCAAGGTGACTTGGAGCTGAAACTTGCTTGCCTGGAATGAATTAAAACTGAGTGCAAGCAAATCCTTTATGTTTTAGAATAAGAATACAATTTCTCCATAAGTAGAGTTGCTGCTTCCTAGGTTTGCGTTGTCATCAAGCCTTATCTTGTCAGATAAGAACCAATGGCTGTCACCAAGGTATTGTGTTGTAGTGCCCCAGGACTCCCACGGACATGCACGAACTCAGAATTGGCTGCCTTTTAGTGGCTCTCAAGGGCTGAATAAGCATTTCTGTTGAACTGCTGAACGCAGCCATGTAAGGTGTTGATCCAAAGCAGTGGGGCACCCTGGCCGTCCATGGCTGGCAATCTCCCAGTCTGGGTCCACAGGGTTCTTTCAGAGTCAGTCTCTCTGGTAATCACACTGCGTGCCTGCCTCCTGCCCACTGGCGTGTGCTGTCTTGAGGGAAGCCCTTTCTGTCAGCCTGAGTTTTGGCACTGCAGAAATGAGTGTAATGAAACTAAACGCACCCTTTGGGAAGGGCAGAGTGATAGGTAACAAACAGATTGTTCCCGTTCCCATTCATTCTCTGGTTTCAGTTGTTTGCACCCACGTGCCAACAATTCCACGCTGGCTGGACAGGCTCTGCTGTGAGTGATATGAAGGACAAGGGCCTCTAAAATCTTCATTATGTGTCTTGGCTGATGATGGCAAACTGATACAGGCTGCCATCTATGCACCGCTCTGGAGCTGGTGGTATGCGGTGTTTTGCTTGGTCTCTTTCCTTCTTAGGCAAAATTCCTCAAGTTTTTTGGTTTTTTTTTTCAATTGGGATGATTACATGGCCCTGGTCCAGGTCATCTTTGTCATCTTATCTTTAGGACAGCTTGTTTCTTCCTTGCTATCTGGCCATTTAAGTGAGATCAGTGTTCTGTAGCAATTAGTACATGCTTTTCCTTTAACCCTTCTAACATTCTGATGCATTCACATGCCCTACGTACAGGGCAATATTGCTATATTAATATTTATATTAGTTAATTGAATAGTATTTATATTCATTAATTTAGCAACATGTGTCCCTGCCCATGCCAGGGAGGTTGAAACTGGATGGGCTTTAATGTCCCTTCCATCCCAAACCACTCCATGATTCTATCTATGATTCTATGATATATTTACATATTAATATACTAATATATTTGTTACAAACCTTTACAGTGCCTGTCACCTGTTAGTGCTGGTGAACGGAACTTGACGGAAAGATGGTGAGCTGAAAGACTTGGCAGGAGTTTCTGAAATTGTTTTCTAGATGGGTGAATATCTACTCGAGTCTTTGTATTTGGAATAATACAGTTCAATGAAATATTGGGGTTTAAAGCTACCTGCCTTTTCCCAACAGAAGAGCTTTTTCTGGTTGGATATTAGGAAATGTTACTATGCAGGCGCTCTGCAAAAAGCCAGCTTCTGTCCAAATATATTAAGAAAAACAAAGCATTTATTTCTCTTGCAGGTTCATGTTCTTAGGCAGAAAACAGACCTGTTTTTTCCAAGACTCTAGGAGGACAACTGCTCCTTCTCCTCTCAGTCTAATCTCTTTTATCTGTTGGTGAGGCACCATGTGTGTTTATATATTGAGCGACTAAAGAACAGCAGTTTCCATTCTTATCAAACACAAATATTTGCCAGAGGCCTGATCCAAGGTCTACTGAGATCTGTGGTGCTCTTCAAAATATAACGTAACTAAGAGCAAACTTCTCATTATTTTCCAATTAAATTTTATTTGGGTTACAGAATATTTTATTAGCAACTAAGTTTTTTTTTTTTTTTTTTTAAATCAGGAAAAAACCCAACCCAATACTTTCTTGCTTTACTCACAACTCAGCTGTACCTGTTCCCCAACACACTTTCTCAGTGGTACTTCTGTCAGCGAGGAAACTGTGCAATGTTTTGACATTAATTGTCAGCGAGGAACTGAAACACAGAAGTCAATGAGCAACTAACATCATTAAACTTTAATTCCATATAAAAATATCTCATGTGTTCCAGCATGGCAACAGACAAATTGCTGTGGATCTCTGGAAGGAGAGCTGTGAGCACCTCCAAGGGCAGCGTTGTACAGAAACAGGGCATGCAGAGAAGCAATGCAGGCAGCCAGATAGAGGAGTGCAGGCAAGAGAACTATTTCTGTGCTAAATAACATGGGGAATTTGGAGTGTCATGAGCTTCTGAGAGCCTCGCCACGGAGTCAAGGTGAGAAGTGTTGATTTTGCCTCTCCCTCTCTAGTCTCCTAGACTCTTAGGCTCCTCTTTTCTCAGTCCCACCTCCCCATTTCAGCCAACAGCCATTTGGGCAGGGACAGGGATTCAAGTGATACTCTCTGTTAAATCCACTCTGTTCCATGGTATTCCATGGAGGCTGGGCACCCAGTCCCTGGTTTCGCTGCATTGTCACAAGGTAAGGTGAACATGAGTTAAGGGAGTGGGAAAATGCAAGCACAGGATTTTCACAGGATATCATCTGCCAGGTGTTCCAGATAATGTCCTGCAGTGCTAAGCAGGAGATGACACAAAGAAGAACACAATGACAAAAGCCAAACAACAACATTATTAGTCTGGAATAAAAATCATGTGGAAAACCTACAATTTTTATCTCATAAATATCAACATATAAATAATTGGCTAAGTTTCCCATAATGAAATTTAACACCACCATACATTGCTGCTGAGCCAGCTTAGCCACCTGTGGAATTGATTACATGAGTGATTGCTTTCAAAGTCCAGTAACGGACCAGTGCTCCCAACTGCAGCTTTGTAGGCAGGACTAGCCCATTGTCTCTATGCAGTTCACATTAATTGTTTCAGGCAATAGCAGCGATGTGGGTCTCTTTGTGCGAGTCGCTATTACCTCTCCAGTAGAATTTAGGAGTGCAGCAAAGCACCACAGACAAGGCCAACCCCAATGCAAGCATAAGACAAATTACCCATTTGACCAGCCCCAAGTATGTAAATGGGAGGATGATGATGGTGAGAATCACCACCAGCAGCAGGAGCAGCGCAAGTCTCTGGACAGCCAGTCTGTTGTCTGCTGGAGCGTTTTCATCTCTGTATAAGATGTCCTGGCTGCTCTGAGTCCAATTGTCCAGCCCTATGGCAGAGATGTGTACCTCAGGATTGGAACTGGGGTTTTCCAAGTGCTCCATGATGTCTTCTTTGTTTTGAAGTGTGCGGATAAGTCCTCCTGACACAGAAGTGGCTTTTCTGCACAGCGGGCAGGTGATGATCCAGGCACTCTCCTCCTTTCTGAGGATAAGCTTGAGGCAGACAGCGCAGAATGCATGCTGGCAGTTCAGGAGCTTTGGTACCCTGTAGATGTTGTACTTGTTGAAGCAAATGAGGCAGTCCATGTCGATAGGTGTTGTGCTTGAACACTGGTGGTTCATTTCAAAACCTCCTGCTTCAGGAGAGGTTTTGTTCATTAGCATCACGAGAGGCTTTAAGTCTGGACAGTCTCTTTCCAAAACTGCTGGTTTGAAGGCATCAGGACTGCCTCTCTCGGTGCCCAAAGACCTCTCTTTTTCTTTAACACATTCTTCAGTAAATCCCAGCCTCTTCATGTCTGCAGCATTTTCTGGCAGGGCCCCTGCTCTGCTCATTCCTGCAGCACCTTCCGCAGCAGGCGCAGGGCTGTCCTTTTCAGCCTGTGGTACTCTGGGAGCTGCTGATCTGTTTCCCTTGTCAGTGGATTTCTCCATGGAGATAAACCTCGGTGCCGTTTGTCTTCCTGTAGCTGAAGGACTTGCTGAGCTTCTGGCTCCTTTTATATGTTGCTTTATTCCCACTGTATGCATGATTGATTAGTGACAGCTTTAAACATGTTGTGCTCCTACAATACGATGTTTTTATGAGATGGGGACCTGAGTTAACAATTAACTTCGTAGCCGAGACATTTTTACAATGGCTGATGATAGTATCAGTGAGCAATTCCCATCCAGAAGCAGACCCCATGGCATGAGCAGACAGCAGCTTCGTTCACTGTGAGCGCCTGACTCTACTGTTGGTACAAGAATAGTACTTTATTTGTTTAAAGCAGTGTCACTGCTCTCTGAACACCACTTTTATGACAGTGACAGACACAGAAGAATAAGTGAATATGACTTAGATCAATAAATGAGTAAGACACAGATGAATAAGTGAATTGGTGTATGGAATGCAGGGCTTTTATTAGGGAGAGCGTAAGTATCACCAGTTTTGAGTGCTCTGGGCAGGAAGTCTGCTCTTGCTTTAGCAATACTCAGTACCCTAGAGCCATTACCCCTCAGCACAAGGTAAAGAATGAGATTGAGATTATTAATGTGGAGTGTCAAATGCCTGATTATTATCAACTCTTTTATCCTGGGAGCATCCCTGTTGGTTTCAGCCATCAGAGGGCTTCAGGTGCGAACTGAAGTGTCACTTAGGGTCATATAGGAACTCTCGGAGTCCATGGGAGAGATCTGAAAATTAAAAGCAAGGTCAATGTCTTGGTAGAACTGTCTACTTTCTCTTGCCACTCACAGGATAACCTCACGCACTCAGGAAAGCCCTGTTAAGGGGGTTTTGAATATTCAGTTCTTCTGAAAAATAAATGCCTAAACAAAACTCCTTCCTCTCTTAATTTCTGCCCTTTTAATTGACGGGTAAAATACAGATTGTTTCTCTGTAAGAAAAGGAAGGAAGGAAGGAAGGAAGGAAGGAAGGAAGGAAGGAAGGAAGGAAGGAAGGAAGGAAGGAAGGAAGGAAGGAAGGAAGGAAGGAAAGTCTGTAGCCTCAAGTGCACCTGAATGCTCGGGCTGCCTGTGCTGCCATGTACCAGCCTCTCCCTCCAACAGAAAGAAATAAAACAGCTGCAATGTAGGAGGGCAAGGAGTTCAGGAAGACTCTAATCTCAGGGGGAATGAGGTGAGAAGAGCTTGTTCTCCTTTGCTGAGCAATAGCAGAAGGTGTGTTGTAAGCAAACTTCGTAAGAGTCTCTAGGTGTTCCTGCTGTATTCCTGCTGTATTCCTGCTGACGTGGTGTGCAGCAGGGTTTGTCAGACTTTTGGGTGACCCTAAATTTTAGGGACCTGAAGAGCTTTTGGTTGCAGAAGTGGGACTCACAACTGAAGTACAAGAACATGTGGAAGTGGCTGGCAAACTGCAGGGCTCACTTCTGTTTAAAAACCAGAATTCTCTATTGCATTTCACATTCCTCCTTATTAGTAAGTTAATGCCATTGGAAAGAAAAGATCTGGAAAAAAGCAGACAGCTCTGACATTATTCCAATGCTTTAGAAATTTCAAATTTAGACTGGCGGTTCCCAGGGCCAAAATGGAAATGTCATAATATTTACAGGTTCTTAATCACTAGAACAGTATGAAACTGTCCTGGCAATGCTAGGAAGCTGGAACAGACACCATCAGGGGCAGCTACGCTCCTCGCTGAAAGGTTTAGAGCTGGGTAGGTGAATCGATGCCTCTGTGTCTGTTCGCTCTGTGTTCCAGCAGTGGGCAGAAGTGACATTTCTGTGCCTTTCACCTCCATATGCTGGAAGCTCCGAGTCAGGTTGAGAGGCATGGTTATTTTGCTATGGATGCATGCCAGAAGACAGGACAATGCACTCAAGGGAAGAAGGAGAGCACATTGTGGTTTGGAGAGGTCCTTGTGCCTCCCTAGGGGTGCAGGTCACTGCCATGGGGAACTGGGACCCCAAGGCAGGAAGCGTGATCTTGCGTAGGGCTCAGGAGGCCACGGTTGTGTGATTCTTTGGCTGCGTTTTTGGCACTGGTGTTCACTGAGCACATGGTTTCCTCTGCCTAGTTTCTGTCAGTCATATTGGGCTAAAAATGTCCATTCGTTACTGTCCTTCAATGACGACGTTTTCAAAGGAACTGCCCTAATTCTGGCTCAGTTCTGTCCTTGGTGACACAAATGATGGTCGCTGCTTTGCATGCAAGCTGTAATTAACTGAATTACCTACTGCCCCTTAACACTACTTAAGCTAATTACTGTTTCATTAATCATTTGCAGTCAGTTTAGATACTCATCCTGTTTTTGTGCTTTTATTTTGTTTGCATAAAAAATGTGTTTCTATGGAATGCTTCTTATGGACTTGTTTGTGACAGGAAACGGATGCAAGAGAGCAGCTGGATCATTTCAGAGCAAAATCCATGCTTGGATTCCCACCAATCCCACCCCAGCCATCCCCTCGCCCACCAGCCCCATTCCCGCCAGCCCCATTACTACCAGCTGCACTCCCGCCAGCTGCATTCCCACCAGCCCTGCTCCCACCAGCCATGTTCCCACCAAACCCCTCCTGCCAGCCTCAGCCCTGCTGTCCCCACTCCTTCCAGCCCCATTCCCACCAGTCCTGTTCCTGCCATCCCTGTTCCCACCAGCCATGCTCCCACCAGCCCCGCTCCCGCTATCCCTGCTCCCTTCAGCCCTGTTCCTGCCAGCCCCATTCCCACCAGTCCCATTCCTGCCATTCCTGTTCCCACCAGCCACACTCCTGTCATCTGTGCTCCCGAAGGCCCCGTTCCCATCATTCCTGCTCCCGCCAGCCTCGTTCCTGCTCTGCCACCCCATGAATGCTCCGTCTTCTCCCAGTTCCCATTCCAGTTGGTTGCAGAGTGATGATGGATGCCTAGCAGAGACAGACCTAGAAGAGAGGGAACGAGAGCGGGGCTGGGAGGGCACAGAGCGGGGACGGGCTGTGGCCATGCCTGAGGAAGGGCCCCTGCACAGTGTAATTAGCAGCAGGTGCTAATTAGGCAGGAATGTGGTAGGCTCAGGAAGAGCATCAAGTGATGCTCGTAATGAACGGTGCTGCTCTTCATATCCTGGCCCTGCTGTCACCGTTCTCCCAGCTGCTCCTGGAGCCTGGTAGCTCCCCAATACAAAAAGTAGTTATGATGCAAAAAAGTGGAATATTTTGATTTAAGCTAAAGTAGAGTTAATCTTTCATCCAAGTAACTGGAGGTTTTTTTTTTTTTGAAAGTTAGACAGAATGTCCCTCTGAGAGCATGATTTTTTTCAAATAGTGTTTTTCCAGATACTGTTCATTCTTTGTTCTTTTGGAAATAGAATCATAGAATCATAGAATTGCTAGGTTGGAAAAGACTTTTGAGATCATCAAGTCCAATCGTACTTGTCCACTACTGAACCATCCCTGAGCACCTCATCCACCCATCTTTTAAACCCCTCCAGGGATGGAGTCTCCATCACCTCCCTGGGCAGCTTCTGCCAGTGCCTGAGAACCCTTTTGGTGAAGAAATTTTTCCTAATGTCTAATCTGAACCTGTCCTGGCACAACTTGATGCCATAAATGATAATGCCTTGTGTTCAGTATGATCTGTGCTGAACAGATGTGTCGTCTTCTGCAATCCCCTCTGTCTGCAGCCTCTCCTTATTTCAAATGCAAGGTCACACAGAGCTGGACCCAGCTCCAATTAGCGAGAGATTTGACTGTTCTGAAGTTCATAATAACACTACAATGAGTCCTGATACAAGAAGTTGTTACTGTTACAAAAAGTGGAAGATTTTGATTTAAACTAAAGCAGAGTTCCAAGTAATTGTATTTTTTGAAAGTTAGAAAGAATGACCCCCTAAGAGCATGTTGTTTTTTTTTATTTTAAGCAGTGTTTCCCAGACACAGTTCATTCTTTGGAGATGAAAATGCCTTGAGTTCAGTGTGATCTGTTCTGAGCAGAGGTGTCTGCTTCTGTAACCACCTCTGTTTGAAGTCTCTCCCTATGTCAAATGCAAGGTCAGGCAGAGCTGGAGCCAAAGCTCCAAATTAGTGAGAGATTTGGCTGTTGTGAAGTTCATAATAACAATAAAATTAGACCTCGGAAAGTAATAGAATATGCATAAAAATTCTGGAAAAATTTATCCACGTGCATGTGAGTGGGAAATCTTTTCTGTCCCAGCTCCTGTCTGGCTGCACAAGACTGATGGAGATCGCTGCCTCACACTGCCCAGCCCTGATAAATCACAGAATCATACAATCACCAGGTTGGAAAAGACCTCTTGGATCATTGAGTCCAGCCATTCCTATCTGCCACTAAACCATCTTCTTGAGCACCTCATCTACCCATCTTTTAACTACCTCCAGGGATGGTGACTCAATCACCTCCCTGGGCAGACTGTTCCAGTGCCCAATAACCTGTTCTGTGAAATTTTTTTTCCACTATCCAGCCTGACCCTCCCCTGGTGCAGCTTGAGGCCATTCCCTCTTGTCCTGTCCCCTGTCACCTGGGAGAAGAGGCCAGCACCCACCTCCCTATAGCTTCCTTTCAGGCAGTTGTAGAGATCAATAAGGTCTCCCCTCAGCCTCCTCCTCTCCAGGCTAAACAACCCCAGCTCTCTCAGCCGCTCCTCGTCAGACTTGTTCTCCAGCCCCTCACCAGCTTCGTTGCTCTTCTCTGGACACACTCCAGAGCAACTTCGGTATCGCCCCCATCTCTGACGCCACTCCACTTACGAAACCTCCCTTTTCCTCCTTCCCTCTCCCGCCTCCTCCCGTAGGAGCCGCCAGGGGGCGGCAGTGGCGGGGCGGCCGGGGCGGCGCCGCTCTCACCACCCCGGAGCCGCTCCCGCTGGCGACGCGGTCACGTGAGAGGCGGAGTCACGTGATAGGACAGTCACGTGAGGGCGCACGGCAGGGATGTCCCGGAAGCAGGGAGGTGGGCCCCGGGCGGCGAGCGCTGCCGGGCGGCACCGGCGGCCCCAAGCAGGGACGGCCTCGGGCCCGGGCGGAGGGGGCCTCGCCGTGCAGCTCCGGGCCCTCGGCCTTAAGCTGAGGGAGGTGCCAGGCGATGGGTGAGCGCCGCGCCCGGTCTGCCCGGGGCGTCCTTGGGCCTCCTGGCCCGGGCGTTTGGAGCCGGTGTCCCTGGGGCCAAGGGCTTTCCCTCAGGATTTGAGCCGGACCATTGCTCTTTAGAGTGAGGTTTCCCTCCTGTACCCCACAGAGGTCAGAAGGCTCCGCTCTGGGTCTTTGCAGGGCCTGTGTCCCTGAGGCCCAAGGCCTGTGCCCTGCTGGCGTGAGGGCTCTGCTGGTCCCAGACTTGATCCCCAGCAGAGCTGAGGGCTCCCCTGGCCTGCTGGGTGGCCAGAAGGTCTATAAGGATTGGGAGAAACGAGAATTTGATGTGCCTGCTGGGAAACTGCTTGGTGGATCATTGAGTGGTTGTTTATTCTGTTGTGTCATTTGTCTCAGTGCCAGTTTAAGACAGTTTGGCCTGGCACTGTTACCACCCTTGGCTTGCTCAGTTGGAGTTTTTGATGTTCCCTCAAAACATGTTCCTACCAGCATTTCTTCTCATTCCAGCAGCCATTCAAAGGGAATAGGTGTTACATCCCATTTATATCCTGTTGAACTTAATGGGTAGGAGGAGTACAGCTCTTCTTCCCAGTTAACACCGTTTTGTCCCCGCTGCTCTGCCAGGGCCACTCACTTAGGGCTGTATGTTTGTTTTCTTTCAGCCAGACTCACCTGCGACTCCTCTCTTGGTAGGAATTGTTTGTTCCGGGCCCTGGGTGATCAGCTGGAGGGCCACTCACGGAACCACCTCAGACATCGCCAGGAGACAGTGGATTACATGATAAAGTGGCGGGAGGATTTTGAGCCTTTTGTGGAGGATGATGTGCCCTTTGACAAACACGGTAGGGTCTCCACAGGACACGAAAGGAGACATTATTGTCTAATGTCATTATGTCTCAACTAAGCACCTTTGTACTAAACAGCTCCTCATCCCAGAACTATGTTAGGGCTCCCCTCTAGTTGTTGGAAAATGTAAGTTTACATTTCTCTTTTCTTTCGGTAGAAAGGTGAGCTATTGAATGTGTTACATTTGTCATGGAATTGTTTAAATTTAGGAGAAACTTAGGAGAAAGAAAGGAGGCAAAAAAAGGCAAGGAATAAAAATTTGGTGTTGTCTGGCTGTCCTTGAATGCTACTGGGTGTTGAGTGGCTGATTTCTCTAGGTCTCTTTCTCTCCTTGACGTTTGATGTTTCACAGTGGGAACACAGGGGAAGCCAAGACCAACACAGCCTTTGCTCTGAGTGTTCTGGGGATGTGCCAGGTGCCATGCAGGGGCTGTTGGAAATGGTTTGCTCGGTTAGTGCATGGCACTGTTCCTTCTGAGCTGATGGCCTTGCATAATCTGAGGGTGTACCATGTTTTTTAGAGGTTTCTGTGGTCATGTAAGATGTGTTAATTTCTGTCACTGCCATGTTCTCAGCAGTTTTCATTTCACTGTTGGGATTTCCTTTCCGGAATTTCCTGGGCTTGTGCTGAAATTTTGTTGCTATCCTTCCAGTGCTTTTGGAGGTGTTGGACACTGGGATTCCAACTCTTATGAATGTTTTTTCTCTTAGTTACCAATTTGGCCAAGCCCGGTACCTTTGCTGGCAACGATGCTATTGTGGCCTTTGCAAGGAACAATCAGTTGAATGTGGTTATTCATCAGCCTAATGCGCCGCTCTGGCAGGTGAGAAACAACACTTCTGTATTTTTGCCTAATTTTTAGCTGGTAGATTCAAACAGTGTAGAAACTTGCTGATCTGTTAAAAGAGAATGCTTGGTAGCCATAGGGAGCTTGGCATGGATTAGAACTGTGCTTGCTTTGTCAGCCTTGAAGGAAGAACCTTCAGTGAGGATGAGAGGGAATGAAGGAAAACAGTGAATGCCTGATAAGTGTGTGAAGACAGAGTAGCATGCTTTAATTTGGTTTTAAGCTGCTACCTTCCCTGTTATGGTTCTGTCTCCTGGATATTGGACTAAATACAAGGGGACTTCTCTGATACAGATTTGAGCCAAACTCAAGGAAACCTGTATGAAAACATTCAGGAAAATGGAAGTGAAGGTGTAGTAAGGTGGTCCCTGCAGCCTGTGGGAAAGAAGCTCTGTTGATGCTGCATGGGATTGGGAATGAGAAGGTTTCTGAAGGTTGGAGAAATGAGGTTCTGGTCTGGATGGAAGAGGGAATGAGCTTTAAAACATTAAGGCAGTATTTAATCAGCTTCTGGAAAGGAAGGACTCTGTGTGTGGTTTCCTCTGACAGTGAGGCACTTAGTGAGGCATCCATCAGGTCCCTCCTGCTCTTCTGTGGTGTTTTCCTGTGGCAGGTCTACACCCAGTCTCTGCCTGTTCACTGACCGAGTGAGAGCCTGAGGTCATGTCAAGATTGTTTCTGGGTGTTTTATACGATGGAAGTAATGATTGAAGGGCTGGACACAGTTTACGGACAGCACCAACAGAGTGTACAGATTAAACAGGGCAATAAGGACCAGATGAAAGCTATCAGTGGGGTCTTAAATACATTTACAAGAGTGTCCCAGAGATTCCTAAACCCACCTGAGTTTGAACTCTCATTTATACGCACCCTTGGCAGTGAGACAGCTAACTCACAGGGGTTTTTGTTTAAAAAAAAGTGTACCTGGCAAGCACACAATGAGCACAGATACTCAACTGCTTGACCTGCAGGTGTGCAGAGGTGATGACCCTGCAGGAGAGTTTCATTTTGTTGCTGTTTTGAACCAGATACTCACCTCAGTGTCCTCAAATCTTTATTGATACCTCGTATATCTGCTCAGATCTTAAACTCTTTTTCTCTATTTATTGACGTTTCCAGGGTTGTAAACAGAGTCTGTGATGAGCTCTGTTTTGCCTGAGCATAGTCTTGTTGATGAAAGGTTGTCTTAGGTGCTTGTGAATAGCCTGAATAGAGCAAGCTGTTAATAGTGGTAACGTAAGGAGCCTCCGACCCGCACAAGACATCACAACATGTAGACATGACACCATGGTGGCAATGTTCGCAAGTTGCTGGACTCAACTAACCCAGGGTGTGCTGCTGTTTAATTTTCTACACTTCAACATGGTTTCCTCCCCCTTTGCTTTGGAGCCCCAGCAAAACTTGAAAAAGATTAGATTCCACAGAGGCAGATCAGTGAGATGCTTAAAGCAGGTGGTGTCAATGTCTCCTTCAGTCCCAACTCAGAGAGTGAATTATCCTATAATTTTAAGAGCATGATACCATTGGTATCCACTGCAGCTAAGCTGGAAAATGGAAGCGGAAGTGTCCAGGACCTCCTGCTGTTCCTCAGGTTTTGGCTTCATCAAAAGCTCTTCGGAGGTTAGCATCTCTGCGTGGGCGTTTTAGGGCTTTAAACACTCTTTACCTTTTTTAGTAGTGACTGTAAATATAGAGCTTCAAGGTAGATCAGATATATAGATTATTTATTGGCTTTTTGGGTAACTGCTTACTTTTTTTTTTTTTTGTTTTAGTGTTTTTATCTGCAGCAATCTTTTACTTACAGTACCAGTGTAGTGTGCAGAAGGCATGCAGAAAGAGGCTTCACCACTCAGACCTAGACTGGACAATTTTCAGAATTTCAAGAGCTTTAGGATTTGATAGGTACCCGTTTAGGCTCTGGCAGAGTAGAAACATTGAAAATAAATCTTACTTGGATCCAATGTGTTGAATGGAGGTGAATGCATTATGAAATCTGAAGTTGTTTGTGCAACAGAAACTGCAGTCGTGGCTGAAAGGTGTCTTTGTGTAAATTCCGTAAGTTGGAATAAGCTGATTCAAAGACGTAAAGGGATTGGGAAATTCTGGAGCCCTAAAGCAAAGCATTTCTTGTCGTTTGCTCACTGACGTCTTCTCCAGGAAAGCTGTCAGGTCATTGAACTCTGGCTTGACAAGTAAGCAAAGCGATCTGCACACACAGTGTGCTTTTATGCATTCCTTGCCAGATTCAGAATGCTGTGTAGCTTTTAGCTTATAGTTCGAGGCACTGATGATTGGGGTAGGAATCATTCTTGCGTCAGCAGAGATAATAGTCGGAGCAGGAGTTTTCTACAGGAACTGCTGTACTTGGTACTGACAAAGCGAGTGTTGTTAACAGTGTTCTTGAAAAGAGTAAATATGTCATGGCTTGGTTTTATTTCTACCAGTCTTTCTTTTAAAAACAAAATGTATTCAGTTTGAGTGCAAACAGTTAAGACAGCATCTTGTCCCAACTGCAGAGCAAAATGTACTGTGGCAGACTCTTCCTACTGCGGTCGTAACTTGCACAAACTTTTCTTTTTCTCGTGTTTGAGGGGAAAAAGGTGTACACTCCAGGGAAGCTGTAACTGAAACAGGGTCTGGGAAGATGATCAGAAAAGGAATAGTTCTGTGGAAAGTGTAGAGAACGGTTTTGAGCTTCCCACTGAAATACTTTCATGCCATGCTTTGTTTGCCGTGATGTAATGGACCCACGGTTGTGCTGCTGGTTTTCAGACGTAATCCTTGAGAGAGTAGCTCTGTTGTGACTGAGGCACATCTGGCTTATTAGGGTACCCGTTTAAAGACGCTTCAGTAGCTACTTCGTCTGCTTCTGATCAGTGTTCATCATTGCTTCAAAAAATAGAAACTCTGAAAAATGTGATGCTAGAGTTGATTCCAGATCCTAATTTGCAAGTTTGTTTGTTTGTTTGTTTGTTTCATTTAGATTCGGGGCACAGACAAAAACAACGTGAGGGAACTTCATATTGCTTACCGTTACAGAGAGCACTACGACAGCGTGAGGAGAATCAACGATGATTCTGAAGCTCCAGCGTATCTTCAGATGGAGGTTGGTTTTGATGGTGACCTCAGTCAGCTGTGGGTGAGAAACAGAGCAGATGAATGTTACCGGTTGATTTCCCTTCTCGTTTGCACTGAGATAGCGCTTGGTCCCTTCAAAAGCCACAAATTGTTTGTTGGTATGCATGGCCTGGTAGCGTGTGAGAGCTTGCTCGGCAGTGTTTGAGTTGTGGGAAACAGTGTCAATGATCATAGAAGTTACGCGATTCCCAGGTGCTTTGACACAGGATATATCTGAGAAGTGTGCCATAACAAGTCAATTTATGACAGTGTCAGATTATTTCACTGTTTATGATAGAATTGCTGCATGCCTTTGTGATCTGCTGGGCTTCACTCTTCTTGCAGATGCTTTGCAAAAATGATTCAAATAAGAGGGAGGAAGCGAAGCTTTGGAAGGGTGAGTTTGAAGCAGATGAGATTGAAGGTGAAACAGAAGATGCTGTACAAAAAGTGTTGAAAGCTACTGGGTGTTCAGTAAGTATTGAATAGCCTTTGTGTTACATGTTCAAACTTTCTCGATACATGAAAGTAGCCTAAAAATTACTCATCTTGGGCAGTTTCAGTACCACAGCCATAAATCAGGATGCATTTTATCCTGGACTCAACCCTGAAATGTAGATGAAATACATGCTCTGTGTGGATTCCTGATAAGTTTTGAAGGTTTGTCTTGCAGTCTCTCAGGGAATTCACTTTGCAACGAAGTATGTAAGATTTGCGATCTTTGAGGGTGTTTGTAGTGGGACATTTCCAACACCTTGGTACTCTGGATCTTGGCTGTTGTCACTGGAGAGCCCATGTGGTTCCTGCAGACGGCTGCTTGCGCTGTGGAAGAGCATAGAACAGAGAGAGCCAGGAGTGGAACCAGTTAACACTGAAACAGGATATTCCTTTGTCCGGGTATCATCAGGATTTTAAGATTTTTCTCCCTCAGCTTTTTCAGAAGCGTCAAACAGGGTAACTGAAAGGTGATGAAAGCAGACAGCTGTTCTCTGTGGCACAGATGGGTGTTAATTGAATGTATGTCAGTGATTTGACCTGTCGTTGTCAGTGTTATCTTTCTTTTCCACGGACAGGACACTGATTTAGTACGTCACATCCTGGACGTGGAAGACTACAATGTAGAATCTGCAATATTTGCCGTCATTCAAATGAATGAAGTGGAAAGAATAAGTAAGTACAGGGAGTTTCACCTGGTGCTTCAGAAGAAGCTGTCCGACGTCAGCATTCCCTGATAACAGCAGTTCAACAGGGACAGCAGCAGTTGGAGCTTGCAGTTGGCTGTGCTGCCACATCAGCCTTTCTGTGCTTAGCAGGATTATTAGTGAGGACAGACTCATTCCAGATTCCAAAAAGGCCACTGTGCCAGAAATTGGCAACCTGATCCAGTGAGAGGCGTCCCTGCCCATGGCAGGGGGTTGGAACTGGATTATCTTTTTGGTCCCTTCCAACCCAAACCATTCTATGATACTATAAGTTCTGGAAGAAGGAATTGGCTGATAGTGAGACAGCTTCTGGGCAGAGCATGTCTGAGAAAAATCTCTGTTGTTGGTAGGTGCTGAGGAGCAGCATGATCCCCAGAGTGAAGTTCAGGAATCGTGTAGCAGAACTTTGTCAGAAGAAAATAGATATGGCTCAAGAATCTCTGGAAATCAAAGCTTGCATCAAGGTGAAATAGGAAACAACACTGGACAGGCTAGAAACAATGACAAGAATCAAGCTGGCAGAAACCCGAAGGTATGAGAAGGGCGGTTTGGCAGGGATTCACGTGTTCTTTAATTAGGTGAATGCTTAGGATTGCTTAATTGGCAACTGCCTCCTCCTTGGAATTACAAAGAACTGCTTACTGAATTTTGTTGCTGCTACAACTGTGACTTCTGTGATACAAACATTTATTAGTGACATGTGGCATTCTTCCTAAAATGACACAAAATAAACTCCTGTTAAGAGTAGTTTGGAATAAACATTGTTTGTCAGCTGCTTTGATATCTGCCCATGTCCTCTCCAGTGTATTTTCACCCAGCTGAGCAGAAAACGCATGCTTTCAGCTTTGTGTTTGCATCCTTCCCTTTCAGGTATCTAAAAAACAGAAGAAGGAACAGCAGCGGCTGGAGAAGAAGAAGCGGCAGGAAGAAAGGCACCGACAAAAGGTCTTGGCCAGTAAGAACGACCGTGCAGACAGCAGCAGGAGAGAGACAGACTCTTCTAGCCACGTCACCTTGGTGAAGACCATGGAGGCTCTGAACATCTGACTGAATGTGTTCTGAGTGCTCTGGGGAGAAAGGCAAATAAAACTGATGAAGGCAAAAACCCTTAAGCGTGTTTACAAGCACCTATTATTATCTTAAAATTGATTTCTGTGGAGATCTCCAAGCGCACGCAAACTCTGTGTCTGCGTGTGGTGAACGCTTACTGCATCAGCCTGTGTGTGAGAAGAGTTGTTTGGACTTAGGAAAAAACTTGTTTTTATAATTTCAGAGATGGATGAAGGTGAGAACCTTTTCTTCCCACTGCAGTGTCAGATTTGCTTTGACAACTCTTGATGATTATTATTTTTATATCAACTTTTTACTTGGTTATGCTTGGAGGAGCTTAAAAACCTTGCTGTCAGGGAAAGCTTAACAGTTCTCAACTCAGGGACTTGGGAGGGTTTTTTTATTTAAATAAAGTAAGACAACAGAATCCCAGAATCCTTTCTGAAGTGCAGTGTGTCCATCAACACTGTATCAAACGTGAGATTCCTCATTTTTCATGTGAGAATGCAGCGATAGTTTTAACCAAACTGCCAGTGCCTATACTGTTGTGCTGGGCTGTTTCAGAAGTGTTTCATTCATGAAGGGAGAATGAGATTGCATCCGTGCTTGCTTTGTGCTGAAGTTTGGGAGCAGTTTGTTTTCTGCCTACTAAGACAGTCTGAGAAAAAAGGAATAATAAACCCAGTGGACTCTGCAGGGCAGATTCATCCAATCTGTAGGCAGTATGAGCAGGCATGAGATTTCTGTTGAGTGTTGGTACATCTGGAATCTCATCTCCTTTGCCCTATTCTAGAGCTTTTGGGCTACTCCAGAGCTTTACTTCAAGCCAGGAACCTAATAGTTGCTATTCTCCAAATGAAGTTAGTATAGCCAGAAGATCAGGAGCCCTGGGAAAAAGCTTCCATGTTGCAGTGATCACAGGGAACTCTGCCTACTTCACTCCTCATAAATTATTTTCAGGGTAGGATTTTTCTATCTTAAATTCCTCTTGAGTAAGGTCACCAAGTACTATAGAATGTACGGCTTGAATCCTGTGGTGCTTTCCACTGTAGAACCGGGAATTTGAACTGAAGTGTAGGGACCGTGGAACTTGGCCCTTGATTTATGGCTTGCAGTGTTTCAGTTTTTTGGATTTCACTCAGGTTTTTGGACTCGCATCAAGCACTAAGCTGGAAGAAAGCACATATATGCTTACACAAACAATAGATGACAGGAGGCAACTCATCAGCTTGGGCAGAGACAAAATGGATGCCTTGAAAGTAAAGAATATTGCTTTTGAAAAAAATCGTATGCATTCCTTGAAATGTCTAAATTAGCAAGGAAATAAAAATGATTTTTGGACTGAGCTGCCACAATCTGAGCTTGCAGGTGATTTGTGCTGTTCCTGTTCATCTAGAGTGTTTGAAGAATGAAAAGAAAGGAGCTCTACTTTGAATGCTGGGGTGGTAGAATGGGCGTTAATGCTGGTGAGGAAGTTCCTTTGGTTCCTGTCATGAGCTTGAGGTTGCATCAGGCTGGCAGGGTCTCTAATAGGGTTCTGCTGGGATCTGTCTTAGGGTCAGCACTCTTCAACATCTGAAATGAGCTGGAGGCAGTACTTGAAGGTTTGCTGATTAAGGTTGTGGATGGCACAAAAGTGGGAGGAGCTGTTGATGCTTGAGGACAGCAAGGACCTGCAGAGGAGGCTGGACATATTGGAGAGCTGAGTGATCACCAGCTGCGTGAGTTTGGATGTCCACACAGCCTGGGGAGTGAGAGTCTGGAGAAGGGCTGCTGGCTGCCTCTTGAAGGTGAGTGCATGACAGCACATAGAATCAATCATAGAATCACCTGGCGGAGCTTCAGGCCATTCCCCCTTGTCTTGTCCTCAGTCACTTGGGAGAAGAGCCCAGCTCCCTCCTCTCCTCTCCCTCCTCTACAACTTCTTTTTCAGGTAGTTGTAGAGAGCAATAAGGTCTCCCCTCAGCCTCCTCCATGCTAAACAACCCCAGCTCTCTCAGCCGCTCCTCGTAAGACTTGTTCTCCAGCCCCTCACCAGCTTTGTTGCTCTTCTCTGGACACGCTCCAGAGCCTCAACATCCTTCTTGTGGTGAGGGGCCCAGAACTGAACACAGTACTCAAGGTGCGGTCTCACCAGTGCTGAGTACAGAGGGAGAATCACCTCCCTGGACCTGCTGGTCACACCGTTTCTGATACAAGCCAAGATGCCATTGGCCTTCTTGGCCACCTGGGCACACTGCTGGCTCGTGTTCAGTCAGCTGTCAACCAGCACCCCCAGGTCCTTCTCTTCCGTGCAGCTCTCCAGCCACTCTTCCCCCAGTCTGTAGCTGCAGAGGGTTGTTGTGCCCCAAGTGCAGGACCCGGCATTTGGCCTTGTTAAACCTCATCCCATTGGTCTCGGCCCAGCGGTCCAGCCTGTTCAGATCCCTTTGCAGAGCCTCCCTACCCTCCAGCAGATCCACACTTCCTCCCAGCTTAGTGTCATCTGCAAACTTGCTGAGGGTGCACTCGATGCCTTCATCCAGGTCATTGATAAAGACATTGAACAGAGCTGGACCCAGTACCGAGCCCTGAGGAACCCCACTTGTGACTGGCCTCCAGCTGGAGTTAACTCCATTGACCACCACTCTCTGGGTCGGCCATCCAACCAGTTTTCAACCCAGGAGAGTGTGCGCCCATCCAGGCCAGAGGCTGTCAGTTTCTGCAGCAGAATGCTGTGAAAATGTAGAAAGCTGCTGTCCCTGCAACCTATCGACCACCATCACCTTTCCTAGGCTAGTGTTTTCCCAAATGCTCCCCTACAGAAAAAGAGTTCACTCGAACTGCAAGTTTTCAGCCTTTAGCCAGGCTTTGTCAGTGTGCCTGACAAAGTCCTAAATCCTTAGGACTTTTCTAGGACTTAACCAACATCCCAAATTTGTCAGCTTTGTCAAGGCTGCTGCAGTTGCTGCCCCAGGAGCCAATGCTGAGGCAGCTACCATTTCTCCAAGTTCCAAAAAGGTGACTGTACTCTCGCAGTCAGCCCCAAATTGATGGATATATTGTTTATTTCGTTTACTTCGTTTCTTGTTATAAAACATAGTAAGACTGGGAGTTAGTAGTTTGAGCCATCCAAGGCTACACGGCCTACCACTAAATTTTGACAGAATTCCTCCTCACATTTATCTCCACAAATCAGAAAAAATTTCTACAGGCAAAGCAACTGGAAAAGAAAAAGAATGTGATACCTTAGGAGAGGTATAACTGTACCAGGCTGTAGCGTTTCTATACACAGGTAAGGTGGCATTTACATTCTGATCTTTTCGAGTGATGTTATAGGTACAATTAGACATCACACAAGCATCCATTATTACTGACCCATTTTGCTGGAACCCATCTTGGACCGCTGTCTGTAATGACACAAACATATCCTCGTCCCCAGGGTGACAATGGAAATGGACCTTCCCAAGTTCTTACCATGACTTTCACTTGATTTTTATGATCAATCATTCCCGTTGACATGGTTTGCATACGTTTCACTATTGGGGGAATTATCTCCCGGCAATCGTAAACAATTCATAACATCTTGTACCTTAGCTAACCTATTTGCTGGCGTTTCTCCCTGTTCCCCCTGGTTTTGTTTTTGCAAAAGAGTTTTGATGGTGCAATGTGTTCGTTCTACAATTGCCTGTCCAGTTGGGAATGTGGAATGCCAATAAGGTGTTGCACTCCCATCTGTAAAAACTGTCAGCCCATTTACCAGTGTGGTACTACATTTAGATTTTTCCTCTAGACATTCTTGTTGCAAAAAGGTTATCAACCGATGGTCTGGATGATGAATTTTAATTTGTCCACTAAAGTTCACCAAGGCCACTTGTAATTCTAAACTGTTCCGACTGTGCTGCATGCAGTTAAAGGAGAAAATCTTTTTTCATCTTGAGGAAGATTTCTTACTTCATCCCGAAGACCCCGGCCCACGACCACCAGGAGGCACTATGCAGGCGCAAGACCGGAGCAAACCTTCCAGAACTAATTATAATGCGAAGCGAGGAAACGTTGTGAATATGTAGTAGGCGCTTTTAACTATGCATGTCTTTGCACTATAAGTAGCTGCGAGTTAAGTTCTATGGTGTGTGCAAGCTGGGAGGAGAACCCCCTTGCACCCCAGCGCTGGAAATAAACATACCTGCTTTATAACTCATTTGGGGTTATAGGGTTTGATTCCACAAAACAACGGTACCCGGAGAAGAGCCCTGTGGTCAGGGCAGGTGAGAAGGTGCTGAGCCCTCTCCCTGTGCTGGCCAAGCACAGGTGGTCCTTCAGGAGGCTCCAGTTCTCCCCCACTTGCTCCAGTGCTGCTACCTGCTCTTGCTTGATCCTGGCTACCGTCCGGCACTGGAAACTCTCCAGGGCTTCCTTCAGGATGCCAAATTTACTCAGTATCCCTGATTTGAGCACCTCTGAGGACTCCTGCACAGGGGAAAGCCGTGAAAGCCAGCACGCTCTGACCCACGCTCCTGGCATGGGGGTGGCCTCAGCACTACCTTGATACTGTGTGTTTGCTCTTCCAGCTCCTGCATGTCCTGCTCCATCCTCTCCAATTCCTCCTGGGCTTTTTCCAGGGACTCTTTCAAAAGCGCCTGTGAAAGGAGGCACCACTGCCTTGCAGAGCAGAATGCCACTGCCCACCCAGCCCAGGAGCCCTCCCAGGGCTTCAGAACAAGGCTCACAGGGAAGGAAAAGGCTGGGAAGGGCAGAGGCTGCATCCAGGGAGAAGTGAAAACCTGTGCTATCTTTCACCATTTTTTAGCTGTTTCCTCCAGATGAGGGCTCACAAACACCTACAAACCCGTTCATCCAGTGCTGCTGGATTTACCCAGCTCTCTGCTGCTTCTGAGGGCACCTGGTTTCGCAGGGAGCAGCTGGGGGATGGTGGCCCATGCCAGGCTCCTGTTCAGCTGAGGCTGGGCACAGCTCAGCACAGGGAAGCACACCATGTACCCCCAGCAGAGCACAGGACAGCGGAGGTGGATGCCGTGCGGTGCCCAAACTGCCATGGCTCCTCTTGCTCATCCACTGCCACCCATCACTCCCACCTGCTTTTTAGAGTGCTCCTCCTCAGTGCACTCTAGTGCACTGCATCCTAGTGATTCTCCTGCAGGATCTTTTTCCTTTCCTTGACTTTCTTTGCCCGCAGCCTCTTCTCACCTGGCAGGCTGATGTCGGGCTTTGGGAAAGGCCCTGCGTCCCCATGAATGGAATGGTGCGCGCAGCCTCTGCGGCCCCGCAGCTCTGGGGATTGCGCACGGAACGCAGTTTTAAAGAGAAGGAGAGCGCAGCAGCTGAGAAATGGGGTTCTTTATTCTCTGCTTTCCTCCCCGACGGGGGCGCAGCGGCCCCCTGTGAGGACGGGACGATGGCTCCCAGCTCAGCCTGAGTGCGGGGCAGTGTGGTAGGGTGCCTTCTTCAGGCTCTCCAGGAAGAACTGCTCATTCTCGAGGAAGAGGTGGTCCTGAGAAGGGATTGATGGAAGGGAGGGTCACCGCGAGGGGCGGGGATGGGACACAGCCCTACCCAAGTGCAGCAGAGCTGCTTCCTCCCATGCAGGCTGGAGGAGGGGGCAGCCCCGCTGAGCCAAAGGCATTATCCATGAACCCCAGGCAAGCCGCAAGGATCCTCCCATCCTTGCTGGTGGAATCACCCCTCCAGGTGCCCATGGCTCCTGCCAGCCTAGGAACAGTCGTGGCAGACACCCACCCTGTGGCTCCGAGGCTCGGACCAGGCTTCCCCCAGCCCTGCTCCCACCCAGCCGCTTTGAAGCCCCCTCCAGCCCCGTCTCCTCACCTGCTGGGCCTGGAACTTCAGCAGCTCCAGGTTGATGTAGAACTCGTAGGTTTCCCTGCTCCTCCCCATGCTGTGCTGAGGGAGCGTCCAGCATCCTGAGAGGAGGCGGAAGGCCTGGAACAGCCTCCCAGCTGTGTGGTGCTGCTGCTGCTGGGGGAAATGCAGATGGACACATCAGAGCATCCCTTTTTCAGCTGCCTGCATGCCCCTGCAGCAGGGTCCTCCCCAACATCCTAGTCAAAAGGGGCCTTAACCCAGCTGCCTGTCCCATGCTGTCCACCCTCCTCGTGCTCCTGGTACCGCGCCAGTTCAGAGAGCTCGGCTGAGCTCTTTCCGAGGACGGGGAGGCCAACTCACAGATGAGGTACTGGGAACTAAAATAGCCCCTAGAAACACCACGAGCCCCCCAGTGCAGCTGCCCCCCAGCCTGTCCCATCCCACAGCAGCATACAGGAAGCCTTACACAGTGTGGAGAGGCCTCTCACAGGAGCACTGAGGTCCTGCTCTGCGGTAAGCAGCATTGCGGAGCCCCCCAGTGCAGCTGCCCCCCAGCCTGTCCCATCCCACAGCAGCATACAGGAAGCCTTACACAGTGTGGAGAGGCCTCTCACAGGAGCACTGAGGTCCTGCTCTGTGGTAAGCAGCATCGCGGAGTTGCTGGGCAGATCCTCACATAGGTTTTGGAGCTGTTGCCTCTGGTAAGCCATGCCCCATCCCCAGGAGAAAGGAGAGAGAGAAGCTGTTGGCAAAGGTTCAGGTCCTTGGCACGGTGGCCCCAGGCCAAGATGGGCAGGTGAGGGGGTATTTGCCTCATGCAGATGCTGGTGCTGCTGCGTGACCTGCAGCCTGCTCTGCTGCTCCGACTCCATCCTGCAGGCTTCCCGCAAGGCTCGCTCCCCTTCGTCATACTTCTGCGATGAGAGCTGCAAGGCAGAGCGGCTGGGGATGGAGACCCTCGCTGCAGCAGGGCTCCTTTGTGCATCCCCTTATTTCCATCCTGGGACAGGATTAGGATTCAAAACTGCGGGAGGGGTGTGAAACCCTAGTTTTGCTGCCAGCCTGTGTACAGCTGTGAACTACAAGCACAGATGCTGCACTTACATTGGTCATGCTTTTAATCTTCTCTTCCTGCTGCTGGATGCGCAGTGCAGACCTGTTCACCTTCTCCTTCTCCAGCCTCAGCTCCCGCCAGGCCTCATCCAGCAGCTCCCTGTCCCTTGCCAGCTGCTCCTCCTTGGCTTTCAGCTCACGGCTCCTGATCTTCAGGTCTGCCTGCTCCTAGGATACGTATGGGGGAAACTGAGGCGTTACCTGCACACACCATCCAGCATTTTGCCAAGTGATGGCAGAGATCTGCCCTCGTTGAGCTTCTAGTGTGTGCCAGTTCAGAGTCGGAGCAAAACCACCAAGCAGTGCCCTCACTCACCCACAGAGAGGTTTTACTGAACCCACCACGGGGGTTTCCTCCTTCCAGACTTTCTACAGAAGCAGCTTCGCCTGGTCTGGCTGCCCGGACTCTTCCCAGGCAAAGGGGAGGGACAGAGATGACTGATGCTTCAGTCAGCAGCTAAAACGGTCTGGTGGAGGCTGTTCCTGGAGCAGCCCGATTCTCACCACCTCCAGTGAGTCTCCGTGTTAAACATCTAAAGGCAGCGCTAAACACCTGCCCTGTGGGCAAGACCCACTCGGGAGCCTTCCAGGCACTGCTGGAGGCCACGGGAAGGGGCTCCACGGCAGTACCTTGGCCAGGCTCAGGATGGTGCCCTCTCTCTGGGAGTGCATCTGCAAGGTGCGCTCCACTTCATGCTTCATCCACTCCTTGCTCAGCTGCTGCTGGGTGCGAACCTCGGCCCACTCCGCTGCCAGCTTCTGTCGTTCCTCTGAGCACTTCTGCATCACTGACTTCTCCTTCTCCAGCAAAGCACTCTGGAGAGTTGCAAGAGAGGGAAGAGAGAAAGCACTGAGTCCCACCCACTGCTGTTTTTTTCTCCTTAAACCCATCCCTGCCACACCACATCCTGAGGTTGGTTCAAGCTGTGGCGCCTGGCATGAACCTGCATGGGGAGTTCTGGCCCTGCACTCCTTGGGATGCATCGTGCACACACGAGTTGATGTGGGACTGAGGAGGCGGAGGGTAGAAGGATGCCACAGCCCAGCACCCACACACTGCAGTGCAGCCCCAGTCAGACTCTGGTCACAGCCAAAGCACCTGCAGATGTCCACCCACCTCACCTTTGCCCTCTCCAGTTCTGCTCGTTCTATGGAGAGCTGCTGGGTCATGATTTGCCTCTGCTCCTTCAGCAAGTGCTGCAGCGATTCCACTTCGGATTGCTCTGCTGTTGCCCTCCATCGCTTCTGGATCAGAAACAGACAAAGAGAGATGTCACTCACAGGCTCTGGGCCAGGGATTTTCAGTGGGGAAGACACACACCCCACTCCCTGACAGAAGGGCTGACCCGGGCAGAGGACACAGCGTGGGCTCACCTGTTCCAGCAGCCGAGTGTGCTCACCCAGCCTGGTCTCCATTCTCGCAATCACCTCCTGAGCCTTCTGGCTCAGCCTCTCCTCCATGTCCCTCTGCTGCTGTGACATCCAGTCCTGGAGCACTGGGGAGAGACAGTAGCAGCACTGTAAGCACGAGGCAGGAAAGCCCCTCTGCCCACACCACTGTCCTGGATAAGCTGCATCCGTTTGTGTCATCACACTCTGCACAACCCCAGGACATCAATTTGTAAGAGGGAGACCCCGAGACATGCAGTGACTAAGGCAGACAGGGCTTTGCCAGCCTGAGCTCCCAACCTCTGGCTGACTCAGAGCCCAACCTTCTCCCCATCTTCTAGATGCCCCCAGCCTCAGCACGGGGGACCCCGCAACCATTTCGGCACAGGGGAATGGCAGATGTACCCTTGAGCTGCTGGTCGCAATGCCCGGTACTGTGGTGCCTGGCCTCCACCTTGTGCAAAAGGTTGTGCAGGTCACTGGAGAACTGCTCAATGACGCCATTCAGAGACCTGCGGAGAGGAGTGAGGGGAGGGTCACCCCTGTGGGACATGCGTTATCTCACTGCGATAGAGAGGGGGGCATGCAGAGGGCCAAAGGCTGGGCAGACAGCACAGCATCTTTGCGCATCTCTTGGACAGACACTCTGCAGGACATGGGGAAGGAGCCCACCAGGGGCCGTCACAAAGTGGTGCTCCCTGTGACGGGCACCACAGGAGAGGCTTGGTCATGGGGCTGAGAACCAGGTCCCAGGAGCTGAGCTGGCATAGCAGTCTGCCATGGGGCATCCCACTGGCAGGCATCCACATTTGGGATGGCCACATTTGGGGGTTACAGGCTTCTCTGCCAAAAACCGATTTCTCACTGACCCAAACTCAGTGGATAGCAGTGACTCGCTGACCTAAATAAAAGGGATTTAGGGGAGATAAAACACTGGGTTCAGCATCTTTCAAAATACAATGCATTACCTCTGAAATGACGTCTCCAGCCAGATCTCCCTGGCAAATCCCACATTCCAAAAGCCATGGAGCCACCCACAACCCAGTGCTTCTGGATTTTTCCCATCACCATGGCCCTGTTCCCTGGTTCCATCACTAGAAAAGGGTATTTAGCCCCATGTGTGTCCTGTTCTCACCTCTGCAGTTCCCGCAGCTGCTCCAGCTCCAGTGTGCGCTGCTGCTCCAGCTCCAGTGTGCGCTGCTGCTCCAGGGTGGCAAGGCATTGCTGGTGCTGTGCCACTAGTTCTGCTTGTGCCTGCTCCGCGTCCTGGCTCTGCGATAGCAGCTGAGCCATCAGCTGCTCCTTCTCCTGCTGCAGCCGCTCCTCCCGCTGCCTGTAGGTCTCCTCCATCACCTTCACCCAGCTCCTGCCCGGAGAGAACCCGCAGAGTGTCACAGCACAGGAGAGGTGTTGCTTTCATGGCAGTACGGCATTCTCTACCCCAGGGGCACACAAGGATTTAGGAGCAGATCGGTGTTGCTGTGTGAGTGGGGAAGCTGAGGCACGGAGTGCATCCTTCTCCACAGTCTGAGCCCTCTGTTGCTGCCCAGAGCGGTGGCCTGGAGATGTACTGGCAATGGGACTGGCCCCTCCTCTTTGTCCCCCACAGGACAGCATTGTCAGGAGTACGGCCCTACACCGGCTCATCCGTGGGGCCACGCTCCACCCTCGCTAGCTTCGCACTGACATGTCTCTGTGCCTGCCTGCCTAGGGACAGATTTGGGAAGTGCCTCATCTCTCCCAGCCCAGGAGAGGTGGACAGGGCTGTCGGCAAGGATCTGGCAGAGAAGGGGAGCACAGCTAAGAGCCTGGTACCTGTGGGCACTCTCGAGGAGTTCTAGGTCCTCGCGGTGCCACTGCTGGAGACTCTCCAGCAACAGTCTGTGCTGCACCTGCTCCAGCTCCAGTGTCCGGACCTGATGGGTATGCAGGGAGAAGGTTTTTGTGCTGCCCTGGGGACAGAGCTCCCACAGCAGCACTTGGTGGCCACAGGCAACTCCGGACAGGAAAGTTTCTCCTCTCCCGTCACTCTGATGCAGGAAACCTCAGCCGCCTTTCGGGTAGTGAGCCCAGGGCCGAGGACACTGCCTGACCGGGTGGAAAGAGAAGATTGAGGCCCTTCAGGATCAGTGGCTACAAGCCCCCCCAGAGGGGGCACACGCCTCACCTGCTGCTGCGGGACAGCCTGGAGATGTGCCCGGGGGGTGGCCACCTGTGGAGACACAGGGATGCTCTCAGGGAGGCAAAGCCCTGGGAGAACAGCTCCTCCTAGCCTGGGAATGGTGATCCACCCCAGCCTACTGCAGTCCTCCTCTACCCTTCCACAGCCCAGCCTCGCTGCTGGCCTGGGTCTCAGGTGATGCTCAGCATCCCCTACTCCAGACACAAATGTCCCTCCTGTGGGGACAGGGATAAGACAATGAGTCCTCTGGGAGACAGTGTGTATCTTTCCATGAGGGCAGGGCAAGGAGGCCCAGCTGGATGAAAAATGGAGGCTTCAAAGTCCAAGCAAGAGCTGCCCTCTCTGTCAAAGGCTTCGATGCCCCTTCAGGTGTCTAGAAACAATCTCAGAGCATCTCCACTACCATACCGGAGAAAACCAGTTGAAAAATAAAAGCCCTTTATGGACTGGAGCCTTTGCTATCTAATTAATGTAATACAGAGAGGTGTGGGGAGCTGAGTAAATGCTGCTCAGGCCATGCAGAGCACTCACAAAGCACAAATAGCACATGAGCTTTGGCCTGATAAATATAACTTGTGGTATCTCAGGGCTCTCCAAACACACTGCCTCTGTGAACATGGGCTCCCAGAGATGCAAAACAGGGCCCACCCTTCCTCCTTCCGAGGGAGCAGGGAGAGATGCCAGTAAGCCGGCAGGGAAGGGCTCACAATCACCTTCCTGATCCAACACCTATTGAGGGCACAGACCCACCTGAGAGCTCGGCGTCTCCTGCTCTCCTAGGATCAGGGCTGTGGGGACTGAAAATTGAACAAGTCTGTAATTCAGATATGGCAATGGGAACCATCCCCTCCCAGAAGGATAAGGGCCTGGGTCTCCTGGGCAGTGTGAGCAGCGTCCTGCTCTGCTCCACTGGCTGGTGATGGGGACAGAGGGTCAGACAGGTCCATACCTGCACCCCAACCCCCCACACAGTGGTGGGACTGCTCTGCAAAGTAAGTCTGGAGGCAAAGCACAGCTCCTCCTCCATCTGCACCAGCTAGGGAGGAGGCTGGATCCCCTAAGCCACTTTCAGTGGCCTCTGAACTGGTTCACACTCAGCCCTGGGCAGGAGGGCTCTTCCAGCACACAGCACCGGTGGGAGAAGGTTTGGGGGGCAGCAGCAGGGAAGGGGAAGAGAGAAAGGACAGCGCGAACTTACGCCCACCCAGCAAGTTCCGTTTAGCCCCTCTGAAACCCCAAAGGCAGCTCAGTGCACCCCAGTATGGCATCCCCACCACACCATGAGATGAGGATGGGGGGATCCTGCATACTGCTCTGACAATGGCTGGTCAAAGCCTGGGCAGCATTCACACAGCCAATGCTGCAGCTCCTGCTGCCCAAATTGCACAACCACACAAACTCACCAAGTGCACTGGTGTCTCTGGAGGGAACCTTGTTTGCAGCCTTCCGATGGGGTGAGCTGGGGCTGGTTTCGGGTGCTGAGCCAGGGGATTGGCTGCCTAGCCAGGGCACAGAGGCAGAAGTGACGCACAACAGTATCACAGCTCAGGGAAAGGTGCACAGACATCATTCTGCTTGGCATTTCCTTAAGTTTAAAAGCTCGCTGTCCCTCTGTGATCA